>NC_047089.1:42794271-44034271 GCF_902459505.1 Geotrypetes seraphini
AGTAGTTTTGTTTTATGGTTTGTTCAATAGAGTTCTCTTCTCTGCAGGTGTGTTGGGATTTGAGAATGGATTAGGGAGGTTTGCAGAGAGAAGTTGTGTAACAAATAGGGCAGGTAAGGGTGAGGGGCATTGGGAATGTGACCAACTCAGAAAGAATGTTGGAGACAAAAAGAGGAAGGAGGGTGGAGTGGGGAAATGGGGGGCTGGAAGAGGGTGCAGGGAGGAAAGAAGGTTTAACGCTGGAAGCAATGGTTTGGTGGGGGAAGTACTTCAAGTACTTCTTCAATATGGTAGTGGAAGAAGCTGAGACAGAATGGGGTGCTGGGAGGGGAGGTTGGCATGGAGGGTTTATTGGGTGAACAAAGAGTGTTCATTGGGTGAACAAAGAGAAGGGAGAGGGATGGTCATCCTGAGATATTATTGAGAAGAGATGCTGTTGCAGGAGATTGAGGTGAATAGGGCAAAATAAAGTTCTTGGGGGAGAGAAGCAGATTTACATGCTAGCTTCACTGGGGTTTAATGGCTCTATAAATGGTAAAATTTGCATTTTGGAATGTCATAAAATAGACAGCATTTTTACAAGAGACTCACCTTTCCTTTAACGGACATGCCAAATTACAACAGTGGTTGGTGGGACATTGTGTTGCGGCCTCAGCACCTATCAACAAGGAGAGGGGGAGTGGGAATTTTGATAAGGAAGGAGACAGCAACTCAGGTGCAACCAATTTTGGAGGACAAAGAGGGGTGGATAGTCTTGTGTAGGTTTGAGGTTAATAGTCAACAGCTTTTATTATAGACTGCATATGCATCTAATGCATGATAAATTTAACAAAAACCTGATGGATCTTTTCCTCAAAAATGAGTTTGAGGGTAAAAGAGGGAGAAAGTTAATAATTACAGAATTAAAAACAAATTAATTAAGGGGAAGAGGGGGGAATAAAACACCAGGAATGGGGATTGCTTCTTAAAAGCGATTTGTGTAATATACTGCTATGCTGTTGGAAAGGAAATATTTAGATGCTATGGAATGAGTCTTGGAATAAGAACATTTTTAGTTTAGTCTTGAATATATTGAAGGAGTTTTTGAAGTGGAGATGAGGTGGCATGGCGTTCCATAAAGTTGGGGCTACAACGGAAAAATTAGTATTTCTAGTTTAGTAGAATTATTTGATGGAAGGTATAGTCAATAAGTTCTGGTCAGCCAATCTAAGGTCTGGGAAGAGCAAAAGGGGATGATGAGTTTATCAAGAAAAGATGGGAGACGCGAAAGTTTGATTTTAAAGACCAGCAGTAAAGTTTTATAAGTGATACGGTGGGTTATGGGTAGCCAACGTGCTTCTTGCAGAAGAGGAGTGACATGATCATATTTTCCAACCTTATAGATATGTGGATAAGTCTTGTAATTCATACTCCGAGGTTACAAATATGATGAGATTCTATAAAAAGTATGTACCAGTTCAAGAGTGTGAATTTGAAAAGGGGGCATGGTCAGAGGAGGGTCATGAGCATACCTAAAGTTATGCACCTGATCCACGCATAACTTAGGTGCAGGCATTTAGGCCTGATTCTAGCTAGCCTAAATAGGTGTGCCTAAAAGTTCTGTGACATACTGGCGCTTAGCATGATTCTATAGAAAGTATGTGCATCTTGTAGAATCGTGCTAAGTGTCATTCTAGTCAGTATCAATTTTTGGGGGGCTATTTATAGAATCAGACCCCCATGTGCACCAAAAACAGCAAGGAAAAAACAAAATTGTTTTTAAAAGCATATGAAATAAAAGCCATTTATTTAATATATTATATTTATGTTTATTGGCATTTGATATACTGCTCTATCTTGGAGAAGTTCAAGGCAGTGTACAATATATTTTTTTTAAATCAGGTACTCTAAGTATTTTCCATATCTGTCCCAGCAGGCTCACAATCTATCTATGGTACCTGGTGCAATGGAGGATTGGGTAACTTGCCCAGGGTCAAAAGGAGTGGCACTAGGATCGAACTTGCAACCTCAGGGTGCTGAGACAGCAGCTCTAACCACTAGGCCACTCCTCTACATAAAACTTGACATGGCCATGTTTTGGTTTACACTTCCACTGGGGTAAAAACAATACATCTGTATATTAAAGTTGATTAAAAATAATCATCACAATGGGTATTATTCTTGCAAGTAGGACATAAAAATACAACAACAAGAGAAAGGTAGCAGTCTTTCACAAATCCTAGTAAGTAACCATAAATAGCTTAAAAACTTATTAATCATAGATAAAATGTTGAGGCTTTTGATATACCTCCTTTCAAAAAACAAAAAAACAAAGTGGTTTACAAACTAAGAAATGGGAAACAGAAAGGGATTACAATAACTGAAGAAAAGAGAAGTAATAAAGAACAGGGAAGGAGTGTCTAACAGAGTTAAGAATGGAGAAGGGAAAGCTGTTTCTGGTAATGCCATCTACTATGGCTTCTGGCCTTCCCTTTCTGACTGATTGATCACAAAAAGGCCAAAGTAAAAAAGTGGGTTTTCAGGGTGGACTTTAATTTAGGGTACTACTGCTCAGAGTGTAAAATCAAAGAAGGGAATTCTACAATGAAAGTACAATCCAGAAAAACAAATGATGACATGTAGACTGAAGGTAAGAGGAATGAATCAAAGGTATAGATAACTGATGACTGGATGCAGAACAAAGAACATGAGAGGGAATATAATAATAATAATAACAACAGTTTATATACCGCAATTCCGTTACGTTCTATGCGGTTTACAATAGATTAAGCAAGGTACAAATTGACTGAATTTAAGAGGAGGGAATGGAGGGAAGAGGAGAGTTAATAGGACCAGAAATGCGTTGTTGAGGAGAAAGAGATTAATAGGACAGAGGAATCACTATGGAGGAGAAAGAAGATGAGTGGGTCAGTTGTCTAGATACTTTAGGAACAGTTGAGTTTTTAGACGTTTTCTGAATTCCTCATAAGTAGTGAGCGAAAGCAATTGATCTAGGTCTTTACTCCACAATGCTGCTTGATGTGAAAGATGGTGTTCATGGCTTCAGCAATTATACAACAACTTCTGTAAGATGGTAACCCTTTAGCCTTACCTTGCTTTTCTTATTCAAGTTGTTGGTCACATACAGACTGAAGTCAACTTTCCATTGAAATTGTACCTGAAAATAAACAGAGGACTTCAGAGAATGTTTTACGTTTAGTATGTTTATTAAATAATTGATGTACCACCTTTTCTACAATCTACATTTGGGGACAAATAAATATTGTTTTAGAATCAGATATTCCCTTAACATATGAAGCCATAATTTGTGATACTATGTTACACGTTAAACCTCCCCTTGATAAATATAAAAGCCGTCTTTTCCTGGTTTTGACTGGAATAGCTGTTCAATTGATCACAAAAAATTGGAAAAGCCATGATAGATTAAACTACACATTTTGGTGGACAAATGTATGTAATACATACAAATATGAGAGAATAAATGCAGAATGTTTAGGGTCAAGTGTTTCATTTAACAAAGTATGGAATCCATTGGCTTTATTTGCTGCTTCATATTAATGGTTTATGTATTTTTCTTTAAGTTTTTCCTTACACATCCGGGGTGGGGGAGAAGAGGTAATTGAGAAATAGATATTAATTCTTCATATCAATGTAATAAATAAAGTTGTCTTGTATTATTAATAATTGATAAATTGGTGGGTGGGTAAAGTTATGATTCTATATACTAATTGTATAAAATGGTGTAATCTCTGTAATATTTTTCTGTATTCAATCAAATGTACTACACTGTTGTAGTTTTTTAAAATAATAAAATTTTTACAAAAAAACAAACAAACTGCAAAGTGGTATACAATTAAAAATGAACAAGATTTATTTATTCATTCAATTTTCTATATCATTCTCCCAAGGGAGCTCAGAACAGTTTACATGAATGTATTCAGGTACTCAAGCACTGTCCCAGCGGGCTCACAATTTATCTCATATCAATCTTCTGCAATTAAATTAAGACGATTGTTCTTAATATTTTATTCCTCTAGTGCTTTACCCAAAATATTCTACATATTTGAAACAATCACAATTTTAAAAATTATATAACAAATCTGAAAGAAATGTGGATCATCATTATAAACAGGCAAACAACATCAAACATACTATGGTAAAGCACAGGTGTTATCCAGGGACAGCAGGCAGATATTCTCACATATGGGTGATGTCATCCACGGAACTCGGCACGGACAGTTTAACAAGTTAACTGTCGCTTTAAGTTTGAAAAACTTTGTGACTGCCCACACCGTGCATGCGCAAGTTCCTTCCCACCTGACACTAGCTCGTGCCCTTCAGTTCCGTAAGCAAGCTAAGAAGCCAATCAGGGGAGGTGGGTGGGATGTGACAATATCTGCCTGCTGTCCCCAGATAACACCTGTTACGGTAAGTAACTAAGCTTTATCCTAGGACAAGCTGGCAGCATATTCTCACATATGGGACTCCCTAGCTTACTGAAATGGGATGGAGGGAGAGTTGGCCAAATTAAGAGAATACATTTTGTAAAACTACTTGGCCAAAGTGAGCATCATGTCTGGAAAAATATTCCAGACAGTAGTGAGAAGTAAAAGTATGCACTGAGGACCAAACAGCTGCTTTGCAGATTTCAGCAGCTGGAGTGGAATGTAAGAATGCAACTGAAGCTGCCATAGCTCGAAGCCTGTGTGCCATAAAATGACCCCCAAGTAGCAGTCCAGCCTGAGCATAGCAAAAGGAAATACAAGCCACAAGCAAAGTGGAAATGTTTCTTTTGGTGACAGGCTTGCCCAGTCTATTTGGGTCAAAGGAGATGAAAAATTGAGGAGATGTTCTGTGAGACTGAGTCCTTTGTAAATAATAAGCCAAGGCTCGTTTGCAGTCCAAAGTATGAAGAGCTGACTCACCAGGATGAGAGCGAGGTTTTGGGAAGAAAACTGGTAACACTAAGGACTGATTCAGATGAAACTCAAATACGACTTTTGGTAGGAATTTAGGATGAGTGCAGAGAACCACCTTATCATGGTGAAAAACTGTAAAGGTGGGTCGGACACCAATGCTTGAAGTTCACTCACCCAACGTGCAGAAGTGATAGAGATTAAAAATACCACTTTCCACGTGAGAAACATAAGATGAGTCGACGACATTGGTTCAAATGGAGATTTCATCAATCCTGAAAGAACAACATTTAGATCCCAAAATATCGAAGGTGGTTTGAGAGGCTGTTTGATGTTGAAAAGACTTTTCATAAATCTGGAAATAAGAAGATGTGCAGCCAGAGGTTTATTATCAACTTGAACATGGAAATCACTGATAGCACTAAGATAAACTCTGACTGAAGTGGTTTTAAGACCCGAGTTGGATAGATGCAGAAGATATTCCAACACTGAAGAAACAGATGAGGATGAAGCATCTTGATGATGAAGATTACACCACGTTGAAAATCGTGTCCACTTCTGTTAATAACTTAGTTCACTTCTGTTAATAACATAGTTGTATGGAAGGTTTTCAGGATGCATCCAAAATGGCTCTGACAGGATCAGAAAGATTATTGATTGTTGAGGTCATGTCGCAAGGTACCAAGCTGTCAGGTGTAGAGACTGTAGACTGGAATGCAAAAGAGACCCTTGACTCTGAGTGAGAAGAGATAGAAAAATCTGCAGAGTTATTGGATCTCCGATGTTGAGCTGAAGTAGAAGGGAGAACCACGATTGTCTGGGCCACCAAGGAGCTATTAGGATCATGGTGGCTGACTCTTGTTTGAGCTTGACCAGCGTCTGGAGAATAAGTGGAATTGCAGGAAATGCATAGAGAAACTAGTCCGTCCAATTGAGGAGAAAAGCATCTGCCTCCATCTGATGAGGAGAGTATTGCCTGGAACAGAATTGAGTCAGTTTGTGATTGATGGGGGATGCAAATAGGTCTATCTGAGGAGTCCTCCATTGATAAAAAATCCATTGCACAACCTTGGAGTGAAGCATCCACTCGAGTGGTTGAAGAAATCTGATGAGTTTGTCAGCAAGAGTATTTTGTGCTCCTTGAACATAGACAGCTTTTAGGAATATGTTTTGAGCGATTGCCCAGTCCCAAATCTTCTGAGCCTCCTGACAGAGTCAGAGAACCTTTGCCTCCTTGTTTGTTTATGTAATACATGGCAACCTGATTGTCTGTGTGAACAAGGAGTACGTGATTGGAAATGCTGTGTTGAAATGTCTTCAAAGCATTCCGAATCGCCCTGAGCTCCAATTGATTGATATGGAGCTTCTGTTCCTCAGCAGACTAGAGACCCTGTGTCCTGAGAACATCCAGGTGAGCACCTCACGAGTCTGTGGTCAGGAGATATTTGAAACAGTCCTTTGGAAAGATTTGAGAAATTTATCCACCACTACAGAGATTGATGCAGCGATAATATATATTCTTTATTCAGTGATAATATATATTCTTTATGCAATCACTCTTAGCTATCTTTGTCAGTAACTTTACTGCCTACTGAATCTTCAATGAGGGTATCGAGCTGGGGCCTGGCGGATTGTAAGGCTGCCACATTATATCATTGGGGCTTATTTGCTTCAACATTACCCCTCCAAAATCTTACATTTTGGGGGCTAAACCTTACAGCCATGTGACCTAACAGTCTCATCATTTGTCTGGCAGAGATGAATGGAAGATGAGAGACTCGATTGCAAAGTTGAATGAGGTTGTCCTGTCTTTGCTGTGGTGGAAATGCCCTGAGTTGTATGGTGTTGAATAGGGCTCCTATGAACTGTAGATTTTGAGAAGGTTGAAGTTGAGATTTGGGAAAATTGATCTCGAACCCTAACTGTTGAGAATTGTTGGTTGAGTTGCCTAGCGTACTCCTTGGAAAGAGATGTCTTTTATGAGTCAATCATTGAGATAAGGGAAAACCTGAAATCCTTGATCTCTTAAATCTGCTGCTACAACCACCAAACACTTGGTGAACAAGATAGGGGCCTAGCCTCTTTGGCCTAGCCTCTTCTCCCTAGCCTAGGGAGAAAAGGCTAGACCAAAGAGGCTAGGCCCCTATCTTGTATTGAAAATGTTGATGGGCAATTAGGAATCGCAGAAATTTTCTGTGAGCTGGATGAATTGGTATGTGAGTATAAGCCTGTTTGAGATCTAGAGAGCTTAGCCAATCATTTTGCTCTAATAGGGGATATAGAGTTCCTAGAGACAACATTCAAAACTTTTCTTTTACCAAGAACTTGTTGAGGTGTCGGAGGTCGAGGATCGGTCGTAGACCTCCCGTCTTCTTCGGGAGGAGAAAATACCTTGAGTAAAAGCCCATATTCTTCTGGGAAGGAGGTACTACCTCTATAACATTTAATTGAAGCAGAGCTTCTACTTCTAGAAGAAGCGACTTCTGCTGAGGATTGGAAGACGACTCTCTTGGAGGATGATTTGGAGATATGGGAAGAAAATGGAGAGAGTGTAATCTTCCTTGATTACTTTGAGAACCCAGGAATCTGTTGTAATCAGGGTCCAATGCTGGTAATACATTTGCAGACCTCCAATTGGTTGAGGAAGAGGCTGAGATAGAGGAACAGCAGCTATGCTCTCAAGAAGCACGTTAAAAAGACTGAGTAGGCTTTTGAGGAGCTGTATAGAAACAGGTTGTTTAGGAGTGCCTTTGATATGATAAGAAGGCTTGGCTGACTGTCGTGAAATGGAAGGCTTTGCCTTTGGTTTGACCAAAAAATCCCAACTCGTTTCATGCAGTATTAACTTTTGTGTAGCTGCTTCAATGGAATCCCCAAACAGCTTATCTCCCAGACAAGGAATATTGGCTAATCGATCCTGAAGATTAACGTCCATATTAGAGACTCTTAGCCAAGCCAGGCATCTGATTGCCACAGACATAGCCAATGCTCTAGATTACATCTCAAAAGCATCATAGGCTGACCTTGCTATATATTGTCTAGTTTGTTTCACAGTAGATATGAGCTGTTGATATTCCACAAGGTAGTGTAAAGGAATATATTGGTCAAAATTAGGTAATTGTCTGATCACTTCAAATAATAGGAAAAATAAAAATTGTAATTAAGTATCCTGCTCGTCAGCATGGTATTTTGATAAAGCCTCCAACCAAATTTGTCCATAGTACTGCCCTCACTGCCTGGAGGAGCTGAGGCATAAACCTTGGAAGTAGAAGATTTTTTAAGGGTTGATTCTAACACTAATGATTGATGTTGAAGCTGTAGTATGTCAAACCCTGGACAAGAAACAATCTTGTATAAAGAGTCAAGTTTTCTTGGAGCTACCACAATATTCAAAGGTGTTTCCCAATTTTTAAGGAGAATCTCTTTGAGAATGTCATGAAGTGGTAACTTAAGAAGTTCTTTGGGAGGTTCATCATAATCCAAAGCCTCCAAAACTCTGCACTATGAGCAGTGTCAGCCTCCAGCTTAACAGGCAGAGTTTTACCTAACTGCCTGATGTTATCTGGTAAAATAAAGTTTCTCTGAAGGAGATTTTCTCCTAGGAGGTGAGTTTTAAGGAGATTGCTATGAGGAAAGACTGCAAGATTCAGGAGCAGATAAAGTAGGAGAACAGTCTGAGATAGAACACAAATATGAATCATACAGAAGACATGGAGATGGAGTGCGTCAAGATCGATGTGCATGAGAAAACTTTCAACGCCTCTGATACCAATCCCCTGAATATGAAGATGAGGATTAGAGGTCTGCACGGGAACGGGGATCGCGGGGATCCCGCGGGTCCCGCGGGGATCCCGCGGGTTCCCCCCCTGGCCCACGGGACTCCCACGGGGACGCCCCCTGGCCCACGGGACTCCCACGGGGATGCCCCCCTGACCCACGGGACTCCCACGGGGACGCCCCCTTGCCCACGGGACTCCCACGGGGATGAAAACAACCTACCTAAATTCTGGCGATGCAAGCATGCAGCTTACAAGTCTGGCGTCGGGTCGGGAAATAGCCATGTTGAGCAGTGAGCTCAGCACGTACACAGATGAAAGCCTTGCTTGCTGATTGGTCCGGCGGCCCCGCCCCACCGTGCCGCCGGACCAATCAGCAAGCAAGGCTTTCATCTGTGTACGTGCTGAGCTCACTGCTCAGCATGGCTATTTCCCGACGCGGGCATTAGGCTGTTTTTTGTCATTTCGGGTGGGGGATGGCAGCAGCAGCCTGAAAAAGAAATCATCCTGGCCGGGTTCGGTGTCATGCTCCGGAGCTTCTACAGCCTTCCTATCTCCCTCTCCCTTCTACCTGCGGCTCTCTTCGGCAACTCAGCAGCAGCTTCTGGCGTCGGGGCCTACCCTCTGCGAGTCCCGCTTGTTTCAACTTCCTTTTTCCACAAAGGTGGGACTCGTAGAGGGAAGGCCTCGATGTCGGCAGCTTGTCTTGATCACCGCTGCTGACGAGTTGCTTAAGAGAGCCGCGGAGCAGGGGGGTGTTGCCAGGTGCAGGTAGAAGGGAGAGGGCCAGATGCAGGACTCGTGGGTGAGGGAGGAGAAGAGAGAGAGGGGAGGGAAACAAAAGGAAATATTTCATACTGGGCTGGGCCGGAGTGGAGGTGAAAGATTGGAGTGGAAAGATTCTGGCTACCGGGTGCATTAACAAAGGAAAAGGGGGGAAAGCTGAAAATGGAGATAGTGACACAAAGAAGAGAAAGGGTAAGCAGGACCTTCTGAATAAGGATAGAGATACAGAGGGGACATGAAGAGGAGGTGAAATAGAGACATAGAAGTAATGCTGAAAAAGTGTGTGTGTGGGGGGGGGGGGGAGATAAAGACATTGAAAGGGCAAATGGTGAATATGGGGTAAAGACAAGGACAGAGACAAATGAAGATTCTGAAAAAGTGGTGAGATACGGATATAGGTGAGATGGACACAAAGAAGGGTGATGCTGGAAAATAGGTGGAATGGTAATTCTGACAGACACAGAAGGGAAATGCTGGATCAAGGAGAGATGGGGCTCAGGCTGGATGGAATGAGGAGAAATGCCTTGTTGGCCCGGAACTTCCTCTCCTATGTCAGAATTGACGTCAGGGAGCGGAATGCTGGTCAGCGCGACGCTTCTGCAGGGAAAGCTTGGGACAGCGGTGGCTTGGGGACTATTCCCCGATGGCGGTGGCAGCAAACCGAGTGGCTTGGGGGAGGGCACGGAGAAAGAAAGAAAGGGGGCAGACAGAGAGACAGAAAGAAGGGGGAACAGGGAGACAGAAAGAAAAAGTTGGGGGAGAGAATGAGGTCTGGAGGAGAGGAAACATACAGGAGGCTGAAAGAAATGAAGAAAGATTGGATGCACAGTCAGAAGAAGAAAGTGCAACCAGAGACTCATGAAATCACCAAACAGCAAAGATAGGAAAAATGATTTTATTTTCAATTTAGTGATCAAAATGTGTCTGTTTTGAGAATTTATATCTGCTGTCTATATTTTGCACTATGGCTCCCTTTTACTAAACCGCAATATTGTTTTTTAGCGCAGGGAGCCTATGAGCATTGAGAGCAGCGCGAGGCATTCAGCGTAACTCCCTGTGCTAAAACCTACTATTGTGGTTTAGTAAAAAGGGAGGGGGTGTATTTGTCTATTTTTGTATTTTGTTACCGAGGTGACATTGCATAGAGTCATCTGCCTTGGGAAATGTATATGGCAGATATCTTTGTTTTGTGTTCAAAAGAAAAGGAAATGCATTTCTGGTTTTATTTCTACAGTGTTGAAGTACTTGTTGGCCCTTGCTGTGACTGGTGGGGATCCCCAAGCACCGCCAGCAGAGGACCTCCTCTAGAGATGGTCAGAACTCCCCTCCACCAAGCGCAGCAGTCGCTGGCAGCATCCATGAGCCACTGAGGTGCCAGCATCTGTGACTCAGGGACGCTACTGCTGCCTGCCAAGCTTGGCAAAAGGGACCCCAGGCCAACTGCAAAGGAAGTCCTCAGCTGACAGTTTGTGGGTTCTCATCAGCTGAGTATTTATATTTTATATTTACATTAGAGGTTCTGGTAGAAACCCATTTACAAAGTATGTATTCTTCCCAATTAATATTTCCAAATTAATAGTCTCTTTGCTTATTTGTAAATGGGTCTCTACCAGAGCCTTTAATTCAGTAGCATAATTAAATAAAATAACTATTTCTGAAGTTTATAGGGAAGGATGGTGACGGAGGGGATTCCTCGCGGGGACGGGTGGGGACGGAGGGGATTCCTCGCGGGGACGGGTGGGGACGGAGGGGATTCCTCGCGGGGACGGGTGGGGACGGAGGGATTCCTCACGGGGACGGGTGGGGACGGAGGGATTCCTCACGGGGACGGGTGGGGATGGGTGGGATTTTGGCGGGGACGGGTGGGGACGGGTGGGATTTCTGTCCCCGCGCAACTCTCTAATGAGGATCGATGCGTATACCTTTTTTGTTTTGAAGCTTGAGAGCGATGTGATGAATGCCTTGAAGAGGATCAGTGATGTTTTGAAGTAGAGGATCGATGCTTCGAGGGAGAACATCAACAAAAAGAACTGGAACATCGATGCAAAGAGCGATGACTGGAGGGGGAACGTCATCTAGAAGAGGAGGATGCCTCAGAGAAGATGATCGATGCTCCACTGTACAGCTGACACTGGTACCTTTAGGCCTTGTAACGCTATGCTCAAGCTAGGCTGGTACCGAGGGAGTGGATTGTATTATCGGCAGCAACTGCAACACATTACCAAACTCCTTCTGGAGTAACTCATCGAGTTGCTCCTGGAAAGAAGGCCCAAGAGGATGGGAGGTGGGGTTTACAAAAGATTAAAAGATGGTTATGTTTATGTTGAGTTGGCAATAATATACAGAATATGAAAATATACCATATATTACTGTCAATATTATTACTTCCGACCAAAGAAACTACTATTATTATTTTAATCTTAGCATACACTTTTTATCATGTAATATGAGAAAAGCCAAAGCTGAAAGTCATAACATGGGATTAGAACTGAACATAAACAAGATGAAGATCATGAACACAGAAAATGATGACGATTTTAAGCTTGAAGGCGATAGAATAAAAGTTGTAAAGGATTTCAATCTGGGCTCTTTTGTAAACAAAGAAGCAAATAGCAGGGAAGAAATATTCTGCATAATAGCACTTGGTCGCTCTTCAATAAAGGATCTCAGCAAAGTATTCAAAGGCAAGGAAATAACACTGCAAACGAAGATCAGACTTGTCCACGCACTCATTTTCTCAGTGGTCAATTATGGATGTGAAAGCTGGGCATTATGCAAACAAGACAGAAAGAACACTGACTCATTTGAGCTTTGGTGCTGAAGAAAGATTTTATGCATGCCGTGGACTGCCAGAAGAACTAATCATTTCTGGAAGAGATCAAACCAGCTATGTCATTCAAAGCCCAAATGATGAAGTCAAGACTGTCTTATTTTGATCACATCGTCAAAAGAGAAAAATCATTGGATAAGGACATCATGTTTGGGAAGATTGAAGGAACCAGGCGAAGAGGGCAACCTGCAATCATAAGTCTGGACATGGTGGAAACTACCAAGGGGATAACACTGTAAGTCATCAAGTCGCTAGGACTCATACACGAGTCGATGGCACCTAACAAACAAATATGAAAAATAATTTTCCCATTACAATCACACTGTGTGTGTGATTATTATGATTGACCTGCCAGACAAATGGGAGGGAGGTAGGGTGAGGGGTTTGGGTAAGGGAGGAATGGGTTAATAAGACATTGATTTGTTTTTGCAAAGATTCTCTTAATGTATGTATATGTATGTTATAATCTACTTCTGATCTGCATTATTCTGTAAGATGTTAAAATTTAATAAAGATTGAACAAAAAAAAAGTGCATCAGTTTAGGATCTATAATAACCTAATTTCTTTCAGCATAACATTATGGTTTTATAGTATATATTACTCTCAAATTGTCCATAGACTCTATATCAATGCTTCAGACCATTTTGAATAAACCTTCCATACTGAGTACCAAGTTTGTTTGCCTTACCTTTCAGAAAAGCTATTACTGTACATTTTTTAAAGCTCAAACCAAACAGCAGGAAGACAATCTAAATAAACCACCTTACCTGCTTTAGCATCTTCTCTTTGTATTTCACTTTCCACCCACAGATTTTCATTTTCTAGTAATCGATTCTGAGACTCATTGAGCGGCCTGACAGTAAACGGCTGGCTAATTGCAGTGCTGGAATCAGAACAGTAAAATAAACTTAGTCTTGCCACTGAATTACAACTCTTAAATTGATTCAAATCAATCATGGTTATATTAGCAGTGGTTAAAGTCTACAGTCATAGATGTACCGGTAACTGAAGAGAGAAAATGTCTAATTAACTTTGTAAAGCTGCATTACTAATCAACACTTAGGGCTCCTTTTACGAAGGTGCGCTAGGGTTTTTAGCGCACGCACAAATTACTGTGCGGTAGCCAAAAATCTACCGCCTCCTAAAAAGGAAGCAGTAGTGGCTAGCATGCTCGGGAATTTTTTTTTTTAATAATCATTTTTATTAAATTTTGAAATACAGATCAATACAAACCAACATCCACTGACAAGAGAAAATACTGAAACAATCGGGTCTTACGTGTCATTCTTTCACGAAAACCCACAGAAAACGCTCGGGAATTTAACACGCGCTATTGCGCACATTAAGGCCCTAGCGCACCTTTGTAAAAGGAGCCCTTAGTAAATCAAAACTGCATTACTAATCAACATTAATTCTTAAGGACAAAACTACCATTATAGTTTTCTACAATTCTGGATGGGCTCTGAAATGCTTCTTTTAACTCTCCATAGATCAGTGGTGACTCTCTACTTGTTTTCTTACTTTATAATGCCCAAACAGGTCTGATTTTCACCCAAAATAGGTGAATCTCATATACTTACCTATTATGGATATTCTTCTATAGATATTCTAAAAAATCATACTTGTTTAGTTGCCAGAAGGAATAAAAATGCAAAAATAAAGTTGGTTACTGGTAATAGGTGTTCTCAGAAGACAGTGAGAAATCCTTAACTATGTGAAATCATCAATGTAGTTTAGAAACATAGAAATAGACGTCAGATAAGGGCCACGGCCCATTTAGTCTGCCCACTCCAATGACCCTCCCCTACCTTTCTCTGTGAATAGATCCCACGTGTCTATCCCATTTGGCCTTAAAATCAGGCACGCTGCTGGCCTCAATAACCTGAAGTGGAAGACTATTCCAGCGATCAACCACCCTTTCAGTGAAAAAGAATTTCCTGGTGTCCCCGTGCAGTTTCCCGCCCCTGATTTTCCACGGATGCCCCCTTGTTGCCGCGGGACCCTTGAAAAAGAAGATATCTTCTTCCACCTCGATGCGGCCCGTGAGATACTTGAATGTCTCGATCATGTCACCCCTCTCTCTGCGTTCCTCGAGTGAGTACAGCTGCAACTTATCCAGCCGTTCCTCGTATGGGAGATCCTTGAGTCCCGAAACCATCCGGGTAGCCATTCTCTGGACCGACTCCAGTCTCAGCACATCCTTACGGTAATGCGGCCTCCAGAATTGCACACAATATTCCAGGTGGGGCCTCACCATGGATCTATACAATAGCATAATGACTTCAGGCTTACGGCTGACGAAACTCCTGCTTATGCAACCTATGATTTGCCTTGCCTTGGATGAAGCTTGCTCCACTTGATTGGCAGTCTTCATGTTCTCACTGACGATCACCCCTAAGTCTCGTTCTGCTTCAGTTCTTGTTAGGATCTCGCCATTAAGGGTGTAAGTCTTGCATGGATTTTGGCTGCCCAGGTGCATGACTTTGCATTTTTTGGCATTGAAGCCGAGTTGCCAGGACCTAGACCAGCGCTCCAGTAGGAGTAGGTCGTGCATCATGTTGTCGGACATTGAATTTATGTCTGTTGTGCTTTTGCCCACTACATTGCTTAGTTTGGCGTCATTGGCGAATAATGTTATTTTACCTCGCAGCTCTTCTGCCAAGTCTCTTATAAAGATGTTGAATAGGATTGGACCCAGGACCGAGCCCTGCGGCACTCCACTTATTACCTCCATCATTTCGGAGGGGGTGCCGTTCACCACTACCCTCTGAATCCTACCTCCAAGCCAGTTCCCAACCCATTTCATCAATGTGTCGCCCAATCCTATAGAACTCATCTTGCTCAGCAACCTGCGGTGTGGTACGCTATCAAATGCTTTACTGAAGTCCAGGTATACGATGTCCAGGGACTCCCCAACATCCAGCTTCCTCGTCACCCAGTCAAAGAAGCTGATCAGGTTGGATTGGCAGGATCTCCCCTTAGTAAATCCATGTTGACGGGGATCCCGTAAATTCTCCTCGTTCAGGATCGTATCCAATTGGCGTTTGATTAGAGTTTCCATTACTTTGCACACTATTGATGTGAGACTCACCGGTCTGTAGTTTGCTGTCTCCATCTTGGAGCCTTTCTTGTGGAGTGGAATGACGTTAGCCGTCTTCCAGTCCAACGGGACATTATCTGTACTAAGGGAGAGATTGAAGAGCGCGGATAGCGGTTCCGCCAAGACATCACACAACTCCCTGAGCACCCTGGGGTGTAGGTTGTCAGGCCCCATTTCCTTGTTAACCTTAAGCTTTGACAGCTCACAGTAGACACCGCTGGGTGTAAACTCAAAATTACTAAACGGGTCATCTGCGTCAACCCTTGTCTGTAGCTGAGGGCCGGGTCCTGGCACCTCGCAGGTGAAGACTGAGCAGAAGTATTCATTTAACAGTTGGGCTTTTTCCGAGTCCGCTTCTACATAGTCTCCGTCTGGTTTCCTAAGACGTACTATCTCGCCTGAGTTCTTATTTCTGTCACTGATATACCTGAAGAAGGATTTATCGCCTTTCTGGATGTTCTTCGCTAGAGACTCCTCCATGCGGAATTTGGCCTCCCTAACTGCTGTTTTGACGGCTTTTGACTTGGCCAGATAGACTTCCCTAGAGTCCTGTTTCCCTGATTATTTGTAAGAGATGAATGCTTTTTTCTTCTCCTTGATGAGGTCCGAAATCTCCGCAGAGAACCACTGTGGCTTATTGTTCCTTCGCTGTTTACTTACTGATTTAACATAGCGGTTTGTTACTTCTTGTATGGTAGCTTTCAAAGTCGACCACATTTCTTCCACGTTATCGGTTTCTGCTTGGCTTTGTAGCGCCTGGTGAACAAAGTCTCCCATTTCTTTGAAGTTTGTGTCCTTGAATTTGAGGACCTTGGTCAGTGTGGTAGATTTAGTGAAACCTTTCCTGAGATTGAACCATACCATATTGTGGTCACTTGAGGCCAATGTGTCGCCCACCGAGACCTCTGTGACACTTTCTCCATTGGTAAGTATCAAGTCCAGTATTGCCTGATCCCTTGTTGGTTCCAACACCAGTTGCCTGAGTCTTGCTCCCTTCATAGAGTTTAATAGCCTCCTGCTGCTGCCGGAAGCAGAGGAAAGCGTGTCTCAATCCACATCAGGCATGTTGAAGTCACCTAACAATACTGTGTCCCCACGCAAGGTGATATTCTCTATATCTCTGATTAATTCCATATTTAGGTCATCCTGTTGTCTTGGGGGTCTGTATATTATGCCAGGATACAGGCATTTGTCCTTCCCTCTGGCCAAATTTACCCAAAGGGATTCCCCAGTGTAGTGGACATCTGTGATTCTGGTGACCTTAATGTCATCTTTAGTTTGGTCTGGAAAAAGAGTAACAAAGGTCTCTAAAGCTTGGATGGCTTTCGAGAATGGTCAATCATAAGTGTGAAATGTCCTTTGCTGATATCATCACATGGGGCCATCACAGCTTCTAATTCATAGCTAAAGGTTGTCTTTAATGACAAAAGGGAAAAAGAGGCTCTTATATTATGAGGCTTGATAAACTCTTCCAGGGTCAAGTTCACTTGGGCTATCTAAAAAAACATCAGAATATGAATATGAGTTTTCCACACTTCTTTCTTTGGTCCACTAGTGACCTAAGATTGTCACTTGTGAGGGAGAACCTTCTACCTTGATCAGAATGGTTCACATATATTGTATCATGAAAAACTGCTAAGAAGCTTTGCAGGTCTTGAGCACAGCACTCTGGAGTATCTTGCTCCCAAGGAAGACCAGAATACAAGCATCCCTCCCAGGAGGAACCCACCAAAAAGTGTCTTCTATCCCACCAATACCTTTCAATTCTAGGCGGTTTACAACAAAAGTTGGCTTGGGCATTCCCAGGGAGTTTACATGGTTAATAGATGTAGTATGCGTCAGGATCCGTGGAGGGTCGATCAGGTTTAGTTAGATCATTTGACAAATTTCTTGAATAGAAAGTTTTTAAGTTCTTTCCTGAATGTTTTGTAGTTGTGTGGATAACCCTGATTTTCCCCCAGGGGTAGGCAATACCAGTTTCTGCAAGTGGGAAGAGGTAGGAGCCCAGTTATTGGGGGAGGTAGTGCAGGTGAGAGGGGGCCTTTTCCCCTCCTTCCCTCAAGTACAGCAATGCTGGTGTATTCCCTCCTTACATTATTTTGCCCACTGTACAACCCTTAACAAATCCTTGGGGACTATTGGGACCATGGACAAAGAATTGACACAGACACCGTCCACTCACAAAATTCTCTCCTTTTGGTACAAAATATGCAGGGATTATCAAGGGGATAAACATCTTCAGACCTTAGCTGATGACTGGTCCACAGAAATATATATGGAAGTGTCTGTCAAAGATTTGGCAAAAAGTTTTTCTGCAATGCTTCCACCTTTTTTAGAAATGCTTCTTTACAGGAGGCTCAGTATAGAATTCTACATAGATTTAAATCTATGCTAACAGGATTTTTCTTTGCATTACTTTTTGAGAAATTTTACTGCTATTTTTTAGTCTAACTAGATGGAAGCTTATTATTTTCTAAATTAAATATAGAGTTGACTTCAATCAGGATAAATCACTGAGAAATGTTTTATGTAGCAGTTGCTTAAGAATTATTAGCTTCAAGTTCAATAATTTTGCTACCTCACTGTATATAATTAAGAGACTGTAGGCCAAGAGATATTATGTTATATACTATCTTATATCCCACCGAATCCTCATTAATTAGAGTTCTAGGCGGGTTACAGGCAACATATTGTTACATAGAATTTTGTATAGAGTTAAATATTTTACAAAGAATTATACATGTTTCATAAAGTTATCAAATTGCTGAGATAATTTTGTATATCATAAATAGCAGCTGACCATCAACACTTTTTATGTTTATACATTAGAATGTTACTTGCTGGCCATGTACCTTCAATTTTCAAATCTCTTGTTTACAGCACCTATTTCTGCACGAGTGGGATAAGTCAGAGGACATGCTCAGAGCAGAATCTGCAGTGCCACCGCTGTAAACAAAAGATCTGAAGGTACATGAGGCTAGCTAGCCAGCCGAGGGTAGGAGGTGGGGGGGGAATGACCACTATATTTTCTTCTTCTTCTATGGGTGTTACCTATAGATAATATGATGCTGCTGGTAGTTGCTATATATGCTGTGGAATGCTACTACTACTACTACTACTACTAATTATTTCTATAGTGCTACCAGATACACGCAGCGCTGCACAGAATGCTGCCATCTTTTGGATAGTTCTTCTAGAACCTTGTTGATGAGGCTGCTTTTATGGTTTCCTTTGAACCCCTGATGCAGACCTTGAGTAGGTGAAACACAAAATAGGTCTTCCATAGAAATAAAGCTTTTTGGAATATTGTCTTCTGGGTAATATTTTATCTTCAGTAAATCAAATCAAATTGAAATGTGAAATCTTACTTTTTTGTACAACTGTTTTCATTTGAGCATGTAGGTTGCTCTGAATCCGAAAAGACAAGTCGAGTTGGAAAAGAACAGCCATCACCCAAGCTGGAAAAAGACAGAAACACAGCAAGATAAGATCAACTGCCGAGGTTTAAGCATATATCGTACAAAACTAAAGAGACCCTCTTTCTTAGGCCCAGATGCACAAAGCTCCAACACCATAGGTAAAAAAAATACCATGGAGGGAACAATTTTTTTTTCTGGCAATATTCATCAAAATAGCATGCAAATTATATGCACACTATTCATGCAGAGAATTGCCAGTAAAAGAGGGGAGGAACTGTAACTGGTGCTTGCTCAGAAGAGCAATTGCTAAGCACAGCTCCTCTCCCCAATCCTCCTGTCAAAAAAAACCCCATGCCCGCTGCTGCTGCTGCTCTCCTTACAGGCTGAACTGATTGCAGCAAGGGGAGCTCCCTCGATTCCTCCATCCCACCCTGAGCTCTCCTGATATCCCCCCATACCCCCTACCGGGCTGAGTCCCTCGAACACCCCGACAACCTCCCACCTTTAAATTGAATGGGCAAGAGGGATTCCCACTTCCTCCTGCCTCAGGAACCCCCCCAAATAAACTCTCCCACCTTTAAATTGAATAGGTAGGAGGGATGCCCACTCCCTCCTGCTGGAAGGCCCACCTCTTCAAAATTGCGGGCCCTCACCATCCTGATGCATCATAGTAACATAGTAGATGACGGCAGATAAAGACCCGAATGGTCCAATCAGTCTGCCCAACCTGATTCAATTTAAATTTTTTAAATTTAAATTTTTCTTCTTAGCTATTTCTGGGCAAGAATCCAAAGCTCTATCCAGTACTGTGCTTGGGTTCTAACTGTCAAAGTCTCCGTCAAATCTCACTCCAGCTCATCTAAACCCTCCCAGCCATTGAAGCCCTCCCCAGTCCATCCTCAACCAAAAGGTCATATACAGACACATACCATGCCAGTACTGACCTTAGTTCAATATTTACTATTATTTTCTGATTCTAGATCTTCTGTGTTAATCCTGGGATGCAGCTGGAGGGACATTAGACCCTGATTGACGCAGACACCCAAACCCCTCCCAGGGGAGCGGCCTTAGGTGTCTGAGCCAGTCAGAGCCTTAGGCCCCTTCCCAGTGCATCCTGGGATTAACACAGAAGATCTAGAACCCTGATTGGCTCAGATACCTAAGGCCCCTCCCCCAAGATGCACCAGAAAAGGGAAGGCCTGCCATTTTGAAGAAGCAGACCTGCCGTTTTTTTTCTACTAAAAGGTATGGGGAGGGCTCTTGAGCTGGGTGGTCAAGCTGGGTGGTCTGACCTCCCCAGCCCACTAGACCACCAGGGTTTCTTTGGGTGGGTGTGAGTGGTGACAGCTATCCTGGGGAGGGTCTTTTTTGGGTTTGGGGAGAGCCATGGACGGGAGGCATTGGGTGGGAGAGAAGGAGGGATGGGGCCAAAAAGGCAAGGTCTGCTGTCATAGTCTCTCTTTTCTCTCAGTGCCTGAGCCAATCAGCACTCAGGCACTGACAGAAGAGTAAGTCTATGACAGCTCAGACCCTGTTGTTAAAGTCCTTTAATGTTTGCACAAGAAAAATGTGTTTCCCAGCTGTGCATTACACAGCCAATTGGTAGCAGCCATGGAGAACCCTTTAGACTAGAGAGTTTCCTCACATGTAAGACTAATTAAAACTAGCTTTACTTACATCTGGGCCTCAGTCTTTATTAGATGTGCAGAGGAATACATGCAGTAAGTGAAAATTTATGAGATATTTGCCTGATTATGGGACAAGTGGGGTCTCAAAGTCTCTCCTTGAGGGCCGCAATCCAGTCGGGTTTTCAGGATTTCCCCAATGAATATGCATGAGATCTATGTGCATGCACTGCTTTCAATGCATATTCATTGAGGAAATCCTGAAAACCGACTGGATTGTGGCCCTCAAGGAGGGACTTTGAGATCCCTGACCTAGTTTGACTCTGATTGCAGAAACGTCAGGGATAAAGATGAACTACTGTGGGGCTGCAGGTGATTGAATGGTTCTCCTAACCTTTTGCCCCCTTCTCCAGTATGACCTGCATATCTTAGCTGCAAACATTTCCTTTAAAACTAGAACATAGATCCACCCTTGCTTGTCTTTCAGCTGTTGCCTTCTTGCTCCCATATCAGGTGCAGCTTGGTATTGCAACAAATGTGAGCTGCATGCATGCAGTATGGACACTGCCTAAGGATTTAAAGTGACAGTAAATTGGCAGTGTGTGTACTGGGTTCTGTGGATGATGTCACCCATATATGAGAATATTATGCCTGCTTGTCCTTGGAGAAACATTAGATATCCTATTGGCATGTTTTGATCAGGAAACACAATCTCTCAGCGTCAGCAATACTAGGTACATTGAAAAGACAGTAGATCTCCATGAGCAATATAGAGGAACAAAAACAATCACTTAAAAATGAGCTGTATAGGTATACCTTGTAAAAATAGGCAGCAGCCAATATTTCTTCTCATCTCCAAATACTTGTTTCAAATTTTTGCTGAATCCAAGAGAGAAACCATTTTTCTCAGGACCATTTTGAAATGATGGTGCACGGAATGCCTCTGTTAAAAGCAGAAAAGGAGAATCGGTATATGACCTAGTTGAAATATTTTAACTTTGAACAAGACAATAGTGTAGATCAGTGTTCTTCAACCACCGGTCCATGGACCAGTGCCGGTCCACAGAAATTTCCTGCCGGTCCACAGGGCCAGCATGTGCATCAGGCCCAAAACAGTGTTCTTCAACAGCCGGTCCATAGTGTGATTGATGCGGCGTTATCTTTGAGCCAGCTCCCTCTTCCTAACTGATTCATTGCACAAAGCCACGGGCAGTGGCTCCTACGGGCATCCTGCGCCTGAACCGGAAGCCTTCTCTCTGACATTGCAACGTAAGAGGGAAGGCTTCCAGATGAGGCAAGGGACGTGCAAGGTGCAATTAGTACTATTATGGGGGCGGAGTCTGGGGTGGAGATTGGGTAGAGATGGGCGGGGTCTGGCCCACGACTTAGCCCAGTGTTCTTCAACCACCAGTCCACAGACCGATGCCGGTCCACAGAGCAATTCTTTTATTTCTGCCGGTCCATAGGTGTAAAAAGGTTGAAAAACACTGGTGTAGATTAAAAACAAACAAACAAAACCCCAACCCTGAAACCTGCTTAAAGGCAACCTCCACTAACACGCAGGCCCTGGTCAGGATTCTTTAGTAATGGAGCAAGAGTTGTGGATCAGAGGGCTATCTGCATTGCCTTCCCCCACATAAACTAAAATTTTGAGTTTGTCAAAGTCACTCAGCAGAGTCTTATTTTATATAAGGATAGCCCAGATTTTGGAAACAACTAGAGAAAACACTATTATCTGCCCATAACAAAATAAAACAAAGCACACTACAATCTTCATCTGCAAATTGATATGAGTGACATTAGGTATATGAACTTTTATGCTCAATGACCCAGGATGACAGAGAACCAAAGAAGATAACAAAAAGCAATATCTAACAAGCAGTCAACCTACTGGATAGAACAACTTTTCCTTCATCTGCCATTAAAAACCATGTAAACAAAAATGACCAGATAATTTCAAAGATCATCCAGATATCTGCATTGGCTGGGGCTGCCTGTGGATATTCAGTGACACAATCTGGATAGTGCGGAAGCAGAGCTTGGATACAGAAAGAAGTTATCCATTTTGTAACAATATTTAGTTTGCAATCCAGATACCGTAGTTAGGACAGAAAGAAGGCTGTCCTATCTTTATCTGTTTGCTATCTAGGTAGTGGTCTCAATATCACCACTATCCAGACAACAGCACAGGTCACTGCTAAATTTGAATATTCAGCAATTATCTTGAGAGTGGCATTGAAAATCTGAATATATTTAAGCCACTAGGAAAACTAGTCAGAGCAAAGTGAGAAAGATGACTCCTCACCTGGTAAAGATTCACCAAAGGTCTTTAGTATGTATGAAGAACCCAACATGGATCCAAGTTTCGGCAAATAAATAAGCCTTCCTCAGGGGTATAACACACAAGACGTCAACGCCTCTTTTACTTACGCTGCTATTACAATTTGGAAAAATGTACCTGTTCACATTAGGACTGATATTAATTAAAGTTTTGTAAAAATTTTAAAATATGATTTGTTGTAATATTCATGGTATGATGATATTTTAATTATTGATTGCTTTTGTACTTTCCCCGTAGATTTTACAATTTCTTTGGATGTAAATCGCTTTGAATCTTTTTGGTATAATGCGATTAATAAGTTGTGTATTAGATTAGATAATAAAAACTTTGCCGGACACTAACTAAAGATGCACATTAGAGATACCATCACAATATTTTGTGAGGAAGCAGAAAGTGAGGGATGATAAATGTGTTAAAATTATATATGGATATAAAATACATTTATGCAGAAAGAAAAAAAAAAAGAGAAGGGGTCGCAATCATTTATACTCTTTTGAAGTCACCATAGCCATTGATTATCTCTCAGAATCACTGGAAATCATAGCATGTAAAATAAAAGACCCCTTCCTAAAAGACAAACTAATCTGCGCCATCTGCTACTGCCTACCAGGGAAATGGATAGAAGCCAAAGACCACTTTGATGCCTTCCTAATCAATCTAATGTTGCGAGACAACGCTATTCTAGTCACAGGAGAACTGAAATAGAAGAAAAGACACCTTAGAGTTTCTCTCTTTCCTGGAAGATATAGATCTAAAGATCCTATCTTTTTAAAAACCCACAATAAATGTCACCAACTAGACTTTATAATAAGCAACAGAAAAAGGAAAAACAGTCTAAAGATAATAGCAATAAACTGGACACCCATAAATTTTTGTTGAATCCAAGAGAGAAACCGTTTTTATCAGGACCATATTATGAGAAGAAAGGAAGTCCAGGCAATGGTGGTGAACAGAACGTTTGAGGAGTTTGGATAGGAAGGGGAGGAGGGAGATGGAGTGGTAGTTGGAGGGGGATGCAGGGTCAAGGGAGGATTTTTTGAGGAGGGGTGTAACTATGCCATGTTTGAAGACATCAGACCACTTCCTAGTACATTTCATCATTTACCAGCAACACCACCCAAATAAGAAAATAAAAGACAATAGAATTACCAAAGAAACAAGAGGTATAATAGATAATATCATATTCTGGCAAAAAAAAAAAAGAAGGTTGAAAAACTTCACAATCAGGAAAAAAAATGGAATGAGAATGTCAAAGAAGTACTAGATGAAATATACCCTAAAAAAGTTAAAAAAAAACCATAGACAGAAGAAACTCCCCTTGGTTCACAAAAGAACTACCTACCTACTATCATTGAAAAAGGAATGTAGGGTCCTAGAAAAAAATGGAATAAGCAGCAAACTGAAAACACAATCTTGTGGAAAAAAAAGATCTGCCTACTACTATTTGTCATTTCTATAGCGCTGAAAGACGTATGCAGTGCTGTACATTAACATACAATAGACGGACTTGGCCAGGCTCTTCTAAATTGTAAATCGCATTGAACTCCTTCTGAGGCATATTAGCGATCCATAAATACTAATCTAATGTAATTTAGAAATATATAAGAACATAAGAATAGCCTTACTGGGTCAGACCAATGGTCCGTCAAGCTGAGTAGCCCATTCTCACAGTGGCTAATACAGGTCATAGTACCTGGCCAAAACCCAAAGAGTAGCAACATTCCATGCTACCGATCCAGGGCAAGCAGAGGCTTTCCCCATGTCTTTCAGGAAATCAATTAAAACCTATCTCTTTGATAAATTCCTCCTTTTAACCCTGTCTTGTATCTCTGATATGCCTCCGGATATCCTGACCACTCCCGACTTGTTAAATTAAACTGATTGTCTTGTTTGTAACTTCACTGTCTATGTACAGTCTCTTACTCTGTTAACCGCTCTGAACTGTTATGGTACTGCGGTATACAAAAATAAAGTTATTATTATTATTAATAACAGACTATGGACTTTTCCTTCAGGAATTTCTCCAAACCTTTCTTAAAATCAGCTACGCTATCCGCTTTTACCACAACCTCTGGCAACGAAGGATCCATGTTGGGTTCTTCCTATATAATAAAGACCTGTGGTGAATCTTTACCAGGTGAGAAGTCATCTTTTTCACTTTGCTTTGAATAGTTTTCCTAGCAGACATTTGCAAAGTATTTGGACTCTCTTTGCTGCTTTATATTTAAGCCACAGCAGCAGATGTTTAAAAAAATGGCAACTGCCAAGATTGGGGGCTCCTTTTACAAAGCCGCGCTAGCGGTTTTAGCGCATGCAGCTTTTTAGTGCGCGCTAAACCTGCGCTAGGCGGCTATAACTAATGCCAACTCAATGCTGGCATTAGCGTCTAGCGTGGCCGGCAGTTTAGTGTGCGCTATTATTCACGTTAAACTGCTAACACGGCTTCGTAAAAAGAGCTCTGAATATCAGCTAGTATATTACTATAGTATATACAAGCAAGAATGCCTCTCAGATACAATGCCTCAAAACGTATATGTAAAATGCCTGGAAGTGATCTCGCAACACATATGTTATCATAGATAGTTCTTTCTTCAGCAGTAAACAGGTTACTATATCATTTTTTTTTAATAAAACTAGGTGCTTTGTTCTCTCACAGCTGTATCTCGTGGTCTTCAATAGAAATAAAAACCAAATTACTCCTTCAACAGATATCACTTTTAACCTAATTTTTATAATACAATCAAGTTGCACAGAGTTCCTTTTATAGTTAACTAACCTATTGTTGATCGATTTTTGGTGACCAGCCAACAGTGGTAGCTGAAAAGTGACAAGATGCTGATGAAGAACATGGCAGCCACAAAGAAAAGGAAGAGGACATGGAATTTTGCATGAGTGTCTTTTAGATCATTCTGAAAAAAATAAAGGAAGAGATTACAGTTTTGCCTTAATTTGTCAACATTTCTGCAACTCATAACAGAAAACAAAAAAATTCATTCTCTTAACTAGGACCTATTATCTGGTGGGGGCAGCTTAACTCTCTCTTCACACTAGATTGAGAGAAATATTACTGCTATGTAGCAACTGATCTACCAATCCTATGTGCCTTCACTCCCCACAAATATTTAAAGATAGATATTCATCACAGTCACTTTGTCTCTTTCCCTTGAAAATTAAAAGTGTTTTTGATGAATTAAGAATTGTTTTACTCTTGTGTAGCATCAAAGGATTTGATTATAATCTGCTGGGTGGTATATGATAGAGATGACACAGCATTCCCAATACATTCCAATATGTTTCTCTTGGGACACTATACAGTTAGTAAACAGAGTATGGTATAAATAACAAATATACATGACAGCGGTATGAGTAGGATGGGAAGCAACAAATAAAAGTGATGCAGAAGAATGGGAGGCATGTCTCTCCACTAGGCGTGCTGATGTCAAGTGCCAGGCACCAATTCTGTAACAGCATCTGTGCACCAAGATACCATTATAGAAACTAGTGTAAGGCTGTATGGATATAGCTAAGTTTAGGTGTAACCATTGACACCATGGGCTTGTCTACATGCTTAAGTGACACATATAGTATTCTATAAGTTACAAGCATCATTTGAAGACACACCCATGGCCCGCTCATGCTCTGCCTGTGTATACACCCCCCTGTAGTTACATGCTATAGCACTTAGGTGCTATCTTATAGGGTATATTTATGCCTATGAAGTGTGTAAGTGATGCCTATGTCTAAGCACTAATCTATTGAATTACCCTCACGTTTTTGATAGAAAAGTTATCAACAGAGGAAGCAGGCACAAATCTCTGCAAGTGAATTTTATTGGATAGTAAAGAAAACAAAACTATCCATGCAATTTGACTTTCCTTACTGCAACAAGCTCAAGGGGTAAAACCTAAGTATGAGGTTTTCAAGACTACAGATTGTTTACCTCAGCTTTTTATTTGCCAGTCTCAACTACAATATAGAATTCTTCTTTTGATAAACAAAATGAAACAAATCAGTACCCTATAAAACACTGTGATGTTCAACCTATCTCATGAGTAGTAGAACCTTCTAAAAGCTCAAGTCTATATTATAAAACTATCCCAACTGTTACTCCTTCAGATAGGAATAGCTAGGCCAGAGGAAATGAAGAAATATCTCTAGATTCTGCTCCAGTACCCAAGTAACACAAAATAAAAGTTTATTTATATAAATACAGCATCTAAAAAAAGATGTATTGCCTTACCAGTTTACCCAAATCAAATATAAACAAACATGAAAAAGAAGACGCTTAAAATACAAATGCTCCAAATTAAAAAACATTTGAAAAGCTTTCCATTCACAGTGTTACACCCAGATCACTTACCACAGCCAATACTAAAAATTGACTGCCTCTAGACTCTCCGCTTCCTTCTTATTTCAGAAAGGAAAAGGTAATTGCTCTTAAGCCATGAATTTGGTTTTTAAAAGCCAACAATAAAACAGAGTCCTGCAATCTTAAATACCACTTTATTAGATTTTGATTATATTTTGAAGTAACTCCTTTACTGATGAATTTTTTTTTATTTATTTATTCATTTTTCTATACCGTTCTCCCAGGGGAGCTCAGAACGGTTTACATGCATTAATTCAGGTACTCAAGCAATTTTCCCTGTCTGTCCCAGCGGGATCACAATCTATCTAATGTACCTGGTGCAATGGGGGGATTAAGTGACTTGCCCAGGGTCACAAGGAGCAGCGTGGGTTTGAACCCACAACCTCAGGGTGCTGAGGCTGTAGCTTTAACCACTGCGCCACACTCTCCCCTAACTAAAACAGACTATAATTCTGCTTGTATTTATGTGAACTGGAGCAAAATGAATCTCCAGATATGTTCCATATAGATTGCTTGAAAATACAGTACAATAAGAACCTCTCACCAAAATAATGAGAAGACAACCATTAGAAAGGAGCATATACTGTACTGTATCAACTTCCTCTCTGATGGTCACTTTCTCGTTATTTTGGTGGGAGTTCTTATAGCATTTTTAGTATGTTTCCTGTCTTGGATTGTTATAATTGTTTAAAAGGATATAGATTGATGACAGACAGAAGACAAACCAGTGTGTGTGAGTTACATAGCCATGCTGATGTCAATCAAAATAAGAAGAGTAATGGAAAAATGCAAAACATAAAGAACTCAGCAGTTACTGTATAGCACTTTCAGAAACAGGACAGTTTTCAGCCACAGCCAGGCAATCCTCCTTTCAAATAATTCATGCAAAGACACATTACAAATGGGTATAATTTCAATGTCGGAATCTACAATTTGATTTTATAGATTTCAAAAATGGCATAATCTTCTAACCAAATGCATTTGTGTATGCTAGGGTTACCATATGGCTCTAGAAAAAGGAGGATGGATTGAGACATTCGGGTTTTACTTCCACTGAAAGCAATGTAAGTAAGGAGGACAGATTGAGACACCTGGATTTTTGAAAGCAATGGAAATAAAACCCGGATGTCTCAATCCATCCTCATTTTTCTGGCGCCATATAACCACCCTAGTGTGTGTGTACTTTCTAGTCACCGACTGTTCCTACTATTTGTGCAGTTACTTTAGCACAAAAATATTATATACGGTACATACTACTTTTGGAAATTGCTACAATTACAGCATGTATTCCTGAGTGGGTTTTTTTCTCTGTTTATCCCCCCTTTTACAAAACCATAGTGAGGTTTTTAGTAAAGGCTGCAGTGGTAACAGCTCCAATGCTCATATAATTCTGCACTATGGTTTTTTAAAAAGGGGGGGGGGTTTAATTAGAACTGTCAATTTTTTCCTGCAAATACTCTGGAATAGAAGTTGTGCTTTCTAGACTACCTACAATACAGTTCAACTAAGTCAATTGCAAGGGATCTACACAGGGTAAAAGCTTTTGGTTCATTCCCCCCCATTTTGGCTTTTTATCACTCAGTTTTTTTTTCCCACATTTATTTTATTAAAAGTTTTTAAACACATGTTAGAATTATTTAACACACATTATTTTGTAGGTTAATAGCTAAAAAATGTAGTATGTATAAAAACAATTTTTTGCACATGTACACTTGTTATTAGCAAACCACTGTTCAAACCCACAGAAATGGCAAAAATGTAACCTTAGAAAATTAATAGTCCACTTATATCCAAGTTTCTAAGGTACTAATGTGCTATACATCAGCTTCCCCTTCTTACTCCAGTTTTCCGTATGGTTATTTTCTTTTTCTTTAAGATCTCAGAACCACCACTCCTCCGTCCCACACTAGGTGTTTTAACGGGGAGAATCATGTGGTGAATTCCTCACCGGTCTTGCTTATTCATAATTTAAATTAGTGCATAAAGCTTCTTGTTCATTGGTTTTTTATGTAATTTATGTTACTTATCTTTAGTAATTACATTACATTACGTTAGTGATTTCTATTCCGCCTGTGCCTTGCGGTCCTAAGCGGATTACAAATTAGAAGAGATCTGGACATTTCCAAGAGAATTACATAACAAAGATTCATGTAAGTTACATGATACGGTAGAGAGTTACCGTAGAAGATATCTGGATTTTTCCGAGAGAATTACATAGCAAAGATTCAAGTAAATTACAGAATACAGTGGAGAATAACAATAATGGTGAGATACAGACACGACACCATTACTAAAGATAAGTAACATAAATTACATAAAAATACCAATGAAAAAGAAGTTTTATGCACTAATTTAAATTATGAATAAGTAAGACCGGTGAGGAGTTCACCACATGATTCTCCCCGTTAAAACATCTAGTGTGGGACGGAGGAGTGGTGGTTCTGAGGTCTTAAAGAAAAAAAAAATAACCATACGGAAAATTGGAGTAAGAAGGGGAAGCTGATGTATAGCACATTAGTACCTTAGAAACTTGGATATAAGTGCACTTGTTATTAGCATGCATTCGATTTGGTAGAGCTTTAAATTGATTTAGGATGCACTACATTTTAACATGTTAAATCAATTTGAACAATTAAAAGATTATAGCACACAATTTTTCAAAATTAAAACAAATGTGTGAATCAAACTGAAAGTCTTTAAATTGGGAAAAGTCCAAATGAACCAAAATGTTTTGTCCTGTGCACATTCCTATCAGCTACACATTTAGCTCTGCATCTTTTCCAAGAAAGGATCTACCGTATATACTCAAATATAAACTGATCCGAATATAAACCGAGGTAGCTTTTTTTCCCCTCAAAAAAAAGAAGGAAAAAAGGTTCTCGAATATAAACCTGTGTGTGTGTTAATATACAAGTACAGTGCACTGCCAGACTCTGCTTCCAGGCCCATCCATCCCCTGCCAGGTTTTGCACTCAGCCCCCCTCTCCCTCTGCTAAGCTCTGCACCCTGTTTGCCTTCCCTGCTCTGGCAGGCTCTGCATCCAGCCTCCTCCCTTACTTCCTCGCTTGCCACGTCAGTCTCTGCACCCAGTCCCCCTCTCCCTTCCTGTCAGGCTTTGCATCCATCCCTTTCCCTCACTCTCTCCCCTGCCAGTCTCTGTACCCAGCCCCCATCCTTCCTGCCCTGACAGATTCTGTACCCTGACCCCCCCTCTCTCCCGATGCTTTACAGGCCTCCTGGTGGTCCAGCGGTGGGACAGGACAGGAGGGATCCCTTCTGTCTCCTGTCCCTGCTGACTTTAAACAACTTTTATCTCCCTCCCACCCCCTCCACGTACCTGTTAAGTCCCTGGTGGTCCATTGGTGAACTGCGACAGGAGCGATCTTCCTTCGCTTCTGCCTGTGTAGAGCTGCTAACTATTTGGCTGCTGCGAGTTCTCACGGGACCACAAAAAATCCCAACAGCAAATTAGCTAGCAGCTCTGCACGGGCAGGAGCGAAGGAAGGTTGTTTCTGCCCATGCAGAGTCACTAGCTGATTGGCTGCTGCAAGTTCATGGCAGCCAATTAGCTTGTGACTCTGCATGGGCAGGAGCAAAGGAAGGTCGCTCCTGCCGTGGTTCACTGCTGGACCACCAGGGACTTAATAGGTACACTGAGGGGGCAGGAGGGAGATAAAAGTTGTTTAAAGTCGGCCAGGGCAGGAGATGGAAGGAATCCCCCCGTCCCAGCCCATTGTTGGACCATCAGGGATTTAAAAGGTACCAAGGGAGGGGGGGGGGTGATGGGAGGGTAATAAAAATTGGTAAAGTTGGCTGGGGCAGGAGATGGGAGGGATCATTTCTGTCTTGGCCCACTGCTGGACCACCAGGTCTTACCGCAGGCCCGGCAAAGGCCTGCAACAGGTTCAGGAGGGGGGTGGGTCAGCGCTGACCCTAATATAAACTGAGACCCCCATTTTTTTGGGCCCAAAAATCTCAGTTTGTATTTGAGTATATACAGTACATGTGCCACACTTTGAACAAAAAAAAGACACTCCAAAATTACACACATCCACAATTTATTTTACCTTTGGACAACTCTCTGCAGATTTCCTGCGGCAAAGCTTTGCGCAAACAAAGACAATTTGTTAGATGTCAATATTATATCAATGCAAGTGCTCACTTGATGATACAGTGGAAATGCTAAGGGATGGAGTACACACATGCAAACATTAATATTTGCATACTTGTGGCCATCACAATCTTAGGATGTTATTCCTTCTTTTCATACAATGGACGGTTTTATAAGTTGCACAGCAGGACATGAGTAAATAAGAGGTTATCAAATTCATCAGTCCATAAAGCATGGCACGTTGCATACTTTTGGGGTAGTTACCAATATGTATTAAGACAATAATGCACAACATTTTTACCTTTATTTATTATCAAAACTATATAATAACAAAATAAATATAAGTACAAACCTTGCGCATGATATACTGTGATTCTTCAGCATATGGCTACAACAGGTACTAAAAAGTGCCAGTAAGAAAACCACCCCCTCCCCCATCAATCCCTTTCTTTCCTAGGTCCCCACCAACATCTTCACCTGCCACAATAATTTACACTTTTAATGCACAGTCAATGGCAATACTGTTAGTTCAAGTTACTGTGGGCTACCTAAAATGTGATGAAAATGCATGCAAATTACTTTGTTTTAACAACTGTGCAAACTAGATCTGGAAATACTTTCAGGCTTTTGCATAGGTGGCTAACGTTCACTGCTTCTTGGACCGTAAGAGGGTGGCAATCATCACATTCAAAATAGCCTTTTCATACTAAGGCTGCACACTCATGAGTCATGCCGAAAGACCAAAGCACTCTGGAACCACCAGGGTGATAGAGCCCTGTATGAGTAGACCTGGATGGCATGGCAGTCTGAGACTCCAGTCTTCTGTAGATGGATGAGATCTGCATACCACGGATGCCTTGGCCAGTCTGGTACGACTAGCACAACCAGGCCTGAGTGCAACATTATTTTTCGCAAGACTATCATGGGCCACAGAGGAAAGACATATTGACGCCCCTCCTTTGGACATGGTTGTACCAGGGCATCCAAGCCATTGTTTCCTGGCTCGTATCTTCAGCTGAAGAACCGCGCTGCTTTCTTGTTGGCTGTTGATGCCATTAAATTGGACAACAGCTCACAATGCTTTTTTTTTTTCTTTTTTCCAAGATGGCGCCTGGTTAATTTGTGCGTTGTGGTGCCTCCCGCCTTTTTTTTGTTTGTTTGTTCTATTTGTTTTATTTATTTTCTGTTATTTTTGCATCCTTTTACTTTATTTTTTATTTTTTTACTATTATTTTAATTTGGTCCAATTTAATGAACTTTAATCACTTCTTTCTAAATGAACCACCCATGCTTGGCTGTTAACGGCAGAATTATTCTCATCTTACTCGCCTGTGGGGTTGAAAGGTTTGGCCGTCATGGTGAAGAGTGCAGAGAGGAGCGGCCTGAGCACACCCACCGGCGCTGGCAGCCTTAGCGGCACCCAGAAGACTCTCGGGGACCAGTAGCAAGGCTTGCTGGCAGGGGACGAGCTCAGCTCCCTGGGTTTGGCTTCCGAGGTCAACGACTAAGCAGGTGATGCGAAGATTGACCACTGTGGCTTCATTATGGAGTATGGGAGCCTGCTGTTAGTGCCTTGGTGGTGTCCGTCTCTGCCTGGTGATCTGGATGAACAGTGTGTGGTGTTCATCGTGTAATACAGTGTGTTGAGAGGTTCAGCTGATTTCTGCTGCTTCTCCCCTGGTTGCTGCTTGCCTGGTGTGGTTCGCCTTGGTGTCATCGGTGTCTCGGTGGCTTTACACTGACCAGAGATAGACATGTTTCTTCATTAGGAATTGGTTATTGGACAGAAAAAGAGAAGGTAGAGTTAAATGGCCATTTTTCTCAATGGAGGGTGAATAGTGAGTGTCACAGTGATCTGTACTGGGACTGGTGCTATTTAACATATTTATAAATGATCTGGAAATTGGAACAAGTGAGGTGATTAAATTTGAAGAGGACATAAAACTATTCAGAGTTGTTAAAAAACATGTGGACACTGAAAAATTGAAGGAAGACCTAGAAAGTTGTAAGACTGGGCATCCAAATGACAGATGAAATTTAATGTGGACAAATGCAAAATGATGCTTATTGGGAAGAATAATGCAAATCATAGTTACCTGATGCTAAGGTCTACCTTAGGAGTCAGCACCCAAGAGAAAGATCTAGGTGGTGTTATAGACAATATGCTGAAATCTTCTTCCCAGTGTGCAATGGTGGACAAAAAAGCAAACAAAATGATGGGAATTATTAGGAAAGGGATGGTAAATAAGACCAAGAATATTATAATGCCTGTGTATCGCTCTATGATGTAATCTCACCTTGAGTATTGCAATAAATTCTGATCACCGTATCTCAAAAAAAGATATAGAGAAATTAGAAAAGGTTCAAAAAAGATCAACCAACATTCATATGAGGAAAGGCTAAAGATGTTAGGGCTCTTCAGCATATGCACAATATCTGCCCCCATTTTAAAAAATGCCGTGCCGACCCTCCCCAAAGATACCCCCCAACGTAGCAGCAAAAATTGGCAGGAAGAATGCCCACTTCCTGCTGCCAACATAGTCCCCTCCCCCGATCCATCCCCCTACCCTTACCCCTTCTCCCCCCAAAAAAAAGTCAGGGGGGATGCTTACTCCCTCCTGCCATTGGATGCTCCCTCTGAACCTACCCCCTCTTTTTACCTTTGTGAGAGGTTGAGAGCAGGAGGGATGCTCGATCCTTCCTGCTCCAAGGCTCGCCAGTCCACAATGGCGGGCCTTACCCTCCTGAGTGCATCATGGGAGGGTAGGGGATGGTTCATGGGGGGGCCTGGTGCGGGGGGGTCTCCATTGGCAGGAGGGAGTGAGCATGCCTCCTGCCATTTTTGCTGATGCGGGGGGAGGAAGGGGGGGCCCCAGTGCTGGTTATAAATATATTAATTTTAAGGCTGAACTATCGGTAAGACACGTAAGCGATTGGTCATGACCAGTAACTTTATTTTGGATCGCTAAATGTGTTTATGAAGGGATGTTAGAGCATCAATCGCTTGGCTAGTTTACTTGGCATTTTTATATTAATGACCTTATTTGCATGGCTGGATCAGAGAATGAGCAATCGTGCAGAAAACCACGCGGTAAGCCGTTTTCTGCATTGGGTCAGCAAATGTGATAGTCACTAAACCAGTCAAAACCGGTTTAGCGACGATCGCTGACTTTAGTGCATCCAGGCCTACGTGTACAGAATAGTGCCTAAGTGCAGTTAAGTATGTAACTGAAAATTAGTGCATGCTAGTTGTTAATTTGGATGCATAACTTTGCAGAATGAGGGCCATTTACTCCAGGAGCCATATATTGATCAAACTGGATACATGAATGGTTACAGAAAGCTATAGATGAAACACTATTAGTTGCAGCCCAAGAGAATGGATTACAATGATATGGATCACAGCAAAAACATGTAAAATAAATATATGTACTGTACTGTATATTCTGAACTGAATAGCTGGAAACATTTATCTTAACGGTTCATAGACAAAACCACCGAAGATAAAGGCGCGCGCCGACAACTGAGCGCAAGACGGAAGCACGTGCCGAAGAAAAAGAGTGTTTTTAGGGGCTCCGACGGGGGGTTTTGTTGGGGAACCCCCCACTTTATTTAATACAGATCGCATCTGTATAAAGTAAAGTGGGGGGGTTCCCCCCACAACCCCCGTCAGAGCCCTTTAAAACAGTCATTTTGTTCAGCGCGCGGCTCCACATTGCGCTCAGTTGTCTGCGCGCGCCTTTGTCCCGGCGTGCTTTTGACCTGACACCATCTTAACAGCTAGATCAAAGTCTGATGAGAGAAAATGTCTAAACAGAAAGGCATAATAAGGTGACATGCCTCATTCATTGAAAATCTTGAAAAAAAACTAAAATACAGTTGTACCATAAAGGCACTAGAATCATAATCTTAAAAGAATTTCGGTGAATAAAGAGGTTTGTGATCACCTGGAACATTTATTTACTTACAGTGCTTATATGTTGCTTAAACAAAGCAGCTCACAATGAAACATACACAGTAAACGGACAAACAAAATCTCAAAGTTTTCATTAGATGCTCAATGCAAGAAAATAGGACTCAGTGTTAGAGGAGAAAAAAACAGGCTCAGCAAGGACACTGTTGAAAGGAAAAAAACCATATGAACAGTATTGGAATCAGAAGAGATAGTGAAGGAGTTTTTACTTCTGTGTATTGTGACTTTGTATGTCATTGAAATGGAAGAGTTCATTGTGTGTGTATATATATATATATATATATATGTTTATGTGTGTATATATATATATATATATATATATATATGTTTGTGTGTGTGTGTATATATATATATATATGTTTATGTGTGTATATATATATATATGTTTATGTGTGTGTGTATATATATATATATATATATATATATATATACACACACACACACACACACACACACGTATATCATCATGAAGGCAACAAATTTTGATATGGAAAAGACTTGTGGATGATTTTATTTTTAATCTGGTTAAATAGCGTAATGTGAATTTAAAATTTGCGATGTCCTGCAATTCTGATTGCATTGAATTTGTGGATATTTTGGTGTTTACAAGAACTGAAAAGTTGATTACTTCCTTATATAGTTCCAGAAGGAAGTTAATTGGAATACTTTTTTAAGGCAACTGTGTGACAGCTTGCCCAAGTCAATATCTGAGATTATGACATATTCAGGTTTGCCTGCCTTTAACAAAAAGTAATAGTTTTGATATGGAGATTCAAGCAACAGGGATGCCCTAACAGAATCCAAGTATCTACACATACAGAGCACGGTTTGCTCACAGACAATAGTTTTGGATTGAAAGAAGAAAGACTGACTTGTGTCTTACCATATTCCTTGATTTTGTCAATGATTACATGATCTATTTGTGTTCACTGGCATATTTTGAAATTACATATGAAGTCTGAAATTCCTCCATTGAGAGTTTATAAAAAGGAGGTAAAAATATAGGTGATGTTGTCACGTGTGCAGCTCTGTACGAATGGAATCAAGAGGGGAGAGTGTGCGCAGTGGTTAAAGCTATAGCCTCAGCATCCTGGGGTTGTGGGTTCAAACCCACGCTGGTCCTTGTGACCCTGGGCAAGTCACTTAATCCCCCCATTGCCCCAGGTACATTAGATAGATTGTGAGCCCGCCGGGACAGACAGGGCAAAATGGTTGAGTACCTGAATAAACTCATGTAAACCGTTCTGAGCTCTCCTGGGAGAACGGTATAGAAAACTGAATACATTATGTGACAGGGAAGCTCCTGTCACTGGTTTAAAACCTGCTTTAAACCCTGCCACTCAAACAAATGTGCCTATTCCTAAGCCCAGGAAGCTGCCCATTAACTCTGTTCCCAGTACTAAGAACAGAGAGGCAGGGCAGAACAGAGAAGGAATGGCAGAGGAGAACCTGTTCCAAGTCACTATAATCCCTTTTATAAATCCTCTGTTAATTCTCTAACTAAACCTCTGGTCAGGAAATCTGACCCTGTAAGGGTTAAGGAAAGGGGTGGAGCTGACATGCAGAACGGTGGCTAGAGCAGGAGTGAAGGTTACTCCAGAGAATAAAGCACAGCCAGCTAAGCACACCAGGAGGCAATCAGGAACTTGGAGGGAAGGGCCTGCCTTACAGAGCAGGGAAGGAAAAGCTACAGCACTCTGCTAGGAAACTCCCTAACCCATAGCACTAGCAGACTAGCAAAACTTTGCTTCCCAAGCAGAGGCTAAGGGGAAGAGAAAAGCTCCAGGAGCAGGGCTTGCCAAAGGCTGCTTCAGAGGACAGCCTGTATCCAGATTCAGAAAGTGAGGAGTCTCTCATGGAGGTAGAGGGAGACCTCTCTGAGAGAAATGACATGGACTGCAGCCCTGAAGCCTTGGAGTATGTGTCTGATTGCAGCGTGGGTCAGTAAGGTACTGTGTGGGGGAGGGGAATGAAAGTTTGTTCTGAAACAATAGTCTAGTGTATTTAAGAGTAACAGTTCTGTCCTTAGGAAGGGTTGAAGGGGTGAATGTGAGGTTTGGTTAGTTGCAGAAATTAAACCAGAATCCCTGTATGCAAGCTAAGCATAGTGAGTGGGGAAGGGATACTGCTAACTAACCTTGAAGGGAGAAGTAAAGCCCAGAGTGGATTCAGTGACCTTACATTGCACAGCCCTGATAGTGGGAACTTTGGGAGGGGAATCTTAGACCATTAAAACAAAGGGTGGATGGTTCCCAGCCCCTGCCCTGAAATAAAGCGGGTGGTGGGGGTATTTAGAACTCAGGAGGTCAGGTGGGGAAAACTTCCTGAAGCAACCGAAGGCGTAATACAATAGTTGTTCCAAGTCCAAGGAGGGGACAGCTGAACTTTGATTTGGGGGTTCTTGAAACCTAAAGGCTGCCCAGAACTGTGAAAGCCTGGCAGCAGCACTAGTGAAAGAGAAATCCTGTTTAAAAGGAAATAATTTTGGGGTTTTTTCCCCCCCTCCTGAAAGAAGCAGGGACTTGCTATAAAAGATAGGGGGATTGAGGGGTACAGATAGGGATATAGGGCTAAATCAAGAAAACCTGACAGGTCGTGGACCTGATGGGGCCGCCGCAGGTGCAGACTGCTGGGCGTGATGGACCTCTGGTCTGACCCAGTGGAGGCAACTTCTTATGTTCTTAGAACTTTTGTTAATGATAAATCTTTTCCAAGCCTCATCAGCCAGTGTGGCTGCTTTAGAATCAGTGCTTTTGAACTGGGGAATAAAACCTGGAACTGGCAATTCTTTGTAGAGGTTTTCTTTTCTACTGTGATTTCCCAGTGTGGCCCTCCAGGGAGCGCTCAGACTTGCGCCTGGGGTGAGAGCCGGGTTGCCAGCGCTAGGCTTACCCCTGGCCACGCCACAATAAATAAATAAATAAATTTTGGATAATGTGGCATGGAAGAGAGGCCTAACAGTTACAGCAGCAGGCTAAGAACATGGGAAGCCTGTTCTAAATCCTACTGAAGCTCTTGATCAGGCCACTTAACCAACCACTGCTTCAGGTACAAATTTAAATTTTAAGCCCTCTGGAGTCAGGGAAATACCTACAGTATCTGAATGTAATGCATTTGAGCTAAAGCCAAATAAATACGTAAATATATAAATACAGTTTTGCTTGTGGTCCTGTACAGCATGTGAGTCTATAATTTCTGAACCTAAATGGATTCATGTTGTGACTGGATAAATGATTACATAAAAATGTTATATACCACATGTGATAAGAGTTTGTGATCTATGATTTATACATGACTGGAAATTGGTTTATGTGGGAAGGGGAAACAATTAGTTTGCAGTTGAATGCACATCAGAGCCAGTTGAAGATGGCTTCATTAGCAGCACCAATTATAGAGAACTGCCTTCAATTTCAGCATTGTTTCATTGATTTACAGTGGAGAATCACAGATCAAGTGAAAAGTGACTGGAAAAGTGTGAAGCCAAATGGATTAAAATTGGTAAGAAGTTAAATGGATGCCTTTAGAATCTCCATTAAAAATCCTGGGCTGTATCTTCAACCCCCAATTATCATTTTCATCTCAAATTTCAGCTGTAGTGAAGTCTAGTTTTTTGGTGTTACTTTTTAAAAAAAATATATTTCAAGACATAGGAACATTAAATACACAGAGAAAATCCTATCACATTACAAATTAACCTAGAAGTGCAAGAAAAAAGAACAGACAATCTACTAATCAAAAATGAGAGGCAAAATAGTATACAATAATAGAAAAAGAAAAAAAATCTTTAGCTTTTATAGATAACTATGGTATCTGAGAGGACTGTGAAATCTCAATTTTAAGTTTTACTGCTATTTTATATATCCCCAAAAGAGACTGCCAATGTAATCCCATACATCCTTAGCAAAACATTCATTCATTCACTTACTCCAAGTTCTCCAAGTCAGACTTTCATAAATCTAAGCTACCCCTTATCCCCCCAAATTATACTCTCCTCCAAAAGGGAGTCCAAGCCAAACACACATTGAACCTGGCTATCTTTCAAAAGAAATGATCAATAGTTCCAATCTATGGACACTAGCAGAGTCTGAATCATCCATTAATTTCTGAGCTCGGTGCTTATAGCACTGCTCCTTACCATTTTTATTAGCAAGTTAGATTATTGCAATTCAGTTTATAACAATTTACCTCTTACAGCCATTCGTTAACTGCCATATTTTGTACTAATTTTTGGCTCAAAAAGCCCTATAAGGAAGAGATGTCGACGAGGCAGTGAAAGAAACAATCAGAAGAAATACCACCTGGAGTGATAACTCCAGGAAAGCCAGCAGTAAAGATGCCAACAAAGGATAAAATTTATTAGCACATTTCAGCATTCACCTGCATAAGGGGTAATAAATCTTACTGGACAAAAGCATAGTCAGGGCTGGATTTAGATGAAAAGAGGCCCTAGGCTATTCCACTTATGAGGCCCTTTCACCTCCCATTTTTAAGTTTGTAAATTACATGAGAGATAATAAAATACATCATTACTGTGATATATATCAATATGTTAAATGAAACATGTTGTTATTGGTACCTTTATAAAAAATGTGACACGGATAATAAATAAAAAAAAGTCGAGAACACTTATTTGGACATTTATTCTCAGCACCATATATAGTACTTGTAACAATAACTAATCAAACATAACACACAACATTTACAAAGAAACAAAATTCAAATAATGAAAATCTTTGACTACGAAAATAAAATACGCAATAAAAATTATCATATTTTCTATCAAATTAAATTAAATATATTCAATACATTGAAGATTAAACCAAATTCAATTCAGATAAATTTATTTCATAATAATTTGCATTTAAAGTTTAAGTATGAATTATTATGAATTTTAAGTCTTAAACTAAACCAAAAATGGAACTTTATTCAAACAAAATCCAGGTCACAAAAAAGAAAATATCAAATTAAATTTTATGTTAATAGTTATTTTATTTAAGATCTAATTCAATCCAAGTATACATTTAAAATGAAATAGTAGATTAGAAGAATTTCTTTCTAAACTTTTTCACACAGAATTCTTCTATAAGTTCATCAAAATCTATTTTTTTGAAGGTCTCATTTTCGATGCACAAAATACTCAATGAAGACAACCTCGTCTGGGTCATTGTGCTTCTTAATTGATTTTTGATATTTTTAAGCCTTGAAAATGACCTTTCTCCAGTACAATTAGTGACTATTAAACTGAGAAACAGCCGTAAGATTGATTCCACATTGGGGAAGGCCACTTGAATATTTTCTTTGAATATTATTTGATACAAGTCTATATGCGACAATGTGGAATTTTTTGAAGGTTTATGTGTTTGTCTCATCTTTTCTAATAACTAACACTTGTTTCATATTATCGAAGTAACACGAATATAACCAAATGTCGGGATATCAATAGGTCTGTTCGTTTGTCTGTTCCAATCTACACCAATCTGCACTTTATTTATGCAAGAACAAACCAGAGCTTAGTAGCATAAGGCACGTCAATATTTGCCATAGCAATCAGTGAACGTATGAACTATACTTTGGTGCAATCTAGTATATACAAACGAACAGACCCAATGAGCCAAACGCGTTGATCTTAACCAATACATTTTTATGTTTGTTTATTAGCCATATGCGTAGAATTTCTCCTTATTTTCGGTTCAGTGTTTTAGTGTTCACTGTTTTTAGAATAGTGTAATTTTAATTTTGCTAACAATTTGAATGTAGGCCCCTCTTGATCTTGAGGCCCTAGGCTGAAGCCTAGTTAGCCTATAGGAAAATCCGGCCCTGAGCATAGTGCTCTGTTGACTATATAGGGACCAATAGCTTGGAGGGCCTGCACTAATCAGCCAAGGCAGGTAATGTGGTGGCCATGCCTTAACTATGTACCCTGTGTGTTAAATGCAGAGCAGATTATGGGTAAACCCCTTGTGTTTAGCGCACAGGCTTTCACTTACCATGTTAGTTGTTATATGTGCTGTAAGTGCAAAGCTTACTGCACTTTAGTAAAAGGGCCCTTAAGGTTACAAAAGTAAACATTACAAAATTAAACAAACTAGTATAAAGCACCCGTATCACACAATTTTTGATACTGTATGTATCCATATGCTAAAACATCGACTATATTAAGAGGGCTCTTTATACTGGATTTTTCACTCTAACCATTTATCTTTTAGAAGCCTATGCTGGATCCTGCACAATAACACGCTTACAAAATTAGCTAAAAATTGGTTATTTTTCAGGGTGGCTCATATCTTCCAGTTAAAATTTCTGATATTACTACTCCAAACGTGGAGGAGTACATGAAGGTGACATGTGGTTGCTTCAAGCCAGAACTTATAAGTGACAGGAGCCTGGAGGCCTGACAAAAACCATGTTTCAACCTTCATAAAAAAACAACAACAACAAAAGGTTCAATTGATTAGATAAGTCAGTACTATAGAGTGACTGGCTGTAGAATCAGGGGCAACATATACAAATGAAAATGCATAGGTTATTCAAAAGCAGTTTTAATTCCTGCCTATGGAACACTGAACTTTGGCCATATAAGTCATTATGTGGGCATTATAAGGAAAATTAAAAGTACTGATATATGTATACAATAGTACCTTGGTTTACGAGCATAATTCGTTCCAGAAGCATGCTTGTAAACCAAAATACTCGTATATCAAAGTGATTTTCCTCATAGGAAATAATGGAAACTCGCTTTGATACGTTCCCACCCCCCGAGGCCAGCGGCGCTGCTCTATCCCCCCCCCACGAGAACCGGCATTGCTTCCCCCAAAGGCCCTCCCTGCGATCCGGCACCCTCCCCCCCGCGATCAGACCTCCCCCCCCCCGCGATTCGGCACCCCCCGCCGCTTCTTACTGTCATCTGGGCCTCGGCACCGGCATGTCCTGTGAGTTGGTGCCGGTGCCCGAAGATCGGCCTCCTCTTCTTGCTGGGCCTTGAACATCTGCGCATGCTCAAGGCCTGCGAGTTCACGTTCTCTCCGAGATCTCCAAGAATCGCAGGCCCAGCAAGAAGAGGAGGCCGATCTTCGGGCACCGGCACCAACGCACAGGACATGCCGGTGCCGGTGCCGAGGCCCAGATGAAAGTAAGAAGCGGCGTGGGGGGGAGGGTGCCGAATCACGGTGGGGGGGGGGATGCCAGATCGCGGGGGGGGAGGGTGCCACTCGCAAATCGAGGCACGCTCGGTTTCCGAGGTGCCAATTTTGCAAATGTTTTGCTCGCCTTGCAAAACACTCGCAAACCGAGTGTATATGCCTTTCAGAATAGGCTCCCAGAATTAGCCCTAGCAGGACCTAAATGATCCTGCTTAAAGTTATACCTATTCTAAGCAGGTTCAACTTCCTGTTAGTACTATATCCAGACACCTACCCCTCCCTCCTCCCTTACTAAACCTCTGGTAACAGCTATTCTTGACCTGCATAAAAGCATTCATGCTCTAGTTCAATGTTTCTCAACTCAGTCCTGGAGTACCCCCATGCCAGTCAGGTTTTCAGGATATCCAATCCATATTGAATTTGCATAAACTTGATTTGCATACACTGCCTCAATTATATGCAAGTTTATTTCATGCATATTCATTGAGGATATCTTGAAAACCTGACTGGCAAGGGGGTACTCCAGGACCGAGTTGAGAAACACTGCTCTAGTTGACAAACATACTGCATATGTACATACCCACACAATTTTATAATAGTTATTTCCCACAGTAAAGCATGATGTACACAAGGAAAATGCTTTATAAAGTTACTCCCTTATGGAGCTTACTTTGAAACAGGAAGCCTACATGAAATATCCAAAAAAAGCATCTGTTTTACACAGGCAAAATAGGCTCCTATGTGATTTTATAAAGCAGTATAAAGTAGAATCCAGAAATGATCCCTAGTAACTCACAAATGCTTCCACATAAATTTTACACTTGTTCCAAAGAAGACATATATATGTGCATATAGTCTTTATGTACAAATATACATTTTATCAGTGTCACATCTGCACTAGTTGCCACCCGGAATGGAGCAACCTCACCCCCCCCCCTCCAGGCAGTGAAGGTGTGTGGAGTGGTCGTGGGGCAGTGGTCTGCCAGTCCTCTGCCCCGGAACAAAAAGTTGATGTTAAAGGAGACCAGCAATGTCAACAGTTGCACACACCAAACCGCGGCTCCACAGCTTCTCCCTGCACCTGGGGCAGACCACCCCCACTGCCTTGCCCTTTGTACTCCACTGCATTTTATAAAACGTGTACCTTTCAAAACTACTCCCTCATGAATGCCTATGCACATATACTTACAAGCACAATTAACATAAAAAAAGAAGACAAAGACCATATGGCCTATCTAGTCTGCCTATCCATGCCATCTACTATCCCTTCCTCTCCCTTAGAGATCCACTTATCCCAAGCTTTCTTGAATTCAGGTACATTTTTCTGCTCCAATGCCTGCACCAGGAAGCCATTCCATGCATCCACTACCCTTTCAGTAAACAAATATTTTCTGAGGTTACTCTTTAGTCTATCCCTGTTCTCTGTCATCCTATGCCCTCTCATTCCAGAACTTCCTTTCAATTGAGACTCGCCTCATGCGCTTTTATGCCACATAGGTATTTAAACGTCTCTATCACCCCATTCCACCTGTCCTCCAAAGTACAGTAAAACCTTGAATTGTAAGTAACTTGGTATGCAAGTGTTTTGCAAGACAAGCAAAACATTTTATTACATTTTAACTTGATATCAAGCAAGGTCTTGCAATATAAATACATACAGTAAACACACATCACATCATCACAACTAAAGCTGATGGTTCTTCTCTCTCTCTCCGACACTGCAGGAGTGTAGTGACTGTTCTAAACAAGCAAGGTCTTGCAATATGAATACAAACAGTATTTTGTATTAAAGTTTTGGGGTTGTGGAGTTTCCATTATTTCTTATGGGGAAATTTGCTTTGATATACGAGTGCTTTGGATTACAAGCATGTTTTCAGAACAAATTATGCTTGCAAATCAAGGTTTTACTGTATACATATTGAGATCTTTAAGTCTGTCCTCATATGCTTTATGACGAAGCCCACCGACCATTTTAGTAGCTTTCCTCTGGACCAACTCCATCCTTTTTATATCTTTTTGAAGGTGCTTTCTCCAGAAATGTACCCAATATTCTAAATAAGATCTCACCAGAGTCTTAAACAGGGACATCATTACCTCCTTTTTCCTACTGGTCTTTCCTCTCCTTATACACCCAAGCATCCTTCTAGCTTTTACTGTCACTTTTTCTACAATTTTGCCACTTTAAGATCATCACACATGAGCACACCAATGTAAACAGCTTTACATGTGGAAAATGTCTCATAAAATATATTTGTCAAAACAAGGATGAACTTGGATCCATTCCAAGGGCAGGATTTAAAGCTACATGGACAGTAGCGAAATCCATCTTTGCTTTGTATAACATTACATTACATTAGTGATTTCTATTCTGCCATTACCTTGCGGTTCAAAGTGGATTACATCCAAACTAAAACAAAAATTACATTCAAAATTTGAAGGAATAGAATAAGCGATGATGTAGAATTTTTAAGGTAATATATGTTAGGTAAAGAGTTATCAAAGGGAAGTGGAGGTCTTTAGGAGATAAGAATAGGGTGAAATTAAATGTATTTAAATTGCAGTAGTCAAACAGGTATTAACAGCTGCTATTCCACTTGAAAATTTACCTTATATGATCTATTCTTAGAAAAGTGTTTGCAAAAAAAAAAATGAATCATATGTATAAAATGATAAAATTTCATTGCATGCAAATTTAAAAAGGAATGAAAACTTACTGTCCAAAACTTTATGAAGTATTGTAGAACAGTGGCAGCAATGAACAGACAGTACAACAAGGAGTATGTTAAAAACAGAAGGAAGAACTTGTAATTAGAAAATCCCACACAATTATTCACCCTAGAAAAGAAGTATGGTACATTGTTAAAACACACAGAAATCACAAATGAAATAAATTATACTTGCACTGGAAAGATTTGAGTAATTTATGTTACTGAGTTAATACTACATTTCTTAATGCATTTTACATGTGAAAGTGGTCATAAACTAAGGTCGGTACTGGGTAGACTTGCATGATCTGTATCCCATAGATGGCAATTTGGTTTAGGATGGACTAGGGAGGGCTTTAACGGGAACTCCAGCAATTTGGAACATGAGGATGGTTCTGGGCAGACTTTTACAGTCTGTGTCCCGCAAATGACAAGATGCTTTGGATAGGCTGGAGTGAGCCCCGACAGCGACTCTAGTAGTTGGAACCTCAGGACAGTACCAGACGGACCTCTACAGTCTATGGCCCAGAAATAACAAAGAAAAAAAAAAAGACAATTTAATTTAATCATAAATTTATAATGTGTGCAACTATAGGGCAGCCTGGATGGTCCGCTCAGGACTTTATCTGCTGTCATTTACTAGGTTACAGTATTATAGTAAAATTACCTATCATAAATTACAGGATTTAAGAGACTAAAAATTTTGTGCTATAGTTAGTACAAACACAATCCCATTTTCTCTCAAAAAGGGAAAGGTGTACTCCACAGAGTGCACAAATTTTCCATGGTATTCTTTACATTGTGAAAAGTAATTTCATAACAGGATTCCTATGTGAAATGGACAATATAATAGAGATGTCTACATTCCTATATAAAATAGTGCACATACACATTTTGCAAAGGTATAAATATGTTCGGTTATTTACTGCACCTCATGTATTTTTTAAAATAGGTGTATATATATATATATATATATATATATATATATATATATATATATATATATATATATATTATATATACACACACACACACACACTGCAGCTTTTGTTGCAGCTCCACTCTAACTATACTTCAGGAAAACATGCACAGATTCCATAAATGTAGACATAAATCTTGCAGTACCATCTATTTTTAATGCATGAATACCCATGTGCAATTTATGTCATTTTCCATGTATAAAATATGTGCATCTGTGGTGTACTTAGTTCTCTTTCCCTTCTTCCCACCACTCAATTCCTAGTTCTTTATTCTGTCCCTTGCTCAATCCACCCTTTTCCTCAGCATTCTCCACCAAGCTTCAAATCATCCCACCAGTCCTGTCAGTCACAGTTATCTTCCTCTCAGCAAATGAGTGAACAGTCGCATACCGCTTTGCTGCCCTCCCAAGCCCTCTTCAGGCCCAAGTCCTCTGTCTACATGTGTTGTACGGGAAGCTTCTTTCAGAGAACCCCCCCCACCAAAAAAAAATAACAAAACCAAAACAAACAACCAAAAAAACTAGAGGTGCAATTCTGTAACTAAGCATATAAATGCAGAGAAAAGCGCCACTTATGCACATATATGTGTACTACTTGCTAGTCTATAAGATAGCGCTTAAGTGCCATTGACATAACTGCAAAGGAGGGGGGTGTTAGTGTACATGTGGATAAAGCACAGGAGGGGCAAGGGCATGTCAACTCAGAGAATACTAGGTTACGTGCTTTGCAAAGTACATTTAGACCGCTCCTATTTACACGTGCTATTGACTTGGCGTATATCAGGATTTAAAACTCAGAGTCAGGGGACATTGTTAAGATTGAAAGCAGTGCATGCACATAGATCTCATGCATATTCATTGGGGAAATCCTGAAAACCTGGCTGGATTGCGGCCCTCAAGGAGGGACTTTGAGACCCCTGGCGGATATGGTTGCACTGTAATTTAGGCACACAAATTCAGGTTTATGCTACTATTCTACAATGACATTTTGGCACACAGATGCCATTATAGAACTGGCACTGAGCATGTGGCAGCCAGTGTTGGCACACCCAACTGGAGGCACCAATTTATTGAATTGCTCTATCGGGTACTGAGTTGCTAGTTGGCTGTTTGGTTGCCTTCTATATTGGTAATGGATCAAATGTCGATTGTTTGTCAAGAAACTTAACATCAAAACTCTTGTGTGGGAACGTGACAGACAGAGAATTGCCTTTTGTTAAATAGGATTTTAGGTAATCACATCTGCTTACAAACAGCACTGCATTAAACATACCCCCAAATTGTCTTTACTATTGGTTCCTGCCCTATTAACATAGTAACATAGTAGATGACGGCAGATAAAGACCCGAATGGTCCATCCAGTCTGCCCAACCTGATTCAATTTAAATTTTTTTTTTTTTTTCTCTGTAACTTTGGGCCAGCATGATTAGATGAAGCTGGCTGCGGTTAGATCAGTCTCCAAATATATGGCAACCTTAGTAATCGTGTTCTACCAGTCCTCAATGCTCATGTATCAAATATATATAACTGGACCAGTGCATAGAAATTGTTAATATTCATGAGTAAGCCTCAGCCCCACCACTCCACCGCTGTACTGTACTTTTTTAATATAGAAAACATTTAATAATTGATTAAAAAGCAACGAACATATAATCGTATATGAGCAGCCAGTGATGAAGTGCCACATAATTCTTCCCGCAGTCACGAGACAGTACAGCGGTGGAGTGGTGGGGCTGAGGCTTACTCATGAACATTAACAATTTCTATGCACTGGTCCAGTTATATATATTTGATACATGCGGTTAGATCAGTAGCACTATTTATTTTTCATCTCTCATTCACTGTAGGGTTTCTGTTCCTATTTACAAATCATAAATTCACATACTTTATTTTCCAGTTAACTAGAGGTTTTATGAGGGAACCCCAAAAATTAGGGCTTATTGATATTTTCTTATCACTAGCACTATTGCTGATATTTTTCTGGTGGAATGGTATGTATGCCTGTATCATTATAAATCAAAAACAAATCACGGGAGGTGTGATAGTGTGTGCTCAACACCCCCCCCCCCGAATTCTTTATTAACACAAATGCTGAAGTCTTTTCCTTCACAGGCACGGTAAATGAGGAACAAAGTCTCCAGAAACTCAATTGCTGAGAGGACCAAGTCACAAGTTATCCAGCCTTACTGTAGAATTCCACAGCCATAGGGACATTGACATAGTGACATTGGATCATCTGTTGTTCTATTGTCCTTTGATACTCAACTTCTGGGAGTCAATATGGGGACAGATTAAACTCATACTGGAATCAACAATCCCATTGACGTATGAGGCAATTATATGTGGAACATTGTTGCATATCAAGCCTCCCATGGATCGCTACAAATGCAGGCTTTTCTTGATTATGACAAGGAAAGGTATGCAAATGATAACCCACAATTGGAAAAATTGCGACCGCCTCAACTTTCCATCTTGGTGGGCCAGTTTATGTTTAGGTTACAAATATAAAAAGATGAATGCAGATATGTTAGGGAATAGCAAATTATTTAAATTGGTTTGGGGCCCGTTGACATCCTTTGTTAATTCAACATAGTTGTCTGTTTAAATTTTTTGTTTATTTTATACATATCCAGGACGAGGTGGGTGGGTGGGGGGGGGGATATATTTCTGGTTCATTTCTTGATTAAATTGTTCGATGGGAGGGGAGGGATATTTATTATCTGTATTGTTATTGATGGAATTTAAGTGCTTATTTTGTTATTAATGTATATATAATTTGTGGCACTTTGTATTAGTTTTGAAAATTAATAAAAAATTAAAAAAAAAAGAAAAGAATTGCACAGCCACTGGTCTGGCTCCCATCCAGGCCTTGAACACAGCTTTCTTACAGTACACAAGCTAAAGCTCAGCCTATGTTAGCAAGGTTTTATGGGGTGGCTAATTTCTTTCTGGGGCCTCCCTGTTTGGCCTGAGCTATGGGTTTTTATTTGTCCTTGGCTATGCCCTCCTGTGTTCTATACCTGCTGAGTTACCACCTCCCTGTTCTAGGCCCTGCCTTTTAAAGGAGGCTCCTTAACTGTGAAGAATGCCATTATAGAGGAGCAATAGTTTCCTATAGACTCCCTCAGAGGGGTAATAAAAGTAATGTGGGAAGTGGTGTTTTTCCAGTGTTTATTGGATAAATATCTATATTCTTTTTTTTTTTTTTTAAATCAGTTAAGACCTAACATTCAGAAGCCACACTCATACACTACCTGACTGTAAGAAACCACAAGTACAGTTGTAAATTCTATGGTCTCTTTGTTCCTGGTTGTCCATGATATTTGTCAGCCAAAAAGGCCCGAAATCTGAATGCTGGAGAAACAATGTAGTTCAGCGTTCAGATTTCGTGCCTCTTTGGCGTTTTTCATTTTGGCTGGTCAAGTTATTCATGTTACTCCACATTTGCAAAGGTTGCGTATTTAATATCTTGGATTCCTGAGGAAGGCATGTTTTGCCAAACACAGCCCATGTTGGGTCCTCCTATGACAAATGTGGACTTCGTATTTTAAAGGATTTACTGAATAAAAGCAGCGTCAAAAACATTGGATTTCCACAGTTTCGTTTGTTTGGATTGTCCTTTTTCTCCTGTGGAAATATGGGGCTTCTTCTCTTGTTTGGGCATGATTCATTGTTACAGATATAATTGTCCTTGTACGGATGTTTGCACTTCTCCTTGGTTTCAATAAAAAGAATATAAAATAAAATAAAGTCGATAAAAAAATTAAAAATGATGAACTGGGTCAACAGGAAGTTACAAAAGTACTAATAAAGAACATATGCACAAAAAGTACGCCTAAAACAGGCACTTATAGTATGTGCGCTGAGAGAAACTGTTTCTCAGCTCCATGAAAAACTAAGAACTGATGGTCCTGCGATCGGATGGCAGGCAGGAAAGAACTCAGTGTATGCACGGTACAGCAGTCTTCAAGTTTTAAAGTGACATTGCACTTGTGGACTATCCGTACTGGACTCCATGGATGTCATCACCCACCCATATGTAAGAATATGCTGCCTGCTTCTCTGGGGATAATTCATTTTTGATAAGCTTTCAAAAACTGAACAGGCATCTCTAAAAAGGTTCTGCCTTGAAAGCTTGTCAAAAAAGATATTAAGTTAGTCCAATAAAAACAGTATCTCCTTATTTTCCTCTTTTGTTTTATTTATATTTATTAACAAATGCTTCAGAAGCAACAAATATTTTCTTAACTCAATAAAACCTTTCTGCTCTCAATCTTTATACAGTTTGCATAAATATGTATAAGAAATTTCTACTTTTGTTCCATAAGATTCTCAGGCAACGTACCAAGGGCAATGATGATCCATTTTTAGCACGCATCTAAAAGAAAATAAGAAATTTAGAGTCCATGTTTAAATGCATTTCAAATCATAAATATATTAATCAATCTCAGCTCAATGATATCAATAAAAATATTAATACATCAGAATAGAAATAAATAATTAAGAAACTATTCTGATTTCATAAAAAGTACTACACTTTGCTATTTTCTCTGCACTGACTTGTAAAAATACAGGCACAGCTCTCCTATTTTACTTCCTTTTATTCCCAGTCTTTCACTAACTGCCCTTTTTTCTTCCCCTTCTATACAATGTTTGTTCCTTATATGTGCCCTTTCTTTCCCCTTCCATCATTATCTCCTTTCTTTCTCTAAACCCCCAAATCTGCTCATTTCTCTCCCTACTTCCATCCAACATCTACCCCCTTCTATCTGCCTCCTCTCCCCCTTTCCATCCAGCATCTCCACTCTCTCTCTCTCCCCTTCCATCAGTATCTCCCTCCTCTGTCTCTTCCCATTCCATACAGGCCACCCCCCTCTCTCCCCTTTCACTTTTCCCTTCTATCATCTCCCTCCTGTCTCCCCCCTCTTCTATCTAGGCTTCAGTCTCCCTCCTTCTATATAGCTTATTCCTCTCTTCCCTTTACATCCAGCATCTCCCCTCTCTCCCTTTCCATCAATATTTCCATCCTCTTTGTATCTCTCCCCTTTCAACATCTGCTCCCTCTCTTCCCCCTCACTTCCATCCAGCATCTCCCCTTTCACTTCCCCAGTTCCATCATATCTCTCTCCTCTCTAAACTAAACTAAACCTTAAGTTTATATACCACATCCTCTCCATAAAGATAGAGCTCGGCACAGTTCACAGGTACTTTAATAAATGAGGGAAGAACATAATAAGAATTAGTGGTTATAAAGGGGGTGGTGAGCTTTACATTTTTGAAAAAAGCCAGGTTTTCAGATGCTTTCGGAATAACTGGAAGGAGCCCAGATTCCATAGCAGGGCAGGAAGGTTATTCCAAAGCTCAGCGATTTTGAAGAAAAGAGATTTCCCTAATTTTCCTGCATAGATGACGCCTTTTAACGAGGGGAAAGATAGTTTAAGTTTTTGGGTGGATCTGGGAATATCAGGTCTCGAAGAATTCCAAGATAGTGGAATTAGGGGAGGAAGAATGCCATGTAGGATCTTGAATGTTAGGCAGGTACATTTAAAGTGAACCCTAGAAATCACTGGAAGCCAGGGAAGTTTTGACAGAAGTGGGGAAACATGATCGAATTTACTTTTTGCAATGATCAACCTTGCCGCAGTGTTCTGGATCCGCTGAAGTCTTTGGTTAGACTTAGATAGATGGAGTTACAATAGTCCAGTCTGGAAAGAATGATTGATTGTACAAGGACAGCAAAATGTTGTTGGCGGAAGCAGGATCTCACTTTTCTCACTCTCTGTACCCCCCCCCAACATTTATTTATTTAATCATTTATTTAGCCCGTCCTCCCAAAAGGAGGGTTACAAGAATACATCCATAGTATAATTAGGACAAACTTTAGTGAGAAATACAGACTAGGCGGACATAGGGGAGTTTGGATTTCAGCATTTATAGTATATAGTAGACAAAGGGAGTTTAGATTATAGCATTTATAGTATAGACATAACATACAGACTTGGTGGACATAGGGTGGTTTAAATTGCAGCATTTTTAGTATAGACATAACAGAGGTAAAATAGCTTTTTCTTAGAAGGGTGCATTGTTGACGTCGGAAAATGTGGTAGTAATAAATTGCAATTTCATAATCATTAAGCATTATCATCATTTCCAATTTTGTTAGCCTTGCTCATTTGAATATGCCACTCAAATAAATTTTTATGGTTACACAGCTTTTATTCATTGTGTGCATTTCAAATCTTTTGTAGTGCATTTCAAATCTTTTTGACCCACAATGAAATTTTATTTTTCATCAAAAAGTCTGAAATCAAGTAACAAAATTGTAAAAGTAAAAAATACAATTTCATCGTGACTGTTTCAGTGCAATGAACTGTCCATGATGAATCTGATTCTCCTCCCTGCCCTCACAATTGCAGCATTACCATGCACCTCTGTAGGTCCTGAGGGGGGATGGGGGCAATGCCTCCCACTCCCCCCAATATATGAAAAATAAAATTTCATTGTGATGGGGGCAATGCCCCCCACACCTCTCAAGATATAAAAAATAAAATTTCATGGGGGCAATGCCCCCCCAAAGCCCCCAAGATATGAAAAATAAAATTTAATTGTGGCCTTATTATGAATGGGTCAAAAATTCTAGGTCAAGTGAACAAAGATTATAATGGCATGTTCAGATAAACTCGCAAAATGAGAGATCAATGCTGGGTCAGTAATGAGTATGATATTGCAATTTAGTATAGCAGTGTATGTTGGGGGCAAAATGTGTGGGGTGAAAATTCCAGGGGCAAAATGTATCTGGGGCGAAATTTCCAGATGCCAAAGCAAGCACATTTCCAAGGGAGTTAGACATTCCGCAGAACAGAAAAAAAAGTGACTTACATGTCACAGGCAGAACAGTGATGACATCGATCAGGTTTAATTAGTTGGCATCTGTCACAATATCGGATAGCTGTAATCATTGAAAGAAAGAAAAAGAGAAAATTTAAAATTCTTAGCTCTATATGAATTTTCCAATTGTTCCATTTTTTGATAACACACTAAAGAATCTTTTATCTGTGAAGTACTAGCTGCCTGCAGTACTAAAACTTTAGATTCTTTATCATTTAAGTGTTTATCACAATTCACCAGTTTTTTATCAATAGACTAAGGCCTGAGAAGTCTGTTGTGTAAATTCACATAATTGAGAAACTGAACCTTTAAACATTAATTCAATCTCCTTTGTGAGCTTCCAAACATCTGAGAAAGTAATATCTGAAGGTGCCTGTTCAAGCGAACCCAGTAAAAAATCTGAGCGTGCCACTGGAGCAGGAATTAAAACTGAAGAGGTCTGAATATTCTGCTGTCCTTCTGTTAAAATGTACCTCAAGTACTGGGAACCAAGAAAGGAGACCCTTCCTCAGGGTAAAACAAAGAAGTCATAGGAGGTGAAGGGGTTAGGAAACCTCCAGAGCTAAGAGAACCATCAGACATAGATTGGGAGGTAGAGAAAGTACCCACATTTCCCTTTGGAGCTACAGTTAAGAACATAAGAACATAAGCAGTGCCTCCACCGGGTCAGACCATAGGTCCATCCTGCCCAGCAGTCCGCTCCCGCGGCGGCCCAAACAGGTCACGACCTGTCTGAATCACCAGAAGGGGCCCCCTTGCCACCTTGGTTTCCCATTTAAGTCCTATCTTCCCATCGAAGTCCTAACCCTCCGGTCTTGCACATGTACGACCTGGTTGGGTTTCTATACTTTTTACCTGGATACCTCTCTCAGTATCCCACGATCCCTTTATCCCTCAGGAATCCGTCCAATCCCTGTTTGAATCCCTGTACCGTACTCTGCCTGATCACTTCCTCCGGTAGCGCATTCCAAGTGTCCATGACCATTTGGGTGAAAAAAAACTTCCTTGCATTTGTTTTGAACCTATCTCCCTTCAGTTTCTCTGAATGGCCCCTCGTACCTGTTGTCCCCTTCAGTATGAAGAATCTGTCTCTATCCACCCTCTCTATGCCCCTCATGATCTTGAAGGTCTCTATCATATCTCCCCTGAGCCTCCTTTTTTCCAGAGAGAAGAGCCCCAGTCTATCCAACCTCTCGGCGTATGGGCAGTGTTCCAGCCCTCTTACCAGTTTCGTTGCTCTCCTTTGGACTCTCTCAAGTACCGCCATGTCCTTCTTGAGGTACGGCGACCAATACTGAACACAGTATTCCAGATGTGGACGCACCATCGCTTGATACAATGGCATGATGACTTCCCGCGTCCTGGTTGTTATGCCCCTCTTTATGATGCCCAGCATCCTGTTGGCTTTTTTTGAGGCTGCTGCGCACTGTGCAGATGGCTTCAGTGATGCATCCACCAGCACACCCAAGTCTCTCTCAAGTCTGCTGTCTCCCAACAATGCCCCCCCCAATTTGTAGTTGAACGGGTTCTTTTTCCCTATATGCATGACCTTGCATTTTTCCACGTTAAAGCGCATTTGCCATTTGTTTGCCCAGTCTTCCAGCTTGTCCAGGTCCCTTTGCAGGTCCTCACACTCCTCCCTGGACCTAACTCTGCCGCACAGTTTTATAATCTCGCACTTTGTCTCCTTTTCCAGGTCATTGATAAATATGTTGAAGAGTAACGGCCCCAGTACCGATCCCTGTGGCACACCACTTGTGACTCCCCGCCAGTCAGAATATTGGCCCTTTACTCCGACCCTTTGCAGTCTACCCGACAACCAGTGCTTGATCCATCTGTGCACATCCCCTCCCACCCCGTGGTTCCACAGCTTCCGAAGCAGCCTTTCATGTGGCACCTTGTCGAAAGCCTTTTGAAAATCGAGGTAAATGATGTCTTTGGGTTCCCCATTGTCCACCCGACTGCTTATTCCCTCAAAGAAGTACAGAAGGTACGTTAAGCACGACCTTCCCTTACAGAATCCGTGCTGGCTTGTTCTCAGTAGGCCATTTCTCTCGATGTGCTCGCAAATGCCGTCCTTGATCATAACTTCCACCATCTTCCCTATAATTGAAGTCAGGCTCACCGGCCTGTAGTTCCCGGTGTCACCCCTCGATCCCTTCTTGAAGATAGGTGTGACATTCGCCAATGTTCTTTGAACATGTTTGTCCACTGGGTCAATCAAGTTTCCAGGTTGTAATAGTCCAACATCTTTACTTTCTCCTGAGATTCTCTTTAGGAAATACTTTAAAAAAAAGAGATTAGGTCCTTTCCTTGCTAATATCTTTTCTAGCAGATAGGTGTGCCATTCTGGACAGTAGGGTACTCTTCCCATGCTTGCGAGCCATGCAGAAGGAATTCACTCCAGGTTTTCAACTCCTCCTCCTTTTCCAGAGGGTTATGCTGCCCCTTTCAGTTTCTACCAAAGGAAGCAATAGCCCTATACAGAAACACATAAGAAGGAGGGGTACAGGGAGACTCCCCAAACATATTTCAGTTCTGCTTTGAAAGAAGTATAACAAACATGTTAAATGTTGTAACTGAACAATACAAACATCGAAATAACCATACCAACAAACATTTATGGAGCTCAAACATTCCTCCAATGTGTTGTAGCAATAGATTATTCTACATACCCTTAAGATCTGACTGATATCAAAATTTCAGTTTTGACTCAAATTTTCCAATTGAGACAGTAGGCAGGTGGAGAAATAACAGTTGGGGCAAGGTTCCAGAATGACATCCAGGAACCTAATCTCTTTTTCTAGTGCAATAGGTGTGTCATTCTGGACAGTAGGGATGTACAAAAGCAGTCCCAGAAATCTAGGGCAGTACCTCTGTACCTATTCGTAACACTGAGGACCCAAAGAAGGTGTCCTCCCATGCTGCCACGTTCACTCTGTAGAACTTTCAGAACATATGCAGAGTGGACCAAGTCACTACCCTACAAATCTCCTCAAAGAAGCAATGATTCTTGTTGAATATGCCTTCAAGGAGATCGATGACTCCTTGCCACAGGCAATATATGCTGAGAGGGCCACGAGTACCCATCTTGAAATGGTAGCCTTGGATGCCAGTCTGTCATGTCTAGCATGACTGGTGAGCAGAAACAGATAGTCACCGTAGCCATCAGGTTGAACAATGGCTTGGAATGCTTTTGTAGATAATGTCCATTCTCCTTGGTCTAATGTCTGTCTGCTGAGGTAATAGGCCTGGACATTGTCCACTCCTGGGTCTCCCGTTACATGTGCTGTGGAAATCACTTGAAAATGGAGCTCTACTCACTGGAACAACAAGTGGGCTTACAGACACAGCTTGGCACTTTTGGTGCCTCCTTGGTGACATACGCCACCACTGTAGCATTGTCCATGAAGACTTGGACCACCTGTCCCTCCAGAGTCTTCTCCAGCTTCTGTAACGCCAGTCTAATGGCCTGAAGCTCCAGTCTGTTTATAGACTACTTTCTCTGGGAAGCTGACCACTGCCCCTGGACTGGGCACTAATTGCAATGTCCTCCCCAGCCAAACAGGCTGGCATCCATTGTCAGAATAACCCACAAGGTTAGCCAGAGGGGCATGCCTCTCAATAACGACTGTGCACAGAACCACCAAGACATGCTGTTGTGGGATTCTGAAAAGAGTCCATTTGTGGAAACCACCAAGACAGCAGCGCCTTCTGAAGGGGATGCATGTGAGCCAGTACTAGGCTGATGGGGATGGCCTGGCCATCATCTCTATAATCAGAAAGCAAATATTCTGTCTGCGTGCTTCTGGAAGATAAACATGGTCTTCTGCTGTGTCAAATAGAACTCCCACATATTCCAGGGAATGGGAAGGAACCAGTTGGTTCTTGCGAAAATTCACTATCCAGCCCAGGTTCTACAAGACCTGGACCACTTGATTCACTGCTCGTTCTCCTTCCGAGAATGATGGGACTCTGATCAGTCAGTTGTCCAGGTACAGATGCACTTGTAATCCTGCTCTACAGAGATGCGCATCAACCACTATCATCTTGGTGAAAGTGTGGGGTGCTGTTTCCACACCAAAGGGGAGCGCTAAGAACTGGAAATGTTTTTCCAAGACATTGAATCTCAGGAATTTCCTGTGCTCCAGAAATATGGGAATATGCAGGTAGGCTTTCATCTAGGGAAACCAGAAATTCCCCTGGCATTACCGCTGCGATGACTGACCACACTGTTTCTATGTGAAAGTATGGAACTTTTAGAGCCGTGTTGATGTGCAAGATCCAGTATGGGTCTTCAATCTTCTGAGCCTTTTCTGAGCACTATAAAGTATATGGAGTATCTATACAAGCCTTATGGCCTGACATTCTACCAGTCTCTGCACTGTTGCTAAGACTTTGCTTGCCTTCTCTGGTCACCCTGCCATTGAGTCCACAAACTGTTTAATAGAACGTACATCATGGATAGTGCATGTGGAAAAATGGATGACAGATCACAAGTTGAAGCTGAATTCCGACAAAACTAAATTCTTATTACTAGAGAAGGACAAAAAACCATCCCTAACAGAACTGGAAGTAAACTCAATCAAGTACCCTATACAAAGCGCCCTCAAAATCCTAGGTATACATTTAGACAGACGCTGCACAATGCAAACACAAATCCAAAAAATCACCCAAAAAGCATTCTTCACAATGCGAAATCTAAGAAAAATCAGAAAATTCTTTAATAAAGAGCAATTCAGGATCATTGTCCAATCCCTTGTGCTAAGTATTGTAGACTATTGCAACAGCCTCTACTTACCTTGCACGACCAACACAATAAAAAAACTACAGACCATCCAGAACACAGCCCTCAGACTCATATACTCACTCAGCAAACACGACCACATTACCAATGCATACCTTGAATCCCACTGGCTACCAATAAAAGCAAGAACACAATTCAAACTCTACTGTCTCATTTTCAAAGTAACCCACGGCACGGCACCCAGTTACCTAAATAACCGTTTTCACCACTACCTCCCACCAAGAAGAAGGAGAACACAGAACCTTTTCACCTACCCACCACTCAACGGTACTCGTCGTAAGAAACTTTACGACAACCTCCTGGGGACACAGGCAGCTAAAATAGACTCTGACATCTCAAAATTACTGACCAAAACAACAAACATAAAAGAGTTCCACAAAGAAATAAAAACATTACTGTTCAAAAAATATCTCCCATCACTCTAACCGCCACCCAATGACCTCCCAATCAACGACTTCGGAAATACCCACCTATATTATCTTTTTATCTGCGATCTAGAATGTACTGTAATTCTGCTACACTACACCCGATTCAACCGATCGAGTTAACATGTATTACCTCTGTTAAATGCATTATCTTCCGTTATATGTATTATCTTCTGTAACAAGTATTATCTTCTGTGAAATTGTAGTATCATATCTCATTACTGTTCCTGTAACTTACTCTTATCCTGAAATGTAACTCTACTGGAATATCCCAGATATTTCTATATTGTAATCCGCCTAGAACCGCAAGGCACAGGCGGAATAGAAATCCCTAATGTAATGTAATATAATGTAATTATCCACAAAGGAATGTATAGTAAACATCTGTATGAACAATTCGGGTACTACTTTGAACGTCCCATTCATGAAACAGTGTTGATTTTGCTCAAGAGCATTAATGTTAGCTTGTGTACTGAAAACGAAAATGCGTTTTTTGTCATTTTCTCCAGAATCTCACAACAGAAAAATTTCCCCATGCGTTACTTTGAGCTGATTGGGAATTTGGATTTCTTGTACCGATTGAGGATTTTCCATTGATTCATCTCCTCATTTTCATTTCCTCTGGATAGTTCGAGATGATCCGTCTAAGAGTCTCTTTCTTCTGCCCACACAATTGCGACGCACACACCTTCAGGACGACGATCCGTCAGCATTACTTCTGTCATGACGTATCGATATCCTTCATGAACCCAGTTCTCTTTGCCACACTATGATATTAAATACGTTATGTGAGAGTGTAACGACCGACCAGGGCAATCTACAAAAACACACCCAAGGCTGGATGATGTCAACCCTCAGGATTGGGCACGTCACTATACCTCTGCTGTGCACGTTCCTTCGTCCTACAGGCCCCCCCCTTAGGATTGAACATGTCCCTATACCTCCACGTGAACTGTCTGTGTGCATTTGTCATGCGTGCATTTGTTAACGCACAACTGTCTGTATACATTGGTCTTGCGCACATTTGACGGGTCACCAGTGTATCTAGATTTCCAGAAAGCTTTTGATAAAGTTCCTCATGAGAGGCTGCTGAGAAAATTAAGAGTCATGGGATAGGAGGCCATGTTGACATGTGGATTAAGAATTGGCAATTTTTCTCAATGGAGGAGGGAAAATAGTGGTGTGCTGCACTGGAAATTGGAACTATGAGTGAGGTGATTAAATTTGCAGATGACATTAAACTGTTCAAAGTTGTTAAAACGTATGCAGACAGTGAAAACTGCAAGCAGACCTTAGGAAACTGGAAGACTGGACAACCAAATGGCAGATAAAATTTAATGTGGACAAATGCACATTGGGAAGAATAATCCAAGTCATAGTTACTAGGGTCCACCTTGGGGGTCAGCACAAAAAAAAAAGATCCGGGTGTCATTGTGGACAATATGCTGAAACCTTCTGCCCAATGTACGGTGGTGGCCAAGAAAGCAAGCCAGATGCTTGGAATTATTAGAAAAGGGATGGTTAACAAGACTAAGAATATTATAATGCCTCTGTAACGCTCACTTGTGTGACCTCACCTTGAGTATTGCATTCAGTTCTGGTCTCCTTATCTCAAAAAAGATATAGCGGCACTAGAAAAGGTTCAAAAAAGAACAACCAAGATGATAAAGGGGATGAAACTCCTCTCGTATGAGGAAAAACTAGAGGTTAGTGCTCTTCAGCTTGGAAAAGAGATGGCTGAGGGGAGATATGGTTGAAATCTACAGAATCCTGAGTGGTATAGAATGGATACTAGTGGATTGATTTTTTTCTCTTCAAGATTTACAAAGACTAGGGGACACTCGATAAAGTTAGAGTAATACTTTTAAATTTTCTAAAGGGTGACTATGATAAGATTAGGAAAATGGTTAAAAAGAAGCTAAAAGGATCAGTTGCAAAGGTTAGGACTGTAAACCAGGTGTGGATGTTATTTAAAAATACCATTGTGGAAGCCCAGTCCAGATGTATTCCATGTATCAGCAAAGGTGGAAAGAAGAAGAAACAAGAGTCGGCATGATTAAAAGGTGAAGTGAAAGAGGCTATTAGAGCCAAAAAAAACATCCTTTAAAGAATGGAAAAAGGATCCAAATGAAGAAAATAAGAAGAGACACAAACACTGGCAAGTTAGATGTAAAGCATTGATAAAGACAGCTAAGAAAGAATATGAAGAGAAACTTGCAAAAGATGCAAAAACTCATAACCATTTTTTTAGGTACATCAGAAGCAGAAAACCTGTGAGGGAATCTGTGGGATGATCAAGGAGCAAAAGGAGCGCTCAGGGAGGATGAGGCCATAGCGGAGAAACTAAATGAATTCTTTGCTTCGGTCTTTACAGAAGATGATGTAAGAGATCTACCTGAACCAGAAATGGTTTTCAAGGGTGATGATGCAGAGGAACTGAAAGAAATCTCGGTGAATCTGAAAGATGTACAAGCCACATCGACAAGTTAAAAAGTGATAAATTGTCTGGACAGGATGGGTATACATCCCAGGATAGTAAAAGAACCTGCTGTTAGTGATCTGCACCCTGTCACTAAAATCATCTGTAGTACCTGAAGATTGGAGGGTGGCCAATATTATACCGATTTTTAAAAAGGGTTCCAGGGAAGATCCGGGAAATTACAGACTGGTAAGCCTGACTTCAGTGCCGGGCAAAATGGAGGAAACAATTTAAAAAATAACATTGTGGAACACAGACAAACATGATTTAATGAGACAGAGTCTACAAAATCCTGAGTGGAGTACAATGGGTACAAGAGGATTGATTTTTCACTCCGTCAAAAATTACAAAGACTAGGGGACACTCGATGAAGTTATAGGGAAATACTTTTAAAACCAATAGGAGGAAATATTTTTTCACTCAGAGAACAGTTAAGCTCTGGAACGCATTGCCGGAGGTTGTGGTAAGAATGGTTAGTGTAGCTGGTTTAAAGAAAGGTTTGGACAATTTCCTGAAGGAAATGTCCATATTCTGTTATTGAGAAAGACATGGGGGAAGCCACTGCTTGCTCTTGATCGGAAGCAAGGAATGTTGCTACTGCTTGGGTTTTGGCCAGATACTAGGGACCTGGATTGGCCACTGTGAGAATGGGCTACTGGGCTTGATTGACCACTGGTCTGACCCCGTGAAGATGTTCTTATGCCTTATGTTCTTAAACCCCATCTGAAACATAACATACCACAGGTATCACAGAAACAGTTGCCTGTTAGCTGCGCAGACCTCAGTCTGTTTTTTTCTGCGGAGTTCCGAGCACCGAAAGGCACTAAATACAAGAGGAAAAAAACACCCCAAAAATTAAAAAATAAACAGAGCAGATTAGAAAGACTCCTTCCAGCTCACGCTCAAAAGGAAAAATTGAAGAGGGCAGCAGAGCTCTCTAGTGAAGAAGGAGGTGTTGAAAAGCTGGAGTGGATTTCTTCTGCACAATTCGTCTGCACAATTTCTTCTGCACAATTTGTCCATCTAGAATGACACAACTATTACACTAGAATATATTTTAAAAGATCTGGAGGCAATTTAAATACTATTTTGCTACATTAGAGCACTTTGCACAATAAAACTCAGTGGGGTAAATGATTATAAGATAAATAGTATTTTACCAAATCCTCTGAAATACATACAGAATTTTTCTCATACAAATTTCTTCATAACTGATTACAGTTTGAAATGTAACTATTTATGTATATTGCTAACCCCCTCTTTTATAAAGCAACACTAGTGGCTGCCGTGCGGCAAAAGCCCCGAAGCCCTTTAAATCCCTATGGGCTTTGGGACAGTTATCGCAGTGCCAACTATTAGTGCGGCTTTGTAAAATGGGGGTAAATATAAGAACATAAGAAGTTGCCTCCGCTGGGTCAGACCAGAGGTCCATCGTGCTCAGCAGTCCGCTCCTGTGGCGGCCCATCAGGTCCATGACCTGTAAGGTGATCCTTGTCTAAAACCCTTTAGTCTCCTTTATCCTTCTATCTATACCCTTTTATAACATATCTCTAACTCTATCTGTATTCCTCAATCCCCGTATCCTTCAGGAATTTATCCAGTCCTTCTTTGAAACCCTGTAGTGTACTCTGTCCTATCACAACCTCTGGAAGCGCATTCCAGGTGCCCACCACCCTCTGAGTGAAAAAAAACTTTCTAGCATTGGTTCTAAACATGTCCCCTTTCAATTTCTCCGAGTGCCCCCTTGTTCTTGTGGTTCACAATAGGCTGAAGAATCTGTTCCTCTCTACCTTCTCTATGCCTTTCATGATCTTGAAATGCCTTGAAAAATTGCTATGTTTCAAATGGCAACATCCCACATTTAAAAAATAAGTTTGTATGCACGTAGTACAAATGTTTTTATGCAGGAAGCAGTCGGAGGGGTACTGGTGAAGTCAGAATGTTGATAACTAAGAGGATGCACCAAGGCAGAGCAGGAACCAAAATTGCTCACAACAAAAGTCAAGAGACCACAAATAAGTAGAAAAAAGCATGTCAGGATGAGAACAACAAATGCAGACAAGCAGGATCCGATTTAGATAGGACAAGTCAATTCTAAAATGTAGACAGCAGTTAATAATATAAAGCAGGACCTGATAAAGTCCATGTTTCGGAAGGTAATGCTTTCTTCAGGAGCCCGGTTGGTCTACAATTTACAATAAAGCATATTTGAGATAAACATCTCTGTAAATAATACCATCATTGTTTCAGTCTTCTCTGCTCGCAACCTTGGAGTCATCTTCGATTCTGACCTCTCATTTTCTACGGACCCATGTCCAAGTTCTGGAAACTCACGCTTAGATTACTGCAATCTACTCCCAACTGGTATTCCTCAGTGTCACCTCTCCCCCTTGCAATCTGTGCAAAACTCTGCTGCACGACTCATCTTCTACCAACCTCGCTACGCTCATGTCACCCCTCTCCTTAAGTCACTTCACTGGCTCCCTATCTGCCATCGCATACAGTTCAAGATCTTATTGCTGACCTAAAAGTGTGTTCATTCTGCTGCCCCTCAATATCTCTCCTCGCTTCTCTCTCCTTATACACCTCCCAGAGAACTCCGTTCCTCAGATAAGTCACTCTTAACGTTACCCTTCTCCTCCACTTCCAATTCCAGACTTCGTTCCTTTCATCTTGCTGCCCCCTATGCCTGGAATAAATTACCCGAGTTTGTCCGTCAAGCCCCTTCCCTTGTTTAAAAGCAGACTGAAAACCCACCTTTTTGATATAGCTTTCAATCCTTAACCCTACTCCTCTGCTCTCCAACCTAGCCCACTGATTAACCGTTCCCCTTAACTGAATCCATGACATCTTGTTCGTCTGTCTTGCCTGTTTAGATTATAAGCTCTTTCGAGCAGGGACTGTTTTCTTACTCTTTGTGACTCTGTACAGTGCTGCGTGCATCTGGTAGAGCAATAGAAATAATTAATAGTAGTAGCAGTACTTGCCTTTTGTAGCAGTTGTTGTGTAGATTGGTAAATCTTTAGCAGCCTTTTTAAGAATATTTTGCTGGGATTCTGGTATTTCTTCTCTTTCAAATTGTTCTCTATCAGTTTTGGATAAGCAAAACTGCCAAAGTCAAGAGAAAAGTTGTCTTATTACACTTATAATATTGTACTGATCATTTTATTCAAAGCAATCTGCATATGAAATAAAAACAAGCATCATAGATGAATTAACTTGCCAGTACAACTTATAGAAAGAGAATATGATAAATGTAAAGAATGATATTAGAAATACCAGTATAGATGAGGAGGGGCATAATAAAAAAAAAGTCTAAGTCCCCTTTTAGCCTAAGGCCTTAAACGTTGAAAGTAGAAGCAGGGAAAATGTCCATTATAAAAAAAAAAAAAAACGTCCAAAAGGAGGTTTTTTTGATAATGGCCTGCCTCTACGTTCAGCTGTTTAATGCCCAGACCACCACTACTTCTAATCTTATAATCAACCTAAAAAAAGCCTAAGCCCCAAACGTCCAAAACAAGGGCTTTTAGGCAAAGGAGGAGCCAGTCCTTCACCTAAAAGCTGGATTCTGTAACCAGTGTCTGTCAAAAACAACACCGGTTACAGAATCCACCCCCCCTCCCACGACATCGGGGCAAGAGGGAGCCCAAACACTCTTGCCCCGCGGCACCCCCGACCTCCCTGACACTATCGGGGCAGGAGGGAGCCCAAGCCCTCCTGCTCCTCAGCACCCCCGAACCCCCGATTATGTTTAGGGCAGGAGGGAGCCCAAGCCCTCCTGCCCTGCAGCACCCCCGAACCCCCGATTACGTTCGGGGCAAGAGAGAGCCCAAGCCCTCTTGCCCTGCGATCCCCAACCCCCCTCAATGACATCGGGGCAAGAGGGAGCCCAAGCCCTCTTGCCCCATGCCATCCCCGACCTCCCTGACACTATCGGGGCAGGAGGGAGCCCAAGCCCTCCTGCCCAGGTGGACCCCCTACCCCCCACCCCCACTAAAATAGGGGCAGGAGGGATTCCAGGCCCTCCTGCCCTAGACTCAAACCCCCCACAATCGGCCCCCACGCCGACCCGGGAGCCGAGGGGCCCTCCTGTGGGCGGGGCCTTCGGCACATGGACCCAACCCGGCCCATGTGCTTAAGGCCTCACCCACAGGAGGAGCCTAAGGCTCCTGGGCCTATTCTGGTTGGCCCAAGCGCCTCAGGCCCCACCTGTGGGCAGGGTTTGAGCCGCCTGGGCCAATCTGGCCCCATTCCTGCGTTGAAGTAATGCCTCTACATTCCAGGAGGCAATCCTAAAAGCAGAACTCATACAGGAGAAGAAAAAGAGGAAAAGAGGAGAAATCCTGGCATGGAACTACAAATACACACTCCAGGAGCCCAGCCCCCACCCCTGGAGCATCTATGCAGCAGATAATGTATACAGAAAGATAGCACAAAAAGGGAACCTTAGGAACACAGTCCAGTTAACACATCATAGAAAAAAAACAGATGCCATGACAACAGAAGAGAGTAACCCCCAGTCCCCCAAACAATTGTCCTACAAATAACACACCTATCATTAGTAGGAGTCCCAATAGAATAGAGAATTCCCCACCAAACCCCACACACATCCTCCATCCCCCAACCCACCCCCCAAATCCCAACAGAACACCCACTTCTCTCGCTCCCGGAAACAAGGAGCAAAGGAAGTCGAAGCCACATGCACATGTGTTCCGCCCCCGGACCTCAGCCGCTCCAAATCAGACTAGCACCAAACTCCTCCAAACACCACAAACACCCCCATACATACTAGTCACAAAAGAAACTCCCCCCAAAACACTCATACCCAGCCATCCAGAAAACCCCAATCAACTAAAAAGATCAAACAGAATAGAAACCCACAAACACTCAAGAACCCGAGACAGAACCCATCCGCCATGCAATCCCCCAGATCAAATCAACACTCTCCTCAGCAGAAAAGCCCAGCCATAAATACTAGGAGTTGCACAATAGGGTTGCCTAGACCCAAACCACCAAGAAAAGAAAGAGCCTGAAAGTCCACCAGTCAATCAGCTGAAGTGGATTCTACAGCTTCAGATGGTAAAGAGTTGCAATAAGCACCAGCCGCCACCACGGTATCAAAGGTGCGCCACCCAGATGATGTACAAACTTGCAGCAAAGCCGGGTAGGCCAAAATAAAAAGGAGTTTCTTCTGAGTTAGTGAAGCACAAATAGGTGAAAAGGAACGGCGTTTTTCCAGCAAAGACGACGAATAGTCTTGAAACAGGCGAATGTGTTGACCATCATACTGCAAATCATCGCGATGTTGCCGGTAGCAATGCATGAGAGCCGCCTTACATGTGTAGTTATGGATCTTAGCAGTGGCGTACCAAGGGGGGGGCGGTACGCCCCGGGTGCATGGCTTCGGGGGGCTGCACGGCCGGCCAGGTCCGGGTCCTCCTGCCCTTCCTTTCCCCCGGCCGCACTGCTGCAATCTTACCTCCTCCCGCCGACAAGAAGTTTTTCCGACGTCAATTCTGACGTCGGAGAGGACATTCCGGGCCAGCCAGACAGTGATTGGCTGGCCTGGAATGTCCTCTCCGATGTCAGAATTGACGTCGGAAAGACTTCTTGTCGGCGGGGGGGAGATAAGATTGCAGGCGTGGGCCGGGGAAAGGAAAGTGAGAGGCGTCCGCGGGCCAGGGAAAGGAAAGGGAGAGGCGCCGAGATGTGACTTGAACACTCTCCTTCTCCTCCAATTCTGCTGCTCCTGAAAGGATGTGGTTTCAAAGGCTAGCTGCCACAAGGGAGGGTTGGGGGAGGGGGAGAGAGTTAGAGCTAGTATCAAGAGGAAGGAGATCCCTTCTCCCTCCTGACGCTGAATCTTGATACTGACGATGGCCTTCCCTCTTTGCGACTGGTAGACTATGAATCCTGTCAGTACTGGGCAGTAGCGTCAGAGGATAGAACTGGTCAGGGGCAGCTAAACTAGGGTTACCAGTCCCGCCCCCAGGGCAGAGTATATCAAGAGCCCAATAAATTTAAATATAAACAGAAGGAGAGTTGTTGGAGGGTCTTAGGATTAAACTAGCAGAGGTATTACAAGGCAAGTCAGAGATGCTTTGAAAGAGGTAGGGGGTGGAGGGGAGGCCTCAGTCCTGGAATATCAGGAGTGCTACAGGGCAAGAGTCAGGAGCACTAGAAGAATGGAGTGCTGGCTTCAGTGCTGAAATAGCAGATTTAGTGCTGGCAGAGTTGAGTTGAAAGGCGGATTTATTGAAATGTGTTGTGGATATTCATAATTCAAACTCATTACACGATACCCTGTAAATTTGCTTATGATTATGTGAGCTTAGTTTCCAGGGATTACTTATCAGGTAAATAGATTCTGTAGTGGTTATAGAAGATTAGTATCACTGAGGTAATGGAAGAAAAACTAAGAATGATACAAGGCACAGCTCTAATCCCATGTCCCTCTTCCCTATCTGCCTGTTTATTCACCATCTTTTCTCCCTAGTATCACTGTGAGTTATTGGTTAAGGTCTTTAATGCTACTCAGTGTTCTTAGAACAATCCTCCCTCTATCCTGAATATGCATCTTTGGCAGGGCTGATCCAACTATTAAGAAGATATAGGCAGTCACCCAGAGCAGTGGTTCCCAACCCTGTCCTGGAGGACCACCAGCCAGTCAGGTTTTCAGGATAGCCTTAACGAATATGCATGGAGCAGATTTGCATGCCTGTCGCCTCCATTCAGTGGCATACCAAGGGGGGGGGAAGGTCTGCCCCGGGTGCACAGCTTCGGGGGGGGGGGGTGCACGGCCGGCCAGGTCCATGTCCTCCTGCCCTTCCTTTCCCCCGGCCCACGCCGCTGCAATCTTACCTCCCCCTGCCAACAAGAAGTCTTCCGACGTCAATTCTGACATTGGAGAGGACATTCTGGGCCAGCCAGGCAGTGATTGGCTGGCCCGGAACGTCCTCTCCGACATCAGAATTGACGTTGGAAAGACTTCTTGTCGGCGGGTGGAGGTAATATTGAAGCGGCGTGGGCTGGGGGAAAGGGAGAGGCGCTTTTTTTTTTCCGCGGCAGGGAGGGCAGGATGTAGGCAGGCAAGCTGGCTGGCTTTAGCGCAGCGGGGAGGGACAGAGATAGATAGGCAGACAGGCAGGCTGGCTTTGGGGGTGGACAAAATCTGGAAGGCAGTGGGGAGAACATAAGGAGGCACTGGGGGCACTAAGGACACGGGAAGGAGGCACTGGGGGCACCATGGACACGGGAAGGAGGCACTGGGGGCACCATGGACACGGGAAGGTGGCACTGGGGGCACTAAGGACATGGGAAGGAAGGAGGGAGGGAATAGAAAGGGACAATTGTTGGGCCTGAGTAAAGAAAGAAATGAAAGAAAGGATACACAGTCAATAGATGAAAAAAAATAAATGGTCACGTTACCTCTGACTTACTTTCTCTGCAGCAGAGTTGGCAGCCGCGCTGAGGTGCAGGAAGGTCCCGCGATGACTCGTCTGCCAGCTCTGCTCCGGAAGAAGTAAGTTACGTTGGAGGGGGTGGACCCGGCAGACGCAGTCATTGCGAGACTGCCACAACTCCCTGCATCTGCTGGAGCAGAGCCAGCAGAAGAGTCATCACGGGACCTTCCAGCATGCGGCTGCTGAGTCCGCTCCAGCGCAAGTACGTCAGAATGGCATCCGGCAGCTACAGTAATCATGGGACCTTGCTGCATAAAGGGAGAGAAAGGAGCAGGATTGCTGGAATGGAAGAGTGGTGGAGGGAAAGAAAGGGGGCAGGGTGGTATGGAAGGGTGGTGCTGATAGAACTGATGTACAGAGAAAGGGGAGAGACATAAGGGGGAAGGATATTGGAGGGAAAGAAAGGGAGCAGATGCTGACTGAAGAGGGGTGGATGGCGAGAGAAAGGGAAGACATTGGATGGTAATGGGGAGCCTATGCTGGATGGAAGTGCAGATGGGAAAGATAAGGGAGCAAATGCAGGAAGGAAATGGGAGAAGAGAAAGAGGGGAGTAGACGCTGGATGGAAGTGGACAGAGGAGAAGGTACTAGATGCAAGGGTTGGAGAAAGAGGGTACATGATGGAAGGAGGGGATAAATAAAAGGAGGGCACATGATGGGGAGAAAAGGATTGAGTTAGGGAAACACTGGAGGGGTGAGGGAAAGAGGTGACAAGCTTTAGGTAGACAGTAAAAAAGGACATTGATGAGAGGGTAGTAACGTAATCTAGACAGATGCAGAAAATAAATTGAAAAGGAAAATGAGGGAAAAAAGGGAAAGGGATTTCAGAGGAAAGGTGTGGGAGAGGGAAGGAGAGGAGAGAGATGCCAGACCAATGGGGGTGAAAGGAGAGATGGAAGGAGGAGGCATACAGTTTCTGGAAGGGGCATAGAAGGAGAGAAGATGCCATATAGGGGAAGAGAGACGGCAGACAGTGGATGGAAGGAAGAGAGTTACAAGAAGATGAGGAAAGCAGAAACCACAGAAGACAAAGGTAGAAAAAAATTTTCTATTTATTTATTGCTTTAGGAGACATGTGTCACTGTTTCTGTGGTGCACTGTATGCAGAGTCCAGCTTCTTACTGGTTCAATTTAACCTTTGTCTATGTATTTCTATTTTATCCCCCCTTTTACAAAACTGTGGAGCGTTTTTTAGCGCCAGCCGTGGTGGTAGCAGCTCTGATGCTCAGAATACTATGAGCGTCAGAGCTGTTACCACCGTGGCTAAAATCCACACTACAGTTTTGTAAAATAGGGAGGGGTTAGTTTATGATTACATATTCCATACTAGGCGAAGGTGTTTTCTGTTTTCTGTGTGTTCGAAAGACATGGTTTTTTGTTAGGCTTGACTGCTGGATTGATCTGTACTAGTCTGGCTTGTTTAGTTTTATTGATGTTGTACTGCTCACTGCAGTATGTAAGATGCTGCCTTTTCCTAGGTACTCATGTGTGACATGTGGCTTGTTACTAAAAATCATGTTTTTTGTACAGATGGGGGGGTGTCAAAAAATGATGGGCCCCGGGTGCCACATATGCTAGGTACGCCACTGGATCTTAGCAATAACTACATGAGGTCGTTGACGATCATCCATTCTCTGTCCAAGCTAGTGCACCCTTTCCATTCGAACTGGGCCCACGCTGGCTGGAAGAGGCAAAGAAGCTTGGAGCCACTGTTCTAGAGTAGAGCGGCCAGGCGGGAGTCAGATATAGAGTTGGGCAGCCCGATGATACGAATGTTGTCCCTACGGGAGTGATTTTCCAAATCGTCCAGCTTCTCCACTTGTAGACAAAGTTGCTCCCTCAGGGAATCGAGGCCTTCCGTGTGAGTAACCGCCGTTTCCTCAATCTCAGCCACTCTCACCTCTAGCTCTCCAAGCTAGAGAGCTGCCCAGAAAGCTGGCTAAGGCGAGGCTCCAATGCTTGGACAACCGCGGCAGTGATTTCACGAGCAGAGCCATGTCCCGAGGAAGTGGGTAAGTCCCCAGCGGGGGCCCACCATCGGGCCCGTCGGCTGGTCGATTTTTCGCGGTCTTTATCTTTTTTGAGAGTTTTGGAGCTCATTGCGGTGGAAGGTCGTAATAAGTATTTGTCCATACAAGCTCCAGAAAGCCGAAAAGACAAGAAAATCTCCAAAAGAATATGCAGGTTAAAGCGGCAAAGGTCCAGGGACAGGAGCTCCACACGAACACATCCGTCCCAGCTCACCACATCACGTGACCTAAGTTTCCATGTTATAATGTTATCAAAGAACAACAAAGTTACAATTGTTCTAATTTGAATATGAAACAGTGTTTAGAACTATTTGTTTCTGTTTGAGCAAGAAACAACACATAGAACATTTTTGCTAACACCAATTAATAATCGAAGAGGTCTGAAGCATTAGATGTTTTGTTTGCTAACAGCAATTTACTCTACTGAACTGCATTGATCAATATTTTGTTTGCTAACAGCAACCAACTTTTCCTGAGCAGTGCATCAATTTATGCTTCAATATTTAAATTTATCAGCTGTAACACAGGTGGATAGGAGGTTTTTGCCAATGACGTTACCTGAACCCTTATAAGTTAGAGAAAGTTTTTTCCTAATGGGGTTCTGAGGCTTTCCTCCTTAAATAACTGTTTGCATGCTGCTTGTTTGATTTCAGTATTAATTCTCTGGCATATTTTGTAATTGATATATTCAGAGCCGGTCAAGGTTTTTTTTGGTTTGATAAAGAACCCCACTATTTACCCTTCTCCGTTGAGAATATTGACCATTTAAACCCACTCTCTTGTTTTCTGTCTTTCAACCAGTTCTCAATCCATAAGAGGACATTACCTCCTATCCCATGACTTTCTAATTTTCTCAGAAGTCTTTCATGAGGTACTTTGTCAAATGCCTTTTGAAAATCCAAATGCATAATATCAACCGGTTCACCTTTATCTACATGTTCATTCACGCTCATCTTCTTTAATGGGTTTGCGTTAATAGCAATATTAGCACATAACCATTAATAGGGAAAATGGAAAATCATTTATTTTCCAGCTGCAATAAAATGGCCTTAGCAGGTGAGAAAAACCTGCACAAGGGTGCACTAAAACCACTTTTTATTGCAGCTTAGTAAAAGGACCTTTAAGGGCTCCTTTTATGAAGGTGCGCTACCGGTTTTAGCGCACGCAGAAGATTAGTACGCGTTAGCTGAAAATCTACTTCCTTAAAAGGAGGCAGTAGTGGCTAGCGCGCGGGAATTTTATCGCGTGCTATTCTGTGCGTTAAGGCCCTAACGCACCTTCGTAAAAGGAGCCCTAAGTCTTTTTACCATCGTTACTGCTTAGCTTACAATGTTTCACTCAAAAGAAAAAAGGATTTTTACATTACATGACATTAACCTGCACAGTTCTATGCAGATAACAAAAGACTTCAAAGCTAGAAACAGTAGATCTAGGAATAACATTAAGATTCCATTTAATTCCTCTAAAAAAATCCCTGTTAAACAGTAAGCAAAACATATTTTTTTTAAAAAAGGAGTTTTAGTACTTTTCTAAACAGAAAATAGTTTCTTAGAAACCTAATGGAGCTTGGCAGTGTATTCCAAACTGCAGTTACCTAATATGGTAATGACAGTATTTTAAAAGATTTAACCTTTTGTTACAGCTGGGAAACATATTATTAATTGATTTTGAAGGGAATGTAAAATAATTTAATATAAGAACTGCATGAACTCAATCATATATAAAGGTGCATTACCAATGCATATAGTATAAATTGTACTCTGGCTTCAATTGGTAACCAGTCTAGCTGCTGGTTTTTGGACTGTTTGAAATCTCTTAATTACCGTGATGCTTGAGAGCATCCAGTGTAAATAATATTGCAACAAAGTTTGAAGAATAAGCCTGGTCATTCAAAATATTTAATGAATTGTTCCGAGTTTCTTTAACTTGATAGGAAAAAATTCTGAACGTTCACAGCACAATATGCCAGGTGTATCATTGTTCATTACACAAACAGCACAATGAATAATTAGAAAATGTAAAACTTAAACCCGTTTTAACACTAGAATTACCTCTTTTGTTGGGGTAGCAGGAGAAGAAAAAATTGTCTTCCAATAGGACCACACAAACATGACAAACGACAGATGAAAAATCACAAGGTAGACAACTGCAATAAAATAAATACAAATAAAGTTTCAGCAACCACAATTAAAAAAAAAAGTGTAAACATAAAGTGTATGAATTGAACGTCCTAAAAACCATTATTATTCTACAAGGAAAAGACAATGTAATAATAGGCATCAATAGTGAAACAAAGTACAACACAATCACTGAAAGTATGTGAATATTTTTTAAAGAAAAAGTTGAGTCTAATTTAGAAATAATTTTCCTTAAAAACAGTGCTACTTCTGATTTTTCACATGATTGAATTCATGAGTAAATCTGGAAGACCAAATAGCAGAGTAGCTCATGCACGGGCTCCAAGAAAACAGACTAGTTGATATTTAGGTGGTGGTGGTCAGCAATTTTCTGGGTTTGTTTTTTTTTAACACTCTTACTGTTGCTGCTACATTAGACCCCCAGTATTCAATGCTGGGCCATGTCTGGGCAACAGCTGCTGGTGTCTGACAGGACTCATGCAGGCTGGCAGAATTACAGCAATGTGGGACCTGGCCCCGCATACACAGAGCGTGCCATGTTCTCCCACCCCAATACATTTGCAACTCCTCTATCCCCCCCAACACAATCTCTGTCTCTGCTCAGAAAAGGTCCTCTGAGGCTAACATAGTCCCTGGTGATCCGGGGTTGGGGGGTGCGGCACTTGGGGCAGCAGTGAATCCAACTTGCTCCTGTCCTAGCAAATTCATTGTAAAAACAGCTGCCATGACTTCTAGCAGTACCAGAAGACTACCACTGGCCTATGGGCTTCCTTTTTAGGAATTTATCCAAACCTTTTTAAATCCCACTAAGCTAGCTGATTTCACCACATTCTCCAGAAACGAATTCCAAAGTTTAATGACAAGCATGAAGAGATGTTTTCTCTGATTTGTTTTAAATCTACTACTTCATCACATGCCCCCTAGTCCTAGTGAAAAGTAAACAATGTAATCTTTCCTTTCTTTATTATTATCTGTAAAAATGATAATGATAAAAATTTGATAAATCAAAAAAAAAAAAAAAAAAGTAAACAAGCGATTCACATCTACCTGTTCTACTCCACTCAGTATTTTTATAGAAATCTATCATATCTCCAATGATCCATCTCTTTTCCAGGGAAGTCATCCCATCCCTTTTATCACTTTTGTTGCCCTTCTCTCTAACCTTTTCTAATTCCACTATATCTTTTTCCAGACGTGCCAACCAGAACTGCACACAATATTCGAGGTGCAGACAAGGGCATTATGACATTCTCTTCTTTGTTTTCCATTCCTTTTCTGATAATTTCTTAACATTCTGTTTGCTTTCTTAGCCACTGTCTCAAACAAAGCTGAGGGTTTCAACATATCAAAAATGATTATACCTTGATTCTTTTCCTAGGTGGTGACTCCTAATGTGGAACCATGCATCACATAGCTATAGTTGAGGTTGCTCTTTCCCACATGCATCACTTTGCACTTGCTTACATTAAGGGCCTCTTTTACAAAGCCGTGCTAGCGGTTGCCCTGCGCTAACAACCCCGAAGCCCATAGAGATTTAAAGGGCTTTGGGGCTGTTGCCACGTGGCAGCCGCTAGCGCGGCTTTGTAAAAGAGGCAGTAAATGTCATCTATCATTTTTGATGCCTAGTATTCCAGTCCCACAAAATCCTCTTGCAATTTTTCACAATCCTCTTGCAATTTAACAACTTTGAACAACTTTGTCTCATTAGCAAATTTAATCATCACACTAGTTATTCTCATCTCTAGATCATTGATAAATATGTTAAAAAAACAGCGTTCACAGCACAGACCCCTGGGGAACTCCACTATTTACCCTTCTCCATTGAAAATATTGACCATTTAACCCTAATCTCTGTTTTCAGTCTTTTAATTAGTTCTTAATCCGAGGCAAAGAATTCATTTAATCTCTCCGCTATGGCCTCGTCTTCCCTGACAGTCCCTCTTATCCCTCGGTCATCTAGCAGTCCAACTGATTCTCTTCCTGGCTTCTTGCTTTTAATATACCTAAAAAAGTTTTTACTATGTATTTTTGCTTCCAGTGTAACCTTCTTTTCAAGATCTATCTTTGCCTTTCTTATTAGCACCTTGCATTTGACTTGACATTTTCAGTCAGATCTCTCTTCCATTTTCTAAAGGATTCTTTTTTAGCTCCAATAACTTCCTTCACCTCACTCGATTACCACACCAGCTGCCGTTTGGTTTTCCTTCCTCCTTTTTTAATAAATGGAATATATATAATAATATCCACGCCTGATGTATATTTTTGACCTTTGCAGCTGCTTCTCTAAGTTTCTTTTTCACCATTCTACTCATGTTATCATAAAATCTATTTTTTTTAAAGTTAAATGTTGTTGCATTGGATTTCCTGATCATGTTATGATCTCTGTTATCAAGCAGCCCCAGCATCAGTGGTGTACCAAGTGTGTGTGTGTGTGTGTGGGGGGGGCAATCCACCCCGAGTGTAGTCCATAAAAGGGTGCTCCGAGCAAGGGCTGGCGTCATGGTCCAACTCTGGGAACTTCTGGCAGTGGCAGCATTCAGAATTCACTGTCCTGCCGGCGTCAGGCATACTTCTCTGCCGGGTCCTGCCTTCGCAGAAACAGGAAGTAGGTGGGACCTGGCAGAGGAAGGTCTGACACCATGAGATCTAAACACTGTGCTGCCGACTGGGAGGTGACAAAGAGAGAGAGAAGGAGGGTGGGGGAGAGACATACTGCACCTGAATAGGGAGAGAGAGGGAGGGAGGGAGAAGACCGGGGAAGGGAGAGGACATTTTTCCTAATAATTATGGCATCCCTCAAGGTTCAATCTTATCCCCCTTACTTTTTAATATTTTTATGCCTTCCCCTTGGCTAGTCAATTGGTTTTACCATGTTCTCTTATATGGATAACATCCAGATAATTCACCCAATTGACAATCCTGAGGACATAACAGCTATAAATTAGAAATTAGAACAGATAAGGAACTGGCTGAGTAACAATATGCTAGTTTTAAACATCGACAAAACAAAAGCAATGATCTTCCCTATCAAAGATGGACTATCTCTGTCTAGCCTAATTAAAGTTGATTCCCACACAGTACAAATCCTACCAAGTCTTAAATTGCTGGGTGTTACTCTTGATGGAAAACTTTCCTTTCATGACCAGATCAGTTCGGTGGTACAGAAATGTTTCCACCGATTGCGTCTGATACGCTCTCTATCTAAACTGCTCGACTCATCTTCATTAAATATTTTAATCCATTCACTTGTGATCTCATACCTGGATTACAGTAATGCCCTATAGAAAGGTATAACACAAAAGGAAATAAGATGCTTACAGATAGTTCAGAATACATAAGTTAAAATTATAGCTCATGCAAGAAAGTTCAACCATGCAACCCCCTTGTTGATCACAACCCATTGATTACCCATCGAACACAAAATCACATTTAATATTCTGTTATTAACCTTCAAAACCCGTGCAACCAACCAACCTGAATTCATCAATAGACTACTACTACCATATTCACCTCAAAGATGTTTTCAATCTGTCTCTCAGAACTTGCTTTCCATTCCATCTTTAAGGCACATCAACACTTTATGTGCTAATATTTTTTTTTGGTTACCGCCCCATCACTCTGGAACTCCACACCAAGTCATTTAAGAGAAGCGACCTACTTAATTCATTTCAAGTCCAAATTTAAAGCATTTTGTTTAAAGATGCCTTTGGACTCTAACCATCCTTATAAGGATGATTTTTATGACTTTTTTTTTTTTTGCCCTTTCTCCTTGCATTATTTAGCAATTGATTTTTGTTTCTTTTCTTTTAGAACAAATGTACGTCCTCCCATTCCTCTTATGATGTCCCTTCCCTATTCTTTCCTATCAACTATGTAGTTCTACCCTATTTCCTTTTGTTCCAGTTTGTATTAAGTCATTTTGTTTGTGTGATACTAATCTGCTGGTATTGTTGTTTGGTTTTATTAGTATCGATATTAATAGGTTGGTTATTTTATTTGTTTTATTATCCTGTACTATTATTAACATTCTATGTTATGCCCTCTTAATGTATTGTAAACCGTCTAGAAGTTTGATTTGGTAGCATAACAATTTTTTAATAAACTTGGAGAGGAAAGAGAGAGACCATGGGGAAGGAAGGGAGGGAGGGAGGGGAGGGAAAGGAAAGGAGATGCCAGACCAGGGATAAAGGAGAGAGGGAAAGGAAAGAGAGGAGATAGAGCATGGAGGGGGAGGGAGAGATGGAACGGAAGAAAAGGAACCAAGACATGGGGGGGAGGAACGTGAAGGAGACAAAGATGCCAGGCCATTGGGAAGGGAGGAAAAGGAAGGAGAGGAGATGCTTGAATATGGAGGGGGAAGGAGAGATGGAAGGAGAGGAGAGAGATGCCAGGGCCTGGAGGTAGGGAAGAGAAGGAGACTGAGATGCCAGACCTTCAGGAAGGAAGGGAGGAAAAGGAAGGAAAGGCGATGCCATAGCATGGAGGGAGAGAGATGGAAGAAGAAGAGAGGAGAGAGATCCCAGGGCATGGGTAAGGGAAACAGATAACAGACCATGGAGTGAGTAGGAGTGGGAAGGAGGGAAGGAAAGGAGAAGAAAGATGCCAGAGCATGGGGGAGTGAGACAGAAAGAAAAAAAGGAAAGGGACAGAGAAAGAAGCAGGTGCTGGATGGAATGAAGAGAAGATGAGGAAAGAAACCAGAGATGACAAAAGGTAGAAAAAATATATTTTCTTTGTTCTAGAAAAAAAAGATTAGGTTCTTACTTCGATAATATCTTTTCCAGTAGATAGAGATGATAATCTGAACCAAGGGTCTTGCAACCACTCCTGCGAGTCCGTTGCAGGAGATACTGATCACTGTTTTCAATACCTCCTCCTTCTCCTGTTCTCTGCTGCCCCCAGTTAGTTTAAATAGAGAATGACACAGTGACAAATTCATCACTATTCCTGTCCCCATGGATAACCACAGGAAACAATCCTGTGTCATTCTTTAGTCTCTATCGCAACTTCAGTCCTTCTACACTAGCATTCTTCAATGCAAGGCTTGAGGGTCAGTGGTTGTGCCCATTCATACTCTGATTTTTCCCTCTCTCCTTAAAGAATGACATGGAGATGGTTTCCCGTGGTTATCTGCGAGGACAGGAATGGTGATGAATTTTGTCACCGTGTCATTCTCTAGTTTCAAAGCTGGCGACAGCCCTACAGGAGAGAACAAGAGAAGGAAAACAGGAAGACCAACAATACTTTGATCTGCTCATAAATATAAACACACAGATCATAAACACACCATGGAGAGGAAAGGAACAAATAAGCTTTATTGTCAAAAGGCCAGAGGAAACCATGGAACTCTGGAGAAACCTCAACTAACTATATACAGGCAATATACAATGTCTTCCAATATATTAGAGCTGGCAGAAAGTCAGAGATGCAGCTTTTAAGCAGCAGGTCCAGGAAGGCGCATCAACAATGATGGGTGGGAGGGTTCAGCATACCATCCCTATCTACTGGAAATGATATTATAAAGATAAGAACCTATTCTCTTTTTCTAGTGCAATAAGGGATAGTATGCTGAACCAAGTGACATAGCTAAGCAGTCCCAGAAACCATGGGTGGGAGAAATAAGCCTGCCTTCAAAACTGAGGCTTCAAAACAGACTTCTGACCTCTCCGCTATGGAGAGAGATCTCCCACTGCCAGAGATGTCCCAAAGTTGGAAGCTTCTGCAGCACCGAAAAGCCTCATGATCAGATAAAATAAAAATGAATTAAAGGAAAAGCAAACATGAGCAGAACAGACAGGCTTCTACCATCTCCCATGGAGAGAGACAAACTGAGAAACTGCAGGACAGGCCAGAGGGATGTTAGGTGGAGCAAAAAAAAGTTATTGATGTTCTCTACACAGAATCTCACAAGAAGGGATTGACTACCCAAGAGTTCAGGAACGCTATGCCTATTGCACTAGAATGTCCTGTTCTGGACTGGGAACTGTTTTAAAGACAAGACAGAGAGTAGGGTTAACTAGCCAATTTACTCAACAGAGAAAGATGAATAGTGAAATACTCATAATATAAATATCTTAAAAAGCACTGGCTCCAATAAAAATAAGTGATCTGAAAGTGATCACATTTACATAAGACACAAAATTATTCAAAGTTGTTAAACCACAGGTGGGTTGTAAGAAATTGCGGGAGGGCCTGAGACCAGAAGACTGGACATCCACATGGCAGATGAAATAATGTGGACAAATGCAAAGAGATTTACATTTAAAATAACAATCCAAATGAAAGATTAGGTTCTTACCTGGATAATCTTCTTTCTGTTAATTTTCTTAAGAGTCCGTATGATAGGTGATCAATCCATTCCCATGAACCGGGTTTTGCAAAACTGTGTTACTCACAACTTTCAGCACCTCCCACATTGCCAGTAGAGTGTAATGCCCCCTTCAGTACATTCCAAAGCAATTGATTTCCACTGGAATAAAATATAAAGGAGGGGGTACGTGGAACTTCCCCGCAGACATCATACAATTCTGTTCTCTTCAACTTAGAAAAAAAGAGCAATAATTATCTACAGGAATTTATAACAGCAGCAATAGTGAACCAACCTGCTGTGTGGAACAAGCACTAACATCAAAGGAGACAGAGGCTGAGCAATTCACTTACTTATACAGGACTTCTTTAAACTTAGTCATCTGACTGACAGGAGAAGAACTCCAGGCCTGGAATAAACATAAACATAAAAACTCACTTGTATACCGCAAATACTATTAAGTTCTATGCGGTTCACAAAGACTAGTAATACAAATGAATAAACATCCAATATCTAACTTCCGAAAGATTCCCTAAAAAGATGCATCTTTAAGGCACGTCGAAATTGTTGATACGAATTTGAGAATGTGAATATGTGAGTTAGATCCCATAAGGCTGCCTGAAAAGATAGCAATCATTCCTGAAATTTCTTATATTTATATTCCTTTACAGAAGGAAATGAAAATAATGAATGAAATTTTCTAGAATGTTTAGAATTTGTAATAATGAAAGATTCCATAAGATACTCTGGAATTAAACCTGTTAGTGTCTTAAAACAAATATAGCCAAACTTAAATTTAACCAGTGCCTCAACTGGAAGCCAGTACAATCAGCGATAGAAATCAGTAACATGGTCACACTTCTTTAAATTAAAAATCAATCTTACTGCTGCATTCAGAATTATGTGTAGTCTTTGAAGATTTTTTTTGAGTACCAGCAAGATGAACAATGTTACAATAGTCTAACTGACTAAGGACCAATGATGGAACTAACAATTGAAAGGAGTTAATATCAAAATATGCTCTAATAGTTCTTAGTTTCCATAAAGTATAGAAACCTTTTCGAACCAACGAGTCAATCTGATTTTTCATAGTAAGGGTACGATCTAGAATTACACCAAGTATCTTTATGGTTGGCTGGATGCTATAGACTTTATCATTTAAAACAATAAATGTAACATCTTCATTTAAATTTGGTGATGCAAAGAAAAATTTGGTTTTTTCTGTATTAATTTTCAATTTGAATTCTAACATCCAGAATTCAATTGTCTGTAGAATCTTAACAACAGTTTGATTGATTTGAGAGAAAGAAGTATGTACATGAATTAAAACAGTGATGTCGTCTGCATAACTAAATAATTTGATTTTGAACTGGGATAATCTATTGCCTAAAGAGGCCAAATAAATGTTAAAAAGCAATCCAAGGCAGAAAGCAGGCGAAACAAGATATACTGAGGGCGGGCTGAACAGACTGAGAAGATTATCAGAAAGAAGATTATCCTGTAAGAACCCAATCTTTCATTCTGTTACATCTACTAAGGAGTCCATACATTAGGTGAATACCCAAATACTCTAAACTCTGGATTGGACCTAGATGGCTCTTCATGAAGTTGACTATCTAACCTAACCGCTGGAGTAACTCTAAATGGGAGAGCCACAAATTGGAAATGTTCCTTATGTACATAAAATCTCAGATATTTCCTGTGGCCCAGAAAGATGGGAATATGCAGATATGCTTTTGTCAGATCCAGAGAGGCAAGAAACTACACTGGGGCCACCGCTGCAATGACTGAATGGGCTATTTCCATGTGGAAATGTGAGATTCTTAGAAAAGCATTGATGACCTTGAGATCCAAGATGGGCCTCTAGTCTTCTGTGTCTTTCTTGGGCACAATGAAGTCTCTGCCTGAGCCTCATTCGTCATCAGAGACAAGTTCTATGGTCCGAATATCTTAGAGCCTTTGAAGTGTGGATCGGATCTTGGCCTATTTTTCCGGCCATCTAGTTGGAGAATTGAGCTTCAAATTGTCTTTTCAAAATCATGTCCACCTTGCAATCTTGCGCATCTTTCAGCCTAACTCTACCCTCACTTGGGAGAGCCATGCGTTTGATGACCTGAGCCACCACAGAGTCTACCAATGGCTGATTAAAAAGCTACTGGAACTCAGGTGCCATTGGGTAGTGTCTGTACATGGCTTTTGCAATCCTTAAGGATCCTTCCAGGGACTCCCACTGCTCAGTAATTAGGGTAGTAATGTTCAGATGTGCTGGGAAAAAGGAGGTCTCAGCATTGAGTCACTCATGACTATGCACTGAGAAGTGGAGGGCTGCGCCTCCAGCTTCAACTCTTTAATAGCCTCCACTATAAAATGGTAGACAGAGACCGACTTGAATAACCGGCAGATCAAAGGATTGTCCCCCTGGTCAAGTGCCAGAGAGGCATCTTGGCTGCCAGACTCAAATAGGGAACTGGATTCTTCTAGGACTGTCTCCGAGCCCTGAGATAAAAGAGGCATGGAGTCTGATCTCCAATCTTGTCAGGGGCTGACTTGCTTATCTGAGGAGAAATCATAGGAAGATGCTCCTTGGACTAACGGTTGTGTGCTTTCAGTCTACGTCGTATGTCCTGGCACTGTTAAAAATGCTCTCCACATGAGATTTACAAATTCTGGGGAGAAGCCTTGTGCGGGGAAGATAAATGAACCCTGCAGAACCTTCACCTGAGTTTTCGTGGGTTCCACAGACTTTATATGTCTGCATTTCACGCCTTTGTAAAATTCAGGCTCTGGATGGAACTTTCTATCTATTTCCCGGACCTACAGCAGTTCCCCAGCCCTGGAGGTCATGTTTGGGGCTAAGCTGAAGACTCCCGCCCATCCTTCACATGTGCTGCAGCACATGATACATGGAAGCACCTCCGCTGGCCAGCCAAGGCAAACTTCACATGAAATGGTGTCAACATATCCTAAGAAGTCCATCCCTGATGAGTTTTGTAAAAATTGAGGGTTTTTGAGGCAGAAAGAGGATTTAGAAAAAAAAGGTTCCTTAAAATCCAAGATGGACGCCAGAAAAATCATACCAAAAACGGCCCGTGTAGACTTTAAAAACAAACAAACCCAACAACACTGAAATAGGGGTTTTGGAGGAGAAGGGGACCTGAACCCTAACCCCAGAAACCCTCAAAGGGTTACCATCCCCAGGGTAACCAGATTTCCTCTTTTAAAAAAAGAGGACACTTGGCTCCCACCCTGTTCTGCCATTCTGTCCCAGTCCCTCCCCCACATGACCCTTGTGTTTCCTTCCCCGAGCTCTGGGCCATGTCTATAGGGTCTCTGCACATGTGTGCACATTGATGCGATGACATCACGCTCATGCACACATGCATGTGATGTCATCATGTCGACATCCACACATGTGCAGAGGACCTCCAGATGCAGCCCCGAGCTTGGAGTCTTCCAAAACCTGGACAAACTGCCAACAAATATCTTCCTACTTGGGACCATGACCTCAATAACGTTTCACAACATTCATTCCTACCAGAACACCTGGCTTTGGTCACACATGCAGAACACAGATAAACCCTATGCAAACACAGGGCCACAAAGTCCTAATATAAACAAACAAAACCCTAAGATGCTAGGCTCTGCATGCAGTACAACACCAGAGAAATTGAAAGAAATACATTTCTTCTTAAACAGTGCAAAATATAGACAACAGATGTAAATTCTGAAAACTGACATACAGTATTTCAAAATAAAATCACTTTTCCTACCTTTGTTGTCTGATGATTTTATTTTCCTACTCATCTTTACCCAGTCTCTGGTTGCACTTCCTTCTCTGTGCTCTTAACTGTGTTTCCATGGCCTTCTTATCCAATTGTTGTTGTTCTTTCTCTTCTTCATTTTCTGCCCTATATCCATCTTTGGCATTAACTTTTAACAATCAACTTTCTTCCATTTTTCTGCTTCCTCCTCAAATCTATCTACTTTACCATGTCTTCCCTTCCCATCTATCCATGTGTACCATCTTCTCCCTCTTTCTTCTCCGCTATTCCATCTATCTATAAACAGCATTTCTTCCATTTTCTTCCTTTCCCTACCCCTCACATCCTTGTGCACCATGTCTACCCCTCTCTCCCCTTCCCCTCCATCCCTGTGCACCATCTGCTCCCTCTTTTTCCCTCTCCTATGGTCTGACAACTCTCCCCCTCCACCTTTCCCTCCTTTTATGGTCTGGGATCTTTATCCTTTCCCCTCCTTCCTTTCCCTTCTCTCTCCCCTCGCTTATGGCCTGGAATCTCTCTGTCTTTCCCTTCTTTCTCCTCCCTCCTCCTTCCTTTCCTTGACCTCTCTCTTCTCACCCCCTTCCCCATCCAGTGGTCTGACATCTCTCTTTCTCTTCCCCTCCTCCCTTGGTCTGGTATCCCTATCTGCCCCCTCCCTTTCTTCCCCTGGAGGTCTAGGGCATATTTCCTTCACCTTTACTCCACATCCTCGTGGTCAAGCATCTTTCTTTCGCCCCACCCCTATCATGTGCTTGCTCATCATGTGCTTCTGTAACCCTTCGTCCGTCATTAGCGTCAGTGAACTAAACACGCTGCCTTTGGCAACCTGGAAGCTTTTTTTCTGCAGAGCCACGCTGAAGGCAGTATGTTTAGTTCATTGACGCTGATGACGGCTGAAGAGTTACAAAAGCACCGGGTGAGAAAGCATAGGATCCCGCAGGAGGTGGGGGGGAAGGAAGGACAACTCCGGATAGGTGTTTGGCAGGGGTGGGGTAGGGAGACTGGAGAGGCAACAGGACTCTGGCTAGGTGCGTGGGAAAGGAGGGGAGAGGCAACAGGACTCCGGATAGGTGTGCAAGGGAAGGGGGAGGGAGGACAACTTCAGATAGGTTGAGCTGCTGTAGGATTATTAGATGTCCTGTTTCCCTTGAACAAAAATTGTTAAATTGAAAAGCCAAAAGAGTCCTCAAAAAGATGGACATGTCTGGGGAAATCCGGACATCTGGTAACCCTAACCCTACCGATTCTCCCATAGGAAATAATGGGGCTGTACTTACAGTTCTATGAAAGGGCCTTCCTTTCAGCTTTCCTTGCAGCTGGAAGAGATGGAAAGGACTCTGGCTCAGAAACTTCAAATAATGACTTCAAACCAGGAAATTCTTGAGCTGCCAGTAAGACTGACCCCATCCGAGACCTCCACCCCAAACGAACCTCAAAGCGCGGCTAGGGGAGAGGGGGCAAAATAAGAAGCCAGTTCCCTAATATCCTGAGGGCTCTTACTCAAGGTGCCCACAGCCTGCAGTCAAACCTAAATTCAGAAGGTGAGCTGGCTCCCAGGAGAACGGACCCTAAGCCCTGAAGTAGCACACAGAATCCACAGGTCTACCTGAAGGTTTGCTCTATGAGCTACAATCTGGCTCTGCAGAACTTGCATTCTTTCCCTGGCAGAGAATCCCCAAATATGAGGTCTCGGGGCACCAAAGCCTCAGAAAAAACAAACTTATAACCGAAAATAAGAAAAACTAAACAGAGCAGATCAGAAACATCTGCACATAGAAACATAGAAGATGACGGCAGAAAAGGGCTACAGCCCATCAAGTCTGCCCACTCTGCTTACCCACCCCCTGTCTATGCCCTAATGACCCAATTTCCTTATCTTGACCCTCGTAGGGATCCCACATGGGTATCCCATTTATTCTTAAAGTCTGGTACGCTGTCTGCACAGTTCACTTGCAGAAGGAAAAAGTGTTTGTGTGTGTGGTGGTGGTGGTGGTGGTGGGGAACTACACTCCACCGGCAATGTGGGAGGTGCTGAAAATTGTGAGTATGTAATTCACTTCTTTAAAACCCGGTTCACGGGAATGGATTGATTACCTAACATATGGACTCCAGAGTAGATATAATAGAATTATAGCTATACAGTGCTAGAGTTTACATTAGAAGTTATCATCCAGGAAAAGGATTGAGGTGTCATTGTGGATGACAGATTGAGATTTTCTGCTCAGTATGCAAAAATCATATTGCCTTTGTATCATTCCATGGTGTTTAAAACTCTGGTTGCTGCATCTCAAAAAAGATATACCAGAATTAGCAAAAGTACAGAGTGACCAAAGTGACTAATGGTAAAAGGAAGGATTCATATCAGGAAAAGCTCGAGGGAGGGGGGTTGGAGCTCTTCAGTTTGGAGAAGACACAGCTGAAGTCTATAAAATTCTGAGTGGAGAGGAATGGGTAAATGTAAATTGTTTACTTTCTCAGAAAATAAAAAAGACTAGGAGATACACCATGAAGTTGCATAGCAATACATTTAAAACAAATCAAAGAAAATATTTTCACTCACTACCAGAGGATACAGTAAAAGCAGTGTAGATGGGTTTAAAAAAGGTTGCCAGAGGTTGTGGTAAGAGCAGATAGCATAGCTGGTTTTAAGAAAGGTTTGGACAATTTCCTGGAGGAAAAGTCCATAGTCTGTTATTTAGAAAGACATGGAGCAAGCCATTGTTTGCCCTGGATCGGTAAAATGGAATGTTGCTACTCTTTGGGTTTTTGCCAGGTACTAGTGACCTGGATTGGCCACCGTGAGAACGGGCTACTAGGCTTGATGGACGATTGGTCTGACCCAGTAAGGCTATTCTTATGTTCTTATGACAAATTTTGTAAGAAAAGTCCATAAGCAGATATTAAAAAAGACCTGTAGAAAAAGCAGTTACTTACTGTAACAGTTGTTATCCAGGGACAGCAGGCAGATATTCCCACACTTGGGTGATGTCACCGACGGAGCCCTGCAGCGGACAGCCTCGAAAGCAAACTTGCTTGAAGATCTCGAGCTTTCGAGTGCTGCATCGCGCATGTGCGCGTGCCTTCCCGCCCGAACTAGGGGGCGCATCTCCTGCGAGGATCCTCAGTTCAGATACCAAGCCAAGAAGCCAACCAGGGGAGGTGGGAGGGTTGTGGGAATATCTGCCTGCTGTCCCTGGATAACAACTGTTACGGTAAGTAACTGTGCTTTATCCCAGGACAAGCAGGCAGCATATTCCCACACATGGGTGACCTCCAAGCTAAGTAAAAAGGGATGGAGGGAGTTGGCAATTTACGAAAAAAGATTTTGCAAAACAGACTGGCCAAAATGGCCATCCCTCCTGGATAAAGTATCCAGACAGTAATGAGAGGTGAAAGTATGAACCGAGGACTAAGTGGCAGCCTTGCAAATTTCCTCAATAGGTGTTGATCTGAGGAAAGCGACAGATGCCGCCATAGCTCTAACTTTATGGCCCGTCACTCGACCCTGCAGAGAAAGACCAGCCTGAGCATAGCAGAAAGAAATGCAAGCAGCCATCCAGTTGGAGATGGTATGCTTCGAGACAGGACGTCCCAACCTATTTGGATCAAAAGATATGAAAAGTTGAGGAGATGTTCTGTGAGGCTGAGTACGTTGAAGGTAAAACGCCAAAGCACGTTTACAGTCCAAAGTATGCAGTGACGCCTCACCAGGGTGAGAATGCGGTTTAGGAAAAAATACTGGTAAAACAATAGATTGATTGATATGAAAATCTGACACTACTTTAGGTAAGAATTTTGGATGTGTACGAAGAACCACCTTGTGGAAAACTGTGAAAGGTGGGTCTGAAACCAAAGCTTGCAACTCACTGACTCTACGAGCAGAAGTGAGGGCAATCAAGAATACAGCTTTCCAAGTAAGATATTTAAAATGAGCCAAGTCAATAGGTTCAAATGGAGGTTTCATCAGTTGAGCCAGAACAACATTAAGATCCCATACAACAGGAGGCGGTTTGACAGGTGGATGGAGATTAAAAAGACCCTTCATAAAGCGAGCAACCAGAGGATGTGCAGAGAGAGGTTTTCCATCCAGAGGTTGATGAAAAGCAGCAATCGCACTAAGATGAACTCTAATAGATGTGGATTGGAGACCTGATTGGGATAAATGAAGCAAATAGTCCAGAACTGAAGCTAAAGAGGAAGACATCGGTTGAAGACGACGACTGGAACACCAAGTCGAGAATCTAGTCCACTTCTGGCCATAACATTGACGAGTGGACGGCTTCCTGGAAGCCAAAAAGACATCTTGAACAGACTGAGAGAATTGGGAAGAGTCTGTTATGTAGAAAGAAACCAAGCCGTCAAGTGGAGAGACTGTAGATTGGGATGAAGTAATGACCCCTGACTCTAAGTGAGCAGAGAAGGAAAATCTGGCAGAAGAAGAGGTTCTCTGATGCTGAGTTGAAGAAGAAGGGAGAACCAAGGTTGTCAGGGCCACCGAGGTGCTATGAGAATCATCGTGGCATGATCCGACTTCAGCTTGACAAGAGTTTTGAGAATAAGAGGGAATGGAGAGAAGGCATAAAGAAACTGACTCCCCCAGTCCAGAAGAAAAGCATCCACCTCGAGTCGATGAGGCGAGAAAATGCGGGAACAAAACAGAGGTAGTTTGAAGTTGCTGGGCGATGCAAAGAGGTCTACCCGAGGAGTTCCCCACCGAGCAAATACTTGATGAAGCGTGGGGGAATTGAGCGTCCATTCGTGAGCTGAAGCAGACGACTCAATTTGTCTGCAAGGCAGTTCTGCTGACCTTGAATATAGAAGGCTCGAAGGAAGATGTTGTGAGAAATCGCCCAATGCCACAACTTCAGAGCTTCCTGACAAAGGGAGTGGGATCCCGTTCCGCTCTGTTTGTTGACATAATACATCGCTACTTGATTGTCTGTCCGAACCAGGACTACTTGGTCGTGAAGGAGGTGAAGAAAAGCTTTGAGGGCAAGAAAAATCGCTCTGAGTTCCAACAGATTGATGCGACATCGACGATCTGTGGTTCTCCACAACCCTTGCGTACGGAGACCATCTACGTGGGCTCCCCATGCGTAGTTGGACGAATCTGTCGTGAGCACCTTCTGATGAGGAAGATGGTGAAACTGCAAACCTCTGGAAAGATTGGAAGAGAACATCCACCAGCGGAGAGACTTCTTGAATAAAGGAGTCACTGCTATATGTCGAGCAGGCGGGTCCAGGGCCTGTTGCCACTGAGACGCCAGGGTCCATTGAGGAATGCGAAGGTGTAGTCTTGCAAAGGGAGTCACATGAACCGTAGACACCATATGCCCGAGTAGAACCATCATTTGGCGAGCCGTGAGAGTCGAAAGGGAAGCCACTCGCTGGCAAAGTTGAAAGAGAGTTTCTTGACAGAATCCAACACGGCGCCAATAAATTGGATCGACTGAGTTGGAACCAACTGAGATTTTGGAAAGTTGATATGGAACCCCAGACTTTGAAGAAAAGAAAGTCTGAAGGGTCGCTTGTGTAACCCCTGGAAGAGAAGGAGCTTTGATAAGCCAATCGTCGAGGTAAGGAAAAACCTGGATACCTCGAGCACGAAGGGCTGCAGCCACCACGACCAGACACTTGGTGAAGACCCTGGGGGAGGTCGCCAAGCCGAACGGAAGAACCCTGTATTGAAGATGAAGGTTCCCCACCTTGAACTGGAGATATTTGTGAAAATTCGGATGGACAGGAATGTGAGTATAAGCCTCTTTGAGGTCCAGTGAGCACATCCAATCTCCCTGATCCATGAGGGAGTACAAGACTGGAAGGGAGAGCATGCAAAACTTCTCTTTGACTAGAAATTTGTTGAGAGCTCGGAGATCCAGAATGGGTCGCAAATCCCCCGTCTTCTTGGGAACTAGGAAGTATCTGGAGTAAAACCCCAGGTTGTGCTCGGAAGGAGGAATCTCCTCCACTGCTCGAAGGCGAAGAAGTGCCTGAGCCTCCTGAAGAAGAAGGGGAAGTTGCGAGAAACTGGAAAGACTCACTCTTGGAAGGTGATCTGGAGGCACCTGAAGCAGGTGCAGAGAGTATCCCTCGCGGATGACGGTGAGAACCCAGAGGTCCGATGTAATAGTTTCCCAGACAGATGTAAAAAGGGAAAGATGACCTCCGATGGGTAGGGAGGAGTTTGGATGCAAGGAGGTTGGAATGCTCACCACTGGACCATCAAAAAGACGGAGCGGGTTTGGTTGAAGCGGGCGCCTGAGACTTCTGAGGACATTGTTGTTGAGGACGTCTAGGTGGAGGCCGAGAGAAAGCCGGAGTGGATTTCATTGGATAGCGACGAGCAGGAGGCTTGTAAGCTCTAGTCGCAGAAGGTTTCGGCTTAGGTCGAAGAAGAGAGGCGAAGGAGCGCTCATGCTCAGAGAGCCGCTTTGTAGCTGCCTCGATAGAATCGTTAAAGAGTTCAGAACCCTGGCAAGGCAGGTTTGCTAAACGATCCTGCAAGTTGGGGTCCATATCCACGATTCTGAGCCAGGCGAGACGGCGCATGGCCACTGCAAACGCCGAGACCCTAGAAGAGAGCTCAAACGCATCATAAGATGCCTGCAACATGAAAAGGCGTAATTGAGACAGAGATTGAATAATCTGTTTAAAGTCCGAAAGACGCTCTCTGGGCAAGTCTGGGCAAAAAGATGACAACTGTTTCAAAAAGTAATTAAAATATGAAGTAAATACATAGTTGTAATTCAAAATTCGGTTAGTCATCATTAAATTTTGATACAGTCTGTGCCCAAACTTGTCCATAGTGCGACCCTCACGCCCCGGAGGGACTGTTGCAGACACCTTAGAAGGATGAGCCTTCTTAAGGGATGATTCAACCACCAAGGACTGGTGGGAAATTTGTGATTTCTCGAACCCCTTGCAGGGAACAGTGCGCTATTGAGATTCTAGCTTCGAAGGAATAGCTGTCACAGAATAAGGACTTTCCATATTTCGCAGGAAAGTCTGCTTCAACACCGGAGTCAGGGGCAGTCTTAAGGTTTCCTTAGGAGGATGGGAAAGCTCCATATCCACCAAGTATTCAGGCGTGTATTTAGAATCAGAGTGTAAGTCTATTTTAAGAGCCTGCCCCATGTCGAAGACAAATTTAGCAAAGGAAGAAGACTTCGAAGTCGAGGGTTCTTCAGGGGAGGCAGAACGAGAGCGAGGAGCCACTGAAAACGAGGGAGAAGCCTCGCGAGAGTATTGAGATACCCGCTCCAAGTCCAAACGCAAAGTGATGGATGATGCTCCACTCCCAGTCAGAGGCGGAGTGTTCGAATGCTTCCGCTTGAGACTTTGAGACGGGGAAGTTCGCGGAGTGCGAGGCTTAGAGAGAGGAGACACATCCCGATGCAAAAGCCTCGAGGGAGAAGTCCTCGACCTCGAATGCCTCGACGATATAGAGGAGGCAACTGTACTGAGAGCGAGGCATATGCTTCGAAGGAAGATCCGAAGGCCTCGAGCTCTTCGAGGAAGGGATCTTCGAAGACCTGGACCGATGCTTCGATCGAGGTAAAGAAAGTCTAGAAGCCCGTTCAGGAGAGGAGTCTGAAGATGAGATCCTAGTGCGAGACCTGTGTCGAGGAGACTGCCGACGAGGCTCAGACTGCTGCTCAGGCTGGACTTGCGAAGACAGAGTCGAGGCCGGAACCAACTGAGCTACAATTGAGGATATTTGAGTAGTTAAGATCGACTTTAGCATATCCTCGAACATGGGGACAGAGACCAAGGGACTCGGAGTCACAGGAGGTCTCATGCGCTCCAAGGAGGGCGACCTCGCATGTGAGTATTCCCTGGACTTGGAGGCACGTTTCGAGGATGGTCGAGAAGACGGAGTCGAACCCGGAGCCCCAGGCTGTGTGGAAAGAGACTCCGTCGGCTTCTTGGGTATGGTACCTGAAAAGGAAGCAGGAGACTTACCCCACAGAACAGGCTTCGAGGACACCACCGAGGCCTTCGAGGCCGAGGACCCAGAGGTCTTCGAGGCCGAGGCCAGTAGAGGAGGCGAGGTCGAGGGTTTAGCACTCGAGGATTGTCCCGAAGTCGAGGGCTTGGAAGACGCCTCGACCGAGGTCAAAGCTTTGTCAGGCTCCATTCGAGGAAAAAGCTCGAAGAACCTGTCACAGCGGCGCTTAAAGGCACGAGGTTGAAGAGTGAGGCAGTGAAGACAATCTTCCGGGCGATGAGTAGTCCCCAAACAGAGCATACACCGACTATGAGGGTCGGTGATCGAGATTGTTCTGCCACACTGGTAACACCTTTTAAACCCGGTTACAGGCCGGGACATAGAGAGGACAAAGTCCATGTCGAGAAGAAGGGAGAGAAGTCTAAGCCTCAGATCCCCCAGAACCCGACACCACAAATTAAAAGAAAAATCAAATATATATATATATATATATATATATATATTTTAAACAAATAAAAGAAGAATAAGCACAGCGACCGTGAAGAAAAACTTCTCAGCCGCGGTGATGAGAAGGCACAACGCTACAGAGACAGAGTTGACGAGTCTTCTCAGCTCCGCGGAAAACGTTGAACTGAGGATCCTCACAGGAGATGCGCCCCCTAGTTTGGGCGGGAAGGCACGCGCGCATGCGCGATGCAGCACTCGAAAGCTCAAGATCTTCAAGCAAGTTTGCTTTCGAGGCTGTCCGCTGCGGGGCTCCATCGTCACCCATGTGTGGGAATATGCTGCCTGCTTGTCCTGGGATAACCACTGTTTATGGAATCTTGCTTTTCGGAGGGACCCTGCCAGGTACTTATTACCTGGATTGGCCAATGTTGGAAACGGGATACTGGGCTAGATTGACATTTGCTCTGGTCCAGTATGGCAATTTTTTGTCTTTTAACATGTTGTATTGTCTTATGAAGACTTTGTTAGCATATCTTTGCAATATGGATGTGCTACCATGCTGCCCATTATGGTTTCAGCAGAGAAGCAGCACATTCCATAGATCATAAGACAGACAAAACTGGAGCAGAGATGGCAAACGTTGCATGCACAACACTTACAGTGTTACAGTGTTTATACTATGCAGAGGAGATTTTATTTTAAGCATCTCATTCTTTGTCAGTGGCAAGCGTACATACTTGATATTAGTAGCAGTGTTAAACATTGCATTCCATTATTTGATACCAGCTAGCATACATTATTGGTGCTGGCAATAGTGGCAGTGTGGACATTGTACTGACCCTCTGATGCAGACACATGCCAAACCATGGCTGTATTGGGTCTGTGAGCCTACAATAGTGTATCATGTACCATATATACTCAAATATATACCCATCTGAATATAAAACGAGAACCAATTTTGCCCCCCTCTTTAGAGGAAAAATGGTAACTCAAATATAAATCAATGGTTTACATTCCACCATTCCTCCCAGTAGTGTTCCCTCCCCCCAACACATAAATCAGCAGACTTCTGTTGCTGTCAGCATGTGTACCTCCCCCCCCCCCCCCGGACCGATAGCATAGCATTCCCTTCTCTTCTTCTTCCTCCCCGAACAAGCATGAACAATCCTCAGTCCTACTGTGCTTCCCCAGTGGTCTAGTGGCGTGTTGGGGCAGGAGCAATTCCCACTCACTCCTGTCTATGAATGCATGCTCCGCAGTGAAAATGGCTGTTGAGACTTCCAGCAGCAGTCTTGCTAGGCTGCTAGATGTCTCGGCATTTCGCTAGTATAATGTACCCAATCCCTGTTCTTTGAGCTCGCCGTCACTACAGACTCTCAACTGGTTATTTTAATTTCTTTCAGGTTGTACCTTATCTGTCACTCTGCCATCATCCACTTATCTACATACAAGCACTCCTCCAAATTAATATCTTCCTTAGCCTTCTTGCTATCCTTATTTAGGAGCTCTCGGTCAAAGCTTACTTCTCTGCTAATGATATCCTCTTAGTCTCTCCACAGGAACCAAACAAACCCCAAAATCTCACTTATTCAGATTGGTCTTGATTCTGACTCAAATTGGCTACAATCCCACTGCGCCTTGTTCTGAATTCTGGTAAATCAATTGCATCATAGGTTACAGGATAACCATTTGTCTATTACTAGCACATACTATTAATGGTTCACTGCTGGCACTAAATCAGTCATAAGAACATAAGAAATGCCTCTGCTGGGTCAGACCCTAGGTCCATCGTGCTCAGCAGTCCGCTCACGCGGTGGCCCAGCAGGTCCAGGACCTGTGCAGTAATCTATCTATACCCCTCTATCCTCTTTTCCAGTAGGAATTTGTCTAATCCTTTCTTGAACCCCAGTACCGTACTCTGCCCAATCACGTCCTCTGGAAGCGCATTCCAGGTGTCCACCACACGTTGGGTAAAAAAGAACTTCCTAGTATTTGTTTTGAATCTGTCTCCTATCAACTTTTCCGAGTGCCCTCTTGTTCTTTTATTATTTGAAAGTTTGAAGAATCTGTCCCTCTCTACTCTCTCTATGCCCTTCATGATCTTATAAGTCTCTATCATATCCCCTCTAAGTCTCCTCTTCTCCAGGGAAAAGAGACCCAGCTTCTCCAATCTCTCAGCATATGACAGGTTTTCCATCCCTTTTATCAGACGCGTCGCTCTCCTCTGAACCCTCTTGACTAACGCCATATCCTTCTTAAGGTACGGCGACCAATATTGGACGCAGTACTCCAAATGCGGGCGCACCATTGCCCGATACAACGGCAGGATAACCTCTTTCGTTCTGGCTGTAATACCCTTTTTGATTATACCAAGCATTCTATTCGCTCTCTTAGCGGCCGCTGCACACTGTGCCGTCGGCTTCATTGTCATGTCCACCAATACCCCCAAGTCCCTTTCCTAGGTACTCTTATTCAATAATATCCCTCCCATTGTATAGTTGTACCTCGAGTTTCTTGGAATAGTGAACTAGAGTGGCAGGCGTTTTTGTAAATCCCGCCTTCTACAGCCACGTCAATCTTCCTCCAATAGCTTTTTTGAGTACAGCTGATTCGTACGCCCTCTCCCGCTTTGCGGGATAATGTCAACATCTACATTAACAACTTTTAAATTTGGGTTAGCTGTTTTCGGCCGTTACAACAAGGAAAGAGTAGAGCATGAATGAAAGTTTTTCATCATAGAAAGGTCACATATGAAAGGTACCCTCTCCTTTGTTGCCTTTAATTTATTTGGATTTGTATTTTTATTGTGAGCTTTTACTTTTCAATGAAAGTTTTTGACACTGGTTCTTTTATGGTTTTTTACAGCGCACCTCTATTTCACTTGATTGGCAACTCAATAACTCATTTGCCTTTACTTTTGGGTTCCTTGAAAAAGATTCTCAAAATGTGGCCTATAATCGGGACCCGTTTACACCCCAAAAGCTAAGTTATATTTATTACTATAGCTTTTTGAATGGAGAAACATTTTTGAATAATCACTACATAGTAACTCTTTAATGTCTATCACTATTCCATACAAATTGATTGGGTGGTGGGTTTGGCTATAGGAGCTTCAGCTCTTGGTCAAATTACACAATTCTGAGTGTATGTGAATCTTCTTATATTCATGATATTTGAAACATGTGAATATATATGTAAAGATCTTTTTTCTTTTCATAGAAAGAAAAATAAATATGTTTGAATAGAGAGGTCATATGATGTGGTGAGCGAGGAAGGACACAAGTGTGCTGAGCTCCTGGGTTCCTGGGCCCCATCCACCTTCATCAATCTAATTCATCTATAATTTTGAGCCTATCTATACTCTGCTGACATATGGACAATTTTATGCTATGCTCAGAATGGAGTACGAGTGGCAAGTTGGGCAGGCAGGACAAGAAAAAAGGAGAAGGAAAGGCTGAAAGTGGTCAACGGTAAGATGGCAGATGTGCCGTGCGCATCAGCTCTGCAACTCTCCCAATGCATATCACAGAACTTACTTTGACGGTAGTGCAGGCGTTGGAGCTGCAGCTGGTGCAGTTATCAGGTCAACTTACCAACTTGGAGTTTCTTTTGGCGGAAACTTCTCGCCACACCAGAGATTTAGAGACAAGAGTGGCATCTGTAGAGGATGTGTCTGAATCGACATTGGCGGACCTCGAGGCCCTTCGGGAACAAATGCAGGCACAAGTGGAAATATTGAAGGACCTTGAGAACCAGTCCCACAGGGATAACATTTGGTTTGTGGGTCTCCCTGAATTCATCTATAAAGTGCGCCTCATACCAACTTTGGAACAATGGCTTCAAACAGCCCTATCCCTGCCAAATGGCCTTTGCCTTTTATGTCTGGAATGGGCACATCATCTGGGCTGGAAGATGGATGGCCGTCGCAGCCCTCGAGTTGTCATTGCCAAGGTTCATAATTACTTGCATAAGGCAGCACTCCTGTAGAAATATAAATCCAAGCGCGATACCCTTCAATTTAATGATGAACCAGTGTGACTTTTCCAGGACTATTTGGCAGCATTGTTGGAAAAATGCTGCAGATTCTTGCCTATCTGCTCTCTACTTTATGAAAGAAAGGTTCATTTTATGCTTCTGTATCCAGCTATTCTTAAAATATATGCTGCAGGATAGACAACTTTAGAGACTAAAGAAGTGGCTTAAGACTTTATTAATACTTTGTCGACGGAGCCATCCATTTTCATTACATAACCTGTTTTTTCCTGTCTTGACTGCCTAGAACTTATTATGCTTTGTGTTCTTGAGTAGTTGGTTTTCTAGTTATTCTGGCTGCCAGTTGTCAGGCCTTGTGTGCTCGGCAGTGTTTCGGTTCATGCATTGTTCCTGCCTTGACGTTAAACTTGTCTCAGTATGATTGCAGGTTTTGTATGACTGTTCTGAGTGAATGTGATTCTGAGGGATTTTGAATTTTGATTTTTCGTTCTTTTCATTATATGTTTGAGTGGTGTGCGTGTGTATGAGTAGTTGAGAGGAGGCCGCGTGGTGTGAGTGGCAGGAATTTCTCCTTGTGTTTCCCCTGCTGGACTCCTCTGTCGTATGGATGGAGTGTATTTGTGAATAATGGGTGGTTTGGTATAGGAATGGTTAAGGGTATATGGCTGTTATCTGGTACTTGGCTTGTGGAGAATTTGGTTGAGCTGCATTTTGTAAGGTGGAGGGTGGGAGGTGTGTGGTGGTGGCTTAATTTTAACTTATTTATTTTTGATTGGGTATGTGAGAGTTAATCTGATGTGATTGCTGAGTGCTTCATCTGTATGGCCTTTGAGTGGCAGTTGGGCTTCCCTGCCATTGCGATGTTTTGGTCCACTGGTCTGCTGGGGAGGTGGTTGCAATTGATGGCTGGCACATTCAAAATATATTAATCTTGTTGGGTTTTTTTTTTAATTCAATCTCCTTATTATAGAGATATTGCAGATAACCACACCTGTATACTAATAGAAGATGCACAGAAGTGCTGGGGTAGTCATGACATCAAAACACACACACAATATCCCTAATTCAGAGTCACCCACTCATATCACTTTTTACATTTATGAAAGTGGAGTAAAAAGCCTCATTAATAAAGAGAATCACCCTCAAAATGAGCCATGAACAAAAATAAAATAATTCAATGTTAACACAATTTCCATCAAAGCCAGAATAAATTCAACCAGAACCAACCAAGCACGAGGGGTTTGTTCCAAAATTTCACCCACCACCTCTAATGCCTCCTTCTGAGGGATATTGGTATATAAGGAAGGTAACCAAGAAACAAGAAGAATCAGGCATTTGCACAGAGGACAATAATCGTATAATCATAAGATATAGAAGAATAAAGTTATTATTATTATTTGATTTGCAAAATCAAGGGTTGCAAAAAAGTGTCAATATATTTGCAAACTCTTTCCAATAAAGATCCCTCAGAAGGAGACAGTAGAGGTGGTGGGTTGAATTTATTTTGGGTTTGATGGAGATCACATTAAAAATTGTTTTTTTGTTGGTTTTTTTTTTTACAGAAAATAGGTGTGGCTAAGGGGGTTGCCTTTTCTCCTTCAGTTGCCATGTTGTTTATGGCTCATTTTGAGAAGTTCATTTATACTTCCTGTTTGTTTCATCATACGAGTGTATATTGGTGGAGATACAGTGATGTTTTTTTTGATCTGGAAGGGTACTGAAAACAGCTTAAAAAAAATCATTGGTTATTTAAATTCATGTCATGATACCATCCATTTTGAATTATCATATTATCGGAGTATAATCACATTTTTAGATATTCTTGTCAAGCTGAAGTTGGACAAACTGGTGACAATTTATTCTAAACCCCAAAGATCGCAACACCTTGTTGGTTTATTCCAGCATGTATCCCATACACACAAGGAATAATTTTCCAACTTCTCAATTTTTGAGGTACCGACGGGTTTGTTCCTGAAGGATGATTTCCAGACCAAGTCTACTGAATTATGGAACAAGTTGGAGAAAAGGAATTATCCTAGATCTATCATAAAATGTGCAGCTAAAAGAGCCTCTAATTGTCACAGAGAAGACCTATTAGAATACAGATACAAGAAGGATCAGAAGTCAGTGGTTTCATGTGTTTTGCGGGTGAGGGGTCAATTGCGTGCGAGACAAAGACATGCTGACAATGCTGCTGAGAAAATCGCACACAGGACGTCTGCCCACTGCATTTAAACAGTATTTTAAAGCACTCCGAGGGGTGTGTAGCTGGGGGAATCCCCCCCTCACACACTTTACTTAGAACTGTTGGCGCTCCCGTTGGGGGTGGTTGGGTGGGAACCCCCATTACAGAGGAAACTGTAATATTTCCCTAAAAAATAGGGAAAAAGGCTGTTTCCTCTATAATGGGGTGTCCCCCCCAACACCTCCCACAACGGTGCCATCATTCTAATCTAAAACCTTTTTTATTTAAAGATGCATTTGACATATAAACATTTGACAATTTTCACCACACATGAAGAAATCATTCCCTCCCTATTATATTTACCCATTTTGTCTTAAATTAGTGTATTTCCCCCTCTTAACCAAATGTATGATAATGTCTGTCTGTGAGTCCTGTACTTGCTACCCTATATTTATTTTACCTTTGTACGCAGCTTAGATACTTGATAAGCGGGATATCACAATTTTAAATAAACTTGAAACTTTTGTGTCTTAGAATGTAATTTATTTAATTGTATGTCCTTGTCAATTATGTTATATTGGCCAGACTTCTAGGGCATTGAAGATTAGTTTGATTGAACATCACCAATGTGTAAGGATTGGCAAGCTTGAAGAACCTTTGGTGGCACGCTGCAAGGAATTCTCACACAATTATGACATATTGCGCTGTGTTGTTTTGGAACAAGTAACAGTATTCATTCAACATGGGGATATCAGATGCATATTGTATCAACGAGAATAGAAGTGGCCACTCAGGCAGCGAAGATAGACAACCAAGTCTCCAATCTATTGACAACAACCCCAGACTACAAGATGTTTAGAAAGGAAATAAAAACTATACTCTTCAAGAAATCCCTTAATAAAGCTTAATACCATGATAAAGCTTAATCCCCCTCTTACCATCCCCTCCCTAACCCCAGATCCTACTTTTCCCTCTCTTGGAAACCTTCTCTGATCTAACGTTGTAACTCTTTTTGTAATCTGCTTTGAACCGAAAGGTAATGGCGGAATAGAAATCTGTAATGTAATGTACATAATATTTTCATTAAACACTCTTGCTCCTGGCGGGTTGAACTCAGCAGTAGAGTGGAAGGTCTTTTTCCGATTGGTTCCTTGAATTCTACCTGGTGATTGGATCTGATGTGGACATCATTACGTACAACAGCTCTGGGAGGAGCAGCAACTACACTGGCATTTTTTCTTTAAAAGCTGGCAATTTGCAGAGTTTACTGATAATCGTAGAGCTGGTAAAGTGCATTTCCAGTCCAATCTTTCCCCTGAAGCAGTGATCATTGCATTGCGAAATGGGATTCCTGTCGAGATTTTGGTTCCAAAGTTCAGGGCAAAAGATCAGCAGCCTTTTGTAACAACTTCATTGGTACATATTTGCATTTTCTTGGGAACTGGTTTCTGAATTTGAACTATGAGTGTTTGCTTTAGAGAAGACTCTTGCTCTATTAAGAAGAACTTTGTTTTGTGGATTGGATTGCAAACTTGATTTTGAATTTAAACGAGCAGCTATTCTTATCACTGAAGATCATCTTTATATTTTTTTCAATTATAAAACAATATTAAATATCATAAATAAAGACTGGATGAACATTTGAAAGATTTACATGAAATTTCTGAGGTTGGTTCTCTTTATTACTGAGGCTTTTTCTCCACTTTCATTAAGTTGATAAGTGATAAGAGCGGGTGACTCTGTACTGGGGATATTGCATATGTTTTGATGATTATATATATCCTAGTTCTAGATTCTAGTGTGTGTAGTCAAAACATCCAATAATAGAAGTTTAGAGAATGACTTCTCATAACAGATATAAGATGATGCAAGAAATATTAACATTTTCCATGTTCTTACCCTTTTCCCCAGTAGAAGTGATGGTCACTGTAAAAAAAAAAAAAAAGAGGAGAAAGATTTGTCTTAAAGATTAAACCATAGTTTAAAATGCTGCAATATTTTTGGTATTAACAGAACCAAACTATAAATGTAATCACAGAGTCTGAGTTAATAAGAAAGGAGTTTGAAATCTCAAAACAGCAGCCAAACTATAATAACAATTCAAGAAACAGTTTTTGCAAATTCCACATATCACAGCATAACTAATGTTTGAAATTTATAGACACATTTTTGTTGTTTCATGCATGGCAGTCATCCTTTCTGGTAATACAAAACAGCTAATAGACCAACTGGTTCAAAGACCCCAAAAAGCAAGTGTGCACTGTGACAAATCTAGTTCTCTGTCTAGCTTTGGCACAGGGTTAGCCAGGAAACATAGAAACATAGAAAATGACGGCAGAAAAAGGGCCACGGCCCATCCAGTCTGCCCACACTAATGACCCACCCCCTAACTACCTCCAAGAAGAGATCCCACATACCTATCCCACCTTTTCTTAAAATCAGGCATGCTGCTGGCCTCAATTATCTGTTGTGGAAGATTATTCCATTGGTCAACCACCCTTTCGGTGAAGAAATATTTTCTGGAGTCGCCATGAAATTTCCCACCCCCGATTTTCAGCGGATGCCCTCTTGTTGCCGTGGGACCTTTAAGAAGAAAGAGATCTTCTAGCCCCTCGATACGGCCCGTGACATATTTGAACGTCTCGATCATGTCTCCCCTCTCTCTGCGTTCTTCGAATGAGTATAGCTGCAGCTTACCCAGCCGTTCCTCATACGGAGAGCAGTAAGACCCTATGCAGGAGAGCTGACCAGGTTGGCCCTGCCGATTATGAAAGCGCTGACTTCCCTTGTACTAACTTTGATGAACCAGACAGTGACTGTCAGGGAGAGTTCAGTCCAGTTGCAGGTTACTCTCCCAAGCCTGCTATTAGAGCTCAAAGAAACTCAGGAGCTAGGGAACTACATCTCCCAGAAGGCCAGAGATCTGGCAGGAAGCTGTCACCCAAGCAGACACAGCTGCAGAGGGAGCTTTCTCCCTTCCCCCTCTTTAGAGCAGGGAGGGGAGAATTTGAGGCTGTTAAAAACAGGCAGCTGAGACCCAGAGAGGGGGAGGAGCAAAGGGGGCTGCAAGGAGAGCCTCAGAGGCAGCAAGGTTTGCCTCTCCAGCTGAATTCTGGCGAGCTGGGCAAGGATTGGGACATGGTGGACATTTCAGACGACCCTAAGATTACAGCTGAGGGGCAGCTAGAAGACTGGGAACCCATGGACATTAGTGTGCCGGTTATTCCTGGATGGAGACTGGATGCAATGGACACAAGCTGAGCAAGGTTGGAAGTGTTTTTGCTATTTTTATTTCTTACCTTTTTGTCTGAAAGTTTTGGGACTAAGTTTGTTTGTATGCAGAATTGTTTGAGCTTCCCAGAGATAGCCTCTGAAGCACTCAAGAACCTGAACTGTTGCCTTGGACTGTGTAACATTCCAAACTGCAGCTTTGTGTTAGTCCCTCTCAGCTCAGCTGGAGGCTAATTAGTTGGAGATAAGATAATGAAGGAAGTAAGACACAGAGGAGCTCCATGCTATCTGCAGGTATTCTGTGGGAGAGCTTCAATGTTAGCAGTTTTCCTTTTTGGTTTTGTAAAACTTTATTTTGCATACTGCAAGAGTTTTGTTTACTCCTCTCTCCTGCTCTTTCCTGGTGAGGGAATATTGCTGGGACTATCTTAATCTCAGAGGGTTTGTGAAGAGGACTGAGGTGGAAAGACTAAAGTCCAGCCAAAGTCTTGTATGATTTTTGTGTTTTAAATTGGAGCCAGGCTGTTATTTGTGAAGCCAATGTGGCCAGGTTGGCCCAGAGCTCTATGTTTTGGTTCTTATACAAAATGTATTGAAAGTACTGCAAACTGCTAATAATACCAGGCAGTTTAACCAGAGGTCAAAAATAAAAGTACACCTTTTACTTTTGGACATTCCTGGGTGTGTGCGTTTTCCCTTGCCTGTATTCATTGTGAACATTGGACCTTGTTTTCACCCTAGGCGGTTGCCTAGATAGCCTGAAGGATTCCATGGTTGAAGGGAACGCGCTGGGAGCAGTTACGGTCGCGGGGAACTCAGCTCGCTGCGGTGATCAGGAGCCCGTGGGTTGCGACAGCACATATGGGCGAGAGTTCTATTCTCAAACCCTTTTCTATGCAATTCTGAATACAGAAGTGATTTATATTATTTCAATTAAGTGGAAATTACCAAAAAAAAAAAATCATTTGATTTTCAAAAATCAAAAATATTTCATTCATTATTCAGTACCTCTCCTCCTGGATGGGAAAGGAATCCCTCAAACCTATTCTTGTCTATTTTTGCAGCCTGTAGAAGGGATCCCCAATCTCTTGCATGCACATTCTCTCCTAAAGCCTTTCATCTTGCAACCCAACAGAGCATCTAGTGTCTTCCATGGAAATTACACTGGAACCCAATGTACTGTGCAATTTTTACAGAGAATATTTTAAAAGACACGATGCAGATCTTTTAAGACCTTGTATCACAAAAAAAGATACATCAAATTAAAAAAATGGACCAGACTGGACTAGAGGTTTCAGAGAAATAAGTCCCTGTACTCCTGCATTTCTATAGGAGAAGCTGTTCCAGATTATCAGCAAAGAACCTTAGATACAGTGAGATTAGAAGATTAGGTTTATATCTTCAATAATCTTCTTTCTGTTAGTCCCTGTAGGATTCCATACACTAGGTGTTCAATCCCAATCCAGGAGTTGCACAAATCCATAAACTTTTCTTAGCACATGCTCCACCTCCTTAGCCTGAGAGCTAGCAAACATATCCAGTTGTCCCAAAGCCAAGCAACATATCTGAACAAATCCATGACAAGGGGGTACGGGGGTAGGATCCCCAGCAACATATATGTAATTCTTCAACTGGTTTGCTCTGCAAAATATTAACAAGCGATAAACAGGCACAAAGGCAACTCAGAAAAACATTGAGGAACAATGTAGAACTAACCTGCTGTGTGCAACGAGCAGCCCAAGTAAGGCCTTTGGTAATGTGTATACTCACAGAAAATGCTCCACAGGCTCTGTCAAATGGCTGGAAAGCGTTCAAGCCTGCAAGGAGAATCATCAAGGGAGAAAGAAGCAGGCCATTCCAAACAATTGAGTGTACACAAAGAGGGCGGGTCATATGGAATCCTACAGGGACTAACAGAAAGAAGATCGAAGTACTGTATAAACCTAATCTTCCATTCTGGATTCTATACGCTAGTTCAGGGGTTTCCACACTTTTTTGGCTTGCGAGCTACTTTTAAAATGACCAAGTCAAAATGATCTACCAACAATAAAAATACTAAACATATATCCCCCTCTTTTACTACGGTGCGCTAGCTGATTTAGTGCACGCTAAGTGCTAATGCGCCCATTATATTCTATGGAAGCGTTAGCATTTAGCGCGCGCTAAATCAGCTAGTGCGCCTTAGTAAAAGACTCCCCCCCAATAGGGGTGGAGGAGAGAGGAAGAAAAGCTGGACTCCTGGAAGGACAGAGGGAGATGTTGGTTGGTCGGGGAATGGAACGAGGTCTGGAGGACAGAAGAAGTGCACCTCTTCTGTCCTCCAGACCTCGTTCCATTCCCCAGCCAACATCTCCCTCTGTCCTTCCAGGAGTCCAGCTTTTCTTCCTCTCTCCTCCACCCCTATTGGCAACATGTCTCCCTCCTCTGTTCTGATCTTGCATCTCTCTGTTCTTCCTCAGGGTCTCTCCCCCCTCTGTCTCTTCTGTCTGCACCTCCCATAGTCCAACATCTGCCCCCTCTCTTCTGCTTCCCCTTTGTTTCAGGTTTCTCCCTCTCTCTGTCTTCCTTCTGCTAACATTTTGAGTCCTCCCACCTTGATCCAGGTCTTTGTCTCTCTCACTCTCTTTGTCTTCCCCCTCCCCAGGGCCTGGCATCTCTCTCTCCTCGGTTCAGAGTGTTTCTCCTCTCTAACCCCTCTAGTAGTCCAGGATCTGCCTTGTCTTCCCCCTCACTTTTGGTTCAAGGCTGCTTTCCCACCCCTCCTCAAGGTCCTTTTGTCTCTTGTCCCCCGATCCAGCGTCTCTAAGGCAATTCCCCCTCCCACCGGGGTCCTCGAAGGGCACAATTTTACCCCGACATGCAAGGCCTTACCTCCGCTGTCAGGTTAGTTCTCACCTCCATTCTTCCCTTTGGGCCTACCACAGTTCAAAGTTAAATACGGCAGCCTGCAGAGCGAACGTAGCAGGCTGCCGTCGGCTTCTGTAGCACGTTCCCTCTACCACGGTCCCGCATCTCCTCTGACGTTAGGGGCAGGACCGTGGCAGAGGGAACATGCTACAGAAGCTGACGGCAGCCTGCTACGTTCACTCTACAGACTGCCATAATTACAGTACTTCAAAGGTGAGAAAGTGACTGGGGGAATGCTAGGGAGAACACTGGCTCTGTGATCTACTGGTGTTGCCTTTGCGATTGACCAGTAGATCGCAATCGACATTTTGGGCACCCCTGCGCTATTTGATATACCAAAGCAATGGTAACATCTAGGGAGGGACAGAAGAACATAAGAACAGCCTTACTGGGTCAGACCAATGGTCCATCAAGCCCAGTAGCCCGTTCTCACAGTGGCCAATCCAGGTCACTAGTATCTGGCCAAAACCCAAAGAGCAGCAACATTCCATGTTACCAATCAAGGGCAAATAGTGGCTTGCCCCATGTCTTTCTCAATAACAGATTATGGACTTTTCCTCCAGGAAATTGTTCAAATCTTTCTTAAAAACCAGCTATGCCAGGGGTGTCCAACCTGCAGCCTGAGGGCCGCATGCGGTCCTGTGAAGTATTTTGTGCGGCCCTAGTTAAGATGGATGCAGTGTTTTCCTCTGCTGCCCCCGGGTGTTTACCATCTTGCCAGCTCCCTCCTCTCTCTTGCTGCAGCATTTGCGCGTTTGTGTGGCCCCAGAAACATTTTTTTCTACCAATGCGGCCTAAGGAAGCCAAAAGGTTGGACACCCCTGAGCTACGCTATCTGCTCTTACCACGACCTCTGGCAATGCGTTCCAAAGCTTAACTATTCTCCGAGTGAAAAAATATTTCCTCCTATAGATTTTAAAAGTATTTCCCTGTAACTTCATCGAGTGTCCCCTAGTCTTTGTATTCTTTGATGGAGTGAAAATTGAACCACTTATACCCGTTCTATTCCACTCAGGATTTGTAGACTTCAATCATATCTCCCCTCAGCCTTCTCTTTTCCAAGCTGAAGAGCTCTAACCTTTTTAGTCTCTCCTCATATGAGAGGAGTTCCATCCCCTTTATCATCTTGGTCGCTCTTCTTTGAACCTTTTCTAGTGCTGCTATATTTTTATTGAGATAAGGAGATAGAATTGAACGCAGTACTCTAGGTGAGGTTGCAACATGGAGCAATACCGAGGCATTATAATATCTTTAGTCTTGTTAACCATCCTTTTTTAAATAATTCCTAGATTCTTGTTTGCTTTTTTGGCTGCCGCTGCACATTGGGTGGAAGATTTCATCGTGTTGTCTACAATAACACCCAGATCCCTCAACATCGAGGTCACAAAAAGCGGCATCAGAACGAGCTGCCATATCCACTTAGTAAAAACCGGGTAAAAGTATAAAGAGAAAACCAAGTAGCTGCCCTGCAAAGTTAATCAGGATGTTCATCATGAAGTTGCGGAAATGGCCATTCAAATCCATCGAGCGATCGAAACCTTGGACGCTGGCCAACCACAGTGAGGTGCAACACTCAGGACAAATAGGAAATCTGTCATCATCAGATAGCGGGAAATCATTAGTCCTCTCCAAACAGTGGAGCAATACTCTCTTGACAGCCAACTTGCGCAAGAACCAATCCTTTCACTCTGAGCCTGTGGAAGGAAAAGCACACAAACTAACTTCCTGGTTGGCATGAAAGGCAGAAACCCCTTTCGGTAGGAAGGAAGGTACAGCACAGAGAAAACTCTCGGATCTGGAAACAGATAAAGGACGTCCCGCATGAAAGAGCCTGAAGCATCAAAAAACACCATGTCAAGACAACAGTGACCAGAATGACAGTCTTGACTGTCAGATCCAGAAGAAAAGCATTCTTCAGTGATTTATACGAGGCCTCTCCAAGGCCCTGCAGAATGATGTTAAGATTCCACAAAGAGAAAAGAAGACACAAGGGAAGTCACAAAGTGCTCCTCTCAGAAACTTGGACACAGCTGGATGAGCAGTAAGCAAACTAGCACCTCTTCGCGCTCTAAAACATGAAAGGCCTGCAACCTGAACTTTAAGGAAGACCACTGCTAAACCTGTTTCTAGGCTTGCCTGAAGAAAAACCAGGATCACGGAAAAGGGAGCCCTCTCAGGCTCCGCATGATTCTTAGCACACCACTGTTGAAAAGCCTTCCAGGCTTTGGTATAAGACGCTATAGTAGAGGGTTTCAACGAGTGCAAAAAAAAGTTGCGATAACTACATCCGAAAAACTGCGCTTCATCAAAGCTGAGCGTTCAAGAGCCAATCCCCTGAGACCAAAGCGCCATGGTTTCTCCATGGGCATTAAGAATCAATACTGAGAAGATATAGATGAAGTGGGGGCCAGAGTCTCTCACCCCATGGAAGATTGACAAGATCCACATACCATGGGCGATGCGGCCAGTCTGAAGCTACTAGAATCATCAGGCCGGGATGTATTGCTATCCAGCGGTGGACCCGACCGACCAGAGATCAATGAAGGAACATCATATAGGAGCTCATGAGCCAACCAGGGCCAAACCAAGGCTACCGGCCCTAGCTTCCTTGCTGTTCGTTTACTGAAAAAGTGCCTTGCCGAAGCCTACAAGTCCCTCTGGGGCTGACCCCAGTGCTGTAAAATCAGATGGAATGCCTCCTACGAGAGGGACCATGCTGCTTGGTCCAGGATTTGTTGGCCGAGGAAGTCAGACTGAACATTTTTAACTCCAGCCACATAGGCCACCAAGAAAGACAGAAGATGTACTTCCACCCAGTGAAACACATAGGATCCTTTGGCCCAGAGAGAGCACTAGAGCCCCCTTGTGATGTATGTACACCACTGCTGTGGTGTCAGAGAAACTTGCACTGCTGGTCCTTTCAGAAGGGGCTGGAGAGCAAGTAGCGCCAGCTGAATTGCCCAAAACTCCAGCTGATTAATCAACCAATGTTTTGGATCAGGAGTCCACTGCCCCTGAATGGAGTGGGCACCGTAGTAAGCCCGCAACTCAACAGGCTGGCAGCCATCATAAGAGTCATCTACTCGAAAATCCGAAGAATCCAGCCCTGGCAGAGAGCATCCCCATGAAACCACCAGCTCAAGTTGCTGCTAGCTGGCACCATACAGGGGAGTGGCATCTGAAGGAAAAAACTCTGCTGAGACCACCGAGATAGGAGGGCCCAGGGGATTGCCTCCAAGGAGATAAAAACAGGCTGAGGGAGCCGGATGGTCCAGGAGAATTCTGATCTGTCGATGAAAGTTCTGTCTACATGTCTTGAGAAGAAATACACGACCTTGTCTGGAGACGAAGAGAAGGCCCAGAAACTCCAGGGACTAGTAGGATGCCAAGTGTCTCTTCCTGAACTTGCTAACGCCTACAGCAGAGACATTATCGTCTCCACCGCACTTTTGTACTCTCGATGAGATGGAGCCCGGATCAACCAGTTATCCCAGGAAGGGCAGACGGACTTCCTTCTGGCGGAAAGCTGACACAACTACCATCACTTTGGCAAAAGTGCAAGGTGCCATTGCGAGGCCAAAGGGCAGAGCTGTGAACTGTAAATGTAGAAACCTGCGAGGCTCTAGGTACATTGGAATATGGAGGTAAGCCTCAGTGAGATCCAAGAACACTGCAAACTCTCCTGGAGAGACAGCAGTTATCACCATGTTCTGCACTGCCATTAGGAAAAAAAGAATTTGCAAGAAGTGGGTGACCGCCTTTAGATCCAGAATGTGTCTCCAATCCTCCAAACTTTTCTGGTATGATGAGGTATTAGGAGTATCTGCCTAAGACCGATTCGTGTTCTGGAACAGGTTCCATTATCCCGATGTCTAAGAGGCGTTGCAGAGTATTGTGGACTCTGGACTCCATTCCGGTCGACTTGCCTGAGTCCAGAAACTAAGCCAGAGGTGGGCAAAGGAGGACTAACTAGTGTCCGTCGAGTCCAGGGAGGATCTATATTTTAAATTTAATATAAGATTTAAACAATAATGCACAACATTTGCTGAGGAACTAGGAAGACATCGTATTATCAAACTACAACATACATTCCTGCACAATTTATTAGAATAATTTTATAATTGTTAAAAAAAAGAAGCAATTTCCTGGTTGTTCTAACCCAGGGGTGTCCAATGTCGGTCCTCGAGGGCCACAATCCAGTCGGGTTTTCAGGATTTCCCCAATGAATATGCATGAGATCTATTAGCATACAATGAAAGCAGTGCATGCAAATAGACCTCATGTATATTCATTGGGGAAATCCTGAAAATCCGACTGGACTGCGGCCCTCGAGGACCGACATTGGACACCCCTGTTCTAACCTATACTGGAACGGCCTCCTACAACACCTGCGTCAACTGGACATAGTAAAACTTTAGCAGAATGCTAAAGACTCATCTCTTTTCTTCAAGCCTATAATTCAAAATGCAAAGACATTTCTACTTCTTTAAACCTGCAATTCATTGTTCATGACCACTGAGAAATCTTGTTGTAAACTGCAATGAATCCCTGTTGAAACTCATGGTATAGAAGAAAATGTATGGTATGGTATATGGTGCTAGCCATACTAGTCAAAAAATTCAGCATAAGAATACAGATTATGCATATCTTACTACAATAATATACTGTAATCTGCTTTGGAGTCCATGCACAATATAGGCCACTGTGTACAAGTCAGGTTCATCTAATCACTAAAATACCCTTACAGCAGCATCAAGCTTGACAAATGCTTAAATCCTAATCCCTTATTCCCCTACTACTAGGTACAAAAAATAATGAGCATTTTCATCTCTAGTAAGATTATTAAAAAAAAAAAAAAAAACACCCTCAGATTTGTGTTCAATTGTACTTTCACAACTTCCTGTTACAAAACCAGGAAGCATCTCTTCCTTTACCTTTCCTCCTGACCAGTCCACACAGATGGTGATGTAGAAAATAATAAACCGAGACTGACGGTCAAAACTTCCTCCTTTAATGTCAGCACAGAAGTTATCTCTCAAAGCATTCAAGTGCAATGGCTGTACTATATTGCAGTAAACCACAAAACAATGCTCTCTAGGAGGGCAAGACAAGTCAGACAGATTATTCAAAGCTAGTATTGGGAGGAAGGGGGGGGGAGATAACCCATGCACTGAGATGATGCAGTTTGACAACTATTAGATTCTGGGGACAGTGCTGGATACCCAACAGGGGTCATGCATTAGTACATTAGGGACAACACTCATAACCTGATTAGACTGTAAGCTCTACTGAGCAGGGCCCGTCTCTTGAATGTTTTAATGTAGAGCACATACAATCCAAACCCCAGTTGATTAATGTATAGCACCTCATACATAATCAGTAGTAACCAAAGGAGGCCCAGCCTGGGAACTGCACTCATAAGCAAAGGGGGCCAGCAATACTACATCCTGAGGACAGCGGTGACTAGGAAAGTGGGGGAGGGGCCAGCATTACTACACCCTGAGGACAGCAGCGATCAGCATTATTACACCAGAATCATTAAAGGACCCCAACATGAAAGGGTACTATAAACAATACACGATGACATGAACCGTTAATATTGCATGCTAAAGGAGGGAACGGAAATAGTACACCTCAGGGAACATACCCCAGAAGGTGACAGAGCTGCTTAGATAGAACCTAACATCCTGAAAGCAGAGTCTCGCCATTACTGCCGCCCTTCAGCTACTCACCGATGCACAACTCCACCACGTAGGCGTAGTATGACCAGCACACCACGAGCGCGATAAAGAACACTGGCACCCAACCCAGCACCTTCTGACAGCACCTGAGGACGTGCGACGGCGCCATGACAACTCCGTGGCGTGGCGAGCCGAGCACCCCTTGCTCGAAACTCAGCGGCTGTCAGCGGCCCGCGCTCCCGAAGAGGTGGAGCGCATCCTTCTCATCCGGCGGCCATCTTGCGGCTGGCAGAAAGCGCCACGTACAGCCATAGCACAAACCAAGGCGCGAGATAATTATTTCATTGATTATACGACACAAAATAATGTATTAATCCAGTAAAAATAAGCCGGAAGAAGAAGGGGATGAGGCCGGGAGAAAGTAAGAGTACATGACAGTTTATTATTGTTTCTTTTTTTCCAGTGTTTTATTGCCAAGACCAGAGCAAGGATACCTTCAGCTTGCCTACTCAGGCATCTCGCACAGCGATCCCGTCTGTCATAACGGTGAATCTAGCACATTTTCTCCCACCCTCCCTTTGTCCAGCAATACGCTGAGTAATCGGGTAGTTTACAGCCTAGTTCTGATTGCTTTGGGCAATCAAAAGGATTGAGAGATGCCCAAACTCCACCCCCTCCCCACCCCCATAATACTAATACTAATTGTAATGCTATTTTTTCTATTAATTTTTCATAGTAATCCTGATTGTAAGCCCTCCAGGTAGGGTTACCATATTTAGTGATGTAAAATCCTGGATGCAGTGCCCCACCCTGTCTTTCTTAGGAATTGTTAAATATACAATATTGCAATAATCCAAAAGACTCAGTAACAAAGATTGTACCCGAAGTTTAAAAGCAGAAAACTCAAAATAGGGTCTAATGGTACGCAATTTCCATCATGTGTAATAACTCTTATGTACCACAGCATCTATCTGTTTTTTCATAGTCAGATACTGATCCAAAAGGACTCCCAATATTTTGTTGGTTGAATTGTATATAATGTAGAATTTATACTAATTGATGGCTCGTGAATGATCTTGTGCGGCGACACGACAAAAAATCTCATCTTATCAGGGTTAAGGTTGAGTTTGAAATCCTGCATCCAAGAGTTCATCAATTTCAAAAGACTCAATTTTGTGAGAAATATGGGATAGAACTGTACCACAAGGTATAATAATTGTAATATTATCAGCATAGCTGAACAGTTCTATACCCAGATTACTCAAGCTATAACCCAAGGAAGAGATATACATTAAATAATTTGGGAGAAATTGTGGAACCCTGAGGTACGCCACTCGCATTTTTCCAGTTAAATGAAAACTGATTGTTAAACTTAACCTGATAGTGTCTGGATTCCAAGAACCCTTTAAACCACAGAACATTGCCCTGTAGACTGAAAGCATCCAAACAAGCTAATAATTTGGTATGATCTACCAAATCGAAGGCACTGCTTAAGTCAAACTGAAGCACCAATGCACTGCTACCCTTGCTCAGTAGGCTATTTAGATCAGTGTTTTTCAACCTTTTTACACCTATGGACCGGCAGAAATAAAATAATTATTCTGTGGACCGGCATCGGGCCGTGGACCGGCGGTTGAAGAACACTGGGCTAAGTCGTAGCCGGACCCCGCCCCCATAATAGTACTAATTGCACCTTGCACATCCCGTGTCTCATTTGGAAACCTTCCCTCTGAGAGAAGGCTTCCGGTTTAGGCGCAGGATGCCCGTAGGAGCCACTGTCCGTGGCTTTGTGCACTGAATCAGTTAGGAAGAGGGAGCTGGCTCGAAGATAACGCCGCATCGATCGCACCGTGGACCGGTGGTTGAAGAACACTGTTTTGGGCCTGATGCACATGCTGGCCCTGTGGACCGGCAGGAAATTTCTGTGGACCGGCACTGGTCCATGGACCGGTGGTTGAAGAACACTGATTTAGATGGTATAATCAGATGTACACTGCTATACTCTGTAATTCGCTGTCTGTACAATTTCTCTTTATTGTAAACCGCCTAGAAGTCGCAAGATTGTTGGCGGTATATAAGAATAAAGTTATTATTATTATTATAATAATGTAGCCAACACTGCCTCAGTACTGAAATAGGTTCTAAAACCTGATTGGGAATCATGCAGTAGGGGGTGTTGCTCAATATATTTTGTTAGCTGGATTTGAACTAGACCCTCCGTGATTTTCATGAAAAAGGGAATGGATGCAATAGGTATATAATTTGATGGTAATGAAATAGATGATTCTTTGATGTTTTAATTATTGGCGTAATAATTATACTACCTTCCTCTTGTGGAAATATTCCTGCTTCTAGGTAGTCAGAAAGCCATTCAAATAATTTCAGTTTGAAACTTAAAGGGGCAGCTGCCATAAGGTTAGATGAGCAGGGGTTGAGCAGACAGTATGATTTAGCACATCTACAAAACAATTTAGAAAAATCATCCCATTCTGGATAATCAAATGTAGACCAATAGAGATCTGCATGAACATTTTCCATCATACTAAATTGATGGTGATTTCTTAACAAGACAAGCAAGAAGATCTTAAACTAAAAACCTTGGAACTGAAGAAATTTGCCTGGTCATTAGCAGATGTAGAGGTAACTATGAAGATTGTATTTTTTTAGTCACATTAAACACATTATTGACTAAGTGGAATAATTTTTTTTACGTTGGTACTAGACTTCCCTACTTTATCTGAATAGTAAGCTTTTCGCTTCTACCTTAGTAATGATTTATAATTTCTAATTTCCTTCCTCCATTTTTTTTATCTATGGGCAATTTTGATTTTAGCCATTTCTTCTCAAATGGCGTACTATTCGTTTTATCTCTAATAACTCCACATCATACCATTTATTGGAATTATCTGCTCATCTCTTTACAACATGTTTAGATACAATTTCATCTAAAATAGTGTTACTTAAAGTTTTCCAATTAGATGGGAATTCATAGATATCTACTGGTAGTAAATTGACTCGTTTCCAGAATTCAAGTGGGTTGGGTGATTTCCTGATGAGAATATCTTGTTTTTGTGATTTTTTTTCTAAATTGTATTGTTTAGTCCATCCCAATGAGAAATAATGAAGTGATCTGACCAAGATACAATTATCCTCATCAACTCCGCCCCATGATTCAGGGATGAATCACACCCGCACCCCTACATGTGTCAGTCCTATCAAGGTGGGGTACAGTATTCTATATTATCAAGCTTACAACATCTAACTAAAATCGTATGGATAAAGTAATTCCTTTTGCAAACACCCTATCCACATAAACATTGGTGTTATACTATTGTATATATAAATAGGCCTTATAATTTGATCCTGTGATGAGCTGACCACACCGAAAGAAATAAGTTATCAAAACTCTTCACTTCAAGCTAGACTGTTTCCATGCCCTCCTAAGAAAAGCTGTAACCAGTACAGACTTGGTTATTCCGGATTGTGCTCACAGGTCAAGGTTTTGAAGTCTGGGTGACCACATTAGAATCTCCTATGCTCTCATCTCTCATGCTTTCATTTTCAGCAATTCCACTTTCCAGTCGAGACATCTCCACCCCTGGATCAGAGAAATGGTTGAGTTTTAACCATGAGGCAGTATCTGTGACATCAGGCATGGTCCCCATTCCTTATCAGCCGAAAGTATCTTCATCCTTTCTTTACTGCACTTCACTCTAGCTGGGCCGCAAAAAGGGCATAGGAAGAGTCCCATGAAGTGGGAAAGATAGGGTACAGTTCAAGATTCAAAACAGGATGAAAAAAAACATGCAGGCTTTCTAAATAGTACATCTAGTAAATATATATTGCTTTCAGTAGGTCTAGCACTATCTTGTGTTTGCACATACTCAGTTACACACATAAATCAGTACTTCAAAAGTCCATTAAAAAAAATCTAAATCAGCAACAAGTCCATAATTGTAAAGAAAATAAAACAAATCAAACTAAAACTTTAAAGTCCAGTCTTTTGAATTTCACTCTGCCATTTTAGGCTGATGATCCCAGTGGCAATAGTAAATCAGGCAATCAGTCCTTTTGTGGTAGCCAATGAAGAAAAGTCCTGGTTCGTTATGTTGATCTATGTTAGGCCATAGCACTCAGCTAAGGACAATCTTTGCCTGATTTCAGGCACTTGTTAAGTCTCTTTCTCTGTAGTGGGGGAACTCATCCCTCCATAAATGGAAGTCCTCAACAAATGTTAAAAAGATGATTCTATCAAAGTACAAAAGTGCAAACAACAAAAAGAATTCATCATAGCCATCTTCATCATACTTTAATGTGGGCCTCATATTTGTATAGTAATTAATTCAGTCGTTTATTGCATTTAATAACATTTTCATATCCTTTCTCTATATTCACATATATATTCCAGGCTGGCATGCAATTTTCTTCCTGCTAACGCGGCTTCGTAAAAGGAGCCCTAAAATCCTGCAAACATGGACCGCTCTTCATCAGAAGAGGTGCATCTAATAAAGTGCCCATGTGGACTATTATACATAGCCCATACCTCCTGTGTGATTTGTATCTATATCCAGGAACATCTAAGCCATATACAGACAGGAAAGATGGAATCCCTGCAGGTTCAGCATTGGCAGGAATGCTCTCATTCTGATTTAAAATTTGTATTTTTAGAAGCCCCCAGCTACTTTGGGGAGATGACGTGCCCTGATTATTGTGGAGGAAAGATCAGCGGTGGATACATCGTTTGAAAATTATGCACTTGGCATGAATGAACTGGGAGGTGGAATGGTGGGCATTTTTGTGACATCTGTTTTAAGCTCACTACACCTGGACAGCTTTGAGAGTTTTCTTTTTAGAGCAATCAACAACAATTTGTCTTGTAATTTTTTTTTTTAAATTATTTTATTTTTATCCTTTTTCATTTCAACATCAAGAATTACAATCTTGAAAAGAGATCAGAAAATAAAAAAAAAAAAATACAAGAAAATTTTTAAATTTATACTAGAAAGTTCAATTAATTATTCAGTCCACCAATTTAGAATCAAGAGAGAAAATAAAATTAATTAATTGAATTTATTTTCTCGATTCTAAATGGTGGACTGAATAGTTGATTGAACTTTCTAGTATAAATGCAAAAATTTTCTTGATTTTCTCTTGTCTTGTAATTTTAAATTTTCCCAGGTTTAGTAGTTGAAAGGGTGGAGTGGGATATTTTTCTTTGTATTATTATTATTGATGGAATTTAAGTGCTTATATTGATTATTATTGTTTGTAAAATTCATGGCACTTGTATTAGTTTTGAAATTAATAAAGATTAAAAAAAAAGTAGTTGGGGAGGAGTTGCTTTGTGTCCTCCAATAGAATTTTTAGATGTCACCACAAGCGTTACTTGTGAAATTTTTTTAGACGCATTCAGTGCAAAGCATCAGTACATTTGATGGAAAGATGTTTTTAAGGCCTAGGTATTTATTGTAGGGCCAGTAAAATGTTCTTAGTTTTGCAGTTTAAAGTAACTAATGTTAGTTTTTATTGATTATAACTCATTTCTTCTCCAGAGTTACCATTTAAAGTTGACCACTACTGTAGTATGATTACTTCATTGTCACTTTTGGTGAAAAATGATCTATGAACATAGTGAATGTTTATTGTACACCTTTTGTGATGATATTTTTGTAATTCTTATCTGTTGGGATCTTAGTTTTAGGACTGTGTATAGATATATCTTCCAGACATGATTAATATATGACTATTCCTTCACTTTTTGTTGGATTAATGCTATACAAATGACAATAATAATGATATTGACAGGACTATGCCATTTTATTTTTCAGACAGTTTAAATTAGGCAAAATAAATGGACAAAGCATACTCATGATATAAGACCATGAAATTTGTTTAAAAATGACAAAACAATTTAAGTCATGATAAGACACCCCCCCTGGAAAAAAAAAGAATTTTTTTTTTTTTTCACAAGCAATCTGAATTAGAGGAAATAAGAGACAAACATTTTCTGAAATTTCTGCCTTTCTGGAAGAAGCAGATTTAAGAGAGACTGTCATAATATGAATTATACAAATTAAAGCTATTTCATCACTTTTAGAAAGTATGTAAACAGAGCATTTATTTCTAGTGAAGACTGAATCTTAACTCTTCTGTCATCCTGAAAGCATAATCCAGAAAATACAAGTTATACTGTAGAAATTAAACAGGCAAGCGGTTCATAATAAAAGTAGCCATCATCCTTATAGTACTCTCATCTGAACATTTTAACACAATATAAATTTGAAAAAAATATTCTCCTTTGCCTATTACATAATTTTTATTATATTAAACAGAGAAATCTGGTAGAAAGGTGGACTATAGTAAAATTAATGCAAGAAAACAGTTCTATTACATTCTTAGGTTACATATAAATTGAAAACAGGAGATGATTTATATGCCATCATTATAATTGATATGCACCTGTAAACATTTTCTTAAACGCATGTAAACAAAAGGCACTTGTCAAAATCTAAACAAATAGAATCTTGCAATACCATGCAACCAAGAAACAACAAGTAGTATTTTTCAAAATTCCTTCAGAAAGGACTTTTCCCAGTCTGTTTCCAGGCTTCTTTGGCACCTTTAATAGATTCTCTCTTCACACATTTCCAGTATCCTTCAATCCCTTGTTGTTGCGGTACCTGCTAAAAATATCCCAATATGAACTATTTTTATACTTTCTTAGAGATGCAGATGTTGGCTTAAGCACTTTTTCAGACTTTATAAAATTATTTCAGTGTTCAATGTGACAACTAAATGATGATAGCATGTATGTTTCATGATGATTTAAAAATATATTCATTCAGAAACGTTGCATTAGAGTAATTTTATAATTCTAATATTACAAACAAAAGTCATGAAGTTGAGAACTGAGGCCATTTATAGTTACCACAACTCCATTTTGCACTATCATAGTTTCGCAAATGAAAAACAACAACAACAACAAAAAAAACATTACTTCTCCCTGGACAAAAAAAGGTCCTTTGACCATAAAGAATGGCCTTTCATAAGATAGAAGAAAAAATTATTCAACTTATCTTCAGCTAATCGGTACACCGACGGTGGCCAGCATTTCACAAATCTGCTGCCTCAGGGTGTAGCACGACCGATCAGACTTTAAAGTGGGACGCTGAACGCGTCTCCTGCATCCTAACATCAGCGTCTCACTTAAAGTCTGATCGGTCGTGCTAACCCTGAGGCAGCAGATTTGTGAAATGCTGGCCACCGTCGGTGTACCGATCAGCTGAAGATAAGTTGAATAATTTTTTAGTTTTTCACAGCACAGCACAGAGTCTTCTCAATTCTGATGAAGGTTTTTTTTGCCAATGAGGTGACCGTTCAACCACCTTTAAGAAACCACTTTTTGTGGAGGTGGGAGGGCCCTTTTCTGAGGCTTTTTCCTTCTATTTAACTTGTTGTAGAGCCTGTGCTGTTTTGGTATCATACAATTTGACATCATGCATTAATTCAAGTGAAAGTGTTACTATCTATTACTTTAATTGGATGCCATCCTTTTTCCATATAGTGTTCCTCTGCATTTCCCCCAGGCATTCTTGAATTCCATCACCTTTTTGTCTTCACAACCTCCAGTGGGAGGGAATTCCAGGCATCCACTACCTTTCTGTAAAAAAGTATTTCCTGACATTGCTCCTAAGTCTCCCACCTTACAACCTTAACTCATAACCTCTAGTTCTACCTATTTCTCATATCTGGAAAAAAGTAGTAATATTCAAACTAATCTAAGTATTTTAAAGTATTTAAATGTCTGTATCATAGTTCCCCTATCTAGTGGCATAGTAAGGGGGGGAGGGGGTGGACTGCCCCAGGCACTGTCTTGGTGGGGGCGCCAGCACCTCTCAGCTTGCTGCTTGTGCCGGCCTGGCTCTCCTCTAAAATCACTTCCTGGTCACGGGACCAGGAAGTGACTTCAGAGGGAAAGCCAACACCAGCATGAGCAGGCCAGAGAAGCTGCTTGTGCTGGTGAAGATTTAAAAAGGTATGGGGGGAAAGTAAAACTAGTCTGTGTTACCTTTAAGCCACGATGAAGTCTGTTTCTCAAAACTCCAAGAAACTCTCCATGACTGAGGCAGTTGTCCCCATCTAAATCAAAGATCTTAAAGACAGTGTCCAATACATTTTTAGAAATTTCTTGTCCTGTTGCCACTTTCACAGCTCTCTTGAACTCCGCTAATTAAAAAAAAAAGTAAAAAAGAGAAAGACCCTTATTTGCATTACTTACTATATAAAACTTGTGTGACCACAGTCATGAAATTATAACACTGTTATTAGTAGATATGAAATCACAGTTCATCAAATCTTTGGCGTGTCATGAGAAGCATTACTTAGAAATGATTTCCTGTAATCTAACTGCTAAGTGCAGGGTTTAGTACTGACTTCTAGAGATGATATAAAATTTTCTTCCTCAAGACTGACAAATTTAACAAGCAAACTACTGTATTTTTCGCTCCATAAGATATTGGGAGAAGGCTTGTGGGCTGGCAACGTGCAATCACTGCATGCTGGCCCTTCCCTTCCTGGAGTTGCAGTGCAGTGGCGGCCAGCAGGGAGCAGCAGTGGTGAGCAGGTGGGCGGGGAGCAGCAGCGGGGGCGGACAGTAGTCAGCCCGCGTACCCCCAACAAGTGGGACATTTTAAAAAGGTACAACGGGGTGGGTGGGGGTGTTTAAAAAAGTTACCTTCACTTCATAAGACGTACTGAAATTTCCACCCAATTTTAGGTGGAAAAAAGTGCATCTTATGAAGCGAAAAATATGGTAATTTCTGCTTGTAGCGAGTCAACTTCCTAATACTAATACTTATAAGCTTGTTGAATTATTTATTACAGATAATCAACATTTAACAAATGTGGATTTTTTATATAAGAAATAAATATTGCTGCAAATTGCTTTTGATAAAAGGACAAATCTAAATTTGGTCAACTGGGAAGCTAGTGTTACTCAGGCTACTAAAATATTAGTACAGGAAATTTCATAGCAAAGCCTTGCATTTATTTAGCATTATTGAACCTTCCCTGTCTCCCTGAAGAATTTTATGTCCACATAGAACAATATGCATAATTATTATTAACAAGAGAGTCTGATCGGTTATGATGCCAAAACTGGCCCCAAATCCTTTTTCTACCCAGTTTCAACTGAAAGGCTATGCCTATGATTTCAGTTTCATCCAAACAGGAGTTGCCTCAACCTTCTGCCCACCTGTAGATGTTCTCTTTGGACTTATCTTATAATCCCTGGCAGTCTAGGGGTATATCACAAACTCAAGAAAGTAGAAATCCAATACCTATAAATGAAAAACTCTTCTACATAGTAACATAGCAAATGACGGCAGATAAAGACCTGAACAGTCCATTCAGTTGGCCTATAAGTTATACCCATTAAAAAAATAGATTGTTATCTCTTCTTTGATATTTCTGGGCCATAGACTGTAAAATCTGGTATTGTCCTATGTTCCAAATGCTGAAGTTGCCGTCCAAGCTCACTCCAGCCTATCCAACCATCCTGTTGGTTGCAGGATATCTACCGAAAAGTCTGGTCAGTAACATCCTCATGTTCCGTATTAGTGGAGCTCACATTGATGCCCATCCAAGCCCATGCTATACTGAATCACCATATATGGGACATGCAGGTCTGTCCAATATCGGCCTTAGTTCTTTAATTTATATCCTTCGTTTTCTAATTAGAGATCCTCTATTTTTATCACACACTTTTTTGAATTCCATCACCATTTTCCTCTCCACCACTTTCCTCGGGAGGGCATTCCAGGCATCTACCACCCTCCCCGTGATGAATAATTTCCTAACATTGCTCCTAAGTTCTCCTCCCTGTAACCTCATATTATGCCCTTTAGTTTTACCATTTTTTCTTCTCTGGAAAAGATTTGGTTCTATTCCAGCCCTTTTAGGTGTGAACCACCTAGAAGTCATCTGACTATGGCGGTATAGAAGAATAAAGTTATTATTATTATTAATGCCTTTCAACTATTTAAACATCTATCGTATCTCTCCTGTCCCTCCTCTCCTCCAGAGTATACATATTTAGGTCTTCCAGTCTCTTCACATACTTCTTTTTGTTCAAACCTCTTAACCATTTTCGTTGCCTTCCTCTGGACCGCTTCGTCTTTTTATATCCTTCGCCAGATATGGCTTCCAAAACTGAACACAATACTCCAAATGCGGCCTCACCAATGACCTATAGAGGGGCATTAACACCTCCCTTCTTCTGCTGGTTACTCTTCTTTCTATACAGCTTACCATCCTTCTGGCTACAGCCACCACCTTATCACACTGTTTAGATGCCTTTAAATCCTCAGACACAATCACCCCAAGGTCGTTTCTCCATCTGTGCTTATAGCCTCTCACCTCCCAGCACATTCGGTTCCCTCAGATTTCTACCCCCCCCAAATGCATCACTCTGCACTTCTTCGTATTGAATTTTAGTTGCCAGATGCTAGACCATTCTTCCAACTTTTGCAGATCCTTTTTCATGTTTTCTACTTCCTCCGGGGTGTCTACTCTGTTACAAATCTTGGCATCATCTGCAAAAATGCTAACCTTACCTTCTTTTTTTTTTTCCTTTTTTTTTTTCTTGAGTTTTTTGAAAAAATATAAGAAACAGTTCAAGTACATGGTATCAAAATATAAAACAAAACATTTAGAATAACAAATATTCAGTTACATTGAGCAATGTAGAATTGAATCGTTTTAAAAGATCTAAAGTACTAGGACTGTTCATGAAAAAATAATAAAAGAAAAGATAAGAGGAAAGAGAAATTGAAGGAAGAAAGAAAAAGAATAAAATGAGGAAAAAGATGAAGATAAAGAAAAAGAAGAGGAAGAGGAAGAAGAAGAAGAGAGGAGTGTCTATGAAATAGATTGAACATATGAGTCTAGGAATTTCCAGGGTGATTTACATTGTATCAAATTTTTGGAAAGTCGAATTATATTTTTCTTTTCATAAGCATATGATTCAAATTTATGATACATGCTCAAAGAATTCCACCAGAAGGTATAGTTTAGTAATGAAGAGGACTTCCAATTTTTCAAGATGTGCATAAGGGCAGTCACAAACATTGCATCAATGAGTTTAGGAGGACAGTTAGACTGTGTAAAACAAGGGTGTTGAGATCGGAGAATTATAATGTCAAAGGAAATTTCTTCTGAACAATTGGTAATAGACTTTATGGTGTCCCAAATGCACGTCCAAAAGGAACGAACTTGAGCACAGTGGAAAAGCATGTGATCAAGAGTCCCAGCTTCTTTCATACAATTCCAACATATAGAGTTTTGTTTTAGGTTAGCTTTCCACATCCGAAAAGGTGTCCATACCGCATTCCACATAATGAAGAACATTGATTGTGAGACTCTGGATGATAAAAGAGGTCGGTTTGTCGAGGACCAAAAGAGTTCCCAGTCAACATCAGAAAGTGAGGTTGTCAGCATAGATTCCCAATGTTTCATGGAATGAGAGGAAAATGTAAAAGAGTGATCTCTTAGAATACTATAAAAGAGAGATATCGCTTTACCTTTTGATATAGCCAATGTGGACCAGTGATACAAAGTGTGAATGGATGTCATATAATCAAAGCGTATAGACATAGAAGATAACATCTCAGTTAGAGAAAGCCACTGTGAGTAAGCAGAAGGAGACAACGAGTAAGTAGAGCAAATTGTGACAAAGGGAACAAACGAAGTGAGAGTGGTTATCTGATGGAGAGACCACAAACCAGCCCGCTGCCACCTCTTCCATGAAAGAGATTTACTATTGATTTGGATTTTGGGGTTATTCCAAATGGACAAGAGTGGACTGTCTTTAATTGAAATCTCTGCGATTGTGTCTAGTATATGAAGGGCATGCTGCGTTGCACTCAATAAGGAGTATTTTCTCAAGAGTTTGGGTACTGGTACCGTCAACAAGCATGAAACATGTAATGGTGCACATAAAAATCATTCCAGGTCAAACCAGGTTGGTGAGTCATGGGTACTAGGGTTAGTAATCCAGTAGGCTCCATATTTGGCCAATGATGCGATATAGTAAAAATGAAAATCTGGTACATTCAGACCCCCATTAATTTTAGAGGCTTTCAGCTTGTCTAGAGCAATACGAGGTTTTTTGTTATTCCACACAAAGTCAGATATTTTCTTATTCAACCAGTGAAAAAATTTCTTCTTGCATAAGGAGGGAAGCATTGAGAGGGTATAGTTTATCTGAGGAGTAAGGGTCATTTTGATGGAAGCTATTCTGCCCCACCATGAAAGAAAGAGTGGAGACCAACGAGACAGGGTGTTGAGAACTAAACTTTTAATTTTAGATATGTTTAGATCTTGAGTTTGAGACGGATCTTTATGTATTAACACTCCCAAGTATTTTACAGCTCCGTGTGACCACGTGAAGGGAAATTGGGCGAGGTCTGAGGGGTAAATGAGATCATTAAGAGGGAAAATTTCTGATTTTTCCCAGTTAACTAAGTATCCAGAAAGCTTGGAGTAATGAGAGACAATATTAACGAGTGAGGGAAGGGAAGCAACAGGATCTCGGATAAAGAGAAGGACATCATCAGCGTATGCTGCTAATTTGATATGACAATAAGTGGTTTCAATTCCTGTTATTGTTGGGCATTGTCGGATAGCAGAGAGGAGAGGTTCCAACGCTAAGTTAAATAGCAGCGGCGACAGAGGGCAGCCCTGGCGAGTACCTCTATGTAGGGAGAATTTATTGGAGAGAGAGTTATTAATTAAAATGCGAGCTGTGGGTTGATGATATAAAGTTTTAATCCAATTTGTATAGAACGGGCCAAAGTTGTACCACTTTAAAATTTGGAATAGAAAAGGCCATTCAACTCGGTCAAAGGCCTTTTCGGCATCTATGGCCAAGCCAATTACGGGATCTGAGAGTGTTTTAGCATGGGCATTAATATGATGAAAGAGGTGTATATTGTCTCCTATAAACCTTTGTTTAATAAACCCCGTTTGATCTTTGTGAATAAGAGAGGGGATCACTTTGTTGAGTCTCAGTGCAAGAAGTTTTGCCATGATCTTGTAATCTAAATTAAGAAGAGAAATGAGGCGAAAGTTTTTAACCAAGGTAGGGTCTCTGTCAGGTTTGGGAATGACTACTATAGTGGCCTCAGTGAAGTTGAATTGTTTGTCTGGATCAGAGTGGAGGAATTCATAGTAAGAAAGAAGATGAGGAGCCAGAAGATTACGAAACTGCTTAAAAAATTCATTGGTAAACCCGTCAGGACCTGGGGCTTTGCCGGTAGGTATAGATGATATTGCGGCTTCTATCTCAGATACAGTAATGGGAGAGTCCAGTTTTAATTTCACAGAGTCCGATAAGGTCGGATGAACCAAAGAAGCAAGAAAAGAATCTATCCTCGATTCTGAAGCAGAAAAATCAGATTTATATAAAGTAGTATAGAAGTTTTCAAACTGAGAAGAGATCAGAGACCGGGTTTTAACCATCTGTCCCAATGGGTTTTGAATGGCTGTGATATGTAGACGTTTGGATTTAGTTTTAAGATATCTAGCCAAAGGGCGTCCCATAAGGTTATCTCCCATATAATGTCCAGAGGTTGAGATAAAAATATCTCGTCTAGCAGTACTGGAAACTAAAGTGTTAAATTCGTATTTAAGATTTTGTATACGTTGAAAAATGGATGAATCATGTAAGTGGGCAGACATATGTTGTAGTTCTAACTCTTTGATAGAAGATTCTAATTCTTTCTCTTTTTTCATGGATTGTTTCTTTTTCCAAGAGGCAAGATTGATAAGTTCACCCCTAAGGGAGACTTTATAAGCCTCCCAGACAATAGATGGGCAAATTTCTGGATCTTTGGAGTTAAGTTCGAAGAATTCAGCAGTGAAAGATTGAATTTTGTCAGCTATTTCTGAGTCTAAGAGTAAAGCATTGTTTAGTCTCCAAGAAGAAGATTCTTTGCGAGGGGCAGAGATAAGTAGGTGTAGGGAGGTGGCTGTAAGAGAAATTGGGTGAATAACATTGTTTGCCAGGTCCTGAATGAGAGAGGAGGATATAAGAAAGAAGTCTATTCTTGAGTAGGTATTATGAGGTGGTGAAAAGTAAGAGTATTCTCTACCTTTTGGATTAAACAAACGCCATGGATCTGCAAGGGAGAAGGCATCTTTGAAGGCGTGTAAGGCTGTGAATGACTTGGATTTGGAGGGTTTGCAAGAAGATGATCTATCAATATAAATATCTTGAATTTGATTGAAATCGTCTCCAAGTACTAAAGAGCAAGAACTGTATTCTACTAACGCCACCTGAAGATCTTGAAAAAATTCTGGGTGATCTAGGACTGGAGCATAAATGTTAAGGAACACAAAGTTCACTGAGTGCAACGCAGCGTGCACCAAGCACCATCTTCCATCCTTGTCCGTCGTAGAAGAGTGAATTATAGGAGAGAGTTTATCATGAAAAAATATTGAGACTCCATTTTTCTTACGTTGGGTCGCAGGAGAATAAAAGTGAGAGGAGTATCCCTTTAATTGAAATTTTAAGGCAGCAGCGAGAGGTAGGTGAGTCTCTTGTAAAAAAACCACATCAGGGTGCTTATTAAAAATATAGTTAGCTATCTTTTTCCTTTTAATGGGATGATTTAGTCCATTCACATTAAAAGAAAAAATATGCAAGTCAGCCATAATCTTTTAAATACATTAATATATTGCAGTATATTTTGCACATGTTCAATATGTGTATATAGTAAAGAGAATGTTTGAGGAAGACACTCCTGTCAGAAAGTAAAAGAAAGAGCGTAAAGGTAGAAGAGAAAGAGTAAAAAATGTCATCACAAAGGATCACATTCTCATACATAGAGTTAAAATTTTTTTTTTTTTATGGATGCTCCTGTGAGTACAAAGATATAACACAAATGGGAAAGCTAGCAAAGAACCCCACACCCATACTATATCAATAACTTGAAAATTGGTGTGCTTATTAATATTAATATTTGCGATATAACTGAGAAACAAGTGAGTATGTTTGCAGCAATTCATGTCAGTGCATTTTTAAAGATTCCAGAAATGCAATTAAGTCATTAGGGTCAGTATATGAAGATGTGCGGTTGTTGTAGGTCACTTTCATCGTTGCTGGGTACATAAGACCAAATTTGGCTCCTATATCTTTAAGCTCTTGTCGATGGGAAAGAAATGCTTTTCTCTTCAAGGCCGTGGATTTGGCCAGGTCTGGAACTATAAAGAACTTTCTACCTTGGTGGAGGAGTTGAGGTTTAGATTTTGCTGCTGTTGTGAGGATCTGTAATGTGTGTTGAAATCTGAGGAGTTTAGCCACAATAGGCCTGGGAGAAGATGCATGTGCAGAGAGGTGAGACGGCACGCGGTGAGCATGTTCTATTTCCAGTGGAGGTGAGAAGACGAGACCCAGGGTAGCAGGCAGGAAAGCAGAAAGAAAGGCAACCATATCAGAGCCCTCCGATAATTCAGGTAGCCCAATAATTCTTAAGTTGGATCTTCTGCTGTGATTAGAAAGATCTTCATAGTCTCTTTGTAAAGTAGTGATCAGTTTGTCATGTTTAGTTACCGTTTCTTGTAGTGAAGATATGACAGATGTTTTTTCCTCTAGGACGTCCAAACGGTGTCGGGCATCCACAAATTGGGAATTAATTGCCTCAATCTCACCCCTTAAAAGTTTGATTTCATCAACCTGTTTTTGAATTATGCTCCGATTTGATCTTATTTCTTTCAGGAGCAAGTCTAATGAAGCCTCATCGTTCTTCGACGCCGTTTTCTCTGGCGTGTTCAGATCAGATTTCTGCTTCTTCCCTCCGATCAACACAGGTGGAACAGTTTCGTTTTTTGTCGATTTTGTAGGTGACATAGTGACTCATGAAGTTATATTTTGGCGAAATCGCGAAATTTTGTGTTTTTTTTTTTTTGTTCCCAAAAATAAGCACTTTATAATCAGTTTCGGGTGTGGGTGAAGAGGAGTAGTTATTTCATGTTTGTGGTTCCCGCGGTAATCAAGCCACGTCTCTTAATGATGTTGGTCTAGATTGAGGCGGTTAGTTTGTTGTTTATAGGAGGATTTCCGCGTTTGTTGTGAAGTCTTAAAGAATCAGTTACCGAACGGCTGCGCCGTTGAGCTGCCCAATTTAAAGTTTCCCGGCAGGGGCTGGGGGGCGGAGCAAGCTCGCACGCCCGGCCCAGCAGTAGGATCAGCGTCGACTAAAGCAGGGCAGGCAGCCGCTGAAAGAGACGTCCCGTCGGGTTGGTTCGGGGTCGCGAGGGCTGTCCCTAAGCAGCAATGGCTGCTAGATGGCTCCTCTGCTCGAGCTGCCCAATTCAAAGTTTCCCGGCAGGGGCTGGGGGGCGGAGCAAGCTCGCACGCCCGGCCCAGCAGTAAGATCACCTTACCTTCTAACCCTTCAGCAATGTCGCTGACAAACATATTGAACAGAATCGGTCCCAACACTGATCCTTGAGGCACTCCACTACTCACCTGACCCTCCTCTGAGCAAATTCCATTTACCACTACCCTCTGGCATCTTTCTAATCAGTTCACCACTTTAGGCCCTAACTTCAGTCCATGTAGTTTGTTTAAGAACCTCCTATGAGAAACCGTGTCAAAGGCTTTGCTGAAATCTAAGTAAATTATGTCTAGCGCATGTCCTTTTTCCAATTCTCTGGTCACCCAGTCAAAGAATTCAATCAGATTAGTTTGGCACGATTTACCTTTAGTAAACCCATGTTATCTCGGATCTTGTAATCTATTAGATTCTAAGAATTCCACTATCCTTCAGCAATGTTTCCATTATTTTTTCAATAACTGAAAGTAAGGCTTACTGGCCTGTAGTTTCCTGCTTTATCTCTGCAACCACTTTTGTGAAGAGGGACCACATCTGCTCTTCTTCAGTCCTGTGGAACCTCTCCCAACTCTAAAGATTTATTGAACAAATCTTTAAGAGGACCTGCCAGAACCTCTCGGAGCTCCCTCAATATCCTGGGATGGATCCCGTCCAGTTCCATAGCTTTGTCCACCTTCAATTTTTCAAGTTGTTCATAAACACTTTCTTTTGTGAATGGTGTAGTATCCATTCCATACTTAGGGGTAACTTTGCTGACCAATTGCGGTCCTTCTCCATGTTTTTCTTCTGTGAACACCGAACAGAAGTATTTGTTTAGCACATTTGCTTTTTCCTCATCACTCTCCATAAAGCGGTTCATACCTTCTTTCAGTCTCGTAATTCCATTATTTTGTCTTCCTCCTTTCTCTAATATACCTGAAAACCTTTTTGTCTTCCTTTCTTATATTTATAGCCATTTGCTCTTTCGCTTGCGCTTTCGCCAGATGTATCTCTCTTTTGACTTTTCAGTTTCATCCGATATTCCTTTCTGTACTTCTACTGTACAAACTCATATATACAGTATATTAAAAAAAATTGTAGATGTGAAAACAAAAAATTCTCAAATATACTAAACCCCCAGAAGTATTATTGTATTCTCAAAAAAAGCAATAAACCAGGGTTAACATAAGCTTAAAAATGAGGAGGAAAAGGCCTCAGAACTACACCTCTACCCTACAGAGACATGGTAGGTTAAAACGGAGTAAAGGGAACCTCACTGGCAAAAACCTCCCCTAATGAGCTTAAATATGTAGCCCTGTGTATTGCCTTTGCACCGAGAGGCTGTGCCTCTTTTGACTCTGGGTAAGACACCTAATCCTCCATTGCTCCAGGTACAAAATAAGTACCTGTATATCTATAAACCATTTTGAGTGTGGTTGTATAACTAGAAAATGCAATATACAAGTCCCAATTCATTTTCCTTCCCCTTATTGTTAAATATAGAAGATGAGCAGAAAATTTAGTTTATCTTAATGCAGATCAATCACATTGAAAATGGCCAACGTTTCGCTTAAAATGGTTTTGCCTGGGAGCTGCAGAGGAGCTCAAGGAAAAAACATTCAAACAGGGTAAAGGGTCATGGACTTTCTATCATGTAACCAAAGTGGCACTTTCTCTGTCCCTACTGGGCTAACAATCTATTTTTTATACCTGGGACAATGGAGAATTAGATGATTTGCCTAGAGACACAAATAACTACAGTGGGAATTGAACCCAATTCTCCATGTTCTCAGCTCACTGTACTCATCCACTAACAACGAGGGGATGGGGAGGCAACACCTCACTCAGTGGACACTAAAGAGCACAACTGCAGGAAGCAGGCATGAACTGTGCTCTTCTAGGTCTGGTCCAAGAACTGGGAAATCTGGCTGCAGCACTTATGCTTAACCTTGCTTTGTAGCCACAGCCTATAGAGTGAAGAACTAGGTCATGAACCAGGAACATCAGCCTGAATAACTACCATCTGCAAGAGACAGGAAAAAATTCTGGAACTTTCCACTGAACACCAGCAGGTTATACTGAGGAGTTCACTGGAAATGATCAATTTTCTCTATTTCTATCTGCTGGTAGGAAGGGATAACATCCACTTCTTCAGAATCCTACAGCCCTACTAAAGGAAAGGAAATTATTAGGGAAGACAATTTCACCTTTTAAAAACTAATCATATAAACCAGTTAATAAAAGTAGCATAGTATCATTTATTTGAATTATGCTTAAGTCATACATTCTCTCCATTGTAAGCCTTTTGGATTCATATACTTTTAGTCCATCAACTATATGAAGTAAGGTGAGTACTTACCCAATTTTACAGCTCGATTGGCCACAGTAAACATTTTCATTGTGATAGAAAAATCCTCAAGGTTGTTCATAAAATGGTAAAAATTCTTGAATTCTTCCAAGCTAATACTCTTAAAATAGAAAATATTTCAATAGGTTACTATTAGGGGCATAATCAAAAAAACTAAAACGTCCAAAAAACTGCCTAAGTTGGTAGTTGGACGTCCTAATTGCTGGGACATCCAAGTGCCAATAATTGAAACCATTTTCTTGGATGTCTAGTGAGACGTTTCACCCGCTGTGCAGCCAGAGTTCAAAGGGGCGTATTAGGGGGTGTGCTTTGGGCAGGCTATATTTGGACATCTTGCAGTAATAATTAAACCTTCTGCAAAATGCCCTGGATAGAACTTACACATTTTGGGCTATATCTCTTTTGGAAGCTACTAAGGCCCAAAAAGGTACCCAAACTGACCAGATGACCACTAGATACATTAAGGTATGACCCACTCCACTGCTCACTAACCCCCTCCCACCCTCAAAAATCTGAATGAAAGAGTACATATCTGTCTCTAGAACAGCAGCATTTGGTATGGGAAAGCCTAGTAGAGTATCACACAGGTGTCTCAAGAAACCTGGTGGATGGGGTAGTGAACCACAGAGAAGAGGACCCAGGCCCATTAGACACTCTAACCACTACATTTATGGTGTTAAGTATGAGCTCAACAAAACCTTGCTACACTGCCATATACTGTAGATACTCCTGCAGCCATAAGGGCTATTGGGGCGAAAGGTAAATATAGTAGGTTTTGGGGGAGTTTTGGAGGGCTCAGCATAAATTATAAGGGATATATAGTGAGATATATATCTGGCACTCTTTATGTGAAGTTCACAGCAGTGCCCTCTAAGGTGCCCCACTGCTCTGTTGGCATGTCTATGCAGCCAGTCCATTAGAATGGTGGCCCCTTCCATGTCTAAATGGTGCTGATTTGGACATTTCTAACTTTGACATTTTTGTGGTCGAAAATGATGAATAAAATTAGACATCCTGGTGGTCTATACATTTTGGTGGCCAAGAAGTCCAAGTACAGTAGGTAATTAAAAAAAAAATATTTTAGAATGTAGCACTGTAGAATCTTTAACAGCTGATACCGAGACAGCTTGTAAATTATTACATTGGGTTTCAATAGCATTTAGTCGTTTATCCAAGCAAACTAAATTAGAATCCACATTTTCAAGCTGTCTCGGTATCAGCTGTTAAAGATTCTACAGTGCTACATTCTAAAATAGAATATATGGAGAATATGAATAGAGCGAAAAATCTCCGCTTGGTCAATTTTCCAATAACTCATTTACTGTCACCTGAAATTTTATTAAGGAAGTATTTCAAAGAAGTACTGGGAATGGCCAATGCGGAGAATTTTCCAATAAATAATTATTATTATAGTCCTCCAAAAAAAACTTGAATCTGCCCAGGAGGTGGACCATCTGACCACACCAGAGGTAAACTTGACTGAATTTTTAGAAGATACACAGGATGTGATTCAGAGTCGGTCCACCCTGGTAATAACATGCTTGAGAGAGATGGACAAAATGTTAATAATGAGACTTTACTTTAAAAATAGGTTAATGAAATTTTGTGGGGATTTGGTTAGGATTTTCCCAGATGTATCCAGGATCACTCAAATGAGGAGGAAGGAATTTCTGAAATTGAAGGATAGAGTTTTGGCCCTAGATGCATCTTTCTATCTGAAATTTCCGTGTAAATGTCTAGTTAAGTTAAATGATGTTGAGTATGCTTTTTGGGATCCAATACAATTACAACAATTTTTGGTTGCAAGAGAACAGAAATGAGAAAAGAGATTTGTTTCATTTAGCTGAGAAAATGAGGAGAAATTAGAATAACAATATCCCAATTTAAGGAATGATTCAAGGTTCTTAGTTTGAACCGAGAATTATTGTCCTTTATTTTCCTGAATTTATTTGATAGAAATAGCAAGAAGTGTTCCCCATTAATGTGGGCTTAAAAGGAATTATGTATGTATAGTTTGATTATGCACTGATTTATTTACTTATTTTCCTTTTTTCCTTTGATTTATTGGATATTGTAAATGTATTCAAAATTTATTAAAAAAAAAAAATATTTGGATGTCCCATTCGAAAATGGATGCTTTTGTGCTTCTGACTTCAGATGTTTAGTGGGAAACGTCCAAAGTCAGACTTAAGATGTCCTTTTCAAAAATGGCCCTCCATGTAAATCATGGACAATGAAAAAAGAAGTTTACTTAAATATTTACTAAACCCAAGATGATAATGATTAGGGCTATATATGTGTAAGAATTAGTTTGCAATACACTTTCTAATTTTTCCCATTAATTTCATAGTTGTTTTATATTATAACAATAATTACCACATTCTTCATGTATATAATAATTTCTCAGTTCATTTAATAAAATGCAGAAGTGGAGAGAAAAATCAGCAGTGAAAAAAAAACATACTAAGTGAATGTCTAGTAATAATAATTATTCATATAGTGCTATTGGGTCTACCCAGTGCAGTATAGTGGTGAAGTATTGACACAGAATATGTCCTTGCCCTAAAGGACTTACAATCCAAGTGGTACCCAAGGCAATGAGAGAGAAAGTGATTTGTCCCAGATCACAAAAGATGTTAGTAGTAAAGTGGGTTTTGAACCTGGCTTCCCTGGATCTTAGCCCATTGTTCTGACCACTGTTCCACATCTTCTCTGAGAGTCCAAGATGGCGCTAATTAGGCTGTGAGGTGTGGTGCCTACCACCGTTTTTTTTTTCCGTTTTCCGTTAGTCTCCGCTTGTTCAATTTTATTTTTTTGCTTCTCGTTGGATCCTCTAACTGCTGAGCTGACTATTTACTCACCTTATCCAATCGGCATCTGTTCGTTCACGTGCCGGTCGGCAACCGTTCGTTCAAATGCTGCAGTGGAGAGCCGAGACCAGGGCGCCGTGGAGGCCGTCACCGCCTACAGCAGTGTCGCTTCCCACTCGAGTGCAGTCGTGGAGCAGAGGGACCGGGACCGAGGCAGGGAGGGGCCCGGTCCAGGGAGGGACAGCTGTTTGCACAGACGCTGCAGCAGAGAGCCGAGCCTGAGAGCGCCGCGGAGGCCACTGCCACCTCCGGCAGCATCGCTCTCCACTGGAGAGCCACCGTGGAAAGGAGAAGTTCGGACCAAAGCTAGGAAAGGCAGCAGCCCAACCCATCACCCGGCGACGAGACTTGCGGGGAGCCCAGTCGGTGCTGCAGGAGCAGCGTTGGATCGTCTCCATGGTGTGGGATTTGTCTAACTGCCTCGATGACTAGCTGCTTCCCAACAGCTCCTGGGGCTCCCACTGCAGCGACCCGACCCGCTGCCCAACTGTGGGTCCAGGATCGGCAACCAGGAACTCGGTGCTTGCCGGCCTTGCTCGAGTTCTGCAGGACATCCTGACCAAACCATCTCAAATTTTTATTTTATTTTTCTATCACCTGCATCAAGGTGGTTAGAGGCACGTGCATCTTCTATTCAAGATCACAGGCAGTTCATTAAGGAACAAAACAGACTTCCTAGGAGGAACACTCCTCTTCTGGCCCGCAACCCTCTTTCACCGACGGGACTCGGGCGTGGGAGAGCACTTCACCCCCCACCACTACTGCTAGTCGCTGAGCTAGTTGGAAGGCTCAGCAACTTAAGTTTGAACACTTCCTGCCTTCTCCTGACCCTGCAACTCTCTTCCATCGACGGATCGAGACGGGACTCGGGTGTGGGAGAGCATTCCGCCCCTCCCCACCGCTGCTAGTCGCTGAGCCAGTTGGAAGGCTTAGCGACTCAAGTGTGAATCCTTCCTGCATCCTTCTGACCCTACCACCCTCTTCATCGACGGACCAAAACGGGACTCAGGCGTGGGAGAGCACTCTGCCCCTCCCCACCACTGCTAGTCGCTGAGCTAGTTGGAAGGCTCAGCGACTTAAGTTTGTACACTTCCTGCCTTCTCCTGATCCTGCAACCCTCTTCCATCGACAGCCAGTCTCCCCACCGCTGCCAGTCGCTGAGCCAGTTGGAAGGCTCAGTGACTCAAGTCTGAATCCTTACTGCCTCCTCAGACCCTACTACTCTCCTACATCGATGAACTGAGACGTGACTCGGGCGTGGGAGAGCACTCCGCCCCTCCCCATCGCCACTAATCACTGAGCCAGTCGGAAAGCTCAGCAACTCAAAAACACAAAATACCCAATCCTTCCTCAGACCCTGAAGAGACCATCAACTCTCAACAAGCCTAGAAGGGAAAGATCTTCCCCACCTCTACCCACTACTACAATAGTCATCACACTTAACACCACCATGATAACCACACTACCAAAATACCCACAAGTAATCCTACTGATAACCCTGTTCCTAACCAACTGGAAGGCAACAGCAAACAACATCTCTATAATACCAACTATAGCAAATTCCAAGGGAATTACCCAACCAACCTGGCGACTCACATTAGACAGAAACTCAAACTATCAGACATACACATACCAACCCACCTCACAATCAACAAGAAGAAAGCCGACAAACCCATACAAGACCAAAACACAACCCCACCAAAGATCACTCATATACCCGAAAACAACTCGCAACACACCAACAGACTACACCACTCTCACATGTGCATATGTGAACATCAGAGCCATAGGCCCCAAAACAGAACACATAAAAAACTGGATAGAAGAAGAAAACCTTGACTGCCTTCTCCTCACAGAGACCTGGCTTACTTCGGACTCAGACCCCAGAATAACTGAAGTTTGCCCAAAGAGCCACAAGATAACAATGGTCTGCAGAGAAAATAAAAGAGGAGGAGGAATTGCCATCATAGCCAGAAATACCATAAACCTAAAAATACAAGACAAAACAACCAATCCATATATGGATCTACTAGCCTGTCAACTTTCAAGTACTTCACTCAGAGGAACACTAACATGCTTGCTCTGCTACATAACTCCAGGTAACTGGAACACAGAAAAACCGATATTTGAAGAATTTATATATCAAAAATCACTAACGACAACCTACAACCTAATCCTAGGAGACCTCAACCTCCACCTTGAAAACCAATCCTGCAAACAAGTAGAAACCTTACTATCATACCTCGAGGCCTTAACATACAAAATCCTAGACCCTCAAACCACACATGAAAAAGGACACCAACTCGACATCGCAGCCTATATGTCCCAACAACCCACACAACCAGAGATCCAAACGGAAAATGGAACCGTTGCCGCTGGTCAGATCACTACACTTACTCCTTCGAAATCAATTGGACCAACAACAAAAGCACTCCAATTACTCAAAAAATAACTTCAATCCCACCATATTCTGGACAAAAGCAGATACCATAATCCAAGTCTACACTCCCAAAGACTTCATTTCACAATGGAGCCATCTAAGTACAGCAACCTTGGATGAACTAGCTCCAGAACAACCCAAAACCAGAATCCACAGAAAATCAGACAAATGGTTCGACAACAAACTACTCCTACTCAAAAGGCAATGCAGACAACTAGAAAGAAAATGGAGAAAAATCAGCCAGGAATCCACAAAAACAGCATGGAGAATAATGAACCAAAAATACAAACAAAAACTGAAAGAAAAAAGAAAGACATACTACACAAAGCAAATAGAAGGACCCCAAGACACAAAAAAGCTATTCCAGCTACTAAAAGATCTCATAGACACCACACCCTACCAAGCCAACAGCAACTCCCCCCCTCCCTCAGCCACCCTCTTAGCCACATACTTCAAAAACAAGATTGCAAACATCAGAGCCATGTTCAATGAAATTCTCACACACATAGAAGAGATCTTAAATCCCCCCACAGAGAAAGAATCAGTTGCAGCAGACAGAACCGGTTCCCACTTCTCACCCATACAATGGTCAGACTTCAACTAACTATATAATAAATACAGCCACGCAGCCTGTGACCTTAACCACTGCCTCCCATACCTATTGAAAACCTCTAGAACACTATTCCGCTCCCTGCTCCTACAATGGATACAATCTTTACTCACAGATGGACTTTTTCCAAAAGACCTCAGTGAAATCATCATAACTCCGATACTAAAAGACCCCAAAGCAACAACGGACCAACCATCCAACTACAGATCCATAGCCTCAATCCCACTGTATGTCAAGCTGGAAGGCCTCATAGCTAAAACCCTAACCGCATACCTAGAAAACCACAACTTACTCCACCCCACACAGTTTGGCTTCAGAACCAACTACAGCACTGAGACCCTACTAGGAACACTCATGGACACAGCTAGACAACATCTCAGTACAGGCAAGAAAATCCTGATCATACAACTAGATCTCTCCGCAGCCTTCGACTTGGTAGACCATGACATCCTCCTTCAAACACTAGACTCCATAGGAATCTCAGGCAAGGTACTCTCATGGTTTAAAGGCTTCCTACAATCCAGAACCTACAGGGTTAAAACAAAGAAAGAAAAATCAGAAACAAGGTCCAACCCCTGCGGAGTTCCCCAGGAATCACCTCTATCTCCCACACTATTCAACCTATACATAGCTTCCCTCAGCTCCTGCCTAGACAAATACGACATAACCTCATACAGCTATGCAGATAACATCACCATTCTCCTCCCCTTCGACCATCCAGAGCCCACCATGACAGGCACAATACACAGAACACTCGAAACAGTAGCAACATGGATGACAGAACACAAATTAAAACTTAATTCTGAAAAAACAAACTTCATCCTCCTAGAAAACAGCAAAACTCCTACCTTAACAAACCTAGTAATAAACTCGATCTCATACCCCATTCAACCCATTCTAAAACTTCTTGGAGTACTGATTGACAAAGGGTGTACCATGCAACCACAAATCAACAAAATAATAAAAGCATCATTCGCAACTATGAGAAACCTAAGACAAATTTGAAAATTCTTCAACAGGAAACAATTCCAACTTTTGGTACAATCTCTTATCCTTGGACTAATAGACTACTGCAACATATTATACCTCCCCTGCCCAGCGGCCATGATAAAGCAACTACAAACAATACAAAATACAGCCCTAAGACTCATCTACTCATTGAAAAAATGTGACCACATCACTGAGGCATACCACGACTCACACTGGCTCCCAATACAAGCAAGAGTACACTTCAAGTACACTTCAAATTCTATTGTCTACTATTCAAAGCTATTAACGGAGACAGCCCAGCCTACTGGAACAACAGACTAATTCAAGCCACCTCAACCAGACACAGAAGAACCCACTCACTATTCACGCACCTGCCAATCAAAAATGTCAAACGAAGAAAACTATATGACAACCTAATGGCCACCAGAGCAGCAAAACTAGACAGACAAATCACCAATCTGCTGTCTTCGACCACAGACTAGAAAACCTTCAAAAAAGAAACAAAAAAACTCTACTCTTCAAAAAATACATAAAACCTATCTAACACAACCAATTCCTTCCCAAGCTCCACCTACCACACTGTCTACTCCTATCAAATCTAAAATGTTCTAATTACCCAACATGTATTACCTTAATTTCTCAACAATTCTTATGTATTCCACCTATATATCTTGTAACTTCATGACAATTCTTATGTAATCTGCCTTGAACTGCAAGGTAATGGCAGAATAGAAATCACTAATGTAATGTAATATTTTTTCTTATTTTAGTCTTTTTCTCTTCCAAGGCCAGAAAATTAGGTTAATTAGTAGCTGCATGTCCCTTAAGCAATAAACTGAAACCATTTATAAATGCAGAACTGTTGCTATAATTCTTACAGTGCAGATCATCGGGCAAATCACAGATAGGCTTCTCTGTTTTTAAAGCTTCTGCTCCTGTTTTCCATCCCCTTCCTCAATCCTCAATGTTGATTTTTCTACATTTTTTGTAGTTCCACCCTCTTCCTTATTGTAGTCTGTAAGTCTGTCTATGTTTGTCCAATATATGTATAAATAAATGATTTGTCACTTCATTTTTTATATTTGTAATTCGCTTTGAAACTATGTTATAAGCATTTGCATCAAATTTTAATAAACTTGAAACATAGTTTTACTTTATAATATAGCAATGAACTTATGGCTTCCAACAGTTAACAGGTACAATTCCTTTTGTTTATGCTGTACCATGTCTTTTCTGTTTTCTACTGGTAAGCTATTACATACAGTATTAAATAGTAATTACTGTAGTAATGCACTATGGCTAAGAAAAAAAAGAGCCTAGATACTTTTTGTGGTTGTGTGACTGAATTAAGGTGATGCCATAGGAGCAGTATTTGTCTTGTCCTCTGAAAACTGGGAGTACTAGAATCAGGGTGTATTTTAACATTTAAATAAAAATGCTAACCCTAGGCTGTCCACAGTACTCTATATCAGGGCCCCAAAGTAATGATGGGAGAAAGCAGTTGCTTTTTCAAATGGACATCTAAAGAATGGTCCCTTTGTTCAGTCCTTTTTGCTTCCCAAATCAGTGTAGTACGTACTTGGGCTTCTTCCATCCAAAGCTCAGTTTCATGTATACATAGTCTGCTATCATAGTACACCAAAACAATAAGCAACACTAGCTTCTAGTATTGCCCCTCCTTCAGGAAATATTGTACTTGTATGATAGTTTTTAAATGTTTTATGGTAAACCACCTTGAGCTTCTTAAAAGGGGCAGTATAACACGTTTACTATTTGTATTAAACTTATTCATTTTTGAGAGCCTGCCCTGAACTTCTCCAATTTTTTTTTTTTTAATCAAAGGGCCAGTGAGGCATTGATGACTTCCTATTTTGGCCAGCATTCTTTTTTTTTTTTGTAAATTTTTATTGATTTTCACACTAAAACAATGCAATACAAATAAGAAAACAAAAATTACTACATACATTGCATTATTAACTGTACAGGTAATATATGTATCATTTAAAGTTCTTACATTTTACTTTTATCAGTAATATAATATAGGATATAATATGTAATGATAAACTAAAATTACCTAAGTAACCATCAAGATTGTTTCCCTCCCCCCAACCTCCCACCCTGGATGTGTATCAGTAAATGAACAAAAGAAAAGACAAAATTATTATATTTTCACAGTTAGTCAATGGGCTCCACACTTTATTAAATGCACCACTAATACCCTTACACTCTGCGTTCATTCTTTCAAATCTGTATATAGTACACACATTCACCCACCAAAAAGTATAATTTATTCTATCATGGTTTTTCCAATTACTTGTGATTAATTGGATAACTATACCTGTCAAAATCATAAATAGACGGTTCTTATATTTGTCTAAAGTGGGCTTAACATGGCCAGCATTCTTTGCAATATGAGGGGATTCGGAAAATATCTCAGCCCAACCAACTTCCTAAATTTTGAATGTTATTTTGCCACTGTAGCTGAAAAAATTATCATTTTATTTTGCAAAGTGCCAATTTGCAGAATCGTAATGTTATGTTTTGACATCGTTTCAGATAGTTGATTGAACCATGTCAAAGAAAAGTGTGGAATTTTCAAGTGTGGAGCTCCAAGCTATCATGACATTCCTATTGTGCAGAAGAAAACTTCACAGGAAAAAGTGGTATGCAAACTTTCAGCATGGCAATCGAGATTGAAGATGCAGCAAAGTCTGGGAGGCCTCAAACAGTGTTAACTCCTGAAATCATTGACCATGTCCATGACCTGTCCATGGACAGGGCCGCCATCAGGGCAGTACTACCAGTCCTGCTTTCAGGGGCCCGGAGCTGACAGGGGGCCCGGGCTCCCCCAGGGTCCTAGGCCACAGTTCTTCAACCGCTGGTCCGCAGGAAATTTTTGCCGGTCAGCGCAGGGCTGGCAAGATTGACTCCCTTCAATTTCCTGCCGGTCCGCGCAGGGGCAGCAAGATCAACAGCTGAAGTCTGCGCTGGGCCGGAGAGATCTTGGGGAGCCTCCATCAGTGGCTTTCTCCCCTCTCTGCAGCTCTCCTTTACTTCCCAGCGCAGCGATTCACGAAGGCAGCCTTGGGGCTTTTGCTGAATAGCGGCTGCCTCTGATGATGCAACTTCCTCTTTCCTCAGAGGCGGCGCGACCCAACAAAGGACCCGAGACTGTCTTCCTGAATCACTGCGCTGGGAGGTAAGGAGAGCTGCTGGGAGGGGAGAAAGCCACTATTGGAGTCTGGGAAGCTGCTGGGCAAGGGGAAACAGGGACAGCTGCTACTGGAGAGGGAGAAGGAAAGATGCTGCTGGGAGGGGAGGAGGGAAAGGAATCTGGGAAGCTGCTGGGCAAGGGAAAAAAGGGGACAGCTGCTAATGGACCTGGAGGGAAGGAGAAGGAGAGATGCTGCTGGGAGGGGAGGAGGGAAAGGAGTCTGGGAAGCTACTGTGCAAGGGAAAAAAAGGGACAGCTGCTACTAGACCTGGAGGGAAGGAGAAGGAGAGATGCTGCTGGGAGGGGAGGAGGGAAAGGAGTCTGGGAAGCTGATGGGCAAGGGAAAAAAAGGGACAGCTGCTACTGGACCTGGAGGAAAAGAGAAGGAGAGATGCTGCTGGGAGGGGAGGAGGGAAAGGAGTCTGGGAAGCTGCTGGGCAAGGGAAAAAAAAGGGACAGCTGCTACTGGACCTGGAGGGAAGCTTGTGAGCAAGGGAAAAAAAAGGGACAGCTGCTACTGGAGAGGGAGAAGGAGAGATGCTGCTGGGAGGGGAGGAAGGGAAGAGAGTTACTGCTGGACAGGAGGAGGAGGGAAGGGGAGACACAGGCATGAGAAAGTAGAGAGATTGATGATAGGAAGGGGTCAGCAGAAAAATAAGCAGAGAGAGACAACGATGATAGATCTGGTGTAGGAGAGAGAAAAATGAAGAGAGCAGTGAAGCTGGAATGAATCATGTAAAAAGGAGAGAGGGGGCACAAGCTGGATGGAAAGGGGAGAGGGGAATAGAAAGAAGACAGATACCATATGGAAGGGGGAGAGGACAGACAGTGGATGGAAGGGGCAGATGCTGGATTGAAGAGACAGAGAGGGCAGGCGCTGGAAGGAAGAGAGTGAAAAGAAGATTGAAAGCAGAAACCAGAGACGACAAAAGGTAGAAAAAAATAATTTTATTTCTATTTTGTGATTAGAATATATCAGATTTGAAATATATATCCTGCTAAAGTTGGTGTTAGACATAACTGGGGACTGCAAAACCCAGGCAGTGCTTCTTTAGCTTCCAGCTGGCTTAGGGCGCTCTCTGACCAGGGGGCAGTTGCCCTAGTTGCACTCCCCTAAAACTATTCCTGTCATGTGTGACTGCAGTATTCTATTAGCATGATATTTCTGTGTAGCATTCTGTAATAATTTGGCTTGTTCAGTTTTCTTGATAGTAGAGGGGATATATGTGAAGAGGAGGGGAGACAGGGGTTTTGTTGATCCTTGCTCTGAATTATTTGTATTTATTAAATGACAATTGTACAGAATATTGTTTCTTTTTATACTTTAATAAAATACATTCAATATAAAATCATAACTGAGGCTTGTGTGGATGGGATCAGATGATTTGTGGGGACCGAGCTCACAGAGATGGGGCGGAAACAGGGTTTTAAAATTTTAGTCCTAGTAATTTGCCGGTCCACAAAATAATTCTTTTTTTTCTGCCAGTCTACAGGTGTAAAAAGGTTGAAGAACACTGTCCTAGGCCACCTAGCACAAATTCCTGTATTATGCTTCTGCTGTGCACAACAATAAACAATAAACACTGCTGTCATACTTTTTTTTGCCCCCTGTCGATTTCCTGATAGCACCCCCCCCGGACAAAAGTGGATCCGTCTACCTGGCCCGCGGCCGCAGCCGGCGATATACTAGGTGCGTGCCTCTCGTCTCCTGACTCCTTCACCAAGGCCCGCCCTGTCTCTACTCCGATTGGCTTGGGCTTAGGGTGCCTAGCCAATCAGGAGACACATCACTTGCCTGCCACTGAATCTGCGAGAGCGGGTCGGCCGGATGACGTCACCACGTCTCTAGGAGGACAGGACGAGAGGAGCAGCACGAGGAGCTGCAGAACTAGTAAGGCAGTGATCAATTTAAACATGCACCTTTCTTCCTCCATCCCATAACACACACAGCCTGGTGGTGATGATTATCAGATTGATTCATGAATATATAATGATGTTATGAGTGTGCACCTCTTCCTTCCCATCCTCCTTAGCATGTCACATACAGCATGTTACATTACACAAAGTCTGTGTAATGTAACATGCTGTATGTGACATGCTGAGGAGGATGGGAAGGAAGAGGTGCACACTCATAACATCATTATATATTCATCCATAGCTGCATGTTAATGATGTGCTCATATGCACTTATTTATCATGTGTAAGGACAGGCTGAGGAGGATGGATGGGAAGGAAGGAAGGTGCACATATCAACATATCGTACATTTTTAACATGCATGATGTAGCTATAGGCAAGCTGAGGAGGATGGGATCATACAGATGTGTATGTTCAGATATGCGCTCAGATGTGTAGTTTTTTCTGATATATTTATTAAGCTTACAGTATTTATAAAAACACATTTAATACTTGTTACAAAAAATATTGTGCAATTGTGATCTACTTCTGGTCTACAAAGGCCAAAAGAAATCCTTAACTGAGATTTTACATTCAAAAGTGAATTATAGCTACTAGCACTATTATTTATTAGTTATTTATTATGCAGATGTTTATTAGTTCGTTATTAGTTCAGTATTAGACATATGTTAGTTTAGAATAGATAGGTATAGATAAGTTTAGTTTAGGTTAGGTTAGGGCCCTGCTGAAAGAGTCTACCTTGACGTGGTTGCAGGCTTACAAATCTTTTGGTCAAAGAGTGCGGCGACAGAGAAAAGTATATGTGTATTCGGCCCATGGAAGAAGGGGGGGTCGGGGGGGAAGGGGTACATGGGGGGCCCAATAGGATTGCTCAGTAAGGGGCCCAGAAATTTCTGATGGCGGCCCTGTCCATGGATGATTGGCAAATATAGCTAAAACAATTGCTGAAACACTACAGATATCCAGGGAACATGCTGGGTGTATAATTCACGAGCAGCTGGGTATGCAGAAGCTGTCAGCCAAATGGGTGCCAAAATGTTTGGATGCTGATGAGAAATAATGTTAAGTGGACACTTCCAAGTTGATATTGCAGCATTTTCAGAGAGGTTTTTGGAACAATGAGTTACTGTTGATGAAACATGGTTACACCACTATGCTCCTGAGACAAAGCAACAGTCCATGCAATGGCAGCACTCAGGTTTTCCAAGGCCAGGGAAACTCAAAACCCAAAAGTCAGCAGGAAAGGTCATGGCCAGAAGGTGGTGTAATGATTATCTTCCAAGGGGCCAATCTTGCTGTGCCGATTAAAGGAGGCATTGAAAGAAAAAAGGAGAGGGAAGGTGCGGTCTCTTGACTATTTGTAAACTGAGTTGAGCTCTGATGAGAGATAACTTGGTATATAAACTGAAGAATAGATTAGATTAGATTAGAAGTTCTCTTTTTGTAAGACAATGCACCAGCTCACAAAGCTGGCAAAATGATGGATGTTTTGACAGTTGGGGTTTCAGTGCATAGACCATCTACTGTACTCACCAGATCTTGCTCCATCTAACCATTTTCTGTTTCTAAACTTTAAAAAGAATTTGAAAGGGCGACAATTTTTGAGTGATTCGTAGGTGATTGAAGTAGTGGAGCAGTATTTCAGTGACCAGATATTAGAGTATTGAAGGGTTACAGAAACTTCAGACATGATGTGTCAAGTGTGTTGAACTTAAGCGTGAATATGTGGAATAACTTATAAGTTTCATGGCTCTACGTCATTCTCTTCTTGGTTGGGCTGAGAACTTTTCAGCACCCCCTCATAGCCCCCACAAACAGAATCACAGTAGACTGTAGGACAGGGGTGCCCAATAGGTCGATCGCGATCGACCGGTAGCCCGCCAAGGCAAAGTGAGTCGATCACCCAGGATTCACTTTGCCTTGGCGATCTATCGGGCCGATCAGTCTTCCTCTCCCCGACGTCATTCTGCCGTCGGAGAGGAAGTTCGGGCCAGCCAATCGCTGCCTGGCTGGGCGGAACTTCCTCTCCGACGGCAGAATTGACGTCGGGGAGAGGAATGCTGGTCGGCCCGAAGCAGGGAGAGCTTGGGGCGGCGTCGGTGTCGGCTTTGGGGCCTGTTATCCATTGGTGGCGGTTTGGGTCCTGTTCCCCGATGGCAGCGGCAGTGGCAATGGCTTGGGGAAGGGCAGGGAGAAAGAAAGAAAGGGGGCAGGCAGGGAGACAGAAGGAAAGAAGAGAAACAGAAAAAAAGAAAGGGGGCATGAAGACAGAAAGAAAGAAAGGTCAGGGAGAGAGGAAGAAAAAGTTGGGGGGGGAATGAGGTCTGGAGGAGAGGAAACATACAGGCTGAAAGAAGGGAAAAAAGATTAGATGCACAGTTAGAAGAAGAAAGTGCAACCAGAGACTCATGAAATCACCAGATAAGGTAGGAAAAATGATTTTATTTTAAATTTAGTGATCAAAATGTGTCTGAATTTATATCTGCTGTCTATATTTTACAATATGGTCCCCTTTTACTAAACTTCAATAGTGGTTTTTAGCGCAGGGAGCCTATGAGCGTCAAGAGCAGCGCTGGGTATTCAGTGCAGCTCCCTGCGCTAAAAACTGCTATTGTGGTTTAGTAAAAAGGGAGGGGGGAGTATTTGTCTATTTTTGTATGGTTGTTACTGAGGTGACAGTGCACAGAGTCATCTGATTTGACCTCTTTGAAAAAAACTCCGGAATAGGAATGATAATTAACATTTTCTATGCGTACAATGTGCGTTATGTTTTTTTTTAAATTTTATTGTTGGTAGATCATTTTGACTTGGTCATTTTAAAAGTAGCTCGCGAGTCAAAAAAGTGTGGGCACCCCTGCTGTAGGAAATAAACCTCAATTTCAGGATTACCTGTTTCAGTCCAGTAAAAATGTCTTATTCTGTCCGAGGCCAGGGTGAAGTCATAGGAGGGACAGAAGATCACAGTTGGGGAAGATGGATCACGCATGGATGGGATGGGACCATGAATCATACATAAATGGGGATTGCAGTTATAGGGAAGAGGAAGGAACTGAGCACTATGAGGTGGGGTAGGGAAGGATGAGACTGTGAATCATACTAGGAGGTGGGACTGAAAACCGTACAGATTATGAGAACATGTAGTTGTGAGTAAAATTTCTCAAGTTGCATTAGACTATTATATATGAGATTAATATTTGAGTTCCCTTTTTGATTGATGACAGGACATGAATGTATAATGAAGACAGTTTGCTCAGGCTCTAGGGTAGCGAGATCTTACTAGCATAAGAATGGCACTAAGATGTTAAATCTCAACAGGATTCTTTCCTTCCAGGTTGCAGCTGGCAAGGGAAGGTAAGTTTCCAGGCATATGGCCTAGGAGCATAGATTGTAAATTGGGAAGAAATTAGGAAAATATATGCTCTGCTTCCTATGAATTGACATTACACATACAAAATTTGAAGAACATTGATTAACTAAGAAATATGTCCTTTATTCATGACATATTTAAAAAGGAGTGGAAGATTAGTCTACTGTTTGGAGGAGCAGGCTAAGGAGTCAGGCTTCAAATTGTGCTTCTCTCACATGTACTCCTTGTAACCTTGGGTAAGTCATGTTATCCACCATTACCTCAGATGAAGAAATATGGTAATTTTATTACAATGTGAAACTTACCCAGAGCTTGGCTTTGGAATTAAGTTTAAAATCCCAAATCAAAATTTCTTAGTTCTGAATGGTTTGATATGGAGATGGCAAAAGTGCTACCAACCTCGCCTGCTGGAATTCTCTCTCTTACATTCTGCCAGTAGATTTCATTGTTTTCTTCATCAGTGTAAAATAGCAACCACTCAGCAAAGTCCTCTTTCCTCATGAAGGTTAAACCTTTAGAAAACTGTATAAATTCCATTTCTTGCACTTCTGTTTGTAAATTTTCCATAAATCTAAAATTTTAAAAGCATAATTTAGAAACAGGTATATATGACAAATAAGAAATTACCTAAGAAAATTATGTAGATCTCAATCTATTAAGTAAAAATGAATGCATAAAAATTTAGTAAAATGAAATTATAAAGTTTAAATATCCATATACTTGCAGATAGATACATACATACAGTATATCTATATTGGATCTTGCTTCTACTGGGAAAACTGCAACTTGGAAAAATTGTGCTTAAAGAGATATATCTGGGAGTCACATGATCAATGCAACCTGAATTGATGCCTTGGGCATAGTGCAACTCCAAGACCCCCCCAAATTCCTTGAAATTATACAAACCTTGTAAAAATCTGGTATTTAAAGAAAAGCAAGATGGCCAGAAAAGGTGGGCTATCAATGTTCACACTACAGAGCTAGTTATATGTATAGAAAAGGGTCAGTAATGTATCTTTATTGCACTTAGTACCGTTGCACTTTGTACCGTTGCACTTTATTCCTACTCATCTGGAAGATGCGATCAGGGAGTAGGGGGGATTGAAGATGTTATGGTAGGATGGGGTGTTGGAATGGAAGATGCAATCAGGAGTAGGAGGGTTTGAAAATATGATAGGGGGTTATCAGGAAGTGATGCCATGGGTGTGCAATGTTTGGCAGTGCCGATCCTGACACTTCTATCTGGTGGGTTGGGGGTCTATTTTTTCGCTGTCTGCTTCAGTAAAATGGGTACTCCCGCTGTATGTTCCACTGCCTGGATGACTGTGCAGACCTGTATTTTCGAAAAGGAATCTCCATCAATGATCCCTTTTTAAAAAATACTTGTTTAAGTGTAAATGTCACAACTTAGGCATCTGTCAGCAGGTTTGTGCATCCTTTCTAAAATGTTGCCCCATGTATATTCTAATTGCACGTGTGGTTGCACTAGAAAAAAATTATCATTTACATTGAGGTATCATTTTAATATATACACTAAAATATTTATGCATAGCCTCTACAGAAAAGTTGCTTGCTAATTTGTACTACACAATTCTATTCTTATGCTGAATGAAGAATTTTTGTAACTGTCAAATGCTGAAGCCACAGTTAACTATGGAATCTATTTCTCATACAAGGAAGAGCAAGAATAAAACTTTTTGGTAGTAAACAACCATTCTGTAGAGTTTGTACATTAATCTTGTGCTAAAATATTTCTGTCTGTTTTAGATAGAGAAATATAGAGGAGGTATCATCATCATTTCATTCTTAATGCTGTTTCTATAATTATACCACTAGGGTGCTCTCCAGGTCTACTGTATCCTTTCCTGTACACTTTTAACATGATGCTACTGTTATTATCTTGCTACAGCATAACTATTTGAGAAGGTGTATTTCACTGTGGATACTTTTTAATACCTTCTTACCTCATTAGTTAATGATTATGCCTCAGTTCATATTGCATAATGCAATATGCTACTGTTATGTAGTTACTTGACCATTTTTCTTATAGTACTGAAATGTGTTAGGAAGAAAACACGAAGTTCACAGGGATATTACACAATCATTACAACTGGCAGAAGCATGATTTTCAATACATTCCAGTTACAGGGAATTAAATTAGTAAGGCATAATGCTCTAAACCGGGGGTAGGCAATTCAGGTCTTCGAGAGCCGGAGCCAGGTCAGGTTTTCAGGATATCCACAATAAATATGCATGAGATAGATTTGCATCACAAGGAGGCAGTGCATGCAAATCCATCTCATACATATTCATTGTGGATATTCTGAAAACCTGACCTGGCTCCAGCTCTCGAGGACCAGAATTGCCTACCCCTGCTCTAAACCAACTAAGAAAAAAAGGCCCAAGATAAAAGAATAGTGAAGAAAGTTAATAGTAAGTAAAAATGAATTTCAGTAGAGCACTAAAAGGCGCTGAAAAATTAAATGTCATTGGTCTTATAATTAAGTAGTTATTTGCTTTTAGTGGAGTAGTAGCCTAGTGGCTTAGAACAGCAAGCTGAGGACTAGAGAAACCAGGGATCCAGTCCTTAGACATCTCACCCTCCACTCTTTCAGATACAAACTTTGAGGCTCTTTTACTTATGTGCAAAATTAGTGACATCTGCCCAGGAATGGAATATAACCCTGGCCCTGCCTGCCATGCATCTAATTCAGTCCCACACTCCCATGGCTCACCTCCATCTAAGAGGGGCCCAATGAACTATGGCTTCCCAGTGGTCTCAAGCTACAGAGAACATAGCATATGTTATCCGAGTCCCTCAAGAGCTAGTTTACTCCCTCCTCTGGTGGACAATTTGGCCAAATTTGACCACAGGACTCACATGTCAATTTCCACCTCCTCACAAAGTGTTGGCAATGGATGTAACCATCCTCAGATGGGGCGTTCATATAGATGGGCCTTCATACCCAGGGGCCATAGTCTGCTCAGGACACAGATCTCCACTTCAACCTCCCGGAGCTAAGGGCCATTGGAATGCTCTAAAGACTTTAAGAGATTGCCTGATGAACCAAATTGTTTTCATTCAAACCAACAACCAGGTTACAATGTATTATGTGAACAAGTAAAGGAGTATGGGATCCTATCCCATGTGTCAGGAGGTGGTGAAGATGTGGCAGTTGGCCACTTCATGGGATGGCTCTATAGGCCATGTACCTGGCTGGCAAGAACAACTGGGTAGACAGACCTCATGAGTGGTGTTTCAATATAGGCGTAACCCGCAAGATCTTCCAAGAGTAGGACACTTTCTCAGTGGATCTTTTTGTCACTCATCACAACAAAGTCCATTAGTTATGTTCAGGCTCAGATCACACAGCAGTCTTGCATCAGATACCTTTTATATATGTGCATTCATCCATGCCTGCCATAGAGAAAAGTTTGTTGAAACTCAAGCAAGCTCAAAGAACGATGATCCTAATCGCTCCATTCTGGCTGAGACAGATATGGTCCCGCCCCCTGGAGTTGTCCTCCGAACTATGGAGATTGAAATGTTTATCGATCCTCATCATGCAGAACAAAGAGTCCCTTCCGCACCCCAACCTCTAGTCCCTGGCCCTCATTGCCTGGATGTTGAGCACATAGAAGTTCAGTCCTTAAATTTGCCTCATGGTGTCTCCAGAATCTTGCTTGCATCCAGGAAAGATTCCACTAAGATGTTGTTCTTTTAAATGGAGGTGGTTTGCCATCTGTGAGAGCAAAGCCCTAGATACTCTTACTTACCCTACACAAAAACTGCTTGAATACCTCCTGCACCTCTGAGTGTGGCTTGAAAACTGACTCTGTAAAAGTATAACTTAGTGCAATCAGTGCTTTCCATCAAAGTGTAGGGGTAAGCTCATCTCTATATAGTCGGTTCATAGACAACGGCGCGCCCAGACAATTGAGTGCAGCGCGGAGGCGCGCGCCGCTCAAACTTACTGTTTTTAGGGGCTCTGACGGGGGTTTTTGTTGGGGAACCCCCCCACTTTACTTAATAGACATCGCGCTGGCGTTATGGGGGGTTTGGGGGGTTGTAACCCTACATATTTTACTGTAAACTTAACTTTTTCCCTAAAAACAGGGAAAAAGTGAAGTTTTCAGTAAAATGTGGGGGGTTACAACCCCCCAACCCCCCCACAACGCGGCACGATGTCTATTAAGTGTGGGGGGTTCCCCCCACGCCCCCCCCCGTCGGAGCCCTAAAAACAGTAAGTTTGAGCGGCGTGCACCTCCGCACTGCGCTCAATTGTCTGGGCGCGCCTTTGTCCCGGCGCGCTTTTGACCTGACACCATATAGTCTCTAGTTGTTTGATTCATGAGACGTTTGCTGCTGACAAAGCCCCTAGTCAAACCTCCTACAGTATAATGGGATCTCAATGTTCTCACCTAACTGAAGAAAGCTTCTTTGAGCCACTAGATTCCTGTCATCAGAAGTATCTAACCTGGAAAGTTGTATTGTATTTTTTTCTGATGCTTGCTTCAGTTTGCAGTCAGTGAGCTTCAGGCCCTAGTAGCTGATGCACCTTACACTAAATTTTATCACATCTTCTTTCATCACACCACATCTAGGATGTGTGTTCTTTCCACACATCTTAAGCTCCTTCCTAAGGTGGTATAGACTTTCATTTTAACCAATCAGTTGCTTTGCCAACATTTTCCCCAAAACCTCATGACCATCCTTTTAAAAGCACAATGCACGGCTGAAGTCGGGAAACGTCTCTCGAGTGTTCTGTAGAATTAGAATTTTTACCTTACCTGCTCTGTTTTGAGTGAGAGTTTCCTCATGCCTAAGAGGAGAGGGAGAAGTGCCTCTGGAGCCTCGCAGCGCTCTGAAAATCCTTCTCTCCTCACTATCGAACAGCTCTTGAACAGTCTTCAGAGGGAGTCGATAACTTCAGGGAATCGCCCGCAGGACTCAGCGGCACAGAGTGACGCCGCCAGAATCCCTGAGCTAGAGGTCACGCTGAGCCCTGAAACAAGAGACACTCCCCCCCAACTGCAGCGTACCAGCTCGCCACGGGAACCAGGTGCGTCCAACGAGGCAGTCCCTGTAACCCAGGAGGCTTGTTCATCTGCGAGCTATGATATGGATTTACCGAAAGACTTTTTGAGCCTGGAGAGTGAAACTACGGCTGGAACATCGAAGAAGAGGGAGGCACAACAGGACGAAAAATCTACAAACCTGGGAGGTGAGATTTCCTTCTTTATGGTTGAAAAACCCACTGAAATCACAATGGAGTCTCTCTGGGACTTAGTTGTTAAATTGGGAAACTCACTGAATTCACAAATTAAAGTGCTGGAAACGAAAATTGACAAACAGGAACAAGAACTGAATGTATTACAATTAGAAATGACCTCAGTTAAAACTATGTCTCAAAAAAATGAATCTGAAATAACAGGGGTCAAAGAAGTACAAGAAACTGTGATTAAAGATAGTATGAATATTAGGCAGAAACTGCAAATGATTGAAAATGGCCATCGTGCCAACAATTTGCGGTTCCTAAATTTCTCTAAGGTTCCTTCTATGTCCCCCAGGGAAATGTTAAAGAAATATTTCCTGGAGATTTTTTCAGTTTCAGAGAAATAAATTCCACCTTTTACACAGGTATTCTATTTACCTGTTAGAAAATTAGACCAGCAATTGACTAATGAGGGACAACAGGAACCACAATTGGATGTTACTACACTACTGGAAACCTCAATAAGTGAATTGGTTATACCAGCAACACTGTTGGTGACTGTGACATTGGCGCCAGATAAGAACTGGATAATGAAGATGTTCTTTAAAAATAGAACTAAAGAGTTTCTGGGTCAGAAAGTACAGATCTTTCCAGATGTAACCAAAAAGACTCAAAAACATAGAAAGCAGTTCCTGTTATTAAAATCTGGAGCAATTTCAGTGGGGGGAAAACTTTTTCTTAGATTTCCTTGTAAATGTATTGTTCATTATGGTTCAAATAAATATGTTTTCTTTGATTGGACACACCTAACAAAGTTTGTAGCTTTGAAACGTCTTGAGAAAGGTGAAACAATGGAAGTAACAACTGAGACATATAGTTAATTACTCCCTGCGACCTTAGTCACTTCGATTTTCTTAAGATCATTATTAATTTTCCTAGTTTGTTGTCACTCTTGAAGTCTTGGATCATATTAATAATTGTGGACTATAGATAGCTTCTTCAAGGAGAATATGGTAATATTTCTCATACTGTATTTTTTTTCCTTTTATTTTCTTTTTAGTTCCTAATTACAATCTTACTGTACAAGATGTTATGCTTGGGAATATTGTAAAAATTGATAAATAAAAAAAAAAAAAAAGCACAATGCACACTTTGGACTTTCCAGAGAAAGGAAAATGGTTAAACCAGAGGGCATAAATTGAGGCTGAGGGGTGGTAGACTCAAGAGTAATGTTCTTCTTTACAGAGAGGGTGGTTGATGCCTGGAATGCGCTCCCGAGGGAGGTGGTGGAGAGGAGAATGGTGATGGAGTTCAAAAAAGCATGGGATGAACACAGAGGATCTCTAATTAGAAAATAATGGGTATATATTGAAGAACTAAGGCTAATACTGGGCACACTTGCATGGTCTGTGTTTCATATATGGCCATTCATTTGAAGACGGGCCGGGGAGGGCTTCAATGGCTGGAATGGTTTAGATAGGCTGGAGTGAGCTTTGACGGAGACTCTAGTAGACTAACCTAAGCACACTACCGGGCAGAGCTCTGGGTTTCTGGCCCCAAAATATCTAAGAAAAGGGACTATTTAAATTAAATGATAATGTGTGTACGGTTGGGCAGACTGGATGGATCATTCAGGTCTTTATCTGCCATCATTTACTGTTACTATATGCTACTATGGACTGCAAGTGGGCCTTGGCCTTCTATCTAGATCAGATTAAAGCCTATAGATAGTCCACCGAGCTTTTTGTTTCTTTTGACCCAAACAGGATGGGAATAACCATTGGCAGACATATTCTTTCCAATTGGCTAGCAGATTGGATCTCCTTCATTTATGTCCAGGCTGGGCTGACTTTTGAGGGTCATGTCATGGCTCCTAATGTCAGAGCCACAGTTATATCAGTAGCCCACTTGAGATCAGTCTCCAATGAGGAGATATGCAAGGTTGCAATGTGGTCTTCATTACTGCTTCATGTCTCATTACTGCTTCAAGTAGGATATCTGATGTAACAGCCAGTTTGGTCAGACAGTCTTGCAGAATGTGTTTGGTGTCTAGAATCCAAATTCATTCCCCTTGGTCCCCTTGGTTCCGCTCTAGGCTGCACCTTCACAACAAATTAACTGACCTTGAGGCCTTGACATTCCAAGTCCCTATTGTCCTACTAACCTTGTTGTTTTTAGTGATTCTGGTAACCAGAGTTTCCCACATGTGAGAATAGATTGGGCCTGCTTGTCTAAGGAGAAAACAAAGTTACGCACCTGTGGCAGGTGTTCTGAGAACGGTAGATCCAGTATTCTCACATATTCTTCCACCTCCCCTTGGAATTGTCTTTTTCAGCTAGACATGCACAATGGAATGCTGCCAGAACTTTTCTAAAGCTCTGTGCACTAGGCAGCATCTGTACTGGTCTCTGTTGGATGATGTCATCCACATGTGAGACTACTGGGCTTGATGTCCTCGGAGAACACCTGCCACAGTTGAGTAACTTTACTATACAGTACTCCAGGAACCCTTGTGAATTTTGAAAAACTGTGAATACGGTTTTTCGCCTGTCAAAATGCAGGACAGGGCAGCTGGGGTGCCGGTGGGTGCACAACATCACTCGCGGTATGCTCTGACCGCTTCTTCCTGTTACTAAAGTCAGGCTACACCAATCAGAAGCTGATTTGACACACCACCCATGGGGATTGATAGATACCAAATAAATGTAATTTCTGGGTTGCTTCAGAGTTACTATTAAAAATAGGCCTAATTAATACTATACCCCATACCATACCATACCATTAATACTATGCCATACTATAAACTGTTTCAGACAAACTAATGGACATGTAGTAGGCAAAGTACTCAGTGGGCATACTCAGGTGTAGTGCACCAAGTTTACACTTCAATTTCCACCAGAAATTGATTTTATTTTCATTTTTATTTAAAGTAGTACAGTATTTCTTAGTTTTTTTTTGTTTGGCAGTTCCGGTTGCTTGAGTTCCGGTTAACAGAAAGTCTACTGTACATACCTTGTATTGTGTAAGCTTTGGCAAATTCTGAAAATGAAATTATTCACTACTTCTGTTTTGAAAGTTAATCCAAGGGAATTTATGCATTTACATTTAAACCTGATGCTTTTTATATAAATAATTTATGTGTTAATTTATATGAACTTGGCCGAATTTTAAAAAAATATTTGTATTATTGTAAACTGCGGTCAACCCTGCCCCTGGAAATATATCTAGTTTGAGTAAAGTTTTGTGCATATAGTTTGTATGCCATGCAACTTTATTCTAACATTGGGCAGGAAATTCTATAAAGTTAGTTTTCACAGGTACAGCATCGTTTTATCTACAGAAGTATTCTCTTTTTATATAAGGAAGCTCTTCCATAAACTCTGAGAGACCATAGTTTTCCAGGTCATTTTGCTTCCACTAAAAAAAAAAAAATCCAAAGAATGTATTTATTAGAAAATAAGCCATTCTCTCAGAAAATCTATTAATAGCTCTTATAGTGATGGTTAAATGTTTTACAAGAACAGCATTTGCTACAGTAAGGGCTCCATTTACAAAGGTGCGCTAGTGTTTTTAGCGCACGCTAGCCGGAAAACTACCGCCTGCTTAAAAGGAGGTGGTAGCAGCTAGCGCACGCTAAAACCGCTAGTGCACTTTTGTAAAAGGAGCCCTATATTATTTTATATACAAATCATTCAGTTGACAATTAGAGTATAATCTAAAAGGTTGACTGTGTGTAAAGGCCTAATTAAGTGTCTATTTTCTAAAGACATCAAGGTACCTAAGTGTCTGTATTAAGGGATAGGCAACCAAGAAAATTTTGCTTGTGTGCATTTTTTTTTCTCAAACAAATGTCATTAAAAATGTACACTTTTCTTAAAGTGGGTGTTTTGTCTGCTTATAGTGCTCACTCTTTCCCAAGGTGTATGCATTTGTAAACCTGCACACACATTCAAACCATCATACATGCGCATACTGTGTGTGTGCATAGTGCATGTTCTAATTCACAAATAGTCCTTTAAAATGACAGCCCATCTCTACTTTAGATATGTAATGTAATATAATGTAATGCTTAGTTTTGTATACTGGGTCTTCAATCTGGCAAAGCTCGACTCTGTTTACAGTGGTTAGACAAGATAATAAAAATATAAAACAGTGAATTAAATTATACCAATAACAATGTAGCAGAGATGGAAAAGAAATTAATTACCAAAGTGTTTGGTAAACAGAATGGCTTTCAAAGACTTACGAAAGGATGAAAGAGAACTAAAACTTCGTAGAGAAAGTAGAAGATCGTTCCAAAGTTGGGTATACATGAAGGGCAGAGATTGACCAAAAGCTTTGATTCTTTTGATACCTTTACTGGTTGGACAAGATAGCTTAAATTGTTGATTGCCCCTTGCAAAAGAGAATCTATAAAGATTCCAAGATAAAGGAACTAGTGGAGAGAAAATTCCAAAGAGAATTTTGAAAATAACACAGGCACATTTAAACTGGATATATAATAGTATGGGCAAAACACCACATAAAGGGCTCTTATTTCAGTGTGCCAGTCCTTGGTTGCCACATCAATGGATTTAGAATTGGGTTTTAATGTTTGTGCTAGGTTGGAAAGGCCTGAGGAGAAATCTCCTAAGTCGATAGTCATTGTTGTAAATTTTCTTAGGTAGAGTTTGCTTCCTGGTTGATGGTTGTTTTGTTGTATAGATGTGGTTGTGTGTGATCAGATGGTGATTGGACCAGGGTACTGGTTTGATGGAGTAGCTAGGAGCTCCTATAAGTGATGCATCTTTCTGAATAAAGATTAGGCCTAGGATGTGGCCCACAGAGTGAGCTGGTGAAGGGACTATTTGGTGGAAGCCTAGGTCTGAGAGTGACGTGACGAAGTCTGCTGAGGATCCAGCCTCATTTGGGTAGTCTATAAAATGAAAGTCTCCTAGTACGATAATCTGGTTGTAGGCGACAAGCACTGTGCCAAGGATGGATAGTAGGTCATCTAAGGAGGTCATTGGGGAATGGGGAGTTCTGTATATCAGGGCAATGTTGTGACCTGTTGAGAAGATGAGGCATTCTAGTATGTTCAGTGTGATGGTATCTATTAATCTTTTCACAAGGTAGTGTTTCTGCGCATATCCCATAGCAACAATTCACTTTCCCAAAATAGTGTTGTCATGCAGTGGGAAATATTTACATTTTACATCAACTTCATTCAGGACACGACACACTACATTTCATAAGAATCGGCTGAGTTCTGTGGAAGACATGACAAAAAAAACATATTGGTGGGCTTTTTTTTTGTTCACAGTGTATATATTTTTTCCCTTTAAACATGATACTTGTTGCTGTGGCTCATCAATTATCTATTGTTCAAAGACAGGCATTTTGATTGTTAAAAAAAGTTTCCCATGTGTGGCAGTGTTGTCAAAGGACATAGGGGGTGGGGTGGGGGAATAGAAGTTCTCTGGACAAGAAATGATGTGCTTGATTTCCTTACAATTAAAGTCATGTGAAAAGTGATATCTCTGAACTAGGTTAAAAAGCTATAGAATCTTTCATTCAATGCTCTCTGTGTTAAATAAACTTCACTGTCATGTTACAATTTAAATGGGGTGTACATGCAGTGATAAAGAGGCACATTCCAGTTCAAGGGAAAAAAAAACACAAAAAAGCCTGCCACTGTTGAAAAATTACCTGCATTAGACCCTACACTTATCCCAGAAACTCTAAGAGCAAGATGTGGGAGTTAGATTTTGATTACAGACCTCTATCTGTGTGGTAGGCAAAGGTCTTTAACCTACAACATTTTCTGAATGTATTAGGCACATAGTTATATCAATGCTATGCCTCACTAAGTCAAAGCAGAATTTTATCTAAAACCAAAGGCATTCCAGTTTAAACCATATATTGCTAACAAAACCTTTTATTGATGTAGTCTGTCCTTTGTTTTATTAGAATGCCAGTTTATGTGAGAGAGAAAACATGATAATGTTACACAGATTCTAGGGCTATTTGCTTCATTATTGCTTCATTATTTCTTTTTAAATTTCTTTCTATTAGAATTCTGGTTTGTGGCTAACCTGAGACAGAAGTACTACTTCACCAAGGAGTTAAAAAAACTAAAAGTTTATACGTAAATGGTGGTAGACAAAGACCATTTGATCCATTTAGTATATTCAGCTGCCATTCCTGTCTGATTTTCTTCTCCTTTTAGTAGATGGCTATATAAGCTCTCATACTTAAGTCAACACACCCTCTTGGGTTTGTACCTAGTCACTCGCCCCTATTCCAAGAATGAGGAATAGCCTAGTGGTTAGTGCAGGGACCTGAGAACATGGGGAAAAGACAACATGAAGAGGCGATTTATTAGATAAGCCAAAACCCTTATCTAATAAATTGCAGCATTTTTGACATTACTGGTCTGTTGTGTTTTTGCCTCTGAGAAGGGAAAGGGATTGGGTCTTGTATACTGCCTTATTATAATTTTACAACCATAATCATAGTGGTTTATTTACAGGTATGCATTTTCCTTATCTGTCCCAGTGGGCTCACAATATATCTAATGTATCTGAGGCAGTGGAGGATTAAGTGACTTGTCCAGGGTCATAAGGAGCAGCATGGGGTTTGAACCCACCGCCTGAGGCATGGGGACTGAGTTTGATTCACACTAATATAATTCCACCAATATCAACACTTGTGAGATCATGGCAGACATCTAAAAAGATGAACATAAGATTTGCCGCTGCTGGGTCAGACCAGTAGTCCATCGTGCCCAGGAGTCCGCTCACGCGGTGGCCCTTAGGTCAAAGACCAGTGCCCTATTTGAGTCTTGCCTTACTTGCATATGTTCTGTTCCAGTAGGAACTTATCCAACCTTGTCTTGAATCCCTGAAGGGTGCTTTCCCCTATAACAGCTTCCGGAAGAGCATTCCAGATTTCTACCACTCTCTGAGTGAAGAACTTCCTTATGTTTATACGGAATCTTTTCCCTTCTAACTTTAGCGAGTGCCCTCTTGTTCTCTTCACCTTGGAGAGGGTGAACAATCTCTCTTTCTCTACTAAGTCATTTCCCTTCAATATCTTGAATGTTTTGATCATGTCTCCTCTCAGTCTTCTCTTTTCAAGGGAGAAGAGGCCCAGTTTCTCTAGCCTCTCGTTGTACGGCAACTCCCCCAGTCCCTTAACTATTTTCATCGTTCTTCTCTGGACCCTTTCGAGAAGTACTATGTCCTTTTTCATGTATGGCAACCAGTGTTGAATGCAGTATTCCAGGTGGGGGCGTACCATTGCCCGGTATAACGGCTGATAACCTTTTCAGATCTGTTTGTGGTCCCCTTCTTAATCATTCCTAGCATTCTGTTCGCCCTTTTTGCCGCCGCTGCGCATTGCGTGGACGGTTTCAGTGACTTGTCTACAAGTACTCCCAAGTCTCTTTCCTGGGGGCTCTCTCCGAGTATAGCATCGGACATCCTGTATTCGTGCATATGATTTTTGTTACCGACATGCATCACCTTGCACTTATCCATGTTGAACCTCATTTGCCATTTCACGGCCCATTCCTCGAGCATATTTGTCTCTTTGTAGGTCTTCGCAATCCTTCTGTATCCTCACTACTCTGTATAACTTTGTATTGTCCGCAAATTTAATTACCTCATTCGTCGTGCCAATTTCTAGGTCGTTTATAAATATGTTGAAGAGCACAGGAAAGTAGTGTCAAAATCATTATTAGAGGAGGAAAAGCCTCAGGGCACGACTTGGGACTAAACTGTCCTCACAAACCTGAAATAGTGCCTCACTAGCATAAAAATCTCCTCTACAAGCATTCAAACTGTGCAATGCTTAATTCAAGTTGTAATCTTTCAAAAAATAAAAAAAATAAAAACAAAAACCCCCAAAACAAAAAATAACTTATCTTGTCATTACTTCAATAGGTATATATCTTCAACTTAACTGTGTCTTCTTAAATGAAGATCAATATCCAAATAAATCAAACTGCTTGAGACCCCAATTCCGACAGTGGCCAGTGCTTTGCTATTAAAGCTGCTTCAGGGCTAAAGGGATCCAAAAAGCTGAAATAGACAACACAGAGGGGTTTAGAAGCTGTTTTTATGATATCACATGAATATAAATTTTTGAATGTACCCTTTCCTAGGGTTCCTCATATTTACATTCTGCCTAAAATTCACAACAATCCTCTTGGATGGCCAATAATAGGGGTTCCATTTTAGAGCCTCTATCTACTTTTGTAGATACTTTCTTGCGAACATTGGTGAAATTGACTTTTTCTTTTATCAGGGACTTAATCCATTCTTGTTGATTTTAAGATGTTTTGATGAGGTTTCTTCCATTAAATACTTAGTCACTTTGGATTTTAAATCACTGTACACTGTTATTCCCCAAAATGAGGCTTTAGATGCAACTAATATTTTTTGGAGCAATATCCCAATGAATATCCCAATGCCTTCGATATTGTTTCAGAGAACTAGCTTCTATTGCCAGGAGAAACAACTATTCTTTCTATCAAGACCAATTTTTTTCAGGTGTGGCCATGGGCTCTTCAGCCTGAAAAAGAGATGGTTGAGGGGAGATATAATTGAAGTCTACAAAATCCTGAGTGGTGTAGAACAGGTATAAATGGATCAATTTTTATTACTATACTTCCCTCCATTCCTCCCTGTTTTTTGTGGTTGTATATCAATTTTTATTACTGCATCAAGATTTACAAAGACTAGGGGACACTCAATGAAGTTACAGAGTAATACTTTTAAAATCAATAGGAGGAAATATTTTTTCACTTACAGAATAAGTAAATCTCTGGAATACGTTGCTAGAGAATGTGGTAAGAATGGTTAATATAGCTGGTTTTAAAATAGGTTTGGACAAGCTCCTGGAGGAAAAGTCCATAGTCTGTTGTTGAGACAGACATGGGGGAAGCCACCGCTTGTCCTGGATTGGTGGCATGGAATGCTGTTACTTTTTGGGTTTTTGCCAGGTATTTGTGACTTGGATTGGCCTCTGTAAAGGTAAAATTATGTCCTTACCTGATAATTTTCTTTCTTTAGTCACAGCAGATAAATCCAGAGACTAGTGGGATTACATCCATCAACCAGCAGGTGGAGATAGAGAACACTGAGTTGTCCTCAGGTATATCTTGAATGAACAGCCTCCTGGCCAACCAGTTTAGGTCTTCTCAAAGCAGTTGAAATAAAGCACATAAAAGGCATGAAACATATGAGACATATGAAACATATGCAACTCCTTTCCCTCACATGTGCTACCCGAACCACTGATGCTTTAAACTCGAGAATGCAATTTCAGCCGAAAGGCATGCCCAAACCGCGCCTGAGAATGACAAAATCCGCAACAGGGTGGGACTCTGGATTCATCTGCTGTGACTAAAGGAAAGAAAATTATCAAATTATCAGGTAAGGACATCATTTTACCTTCCTTGTCATCAACAGCAGATGAATCCAGAGACTAGTGGGATGTAGGGAGGGAAATAAACAAGCGAATGTGAAATCCCCATCACCAAATCCTGCCCTGCAGCACATGTCCAAGGAGAGTATGTATCCCACGATCATACAGAGATTAACCCCCATAGCACATGTGAGCAGAAGCAATCCTCGCCTGAGAGCACCAAGCTACGGAATTCACAGCTACAGTGCCCCTCCATGAATAGTATGAGTGCAAAGCAGCATCCTATCATGACTCCCCATCTAACTGAAGCCCTCTCAAAGCACAAAGTCCATAGTGCACCCACAGGAGGCAAACTGCTGACCAATAATAATAATAATAAATTTATTCTTCCATACCGCCATTACCCAAGAGTTCTAGGCGGTTTACAGCATAAGAAACTGAACAATCAGCGAAGTACATACATATCATAAGATTTTAAAAAACCAAGATTAAAAATGGTAAAATAACTACAATGTTAAGAAAGCCTTTACTAATTTTCAAAAAGAACTTTCGAAAAGCAGACTTTACTAATTTTCGAAAAGAACAATAAGACATGGCTTGATGAAGACATTCACCGAGCCAACATTGAAGTTTGCCTGCCTGAAATGCTAAGGTCCTTTCAAAAAAGGTCTTATATCTAACACCATTTGGCTTAGGATAGGCAAATAAGTTAGAGCTTCTCGTAATCCTTGATGGTCTATAAAATTCAAAGTGAGGGAACAAATAAATTGGAGACTCTCCTAAAATCAGCTTAAAACAAATACAAGAAAACTTAAATAGTATTCTTGCTTCCAACGCTAGCCAATGCAATAATCGATAATATGGACTAATGTGGTCATTCTTCTTCAGACCAAATATCAATCGAACCGCAGCATTTTGAACTATTCTCAGTCTTCTTAAAATCTTTTGAGAAGATCCTAAATAAATGATGTTACAATAATCCAGAATGGGTAGGATCAATGATTGTACCAGTAATCTAAAAGACACTGGATCAAAGTATTTTTTAATGGTCTGTAATTTCCACAATGTATAGAAACATTTTTGTACTACCAAGTTTGTATGATTGAACCAAGTCAGTTGGCGGCAAGAAGAATGTCAGAGGAGAGGCGAGGCATCCCCTTGTAGCCAGACACTATTCTGTACCCAGGCCACAAAGCGTCAAGTGACTTTCCCAGAGTCCCAAGGTGATACAGTGGCAACCTCAGGCACCAAGGTAGCTGATCCAACCTCTAATCCACTCCTCCACATGTATGAACCAAGGAGGAGTGGAAAGAATAAAATAAGCAAGAGAGAAAGAGCTGTAAAACAGCCTGCAACTAGCCTAGCCATAGCTAACTGTCAGCCGGCCGGGACTAAACAAGGTACACTAGGTCGTAAGCGAAATGGCGCCCTGGCCAAGGCCAACCCACCGCCCGTGTGGCAGTGACTTGGGCTGGCCGGTTGCAGCAAAAGCAGCACTGCCGGAGGTGGCATTCCTCCTTCGAGAGGACAAAGACTGACGGCGGCGGTGATGGCAGCTGATGTGACGGACCCCCGCCCCCCCCCGAGCCATGGCAGGAGGGAAGGGCCTTGGCCTGCCGTCCTCAAGGCCTCCTATCACCCACTGTTGCCCAACCTAGCTGCAACCAGTGGACTCCGGCAGAGAACAGCTGCCATGACACCACACTCACCCATACCGTCACGGCCAACCCAGACCAGCGCAGGGAGTGGGAAGTATCGCAAAACCCCTCTACTCCAAAGCACAACCTCCCCCCGCTCAAAGACAGGGAGGGAGGGAATGGAGTCACCAACTGCACCCCCAAAAGATGGGGAAGGTGAAAAATCAACTTCCAAACATGACTGCGCGTGACTAAGGCTGAAACAGGCTCAGCTTCCCTACGTGGGAAAGGAGTAAAAAAACGCCTCATACCGGTGCCTCTTCGAAGAGAATGGCAATCTCTGTAGCTCCACTCCCACAGAACGAGTGAGCTTATGGGATTCAGGTATCCAGGTTCTTCAGGGGGAGGGGGGAAGGGACCTGGAAGAGCTCAGGTGTTGCCCCCAAAGTTGGCACTATACAGCCAACATCCTGCAGCTCAACTGAATCCTGAGCCATGGGAATATTTCTCAATTGCCTGAGCCACAGGAATATTTCTCAGCTGAGACCTGAGCCACAGGAATATCTCTCAACTGAGCCTAAGCCACCGGAATAGTTCTCTACTGAGGCCTAAGCCATGGGAATATTTATCAACTGAGGCCTGAGCCACGGGAATATTTCTCAACTGAGGCCTGAGCCACCGGAATAGAATTTGCTTTTAGAGCCCCACTCTCTGGTGGAGACTCATGGAAGCCTACAGCAGTATTGAAATATGCCCCTGACATTGAGTGGGTAGTAAGAACTTAAGAATAGCCTTACTGGGTCAGATCAATGGTCCATCAAGCCCAGTATCCTGTTCTCATGATGGCCAATCCAGGTCACTAGTACCTGGCCCAAATATTCCATGCTACCGATCAAAAGAAGCAGTGGCTTTCCCCATGTCTGGGCTACAGAAACTCATTCTTGCAATAGTGCAAACTCACAGTAAGACAACAATCTTCACGAATTTTCAAGTGGGGGCTATTTTAGGGAAAACTCAAGGTAGGAAGCTAGGACCAAGACCAGCACCAGCCAAAGAATATCACCCTGGGCAAGGAATAGGTCCCCTTCTGATCATGCAACTGGCCCAAGAACATTCATGAATGATTTACATAACTAAATGAAGTGTGTCCTCACACACTCATCTCCTGTAATCATCCTATTTCTACCCAACTCTTCCCTTCTCCCTTACAAGTTATCCCCAAAACATTCTTCCCAATTCTGTACCAGACACAAACTCCAGTCCTCTAGGTCATCTATTCACCCCTCCCCCCCAAGTGTATATTATCTCCTTTGACCTTTTCTAGAGGCTTTTGCTAGCAAAGACTCTACAACAGCTTCTCTGTTTTCTTCCTGTCCCACGTTGCTTTTTTTTTTTTTTTACTTTAAATTTGTATTAATTTTCAAACAATACAAAATCATCACACATAGCTCACATTTAGCACCATCAACAAGACCAAAACAGCAGATGACCACAAAGAACATTACAATAACAAGAAAATCTTGATTTGCTGTCCTCAATCACTCCCCCCCAACCTACGAAGGATCGGTCATTCTCCCATCCCTTTATACACATAATTTTTGAATAATAATGCTCCAGGTTTTCACTGATTGTTCATAATAGCCTCTACGTTTAGCTACATACAATTCCATTTTCCCTATCAAGGACAATTTCACTTTCCATTCACTCAAATCAGGAACCAAAGTCTGTTTCCAATAAGCAGCTATATATAAGACATTTAATCGCTGCCAATCCCAAACGCAGGAATTTGGTTTGCCATCTGGTCTCACAAATGTTATACATCCTCAATAAGCAAGTTTGAGGCGTAAGAGCAAGAGGAACCCCTAAGGTATGCTCCAAGGATCCCAACACTGCTTGCCAACATGGAACCAACACTGGACAATCCCACCAGACATGTAAGAAGGTGCCCACTGCTGCATGACACCTCCAGCACTTGGGAGTCGCTTGAGGATACATCTTATTCAACCGCTCCAGAGTGTAATACCAGCGGCTCAACACTTTATATGCATTCTCTTGTATAAGGGCACAGGTAGATGCTTTGTCCATCTCCACACAGATGATCTCCCATTCTTTAGATGTAAAGGAACAATGTAGATCTCTCTCCCAATTACGAAAACTAAAAGTGGGTAATAACCGTCTCCTTAAATATTGATAAATTACACAGATAGGTCTAGGTACTCTCTGCAATGTTCCCCATAGTTGTTCCAATTGTTCAGTCTCAATCTGGGGAGTGGCAACCCATCCTCTAGAAATCATAAAGTGTTTTACTTGAAGATAAGCCAAATAATCCCCAGCCTGCACCCCTGGATGATGTTGTAGAGCCTCAAATGATATCAGGGTCCCCATATGCAGAAAAATGCTAAATGTACGCAGTCCCATTCTGTTCCACTGCTGAAAAACAGGGTTAGTTCTACCCACTCCAAATAGTGGTTCCTCCCTTAATAGTGCTAAGGTGGGAGTCTCTCTCCCCTCATTACATATCTGTTTAATTTTAACCCACAGTGTAATTAAGGATTGTCAGTGTCCGATTCCCACTGACGAACCGTCTGAGATGACCAAAGTTTAGCACCCAATTGGCCCTGAGGTACAAATGACTGTTCCAGCTGGACTCCCCATTTATGGGCACCTAAATCCCACTCCAATAACATCCGCAGCTGTGCCGCCTGATAATACCAAGAAAGGTTAGGGACCCCTTTCCCACCTCGAGTTCTATCCACCCACATCACCCGCTGGGAAATTCTGGGAGCTCTATTCTGCCAAATAAATTTCCGAAATTCTGCTTGTAATGTCCGGTGTGGTATGGGGATCTGTAAGGTTTGAAACAAGAATAATAACCAAGGGAGAATATTCATTTGAAGCACTGCTATGCACCCCCCCCACCCAAGAGAGCCAGAGCCCCTGCCATCGTTGAAAGTCCAAACGAATCTTCCAAATGAGCGGTTCATAATTAACTTCATACAAATCGGAGAGCTCAGAGGGCAATATAATCTCCAAGTATTTAAGTCTCTGAGGAACCCACTTGAAAGGAAACGCACCCCGAAGGGCACTTACACGATCGGTCCCTAGAGTAAGATCCATCAATTCAGTCTTATCCAAATTGATCTTAAAACCAGAAGCCCTCCCATAGCTGCTGTCTTAATGATATCATATCCCGATTATTTACGAGTCCGTTCCGGACTATGGCCATGTGACTTAACCCTCCAAAATAAGTACCTGTATATATGTAAACCACTTTGATTGTAATCACAGAAAGGAGGTGTATCATGGCCCATTCCCTTTTCCTTTCTATATGTCCCAAGCATGCTCATTAATGTTACTGTTATAATTATAGCTCCTCCATGCTGGTTGCCCCAGCCTTGCAGTTGTCCACCACACTCTACATTTTGGATTGCATTTTGTCCTCTTCGGCCCTCTAAAATTTCTTATGACTGAGAAAACACTCCAGACCCCTCCTTCATTTCTGCTACCTGTGTCTGTTTGTCCTTTTATTGCTTCAGTTTTCCTTTAAGCTACAGTGACTGCAGAAATAATTATCTGTGAAAACAGAGTCGACAGCAGTCTGATATGGCTGTGTTAAACCAGAAGCAGTTTAAAGATTATGCTGTTTCTTAAATGAGAAAATGAACTAATACAGCTTTTCCCTTATTATAAAGGTATTCATCAATTATGTTACGTTGAAGATTAGGGTTCAATGCTAGAAATTAAACCGCTGATTAAAATATCTACAGCAAGTCAGGACTTTCAGGAAGTATCTCAAAGAAAGAGTTCTTTTCTGCACATGTCAGCATTAAACTAGTGAGATTTCAGAAAATCTAGCTTCTTTGCCTTTCACAGTACAGTGGGACATCTGTAAAACGTCGTCACATTTTGCCATGTGCTTTTGCTCTCATTTGATTCTCCAAAGTAAGAAATTTCCTTATATAAACATATTTATAGTGAAAACTACACTTTTCCCTAAGGAGCCTTTTTACTATCCTACGCTACAGCTTTGCACTTAACACACCTTAACTTTGACTGTTAACATACATTTATTTATTCATTCATTCATTCATGACTTACTATACTGCTTCAACTGTCTAGTAGAGTAAAGTGGTTTACAAACTAAGTAGTATAAAAAGAAAGGAACTCCGAATAAAATGAGTACATCCATATCAGACACACAAACAGCATCATCAGAGGGAATGGAGATCAGTAGATGTCAACCTAAAGGCCAAAATCAGGAGATAAAAGCTTATTTAAACATCAAGTGTAAAACCTCTACACTAAATGTCGGGGATGTTTCCAGCACTCTAGGGAAGGCAGCTGGGCAGTTAACACAGAACACCAGTCACTACTGTACATTAGGAAGAATGGCAGATAATATGAGTTCAGTTAGCTACAACCTCTAAAGATGTAGCTAACTGTAATATGTTATCTGATGTGTTAGCCATTAACCACCTCCTTGTTAATTGCAAGGCACAGTCCCCCATCTGTTCCTCACCAGTAGGAATTACTTTGTAGGTAATTAGAGTATGCTGTTAAAGCAGAACCATGCAGTTAATGTGTGTTAAAGCACATTAAACATATAACAAACACAGCTGTGTAAATGGGCCTCAATGTAATGAATTGTGTTAGTATTAAATTTGAGATCATATTAGGGTTCTACTAAATTTCTAGCTAATTACTGAACTATGATATAAGCATAGCTGTTTCCAGGGGTGGAGAATGGGTGAAGTGGGGATGGCAATAATACATGCATACTATATATTTTATAAAATACACACACATACACCAGTTTTTACCAGCACACACATGCAGAAAATAGCTCCTGAGTTGAAGCAGGTATTTCTCTGTGAGGGAGCCTTCAAGTACACTATTTTGTAAAGGCACTTAGGTGCATTTGTTACTTTTATGAAACTGGCATAACATTTGCACCAATGGGCCTTCTCTTTTAGGTATCCTGTAATAAAATTACCTTCATTGGAGGTAACTATATAAAGGGCTGCAGGAAGAGTGCCCAATTTCCCCTGCTGCAATGGCGAACCCTCCCGACACAGCACCAGTGCTGGAAAGTTTTCCAAATCTTAGCACAGGCAGAGACTATGGTCAGATTTTTAGATGAACAAAGTAGCATTGACTACTTCTTGAGTATCCCTTGTATGCTAACGCCACATGCTCAAGAGCCATGCTGTAAGAGCAAAGTGATCCGGATCTTCTGTGACCATTAGTCCCTGAGAAAGGAGGTCTGGTTGTTCTCATAACCTGAGACTGGGTCCTGTCTGAAGATGAGCTAGATCTGCATACCATGGTCTTCATGGCCAATCTGGGGCCATGAGAATGACGTTTCCGTGATGGCTTGTGATCCTTTGGAGGATCCTCCCTCTTGTGCCATGGAGGGAACACATACAACAGCTGGTTCTGTGGCCACGGCTGGACTAAAGCAGCTAGACCCATGTTTCCAGGCTTGGAACTTCAACTGAAGAATCTGTCCGTCTTCTTGCTTTGTGCTGTTGTCATGAAATCAAATGTCAGGCAACCCCAGTGACTTAGAATGGTTTGGAAGGCCGATGTAGACAGCATCCACTCACCTGGATCTAAGGTCTTTCTACTGAGGTAATTGACTTGAACAGAGTAGCCTTGGAGGTGGAGTCACCAGCCCATGGCCTTATCCAGAGCATTCTGCAGGCTGAGATTGAATAAGCCAAAACTTTGATCATGGCCTTGATAATGTCATACAGGGCATTAGCCACATAATCCACACCTGCTAATAGGAGCTGGGGTACAGACTCATCACTCACCCGCTCAAGACTCTGCAACCTGGAATGACAGGCAAGGGTCACAAAGGAAGCTGCTGTGGCCACTTTAATTCCTAAGGCCAAAGCCTTGAACTGTCTTTTGAGAAACACATCAACTTTGCGATCCTGCATATTCTTTAGCACCACACCTCTCTGCGCAAGCATGGAATCCATCTTGGGCTGAGCAAACAGCTGGTGATACTCTAGCCTTAGTTCTGACAACTTTAAGAGACCCTTCAGAAGCATAAACAAATACTTCTGTTCTGAGTTCACAGAAGAAAATCCTGGAGAAGGACCGAGATTGTCTGGCAAAGTTACATGAGAAAATGGAGTAGATTCTGCGCCGTTCACGGAGGAGAGTGTTTATGAGCAACTTGAAAAACTGAAGGTGGACAAAGCTATGGGACCAGACGGGATCCATCCCCGGATACTAAGGGAGCTCAGCAAGATTCTGGCGAGTCCTATTGAAGACTTATTCAACAAATCTCTGGAGAAGGGAGTGATTCATGGGGATTGGAGGAGAGTGGATGTGGTCCCTATTCATAAGTGGTCACAGGGATGAAGCAGGAAACTACAGGCCTTGAAGGGCTGAAGTTAGGACCCAAAGTGGTGAACTGGGTTAGAAACTGGCTGTCGGACAGACGCCAGAGGGTGGTGGTTAATGGAAATCGCTCGAAGGAAGGAAAGGAGAATAGTGGAGTCCCTCAGGGTTCGGTGCTGGGGCCAATCCTGTTCAATATGTTTGTGAGTGACATTGCTGAAGGGTTAGAAGGAAAAGTGTGCCTTTTAGCAAATGATACCAAGATTTGTAACAGAGTAGGCACTGAAGAGGGAGTGTAAAATATGAAAAAGGATCTGCAAAAGTTAGAGGAATGGTCTAATGCCTGGCAACTAAAATTCAATGCAAAGAAATGCAGAGTAATGCATTTGGGGATTAATAATCGGAAGGAACCATATATGCTGGGAGGAGAGAAGCTGATATGCACGGACGGGGAGAGGGACCTTGGGGTGAGTGTCCAAAGATCTAAAGGTGAAAAAACAGTGTGACAAGGCAGTGGCTGCTGCCAGAAGGATGCTGGGCTGTATAAAGAGAGGTGTAGCCAGTAGAAGGAAGAAGGTATTGATGCCCCTGTACAGGTCATTGGTAAGGCCCCACTTGAAGTATTGTGTTCAGTTTTGGAGACCGTATTTGGAGAAGGACATAAGAAGACTTGAAGCAGTCCAGAGGAGGGCAACGAAAATGATAGGAGGCTTGCACCAGAAGACGTATGAGGAGAGACTGGAAGCCCTATGTATACCCTAGAGGAAAGGAGAGACCCTATGTATACCCTAGAGAAAAGGAGAGACAGGGGAGATATGATTCAGACATTCAAATACTTGAAGGGTATTAACGTAGAACATAATCTTTTCCAGAGAAAGGAAAATAGTAAAACCAGAGGACATAATTTGAGGTTGAGGGGTAGTAGAGTCAAAGGCAATGTTAGGAAATTCTACTTTACGGAGAGGGTGGTGGATGCCTGGAATGCACTCCCGAGAGAGGTGGTGGAGAGTAAAACTTTGACTGAGTTCAAAGAAGCGTGGGATGAACACAGAGGGTCTAGAATCAGAAAATAATATTAAAAATTGAACTAAGGCCAGTACTGGACAGACTTGCACGGTCTGTGTCTGTATATGGTGGAGAATGGGCTGGGGAGGGCTTCAATGTCCGGGAAGGTGTAGATGGGCTGGAGTAGGTTTTAACGGAGATTTCGGCAGTAGGAACCCAAGCACAGTACCGGGTAGAGCTTTGGATTCTTGCCCAGAAATAGCTAAGAAGAAAAAATTAAAAAAATTTAAATTGAATCAGGTTGGGCAGACTGGATGGACCATTCAGGTCTTTATCTGCCGTCATCTACTATGTTACTATGTTATTATTATACCAATGCTCCGTGATCAATACATTGATATCAGGATGCCTGGGAAATGTATTAAACTGGGCTTTCACTCCACTCATAACTGAGAAGGGAAGTTTGGGGACCTGCTGGGAGACCAAGTTTAATTCCCATAGTGAATCAAAAATTAGATCCAACAGAGCAGAGAGTTTGAATGGATGGAAGACCATGGGATCATTGTCTTGATCAAGGGCCACCATGAGATCTAATGCACATGCACCTGTTATGCGACCTTGCATCCACTGACAGGGAGGGCGCACCCTATGACAGTAAGGGCACAGTAAGAGCCCCTTCATGCTCTGGATCTCCCTCAGAAAGGTCCCCTAGATTCTGGCCAACTGCAGCCATTGAGGTAGATGCACCCTGAGAGCCCTTGCCCCCTTGTGCGCAGTCAGAAGCGATGCCAAACTTCTCTTCAGAAGATCGACTGTCCTGAAAGGCTCTCCACATCAAATTAACAAATTCCAGAGAAAATGCCGAGTCTCCTGTAGAGGACTCCAGCTTACGTCTCTTGGGCTCCGTGGCCTTTTCGCCTAGGATAACTGCCATTCCGGGGCTCTGAAAGGAATATAGCCCCAACAGACAGGCTTCCCACCTATTTTTCAGCCCTAGAGATCAAAGAAGAGGCTAAGCTGATTGCTTCCGTTCCCCCTGCAAGGGCGTTGTTTAGGCACTGATTCAGAACAAACCTGGCACAAAATAGGGTCAAAAGAGCCTGAGAACTCCATCCCTGCTAGTTTTGAGGCAAAACAAGGTGATTTGGAGCTTCTGGAGAACTTAAAAAAAACCCAAACCAAAACCCCAACAAAACCCTGGGAAATCCATGATAGTTGCTGCTGAAGCATTTTGGCACCAAAAAATGACTCAAAAATGCTAAAATAAAATGAACAAAGTAGCGATTTTAAGATTTTAGAGTTGGGAGAACATCAGAGAACAGGCAGAAACCTTCAAAAACCATATTTACAGACCTCTGGATCTTCCTCATAGGCTTAACAGCCTTATTCACTGTGACTTGTGCTAGCAACGTGCTGCAGCCTGCCTCAGCTCCAAAGGTACCTGGATCTGGGAGAAGAATTCACTGCCTTGCTACGGAACATCCTTCCACCAGTGCTGAATCTTTGGGCTGCCAGTCAGACCAGTGTCTGACTGAGTCTCCAATCCCCAAGGGCCCACAGATAGGGGAGGTAAAATGCAGCTAGCACCCTGTGAGACCCTGAGCCCCCTATGGATGCCTAACAGCCTGCGCTCAAGCCCTTGCAATGCAGATGGACAATGCTACTGGGAAAACAGCCCTGAGCTCCAAAAAGGCTTCTGTAGGCTGGCCAACAGGTATCACAAGGGATTGGCCTCTCAGCAGCAGACCACACTCTGTTTCTCCTTCACGCAGGCAGAGCTGGACCCTCGACCAGGGGAGCTCTCAGCACCGAAAGAGAGGAAAAATACACTAAAATATTGAAGAAAAATAAATAAGCAGAGCAGATCAGAAAAACTCCATCTGGCTCGCATGCACAAGGAAAAAACTGTAAGGGGCAGCAGAGTCATCTGTGAATTGGGAGGGATTAAAAAACCAGAGTGGATTCCTTCTGCATGGCTCGTGGGCACTAGAATATAATCCATCAGTCCAGAATTACCCACCTGTATCTATGGATGAAAAAGTACTGTATAATACACTATTTGTAGTGTTCAAAAATGGATTAAAGCCCACTGAAGATTACCGTATTTTTGCGGATATAACGCGCACCCGTGTAAAACGCGCACACGGGTATAGCGCGCAGAAACCACACTTGTATGTACGGAAACTTTTGTATACAGCGCTCATAGGTATACTGCGCATGCTGCCCGACTCTCCTCTGGCCACCCCGACTCTCCTTTCGCCCTCCCCGACTCTCCTCTGGTTGCCCCGACTCACCGTTCACCCGCCCCTGACTTTCCGTGCACTGCCCCGACTCTCCGTGCGCTGTCCCGACTCTCCGTTCACCTGCCATGACTTTCCGTGCACTGCCCCGCCTCTCCGTGCGCTGTCCCGACCCGGAGTTTTCTCAGCAGAATTTCCCAGACCACCTCTTCCTCTCAACACATTGACACGCTAGTGGGTTTATTTTATAGCTTTTTCACTCCCTTCGGTCTGCCTGTCCCCCTTGAAGTCCTGTCCCCCCTTGAAGTCCTGTCCCCCCTTGAAGGTCTGCCTGTCCCCCTTGAAGGTCTGCCTGTCCCCCTTGAAGTCCTGTCCCCCCTTGAAGGTCTGCCTGTCCCCCTTGAAGGTCTGCCTGTCCCCCCTTGAAGGTCTGTCCCCATCCTGAAAGCCTGATGCCCCCCCTCGACGTCCGATTCTTCTCCCCCCTCGGCAGGACCACTCGCACCCCCACCCCGAAGGACCGCCGACTCCCCGACAATATCGGGCCAGGAGGGAGCCCAAATCCTCCTGGCCACGGCGACCCCCTAACCCCACCCCGCACTACATTACGGGCAGGAGGGATCCCAGGCCCTCCTGCCCTCGACGCAAACCCCCCTCCCCCCCAACAACCGCCCCCCCCAAGAACCTCCGACCGCCCCCCCAGCCGACCCGCGATCCCCCTGGCGACCCCCACGACCCCCCCACCCCCCTTCCCCGTACCTTTGGTAGTTGGCCGGACAGACGTGAGCCAAACCCACCTGTCCGGCAGGCAGCCAACGAAGGAATGAGGCCGGATTGGCCCATCCATCCTAAATCTACGCCTACTGGTGGGGCCTAAGGCGCGTGGGCCAATCAGAATAGGCCCTGGAGCCTTAGGTCCCACCTGGGGGCGTGGCCTGAGGCACATGGTCGGGTTGGGCCCATGTGCCTCAGGCCGCGCCCCCAGGTGGGACCTAAGGCTCCAGGGCCTATTCTGATTGGCCCACGCGCCTTAGGCCCCACCAGTAGGCGGAGCTTTAGGATGGATGGGCCAATCCGGCCTCATTCCTTCGTTGGCTGCCTGCCGAACAGGCGGGTTTGGCTCCCGTCTGTCCGGCCAACTACCAAAGGTACGGGGAAGGGGGGTGGGGGGGTCGTGGGGGTCGCTAGGGGGATCGCGGGTCGGCTGGGGGGGGCAGTCGGAGGTTCTTGGGGGGGGGGGCGGTCATTGGGGGGAGGGGGGTTTGCGTCGAGGGCAGGAGGGCCTAGGATCCCTCCTGCCCGTAATGTAGTGCGAGGTGGGGGTAGCCATGGCCAGAAGGGTTTGGGCTCCCTCCTGGCCCGATAATGTCGGGGAGTCGGCGGTCCTTCGGGGTGGGGGTGCGAGCGGTGGGGGTGCGAGCGTCCTTCCGGATGATGAATCGGGCGTCGGGCGGGGTGTGAAATATGTAAAAAAAATTTTGTATAACGCGCGAAGGGTATGCGCGGTACGTAAAAACGCGTATAACGCGCGCGTTATATCCGCGAAAATACGGTACATATTCACACTCAAAATAGAAGACATGGAATGAAAAGAAGTAGAAAAACACTTATAATGGATTGTCTCCTATTTTTAATACAATGCTCTTACCAGGAATCACAATATAAAATTTAGAAAAGATGGATGCTGGCTAGTACCAATAATATTTAATGACTAGCATATACTGGTATTTCCCTTTATGGCAAATCAAGGATGTTCTTGTTCTCCTTCTGAAAAATATCACCGTTTTGTACAAACTGGAGTTGCTGAATGTTTATTACATCGGATGTTCAATACACTACCTGTGAAACTCTGAATACTGCAGCTTTTGTTGACCTTCCCTTCCAAAGAAATGAGCAAGCAAGGTTGTATTAATATCTGAGCCATCCAAAGTTGACTCCTGTAAGGCAAAATAATATGCTAAAGTAATGGGCACTTATTACACACTGGCTCAAACTCTAAATTCAGTACCAAAATATTTTCCATGTTAGAAGTGGCATCAGATTTTTTTTAAAGGACCAAATCAACACCCAAGATAAAGCTAAATATGAAATTCAAGCAAATCCCATAAATACCCCTCCATTTTCCAATAACATTTTATTCTGCTTATTAGAGGCATGCTCAACAGTGATTTTTTCAGTTTAAAAGTATAACTTCTGGTGGAATTCAGTTTGTTTATAAAAAAAATTAGAACTATATGCCATAGAAAAACTTAATCCTCTTTCTCTTAACTTGAAGGGATGTATATGGTTACCCATTGACAATTATTTAAATAATCTGTATATTTCTTCCCTTCACACATGGAATTTCTATCCATAAGGATTCTACACTGCTATCTATGTCATGCAGAATGTTTATTTTATTTGATTCAATTCCATCTTTAACATATAGCACAACCCTCCCTCCAATCTGATCTACTCTATCATTGCAATATGACTTGCAACCAGGTAAAACAGTATCCTATTGATTGTCCTCCTTCTACCAGGTCTCTGAGATGCCTATTATATCTACTTCATCATTCAGTGCTATAAACTCTAAGTCTCCTAATTTATTTTTTAGACTTCTAGCATTTGTATACAGATACTTCAAATTGAGTTTTTTCCTTGTATCTACAGGCTGTTGAGAAGATGACAGGGATAACTTGACATCTTTACTCTGCTTCCCTCTTAAGCACTCTTGGCTTTCTTTCACCATTTTTGAAACCTCTCTATTGGGAAATTATACTTCTAATAAATTGTTTTAAAATTACATTACATTAGTGATTTCTATTCCACCATTACCTTGCAGTTCAAGGCGGATTACGAAAGGAGTTATCTGGCCATTTCCAGAGGAATTAAAGAGTTGCTTCAGAGAATTGGGACGAATCTTGCGGTGTTAGTTTGTCTTCAAGGATTTCTTGACTAGCAGGGTTTTTATTTCTTTTCTGAACGATTTGTAGTTTGGGATCGTTATCAGTAAATTGGAGAGTTGGTAGTCTAGTTTTGCTGCTTGTATGGCTAGAAGACCATCGTACAGTTTTTTTTGTTTGACGTCTCTGATTGGGGGGGTGCATGAATGGTGTGTGGGTTCTCCTATGTCTGGTTGTGGTAGTTAGGATTAAGCGATTGTTCAGATAGGCTGGGCTGACTCCGTTTATGGTTTTAAATAGTAGGCAGTAGAATTCTTGCTTGTATTGGGAGCCAGTATGAGTCAAAGTATGCTTCAGTGATGTGGTCGTGTTTCCTTAGTGAATAGATAAGTCTTAGAGCTGTGTTTTGAACTGTTTGTAGTTGTTTTGTCATGGTTGCGGGGCAGGGGAGATAGAGAATGTTGCAGTAGTCTAGAAGACTAGGGACTGGACCAAGAGCTGGAATTGTGTCAGAGGAGGGGCGTGACCGCGACAGAGGAAACAGCTCCGAAGCAGTACAAAGATCGCTAACACCGCGATCTTGTTTGCAGGCTGTTCCTCAAAGGTAAACAGTGCGGGGAGGCCAGGGGGGAATCCGGACCCCAGTGGGAGGCCGGGGGAACATGCAGGCCTTCCGGGGGGGGGGGGAGGTGATCAGTCCTTCGGGGTGGGGGGTGGGACAGGCCTTCAGGGGGGACAGGCAGGCAGGCCTTCAGGGGTGGGATGCAGGCTTTTAAGGGGGGGGGGAAGGCCTTCAAGGGGGAAACAGGCCTTTAGGGGTGGGGTGCAGGCCTTTGAGGGGACAGACCTTCAGGGGAGGGGGCTCTGATGTAGAAGTAAATGAAGGGAGGGAAGGGAGGTTCAAAGAGATATACATATGCTGGACTTTGGGGAGGAAGAAATGGGTCTGAAAATAGAAGAGAGGGAGAGAGATGATGGACAATGGGATTTAGGGAGAGAAGGAACAGAAAGGGAGAGAAGTTGGACACAAGGGATGGTGTGGAGGGGAGTTAGAGATACTGGATAGGAGGGTAGTTGGGAAAAGAAAGGGAGACCCTGGGGTGGTGGGGAAGGAGGGAGAGATGCTGGATGAAAGGGTAGTTGAGAAAAGGTGGATCTGTGGAGGGAGACAAAAAAAAGGAAAGAAGCCAGACCTCCAGGGGAGGGAAGGGAAACGGAAGGGGAGGACAGAGATGGATGGTTAGCATGGAGAAAGAAGGAGATCCTGGCAAGCAAGTTATCAGAAGACAACCAGAGCCTGGGATCAACAAGATTTGAATATTGACCAGACAGCAAAAGGTAGAAAAAAATAATTTTATTTTCTGTTTTGTGATTACAATATGTCAGATTTGAAATATGTATCCTACCAGAGCTGGTGTTAGACCGCAAACGTGAGCTAGGATTTAACAGAGAGGAAAAGTCTTTTTTGTTTGTTTATTTTGTTTACACCACAGTGCCAGTGTGGTTAGGAGAAGGCAAAAGGGGTGAAGAGGCTATAAAATAAACCCACGAGGATGTTTGAAAAAACCATCCAATTGGGCAGGAAAATCGAATCAAATTGAAAAACAATTCAATAGGCTGAATCGAATCGAATTAATTTTTCCTGAATCGGGCAGCACTAGTACTTTCCCTATGATGTTTACCTTTCACTTTTTGTCTTCCCCCACTTATCTCTGGCACACACTCTCATCCTCTCATCATCTCTCCTGCATTCGCTTCCCTTCTCCTTTCTTGGAACATTCTGTCACATCCCTTTCCCCCAAGCATCCACTCACCCTTCTCTCCCTTCCTTCCTCTCCAAACACACTTCTCTTCCTTCCTTCTCTGTAGAACACACTCCTTTACCTCTTTCCCTGTGCTTCCCCCCACCCCAAACATGCACACACACTTTCTTTACTTTCCATTTGCCCTCCTGCACTCTCTCTCTTCCTTTTCCCCCAAATGTGCACACACACTGTTCCCTCCCCAACCCAGCACAGACTCTTATTCTTCTTCCCTTCAAGGCATCAATACTGTGTCCCCCCCCCCCCCCCACTGCTCCTATCTTCCCACCCCCAAGCATGCACTCTCTCTTTTTTTTCTCTTCAGGGCATTTATTCTTCACTACTTTCCCCCTAGGCACTTCGTCTCTCCCTTCCTCAACCTCCCCCTGTATCCCATTGGGTGTGCTTGTACAAAGATACACACACATACACACATATATATTCTATCTCTCCCTTGCCCTTCCTGATTCCTCCCACAGTGTCTCTTTTCAGCTCTGGATAGCCTCAAGCACCACATGTCAGTCTATGGCTGGTAAGGTATGCAAAGTGCACCCCATACTCCAACAGACAAGGCAGACAAAGTATCTGAGCCCTCAAATGTATTATATATAGAAAAAAATTATTTATTTTCCAAATATTTACCTAATTGCATTGAAGGTGGTTTCATCCTCTTCCAACTTAAAATATGCACTTAGGCTAAAAAAAAGTGACTGCCAACTCAAAAACTTTTGCAGTTAAAAAATTTTAGATTTACAAGATTTGCCTTCCATTAGATCTGAGCATCAAAAGTAAACTATTGTTTAGCCACTTCTTGTAGAGCTAGATTTTGCTCATTTGAAATTCTAGCTGCCTGGAGTGTAATCACAAATCTAGAAATTCAACAATAAATAAATGTATAAATAAGCTGTTCAAAAATATTCCCACACCAGTAGAAGAAAGCAAAACGCAACATTTGACAAGATAAATTGTTTGTAGTTATGTTTTATTTTAAGACTGACAGTTTATGTTAGCTATTCATTTACTAGTAAACCATCAAACAGGCAGCTCTTTTGCTGTGTAATTTTTTTTCCCTACAGAAAAAAATTAACTCTAGCAAAAAACAAAGAACTTTAGCTCAACAACTGCAACTCTATATAGACTAAAACCACACAACATGTCCTGGGTTTCTTCCTTATATTCTTCTTTCACCACTAGCATAGAGGCATTCTTTGAACACAACAAAACATTAAGTGACATGAAGAGAGATGTTTTGAAAGTCCATAAGGATTTGAACAAAACTATTCTTATGACATCTAAATAGCCTCTCTCATCTTTTATCCTACTGAAGAGCTAAGATGAAAGACAAGAATCTTTTCATGAGACTTAATACTAATGGTTATTTAGCTTTCAGCAGCATCAGTAACAAGGCCCATTAGTCTACAGTGTGTTCCATGCTTATTGCATATGTAACATGTAAAGTATTTTATTGTTAAAAGATAACTTTTCTTTTTCTAACAGTTCACCAAATGCCAGCAACAACTAATCAAACTTGAAAGCAATGTGACATTCATATTTGCATTAATTGATTGAAAGTAAAATTTTTCAATATCTCAGGGTATGTACCTAAGAAGTTCGGTGCTTAGGTTACAAACAAGATTGTTACATAACTATTTCTATCTACAGTACTTATCTGAACAGCTAAAGCAAACTTTTATACCTTGTCAGAATCAACCTTTTTTTTTGCCTTTTCAATCTGCATATTCAAGATAGATTAAAATATGTGCAATAAGAGAACATACGAGTACATGGGGGGAGGGGGCAGAATTCTCTTACTGTTGAGTTGTAGTGAAAACACTGATAAACGAGAGCTTACAATGATATTTTTAAAGCTAAGTCTCTCCAAGTATTCTCATACTCAGATTTCTACAGATACAGACAAAAAGATGCATATAAACAATGCATTATCTTAGTTTATCTAAGATGACAAAGCATACTCCTACTGTAGATTTATAATAAATATGCACCTACTTGTTTTGCTAGGCTCTATTTGCCAAAGTAGAATTGGCACATTTCCAAGCACAATGTTAGTGGGAGTGGAACAGACAGCATTCAAATAGTACAGAACAGTACCTTGCTTGAAAACTGAACACACATAATAGAAAACTGCTGAGAGAGGTTGGTGTAAGACAAAGTTGAACCATAAGTACCCACTTCATAATGTTAAACTAATGTACATTTTAGAATATGTTCTTTCTTTCATGTAAGTCGTGGGATATCTTCAGCAAATTTGAACACATCCCACAAGCTGACAGTTTCATCTCCAACAAAAATGCATATTTTTTCTACATTCCATAATGCCAGAACAATTTATACTTGGAAACGTGTTCCTTTATATTAAGAGCACCTGACCTGAACATGTAGTAGTATAACAATTTCAACTACATGTTTTTGGAAGCAAGAAGAAAATGTATTACAAGCTATATATTACCTGATACATTGCTATTGAATTAAATTTGTATGCCACTCAAGCTTTTCCTCCTCCTCCTTTCTTTGATGTGCATGTATGTGTGTTTGTATATCTGTGGAAACCTGCTAAAAACTGAGTACTGTATTTACTATCGTATTTGCAATTTTCAGTATGTGCAAGCTACAGAAGTAAATCATGGCAGAGAACTCCCGATTGATCTTCTCTCGATATATAACAAAAACAGAACCCATTCTTGAAAGGGCTGCCAGATAAAAAAAAGAAAAAGAAAATATTTTCATTTTCACTCATACACACTTTTGACATTGGGGAAGGGAGGAGGACACGACCAAAAAGGAAAAGTTCAGCCCCAAGCAAAAGAATTCAATTATGGTAACAAAGAATGCTCTAAAACAGAAAGCAGACAGAGCTCCTGACAATTTGTTTGGACTGAGTGGCACAGGTAAGAAAGTTTCAAATGCTTCATGAGGAAATCTAATTAAGCTCCTCCAGTACTCTTTTGCATTTATCAGCTTATCCTTTCTAATTCTATGGCAATCTAGAAATGTGGCAAAAGAAAACACATACAGCATTATTCTTAAAGAGCCAGGGCAAACATGCATACTGGCGTAACGACGTATACAATGACATCACCATGAAAACGTTCACAAAAAGTACTTTATTGTAGAGGCAAATAATAAAAAAAAAAAAAAATTAAATTGTAAAGAAATAACTTAGGTACTTTCTTTTTTTTGCCGTGTGTGGAGCGATTGAGATTGGAGCAACTATAATCTTTTTTCCCCTGAGCATGCGCTTAGTGAAACAGGGTCTCCCGTAGGGATCTGAAGTGAGGTCACCGCAACTGACAGCTGGATTGAAGAAGCTCTTGAAGTACAAGATAAGTGGCAGTTTATTTCCTTGTGCTTTTTGATTATGCTGTAAGTGCAGGTGGAGTTTTTTTGGTGGCCTGTGATCATTAAGAGAGTGTCTGTTTAATGTTTATGACAATAGTAGCACTCCCCAGTCATCGTTTAACTTTAATTGTGGCCTTTTTCTCCACCTGTTTTATGGCTACTGATGTTGTGTATAATAGCTGCCGGCCATTCCCTGGAACAGAGTAGACTTTAGTTCTGTAATACTAAATTAAGGGGCCATTTTACTATGCTGCATTAGCTGATATTAGGGTTTATACATTGCAAATTTGGAAGCTAATTTTTAGGTCAATAAGTGAAACCCCTTGGAATTATCATGTCACAGACCAAGGTTAAATGTATGTGGCAAGGGGGGAGGGAAAGGGGAGGATGTGGGGATCGGCAAGTTGGGGAGGGTATTGTAGAAGAGGTGGCTGGGTGGGAATGAGAGAATGAAAGAGAATCAGGCTATTGCTGAGCAGAGGGAAAGGTAATGGAGAAGGAAGGTAGGATTTGATTGGTGAGTTGGAAGAGAAAAGGCAAGGAGAAGGTCTGGTGGGTGAAGAATCTTAGCAGGCTAAAGTTGTATGGGATTGGGGGTGTGGGAGGTGGGTGAAGGGCTGCGGAACTGAGCCACCCAAGTTTTATTTAAAATTTGATGTAAACGTTTATCAGTTTCCTAAGCGATATTAAAAAAAGGGGACATTAACAAACATGAACAAATACAATCAGACGAACACTAGACTTACTTCACAATCAGGAAAAAAGGAAAGGAACTACAATAAATTATAGGACAGAGAGGTAGACCTACAGGGATGTTGTAGAGAAGTCCCAGCTCCAGTCTGGCAGCTCCTGTGCTGCCTTGGAGGAGGGAGGTCTCCTAAAAGAAGAACATCACCCTAGTGATGCAGGAAATGATCCTGTAGCCAGGACCTGCCCACTAGGAGAAGCAGATGCAATATCCTCTTGCACCGAGGATCTTTCTCCAGGGGCTTCAGCCCAGAAGGAAGGAGTTAGGACAGCTGTTGTAGTGGGAGATTCAATCATTAAGCATATGGATAAGATGGATAGCTGGGTGGCTGATAGGCATGAGGATCGCCTGGTCACTTGCCTACCTGGTGCGAAGGTGGTGAACATCATGTGTCACTTAGATAAGATATTAGCTAGGGAATCAACCGCTGAGCATGAGCCAACTCAGGCCTAGATTCTCAAAAAACTGAGTTAAAAAACGATGGGCTGCTATCGCAGCCATTCTGGTACTGATTTTAAAAAAGCGAGTCATTCTCCCAAAAAACTCTCATGCAAATGAAGTTGGCAGAGAGTAGTGTAGACTCATTAAATTTGCATGTGCCCATCGCTGGTGATAGTGATGGGCACATACGCAGAATAAACGCAAAAAGAAAAAAACAAACCAAAACACAACAACAGCAGGATAGATGTTCAATCTAAACTAAACCTTAGATTTGTAGACTGGGTCATCACCAATGGGAGTTCGACTCGGTTAACAATAAGAATGGTACATAAATAAAAAGAAAGGAAAAGAAAGAATACTGAAATTTAAGGAAAAATTAATACTGAAATTTAAGGAAAAATTAATGTGTGGTTTCCAAAGTAATTAGCAAACAAAATTGTCTTCAATTATACCTTCTCCTAAAATACTCCAAAGCATACTGCAGCTTCGACACCTGCTTGCCTTACCTCATCACAGCAGCCACTCCGACAACCATAGGAAATATAACCCAAAGGCACAACTATCACCTAAAAACTACACCTAAAAACTAGTCTTTTCCCCAATCAGGAGGTGGAATTATTTTAACTCCCATTCCAAAGAACCCAAAACTCAGGCCCTCTGATATGATCAATTACTGGCCAGTAGCTTCCATCCCCCTATTCATCAAAATGATGGAGGGATATGTCACAGAACAACTCAAATTCTATTTACAATGCTTAAATATCCTCCACCCTTCACAATCAGGATTCAGGAAAAATCACAGCACTGAGACAGCGGTCGCAGCGCTACTAACATACAGCAAAGAACTATTAAGCAAGTGTTACAATGCAATAGTAATCCAATTTAACCTAAGCAGCATGTTTCACCTAGTAGATTTTAATCAAATAGCTGAGAACTTCAGTGATTTTGGATTTAGCAGCCTGATCCTCTCGTGCTTCTAAGGCTTCCTAACCTCTCTGCACTATGATGTACATAAGGATGGTGAACTACCTGTTAGCTGGCACCCTCCTAGGAGGGTCTTTCAAGGGTCCCTTCTCTTACTGTCAGTGTTCGACTTCCTAATGGAATCCTTGGGAACCAATCTAGATCTTGCACGAATAAAACATTTCACCTATGCAGACAACATTAACGATCAAACTACCTGTAACAACTGCATTAGTCAATCCCTTCACCATGGTCAAGAAACGTGTCCACATCATAGAAAATTGGACCTCAACCCATTGCCTCAAACTAAATAAAATGATGTTGATGTTATCAAATTCCTTTAGCTAGGACCCTCGACTGATCCACGCTACACTTAGAGAATTACAGTAGATGATGCAGACTTTCCATTAGAACTACAATCTTGAATATCTGTGTCAAACTGTTCATTGTAACTTCCTGGGTAACTGACCCAACCTCTTATAATGTAATCTGACCTTGAACTGAATAAGTAAAAGCGGAATAGAACACCTGATTAACATAATGTAACATAACCTATTTAAGCTGTACCCTTAGACTGCACTCCTCTTCTGCTATCTCTTCCCTACATTTGTAATCTATTCAAGCTGTAATCTTGGACTGTATTAATGGACCTGTTCCTCTCATTAGGAGCTGCCAAGGGGGGGGGGGAGGTCTTATCTTTTATGAATATAGTCTGTTTATGGTTGAATTTCCCAACATCAATTATATACACATGAAAATGGTCACATATATACTCCATTGCTAATGGAGGATAAAGACAGACCCAAATATTCAATGACTTGCAAACAATAGGACATGAGAAATTAAATTATTGACTTTTGGAGTAAAGAAGAAAGATCATCTTGAACTAGGAGAAATTTATATCACTAAGCTGGGCCATTTATTATTCAGCCTTCTACTTCAACTCAGTTTGAACCATAATTCCTTGTAAATTCTAGAAAAACATAACATGACAATTCTACCCAATTAGGTGGTAGTAGATATGTTATGCATAATGCACATTTTATACAACCCAACCATTTGATTTTACTCAGAAAAAGCCCTGGACAACATAATTGTTATTTGATCATCACATTATCCAAACTCCAATTTTACAAATAGCTTACTTTAATATATATATACTAGTCTTATAGCTCGTTACATTAATGGGTGCTAGAATATATGTGTGTGTGTGTCTCTCTTTATTTCTTTTTCTCTCTGCTTAGCCGCTTTCTGTGTTTTTTGGGGGAGTTTTTTCCTTGGCTGTCCACAACCACCCCTTGCCTGCTCCCCGTCCATTATCCCTTCCTTTTACCTCCCCTGTGTCCTCCACCACTCCATCACTGCTCACCTTATCCAGCAGCAGCCCCTTTGTTTTACCTCCCCCCTGTCCATCATCACCTTCTTCCTGCTCCCCCTGCACGGTCTAGTCACTAGCCTCATTAACAATTTAAAGCAGCTGTAAAATAACCCTTAACATATCCTCATAAGCAAAATACAAAATATCAAACCATACCCAACCTACCGCATCACTGCTTATCCTCTCCTGTATTGCATTGCAAATGGCAACGTGCCTGGTGAACCCTTTCAGCCTCGGCTACATTGGGAATGCTCCAGAATGTGTTATAACTGTTCCTTTCCCATCTCACTTCCTGAGAGTGAAAAGGAGAGTGTTTGGACTTTTAAAAAGACCCCGGGGGAAGTTCTGAAGTGGAATTTTTGTTGTTAGTATGTGCAGAGAGGGAAGGTATAGTCCACGACACCAGGATATTAACTTTGTAGTTGCGGCCATTTTGAAGATCGTTCTGCTCTGCTCCTTGCCTTACTATATTTTTAAGTTGAAAGACACGGTGGCGGCGGCTCCTCTCAAGATCCCCGACTGCATCGGACATCCGACGCAGGTGGGGATCCTGAGAGGAGCTGCTGCCTCGTCTTTCAACTTAAAAATATAGTAAGGCAAGGAGCAGGGCAGACCGAAGAACAGCACGGCTGACAGCCGCCGCATCCGACATCCGCCTCGGGGGAGACAGCCGCCGCGTCCGACATCCGCCTCGGGGGAGGAGAGAGGACTTCAGGCAAGGAGCAGGGCAGAGCAAAAAACAGCACGGGCCGACATCCGCCTCGGGGGAGGAGAAAGGACTTCAGGCAAGGAGCAGGGCAGAGCAAAAAACAGCACGGGCCGACAGCCGCACGGAAAACGGACACACGCGATGGGAGTGCGCATGCGCGGCCTAGCATTTTATTTAATTTTGACTAAACATACTAAAAACAATGTAAAAGCTCAGTGGCATACAATCAAAATTTTATTAAAAAAAGGTCTGTAGAAACATAGGCAGATCAACTGGAAAACTGCCCCTAAGAAATGTAAGTTCTATAATTTTCTTCTACCATTCTAGAGTTCTTCAAAGTGTGATTCTTTTTAGTTTTCTCTACAATAATTTTTTTTATTTCATGTTTCCTAAATCACATTTGATGTTGTCTACCTCTTAAAGTGAGACAATAAAATATGTAGAGATATGATTATAAAAGTCTATCATTAGGTTTCATCCCTATGGAATAGAAGACAGCTATCCACCCCATTTTGAAAAAGGATTCATTAAGACAAGTCTCAACCTGAAAGCTATTGTCCTGTGTCAAATCTGCCATTTCTCTCTAAACTATTAGAGTGATTCGATGCGCGGTATACGGGTGTGCGCGGTATATAAAAATTTCTGTACATAAATTTGTGTTTTCCGCGCGCTATACCCGTGTGCGCGTTTTACACGGGTGCGCGTTATCTACGTGAAAATACGGTAACTTGGCATTATCCTGTACAGTGCATTCAAATTTCATCTATGACAAAAATCATACTTAGATACTAATTCATGTACAACTCTTCTTTAGTCACTTCTAAATTTGACTACTGCAATGTTGTTTACACAGTCTTCCATTGGTTTCCATTATGAAACTTCAAACTATCCAACACGTTTTCATTTGACTACTAACTCATGTGTATCGCTACAACCATGTTACCCCCTTGCTAAAGGAATTTCACTGGTTTCCAGTGAAATTTCAGAGCATAAATTGCTGACTTTAACCTACAAAACATTAAACACTGGGATACCTTCTTATCTGGCCTAATTTATCATATCCTACTGCCTGCCAAGTTCCTTCCGATCAGTATCTGCCAACCAATTATCAATTCCTCCTTTACACTTGACCAGATTAATTTCCACTTGTCATTCTGCCTTCTTTGTACTACTGCTACTACTATGGAATGCTCTTTCCCTTACCTTAAATTCTGAGCCCTCAAGACTCACCTCTTTAGGCGTGCGTTTGATGAGGAGAGCTGAGTTTCTACCTGGGGTGTAGCGATGGATTGGAATTAGAATGTGTGTGTTCTTGAGTTTTACTATGTATTTCCTTTCCAGTTACTGTTTTTGTAAACTGCTATGATTTTAAGTTGATTAGCAGTCAATAAGTATTTAACAAACATAGATCATAAATTAGAAGATAGAGAATATTGGAGGTAGAAATCTTAATGTGTATTAGGGAAGAAGATAAAAACCTTGATATTCTGATTGATAAATCTTGCACTATAACTATGGAAAATTGTAACCTGTAAATTGTATATTGGTATTAGATCCCTAGTATGTGTCAAGTTAGGATACAAACTTGTATCGTAAAACTTTTATGGAACTATGGCAAATTGTAACCTGTTAACTGCATATTAAATATGTTTAACCTGTAACCCATTCTGAGCTCTTTGGAGAGAACGGGATAGAAAATGAATTAAATAAAGAAGCAAACTAACAAATTTGAAAACAATCATAGGCAAAGGGAAGAAATATGTATGACTATACTTAAATGTATTGTCAAGCATGCACTGAATTTGGCAAATATTCTGAATAAACATTTTACATTCTTGTTCCCTTCCTAAAGGCACAAATGAGTCACAGTGCTAAAGTAGAAAACCAGAAAAATGAAACCAGCATCACAGAGTTTCCAGTAAAATTATATACATTTTCTGTAACCTTTATGAAATTTCTGACCATTTGCATTGCACAAGGCTAGCAGGTTCGGATGTATATGAGAGACTATAAATAACTCACATTGTCTACTTTAAGCTCTACAAAAATGCTAAAGTGTTACCTTCCTCCCTTTCAAAAATGGGGAAAAAATATCTGCAGCTTTAAAGGTGAAGTTTTAAAAGCCTTATTTGTCCTGAAATAGTTTATTAAAATTTTGATATGCTACCATTACAAATTCATTGAACATAGCAGTGCACAATAAAAGACAACAAACAAAATGCAAGGAATGCCAGTAGATAGAACAGATAACATTCATACAGACAAGAGGAGGGGGTGGGAGGGGGACATGTATATTGCCTCTTTGTAGTTTTACAATCACACTCAAAGTAGTTTACATAAAGGTACTTTAAGCATTTTCCCTATCTGTCTCAGTGAGCTCACAGTCTATCTAATGTACCTGGGGCAGTGGAGGATTAAAGGGAAAATTCTATAAGAAGCGCCCAAAAGTTAGGCGCCTAATTAGGCACTGTTCAGTGCGATTCAAGGAAAATTGGGTGCTGTTTAGTGAATCATGCTGAGTGGCACCTATTTGAGCACCTATTTTGGAGGCGCCCAAGAAATAGGCCAGCTCTAGGCACAACATTTAAGTACATCGCGGGACGGGTCGAGGTGGAAGATGATATCTTTCTTCTCAAGGGACCCTCGACCACAAGAGGACATCCGCTCAAGCTCAGGGGAGGGAAGTTTCGTGGAGACGCCAGGAAGTACTTCTTCACGGAGAGAGTGATTGAGCATTGGAACAAGCTTCCAGTGCAGGTGGTCGAGGCACGCAGCATCCCAGACTTCAAGAACAAATGGGATACCTATGTGGGATCCCTACGAGGTCATGCCAAGGGATAGGGTCACTAGGACTTGAATGAGCGGGTCAGTAGAGTGACAGTATAATTACAATTATACTTCAGGGGGTCAGTAGACTTAAGAGGGTGGGTAAATAGTGTGGGCAGACTTGATGGGCTATAGCCCTTTTCTGCCGTCATCTTTCTATGTTTCTATGTTTCTAACTAAAGCTTAGGCGCCCATGCAAGCACTTAAGCATGCTTAAGAGCAGCAATTCTCTAAGAAGGCACCTAACACGTAGCCACGCCCAAGCCTAACATGCATCGTGCCTATTTTTATGAAGGCCGCCTACATTTTTAGAGACACCTTGTTACAGAATCGTGCTTTCTTGATAGGCGTCTATGTTTCAATTAGTGCTGATTTAAAAGCTTAATTGAGCTTGTTGTTCAATTTAGATAGGCGCCTATCTAGTTGGGCGCCTCTGAAATAGGTGCCTAACTTTAGGCACTGGTTACAGAATTTGGGCCCAAGTGACTTGCTCAAGGTCACAGGGAGCAGCTTGGGTTTTGAACCTACAACCTCAGGGTGCTGAGGCTATAGCTCTAACCACTATGCCACACGCTCTTCCAACAAGGCTCTTTTGGGAGGATGGGCAAAAAAAAATTGAATAAATAAAACCCCCCCACAAAACTGCAGCTGCAACCAATAAGCTAGCCTGATGAAGCAGAAGAGTCAAATATCAAATTTCAAAAAAAGGACTTTTGGGTCTAGTAAAGTAAGAACAGGGAGGAGTCACAAATAATAATAATTAAATAAGATGTAAGATCATTGGCTGAGGGTAAGATATAATGGACTGAAGATGACCTATGAGTAAGCTGGGAGTCATTGGGAAGAGAGAGTCTGAAGAATTTGAAGATGTAGAAATGAGCTTAGTATAATAGATTTTCTTAGCTTCTTTAAATGAATATTATACAGATTATTGCAAGATATGAAAAAATGACAACTACTACTGAGTGATACCAGGGATTTCTGTAAGATTTAGAGACTTTCAAAGATGGGGAGGAATTGGCAAAGAAAGAAGTAAGAGTTGTAGTTCATCACAAACATTTCTCATCAAGTGAACGAGAAGTCAGAAGGAAAGAATGAATCAAGAGGAGGGGTGAGCTTTCAAAACCTTACAGGTCTGTTCTTCAGATAGGGAATGACCTGTGTAGCCTCAAAAATTCTATTATAGCACCTATTTTGTTTGCTTTTTAAAAGGAAAGATAACCTACTGAAATTTTAAGGAAAAATGCAAATTTCCAGTATCCTAAGATATATGGTAGACCACTAAAATGAGATTTTTGAATTGCCAATGACTTACGGTCTCTTTTACAAAGCCGCGCGGCAACAGCCCCGAAGCCCTTTAAATCTATATGGGCTTCGAGGCCGTTAGCGCAGCACTGCTGCGGCTTTGTAAAAGAGGCTGTTAAAAGTTTATATCTGCAGATTAATAATTTCAGCTCTTAAAAGCGTAATACCAAATAATAATGTGCTATATGTGGTAGCTCAACATTTCACATAGTGAATTTTTAGAAAAACATTTGTACTGACTGCTAAAACTAATTCCTGAAAGAGCCACTCAATATTTTGCATTCTAGTGCACTGATTTTTATATCAGTGAAGGACCACTTTTAGATACTATGGACCACTTTTAGGCAAACTATGGGCTCCTTTTACAAAGGCGTGTTAGGGCCTTAACGCGCAGAATAGCGCATGCTAAATTGCCACATGCGCTAGCCGCTACCGCCTCCTTTTGAGCAGGCGGTAGATTTTCGGCTAGCGCGCACTAATCCGCGCTAAAACGCTAAACGCACCTTCGTAAAAGGAGCCCTATGTTATATTAACTTTCATTCAAAGGCTAAATAAACAGTGCACACAGACTTCAAAGACACAGAAACATAGAAATATGAAGGCAAATAAAGGCCAAATAGCCCATCTAGTCTGTCCATCCACAGTAACCATTATCTCTTTCTCTCTCTGAGAGATCCCATGTGTCTATCCCAGGCCCTCTTGAAGACAAGTTTTAAGCTCCTAAACACATACTTACCTGGGAACTTGTCAAACTTTCTTCAATTGTTGTCAAATCATCTTTATGTCCAAGAATCTTCTGCAACTATGGTGTAATAAAAATATAACAATAATAAACAGATCAGGCTTACTCCATTGATTCAGGTACAAACTTAGGGACCCTTTTACTAAAGTGCATTAAGTTTTCGGCAAAATGCACTATAACACAAGATTTTAACATGTGACAAGCCTAAAACTAATGGTGCATTAAGAAGAGAGTCTCAGTATTTTTTTATTGCAGGTAGTTTGTTAAAATTCAGATTAAGGCACAGTATCTGCTCTCGTTTAATATGGAAGCACTTAGCGCCTCCTATTTAGGGGGCTGCAGATGGTTTTGCATTAACTCTCTGCAGTTACCATGCGCTAACAGTAACATTAACGCAAGACCTACATAAAAAAAATAGAGAGGCAATGCCCCCAAAAGTACCATGTTACATCTGGGCCTAGTGTGTGGTAAAATCCTGCAAAGCCCATGTTGTGAATAATAAGCATGATTTGAGGGGAGACAAATATAAATGAGGTAGTACAGATAAATCTTGCATGACCATGCATTAAGCCTATGTTGTGACAAATATAAATGAGGTAGATCAGATAAATCAGAATTATAGTTAGGGGCTTAAATTGAAGCTACATACATAAGTTGTTTATACATAAATTTCTTGCATCTGCTGTATCCTGTGACATGAGGTAATGGAAAGTCCTCTTCCAGTAAAAAGAAAGTGGTGCACTGGTAGAACAGAGAGCTCCTCCCAAAAAAGGAACTAATCCTCCATAAAAGCAATACAACTCCCCCCCCCAAAAAAAACAAACAAACAAACAACACATAAAACAAACAAACAATGGAGATTAAAAAAACAAACAAACAACAACCAGGGAAACGTCTTCTAATCAAACTTTATTAATGTGAACCAGCATTTGAACAAGAGGCATAGGCAGAATAATGTAGAAGTGAGAAAAGGCCTAAACTGTGATAAGATATCCTGATTCATAGAAATAGATGATGATTTCAGATGTATCCCAATAAATTGATGATAGGAGCGAAACTGCATATGATTAACTAAAACCATTACAATTTGGATAATGTAAGGGGAAATTAGTAATGAAGTAAGATTGACAAGAAATCATAGGACCAGTGGCATACCTAGGATATGTAAAGCAAAACTTTCAATTGGTGACTACTATGATTGTAGGACAATGTAGTAATAAAGTTTTGCAGAAAACTATGTGAGACAAGTATCAACTCTAAATTTACTCAAAAAGAAGGAAAAAGCCTCAGAAAAAGGCCTTCCCACCGCCACAAAGGTGGATATCAAGGTGGTTAGACGGTAACCTCACAGGCAAAACCTTAGTTAAAATGAGTGTTTGAGCAGAAAAACTTGTGCTTCACATATACAAATTTGTAGATAGAGGAAACACCACTTATCTTCAACTGATCGGCACACCGACGGAGGCCAGCGTTTCACCGACAAGCTGCATCAGGGTGTGACCCGACCGATCAGTCTGCCCTTCTGGAGTATAAATCCAGAACTGGTTTGAGTCAGCTCAACAAGCACCTGAGCTCAGAATTCGGCAGAAGTAAGGGCACACCTGGACTCCAGCACTGGCAGTTAGCCACTGAGAGAGAAAAGGGTAGGGCTCCTAGTTGCAAGCAGACAGACATTGAACCACACACTGAGCCATACAGGAGAAACCCAGCAGGTAGAGAGAAGGGAACCAGACCTTTTCTGCCAGGAGACAGAAATGCACCAGAGCCTTATACTCCAGAAGGGCAGACTGATCGGTCGGGTCACACCCTGATGCAGCTTGTCGGTGAAACGCTGGCCTCCGTCGGTGTGCCGATCAGTTGAAGATAAGTGGTTTTTCCTCTATCTACAAATTTGTATATGTGAAGCACAAGTTTTTCTGCTCAAACACTCATTTTAACGAAGGTTTTGCCTATGAGGTTACCGTCTAACTACCTTGATATCCACCTTTGTGGCGGTGGGAGGGCCTTTTTCTGAGGCTTTTTCCTTCTTTTTGAGTAAATTTAGAGTTGATACTTGTCTCATATAGTTTTCTGCAAAACTTTATTACTACATTGTCCTACAATCATAGTAGTCACCAATTGAAAGTGTTGCTTTACATACATTGGTTTTCAATATATCTGTGTTTCTATACCTAGGATATGTGACACCTGGAGCTGATCATTTTTTACCTCCCCCAATATAAAAAGGGATCGGTGGAACACCCAACTAGGAGCTGAACCTGGGGTGGACTTCCCCACCCCCCAATATGCCTCTGCCTGAGGAAGGGGATTTTGGTCTCCAAAAGTTAGTTTAAAATGTATTAAAATTAGTCCAATAAAAAGATTACCCTATTACAATTTTCTGTTTATAAATGTTTATCAGTACAGCTACAATATTACTTTATTCTAAAGCAACAAAAAAAATTCTTTTTTCTACCTTTTGTCATATCTGGTTTCTGCTTTTCTCATCTTCTCTTCACCCTCCATTCCATCCAGTGTCCGCCCTCTTTATCTGTCCCTTCCATTTTTCTCTTTCTGTTTCTATTCCCTCTCCATGCTCTGGCATCTTTTTCTTCTCCTTTTCTTCCCTCCTTCCCACCACAACTCATCCCATGATCTGGAATCTGCTTCCCTTCCCCCATATCCTGGGATCTCTTTCCTCTCATCTCTCTCTCTTCATTCATGCTATGGCATCTCCATTCCTTCCTTCCCCTCTATCCCTTCCTTTCCCTCTCTCCCTTCCTTCTCGATAGTCTGGCATCTCATTCTCCTTCAATTCCATCCCCCTATGCCATCTCTCTCATCTCCTTCCCTTCCATCTCTCCCTCTCCCTCCATGCTCTGGCATCTGCTCTCCTTCCTTTCCCAATGGTCTGGCATCTCTCTTGTTCCCTCCCACCATGCCCTGGCATCTCTCTCCTCTCTTTCCCTTTCATCTCTCCCTCCACCTCCATGCTATTTCATTTCATCTCTTTCCTTTCCCTCCCTCCCTCCCTTCCCCATAGTCTGGCATCTCTCTCTCCTCTTGCTTCCATTCTTTATTCCCCCCAATTGGGTGGTTTTCTTTCTTACTCCTCCCTCCAATCAGGTACATGGTGCAGCATTTCTCTATCTCCCCGATGGCTACCTCTCTTTTCTCTCATTGTCGGCAGCCTTCACAACTTACTGCTCTGCCGCGTCAGGCCTTCTTCTCTGTTGGGTCCTGCCTACTTCCTGCTTCCACGAAGGTTGGACCCGGTAGAAAGGAAGGCCTGACACTGGCAGAGGAGTGAGTTGTAAAGGCTGAGGTTGCTGCTGCCAGAAGGGGAAGTTCCCAGACCATGACGCCGACCCCAGGAGCACCCCCTTATGGTTTGCACCCTGGGCAGACCAACCCCCTCGATATGCCACTGCATATGACCAATGAACCAAATATGAAACTAGTGGCAAAATGCTGGAGTATGTAATTTATGATTGGATGTTAATTGAAGAGACTTACTAAGATTGGAAACATAATATTTTATGTCTGAATAATAATGAATGAGAATGTCAAAGTTAATAAAATGGCATATAGCCCATAGCTCGGCAAGACACTTGGGTAGATACTACCTAATTGTGCAGACCATCTGAGTACTTTTTCATTAAGGACTTTATGTTTTGGGGGGTTTTATTCATAATTTTCAACTATAATTCATAAAGAACAGTAAAGAATGAATTTACAATTATAGACTCTCCTCGCTAAAACGAGTTCAAATAGAAAACAAATATTTCCATCTAGCCCACTTAACGTCATATTCCAACAAAGTAAGGAAATTCAGAATCAAAAAAAATTTTTTTATCCTCTTTCCCCTTTTTTACATCTATCAATGAAATCCAGAGGAAAAATTAAATGTAAGCTTTATTAATTCGATCTACATTATATGGTAAAATACTAAGGGCTCCTATTCCGAGCGTTAAGGCCCTAACGCGCCTTCGTAAAAGCAGCCCTAAAGTTTCCTCAATAAATCAGTACGCTACACCTTTTGTTGCTCCTGTAAGCTCAAAAATTGTTCCAATTGAATAGGATCCCAAAAAACAAATTCTTTCTCTAGAAACTTTATCATTCATTTGAAAGGAAATTCCAAAAAGAAAGTGACTTTTAAAGCAAATACCCTAGATTTTAATACAAGAAATAATCTCTCTCTCAATTGGGTGGCTCTTGCCACATCTGGAAAAATCAATACTACATCCACAAATTTAGTATTTTTATTTTTAGTACTTAGTATTAGTATTTTTACTCCCCCTACACCCCCTCCCTCCTCCCGACTCACTGAAACTATCTGACCCTCTCTTTACACCTCTACTCCATTTTTTACTTCTTGACAAATGACCTTATTGCTTACAACTCTACAACTTCTCTTCTCTACTCTAGAAATGACATTTGTTCTTCCATTGTAACCCCATTAATAAATCTTTTGTAATCCACCTTGAACCGCAAGGTAATGGCGGAATAGAAATCTCTAATGTAATGTAAATATGATGTTTTCATAATTAATGTCTTATTGAATTCACTTATACACGTCATCAAAAGGGTGGACCTAGTAGAGAGCACATCTTGTGAATCTTCTAAAAATCCAGTTTAATTAAAATCAATTGTAACCAACTGGTCCAATCTTTGTTCAAATTCTATCCTCTTTTTTGTGGGATGTAGTAACAATTAGAAATTGAAAGTTTCCACATTTGATAATCCTAATATCTCTTTGAAATATTTTCTAAGCAATATCTGGCAATAATAAATGAGTCATTGGGAAATTAACAAAATGGAGATTTTTTGAACGAAATATACTTTCCATTGAGTCAAGTTTGGAATATATAAGAATCTTTAACCGCAGAGGCCAAATCCTTCTGCAGAGTCGAAATCTTTGTTTCAGAATTTGACAACCTTTTATCCAAAATCATCAAATTGGAATCTACATCTTAAAGCTTCTGAAAAATTTCTTGTGAAAAAAATTGCATTTTGTTTAAAAACTGATTTTAGCAATTCCTCAGCTCTAGAATGTATTAACCATAAGTCTTTTAATATCTTGTGGAGTCTCTTGAGATCCAAGGTCTACTATGCTATCCTCTTGAATGGAAATAATTTTAGATAATGATTTAAGGGATATTTTAGAGGTTAACTGCGGATCATTGGATTGACCAATACGACCCTTGGGAACCGAATCGGTACCCAAACCAATGGATAGTGGAGGGGGAGGAGGAGTTCTATCAAGGGGACTTAAAGACACCCCCGCTACTTGATGCCATTTTTGCATTTGTCACCAAATGCCTGTCCATAGGGCCAGTTGTAGCAGAAGTTGAGCTCTTGGGTTTAACCTTTCTTTTAACCATATTTATATATAAGGGAAAACTCTCTCACCTAATTCCTCATAGGGTCGTTGTTGTCGCAGTTCCTCATGGCTCCAAGGAGCTTGGCATGCCCCTTAGGGCACGCCCCTTGGACATATGCTGCAGCAGCAACATTCTTTTCACACGCAGGAGATGGGCCTGGATGATGTCAGGTGTCTGTCTCCCGCAGTGCCTGCAAACAAACCGGCAACATTCCAAAGCAATCAAGATGGTACCAAATGGAGCCGCCGAGGCAGTCAGGAACAGGCAAAAAGTTTCCTTCAAACAATACCAAAGCAGGTACTTCCTCTGAAGGCCTTTACGCTTTAACTCCAATTTGTGTCCAGCTGTTATTCCTTGGCTTCACTCAGAGATGGAAGAAAAGGGCTGATCAGATAATCTACCCATGCAGGTATTTTGAGCAAACAGCTGGTGCCATGTGACGCAGATTCCTCTCTGGAAGATGCCAATGGACATACGCATCCACTCAGGTAGGACCATGATTTATGGTTATAAGAACATAAGAACTGCCATCTCCGGATCAGACCTTCGGTCCATCAAGTCCGGCGATCTGCACACGTGGAGGCGTAATTTTAGTCACCCATATCCCTCTATGCCTCTCGTAAGATGTGCATCTTGTTTGCTTTTAAATCCTAGAACGGTGGATTCAGCAATAACCTCCTCTGGGAGAGCATTCCAGGTGTCCACCACTCGTTGCATGAAGCAGAACTTCCTGATATTTGTCCTGGACTTGTCCCCCCTTAGCTTCAGTCCATGTCCTCTTGTCCATGTCACATTGTACATTGTAAATAATTTTTTTTTCCTGCTCTATTTTGTTGATTCCTTTCAGTATTTTGAAAGTCTCGATCATATCCCCTCGCAGTCTCCTTTTCTCAAGGGAGAACAATCCCAGTCTCTTAAGTCGTTTCTCATATTCCAAGTTCTCCATACCTTTTATTAGCTTTGTTGCTCGTCTCTGCACCCTCTCCAGCAGTTTTATATCCTTCTTTAGGTTGGGAGACCAATGTTGGACACAGTATTCCAAGTGTGGTCTGACCATTGCCCTATAAAGCGGCATTATAACTTTCTCCGATCTACTCATAATTCCTTTCTTTATCATGCCTAACATTCTATTTGCTTTCTTTGCCGCTGCCGCGCATTGTGTCGACGGTTTCAGGGTCCTATCTATTAGTACACCCAGGTCCTTCTCTTGTTCGCTCTTACCCAGAGTTGCACCTGACATTCTATACTCGTGTTCCTTGTTCTTTCTGCCTAAATGCATTACTTTGCACTTTTCCACATTAAACTTCATCTGCCATTTCTTTGCCCATTTCTCTAACTGACACAAGTCACTCTGGAGTTCCTTGCTATCCTTCTGCGATCTGATTGCCTGGCATAGCTTTGTGTCGTCTGCAAACTTGATGATCTCACTGGATGTTCCTTCTTCTAGGTCATTGATAAAAATATTAAATAAGATGGGCCCAAGTACCGAGCCCCGGGGCACACTGTTAATCACATTCTCCCAGTCTGAGAATTTCCCATTTATGCCTACTCTCTGCTTTCTGTTCTCCAGCCATTTGCCTATCCATCTTAGAATATCTCCCTCTATTCCGTGGCTTTGTAGTTTCCTGAGAAGTCTTTCATGTGGAAACTTGTCAAATGCTTTCTGGAAGTCCAAGTATATTATATCCACCGGTTCTCCACTATCAATTTGTTTGTTCACGGTCTCAAAAAATTGAAGTAATTTTGTCAAACATGATTTGCCTTTCCTGAAGCCATGTTGACTGGCTCTCATCAGGTCGTGTGTATCCAAGTGCTGGACTATGCTATCTTTAATCAGTGCTTCAACCATCTTTCCAGGGACAAACGTAAGACTCACAGGTCTGTAGTTGCCCGGTTCTCCTCTTGATCCTTTTTTGAAAATTGGCGTGACGTTCACTATCTTTCAATCATCCAGTATCTGTCCAGTTCTAATTGACAGGTTGGCAAGTTTTTGCAAAAGCTCTCCGATTTCAACCTTCAGTTCTTTTAAGATTCTCAGGTGAATTCCATCAGGTCCAGGGGATTTGTCGCTTTTAAGATTATCGATCTGGTAGTATATCTGGTCCAAGTCCACTTCTACTGTGGTGAGGCTGTCCTCTATTACTCCTTTGAATACTTTCACTGCTTCTGGTATTGTTGCAGCGTCCTCCTTTGTAAAGACAGACGCAAAGAAGGAATTTAGTTTGTCTGCAATTTGTTTGTCTTCCTTGATGTACCCTTTTCTTCCCTGGTCATCCATCATTTAGTCCTTAATGTGCAAACCCTATAAATCAAATACTAATAAAATCAAGGTCAAACAATTGTTCCGGGGAGAAAAAGTATTTGACATATATTCTATAAACTCTCTAGAATGTGCCCTATCTATTCTCTATAACAAATCCTATCTAAAGTGCAAATGCTTTAAATATGAATTAATACAATTGATAGAAAATGGATTACCAATACACATTAGTATGACAAAACCCCTCACAATGCCCTAAGGGAAAAGAAGCACAAGAAATTAACTGTAAGATGCCAATCAGACCTTAGACTTAGTGGGGATGGGCGGACCCGCTATGCCTAAGGCCTGATTGGTCCAGGCTTCTAGAGCCTGGACCAATCAGGCCTTAGGCTTCGGCGGGATGGGCCAGGAAGGGGCGGGCCCGCCTCATTTCGACGAGGCAGGCCTGCTGGCTGGACGGGCAAGAACCGTCTGGCCTTAAAAAAAGGTTAGTTTGGTGGGGTGGAGGTTTGGGGGTTGTTAGCGCCGGGGGGGTGTGTGTTCGGGCAGGAGGGATTGGGCACCCTCCTGCCAGCGATCGATATTGTCGGGGGGGGGGGGCATCTTTTGGCAGGAGGGTTTGGGCACCCTCCTGCCAGCGATCGATATTGTCGGGAGGGGGGGGGAGGGTGCGTCTTCGGGCAGGAGGGATTGGGCATCCTCCTGCCAGCGATCGGACAGGCCGCGGCCCGCTATACTTATAGCGGCAGAGAGATCCCTTGCCGCAATAAGTATAGCGGCCGCGTCTACTTACAATGTAGACCAGCATTTTGCTGGCCTACATTTTAGCGTTTCTCCTCTACTAGGGAGACGCGTAGGGCCGCCTAGGTCCGCCTAAGGCCCTTAGGCGAGCTTAGGCATCTTGCAGGTCTCCCTAGGCTCCCGGAGGCGCCTTCAGGCCTGCCTGGGGAGCATTTTTAAAAAAAATGTGCATCCCGATTGGCTGATTAGACAGCTGTAGGACACCTACAGCTGCCTAAAATTGGGACGCACTTTGGAGAATCAGGCCCTCAGTGCGTGGCCTAAAACCTGTCTGTGCTATGCTCTTCAGGCTTAAAAAATTAACAAAAAAAGAAAAGTATGTTATCAAGAGATCTAAAGACAACAGAAACTGGCAGAAAACTATACATGAGAGAAATTTCAAAAAAATATGGAAGAGCTTTTGCATCCATTTGGCAAAGGGAAAATATAAAGGCTAAGGAGACTATTGTCTTTGAGAAATGCTTTATATGTTCAGAACTTTACATTAAGTTCTGAGTTCTGGCAAAGCTGTTCCTTCCCAACAACCATGTGGTGACGTCACCTGCTTGTGTGCTTCATAATATTCTGCTTGTTGATAAAGAATTACTATGTTCTATGTTCATTGTCAAAGTTCATTGTCAAATTCTATGTTCATTGTCAAATTTCACAAAATAAGGCTAAAATGTACATAAAACATTTCATATGGAAGCATTCAGATGCACTTCAAGTTTACCATGAGAAACACAGCATAATGTCAAAACATGGAAAGGCTGAAGAGGCACAGTGAGATTGACCTAGACATTAACACTGGACTTTACAATGTCTTTGTTTGAGGGAACAGAAAATTGCCTAGTACAATAGTGCACTTGGATTCTGTAAAATAATATTCTGCATTTTATATTTTATTATATGTAGAACTAGGGATCATGAAATGAGATGGGGGACAAGGTAAACTCAGGAACAACATGAAAAAGCATTTAACCCAGAAAGGTTGATAGAAGCAGTACAGGAAGCAAAAATGGTATTACAATTAAAGAAATCAAAGGAAAAACAAAGAAAATCATTTGAGGAATTATGGAGAAAGAAAAGAGAAAACTTGGAGACTAAGTAGAATCAGTAGTATTGCAGCAAGGAGTGTTTGGCAGATTGAATGGGCTTTATTGTTTTTATGCTTCTTTTACAAAGCTGCACTAATGATTCTGGTGCAGCTTTGTCAATCGAGCCCTTTTATATGCTATCTGATACTATGGTCCTCTTTTACTAAGGTGCGCTAACCTTATGTTTAAATGATTTTTATTATTCCAGCAGTAAGAAGCAAATACAAACAGTAGTACCATTCAGGAAATAACATTTTCAACAATATAATCAGTTCCCCTCCCATCCCCCCCTCCCCAAGAATCCATGGCCAGTCCAACAGCTGAGAGTGGGAATAAAATCTTAAAGATTCAAAAGTCTACTGCGAGCACGCGGTGTGAGGTCCTGCCAGAATGCTCCCACACTGACAAAATTTGCGACCCGGGCCAAGAGTCAAGTCTCCCACCATGCGTCTCTCCAGTGTTGCGTGCACTATCATTAGGGATCTCCATTGTGCGTATGACGGGGGATCACGGGAGAGCCAGTTGGTGAGGATGGCTTTTTTTCCCATCAAGAGGGCTCTGGAGATAAATGCTGACATTCCCCTGGGTTTGGGCGAGGCTATATTATAAAATCCAAATAACGCCCTCGGTTGCGGAAGCCATCGCCTTCCCCAAAGCGATGTGGTATATAGGCCAAGATGTCTCCAAAACTGTTGGATTGCGGGGTGCGCTATCCTTAAACACCTTGTTATTATATAAGATATAGGTGGGGTTGGATTGGGAAATATGTTATTTGTTAATTGATATATTATTAATAGATGGGGGTGGGAAGGAATTCTTTTATACTTTAATGATTATAAGTAAGATTGTCAAGTGATTTGTTTAAATTTTTTTTTTTTTTTATTGTTGTAAGATATGAAAATGAATAAAGATTTATAAAAAAAAAAAAAAATTAAGGTGCGCTAACCGATTAACGCGCGCTAATCACATTTATAGGTCCTAAGGGAGAAAATCATATTCATCAATGCAACAGTGACAACTAGTGACTGGATTTAAGGATCAAGCTGAGAATTAGGGCTGCAATGACTGGGCCAGATAAATTGGGATGGAATATAAACTAGAGCAGTGGTCTCAAACTCGCCGCCAGGGGCCACATGCGGCCCGCCAGGTTCTATTTTGAGGCCCTCAGTATGTTTATCATAATCACAAAAGTAAAATAAAACAGTTTCTTGATGAAATGTCTCTTCAGCTATAAATTACATTATTATTGAGACTTAGCCAAAACTAGAGTTTTACCTCATGCAAAATTTTCATTTCTTTAATAAGACATTAACTATTTTTTCTGAGGCCCTCCAAGTACCTACAAATCCAAAATGTGGCCCTGCATAGGATTTGAGTTTGAGACCACTGAACTAGAGGAAAGAATCTCTTCCTCCCCCTTACTAATTGAAAATGAAAACTCATGGCACCATATCCTAGCCCTGGTACTGAACAGCTGCAACCTCAAATCAATTGGTTAACTCCAATTCCTCTCAAAAAAACAACCCCAAACCAACCAACCAACCTCTAGTCTAAAGAATTAAAACTGTATCTTTTGAGTCCTTTTTCATAATGCATTTCTAATTTGCTAGACATATTGGGCCATATTTTCAAACCAATATGAAAATTGCATTGAAAAGAGAAATTATGGAAAGATACCTGTAGAAGGAAAAATGACGTTTGCTTACCTTAAAAAATTCCTTCTTCTCAACCTCCTCATTGCCATCTGTATCCAGCATTTTAAAAGCAATATGGAATCCAGTTTGTGGCTCTGGGATAATGTATACAATAATACATATTAGAGTTCACAAAGGTACTCATATAGGATATCATATTTCAAAGGTTTCCTCTTATTTTTAAGACATAGGAAAAGTAATTTTATAATAGGTAGTCTAGATAGAGTAGGTACATATAATTGCATGTATTTTATAAAGGCAACATATCTGCCTATGTGCCTGCTTTGGAGCTGGCATAACTTTGTGCAATGTGCTAGTAAAATTGCCATGTGTGTATTTTATAAAATTCTCACATTTAGCGTCACTCTGTCCTGCATTTCCAGCTACACTTATGTATAACACAGTAACATAATAAATGATGGCAGTCTACCCAATAGTTAAACACTAATTATAAATGTATGATTACATTGAATTCCCTTTTTTCTTTGTTATTACTGAGTCATAGACTGTACAAGTCCGTCCGGAACTACTGAAGTTACTGTCAAAGTTCGATATCTTGGGTTCCAACTACTGGAGTTCCCATCGATGCTCACTTCAGCCTATCCAAACCATCTTGTCATTTGTGGGATACAGATTGTAAAATTCTGCCCAACACCGCCCTCATGTTCTAAATTACTGGAGTTCCCATTGAAGCCCTCCACAGCCCAATTTATGCTCTCTAGTGTTACCATTTTCCTTTCTCTGAAAAATATTTGGTTCTATATTAATATCTTTCAAGTATTTAAACATTTGCATCATCTTCTCCTCTAGAACAGTGGTCCCCAACCCTGTCCTGTAGGACCACCAGACCAATTGGGTTTTCAGGCTAGCTCTAATGAATATGCATGAGAAAGATCTGCATATATTCATTAGGGCTATTATGAAAACCTGACTGGCCGGTGGTCCTCCAGGACAGGGTTGGGGACCACTGCTCTAGAGTATACATATTCAGGTCTTCCAATCTCTTTTCGTACATCTTTTGAAGTAAACCTCCCACCATTTTTGCTCTCTTCCTCTGAACTGCTTCCATTCTTATTATATCCTTAGCCAGATATGGTCTTCAAAACTGAACACAACCGATGGGGCAGTGAACCTGCCATACATCTATAACTAAGGGTATTTTATAAAAAGTATGTACATTGAGACTTCTGTTCATGCTTTGTTCAAGCGGCTGCTGTCCATTTGTCTTTTCTACTTTCTTATCTTGTTCCATTCCCTCTCTATAACTATCTCTGACATATTGACCTTTCCATTTAGTTCTTTCCTCTATTTTTATTCTACCTAAATCCACTCAAATTTCACCCTCTATCTTCTCCTCATTACTTTTCAGCTACCTATCAAATTTACATCTTGTTCGCTCACCCACTTTTCTGTTCACTTCCATTTTCAATCTATTCCCCATTACCATCCATTTACCCACTGAAATCACTATACTCTGCTTATTCATTTGCCTGCCAACCCCGACCTCTCTCTCATGGTGCCACCATTCCTAGCTTCTCCCTCCCTTCACCCATTCTGCCCAGCATTTGTTCTCTCTTTCTCCCCTCCTCATCCTCGAAGCATGAAATTTCACTGTCCCTTCCACTCCACCTCCCCACCAGTGTCCTCCCATCCCTTCTTTCTTCCTTCCTATCCCTCCTTCATTGTTAGGCTCAGGAGTAATCTAAGGAAATACTTTTTTTACAGAAAGGGTAGTAGATGCATGGGACAGTCTCCCGGAAGAGGTGGTGGAGACAGAGACTCTGAATTCAAGAAAGCCTGGGATAGGCATGTGGGATCTCTTAGAGAGAGTGGAAGAGATAATGGTTACTGTGGATGGGCAGATTTGATGGGCCATTTGGCCTTTATCTGCCATCATGCTTCTATGTTCAACAATTCTCCTTCTCCTCCCACTGTATATCTTTCTCTCTTTTCCCTCCCTCCCATGCCCAAGAATTTCCCTCTTTCTTCCTTCCCCCTTGTGCACCATCTCTCCCTCCCCTCCATACTATGCCCCAACAGTTCTCGTCTCTCCATTCCCAACACTCCCTCCCTGTACAGTATTTCTCCCTCCCTCTCTAACAGGCAGATGTCAACAAGGTCATGGGCAGTGGTTCTGAAATGCTTCTGGCGGCTGACCCAGAAACCTTTCCACTGACATGCGATGGCATCGATGAAAGGCATGCTTCAAATAGACTTGATGCTAAATATGCCACTGATGCTATTTGATGATGATGCCCACTGGTACTGACAGGGATCGACACTACAGAAAAGTCCAAGTCGCTGGAAATCCGACTCCAGGCCTAATATGTATAAAAGAGAGGAAGAAAACTTTGTGGTAGTTTGTTGTTATTGTTTTTCTCCTTCTTTTAGTTCTTTATTTGTATATAGCCCCAGAGTCAGGGCCAGCTGGAACGGACAAGAACGTGGTAGAATAGAAAGAAGGCTGAAAAACCATGGACGCTGATGGCAGAGGCAAAGGTTTGAAAGTTGCCTGAGGGCCCTTTAACACAGAAACATATTAATTTAATTATTAATTGTCTCAATGGCCACGATTTTGGTCCTGGAGATTAAGGTCTACAAAGTCAGCATCTATGAGTCAAACGTGGATGTTTTTGTTACATCGAGTTTTATGGACCCCTACGCGTTTACAAAGGATAGATAGCACTAGATCCAATAGATGCTGGCATTGTAGATTAGAAGTTGGGACGTTAGATCATTTAATTTATTTTTGTCCCTGTGTAAATGCTTTTTGGGAACTAATTTGGCCCCAAATTAATAAATTATTAGAAAGCCATGTAGGACTCTCATATGACACTATATTATTTGGTACAGCAATGAGAACTCAGAGTCCGATTTCTGCAAATAATAACAAGTTATTATTAATATTGACAGGGGTCGCCATGCAACAAATTACTCAAAATTGGAAAGATTATACTAAATTAAATTATACATTTTGGTGGAATTCAGTTTGTCACATATATAAGATGGAAAAGATGTTAGCGTTACAACAAGGGAATCTTCATAATTTTAAAAAAATATGGGAACCATTGATTAATTACTCTAATGATCAGATAGCTTAGCACATGAGTAGCAGATATGTGGGGGTGGGGTGGGAAATGTATATCATATGGAATTAGGAATTCTGATAAAAAGAGGGGTATTTATTTTATCTTACAAGAATATTTGTTTGTAAATACAAGTGATATGTGAAAATTGTTTGCATTATGTTTAATTCACTTGTTGTAAAGATTCAAAATGAATAAATAAATAATAATAAAAAAATTGTAATTATTAATTTATTTTTAAAATTAAGGTAGTAGAACAATAAACAATGAAAAAGAATGAAAATAATTGAAAAAAAGAAGCAGGAAGGCAAACCTGAAGGAATGAAGATGAGATACGCCTTCTTTACTACGCGGAAAATGAAAAACTGATGACCTCGTGACCTGGCTCCGGATGGGAAGGCACTCATGCATGTGCGGTGCGGGCAGTCACAAACTTTCTGTGGATGACATCACCCGCCTGCTATGGATGTGTAACTTTGTTTTATAAAATAACCCCCATATTGCATAGGTTCTATGTTTTCTGAAGACTTGGGCCAATTTTATATGTGTCAACTTGAACATATAGAACACTAATATACAAGTTTCTTGTAAAATTGCCCCATTTAAATGATAGAAATGGCAATTTTCAATCCTGGTTTTTATCCCTTGAGCTGACCAGGGCTAAATATGATGGAAACAAGTCTGCACCGATCTAAAAGGCTTGTACCTACTTGTAGGGCGATAACTTTCAGGAGGTATAAAAGTTCCTGTCTCTTGTAGCTTTCTGACCTTACTTCTGTACTGCTGAACTCTTTCTTCCACTGTAGATCCCAGGATTCCAGGCAGCTTCAGCATCAGAAGAAGGCAGTGAGTGTTGGGTTTAGATAAACTTGCTATTTTCTCTACAGGAGAGGCTACCGATACTGTGGTCATATTTGGTTTACTTTGGTAACCTAATACATGCTTTTCTATTTTGCTTTTTTATGCATTCAGTGCTGACCCTTCTAAATTAAAAGTGTTGCTTCTATAAAGGCAGAATTAAATTTATCAAATACACATATATGTACACAATAATTATACAGTAAACTCTCAGTTATCTGGCGCCCATGGGAATTGGTAGATGCCAGATAACTGAAGTTTCTGATTGCTTGAGAGTTACTGTAAAAATAGTTTTGTCTCCCTTCTCACCTCACTCTCTTCCTCTCTCTATCATACCCCCACTCCACTTGTAAGTATAGCATCTGTTCTTCCCTTCTTTCTGGGTCACTTTTTCTCTCCCTTTCTCTCCCCCACTTCTTCCCCCACCTATGAGTCCAACATCCATCCATCTCCCCTCCCCCCTGCACAGAAGGGCAACTTGCAGAGTTCATTTTATCAGCTCTTGAAGAACTGAGGAGCTGGTGAGGCATGTGATAGCCAGCCATCGAAAAGATGGAGGAATGCTGTGCTCAGAAAGACAGGGGAAAGGCGTGTCAGATCTCAATGATCAATATTAACCTCCTCCCTCCCTCCAGCCCCAAAGCAGCAGAAGTGGCAATGGTCCTGAGCCGCGAACACCCCCTCCCTTCCTCTAGCCCCAAAGCAGCAGAAGTGGCAGTGGTCCTGAGCCATGAACCCCCCTCCCTTCCTCTCTCTCTTACCTAAAGCAGCAGCGCTGAAAACAGGCTGCTTGAGGCCAGCCCCGGCAGGGCCTTTCCTCTGATGCAACACTTCTGACAAGTCAGAGGAAAGGCCCTACTGGGGCTGGCTGCGAGCAGCTTGTTTTCAGCACTGCTTCTGATGACTGACTGCCACTTTGGGTAAATTATTAATCAGTTATCTTTCCAACTAATACACAAAGGCAGACTTTTTTACAAAGGTGAGCTACAGAGCATCACATGCTAAATGACAAGTCACCCAAAGGAACGCACCTTTGAAAAGGACCCAAAAATTAGCTTACCCATAGTCACCCTAAAACCAAAACATGAAATTAGCCTAAGAGTGAAAGCATATAAGTATTTCCTACTTCTTTTCCTAACAAATCAGGCTTTGGATAGCACAGTTTAATTATAAATCATTCCTCCCAAACAGCATCGTTGCAGTCAAAGAAAATCTCTTTAAAAAGTTTTCTAAATCTCAGGAAGTCCTTCTCCATTCATTGTTTTGGAATATGGGGCTTAGGGAGCCTGATATGCCTGGTTTTACTAAATGCTGTAAATGTAGACACAACTGACTGCAATAAGGGGACATCCACATCCCAAAGTAACATCTACTGGAAAAATTATGCCTCCATTCAACAGCATAGCCCCTCTACCTGAATACCTCCAGAGGTATTAAAGGGCTCTACATCCTAATGGCCTCCTCCATCCAACATTTTCAAAAGAGGCTCAAAGCTTCTATGTGTTCACTCTCCTTGAACACTTTGCCTAAATCACTCCTGTCCTATCTTGACCGTAAGATCTCTATGTGCAGAAGCGAGTAGAGATCTCTGTTATCTCCTAGCTAAACCTTTGTCCACTCTGGTTAGGTGGGAGAATCCAGTGGAAAGAGGCATCTAGGTGTTCATAGCCTCCTCAAAGATCTTGAATGGGGATGGGGGCATTGGAGATGAGAAGCCCTTGAGCTGTTTGACAGTCTCCATGAGTATGTGCTAGGGGTAGGGGGGAGGAGAAGAATTACTTTGTGACTCAGAGGGCACAATATAGAGAATAAGGGGCTGCAACCAAGACACTGGCTGACATGTTAGCTTGTTTTGAGAGCATCTGCAGGCTAACAACTTCTCTTGAGGTATAGCTAATTATTTGGGTTAATACAAATCACATTGCATTTATATCAAGCCATTTTAACACTGAGATGATCAGCATCCATTTGTATGTGACAACTCATAAAATATTTTTCTTCATTAAAGGAATTTATTTGGCATTTATGGCAATGCAAGCTTTTAACTCAAATGATCAGATTCCTTAACCAAGTTCCTAGTAGATATGGGCAAGACAAAAACTAACCATTTTTAACTACTTAAAAACCATGCAGTAGCTAAATCAGGTTTAACAAACATCTCACAAGTAGATAATGAACTGGAATTTAAACAAGTGGCATGCTCCCTTCTATTATCCATTATTCTACAGATTGGTCTTTGAAGAACTATTTCTAAACCCAAGTCAGATTGAAGAAAATTAACACTGAAATAGAACTTCTTATTTGAGAATCTGCCAGATATTTCCATGAGGCTCAGATTCACCACTGCTGGAGAGACAGGATGCTGGATTTGATGGATTATCAGTCTGACCCAATTTGACATTTATGTTTTTAATTATAACAGTTGAAGGATGCATACCTATAATCATCAGCCTGAGTGCGACCAATCACAATCTATTTTAAGCAACTTCTTTTTTGCGTGTATAAAGAAAAATCTTTGGGTGCTTATTTGATGTTCCAACTTTCATCATAAATATCAACTGTAATGGGAGACATTATGTGGATCTTTGTACCTCTGAGCAGCATTTTCTCTCTGCCTCCCTTGTAAGCTTTGCCTTATAAAGACTTTAAAGCAGCATCATTAAAAAATGCATTCTTTCCCCAATACCACTCTTTGTTATATAGGCTGTATGTTAGTGGGCTACTTCAAGATGTTCTGAGATGAAAGAACACAGTACCCCATCTCCTATCAATTTAATTTAAGATTAACAATGCTGAGAATGATAGGAGATGATTTAAAAAACTGTTAGCACTTCACAGAAAAGAAAAAAAAACCCACACTACATAGAAAATTAGGGGACAAAGGAAGTTGACAATACCAGGAATTAAATTGTAGCTCACCGATATCAGATACAGATGTTCTGGATCACCGCAAACTCATAATTCAGGTTGCTGCATAACAGTGAAATGGCAGGGCTGGCCCTCGATCTCTGGGCATAGCAAGGCATGCAATAGTCTGTCATCTGACAAGACCCAGAATCATAAAACAGAGAATACACTCAAGCCTGAGAAAGAAGAGAAGGTGACTCCACTACTGTGGCAGCTGTCCTGAGAGATAATCTCAGAGGTGGCTTCTCTTCATCCATCAGGACTAAAAGTGTATTTGATTCACCAGGGCATGCTAATTAGGATAAGAGTACATTCAAAAAATTTGATAAAAAGGGGCGACAATAAAACAGTATAACTGGGAAGTAAAGATTATATAATAGAATGAGCAGCTGATATCCTCTCCTATTTGTAAGATAAAGTTAGATACTTACTTGTTAGGATTGTCAGCAAAAATAAATATTCTGTGTAACAGATCACTCCTGGAAGAGACAGTAAAAAATAGCTATGAAAAACTGGATCAATGCAACATTAAACACTGAAATATATAAAATCATGTCCTAATCTTATTTCATGCCTTATAACAAACAATTCACACATTGAAAATAATCCTAATATATTCCAAGACTGTTGTTTTACTGTGGTACTTTCAGATAAATAAATGGCATTGCTTTGAATATAATGATCATTATTTTTAACTCTTCATAATTTTAGTCAACGTTTAGAATAAAATTTTCTGTTCATAGTGTAATGATTTTGAACATATTGAGCTAGCATCTGTGTTGTGCTATAGCTTAATTAAGAGGGTTAGGCTTATTTTGTTCTTTTAATTAAAAAGTCTGTTTTAAATCTTACACCTTTTTTATATTGAAAACATTCAATGCGTATATGATGAGCACATAAATTAAATAGACATTTTCATATTTAGTACCTGAGAGTTAAAGTGTTCCAGTGGGATCAAAGTATTTCATCCTTTGGCAGTCTTGAAAATACAGAGAATAACCTGCCTCTAATTCTCAAGCGGAATACTACAACACACAAAGTGGACAGGCTGCTGGATTACACTGATAGTACCAGCTGGGCCATGTGCCAAAAAAGACTGCTTTTTCTTTCTATAACAAGAAAATGTCCTTTCTACAAGGTGAACATGTTCTTTTCTGCTTATAAAGGACAATTCCAGTATTTCCCTTTTGAACTAATGATTTACATGAAAATGCTGAACAAACACAATGTAGTATTTTATTAGCAGTTTATAGCCTATAAACATAGGATATGTAAATACTGTGTGAAGACATCTGCTGTGATGCTGTCTTGCAAGAAATGTTATGCTGAGGGTTTTTTAAATGTCATCTACCTACTTTTACACTTAACCTAAGTAATATACAGGACTGAAGTGATTTGAAACTAGCATGTGTAAACTATACAATCTGCCAATTTATTGAAGCAAGTGAAAGCCTTATATAGGAATACCTAAGAAGTAGGGGTACGGGGAGACTCCCCAAACTACAAATTTGTTTTGATATGAAAGTATAACAAACATATTAGTTGAAACATCGAAATAACCATTCCAATCAGAAACATTTATAGCTTCCTGACTGAGATAGTAGGAAGGCGGAGTAAATAACTGACAGGGTGGGGGTTCCAGAATGACACATCTATCTACTAGAAAAGATATTAGCAAGGTAAGAACCTAATCTCTTTTTTCTAGTGCTATAGGTATGTCATTCTGAACAGTAGGGATGTACAAAAGCAATCCCAGAAATATAGGACAGGACCTCTGCGCCTGCTTGTAACACTGAGGACCATAAGTTGTAGTCCTCCAATGCTGCTATGTCCATTCTATTTGTTTGTTTAGTTTTTGCTTTGCACTATATGTGTTCTACTTTCCTTGCTCTCCTTTTTAGTGTTCTTAGGTGTTCTGTGAACCATGGAGACAGATGTTTGCCTGGGTTGGCGTTGGTTGTCTTGGTTTTTGCTAGGTGAACGTATAGGGTTTGGAGTGCCTCGTGGTGGCTGTTTTTTCTTGGTTTTTTGTTTTGGGTAGAGTACTTTTTGTAAGTTCAGCAATCCCATTGGAGAATGCATTGAGTGACTGATTTGGGGTTTAGAACTTTAGTGGCTGGGCGTGGGATTGTGGTGGAGCTTCTATTAGAATTGGTCAGTTCAGGGCATTGGTGTGGGGGTGCATTTGGGAGTTTCTGGGATATTTGGGGCATCATTTAGGATAAATACCAAGTCTAGTATGTTGTTGGAGGAGTGCTTGGGGGCGTCGACTATCTGGATGATTCCCAGGTCTGATAGTGCGGTTGCAAAGTCAAGGGGTGTCCAGGTGAGATTTGGGTATTCAGTGAAATTGAAGTCAAAGTTGCTAAATCGCAAGAGGATTGTGAAAAATTGCAAGAGGATCTTGTGAGACTGGAAGACTGAGCACCAAAATGGCAGATGACATTTAATGTGAGCAAGTGCAAAGTGATACATGTGGGAAATAGGAACCAGAACTATAGCCATGTGATGCTGGGTTCTGTGTTAGGAGTCACTACCCAGAAAAACATAAGAACATAAGAAGTTGCCTCCGCTGAGGCAGACCATAGGTCCATCCTGCTCAGCGGTCTGCACCCGCGGCGGCCCATCAGGTGTGTCATTGGTGAGGATATGTTGAAACCCTCATGTGCGGCAGCTGCTAAGAAAGCAAATAGAATGTTAGGAATTATCCAGCAAAGGAATGGAAAACAAAGAAGAAAATGTTGGCGTTCTTCTTTGCTCTTGGGGAGTTCGTCCTTCACTTTATTCCAGCTAAGTCGGCTGTGTGTGATTCTGGTTTCTGGGGGAGGTTCTCTTAGAGACTGTTGCCTGTCTTTACCCGTGTGTGTTGCCTTGTGCTTTATTTTTGCACTTTTTGATTGATTTATTCATCTCACACACACTGGAAGAGCCCTATGATGGTGTGGGGGCAGGGACTGGTTGTCCTTGTCTCATGATTCGAGCGCAGGAGCATTGCTCCTTTCGCTGCCTTATCACACTGAGGGCACTTCCTAATTAAATTAAATTATTGATTTCTTTAAATCTTGTGGAGCTCACTGTTGTGTGCTGCAGGTTTTAGACAGCCAACGATTTCTTTGAGAACCTATTGATCATTACTGCCTCCTTATTGGTATCTTGTTAAGTTTCTCTGGCAGTTCTTTGGGAGTTCATTTTTTTTCTGTAATGTGCATCCAGGCAGGCAGAAACTCAGAGAGCTGGCCCCCTATCTGCAGAGGGGCATTTGGCATCCTGGCATCATTGTGTCTTTCTGGCAGGGTATGCAGGATGGGCGGCGGAAGGTTGGGAATGCCTGTAGCCCGCATACTGACCTTGGAAGCTCTGGGAAAATCTCTGCAACGTGGAATGTGCATACTATCTGGAGTGTCTGGAGCCCCGAAAATTAGAACACCCAGAACCCCTGGAGCATCTGGGTCTACTATCGGGCAGGGCCTTTGGGCGATGGTCCAATATCAAATCCATGAGGACATCCAGGCCTTTGCTAAATAATAACTGACCCTTAAAAGACAGCCTCACTAAAGTTGCCTTGGAAATGGAATCACCAGCCCACTGCCTTATCCAGAGCATTCAGCGGGCCGAAATGGAGTACGCTGGCACTTTTGCCAGCACTTTCAAAAGATATCCACTATATAATGTGAAGAGAATGGACTCAGATCAGCGAATGGCCACTAAGATGGTCTCAGGACTCAAGGATCTCCCATATGAAGAACGTCTAAGCAGGCTACAGTTATATTCTCTCGAAGAACGCAGAGAGAGTGGAGACATGATAGAAACGTTCAAATATCTTACAGGCCGTACCGAGGTGGAGGAAGATATCCTTTTTCTTACTGGTCCCACGGCAACAAGAGGGCATCCGCTCAAACTCAAGGGTGGGAGATTTCATGGTGACATCAGGAAATACTTCTTCACCGAAAGGGTGGTTGATCGTTGGAATGGCCTTCCACGTCAGATAGTTGAAGCCAGCAATGTGCTCGACTTCAAGAAACAATGGGATAAACATGTGGGTTCACTTTAGGGAATTGCTTAGGGGGAGTGTTCTTTAAAGGGGAGGGTTCTTTTGAGTGGGCAGACGTGTTGGGCCAACAGCCCTTTTCTGCCGTCATACTCTATGTTTCTATGAGACAGGCGCATGCAACAAAAGACGTCGCCACAGCAGCTTTGATGCCCAAATTGGCTGTTTCAGAAAGTTTCCCCGAGGACCACATCCACACAGCTGTCCTGCATATCCTTCAACACAACTCCCCATCACTGGGAAGAGAAGAGCGCTTAGTCACTTGTGCCACCAAGGAATCCACCTTGAGCTGCCCCAAAAGCTGCTGATACTCTTGCGCCAGTGGATACAAGCGGGGCATAGTTCTAGCACTCTTCAAAGTACCTTCTGGAGAGTCAAATTGCTCAGAGACCATAAAACTCATATCCAGATGCCAGGGAAAGGTTGCAGAGTGCAAGCGTCCACTACAAAGCTATGGATAAGAAATGAATAGAGTCGGCTGAGTCAGTAAGTTCAATTCCTGCAAAGATTCAGCAGAAAGATAAGGCAGAACCATAAGCACAGGACAGTAGGATCACCACCAGGATCCGGATCCCCCAAAGAATCCACGGATCCAGCACACAAGTCTGGATTCCCTGATCCAGGAAGAGCTGCACTGTCAAACAATGGATCAGAGAGGTTAAGATCAGCATCCTGATCCCCCAAATCATGAGCAGGCAGAACAGCCAGATCAGGCGGAGGCAAGTACATGCCCAAAGGCACTATGCCTTACGTCACCCAAAAATGTCTTGGGGGGAAAGAAACTGCTCAGGAGAAGAACTTTTTTTTTTTAACTCCGACTACAAATCCTCATGATTTTAGAGAAGGTATCCGGCTTCTGGGGCATCGTATCACCCTTAGATGACTTAAATTTGCGTGTCTTAGGCTGTGGAAGGTCCACAGCCAGGCTGACCAAAGAACCAGCCATGCCGAGCCCCAAAAGTAATAGAGACCGCCCCGCCGGGCTGGCTGAGCATCTGATCAGCTGTTTCTGTGGGTGGAAAGCTAAGCCGGGCACTACAGTTCCTCCCAGCTGCACCACGCGGCACAAGGATGCTCTAAAAGCATTAAATTTACGTAATCCTAGCATGAATTCATAAGAGGAGACCCCAAGGACTCCATCCCAGAAGTTTTCCAGGCAAAAGTCAAAGTTTTGAAGAAGCGGGGAGAAGAAGAAAAAAGATCACTAAAAATCCAAGATGGTCACCGGCACCAAATTTGTGCCAAAAATGCGATAGTTTTCACACTTCCCAAAGTCCAAAAACAGCGATTTTAGGATTTTCAGGAGGGAGAACACAGGGGAACATGCAGAAACTCAGAAAAAAACCCTTTTATACTTTCCCCATCTCTCACAAGCTGACAGCAACTTGTACTCACTGTGACCTGATACACTGGACTCCACCTGCTCACAGCTCTTTCTCAGTAGCTGTAAAAGAATTCACTGTCACAATGCTGGGAATGCTCTCACAAAGCTGATCTTTGGGCTGCCAGTCAGACTCCATTCTTTGACAATGCATCCACCCCAGCGGACCACCAGAGGCACACCAGGATGGAAGGAGGTGCGAAAATGCAGCTGGCATGCTGCAGAACACCGCTGAGCCCCCTAAACGTGCCTAACAGTCTGCACTCAACCCCTGCTTAACAGAAGGTGAGACTACTTCAGGGATGGCCCTGAGCTCCAAGGAAAATTACGCAGACTGGCTAGTAGGAACCCAAAAAGGGATTGGCCTGTCAGCTACAGATCGTAATCTGTGAATTCTCAAGAAGACAGAGGCCCAAAATTGCTCCAAACGTGAAATTACCCGAAAAGGGGATGACATTACATTAAATTTAAAACAATAAAATGGGGAGAACAGAACACACACAGCTTGCAGAAAGAAAGATTGTAGAAGGTGCTAAACCGATCCATGAAATACTATAGAGGCAGAGTGAAAATTCCGGAGTGGATTCCTTCTACAGAGCATGCGAGTATGGGGAAATAACCTTCTTGTCTAGAATGTCTCACCTATTGCACTGGAATAGCCATTATCTCTTCCTTTCTGTAAGAGATCCCACATGCCTATCCCAGGCAAATCTGTGTGTGGTTCCTCTCATGACGACTTCACATGTTGTTTTAACTGGCTCCCTTTGAATCAGTGACATATTGATAACCACCTTACCAGCTCTTTTCATTAACAGTATCCATTGCAGGGCTTTTATGTTGACATCTGACGTAAGGTCACTTAACTTATAGTCCCATTCTGGTCATAAACCTTGATGCAGCCAGTATGCTACACCAATGTAAACTTTTCCTTTTGCTCTTTATCAATTTCCTGTCTTAAAAATCATCAGTAATGTTATACAAGATTAATGGATATCTAGTATCATCTGATTTTCTTACTGTGTATCAGAAAAATTTAAGTCTGCTAAATTGTGATAGCCTTTCCACAGAGCAAAATCAACTTAGAAAAATAATTCTAATTAGTTTTCCAAATGTACCTCAAAAGCATTTATGCAAGATTGAAACATTTTACATCCTCTCACTGTGACAGATTGTATTATCATCAACAAACATCTGGCTGACTTGAAGCAGATTTTTACTATGGAACTGTTCCCATATAGCCTAGCTTACAAGCCAAACACTTTTTTACCAGCTACTTTTACACAGCTCTGACCACAGAGGCTGAGACTCAGCTGGAGCTGAATTAGACTTCTCTTTGAAATTATTTTATTATCTTGAGTATACTGGAAAAATCCCTCTAAACAATGGATAATGCCTAACCTTTATGTTATGATCTAAAAACACAAAGCAGATCTTTGAACAGCAGTGCTGATGGGTTTTGTCTAGACAGAAAGAAACTCTGGAACCATTATAATGTGAGAAATGGAATGCACGAAAGCAGCTTATTTTGACTGAAAACATTGCTAGAACCAATTCTTTGAAATTTCTATTACCTATTATAGTCCAATTAAAAAATAATTTAAAAAAAATTAAAACTGAAGGCTTAGTTGGTTTTTTTTTTTCATAGATTCACTAATTAATAATGTTAACGAAGACATTTTCCAACTCTCAGGCTTGCATGATATTGAAATCAGTTTGGCCTTCTGTTTTAATCCAGTTTTTTCCTTCTCTCCTTTTGCTCACTGAGTGCCAGACTGAGGACCTGATTTACTAAGTATATTAAAAAAAAAAATCTTAAAAAAATCATGGGGTTAGTTTTCTAAGGGTTTATTCTACTTACTTTAAGAGTTAGGTTTCTAAATTAGCATCTGAGAAAATTTGAGGGATAACATCTGAAATTTATGCTCCAAATTTCACTAAATTCTTAAATTTAGGAGCACAAAGAATACAAGCTTAGTATTGTTTTTTGGCAATGGCTTATTCATCCTGCAGGGATAATCGAATGTTGCACGAGACTTCCTGGATGAAACTTATACGTTGTAAGTTAGACAATGTAAAAGTAGGTATAAGTGCCAAAATGTATCCAAAGTGACCAGATAACCACTCAAGAGACAACGTAAAGACCCCCCCACACTCCCCCAGTGATCACTGACCCCCTCACACTCCCACAAATATCAGACTAAAAATGTATATACCTGTCTCCGGAACATCAGCACCTGCTATAGGAAAGCCTAGTGGAGCTGTATATAGGTGTCTTAAGTAGCCTGGGGGGTGGACTAGTGAACCATAGAGAGGAGGACCCAGGCCCAAAAGCCACTCTAACCACTACATTCATGGCAGAAAATGTGAGCCCCCCCAAAAAAACCAATCCATACTATACTGTCATATAAGTGGCACCTGCAGCCATAAGGACTATTGGGGTTGTAGACAGGTGGGTACAGTGTGTTTTGGGGAGCTTACCATATTCTATAAGAGAGTTCTGCTGAGATGTTTATCTGGCACCCTTTTTGTGAAGTTCACAGCAGTGACCTGTAAGGTGCCCCACTGCTCTGTTGCCATGTCTGGGTGGCCAGTCCATCACAATGCTGGCCTTTCCCACATCCAAATGGTCTTTTCTGGGCATATGGGACTTGGATGAAATTTTGGTCGAGAATGTGGTATAAAGATAGAGGTACTAGCGGTCTGGGCGAACAATGCCATGGATGTCCAGATAGATGATTTTTGGGGAAAAAAATTTTTTATATGTATTTTTCAAGAATGGGCATATTTCCACTGATAACTTTGGGCGTCTAGTGCTATACGTCCTAATCACACTTAGACGTTTCTTTTGATTATGCCCCTCTATATGTATAGACTTGTACAATGTGTTGGTTATATGTAGAATCACCAGTACTTACATGTGTAAGTCACAAAATCCCCACTTCCTTGTGTAATTGCTAGCATTTACATGTAGAAAATGCTGAGTTTGTGTTCCTCTTTCTGTGCATGTGTAAATTTGTAAAATGGCTGCTCCTCATGTACATGTCAGCAAATACATGTGTACTCCCTGCACATGCTTATATGCATTTTATAAAAAGCTCTGTAAAATTCAGGGTCATTTCAGCCATTCCCAAACTGGATATCTAAATTCTAATCTCTACAACCTTTCTAAAACAAAGGCCTAAATTTAAAAACTCAGCTTTAGTGAATATTGGGCCTCAAGTCTTTATATAGATAACTCAAAAATTAACTAGGAAGACTGAAGCAACTTAAAATGACAATCTCTATATATGGGGATATTTATTTTTTCTTATGTGAAATATTTTATTGAAAAATTCAATAAACTTTCAAGTAAACCATACAATGCCTCATTTCCTTTAACTTTCAATCTCAATCCTAAATTATCTCTTTCCCCACTCTACCTCATTCCCCCTATAGCAGAGGTCTCAAAGTCCCTCCTTGAGGGCCGCAATCCAGTCGGGTTTTCAGGATTTCCCCAATGAATATGCATGAGATCTATGTGCATGCACTGCTTTCAATGCATATTCATTGGGGAAATCCTGAAACTCCGACTGGATTGCGGCCCTCAAGGAGGGACTTTGAGATCCCTGTCCTGCGAGTCCAAGCCCACCTGACTACTTCTAGGGAGGCCGCCATCAACCCCCAAGACCTGCAGAAAATCCTGCGCCTGAGGACAACGACAATCAATCAGGGAGCGAATCTGCAACTGCAATATCAACACCTGGGCCTTGGGAAGGAATACTCTCCCCAAGCTGGTGCCAAAGAGAACTCCGAGATACTCCAAGCGCTGAGACGGAGTCAACCGGCTTTTGGACAGGTTGACTACCCAGCCCAGTGACTGAAGAAACTCCACAACCCAAGTCGTGACCCGGGAGCTCTCCTGAAAATACTTTGCTCAAATCAACCAGTCGTCCAGATAAGGATGAACCAGAATGTCCTTCTTGTGCAAGGCCATCTCCACCCCTACCGTAATCTTAGTGAAAGTCCATGGAGCTGTGACCAGACCAAAAGGAAGCACACAAATCTGATAGTGCTTTCACAAAATTGCAAAGCGAAGGAATCGTTGATGGGAGGCCCGAATCGTAACATGCAGGTAGGCCTCCATCAGGTCGAGAGAAGTCAGAAATTCCCCAGGTTGAACAGTGAGGATTACAGATTTCAGGGTCTCCATGCGAAAAGACGGAACCCGAAGCGCCCTGTTGACACCTTTCAGATCCAAAATAGGTTGAAAAGACCCCTCTTTCTTGGGTATCATGAAGTAAATGGAGTACTTGCCAGTGTGAATCTCCTGAGGGGGCACTGGAACCACCACTTTGAGGTCCAGCAAAACTTTGCAGCATCTGATGAAAAGTCTGCTTCTTCCAAGTTGCCTGACAAAGAAATGAAAAATCTGGTAGCAATGGCCGGTAAAACTTGAGCGCATAGCCGTCCCAAATCACCTCTGGGACCCACTGATCCATAGTGATCTTAGCCCACCCCCAGTAAAACTCCCAGAACTGGGCTTTCACTGGAACCTGAGGAAGGACCCACGAGTCATTGAGCCAAACGGGTGGAGGCAGAGCCACTGGAGGAGTCATAACACCCCCACCCCCCGGACAGGCTCCTCGAAAGGACTGCATGCACTGAAAGAAGCCTCCTTTGGAAGGGAAAGAAGCCAAGCCTCGGTCAGGGCGATACCAACGAAAATCACGCAAAAGCCCATGGGTTCTGACCTCTGCACTAACAGAGAACTCTACATTATGGAAAGATATTTATCTTGGTGAGAGGAGATCCATATCTGAATAGCAGCAGCAGGTATTCAAGGACAATCAGTATAATCTTGATTGTTCATCAAAAGCTCTACCATCCAATACTTTTATATTTTAAGCAATTGCTGATGTTATACTGTCCCAGCCGAGCACTGTGTTCAGAAAATGCCATGTTACTTGAAACATCAACTACAGTACGATATGCTAAGACTAGAGCAGCTGCTTTTTTGTGTGGCAGGTGTTAAAATGTAGAACGCATTGATGGGGCAATTATACCTATGTGCTGACAGATTAAAATTTAAAAAATTATTGAAAACACAGCTATTTGTATCTGCTTTCATGTAAGAAAAGACTTCTATTTGTACAGGCAATAGATGGAAGTGGGCAAGAAATGTCATGAAGACTCAGCTTTATGTAATGCTATGCTATGTATGTTTTGTATGGAAACTGTCTAGATATAGACAGTATACCAGTCTGAAATTTAGAAGAACCCAAATTTACTTCTGGGATGTCTTAAAGGAGAAAGAGGCCAAAAGGTCCTCCCCACTTCACCTTTTTAGAAACTGTCAGGGTTGACTATTTTTGTTTTCTGTAGGACTATATTTCTGCTTTGCTAGAATATATTTTTGTTAATTTTTTTTTTTTTAGCAGGTTTACCATTTGATTCAGTAAAACCTTTCCGAAAATAACAAACCCAGTGTGTGAAAAGTGTCTTTTTGCTGCACTGAATCAATGCAGTGCTCTGGAGGGACAGCTCCCTAGCCCCCACCCCCACCCCCACCAAGCACTCATAGCATTACCAGAGCTGTGTTGAGTTTTATAGGACCTAACAACACCTGGAGGTGTGTTCCTTTATTGAGGGAAAGCCTGAGACAAATGATTACATAATATTTAAAGCTTGTTTCCATGTTAGAAAATATCCCCTCAGGATAGTCAAGAATTTTCATCTTGCACATAAGCAGTATGTATCAAAGAGGGCTTCTATTTCTTACTGTAATTTATGAATTACATATTCTATACTTAATATTGTAATTTAAATATTTTTATTTACATTTAAAAATGCAAGTTACATGGTACCAATGAATTATTTTTTGTTTTACATCTTAATAAACCAACTCAACACTCCCAATGGGTAACTAATATCGCCCCCCTCTTTATGGAACCATGTTAGGCTTTTTTTTTTAATTAATCACCGGCCACAGAGATAAAAGCTCCGATGCCCAAAGGAATTCTATGAGCACTGGAGCTTTTACCACCTTGGCTGGTGATAAAAAAGCCAAATGCAGCTTTATAAAAGGGGGGATTATTAGGCTAGTTTAAAAAACAGCTATTTAACCCCAAAGTACAACATTTCTTTTACACAATAGTCCTTAGACCCCAAAATTAGTGACTCCCCAAAATCACTGATCCCCCCCAAAATTAGTGACCCAATAATTGTGTTTACTCTCCCAGTCTTGTTTAATTTTAAACCTGTACAATGAAACACATTTTTTAAACAAAGAAAAGATATTTCCAGAAGCAGGAATACTACTCTTTTCAAACTTTTAATTGTTTAACAGTTTTGGTGCTGTGTATTGTAGAATGAAAATCAAAATGCACACTTGCTAGTCCTGCACATAAATTCACACAAAACAAAATCACTGCTTATATAAGCAGTGTCCATACATTACCTTTGTCTCCAAGGTCTCTAAAAAGGGTTGTTCCAGGTTTAACCCTTGTGGCTTGTGACAACGTGGCCTCCAACTCCTCCAAATTCAAGAAAAGATGAAAAAAAAAACCAACATTCTAAAATTAGTTTTCAGATATTATACCAAAGTACTGTAGATAATATACACATTTAAAAATGAATGGCAAAGAATATTTTCCAAACTGAAATAAATTTGGAAACATCAGATATTGGCTACATCTGTATGGTTAGAATGTAGGCATTAAAAAAAAAAAATTAAGGCCCTTTTATCAAGCTGCGGTAGTGAAGGCCATGCGGCAAATGCACTGAAGCCCATTCAATCTCTATGGGCTTTGGTACATATATCATATCAGCCCATGCTATTCAGCTTGGTAAAAGAGGCCTAAGAATGGAGATACTGTTTTACTTACCTTTTTTGTCAGATTCTTAGGCATAGCTTTACCTGTAAGAAATAAAAACAACCAACCATATTTATTAATACATGAAAGTAACTCTGCTTTAACATCTGGTGACTTGAAGGAAGAAGGTTTTACATATTAATAGGAAAATGATACAGAAAAGCAGAGTAATGATTCCACACTGTAGCAATGAAAGTACAGTGCTGAGATAAGACTGTGTTTCCCTGAAAATAAGACACTGTCATATTAATTTTGGTTCTAAAAAATGCACTAGGGCTTATTTTCAGGGATTTCTTTTTTTTGTGTGTGTGTACAACAATCATCTCTCACCCATCCCCTTGTGCAGCAGAACCCCGAAAGCAATTTCATTGTGTTGCATTGGATCTGATCAAATCTAAGCATTGTTCTTGTATGCCACATCTTCCTTATAACATAGATCTTTAAATGGTTAACAAATAAACAAATTACAGATCATCCTTAAACAAACTGAATTTTAGATATCATAACATTTCAGAAATAAAAGCCTTGAGATCTTTGTGGAACAGATCAAAGCCATTCCCCCCCATGCAGCATCTTTCCCCGTCAACCCATCCCCCTGTGCAGCATCTTTCCATTTTTCCCTCACATCGCCCCATGCAGAATCCTGACAACCCCCACCGCAAGGCCGACATACCTCCATTCTAAACAGCAGTGGTGGCAGCACTGAACAGGGTGCCTCAGGGCCTTCCTTGCCGGGGCCTTCCTTATGCTGCATCACTGACATCATCAGTGATGCGGCAAGAGGAAGGCTGCGAAGCAGCCTGTTCAGTGCTGCCGCTATTGCTGTTTGAAACAGAGGTATGTCAGCCTCGCTGTGGGAGGGTCATTGGGTTTCTGCAGTGCAGGATGGGGAGGAAGGATAGAAAGATGCTGCGCAAGGAGATGGGGGAGAGGGGAGGAAAGATGTTGCACATGGGGGGAGAGAGAAAGCGCTACTGCCGGTAAATCGGGAGTGTCGGGGACATTTGGAAAGGGATTCAGGGGTCGTTCCAACTAGGGCTTATTTTAGGGGTAGGGCTTATATTAGGACCTACCTGAAAATCATGCTAGGGCTTATTTTCGGGGTAGGTCTTATTTTGGGGAAACACGGTATGAAGACCCAGAGTTAAATTTTCTTATAGTACTTATGAAACCACAGATGTTTCCAGAAGCAGGAATTGAGAAGCTGGACTTGATGGATTCTGGGTTTTTAAAAATCTAGTCATCTATGTAGCTATGTCAGTATTACCTAAAGATGTCAACTTTTGACATTTTCTAAATTAAAATGTAAATTCTAGTGTAAAAGGCATATGAGTCTTGAACCAGTGGGTAATTCACTTCTAATCGCGAGTTGTGTACAGGGTTACCATATTTTGAGTGGTAAAACCCCAGACACATAGCCCCGGTCCCATCCTGCCTCTGACCTACCCCAGCCCCACCCCATTCTGCCCCTGCCCCCAGTTCCGCCCCCACAAAGCCTTCTCTCATCTTCCCCGACAAGCTTAGGCCTTGTTTGGAGGGTCTGGAGCAGGTATGAATGTGTGTAACATCATCTGCGTATGTTTAGAGGCCCTCCAGATGCAGCCTGAGCTCGTCAGGGCTTTCCAAATCCCAGACAAACTGCTGGGTTTTGGAAAATCCATCTGGGCACCTGGACAGTTCTCTAAAAAAAGGACATGTCTGAGTTTTCCCGGACATCTGGTAACCCTAGTTACATAGAAACATAGAAGATGACGGCAGAAAAGGGCTACAGCCCATCAAGTCTGCCCACTCTGCTTACCCACCCCCTGTCTACGCCCTAATGACCCAATTTCCTTATCTTGACCCTCGTAGGGATCCCACAAGGGTATCCCATTTATTCTTAAAGTCTGGCACGCTGTCTGCCTCGATCACCAGCACTGGAAGCTTGTTCCAATGATCAACCACTCTCTCTGTGAAGAAATACTTTCTGGTGTCACCATGAAATTTTCCGCCCCTGAGTTTGAGCGGGTGCCCTCTTGTGGCCGAGGGTCCCTTGAGAAAGAAAATATCATCTTCCACTTCGACACGTCCCGTGAGGTACTTAAATGTTTCGATCATGTCTCTCCTCTTCCTACGTTCCTCAAGAGTGTAGAGCTGCAATTTGTTCAGTCTCTCTTCATACGAGAGACCCTTGAGCCCCGAGATCATCCTGGTGGTCGTCCGTTGAACCGATTCAATTCTGCGCACATCTTTAATGAAATGTGGCCTCCAGAATTGCACACAGTACTCCAGATGAGGTCTCACCATGGCCCTGTACAACGGCATTATGACTTCAGGCTTTCGGCTGACGAAACTTCTATTGATACAACCTTACAATATCTGCCTTGCCTTAGATGAAGCCTTCTCCACTTGATGGCAGTTTTCATGTCTGCACTGATGATTACTCCTAAATCTCGTTCTGCTGAAGTCCTAGTTAAAGTTTCTCCGTTCAAGAAGTACGTCCTGCATGGATTTCCGCTTCCGAGGTGCATGACCTTACATTTCTTAGCATTGAAGCCTAGCTGCCAGGTTGAGGACCAACTTTCCAATGTAAGCAGGTCCTGCGCCATATAATTCTGTAAACTGCATTCACTTACTATATTACATAGTTTGGCGTCATCGGCGAATAGTGTTATTTTACCTTGAAGCCCTTGAGTCAGATCCCCTATGAATATGTTGAAAAGGAGTGGACCCAGGACAGAGCCCTGCGGCACTCCACTGGTCACCTCCGATGTTTTAGAGAGGGTACCATTAACCACCACCCTCTGAAGTCTGCCACTCAGCCAATCGTTGACCCATGCAGTTAGTGTCTCTCCTAACCCCATCGATTCCATCTTGCTTAGCAGCCTGCGGTGTGGGACACTGTCAAAAGCTTTCCTGAAGTCCAGGTACACGACGTCAAAAAACTCTCCCAAGTCCAACTTTCTTGTTACCCAGTCAAAGAAGTTGATGAGATTGGATTGGCAGGACCTACCCTTGGTGAATCCATGCTGACTGGGATCCCGAAGATTCCCTTCATTCAAGATCGTGTCCAATTTGCTTTTAATTAGTGTTTCCATGAGTTTGCACACTATTGATGTGAGACTCACCGGTCTATAATTCGCAGCCTCTGCCCTGCAATCCTTTTTATGCAGAGGAACGACATTAGCTAATTTCCAGTCCAGGGGAACTTTCCCCTTACTTAGGGAGAGATTGAATAGCTCAGCCAACGGTTTCGCCAGGACATCGCTCAATTCTCTGAGCATTCTTGGGTGCAAATTGTCTGGTCCCATGGCTTTGTTCACCTTGAGTCTTGCCAGTTCACTGTAAACTTCACCTGGTGTGAACTCAAAATTCTGAAACGGGTCTTCTGTGCTTTGTGTTGCCTTCAAATGGGGACCGTGTCCCGGTGCCTCACAGGTGAAGACTGAGCAGAAGTATTCATTCAGTAGTTCGGCTTTTTCGGAATCTACTTCCACGTAACTACACAACTAGTTGTGTAGAAGGTATCTTTATCGGCTCCGCCTCCTGCTCCTCAGTTTCTCCTACATGCAAGTGTAAGGTGCCTTTCTGATCTGCTCTGGAATCTCAATAAGTGGATGAGGCGATGGTGCAGGGAGGTGGGTTTTAGATTTGTTAGGAACTAGGCAACATACTGGGGAAGGGAGAATCTATTCTGCAAAGATAGGCTCCACCTTAACCAGGGTATAACCAGACTGCTGGCATCGACGTTTAAAAATAAGATAGAGCAGCTTTTAAACTAGAAACTGGGGGAAGGCTGACAGTCGCTCAAAAGAGCATGGTTTGAAACAAGATATCTTTAAAAGATATCATTATAGAAGGGAAGTCAGAGCATCCTGATAGTGCGATTGCAATACAGGCCACAGTAGACCAGGTTTCCTTAAATTCAGAGCAGGCTGGTTTTAAAGGTTGTAAATTGTCTAAGCCAACTGCTGAGCAAATTGTAAATAGATATGACAAATAAGGTTTGAAATGTCTGTATGCAAATGGCAGAAGCCTAAGAAACAAAATGGGAGAGTCAGAATGTATTACACTACATGAAAAGATAGATATAATAGGCATCCCTGAAACCTGGTGGAAGGAAGATAACCAATGAGACACTGTCATAACGGGATACAAATTATATCATAGTGATAGGGTGGATCGAATCGGTGGAGGAATAGCGTTAAATGTTAAGGAGGGCCTTGAATCAAATGGATTCAAAATTCTACAGGAGCAGGAACACACCTTGGAATCCCTATGGGTAGAAATTCCTTGTGTAAGGGGGAAAAGGATAATGATAGGAGTGTACTATCGTCTGCTTGACCAGGATGAACGGACAGATGCTGAAATGTTATCAGAAATTAGGGAGGATAACAAACTGGGTAACAGTAATTATAGGTGATTTCAACTACCCCGATATTGACTGGGCAAATGTATCATCATACATGCTAGGGAGATAAAATTACTTAATGAAATCAAGGACTGCTTTATGGAGCAGCTGGTTCAGGAACTGACAAGAGGTGAAGCAATTCTAGATCTAGTTCTTAGTGGAGCGCATGAATTGGCGAGAGAAGTAATGGTGCTGGGACCACACTCACTCCAGCCAAACAGTCAGATATGAGTGACGAATCACAATCCGGTGCTTTGAGAGCTTCAACACCATCAACCCCAATATTATACAAAGTTAGAGCAAAGAATGAAAACAGTTTAAAACTTTACCAGCGCATGTTAACAGCGCACACAGGAATATAAACATGCAATGACAGATAAAAGTAAAGACATCAGCCATCCAGAACCAGTACTCAAATAAGGGATAGAATTAGTACTCAGAACCAAGGAGGAATGTTCACAGTGGAACCTAATATTTGTATATGTACTGTACTATATAATGCTAGGTAATTTTATAAGCATATTTTACATGTGTCAAACATGCTTTACATATTGCTTTCTTTGAATTTATGAATTACATTGAAGTGCACTGAAATGCAAAATGATACTTTCACTACGTTTCAAATGCCAATCTTGGTAGACCTTCAGTTATTATGTCACAAAATCATAGATTCATATCTCTTCAGAAATTTGTCTTGAGAAAAAAAAATCCCTTATATTTAAGAATAGTTAAAATCATGGTTGTTTTCTCAGGTCTTATTGCACTAATTAAAATCATGGTTGTTTTCTCAGGCCTTATTGCACTAATAAGGATGATATAACTAGAGGATAAGAACATAAGAATTGCCGCTGCTAGGTCAGGCCAGTGGTCCATCGTGCCCAGCAGTCCGCTCACGCGGTGGCCCTCTGGTGAAAGACCAGTGCCCTGAGACTGTGTATGTTCCGGTTCAGCAGGAACTTGTCTAACTTTGTCTTGAATCCCTGGAGGGTGTTTTCCCCTATGACAGACTCCGGAAGAACGTTCCAGTTTTCTACCACTCTCTGGGTGAAGAAGAACTTCCTTACATTCATACGGAATCTATCCCCTTTCAATTTTAGAGAGTGCCCTCTCGTTCTCCCTACCTTGGACAGAGTGAACAACCTGTCCTTTTCCACCAAGTCTATTCCCTTCAGTACCTTGAATGTTTCAATCATGTCCCCTCTCAATCTCCTCTATTTGAGGGAGAAGAGGCCGAGTTTTTCTAATCTTTCACTATACGGCAACTCCTCCAGCCCCTTAACCATCTTAGTCGCTCTTCTCTGGACCCTTTCGAGTAGTACCGTGTCCTTCTTACCATGTCCTGGCTTATGTATGGCTGCTTTAGAAGGATTTTTATCATTTTCAAGGGCTTATTTTTACTCCTATTCTGAGTAATAGTTGCTGGACCATTGCAGAACCTGGATATTTTACTGTGGGAAGTGTATCCCTTAATTACATTGTTTTAATATTGACATGTAATTTGGTAATTTCTCTGATTTATTAGGGTAAAATGAACATTTGACTGTTTTAACTGTTTGATTTTGATAACTTATAATTTCTTATATACTTCACCTTGTGTGTTTAGAATGATAAGGCAACTAATTAAAAATGTATACAGGAGGTGGCAGCAGTGCACAGAGTATTGAAAGACACTCCAGAACCATATGCAATATACTGGAGAGAAAATATCTGAACACACTTTGTAATATGAGTGAAGAACAATCAAGATTTGAAAAATTCCTGGTCTATAAGGGCTGCATTGGTAATTACATTTATGTTAGAATTAATAGGGCACCTTTTACTAAAGGCTTTAAAATTTTACAGTTATTGTGCATTAAATGTAAAATCAGTCCCTGGTTTTGAGAACTTAAGTTTAATGCTCTTGGTGGGCAATTTGGTTGACATTTTTACCAATGAAGGACATAACCCATGTGGATCCACTGGTCTGAAATTATAATGAGCCACCTGTCTTGGTAAAATATTCAGCCTCCTTCCTACTGTTAGGTCTTCAGGAATAGTTACTTTTACTGTTCTATGCTCTCCTGGAATAAGTCAAAAGCACTTCTCTTGCTTAGACTGGGAGTTGGCTGGAATTTCTGAGCCTTCTGCTGCCTTGGACAGGAGCAAGAGGTCTGGGCTGGCTGCGAAGGGCAGGAGGGAGGAGGAGGAAACCTACACCTTTGAGATTAATAAATTTTTCTTTGTTCTGCATCTAAATATCTTCTGGAAGTGGAGGTTATACCAGGAGTGAGTCTTTAGACTGATTTGATGCCATTAGTTGTCTTCTTGATTACGCTGGTGACCTCTTTAACCTTGCCACTAGAAAGATTATAACCCTAATACAGGACATCTGACAGCTTCTCCTGAACCACTGGTTATAGGTATGATACACACAGCCAGGTGAGTGTATGCATCCCAATACTCATAGCCAAGGTCCTATAAATGACACTGAAAGCATCATTGTTGCTTGAGCCATGTGCTTTTAGTACTCCTGCTGCCTGGCTAATATCTGGCAAAGCTCTGCATCTTCTCAGGTGGCAGAGTGTGTGAGAACTCCACCACTCTATGAACTAATACCTGCAAGTGTTTGCTTATGAAGAGCTAAGAATGTATATGGGAGGATAGCATAGCATTCTGAAACATTTACCTCCCCAAAAACTCCAAATTCCTAGCATCTCTCCTCAGAAGCACCATGGAGGAAGTCTTAGAGCTCTTGACTCTTTTTAGAGCAGATTTGTCCATCATAGTATGGTGAAGAAGCTGGAGTTTCTCAAATCCAGAAGCCTTCTGAACTCTTTAGAGTTGGCTCTCTTATGAATAGGCTGCACAGAGAGGAAGGGTCTCCCACGGCTTCATCTGTATAACTCAAAAGATTCTATGAACGGGCACCATCACAACTTGCTTAAGAGGGGAAGTCACAGTCAAGGATGTCCTCAACATCCCACCGAGCTATCTCCTAGACAAAACTGGTAAAACAGAGCTCCTCAGGGGGAGACTTTTTCCTCTCACAAGGAGTGGAGGGATCTGAAAGGAGACCATGAAACCCCCTTCTTGAAGAGCTCTTCTGGGTTTTGTTCAGACTCCCGTGAGTGGCCTGAATCAGCCTCATGATAGTAATTCTCTGAGTCTGCATCTGCCTCAATATACTGGCCCCATGGCCAGGCTCCGGGTGAGAGCACTGAGGTACAGGCAGGGTCCTGGGCCTCGAGAAAGCTTCCTCCAATGTGGAACTGGGCACCAACATTGTGTCAGCCAGCACAAACACTCCTCCAGGCAATGGCATCTATACACAGCCAACAGGCAAAGTAAGGGCCTCCGGGATGGACTGGGCCGTCTTTGGGTCCAACATCAATACCCTTAATGTCTCAGCATCATTTCAGATGAGAAGCCACCCCAGCTCTCCTTGAAGCATAGCTTATATCTGCTCTTCAAGGGCATATACCAGTAAAGGCAGGAGCTCAGCCACTGTGGTCAAGTCTACAGAAGGCATTAAGTCAAATGGGAAGGCTGGTCTCAGTTCAGTGGAGGCTGGATCATTGTACTTGAAACTTTGTAGACAGGTACCAGCGATGCTGGTGCCCTAGTGTTCCTGGTACCATCTCTCAAAGGGAACTAGAACTGATGTTTCTTGGCCTTCACCCAAAACACAGCATAATATCCCACAGTGCTGATGTGTCCTTGGTGTGGGTTCTGGTGGGCACTATCAATCCTTAATGCAGTGGCAGATGGTGACCTCCTTCATGCTGATGCATACCCAGTGTCCAACACAGCTCTTGGAACCATAGGGATAGATGCCACCAATTTTAATTTTGATGGACCAGACTTCTCAGCACTAAAAATATTTTTGAATGGCTCTTCATAGTTCTTTCTGGTATGTTTGACAAATAGATCGAGCCACCTAAATTTTGGAACAAAGTAGACACCATGATACAAGATGGAAACCACAAGGACTTCATTAACCACTGGTGCACCCTAAGCACATCCATCCTTGAAGACATGACACAATCACAGAAAAAGACCAGAATCTGCAGATGCTCAGATAAATGGTTTCACAACGAACTACTGCAACTCAAATGACAATGCAGACATCTTGAAAGAGAATGGAGAAAAAACAACCAAGAACACACAAAAACAACCTGGAGAACACTGAACAAACAAAAGCTAAAAGAAAGGCATACTACACCAATCAGATAGGCACAGAAATCCAAGACACCAAAAATCTTTTCAAACTACTAAAGGAACTCACAGACACCAAACCGCCCCTCCACCCACAGCCAATGAATTGGCTGAATTCTTCAGAAACAAAATATCAACAGCCAGAAACACCTTCACCAGGACCCCAAACCACCTCGACTAAATCACTATACCACCTATAGAAAACAAGGCCTACGCAGCAGACAGAAACTGGTCAGATTTCCCAGACACACAATGGCACGACCTAGACAAACTCTACAAAAAATATAATCATGCAGCCTGCGACCTCAACTACTGTCCCCCATACCTGTTAAAAGCCGCCAGCATTAGATTCCGCACCCACCTCATGCGGTGGATTAGTTACATGTTCACAGAGGGTCAATTTCCACAAGAACTCACCGAAATCATCATAACCCCTATTCTGAAAGGCCCAAAGGGAGCAACAGATCAGTCATCTAATTATAGACCTATAGCCTCAATACCACTATACCTGAAACTAATGGAAGGCCTCGTAGCAAAACTTATCACCTAATACTTAGAAATTCACAACATACTTCACCCCTCACAATCAGGCTTCAGAGGCAACTACAGTACAGAAACACTACTAGTCTCTCTCCTAGACACAGCCAAATAACACCTAAGCAAAGGCAAAAAAAATGCTACTCATATAACTTTATCTCACAGCAGCATTCGACCTAGTAGATCACAACATCCTACTGCAAACACTGGAGGCAATAGGAATCACAGGCAAAGTCTACAATTGGTTTGAAGGATTCCTCCGCTCAAGAAGATACAGAGTAAAAGCAAACAATGAACAATCAGAATCCTGGAATAACCCTTGCGGAGTCCCCCAAGGCTCCCCACTATCACCAACACTCTTCAAACTTTACATAGCCACACTTGGCACATGCTTAGACAAACAAGGCATAACGTCATACAGCTACGCAGACAATATCACCATCCTCCTGCTTTTCGACCACCCCATCCCCAACACAACGAACAAACTACACATTACACTAGAAACAGTGTCAAAATGGATGAGAGACCACAAATTAAAACTGAACCAAGACAAAACCAAATTCTTACTTCTAGAAAGAAACAAAACCCCAACCATAACAAACCTAGAAATAAACTCCATCACATATCCCTTACAACCCAACCTAAAACTGCTGGGAATAATGATAGATAAAGGCTGCACCATGCAACTTCAAATCAGCAAAACGGTTCAGAAGGCATTTGCAACAATGCGCAACTTAAGACAAATCTGAAAATACTTCAATAACTAACAATTCAAACTCACAGTACAAATGCTAGTCCTAGGACCCCTGGACTACTGTAACATACTTTACCTGTCATGCCCCGCCAAGTTGCTAAAACAATTACAAACAGTCCAAAATACAGCCCTAAGACTAATATACTCGCTAAAAAAACATATGACCACATTACCTCAGCTTTCCAAAACTCACACTGGCTCCCAGTACAACACAAATTCTACTGCACCCTATTCAAAGCCCTAAATGGAAATGGACCAAGCTATCTGAACTGATCAGGAAAAACACATCAAGACCAAGGAGAACTCAAGCACACTTTACCCACCCCCCAATCAAAGGCATGCAAAGCAAAAAAATATATGACGGTCTACTAGCCACCAGAGCAGCAAAAATAGACCACCACTTCTCAAATCTGCTGACCATGACACCAAACTACAAAATATTCAGGAAAGAACTGAAAACCATACTATTCAAGAAATTTGTCAAATGATCTTACCAAACCGTATCGACCTTTCCCAGATCCCGACGCATACTATAGCTATCAACCTTGTAATCTCCCTGGGAATGCCCAGGCTAATTTCTTGTTGTAAACTGCCTAGAACTGAAAGGTATTGGTGGGATAGAAGACATTAATGTAATGTAATGTAAACTTTATGGTCAGATCCCAGCATTAAGTATGAGTGCCAGTAAGTGACATGATCCTGGCACAAAATAGCTGAAGTGAAATCAAACAGCTCAACTGCAAAAAAAAGAAGAAGAAAAAATGGTCTTCTGCAGCACTTGCAAAAGAAACAAGGCTGCAACATCACTGTAATGATAGAACTATTTCCTGACCCTGTTTAGAATGCTGAAGTTAGGGCAGACAATTACACACTGTACCTCTCTATTGGAATGCACAAATAAACTTTCATCATATTCCTCATACATTTGAAAATCATGTGCTTAACTTTACATATTTGTTTATGCATGAGAAACCAATGTAGCTGCCACAAGCCAAGTGGCATGCATGCTATCTAATGCCAGAAATAATTCTGGCCACAGAATTCTGAATTAGAGTACGTACATTACAATGCTTCTTTGCAATGCCTAATAATAAAAGCTGATATAATAATAAAATCTGATAAAAAGCAATGCTTATACCACCATTGGTAACTAAGAATTAAAAAACAAAGCATTAAGCCACAAATGTTAAGGATCTGCGATACCTTAAAGAACTAAACAGAAAAGGATCAGAGATGGCTACAAACGAAGACACTACACAAGTCCAATCCAAGAACCTTTATTGATAGACCCGACATGGCCATGTTTCAGCACTATGCCTACTGATTATATAGCTCATCATTTCCTAAAGTCCAGGTAAAAATAAAAGTCATCAATCATTTCAGGCTTCAGCTGTGTTCTTTGGTCATCTATGTAAGTCCAGCAAATGAGATACTGGTTGCTGGAATAGCTAAAAGATACTTGGCAAGCTGACTTAGATTATTTATTTATTTGGCGATCAGGCCAAACCATTTCCTTGATCTATCAAAATGGCAATACCTTCTCAAAAGTTTCCAAGATTGTTAATTAGCTGTTTTTCCAAATCAGTGAGCTGACATTTTAGATGTATTAGATGTAATGCATCTCAGACCCTTGATAAAACTGTGATCATGATCATTATTGTGGGAATGGGGGGAGGGGGGAGATGGAACTTGATATATATACCACCTTTCTGTGGTTGCAATCAAAGCAGTTTACATATAATATGTGTATCTGTGGAAATGGAGGGTTAAGTGACTTGCCCAGAGTCACAAAGAGCTACAGAAACCATTAGGCTAGTCTTCCACTCCACTAATACTGTGCTGATTGTCTCCATCACTTTGGGAATTACCATGGTTACAGCAATATTACTGCTTTTCCTATTACTGTGTCACATTCTATAAGGGGTGAAATCAATCATCAAATTAATTTTGGATTTTTAATCAAGGCAGTACTCAGCCTCATTAGAGTTGGGTGTGGTAGGTTCATGTACCAGTATGCCTACAGTTTGGAAGAGTGTATGGAACAGTGAGATGTGAGATGGACTTGCCTGAGGTCATGGTGGTATCACCAGGGGATAGGGATTAGATCCTCTCTTACAAAGGTCTCATTACTCAACCCCGTTGCTCTTACAACTGATAATTATTTGATATTATACTAATAGGAATTTCCATTGCAGAAATATGGATATTATGAGAGAAAATAAATTTGTCAATATGCAGAAAGTATCTCATTTTAGGTGGCTGGCCAGAGAGTAGATCTACTGAGAATGCACAGAGGATATACAGACAGGGCTGGTGGTGGGGTAGGAAGAAAATGGGAACTAGCAGTTTATTTAAGGCAGGGGTCCTCAAATCCAGTTCTCAAGGTGCACAACCCAGCCTCGTTTTCAGGATTTCCACAATGAATATGTATGAGATCTATTTGCATTCACTGCTTCCATTACATGTAAATAGATCTCATGTACACATTGTTGACCTCGAGAACTGGATTTTAGGGTCCCCAATTTAGGGAATTGGATAACAAACTAATGGTAAGACCTTAGTGATATTCCTGGCATAATCAAGAGAGAAGTACAGTATATCAAAGAATATAAAACACAAATGGTTTGTAATTTACCCTTCACCAGCAATTAATAACTACTTATAAAAATCCATGCAGGATACTCTTTGTTGTGTCAAACAAATCCAATTATGGTAAAATATTTATTTTTCATTACTATGAAAGACTTCTACATAGCTTCTGTGCAATCTTCTTACACAGCCTTGTTTTGAAATATATAGTTATGAGCACATTCCCCTAAAAGCATCCAAACAGCAAATCAGAAACCTCAAAGGCAATTCTGAGCTGCTGAGACAGCCAGCAGTTATGAAGGCCAAAAGTTTAAGCATTTGGCTGAATGAAGAAACCAGATGCAACTGGTGGATAAATACATTCCAGAGACTGGCATTTCAGCCTATTGGTTGCCAAAGAATATCCCATATGAAATAAGTTATGTTGGCTTCTATACCAAAGCACATAAACACAGAATATGACAAGAAGACTTGCCCGCTACATAAATCACACTGAAATCTGGATTATTTTCTGGTAAAACCTTTATTCCATTCAATATATCATTTAAAATCCACTTTACTACTACTATTCCTAATCCTTTGTGGTTCAGCTTTAAGGTACAAGGGTTTTGTTTTTCTTACTAAACCAAGGAGGGAAAGATAAAATGAAACAATCACCTTCTAGATTATTTGAAGACTGTGTAAGAAGGAAGTGAAGAGGTCCAGAATTTATTCTGTCACAAAGAATATTTATCCATGTGAAATACAAGAGTCATTTCATAAATAATGCACACTATTTTTTTTTTCAAGTATTTCTTTATAATCCTTCAATATAGTCTCCCTGCTTTGAGTCCCAACGTCTGGGAATCTTCATTATTTCCATCCAAGACACCGTTTTTGTTCAGTTGCCGAATGGCTCGGGTACCGGCAGAAGAAAGCTCTTCCAGAGATGCATAACGATGTCCATGCATAGGTTGTTTCAACTTTGGAAAAAGTTCAAAGTCTGGTGGACTCATGTCTGGACTGTAGGGAGCATGAAGTAACACCTCCCAGCCGTATTTGTGTAGTTTTTCAATGACATTCCCTATGTGGTGGGCGAATATTGTCGTGAAGAATGAGTGGGCCAGCCAAGAGCAACTGATGTCGAGTTTTGTGGATTTTTTGCAAAAAATCACGATAATACACTGCTGTGACACTTCTTCCACATGGAACTTTGTCTGTGATGATGATAATGCCTTCTTGATTATAAGCAAAAATCATCATTTTTTGACTTTTGATTGAGATTGTTGATATTTTTTTGGCCATGGGAAGATGGAGCTCGCCACTCGTCATTGAAAAACTATGCAAATACGGCTGGGAGGTGTTACCTCATGCTCCCTACAATCTAGACATGGGTCCACCAGACTTTAACCTTTTTACAAAGTTGAAACATCCTATGTGCGGATATCCTTTTGCATCCACTGTTACCCAAGCCATTCAACAACTGAACAAAAACGGTGTCTTGGATGGAATAATGAAGCTTCCCGGATGCTGGGATTCGGTCATTGCAAAGCAGGGAGACTATATTGAAGGATTGTAAAGAAATACTTGAAGAAAAAAAAACCATGTAAATTGTAAAAAATAGTGTGCATTATTTATGAAATGACCCTCATAACATGAATCTAATTGTTATAATACCAAAATAGTAAATAGGAGGGTAATATTTAGTGGGACAACAAAATAAATGATACTTTTTCAACAGGCCTATCTGTATACATTTAGCCACTGAATATATAGTTATAAACTTAAAAGGATAAGTTATGTATTTAAAGTTAGGACTGCCATTGATACAGCTTACTGTACTGAATATTGCCACTATCTACATGATTTTGGCCAGGGCAAGAGTAAGGTATAGGCAAACTAGATATGTCCCTAGGACATTAAAATATGAGTGAGCTCTTCCAAACTTTTATCTAGCTCTTCCCAGATCCTGCACAGGAAATGGATTATGATCATCAGCCCATATAGAATAGGTAGAAATATCATCAGCCATTTATTTCATCAACTAGCATAATATATTGGCACCTTCATGAAGTCATTAGGCTCACATCCAAGAAGGGATGGTGTATTAGCTGAACCAAATACTGGCTTCTTTGGGCTCCTTTTACTAAGGTGCGCAAGTGGTTTTAGTGAACGCTTAGCGCACACTACATTGCCGTGTGCTAAACGCTAACGCCTCCATAGAGCTTGTGTTAGTATTTTTCATGTAGTGTGCGCTAAAAACGCTAGCGCACCTTAGTAAAAGTAGTATCTTAAAACTCCTATCATCCCACTCAGATCTCTATACTCAAAGCATGTTCAAAGCAGCTGAAGACCCAAGAAATCCAAAGAAATTAAAGATCAATTTGTTGGTATTTGAGGATAATTTCAAACCCAAACATTAATGTAACATAAATAGATACAGAAGTAAATGTACTAGTATTCACCTGTTTGCAATGGAAGCTTAGCTATGACAAGCTCCAAATAGCTTTTATTTTTTAAGGGTGTGTGCTCAAGAGCCAAGCCGTAAGATCAAAACGACCCAGATCCTTCATGGAAACTGGACCTTAGTGAGGTCAGGAAAAACACTCAGGTGCAGACTGTATGCCACCCGCAGCCGCATCAGATCCGCCCACCACAACCTTCAAGGCTAATCGGGTATCATCAGAATGACGTGGCTGGGGCGAGTTGCAATACTCCGAAGGACCCGGCCGATCAGCGGCCAAGGCGGAAAATCATATACAAGAACCTCTGGAGGCCACAATTGCTCAAGAGCATCAAGTCTCTCACTTCCGAGCTGGATCTGTGACTGCTTTGTGCTGCAGCCATGAGGTCGAGGCTGGGCTGCCTCCAGCACCTTACGATCGCCCGACAGGCCTACTGCGCTAGGGTCCACTCACCCAGAATTCTAGATTTGACGGCTGAGAAAGTCTACTTGAATGCTGGCCACTTCGGCCACATGCGTCGCCATCAGCGTCTGGAGATGACTTTCCACCCAAAGGAAAAGAAGTCGAGCCTCCTGAGCCAAGGGAGAGTTCTCGGCTCCTCCCTGATGATTAACAGAGACCAATGCCATCAATGATCGACCAATGCCATCAATGATCGACCACATCTGTGGTGACGGAGTCCAACAGTCCTGAAAAGGACGATGACTGTAGTGAGCCCCTCCCACCCATGAAGTCTGGCATCCATGGTTACTACAATCCATGAGGCAATGCTTAACGGAACGCTGATTGAGGAGTACATGGCAGACTCAGCTCTAAGACATTTCAGTGGGGGGCCCAGCGAAAGAGGAAAGCATTCTGAAGAGGACGTATGTGTGCCTTCGCCCAGGGAACCACATGCAGCTTGGCAATCCTGGAACCCAGAATCTGTAGGTCGACCCATGCCGAAGGGGCCGCCATCTTCAATATCTTGAAATCTGTGCCCAGAGCTTCTGTTTCCGAGCCTCGGGCAGGTAAACATGGCCCGCTGCTGTATTGACTATTCCACTGGCAGTGTGGGCGTCAGATGGCTCTTTTTGTTTTGGTTTTTTAAGGTTGACAATTCAGCCCAGGTCTTCCAATACATGGAGCACTGTCACTACCATAGTGTGTCCCTTTTCCGAGGGTGCTCTGAGCAACCAGGCAGCCAGAAAAGGGTGAGCCTGCAACTCCATCTTCCTCAGAGGAGCTGCTACTACCACCATCACTTTGGTGAAGGTCCGGGGTGTTGTCGCAAGCCCAAAGGGCAGGGCCGAAAACTGATAATGCTGATCCAGAACATGTAACTGCAGAAACTTGCGGTGATCTGGAAAAATGGGAATGTGCAAATTCAGAATTCTTGGAACCCATCTTGTACTAAAGTTGGACATGCACTTTTCATGAATTATTTTCCAAACTTTACCTGCTGAGATGACCATTTCTTCAGCTATTTGAGAAACCTTAATTCATCTGTCTGACAAAATTAAATCCTCGATTTTCTTGCACATTTCTGTGAGGGTTATTTTCAGTGGATTCTCAACCCCACTTAAACTACTTGCTCCAAAATTTTACTTTGCAGAATCACCCTAAACTGCAGTCAAGGGTTCATGGAACTCTTCTGGCTTTTCCCCTTCTTTTGTGAGAAATTTTTTCACTGAATGTTGCTCCAAATCCAGTAGTTTCTCATTTGATTCACACAAGGACTCTCCTGATATCCTGTCTCTTGGAATGTTAAGACTCACACTGAGCTGCAACTGTGCATTCGTAACCTTGACACATATCACAACATGCACAGACTTGTTTCAATATGCTTGCTATTTTCTTTCATACTCAGGTAGATAAATTATTGATCATATTTAAGCCAGTAATAATAAATGCCACCATATCCCTAATACTGTTATCACATACATTGTAAAACAGAAGAGTCTTGTTTCTGTGGACAACACTTTCCTCCTCTCGGTCTCTCCAGCTCACAGACATGGGGTCATCTTTGACTCCTTCGATACTCAGATCCAGCAAACCATTAAAGCTTGTCACTTCTTACTCTATAATATTACCAAATTATGACCTCTCCTTTCCAAGCACACTACCAAAACCCTTATCCACACACCTCATCACCTCTCGAATAGTTTACTGCAACCTGATTCTCTCAGGTCTTCTGCTCAACCATCTCTCTCCCCTTTAATCTGTTCAAAATTCTATTGCACGACTCATATTCCACAAGAGCTGCCATACTCACATTACGCTTCTCAAGTCACTTTATTGGCTCCCCATCCATTTCCAAATACAATTCAGACTCCTCTTCCTGACCTACAAATGCATTCACTCTGCAGCCCCTCAGTATCTCTCCTCACTTATCTCCCCCCATGAACTCCATTTATCAGGTAAGTCCCTCTTATCAGTACCCTTCTCCTCCACTGCCAACTCCAGGTTCCGTCCCTTCTATCTTGCTGTGCTGTAAGCCTGGAATACAGACTACTTGAGTCACTATGTCAGCTCCATCTCTAGCAGTATTTAAATTCAAGCTAACAGCTCACTTGTTTGAGACTGCTTTCAACTCCTAATTCCCACTCACCATACGACACCTATGACCTTCCTTGCATTCTCTTTGTAAGAAACTCCCCAACCCCTATATGTCCTGTCTGTCCATATTAGATTGTAAGCTCTTCTGAGCAGTGATCATCTATTACATGTTTACAGTACTGCACATGTCTTTCAGTTAATTTCAGTTCTAGAGTTTATTGAAAAGGTCCTTCTGGAGCAGACACATGGAAGCACAAAGATGTACACCACTGTCTTACTGTGGTATCAATCACATAATAAGTTTTCCTATGCAATCACTCCCCTTTGACATTCTATTTTATTTAATTTTATCAATCTTTTTTTAAAACATAAGAACATAAGCATCGTCTCGGCCGAGTCAGACCATGGGTCCATCATGCCCAGCAGTCTGCTCCCGCAGCGGCCCCCCAAGGTCCATGACCTGTAAGTGATCTTTTACCTAAAACAGTTTATTCCCTAATCATTTAATATCCTGTATAGTAACCCTCTAACTATATCCTTCAATCCCCTTTTCCTTCAGGAAATCATCCAATCCCCATTTTGAAACCCAAAATCGTACTCTGCCCTACTACCTCCTCTGGAAGCGCATTCCAGGTGTCCACCACTCTCTGAGTGAAGAAGAACTTCCTAGCATTTGTTCTGTATCTGTCTCCTTTCAATTTTTTTGAATGCCCTCTTGTTTTTGTTACCCCCACTAGTCTGAAGAATCTGTCCCTCTCTACCTTCTCTATACCTTTCATGATCTTATAAGTTTCTATCATGTCCCCTCTAAGTCTCCGCTTTTCCAAGGAAAAGAGCCCCAGCTTCTCTAGCCTTTCAGCATATGAAAGGTTTTCCATGCCCTTTATCATCCTTGTTGCTCTCCTCTGGACCCTCTCGAGTATCGCCATATCCTTCTTAAGGTACGGCGACCAGTATTGAACGCAGTACTCCAGATGCGGGCGCACCATCGCCTGATACAGTGGCAGGATAACTTCCTTCGTTCTGGTAGTGATACCTTTTTTGATAATGCCCAACATTCTGTTTGCCTTCTTTGAGGCCACTGTGCATTGTGCCGCCAGCTTCATTGTTTTATCCACCAAAACCCCCAAGTCCTTTTCTAGTTTGCCTTCCCCCAGTACCATCCCCCCCATCGTAACATAGTAACATAGTAGATGATGGCAGATAAAGACCCGAATGGGTGTAGTTATACATCAGGTTTCCTTTCCCTATGCGCAAGACTTTACATTTCTCTACAATGAAGCTCATCTGCCATTTATTTGCCCACTCACTCAGTTTGTTCAGGTCCCTTTGTAGTTCTTTATATTCCTCAACAGTTCTAACCCTACTGGAGAGTTTTGTGTCGTCCGCGAATTTTATAACTTCGCACTTCGTCCCTGATTCCAAGTCATTAATGAATATATTGAACTTATTTAAGCCCACTATATCAAATTATTTATCAGAAATTCAAAACTGTAATGTTTAGTTTGTTACAAAAACTTGATAACTATCTTCACTAAACATCATTTTTAGGATAAACAATGACATCATGCTAATGTCACACTTGCATGGTAGTAATAGTAAGCAAGCAACAGGTTCTGACAGTGAATCATGCTTGACATTTTTTTCTGTACAGATTACCCAAATTTACTTAATTATGCCTCTAGACAACAACAACAGATAACAGTCAATGGATTCTCTTTTTTTTCTAATCACTGTTTAATACAGTATTTTACTTGTAGTGATGTAATTACTAAGGAGCAAGCTTATACTTTATTTCATCAGTTCATCAGGGCTCCAATGTATCAGCTAATGCAGGGGTGTCCAATGTCGGTCCTCGAGGGCCGCAGTCCAGTTGGGTTTTCAGGATTTCCTCAATGAATATGCATGAGATCTATTTGCATGCACTGCTTTCAATGCATATTCATTGGGGAAATCCTGAAAACCCGACTGGACTGCGGCCCTCGAGGACCGACATTGGACACCCCTGAGCTAAGGGATAATACTTCATATGCATGCCTGCATATGATTTATTATGCTTACTTTAGTTATCATAGCTAGGTATAAAAAACATTTGCTCCAGGTTCCTGGAGGAAAAGTCCATAATTCATTATTAAGATAGACTTGGTGAAACGTACTGTTGTCTCTGGGAATAAGTAGCATGGAATCTAGCTCCTACTTTCTGGAATCCTATCAAGTAGCTGTCATCTAGATTGACCACTGTTTGAAACAGGACGCTGGGCTTGATGAACCTTTGGTCTGACATGATAATTCTTCCTTTCTTATCCTTTCTGTTACATATTATTTACTGCATATGCATTTGGAATACTGTAGTTCTTTCAGAAGATGACATCATAAAACAAAACTTTCCTAGTGTTTGATGATATTTCTCTTGAAAGTCAGCCAAAGTGATGCATTCCATAGCAGCTGCAATGGAGAATTAGACTAGGAATTTAAATATTATGAAAAAGCAGGTAAAATCATTGAAAAGAGATGTGTACTTCATGTGGAACATTGTCTGTTAATGTTTAATAAGAAATTGTTCATGAACAGTTCATAATACCTGAAAATATAAACTCTTATAAGGAAGCCAAAGGTACTGAAAGATAATACCATCTACTATATATGAGCTAACTGTGCAACCTGAAACTGCATGAGGTCAGCTTGTATTTGTGTGCCCATTCTTTTCTGTTCTGTAAAGAGAGATTATGCACAACTTCCTTGTTTCTGCAAAGTTCCATTCTTTTCTTGTTTCTCATTTTCACAGCAAATGCAAGATGAAATTGGACTGTATTATAGACAAGTTTTTCCACTTTCATAATTCCTTGATCTTCCTCAAATTAAATATTTACAGTTTTCCAAGGTCTGTTAATAGCTTAAAATTAAAAACACTGCCCTCATGATTCTGCTTATATCCAAATGCTTCTATAATTAGTTGCTGCTATTGGCTAACACTTGAATTTCTGATTTCTCTCTTATAGAAGGTAAATTAAGTATAACAAAAATCCAAAAAGTTCAATTTTTCCTCATATGAATACTAAAACAAAGATTTAAACAATGTATACATTTAAACAGAATATTATATGCAGGTTTACCTTCATAGCATACATGATTCTAAAGGATCAAAAACGGATCAAACAAGGCATGAAGGAACAAACCAAAATATACCCAATTACCTTGTATAACAATTCACTCTGAAAACCTCTGGTTCTCAAACATTCTGCAGAAAGAAAGAAAGATGAGAAAAGGGAACTTCAGATATACTGTAGCTAACTTTAAGGAAAGAACTTCTCTTTGGCAACCCTAATCAATCATTATTTTTTAAAAAACAAACAAACAAACTCTAAAAGTTATGGCTAAGAGGGCTCTAATGAACTCTAGATTTTGAGTGGGTTCTAGATGGGATTTCTCATAGTTTGACTCTGTCTCAGGAGCTCCAGTAGATAAACTGTTGCATTCATGGCTTGGTGAGCTTGTTGAGGTATGGAGGCCTTGATCAACCATTCATCCAGGTAAGGGAACATGAGAAAATTGCATGAGTGGAGACGTGCAGCTACTACCACTACGCACTTCGTGAATACTCTGGGTGCCGATGCCAGACCAAATGGAAGCACCTTGTACTGAAAGTGGCATGTTCCCACTCGAAAGCAGAGGTATTTCCTATGAGCAGGTAGGGTGCATGCTTCTTTGAGGTCTAGAGAGCAGAGTCAGTCATTCTTTTCTAATAGGGGTTATATAATTCCCAGAGAGACCATGCAAAACTTCTCCTTCACCAAGTATTTGTTGAGAGCTCGGACTAGAATAGGACGGATGCCTCTGGTCTTTTTCAGTATGAGGAAATATTTGCAGTAGAATCCTTGGCCCTTCTCCGGCAGAGGAACTTGTTCTATGGCACTGAGGAAGAGGAGGAGGGTTGAAAGTTCCAAGTGAAGGAGGGCCTCTTGGAAGGAGTTGAAAAGAGATTCTCTTGGAGGTTGGTTCGGAGGGTTTTTTTCTGTAAATGAAGAGCATAGCTCTGACTCACCACCTGAAGGACCCAATGATCTGATACTAGGGATCAGCACTGATGGTAATAGATGGGTAGACTCTGAAGCAAAGGTTGAGAAACACTGACCGTGCTCTCCAAAAGGAAGTCAAAAAGACTGCTGCTGTTTGGACTGAGGTGGTGCTGAAGTTTTCTGCTGCCTTTGTTGTCTGGGGCATCTTTGAGTCGTTGGTCGAGTGGATGTAGAAGGCTGGTGATATCTGTGTCTTGAATAGTAAGTGGGGTACTTGGAGGTGAGTATCTCTGTGGTGGCTGAGACTGACAAGATTCACCACAATCCACCCTAAGCTTAAAGATTATAAAGGAAATCTGGCAGATAAATCAAACTATCTATCAATAGCAAATTTACTTTTCTTATCAAAACTAACAGAAAAATAAGCCTCTCAGATTTTAGAATTCATAGAAAAAACTAAGATCCTTCACCCAAACCAAACAAGACAAAATCACTCAACAGAATACTCGCTAATAGGACTGACCACCATGATTCAATACTATTTAGATCACTGCAAATCTGTCCTACTCATCTCACTTGATCTCTCAGCAGCATTTGATATGATAGATCACTACCTTTTGCTACAAAGGCTTAGGGTAATTGGAATCTTTGATCAAGTACTAGATTAGTTCATATCATACTTTTCCAATCACTCTTCTAAGGTCATTATAAATGGGGTCTCCTCTGAGAGCTACAGCAATAATAATGGTATACCACAAGGGTCCATCCCCTCTCCCCTTCTTTTTAACATTTTTTTTTGGCACCCCTACTTACTTTAGGACAATCTATTGGCCTAACAGTCTACACTTATGCTGATGATATTCAGCTCATCCATCCGATAAACCCAGAGGACCCAAATGACATCATAGACATTAATTAAAAAAAAAAAAAAAAAAAATAGAAAAGCTCTGTACATGGCTTAAGGGTAATATGCTTGCTCTCAATGTTACCAAAACTAAAACAATGCTTTTTCCCCATAAGGAAGATCTATCATTAACAACATCCATTTGTCTTGAATCAACTCCATTACAAATTGTAACTTCTATAAGGCTTCTTGGTATCATATTTGATAACAAACTAACTTATCACTAGCAAATCAATTCCAAGTACAGAAGTGCTTTCACCGACTCCAGATGATCCTTTCACTTTCCAAACTTCTTGAACCAGCATTTCTAAATATTCTAATACACTCATTAGTTATTTTAAGGATTGATTATTGCAAAGCATTATACAAAGAAATAATATAAAAAGAACTCAGACGTCTGCAAATCATTCAAAATACAGCGATTAAACTCAAACAATGCCAAAAAGTATGACCATGTGACACCACTACTGATCAATGCTCATTGTCTTCCAGTCTCTCATAGAATCACATATAAAATATTACTATCAACATTTAAAACTTAATTATCCCATTTTCCGGAATTCATAGACAGACTTTTAATTCCACATGCCCCATCGAGATCCCTTCGATCACACGATACTCTCCTTACATAAAATAAATGCCATCCGTACATCAATTTACTCAGTAATGGCTCCTCAGCTATGGAACTCTATGCCAACACATCTGCGGGAAGAAACGTCATTAAAACGATTTAAGTCGAGTCTTAAAACATTCTTGTTCAAAGATGCTTATGACCTATAACCTTTTTCAATTTTCTATCTCTTTTTCACAGACAAGATCCCACCCCCATTGTTTTTTCCCCTATACATATCTCTATCCTATGTATTTTTTTGTAGTTCCATTACTTACCCTTGGTATCTTAACGTACGTCTGTCCTTGTCTAAAAGTCTACTCCCATGATTTTAATTTCATTTTATGTATGCCACTTAGAAACTTAATAAGCGGGTCAACAAATTTTAATAAACTTTAAAACTTGAGGAGGACAAGATAGTCACTCTTGGTTTTCTGAACAAATCATTTCCTATACAGGGTATATTAGAGAGACAGTCTTGAACGCTGGTGTCTAGAACTGAGATTTTTAGCTACGCTTCTCTTTGCATGGCGATCGAGACTGCAGAGGTTCGAGAGGTAATATCAAAAGCGTTAAATGTAAAGCACAACATGTACTTTCTGGTCTTCAGGAGATTTTTCATTAGATATTTGTAAGAAGGGAAATGCTCTGATGGTATATATTGGTCATGTAAAATTGGCATAAGTTCTGGTACTGTTTGCCCTCTTCAAGGTGAACTCTACTATCAAAGACTGGTGCTATAACTGTGGTCTGTCAAAGCCACGGCAAGACTGGATCTGGTAGAGTGTCCAATTTGCATGGAGGGGGAAGGGGATTGTCTCCTACTTCCCAGCTTGGAGCTAGAGGCAGCATATCATGGGCAGAAAGAATTTCCTTCTTTGTGCCAATCCCATTGCAGTTAGTGTGATGAAGCAGAGCATTTGGGCTCTGTTGGGAAATTACCAAACCATCTGATGACATAATTGAACCCAGCACACAACCATAAGCACATGCCTGAAGGAGCCCTTTTTGAAGCATCAAAGTGGTGAGAGAGTGATGTCATAGCATTTCAAGATCTATGAAATTGCTGGATTCAGACTTGGACTCTTGTAGAGGGGTTTAGTCCTTAATACAGGTAAGCAGAAAGATAAGACTAAAGACTATCTGAGCTTGTGTATATAGAAACTCAGGATGCAGAGGTGGATAATCTTACCACTGGATGCAGAAAACCCATATTAGATCTAAACTCTATTTCCTACACTCTACTCCCAAACCCAGTACCAAGTTCTCATAGCCCTGATAACAGTAGCAAATTCCACTCACTTAAGAGGCAGGGAATAATATAGAGTCACCCAAATTTGTTATCAGAGATGGGAGGAAGAGACTAGTACTTGGAGTTGGGATTTTGCGTTAGAGAATGACACGGGGACAAAATTTTTCCCATCCCCGCAGGAACTCATTTTCCTGTCCCATCGAGTTCTTTTCCTATCCCTGCCTCATTCTTGCAAGCTCTGTCCTCTTCTACACAAGCCTCTAACACTTTAAAATCATACGTGTTCGAGGTTTGTGCGGTTAAGGCTGAGCTTACAGGAATGGGGCAGGGACAGTAACAGTGACAGAACAGGGGAAAATTTGTCCCCGTGTCATTCTTTATTCTGCATCTACAAAACAGGAAATTTGGAGGAGGAGATCAAGATTCATAAGAACATAAGAATTGCCGCTGCTGGTCAGACCAGTGGTCCATCCTGCCCGGCAGTCCGCTCATGCAACAGCCCACAGGTCAAAGACCAGTGCTCTAAATGAGTCCAGCTCACCTGCGTACGTCCCAGTTTAGCAGGAATTTGTCCAGCTTAGTCTTGAAATCCTGGAGGGTGTTTTCCCCTACAACAGACTCCAGAAGAGCATTCTAGCTCTCCACCACTCTCTGGGTGAAGAAGAACTTCCTTATGTTTGTACGGAATCTATCCCCTTTCTACTTTAGAGAGTGCCCTCTCATTCTTCCACCTTGGATAGTGTGATCAGTCTGTCTTTATCTACTAAGTCTATTCCCTTTAGTATTTTGAATGTTTCGATCATGTCTCCTCTCAGTCTCCTCTTTTCAAGGGAGAAGAGGCCCAGTTTCTCTAATCTCTCACTGTATGGCAACTCCTCCAGCCCCTTAACCATTTTAGTCGCTCTTCTCTGGACCCTTTCGAGTAGTACCGTGTCCTTCTTCATGTATGGCGACCAGTGCTGGACGCAGTACTCCAGGTGAGGGCGCACCATGGCCTAGTACAGCGGCATGATAATCTTCTCCAATCTGTTCGTGATCCCCTTCTTTATCATTCCTAGCATTCTGTTCGCCCTTTTTGCTGCCACAGCACATTGTGCAGACGACTTCATTGACTTGTCGATTAGAACTCCCAACTCTCTTTCCTGGGAGGTCTCTCCAAGTACTATCCCGGACATCCTGTATTCATGTATGAGATTTTTGTTACCAACATGCATCACTTTGCACTTATCCACGTTGAAACTCATTTGCCAGGTCGATGCCCATTTCTCAAGCTTGATTATGTCACTTTGTAGATCTTCGCAATTCCTTTTGTAGGAAGTTCTCCCTTACATTCAAAGATCCAGACTAACCACAGATAATCACTACTAAGCTACCTATTTTTTCTATCTAGTTCTATGAACATTGGTAATTTTGCTGGAATTCTTTATAGAAGGCACCAATTTGGAATTGTGAAGATTGTTTCAGACAGTTGCATAAATTTTTTAATGGAGATGCTTTTAAGATTTCTTCTTATGGCATAGCTATTGACAACTAATGTGCAGAGATCTAGGCTCAAAAACTGAAGATAGCTCAGCTGGAGCATTATTCAAATGGAATGCTTTTTTGGACTTTTCACATATGTATGCTACTACATAATTAGCTTCTCAATGCCCTCCTATTAATATTTATGTTCAGATATGTAACAAAACCATACCATGTGCTGGAATAATTCTAATAATAAGAAAGTAAAATATGGTCTCTCAGATTCATGTTTGTGATAAAACTAAGATCATTTCTGTCTTTATAATCATCTGGGTAGTGTCAGTCCTACCAAAATCAAAACTTATTAGTTGTGTTTCTTTGGATGCTATCATATGCTACCCAAAATGATGCACATTAAGGTGCAAACTTTCATAGCCAAGGAGATAATAATCATTTTCTTTCTGTCTCACAATGGATTTGAGAAATATTGCACCAATTCTATTTACGCATAAAGGGTTGATGTATTACTTCTACATTGCCAACAATGATGAATTCAATTGAGCCAAGAAGCTTAATAGGCTTAGTTCTAGGACCTAATGTGCACTTTTGTTTAGTATTAATGAAGTTTGGATAAACAATTTGACTATGTATTAAATATCAATGATTTAAAGCAGAATAAAGCTGGAAAACTCAGAACTGCCTCTTAAAAGCTGGAACTGAAGCCCTAAGAGGGTACAAAGTAGAGAAAGGTAATGCCTACCTTCTAATTTGAGGCCTGTGAAAACTCATATTCAAACCTAAAATGAATGGGCCACTAAGCTTCACTAGAAAGAAAGGCCAGAAAACACTTTCACTCTGCCTCACTGAGCAGAACAAGATGACTAAATATCTTGTTGTTAGCTGCCATCATTCAGGCAACCACAATTATCACCTACCTTAGGTTCTGGTTCCAGGGAAAGAAAAGTTTTCTGAAGTCAAGAGGATCAATCACCAGTTACAACCGATGTATGACATTATTCAAGGTCATTAACACAAAACATATTTCCAAAGCTTCCCACAACCCTGAAATCAAGCATTGCCCTTTGGTTTTGTTATTAGAATTAATACGTTTAGTTCAGGAAGTGAGTAAAAAAAGGAATATGGAATATGTCACTAATGATTTCCTAGGGCAAAGAATACCTATTACAGGTAAGCCAGCCAGCAAGACTTGTCTGTATTCACCCTATATCTTTTTGTAACTTCTGCTGAACTAGGTCACTGACCACTACTGGTAGATCATGTTCTAGTATTTTTCAAGTAGCATTCAGAAAGGCTAAATACTAGTACCAGGGGTGACCCCGGGAACTACAGGCCGGTGAGCCTGACTTCAGTTATAGGGAAGATGGTGGAAGCGATGATCAAGGACAACATTTGCGAACACATCGAGAAAAATGACTTACTGCGAACAAGCCAGCACGGATTCTGTAAGGGAAGGTCATGCCTTACGAACCTACTGTACTTCTTTGAGGGAATAAGCAGTCAGGTGGACAAAGGGGAACCCATAGACATCATTTATCTCGATTTTCAAAAGGCTTTCGACAAGGTGCCACATGAAAGGCTGCTTAAGAAGCTGTGGAACCACGGGGTGGGCGGGGATGTACACAGATGGATCAAGCACTGGTTGTCAGGTAGACTGCAGAGGGTCGGAGTAAAGGGCCAATATTCTGACTGGTGGGGAGTCACGAGCGGTGTGCCGCAGGGATCGGTGCTGGGGCCGCTACTCTTCAACATATTTATCAACGACCTGGAAACGGAGGCAAAATGCGAGGTTATAAAATTTGCGGACGATACCAAACTCTGCGGCAGAGTTAGGACCAGGGAGGAGTGTGAGGACCTGCAAAGGGACCTGGACAAGCTGGAAGACTGGGCAAACAAATGGCAAATGCGCTTTAACGTTGAGAAATGCAAGGTCATGCATATAGGAAATAAGAACCCGTTGTTCAACTACAAAATGGGGGGGGGACACTGCTGGGAGACAGCGGACTTGAGAGAGACTTGGGTGTGCTAGTGGATGCATCAATGAAACCATCCGCACAGTGCGCAGCAGCGTCGAAAAAAGCCAACTGGATGCTGGGCATCATAAAGAAGGGTATCACAACCAGGACGCGGGAAGTCATCATGCCACTATATCGGGCGATGGTGCGCCCGCATCTGGAATACTGCGTTCAGTATTGGTCGCCGCACCTCAAGAAGGACATGGCGGTACTTGAGAGAGTCCAAAGGAGAGCAACGAAGCTGGTAAGAGGGCTGGAAAACTGCCCATACGCCGAGAGGCTGGATAAGCTGGGTCTCTTCTCTCTGGAAAAGAGGAGGCTCAGGGGAGATATGATAGAGACCTTCAAAATCCTGAGAGGCATAGAGAGGGTGGATAGGGACAGGTTCTTCAGACTGAGAGGGACAACAGGTACGAGGGGACACTCGGAGAAACTGAAGGGGGATAGGTTCAAGACAAATGCAAGGAAGTTTTTCTTCACCCAAATGGTCGTGGACACATGGAATGCGCTCCCGGAGGAAGTGATCAGGCAGAATACAGTACAGGGATTCAAACAGGGATTGGACGGATTCCTGAGGGACAAAGGGATCGTAGGGTACTGAAAGGGGTGCAGGGACAAAGGGTCAGGAATTTGATGGGAAGATAGGACTTCGATGAGAAACCAAGGGGTGATTCAGACAGGTCATGACCTGTTGGGCTGCCGCGGGAGCGAACTGCTGGGCGGGATGGACCTGTGGTCTGACCCAGCAGAGGCACTGCTTATGTTCTTATGTTCTTATCACTAAAGGCCAGTACAGACCAAATCATGGACTTGGTGTTTACAGTTGTGCAGACAATATTCTAGAAATGGCATATACTGACTTTCTGTCAATAGATTTTGGTAACTTAATTTATCCTTAGATACCATTTCTAACTGCCTACTAAATAATAGGCTCTATGAATCCTGTTAAATCTAAAGTGACATAGATTAATAGAAAACAACCACTCCCCCCAATTATCTCCAACTATCTGTGGACACAATCTTGTGATATGCAATTGTATCATGACTGAAGAGGTTTGACTGCACCCTTTTTAATTTCATTTTAAACATGAATAATCAAGAATAATCTTACAATAGAAATCAAGTTCTCAGAAGATATTTATATACATAAAATAGACAAAATATAAAAAATAGCTGTCCAGCACTAACTGAAGCCCTCGATTGTGGTAGGATCCAAGAGATCAGACAATTCAGGGGGAAAATAGACAGTCTAAATCTAACCAAAAGGGAAAACACTATGAGGAAATATTTTTTCATATTTCTTGCAGGCACAATACTACAAATAAAGATTAGAGAGCTTATCCTTCACTATTCTGAGGTAGATCCACTCTGCCACAACTTTGTTGCTCAAAAACAGCACTGTGATGGTGCACAATTATAATTATTTTTATTAATTTGTTCTTGTAAATGTGTTGCATCAAAAAACAATAGAGAAAAACTTAATTGCTTTTAACTGGTATGGTAAATGACCACACCATTAAAAACCAATTAAAAAAATTAAAAAACAATTTATATTGCGCATGGAATACCTAACAATGCCTACCTGAAAAGTAGGTGTGGTTGGGGGTGGAAAATAGATGTGGTTGCCTTAGGTGTCATTAGGCATCTATGTTAGGTACCAGTAAATTAGGCCAGGAAAACCCTGGCCTAATATACCAGTCATTACCACAAGAACACCTAGCATTGCCTAGCACACCTAGGTGCTGCTAACTGTGATTCTATAAGCACACCTGCCGGAGAAAGGACTCAGACCTGTGAGGGCAGTCTAATGCTCGTAGGTCAATCTCTCCAAGTACCTGCAGAGCCAGCCTGATTAATATATCCCCTCAGGAGCTGAGGGTCCATTGCCCTGGGAGCTTGCTCGTCTGTTGATTTATCAGGGGCTTGAGCACAGGCTGTGTGACCCCTGTGTAACAACCCTCTGGGTATCAAGCTGATTGCAAATTTTTTCCACCTGATACGCCATGTGGAATGGGGGGCGGGTCAGAGTTCTTGGTTGGGGTCTGCCTGACCAGCAGCAGCAGTGGACTTATTCGTGGCATTTCCTGAGGAAGAATCCTTTCCCCATAGGAAGGCTGCTGCAAGTTGACTGGTACAGAAGTCACAGTGAGCACCCCCTTTATTCCCTATTGGGTGGACATGGTCCTTAAAAGACAGTTTGAAGCACTGGGGTATCACAGTGGCAGCAGTTGCCTCTTTCATGGCATAGCCCTGTCATACCAGATTGCAACATAGTCCTTCAGAGCTAGGGAACACCTGTCTCCCGCATGATTATGGAAGGAGTGGATTATGTGGCTGATGCTCTTTATAACATTATTAGAGTTAGGAACAAAGTTTCAGCTTACGCCTAACCTGCCCACCTGATGCTCTGGATTAGGTAGTGGGTGGGCAATTCAGCTTCTAAGGTCACTCTCAGCAAATTACACTTCAAGAGGCAGATGCTTTTTGACAAAGGTTTAGACAACCTTATGGCAGCATGGCGGATCACCATCCCAAATCCCTCCTGGACAGCAGGGTTCAGTGTTCTGCAGCAGAGGCAATTTTCATTCCTCTTGGAGATCCCACATTTTTCCTCTGGTTCCTCTTCCCAGAAGCACATCCAAGGGTCCAGACAATTTGGTGCCAACAACCCTTGGATTCCTGTGGCAGCTCAGCCAACAAAAAGCCACAATGATGCCAGGTCAATGGCCTTGCCCCCTCACATTCGTGGGTGGCTGTTGGCTTTCTGGAGGAAATGAGAACAGATTTCATCAGACCGTTGGGTTCTGATTGTTATACAGGAAGGTCACCCGGAATTTTCTCACCCTCCTTCAGATCTGTTCATTAGTTACTGAAGAACAATCAGGCTCCAGCAGATACTCCATATACTTCTTAGTGCCCATGAAAGGTACAGAAGATTGGAAGCCTATATTGGACCTGAAGTCTGTAAAACAAGGTACTAAGAGTTCATCACTTCCTTATGGAGACAGTCTGCTCAGTGGTGACTCTGGGGAAATTCCTAGCCTCCTTGGATTTAACAGAGGCATATCTTCACTTCCAGTTTGTGGCCCTGCCTTTTGGATTAGCTATGGCCCCGCACACCTTTACCAAGGTGATGGTGATAGTAGCAGCTCACCTCCACAGGATGGATATTCAGGTGCATCCTTACCTGGACAACTGGCTAATCATAGCCCTTCACAACAGGAAGGCATGTATGCTGTACAGCAGATGGTACATCTCCTCCAGAGTCTTGTCTGGATAGTCAACTTCCAGAACTGTCAGCTACAGCCGACTCAGTGCCTGAAATATCTGGGAGTCCACTTTGACACAGTGCAAGGCTATGTTTATCTTCCTGAACTACGCAAAAAAGCTCAGGAGATAGATCTCAGAGATCTTAGCATTACTGAGTCCCACGGCCTGGCATTACCTGCAGTTGGCTGGGCTCGATGGCGGCTTCCCTGGAAGTTCTGCTTTACGCAGCGAGTGGTGGACGCATGGAATGCTCTTCCACAGGAGGTTATTAAGGAATCCACTGTGCTAGGATTCAAAGGCAAATTAGATGCACATCTCCTTATGAGAGGCATAGAGGGATATGGGTGATTAGAACAATCAGGTGTATACCTGACTGGGCCTCCGCGTGTGCGGATCGCCGGACTCGATGGACCATGGGTCTGATCCGGAGATGGCAATTCTTATGTTCTTATGTTCACTCCAGGACTCTCTTCTCTCCAGGCGCAGCTCCTCTGGATAAGGGAGGCAAAACACAACTTATATTGGTGGCTCCAGGGGGATGCCTTATCAAGGGGCATGCCCCTCAGAATCACCTCATGGGTGACTCTCACAACTGACACCAGCCTGAGCGGCTAGAGAGCCCACTGCTGTGGTCACTCTATTCAAGGCAAATGGACCCCGTCAGAGAGCAAGTGGTTATTAAATAATCTGGAATTGAAAGCCATTCATTTGATGCTGAAGGAGTTAGTGTCTTTCCCGTTGGGAAGGGAAGTGTTCTCTGACAATGCCGCTGAAGTAGCTTATATGAACAGACAAGGAAGCACTAGAAGTTCCAGTGGGCGGAAGTCCACCTACAAGCCCTCTCAGCTACCCATGTGGCAGGAGTAGAGAATGTCCAAGCAGACTTTCTCAGCAGGCAGACTCTGGATCCAGGAGAGTGGTCCCTGTTCCAAAGTGTTCAACTTCATTGTGCATCACTGGGGCAATTTTATTTTTATGATCATCTTGTTCCATCTGTGCTCTTAACTCTGTTTCCAAAGCCTCCTTATGCATTTGCTCTTTTTTCCCCTCTCCTTCAGCTTTTGCACTACATCCATCTTTGGCACTGATTGTCATATTCAATTTTCTTCCATTTTTCTGCTTCAATCTCAAATCTATCTTTCCAACTCTTCCCCTTCGCTCCGTCCATTTGCACCATTTCTTCTCCTTCCCTCCATCTATGTGCCCCCATTTCTCTTCTCTCTGCCCCACCCATTCAGCATATCCCCCTTCTTACTCCCGCCCCCACCTCCGGTTCTTCCTACCCAGTTCCGAAGCCCCCCTCACCAAGAAAACTCCAAAGAGGTCACTGGTGCGGGAGTGATTCTCTTGTGCTGCTTGCAGTCTCCTCTGCACTGTTCCTTTACTGTGGTCCGCCCAAATGAAAACAGGAAGTTGCAACAGAGATGGGTGGACCGTGGCAAAAGAAAAGTACAGAGGAGGCCACCGGCAGCACTGGAGAATCGAAGAACAGTGGTTTAGGCACTCCTATCCTACACTACCTGCTCCTCCCTGCACCAGACCCAACATTGAAATTACAGTTCTGATGCTCTGGATGAAGGGCCTTGAGTGTCTGTGCATGTTCAAGACTTACTGGATTCCCTTGAAGAATCCCGGAGAGGGTGGGAGCCAGCAGGCCTTGAGCATGCACAGATGCTCAAGGCCTTTCAGCGCAGCACAAAGCACTGGTGTGGGCTTCCAGAGCACCAGGATTATAGGTGCGATTTCAGTCTGAGGCAGGGGTAGTGAAGAATAGGAGTGCTGGTCATTTGAGGGGAGAGATAGCAATGTCAGTCATTAGGGGGAGGAAGAGATAGCAATGCCTGTCATCGGAGGGGGGTGGAGGATAGCAGTACTGTACATTGGGAGGGGTGGAAAATATCAGTGTTGGTCATCAGGTGGGGAGGGGAGGAAAAATGCACCATCATTGAAAGGAGGCTCAAATATAAACAGAGATCCCCATTTTGGGGCCATTTTTTAGCCTCAAAATCTCGGTTCATATTCAAGTATATACAGTACATACTTGCTATTCAGAAAACTGCCACACAGAAGTTCAAATATTATGAGAAACTTTGACCTCACATCACTCCTTACAGTTGCCACACAGGGAAGGAATGGAGCTGTGGGGGGAAGACCTGGCACCACCGTGGGAGGATAAGGGACCAAGATCCACTGGGTGTCATCCAGGCTTACAAAGAAGCTCAAACTATAAAAGGAGCAAAGACAATTGTCCATAACCCCCCTGATCAAATGAACCCGGAAATAACTGGGTTAGGAGCTTTAATGGAAGCACCAAGAAGGAACTGCAAGATCTATCTACCATCTGCTTGGAGAGAGAAAAATACTGAACATTTCAGGCTGCATAATACTCTTAAGTGGAAGAATTACTTGGAACTACTTTTTCTCTGTCTGTCTGTTTCCATTCGTCTGGACTGATCTGGTATGGATGTAATTGAAAAGTAAAATACATTCATTCCAATTTATACCTTATATAAAACCCTTTTGAAACATTCTCTGAAATAGAATACACTTTTTTTTTTCATATCCATTTTTATTAAGAAAATTGAAGCAGTACAGCAATCAACAAAATCCCTACCCCCTCTCCTCAACATCCCCCAACGCAAACTGTTGTACAGGAATTCTTCAATACAATGCAAAATAACACAAAACAAAAAAAAGGGAAAATTCACCCATCCCAATCCCCCCCACCCTAAAAGCCAAAAGTAACAGTACAAAGGACAAGTGCATGTATATCACAGGTCGAATACTTTTATACTTTTTTTATTTTGCATTGTTATAAAAATTACAGTAGGAGGTAAGGGAGGAATGAAATAATTAGCTCAGGTATTCAAGCTTGTTCACCTTTACTTAATCTTTACTCAGCAAGATATACCACTCACTTACAGTTGTGTGTATATTCCAAAGATCTCCTCAAGAATGTACCCACCCTTTTATTTGTGATCAATACTTATCTATTTCTTTGACACTGTCTTCTCTCTTTCATCAACTTAATAAGTAAATGCTCATATTCTTATAGAGGGTTTGATATAAGTTTCCAGTAATATCATAAAGCTGTTTTATTGGCTCTTGCCAGATAAATGTTTAATACAATTTGCGATCCTTTTTTAAGCTGCAGTAAAAAGCGGGCTTAGTACTTTCTAATGCAAGTGAAATAGGGCTTTTTGCAGGACACATGTTAATATTTCAATTTTCACATGGAATTTGCAAACATAATAATGTGAGAGCATGTACTGTGAGAGCAGTACTTGAGGGGGTCCAGAGAAGAGCGACTAAACTGATAAAAGGTATGGAAAACTTTTTATACGCTGACAGATTGAAAATGCTGGGGCTGTTCTCCCTGGAAAAGCGGAGACTTAGAGGAGACATGATAGAAACCTTCAAGATCCTGAAGGGCATAGAGAAGGTAGACAGGGACAGATTCTTCAGAATGTGGGGAACCACAGGTACTAGGGGTCACTCAGAGAAACTGAAAGGGGACAAGTTTAAAACAAATGCTAGGAAGTTCTTTTTTACCCAGAGGGTGGTGGACACATGGAACGCGCTTCCGGAGGTTGTGATAGGCCAGAACACAGTACAGGGGTTCAAGGAAGGTTTAGATAGGTTCCTAAAGGTTAAGGGGATTGAGGGGTACAGATAGAAGTAGAGGTAGGTTATAAAAATGGTCAGGAACTACTTCACAGGTCATAGACCTGATGGGCCGCCGCGGGAGCGGACCGCTGGGCGCGATGGACCTCTGGTCTGACCCAGTGGAGGCAACTTCTTATGTTCTTATGTGCTGCTTCCTATTTAGGAGGCACTAGCTGCCAGATTCTATAAAGGATGCTTATGTTAGGCACTGCTAGGCACCTAAATTGACACCCACATTAATTACCTAAATGAGCTTTAACAAACTAATAATTGGAAAAAAAAAATGAATTGGCCAATAGGCGTCTACTCGATTCTATAGAAGGTAGGTGCCTATTGCATGGTGCCCAGCAGCACCTAATGCCTAAATGGGCATATTTGGGGGTGGAGATAGAGAAAATCACCGTTAGGTGTGATTCTGAAAAGAACTTAGGCGCCTGCAATGTAGGCCAGTAAAGCCCTGACCTACATTACCAGTGCCTAAGTTTGTGATAGGTACCGTAAAGTGTGATTCTGTAAATGGTGCCTAAGCGGGATTGACACACGACCAGCACCTTTTTTCAAGGCACCTGCTGATTTAGGCACCGTTTATATAATCTGACCCTAAGTGCTTCCATATTAACTTCACATTAACTAGTTAGTACACGGTAATTTGAACACACAAGGTAGTTAGTGCTTCCATGCTTACTCTCTGCCCATGACACTCCCCTGAAAACAAATTATTGAGAAACTAGTTTATGTTCGATCACCACAGGCCACTTTCTTATACCTTGTGGTAAGCCTTTTTTGGTGTGCTAAGCTTGCCTTTAGGATTTAATGCACCTTAGTAAAAGGACCCCTTGGTGGCTATAAACTCAAGTACTGGCTATCAGGATACTCCTTTACATCTTTTCTATGGGTCAGATGTATCAAGAATTTTTTCACATAATGGGAAAACATTTTTAGCACCTCTGCCCTCAGATCTCAAGTCGTCACTCCTGTCCATTTTTAAATATACATAGGAAGTATGGACTTACGTTCCATTTGCTCAAATATCACTGAGAACAGGAAGTCTCTTGGAGTCATGTAGTATTCCCCATCATATTCTAAGGAAGCAAACTTCATAAAACGTTGCTTTCGAATGGATTGCTTTTCTGCCATTTCATCAGCATCTTCCTTCTGAAGAAAGGAAACGAATTACAATTAAAATAGTATTTTAATTTTTAGAAGTATAATCAAATGGGCAGTCTATGAGCCTAGTGTCAAAGGAATAGAGCAACACTTCATATCGTACTTAAACTTTAACATGGATATGTCGTACTCATATGCATCTATTAGTTACTGTAATTAATCAAAAGAAAAGTGTACTCTTCTAAAAATTCCAATTGTGCTGCAATAATTACAAGTAGGATAATGTAAAGATTCTTAAAATTTATTCTGAAGACACATAGGGCTCCTTTTACAAAGCTGCGATAGTAATTTTAGCACGCGCTTAGCATGTGCTAAATTGCCACACACGCTAGACGCTAACACCAGCATTGAGCTGGCATTAGGTTCTAGCCACGTAGTGCAGGTTTAGCGCGTGCTAAAAATGCTATCGCAGTTTAGTAAAAGGAGCCCATAATTTTGCTGACCTACTCTGCTCACTATACAGGAATTACCTTTGAGGCAAGCTGTTTAATGGAAACAGCGACAATGTTGTTTTTACCTTCTAGAAATATCCTGGAGTTTAAATGATCATTGACTTTGAGACAAACCAAAAGTTAATGCAAAATGAAACAAAGAAAAAAATACCATGCACACAAATGGCTGTGTGATAAGTAATATTGGTTTGATTATATCAAAACAAATTTGTGCAAGTAGTACAGTTGCACACAAACACAAACTGCTGGAATATGACTAACTGGAGTGGCTAGTAGTGAGGCAGATAAACAGTTATCTCCTTGGTACCATTAATGATGCCAACTCTTTGCAACATCCTACACTATAAGAATTGGTTACTGAAAAGAAAATAGACTACTTGGGGGGGAGTTATCAAGCTGTGTTAGGGATTTGTCATGTTATTTTCCCCTTAACACAACTTAAAGGGCTCTAATGCATCTTTATCTTAATTTATCGCAAATAATATTTATGTTGCCGTGGGTTACACAGTAATGAGATGTCCTTTCACCAGTGGACCACTGGGGAATACATTTGGTAGGTCCTTCAAGGAATGATGGACTCTTTGGGGGAGTGGGGGGGCTTGGATCAGAGGGTGAGGATTTGCTTAGGGAGTGAGAAAGGCTCTGACAGTCCTCAGTCTTTGGCCCAGAAGCAATGGGTTATATGTTGCAGCTGTGAGGCCCGATGCACCTGATGCTTGTGAGCCACCTTGCATGCAGCGTTATTCTTTTACCACGGGATTCAACAACCTGCCAAGACTGAAGATTAGGAAGCAATTTTGGGGTTACTGGAGTTAGAGTTGGAGAAAATGTGCCGACTCCAACTCCTAAAAGAGTTAAATTCTATGTCATGCAACTATTATAATGCTTAAATTTCTTATTTCACAGATAATAATTTGCTTAACCTATTTTTTCAGGATACTTTTTAGTTTTAGAATATATTTTGATATCAAATTCTTTGATGCTTGCAAAATGTAATATATATTATGAAATTCATATTAGTGAAAGTGGCACCCAGAGAATGACAGGGGGACAAAATTTGTCCTAGTCCCCATGAACGCTGTTTGATCCCATCCGCATAAACCTTAACTAGTTATGATTTTATATTGAGATCATTTTATTAAAGTACAACTGTCATTTTTTAAATCACAAATACAGAATAATGATCAACAAAACCCCTGTCTCCCCTCTCCCTCACACATATCCCTTCCACTATCAAGACAACTGAAGCAGCCAAATTACTATAAAATGCATATAAAAATCATGCTAACATAATACCATAATAGTTGACCAAAAAATGATAAGCATAAATTAAACAAACATCCCAAGAAGCCACACCTTGCATGTAGTACAACACCTATAAAGATATGAAAATAAAGGAGTCAAAGTTGGAGTGGAGATACCATAAATAAAAGAGTCGGAGTCGAAGGTTTTATGTACCAACTCCACAGCCCTGCCACCTGCAGGACTGTTATCCTGTAGCTTACTGAATCCTGTGGTAAATCAAGGTGTGTTAAAAGTTTGCCTCAATATTTTTTCTTTCAAAGTGACTGAAACAAAACATCTGTTAAGAAAACAGAGTGAAGTTACAATTAAGCATCATTAGTATGAAATAAGTTAAATGGTAAAGGTTAAGGGTCATGGATTTGAAATACTGGCTTACTATTGCACAACAGAAGCAATGTACAGTCAAACCTCGGTTTACGAGTACCACAGTTTGCGAGTGTTTTGCAAGACGAGCAAAACATTCTCACAAATCGTGACTCACAAACCGAGCATTGACTCAATTTGCGAGTACCCCCGCCCACAAACACCGCCCCTTGTGAACCGGCATCGCCCCCCCACGTGAACCATTGTGCCCCCCCACGCAAATTAACATCCTCCGCCTGCTCAAACTGAAGGTTTACTGCCCCCCCCCCCCCAATGTGGCACTGGCACACAGCACCAACCCACAAGAGGTGCTGGTACCCGAAGATCCTGTCTCTTCCCGGACTGGGCCTTGAGCATCTGCGCATGCTCAAGGCCTTCTGGCTTCCGCCTCTCTCCGATATTCTCGGAGTGAACGAGAGCCAGAAAACTCTGAGCATGCTTCTGGAACGAATTATGCTCGTAAACCAAGTTTCCACTGTACTTTTCTTTTCAAAATTATGTGCATGCATTCTTTCTGTCCCTAGTAGGCTCACAATCTAAGTTTTTGTAAGCTAATAATTAAATTACTATAAAACAAAATCTGCTTTCTGTAATTGAACAATAATGATTTTTTTAAGAAAGGAAAATTATCACCGAGCTCCATCTCTATGGAGAGGATGCGGTATTTAAATTTAAGGTTTAGTTTAGTTACTTAGAATTTTTTTTTTTTTTTTAAATCAAAGGGAAACCACACTTTTCATAGCCGAGCTCTCTACAAACTGGGAAAGTAACACTCATATCAAAACCCATACTATTAAGACTACAACACCAGATATAGTCAATCTTTCAAGTTTCAAGTTTATTCATGATATTTGATTGAACGCTTTTCTAAATTACAAAGCGTTGTACAAAGATAAAAATATGTTTTTTAAAGAAATCACAATATACATAATATATTAATCAGACCTACAGGGTAATTGACTTTTAAAACCACGGGAAACAGTAGGATAGAGGGGTAGAAATACAATTTTTGAAGAAAAAGTACATAAAAGGGAAGTACAATAGGAGAGTAGGGGGGAAGAGTAATAATGGCAGAAGACGGATCAAAGGGAAAGGCAGTTAGAGATCTTCTCTAAAAACCATATGCAATAATCATACATCTACATGAACTCAAACCAAGTTATCTGTACGATAAACCCTAATGAAATAATGTAATCCCTGGATATGATAAGGCTCTTCTAAATTGTAAATTGCATTGAACTCCTTCTGAGACATATTAGCGATACATAAATACTACTGTAATGTAATATCTAGAAAGATGACATACAAGCAATCATATCATTGCCACTACTAAATCCTTATGGAACATATAGACAAACATGATTTAATGAGACGGAGTCAGCATACATTCAGCTGATGGAGATCTTGCTTCACCAATTTGCTTGACTTCTTTGAAGGTGTGAATAAATATAAATAAAGGTGAGCCAGTAGATATAGTGTATCTAGATTTTCAGAAAGCTTTTGATAAAAGTTCCTCATGAGAGGCTCCTGAGAAAATTAAAGTGTCATGGGATAGGCGGCAAAGTTCAGTTGTGGATTAGGAATTGGTTATCGGATAGAAAACAGAGGGTAGGGTTAAATGGTCATTTTTCTCAATGGAGGAGAGTAAACAATGGAGTGCAGCAGGAGTCTGTACTGGGACCGGTGCTATTTAACTTATTTATAAACGATCTGGAAATTGGAATGATGAGTGAGGTGATTAAATTTGCAGATGACACTAAACTGTTCAAAGTTGTTAAAATGCATGCGGATTGTGAAAAATTGCAGGCGGAATTTAGGAAATTGGAAGACTGGGCGTCCAAATGGCAGATGAAATTTAATGTGGACAAATGCAAAGTAATGCACATTGAGAAGAATAACCTGAATCACAGTTACAGGATGCTAGGGTCCACCTTGGGGATTAGCATCCAAGAAAGGATCTGGGTGTCATCATAGACAATATGATGAAATCTTACACCCAATGTGCGGCGGCAGCCAAAAAAGCAAATAGGATGCTAGGACCAAAAAAGGGATGGTTAACAAGACTAAGAATGTCGCTGTATCACTCCAAGGTGCGTTCAATTCTGTTCTCCTTATTTCAAGAAAGATATAGTGGCGCTAGAAAAGGTTCAAAGAAGAGCAACCAAGATGGTAAAGGGGATGGAACTCCTCTCGTATGAGGAAAGACTAAAACGGTTAGGGCTCTTCAGCTTGGAAAAGAGACGGCTGAGGGGAGATATGATTGAAGTCTACAAAATCCTGAGTGGAGTAGAATGTGTACAAGTGGATCGATTTTTAATTCCGTCAAAAATTACAAAGACTAGGGAACACTTGATAAAGTTACAGGGAAATATTTTTAAAACCAATTGGAGGAAATTTTTTTTTCACTCAGAGAATAGTTAAGCTCTGGAACGCGTTTCCAGAGGATTAGCGTAGCTAGTTTTAAGAAAGGTTTGGACAAGTTCCTGGAGGAAAAGTCCATAGGCTGTTATTGAGAAAGACACAGAAGAAGCCACTGCTTGCCATGTATCGGTAGCATGGAATATTGCTACAACTTGGGTTTTGGCCAGGTACTGGTGATCTGGATTGGCCTCCGTGGGAACGGGCTACTGGGCTGGATGGACCACTGGTCTGACTCAGTGAGGCTATTCTTATGTTCTTATACTAAGGGGTCCTTTTACTAAGGCGCGCTAAATACTAATGCATCCATTATATTCTATGGATGCGTTAGCATTTAGCACACGCTAAAACGGCAAGCACGCCTTAGTAAAAGAGGGAGTAAGTCACACAGAAAAGATAAAGGGAAGTGCCAAACACAGCCGATGGTTATATTTTAATACTTTCTATTATATACACTCTTTATAAGCAGAAGAGCTTTCATCTATCCTTAGGTTTCTTTTAATTATACTTCTACGATTACAGTGAAATACTGTACCTAGTACAGGGAAGCTCAAGAGATTATAAAGTTGGGGTGTAAGATTAGTAAAAGCTTGTAGAGGAGAAATGTGTTATGCATAGAGAAGTAAAGAAAAAGAACATTTTCTCATCAGTCATGAGTCTGCAGAAATTTATACAAAAGGTTACTAAATTCAATTCCCCTTCTTTCTAAAGCTCAGGTACTAAATACTCAACCCTGTCAACTTATGTAATTGATTTTAAGATTTTTAACAAACACAGTACCGGTATATGTGGTACATGAAGGCAGATAAAAATCAACTGGTCCATCTAATTTTTCAAATTGAGATATTTACTTTTCTTTTTACTACTTGGGTAGAGGAGCTCACAACTACTATTGTCTAAATCACAACTGCTCCCTCTATCTTCTCTCTTCCCCTTAATCCTGCACCTACTGATATCCTCTACTACTGTACTAAATACATCTGTTTATTTCATATTTTCTAAATGTTACCTTTATCTATCACATATACATCAGTCCTTTATCATTTGCTATGTGCATGTTCCAGGCACTTTTAAATTCTGACATGGTTTTGAAGATGTCATTATTTATGATACAAATACAAATCAAATCAAGGATAAGGATTCATGATTTAAAGTTTCACAGAGGAAAGTATAGATGAAATATGGAAAATATTTTTTTTACTGAGAAGAGCATTTGCAGGCATCAAACACCCTTTTCAATAAACAAATATTTTCCATATTTCATCTATACTTTCCTCGGTGAAACTTTACATCATGAATCCTTATCCTCGATTTGTATCTTCTATGGAAGATTTCATCTCCCCATTTTTTATTGAAACTGTAAAATATTTTAAAGATTTTGTTTATCCTTCAAAAGTCTCAAATGAGCAAATGTACAATTAATATAATTTTAGCAACAAATAAGTGAACAAGGCTACAGAAACTGATGGTGTGCACCCCAGAAAATGAATCAGTTGAACAAAATATTGCTGGTACCCGATTACTGCTCTGTTCAACTCGTCATTAAAAAAGGGGAGGTCCTGAAAGATTGGAAGACAGCAAATAGGGTCCTGATACACAAAGGTGGGAAGGCAGAAGGGGCAAGCAACTTCAGTTCAGTTAATTTATCTTAGCAACCCTATAGAAACACTACTAAAGGGAAAAAAATGTATAACTCTTAGAAACATAAAGAATATCAGACAAAATGATTTCACAAGGGAAAGATTTTGCAGAAAAACTTGATTTCTTCAACAAAGTGGCAAAAGTGGTAACTCAGGTAGATGCAGTAGATATTGTCTATCTGCAGTAGATGTCACTAGTATCTGGCAAAAACCCAAATAGTAGCAACATTCCATGCTACCAATCCAGGGCAAGCAGTGGCTTCACCCATATCTGTCTCAATAAGAGATTAAGGACTTGTCCAAACCTTTCTTAAAACCAGCTATGTTAACAGCTCTTCTTATCACAACCTCTGGCAACACGTACCAGAGCTTATCTATTCTCTCTGAGTGAGAAATGCTTCCTCCTATTAGTTTTAAAAGTATTTCCCTGTAACTTCATTGAGTGTCTCCTAGTCTGTAATTTTTGTTAAAGTACCACTTGTACCCATTCTACACCACTCAGGATTTTGTTGTCTTCAATCATATCCCCTCTCAGCTGTCTCTTTTCCAAGCTGAAGAGCCCTAACCTTTTTAGTCTTACCTCATACGAGAGGAGTTAATCTTCATGGGTTAAAACAACTCCACTTTGTCATATATTAAATAATCCAAAAGAAACTGCAATGTTCTACTTATAAGTCCCAGGATATCAGCCTTCAAGGAGCAAAATAGTTCCACTCTTATATTCATACACAGTTCTATTCAACACATAATGTTCAGTTCCCAATATACAGTACTATATACTAGCTATATATTAGCAAGGATCAAAATAGAATAACAGGGGGACACTTAGCTGCAAACTTTATAGCACATGCCAGTCTATCAACTTCATAATCTTCTCTGGTGTGCTACTGTGTCCTAACACCCGACAGAGAATCCCTATTTCACCAAAAAGCTGTGTTAGGAATTCATCCTCTTCCTTGCAATCAGGAACATCTCAGTGACCATGCAATCCACACATCCACAAGCCATCCAGCTATCTATATGCCAAATGATCGAATCACCAACTACAACAGTTGTCCTAACCCTTCCCTCCTGAGCAGAAGCTCTTGGAAACACATCCTCGATGTTAAAGGATATTGCATCCCCTGGTGGGCAGGTCCTGGCTACAGGAGTATTTCCTACTTCACCAGGGTGATGATCTCCTTTTAGGAGATTTCCTCCTCCAAGGAAGCACAGGAGCTGCCAGACTGAAGATAGGACTTCTCTACAACATCCAAGTAGGTCTCCTCTATATACTTCTCTGTTTCCTTCAGCTCCTCCAAGTCTGCTACTCTAGCCTCAAATAAATGTACTTATTCTCTGAGAGCTAGGACCTCTTTGCAGTGAGCATACACACATAACTTCTCGCCAACTGGGAGCTAATCATACATGTGACACTCAGAGGAAGATTCTCAAAACTAAAATATGCCTTTTATGTGCTCGCTAAACTAGTTCAGGCACTGACAGGAAAGCAAGGTTTGAGAGCTGACCCCCCCATGCAAATTAAAATAAAAAGACAACCCCTAAATTAAAGATCAGCAGGAGAGATGCCCACTTTCTCCCTCTGTGCTCGCACACCCTCCGGCCATCCGCCCCTGGCATTGAGAGAGATATCCATTCTCTCTCGCCGCACTCGCACAATCCTCCACTCTACCCCCCCCCCCCCCCCCCCGGCAGGAGGATGATGGCTCACTCCCTTCTGTCACCTAACCCCCCACCCCCCATACCCCTCCACCTCTTCCTACCTTATTCCTGGTTAAGTACATCTATTCAAGCAGTCTTATTATTCTTTTAGAAAGATATTAAAAACTTATTTGATTATCATTGTACTTCCCTGATAAGTGTATGTATGTATTCTTCATTGACTGCACAATCATTGACGCCCAGCAGTGTCTACGGTGAGCTGTCAAAGCTCAAGGTTAACAAAGCAATGGGGCCGGACAACCTGCACCCCAGGGTGCTTAGGGAGCTGAGTGATGTCTTGGCGGAGCCACTGTCCGCGCTCTTCAACCTCTCCCTTAGTACAGGCAGCGTCCCGTTGGACTGGAGGACGGCTAACGTCATTCCACTCCACAAGAAAGGCTCAAAGATGGAGACAGCAAACTACAGACCAGTGAGTCTAACATCGATAGTGAGCAAACTAATGGAAACTCTAATCAAACACCAATTAGATAAGATCCTGGATGAGGAGAATCTACGGGATCCCCGACAACATGGATTTACTAAGGGGAGATCCTGCCAATCCAACCTGATCAGCTTCTTTGACTGGGTGACGGGGAAGCTGGATATTGGGGAGTCCCTGGACATCGTGTACCTGGACTTTAGCAAAGCATTCGATAGCGTACCACACCGCAGGTTACTGAGCAAGATGAGTTCTATAGGATTAGGTAACACATTGACGAAATGGGTTGGGAGCTGGCTTGGAGGTAGGCTCCAAAGGGTGGTGGTGAACGGCACCCCCTCCGAAATGACGGAGGTGATTAGTGGAGTACCACAGGGCTCAGTCTTGGGCCCAATCCTATTCAACATCTTTATAAGAGATTTGGCAGAAGGGCTTCGAGGTAAAATAACATTATTCGCCGATGACGCCAAACTGAGTAATGTAGTGGGCAAATACACAACAGACGAAGATTCAGTGCCCGACAACATGATGCACGACCTACTTCTACTGGAGCGATGGTCTAGGACATGGCAACTCAACTTCAATGCCAAAAAATGCAAAGTTATGCACCTGGGCAGCCAGAATCCATGCAAGTCTTATACCCTTAATGGCGAGATCCTAGCAAAAACGGTAGCAGAACGAGACTTGGGGGTAATCGTCAGTGAGGACATGAAGTCTGCCAATCAAGTGGAGCAGGCTTCGTCCAAGGCAAGACAAATCATGGGCTGCATACGAAGGGGTTTCGTCAGTCGTAAGGCGGAAGTCATTATGCCATTGTATAGATCCATGGTGAGGCCCCACCTGGAATACTGTGTGCAATTCTGGAGGCCGCATTATCGCAAGGATGTGCTGAGACTGGAGTCGGTGCAAAGAATGGCCACCCGGATGGTCTCGGGACTCAAGGATCTACCATACGAAAAACGGCTTGACAAATTACAGCTATACTCACTCGAGGAGCGCAGAGAGAGGAGGGACATGATCGAGACGTTCAAGTATCTTACGGGCCGCATCGAGGCGGAGGAAGATATCTTCTTTTTCAAGGGTCCCACGACAACAAGAGGGCAACCGTTGAAAATCAGGGGCGGGAAACTACGAGGTGACACCAGGAAATTCTTTTTCACTGAAAGAGTGGTTGATCGCTGGAATAGTCTTCCACTACAGGTGATTGAGGCCAGCAGCGTGCCTGATTTTAAGGCCAAATGGGATCGGCACATGGGATCTATTCACAGGGCAAAGGTAGGGGAGGGACATTAAGGTGGGCAGACTAGATGGGCCTTGGGCCCTTATCTGCCGTCTATTTCTATGTTTCTATGTAATCTTCTTTGATGTGAAACACTCAGAACTTATGGTAGGGCGGTATACAAGAATAACGTTGTTATTATTATTATTTAGGAAGTTCAGTTAGAGGTACACCTACCCCACTCCGGCTGGCAGGCCCGCTTCTTATAAAATGGTGGGCCTTCCCCTTCCTGGTGCATCCTGGGAAAGTGAGTAGAACATTGTGGATCGCCCAAAGCTTAAGGAGATTGATATGGAGAGTTTTCTCTTGTGAATTCCGGCCAGGTTGAGTATGGAGGCCGTCGAGGTAGGTTCCCCAACTGAGCATGGAAGCATCCATTGTCAATAACTTGATGTGGTGGGGTATGTAAGAGGAGGCCTCTGGACAGACTGAGTGTTGATAACCACCAATGAAGGGATTGCTAAGCACTGAGGTTGCTTGCAGCTGCTGGGATAGCAGATCGGTGGCTTGTGACCATTGAGTTGAGAGCGTCCACCGAGACTCTCTTTATGGTGATGAACAATGCTGATGCTCGAGAGATGATGTCAAAAGCATCAAAGACCAAGCAGGCCATATACTTTATAGTTTCTAGCAGGTAATTCCTAATGTTCTGGAAGGCATTTAATTGGTCATCAGATATGTACTGCTTATAATGAAGTAACTTCTGAGCTAAAGATTTCATATGAAAAGATAATGTAGAAGTTATAACTAAGAATCTTACTGGTTAACATGATATTCTGGAACAATCTCCTACCAAATTTGCCTAAGGTTCTTCCTTCTCTGCCTGGAGGAGAGATAGCATAGGTTCTTGAACTGCTAGTCCTTTTTAAGGCACTGGTCCTTTTTAATGACTGATGCTGTAGTTGGGGTTTGTCAAAATCTGGGCATGACTGAACCCTGTATCATGTGTTCTGTTTGCGTTGAGCCACAGGAACCAAAAGAGGGGCCTCCCAATTTTTAAACATGGTATCCTTTAAGCAGTCCTAAGGTATTTGCTCATAATCTAATGCATCAAAGAGTTTTGCTCTAGGTTCAGACTCTGACTGCATCTCAACTGGAAGAGCTTTCCCCATCTGTCAGATGAAATTAGTGAGAGAGAGGCTGTCTGGCAGTGATCTCCTGTGAGAAGGCAGAGGAGATGGGTCTAATGAAAGACCATAAGACTCCTCAGCAAAGAGCTCTGGATAATCCCAGGAGGAACGGTGAGACAAATCAATGTCATCTTCCTCGATGTCCTGTCCCGGGGATGGAGAGCATCAAGATAGACTTTAAGGAGAGCATCATGGTGTATGCTGAGGTGGAGAAGAGCGTCAACTATAACATCGAGGAGAGTGTCGGGAAGTACTTCTCGACTGTGATGCTGATCCGATGAATGCCTGGAGTGGGATGAAGATCTTCGTCAAAATGATGTAGCTTTCCTAGACCTCGAGCAACGTTGATGGGGACTATGAGATATTGCTCTCTGTATCAACTTTGAGTTCTGCTTGGACTGGGCAGGTGCCAGTTGAGTCAAGGCTTATATTGCCTGGGATAGTAATATACCAACCAACTCACTCTGCACCAGTTCTTTAATTTGGTCTTGTAAAGATGGCACTGGTACCATGATAGTCATTGGTACAGATGGTGCAGTACATACTGGGTGTCGTGGCATTGGTGACCTTGACAAGGCATGCCTATAAGGAGTCACCAGCTGAAGAGATGGGGACCTTATCTCAGTGTGTTGATGTTTGGCATGTGTTGATAGTGTAGATGCCTGAGACGATGCCAATGCATGCTGAGGTGTTGGTGCATGCTTGGAGGGGGAATCATGCTTGTGCTTCTTAGCCTTTTTATTAGGTTTTATGGCGGTATTGGTGTATTGGAGCTGCTACCCTTCAGTGGTATTTTTTTAAAAGTTGAGAGCAGTGCTGACAAGATTCTACACCAGTGTTTTCTAACCCTGCCCTGGAGAACCACTAACTAGTCAGGTTTTCAGGATAGCCCTAATGAATATGCATGGGGTAGATCTACATGTCTGTCACCTCCATTAGATGCAAATCTGTCTCATGCATATTTATGAGGGCTATCCTGAAAACCCGACTGGCTGTTGGTCTTCCAGGACAGGGTTGCAAACACTAGTCTACACTGTAGTCAGGACTGAAGCACTGAACACACCAATTATGTGGATCAGAAAATAGTAGTTTGACATGGTTTTTGAAAAACTCCCCCCCCAAAACACAGCTTCTTAGCGCTGTGGAAAACTGAGAACTGATGGTCCAATGAGCCGACCGCAGGTGGTAAGGTACCAACGCATGCATGGTATAGGTAGTCTCAACACTTTGAAAAGTTTAAAGTCACAGTACACTTTTGCACTGTCTGTATCAGGCTCACATGTACGAATATGCTACCTGCTTGTCCTGAGATAAATATTTGAACATGTTATTATTATGGTAAAGATAATTGTTGTTGAAGATCATCTTTATTTGAGGAAATTGAATAAACCACAGTATTACATGTGTTATATGGATCATAATAATTTAAAAACAAAGAAATAAAAAAAACTGGATTGATGAAAATTGCTACAATTGAAATAAGATAAAAATCTTTTCTTAAAGGTGTTTAAAAATCAAAATGGATCATTTTTTGCCCAATACTTCAACCAAAGGCAAAACAGGTGCAAAATAGTTACCTCAAAGGTCTATAAAAAATTATCCATTATGCTTTTGGTAAACAGCTTTTCAAAAGTCTGGGGTAGGCCATTAAATGGATATGTTTTTTAGCAGATGATGTACATAGAAACAGTGGTAATTTAATGCTGCATTACAATATTGGTGAAACCAAGTAATTGTATTTACTTCAATACATTTAACAAAGCACCCTGTTCACTGAAAGATTAAATAGTGTATGACAAAAAAAAAAATAAGCTTCTCAAATGTATGTACACAATTACGTAGGCAATGATATGTCTCACTGTTCCACAATATTCTGCAATGGGCTTAGTCAACCGGAGTAAGGATTCAGTACTAAAAACCGTAACTGCTTCTCTCCCCTTATCTCTATTAAATATAAGGCCATTGTCAAAAGAAAACGTATCCCTCCCCAAAAGGGGGAACATCAACCACTGGGGGATTAAGGAGGCAATCTCCCCTAATCCCTCAAATGGAGGTCTGTACAAGAAGTGCACTTTTCTCTGAAACCTAAATGTTCCAGGTAGCAGGTGTAAATCCTGACATAAATCTTTATGGGCACAGACATGTATTTTCCTTCTGAAATGGGGAATACAAGTTTATTTTTCAGGCCTGCTCTACTCCTACCCAGAACATGCCCAGACAACAACCCCTTGAAAGATGCCACCATCTAAGTGAAAGGAAAGAAGACAAGTAAATTATTCCCTTACTCATTGTGCTGTATTTTCCGATATCTTAACTTCTCTTTGAGCCTAGTGGTTAGAGCTACAGCCTCAGTACCCTAAGGTTGTGTGTTCAAGCCCCACACTGCTCCTTGTGACCATGGGCAAATCACCCAATCCTCCACTGTTCCAGGTATGTTAGAGAGATTGAGCCCATTGGGACAGATAGAGACAAATGATTGAATACCTGAATGTAAAGCTGACTCGGACTCCCACCACTTTGTGATCATGGGTTCCTGAAGAAGGGTTCGGTCCCGAAACCAGGCTGATTGAACCTGATATCCTGCGGCGTTTTGCTTTTTGAGCCTCAGGAATGCTTTCATCTTTCAGCTAAGTCCGTTATTTTTTGATTTTTGTTGGGGAGTTGGCTGGGGGGTTCAGTGAGTGGTCGCTCAGTGGTTTTCACTTGTTACACATATTAATTTAACTTTATTGATTTGTGAGGTTTCACTCTTCATTTATTGCACACATTGGGTGCCCAGTGATGGTGTGTGGGTGGAGGTATATTACCTTTACCTGACTCTGTGAAGCGTTGGAGCCTTGTCTCCCATCGCTGCTCCCTCACACTGAGGGCACCTTACACTTTATTCGTATTAAATTCACGCATGTTTTGCGTAGTATGTACAGGTGATTTACCTTGAGTGGCTACTCTCTGAACCCTTTGACTATTTCTGCCTTTTGTAGTTTTCTAGTTTACCAATTAATAAGCAGCTGAATGAATGAATGCTTTTGTTAGGATTCAAAAATGACAATTCTCTCCTTGAAATTAGCTATGTATCCTGGGAAACTTCAGAAAAAAAACCCCATGGGTTTGATATACCATCTTTCTATAGTACAACCAAAGTGGTTTAGATTTCCATGCAGGTACTTTCTCTGTCCCTACTGGGATCACAATCTAGGTTTTTGTACCTGGGGCAATGGAGGGTTAAGAGATTTGTCCTGGGTCACAAGAAGCTGCAGCAGGAATTCAACCTAGCTTCCCTGGCCACTGCACTAACCATTAGGCTACCTAAAGCCAAAGTTCTGGAACACAGTTGAAAAAGTGCCCTCCCTCCTTACTTCCTGGTTCCATGGAGACATCATGATAAATATACACCTTATGATTATGAAAAAATATTGTGCTATTTAAAGAATACAAACAATACCACCAGAATTCAATTCCAAAGTGCATGAGAAGCATAACTATAATATCCTTTTCCACTACATTCTCAAAAAGCAATCTTTATATAATCAACATGATGATATAAAGTATCATTAGCATATCATATGCATTGCCTTGGGTTCTGTGAAAGATAAGATAATTAAGAAATGTAATAAATGAATATGATCAACAAAATTCAACACATTCTAAAATAGCTTTCCTCTTTTTAACTGTGCTAAATGCAGCATTGTTAACATTATTTCAAAGCAAGCATATCAAATTATGGTAACTACTAACTATCTAGGAATCCTACACATCTCAAAGATAAATTAGAACTTGGTGTTGCAATGCAGTACTAAATATAACCTGGAAGAACTGAGCTGAATTTACATGGAGTATACATATATGAATATACATGGAAATGGAAATTATTTTGTATCTATATATCTATAAATGATCACAAAAATAGGTTATAGAATAGGGCAGTGTATCGCAAACTGTGTACCATGGAACACTAATGTGCCTCCTGAGATTTCCAGTGTGCCATGGCATACTGAAGATGACTTGCCTACAGGACGTGCCTCTCGCTGCGAGAGGCACGTCCAGTAAGGCCAGAGGTTCTCAACATATAGTATGGCGCCAGCGCTGCAAGTCTAGTGACTTCCTGCTGCTGTTGCTTATCTCCCAGGACTCCTGCCTTCCTCATCTTCTCTCCCTACCCCCAAACCAGTAGTGGCAGCTCAGTGTGCATTTAACATCCCCACACAGCTGCCACTACCATTAGTTTAGACGCAGTTCCATCAGGCAGCCTCGGGGCCTTTGCTAGGCCAGTCCGCTTCGATGATGCAACTTCCTCTTTCGTCAGAGGCAGGCTGGCCTAGCAAAGGCCCCGAGGCTGCCTGATGGAACCGCATCTAAACTAATGCTAGTGGCAGCTGTGTAGGGAAGTCAAAAGCATAGTGAGCTGCCGCTAGAGAGAGGAGAGGTACTGCTGGGCAGGGAAGGAGGGAAAGACAAGGGAAGAGAAGTACTACTGGACATGGGGAGAAGGAGAGGTGCTATTGGACGGGGGGGGGGGGAGGGAGGGAAAGGGAAGGGAGAAGAGGTGCTGCTGGACCTGGCAGAAGGGGAGGGAAAGAAAAAGTGATGCACACTGGAGGGGAGGGTGAGATGGTGCATGCGAAGAGATCATATTAGTTGTGAGTGGGGTTGGGGGAGGGAAGTAAAGAAAATTGTAAAGAAAATTGTTGCAGGAGGAGTGAGAGTGATGAGAGAGGAAGAAATGAACATGGGGTGGAGGAGAGGGAGAAATGGTACATGAGGAGAGAGTATGATGGGTTGGGGAGGGTGGGAAGGAGGAATGTTTTGTGAACCGTCTAGGATTTTAGGCAGTGTATAAATTACTTAAATAAATAAATAAAATGTCACTGGACACTGCAGGTATCAATATAGGAAAGACATTCAACACGACAACTTTATATTTATGATCCTCTATGAAATTTAGTATATATGATCCAATATAAAAATTTACTGTATCAGTGAAATACGCCAAAAATGAAAGAGGAGACTTAAGGCTCTTATTTTAGAAGCTCTATTTGTGTTTTGGACATCTGAAACCCACCATTTAGACATCCATATTGCAGTTTTATAAAGCTAAGGTATGGAAGTCTAAACTACAATAAGTTCTTATGTTGAGGAGCATGTTATGGATATGTTTTGGATGGAATTAGGGAGGGACCAAAATATGGACGTCCAACTCTGATTTCAGAAGGGGGCATCTGTGTCAGAAAAAAAAATATGAACACTAGTATTTAGACCCGATATCCAGCACTTCTAGGTTACAGAAAGGTGCTCTGACTGAGCAGTTCTCCACTGGAGGAAGTAAGGAAAATCATAATAGGTATATAAGCCAAACCCCCCCCCCCCCACACACACACACAAAAAAAAAATACTGAATGCATTTCTATGACATAAGGAATTCCAGGTTCTGTAGCATAGAAAAATTAACAGATGAAGCTTGGCATGTGGGAAAACAGTAAAGAAACACACCAAGTTCAAAAATGTGCCAAATCAGATCAGAGGTTCCAAAGTGATGAGCCTCCCCACTCCAAAGTATGGCCAAATACATTTCTATCGGTAAAGGTGTTCCAGCTTCTGTAGCATAGAAACTTAAGAGTGGAATGTAGCAGTTGAAGAGCAGGCCATGTCAATTGAAAAGGTGGAATTCCTAATATAAATCCCCAAACTACCCTACTTCCCCAAAACTTAACACCTTCACAAATACCCCAGTCCCAACTGCTCCTATATCAGCTACCCCACCCCATAAATTGCCCCCTGGAACTGCATATTGATTCGCACCCAAAAATATTTCCTTTAACTACCTGAATATGAATACTCTAAGGAGAGGAGAGACAGGGAAGATATGATAAAGACGTTTAAATATTTGAAAGATATTAAATATAGAAACAACATCTTTTCCAGAGTAGGGAAAATTATAAAACTAGAAGACATGAATTAGTTGTGGGAAGGCAGACTTGGGAGTAGTGTCATGAAATTTTTTTTCAGAGAGAGGATGATTAGAGACAAAAACAGTGACAAAATTCAGAAAGGCATGGGAGAAACACAGGATCTCTAAATAGACAATGAATAGTATAAAAAACAAAACTTAAATGGTTGTATGTGTGTTTGATGTGTCGAGTGGTGCTTAGATGGCAATTCTGGGTGTGAAGAATTAAGGCCCATACTAGGCAGACTTGCATGTTCTGTATCCCATATATGGCAATTCAGTTTAGGATGGGCTGGGAGAGAGCTTTGATGAAAACTCCACTAATTTGGAATATGAGAACAGTGCCAGGCAGACTTTTACAATCTGTGTCATGCAAATGACAAGATGGTTTGGATAGGCTGGAGTGGGCTTTGACAGCAGCTCTATTAGGTGGAACCTAAGGACATTGCTGGATAAACCTCTATGGACTATGTCTCAGAAATGCCAGAGAAAGTCAATTTAATCATGACTGTTGGACAGACTAGATGGACTGTTAAGGTCTTTATTTATTTTATTATTATTGCAATTCAAAATAAAGTTATAACAACTATAATTGAAAAAGGCAAAGCACATATAGTATTAGAAATATCACTCATCACAATTATAAAACAATTAGGAAAATTTAGTTCACTTCAGACCACAAAAATTATGGAGAGAATCCAAGAGTGAAAAGTATTCTTGACGCTGGAACATATTAGCAAAATATCAAACAAGAAAACATGAGAAAGGTCCTAATTATTACTAAACTAGCAGTTATACCATTTTATTAGTACTAGGTGCAGGTGGGCCTAACTTCTTTGCATCAAGAAAAAGTTAGAACTGATCAGAGTCATTAAAAATAAATCTAAGTGCATCATAATTCACACATTTACAAGGAAATCTTAATATAAATTTGGCTCTTAGTGATATCACTTGTTGCCTCATGTGAAGAAATTTTCTTCTACATTCTTGAGTGCTCTTAGTTAGATCAGGAAAACCCCAGATCTTTTGACCCATGAAAAATTTCTGCCTATGGCAAAAATATAATTACAGAATATAATCTTGATCCTGTGGGAAAACAAGAGTTGCCAAAAGAGATTCACAGGCTACAATCTCAGTTTCAGAATTTTCCAGAAAGGTAGTCAAATCTAAGCTCTCTTGAAAGATCTCTTCCAAACTTAAAATTTGGGCTGCTCCAGGGATTTCAAACCAATACTGGGTTAGCTTTAAGTCTGTTGGAAATATAAGAAGCCTTGATAGTGGGGGACTAGCTTCTTTAGGTAGCTGAATAATTTCCTCAAAATAATAATTCAATAAATAAACAGAAGGAAAAATTGGGTGCTTTGCAAAATTCACAAACCTCAAGTTCAAAATCCTCATGGAGTTTTTCAGATTTTCAATACATCTATTAATATAGGCCTTGAGATATATATATATATATATATATTATTACATTACAATTTACTTGGTAAACAAATACGTTTTTAAATGCCTCCTAAAATCCAAGTAAGTGGTTGAAGTCATAATTAAGGTATTTAAATCTTTGTCCCGGGACAGCAGCTTGAACTTTCTGTGAATCAGAAGTCTCTAAGGTAACCTTTTAAACCTGGTTTTGCAACAACTGACCATCAATTTTCATAGCAGTAGAGCTAAAAGTTACCAGTACCTTAGTCAACAAAGAAATAGCTAGATGCAAAGAAGACAGAACCTCCCACACCAATTCAAGTGAAACCTACTCCAGTCTAGCCAAAGGTTGTAAGACTTCAAAGATTCAAGCAATAATTGCTTCTGTAATAGTGGTAATTATCCAGAAGCTTGCAGCTGGCTAGTCTGCAATTGCACCCTCCAGCAATGCTGTTCAGAAAGCTCCTAACTGTGATAGGCTCTCCTCCCCAGCCCCATTGTGCGATGGGGTTTGCTGTAGCCCTTCCCCGGAGAGGAGCTCAAAAGCTGAAGGGGGAGGTGCTTGATGCAAATCTGGGCTTAGGCCAGTGGTCTCAAACTCAAACCCTTTGCGGGGCCACATTTTGGATTTGTAGGTACTTGGAGGGCCGCAGAAAAAAATAGTTAATGTCTTTATTAAAGAAATGACAATTTTGCATGAGGTTAAACTCTTTATAGTTTATAAAACTTTCCTTTAACAGTTTTTTTTAACTTATGCAAAATTGTCATTTCTTTAATAAGACATTAACTATTTTTTTCTGCGGCCCTCCAAGTACTCTATTTTTTCTGCAGCACTCACATTTAAAGTTTAATATCTTTTCTTTTTCAAAACTGGCACATTTTTATTACTAAATTGAAAATAAAATAATTTTCCTACCTTTGTTTGGTAATTTCATCAGTCTCTGGTTGCACTTTATTCTTCTGACTGTGCATCCAATATTTCTTCTCTTCTTTCAGCCTCCTGTATGCTTCCTCTCCTCCAAACCTCATTCCCTCCCCCAACTTTTTATTTCTTTTTCTATGTCTGTCTTTCTCTGATTCCTTGTCCCAGTTTTTGCTTTGTTTCTGGCTCCTTGTCCCCCCCCTTCTTTCTTTTTTCCTTCTGGCTCCCTGTCCCCCCCTTCTTTCTTTTTTCCTTCTGGCTCCCTGCCCCCCCTTCTTTCTTTTTTCCTTATGGCTCCCTGCCCCCCCTTCTTTCTTTCTTCCTTCCTGCCCTCCCCCATGCCACCGCCGCCAGGGAATAGGCTGCTGCTGCTGCTGCTACCGCCATCGGGAACAGGCTGAGATCTCCACCGGGCCGACCAACTCTCGTTGCCCGACGTCAATTCTAACGTCGGAAAGGACGTTCCGGGCAGCCAGGCAGCGATTGGCTAGCCAGAACGTCCTCTCGACGTCAGAATTGAGGTCGTGCAGCAAGAGAGCAGGGAGATCAAAGAGCATGGTGCTGGCGGTGAGAAGGGAAGGGAAGCAGTTGGGCACCCCTGCTCTAGACGAGCCGCGAGCCGCACTCTATGAAGAATAGTGGAGGGTGACCAGTTGTGCGGACCGCCCCCCCCTCCTTGGTACGCCACTGGAGCAGCAGCGTGTCTGGCCGGCTCATTCCATTTAAAGCCGCGGGTGGCGGCTCCTTGCGAGATCCGCGCCTGCGTCTGAAGCCTCTCTGATGTTGTGATGTCAGAGAGGCTTCCAATGCAGGAGCGAATAGCGCAAGGAGCCGCCAACCCGCGGCTTTGAACGGAACGAACCGGCCAGACCCGCTGCTTCTCCAAAAGGAAGGAATTATCAAGTCCAGACCGCGGGCCGCAAATAAAACTTGGAGAGCCACATGTGGCCTGCGGGCCGCGTGTTTGAGACCACTGGCTTAGGCTGATATCAATATCTCCCATAGCCGTTGCTTCCTGCAGAAAAACAGGAAAGATCAGTATCCTGAAAGAAGAGAAAATTTCTGCATTTGTAACATGTCAGCAAGGAGTCAGCTGAGATTCAGAGAGAAAATCTTATTATTTCCCCTTATGCTTTCTCCCTATTTTACAACAGGGCTTCCTCATGACCTTTCTCAGGTAGCCATCTTGGATTCTCTCACTCAGGTCTTTATCTGACATCATTTACTATGTTCCCATAGTGCAACTAAACTGTCCCCACATCTAAAACTACCTCCTGCAAACTGTTCCACTCAAAAATGCTACCCCCCAAACTTCCCCGTCCTCAAAAACTACCTGTTATAACTACTGTACCACCCCACACTCCCCCACACCAAAACATAACCCCCTACAAACTATTCCACACCCAAACCTACCTATCTAAACTAACACCTCACAAACTCTCTCATCCAAAAGAAGCGCCCCACAGTTACACCTACACAGTCTTAGCTACCCACTCAAACTTCAACCCTACAACCCTAGCTACCTCTACCAAAGACACAACAGATACCCAGTACACATACAACACAGAACAGAGATATTTACTCAAATACATGCAGACCCCACAGATGCACATACACAGAATACTTGACCTCTTTATTTAATTTTCTTTGTAAATTCCACTCAGGAAACTACATCAAGAATCATACAGTATTCATATTGATTGCTATAAATTATCTGTTGTCATGGACAGTCAGTCAGAATAAGCCATTGGCTAACTAGGACCATATTTGTGTCCACATGTGCAAAGGGTGGGGGGGGGGGGGAAGGGGCTGAGAAATGTGCTTAGGACTCAGGAAGGCAGAATTGCCTACTCTTTGGCTTTTTTCCAAAAGTCAGAAGAATTTTATGTTAAATTTCCAGAAGATGTGTCTGGATATTTTTTCAGAGTTAAAAATCTCTATCTGTAGTTCTCTAGTTTCCCATGTCCATAACCATACTCCCCAACCTTGTGAGTCTGCCCTTCCTGCATCTACTGTATCTTGCAGCAGAGATTGTGATGTTTCCCAGAGGAATTCCCAATACCACACAAACACAGAGCACCCTATATCCAAAATGGTTTATTTACGGCAATTTAACATCTACGAGAAAAATCTCTTGAAAAAAAGAAAGGCTTAGAATCTTTAAATGTATAACAGGAGATATTTCCAACTATACTTAAGTAGTGCTTTATTTACTAATGAACAGTTGTCATTTCAAAAACACAAGATCCTTTTTAATCTTCAGATTATGTATCATCAAATTACTTGAAATTAAGCATTGCACATGCAGCACATCGTACAACCACAACAGCTTTTCAAGCTAACAATCTACATTTTCTTCAAAAGACTTCCTTCTTTAATAGGTAATGTAAACTGTTATTTCTTTGTTTAGGAAGACTATATGACCTCATATGTCTCAGAAATTTAACTATTTTGTTTCAATTAGTACACCTGTTCAATGAAGTAAAATGGGATAAAATTCCAATTTGCAGTTGATTTCATCAGGGACTAACTTTATACTGGAGTATCTAGAAACAAAGATTTAAAAAGAACTGCTCACATTATTTTTCAGTTCTATTAAGTATAAAATCATTCTTGTCACTTAGAATTGGAATAAGCACAAACTTGAAACCCAGGAACAGTAATACTAATCAGGTGTAGCTATGACCCGGTATAGCTATGACCATTTGTGCATCATTCTCAGTATTTACAATTTAATTCCCTTAAAATCATAAAAGTAAATATAAATCTATCAATTTAAGAATGATAAGAAATTGATTAGAATTTGTTTATGGTTGTGCCTAAAGGAATTTAAATCTCATACAGAAAAGAGGTTGTAATAAGATGGCATGACCAAGATGGCATCGCAACAGGATACTTGTGAAGGTTGCAATGCATTACTTTATTTTCACCTTACCTATCTCAATGCCTACCCTTTCAATCAGCAATCTAATCTAATCTAATCCTCTATTTTTGCATCGCTCATACCTAGGTAGGCTCAAGGCGACTTAAAGAGGAGGGTGAGGAAGAAGGGGGAGGAGGGGTGGGAGAGGAGTGGAGGAGAGGATACAGGTGATTAAGTGTCAAATCCTGATGCTGAGGCAAGCAATTACTTCCTTTGCAAGCTAAGTACCCATTCTTGTAGGCATCTCTGCAGTGTTTAGGGCAAAGAGCACTGATCTGGAGGGTGAATACACCTAGCTCCCTTCTGGGTCTACAGATGACAAAGATGGTAGCTGCCTTCTGGCCCTGTGAGTGAAATACCATTGAAAACTTCCATTCTGGTAATAGAGTCTCTCTTACCATCTTCAGCTTTGTTTTGTTGTGATGCACAGCATGAACGAATTTTGGAAAGAGCAGGAGTTTTACTAGATAGCAACATGATACAACCTTTGCAAAAACTGCCAGAGATAACTTGGGAATCTGTTTGGATGGCACAAGGTCTGTATAATGTTTGTCTCTGCCACTATGGGAAATTTCACTTTGATAAAGAACTTGAAAGCCTCTATCTCTTCAAGAAAAAAATGTCTCTGATATTAAAAAGACTGTGAATCAGATTAATCAGGTTCAAACAAACTTAGTTCATGACAAATATGTCCAGATCGTAAGAACAGAATTTGGAAAACAGGGTGAAATTATTCAGACTACTATACATTTTCCAATTTTAAAACATGTTACACCTAGGAAAACCTTCTTTATATACAGTATGTACCCAGAATATTTTATGTACCCATAGACTTCACCTTTACAAAGGTTATATTATCTAATGTCCCTCAGGAAATCTGAAGTACAGCAGAACCAGCCCATGAAAAGCAATCCTCAGATAGTTTGAAAGTAACTATTATCATGGAAAGGTCAAAATTGGAGATCTGAAGCAGAACTACCGTACTCTATTAGTTTCTTTTGTGTTTCTCCAAGATGAAGAGGCATTATTGAGATTGTATTGTAAGCCATCTGAAGTTAGGAAAATAATTGTTTTCTGTCACCAAGAAGCCTAAGATTTCTCCCTGGATGCAGGAAAAGAGGAAAACATTTCTGTTCATGAGATAAGTCTTGCTAGATTCAAAGTTTCAATTACAATTCCCTTGCAAATAAGTATTATTATTCAAAATAATCAGCAATCTGAAGAGGCGCCGATGGAGATCCTGTTGAGTGGAAGAAAACTTCACTGACGTGCCTTATCTGCTGAAAATTGCATTCAAACTTGTTAAAGGGTACAAATACTTCTGCAACTGCAGTGTGGCTGGGAAACATCATGTCACCAAAGCTGTTGCCCCAGTTACAGCTTCTGCCTCTATGCAGATAGAAAAATGATCAAGAAGATGGGCTGGTTCCATATATTTTCAGTTTGAATCCCTCATGAAATGAGTGAAAGAATTGAGAGAAGAGGTGGCAATGTTGAGAAGCATCCACTAAAATGAGAAATACATTGATGAAATGCTTTAGGAAGCATCAAAGATTTCCAGCAGAAGGAAAAAAGCTGTGCTGAAACTGGAAGCAGATCACAAGACCCTGCAGAATCAATACCATGACTTAAGCTACCCTTGAGCTGAATAACTGGTTTGCAGCCCTGGAAGTGGAGATTGTAAGAGCAGTTCAGGGAGATGAGGAACCAAAATCCCCACAAGTTGCTGGATCAGTGACCAATAGGAGAAGAATGGTAGTAGCGGTTAGTGATTCTCTTCATATAGGGGGGTGTTCATCTGCAGGCCAGGCATAATATTCCAGGAGATATGCTGTCTGCCAGGTGCCAAAATTCAAGATGTTACAGAGAGCTTGCAAAGACTCATCAAGCCTAATGACTATTCTCTGATGCTGGCACAAATGATACTGCTAGTTACCCCTCTTAACATATCAAAAGTGACTTCATGGCTCTGGGACAGGTGAAGCAGACAGAAGCACAGGTGGCATTCTCAATTAACCTCTCTGTTGAGGGTAAAGACCAAGCCAGAGAATATACAGGCCTTCTTCAAAGACAGAAGAAGTGGACAGAGTTAATAGTAGACATTCAGAATATAGCTGTAAAAGGGGAATTATTACTAATAAGATAATTTTAACATGCCAGATGTTGAATGGGGTATCCCTATTGCAGGGTCTTCTAGAAATAGGGAGATCCTGGATTCTCTACAAGAACTGTTCTTACCAAAATGGTTTCCATTACCAACTGTTCCAGCAGTTGGTAATGGAACCCATGCAGGATAGGGCCATACTGGACTTAGTCTTTACAAACGAGGAAAGTGTTTCTGATGTTTTAGTGGGTGTTCATCTGGCATCCAGTGATCACCATATGGTGTGATTTGATATTAATACAGGTGTAGAGAGTGCTCATTGAAAAGTAAAGGTTCTAGACTTTAAAAAAAAGTCATTTTATTCAGATGGGGGATTACGTCAAGGAATTGTTGTCTGGATGGAACATCTAGAAGAAGCAGGAAAGCAGTGGGCAAAACTAAAAGGAGATTCTGTAAGGGAAACAAACCATTTTGTAAGGAAAGTAAGTAAAATTAAGAAGAAATGAAGACCACTTTGGTTCTCAATAGTAGTAGCTAAAGAAGTAAGGAAAAAGAGGTTAGCTTTCATAAAGTACAAGAGATCGCAGAAAGAGGAAGAAAGGCTAAAATATCTGGAAAAGTTAAGAGGTTGGTCAAGAAGCCATGAAAGCAAAGATGCAAATGGAAGAAAAAATAGACATGGTAAAATGGGGAGACAAGAAATTTTTTAGGTATACAGTGGTACCTTTGTTTACAAGCATAATTCGTTCCAGAAGCATGCTGGTAAACCAAAATACTCATATATCAAAGCGAGTTTCCCCATAGGAAATAATGGAAACTCGCTTTGATACGTTCCCACCCCCTGAGGCCAGCGGCGCTGCTCTATCCCCCCTACAAGAACCGACATTGCTCCCCCCCCCCGAAGATTCCCCCCTGCAATCCGGCACCCCCCCCCCTGTGATCTGGCCCCCCAGTTGTGATCCGGCACCCCCCCCCCCCGGCCGCGATCCGAAGTCCCCCAGACCCACCCGAACCCGCTTTTTACTTTCATCTGGGCCTCGGCACTGGCATGTCCTGTGAGTTGGTGCCGGTGCCCGAAGATCGGCTTCCTCTTCTTGCTGGGCCTTGAGCATCTGCGCATGCTCAAGGCCTGCGAGTTCACGCTCTCTCCAAGATTCTTGGGAGATCTCGGAGAGAGTGTGAACTGACAAAATTGAAACCAAAAATCAAAGTGACGGTTTGAAATTGCTTCCATTACCAACTAATTCAACTCCATAGTTCTGCTGGAGCTGGCAAGCACTGAGAGAGACAGAGTTAGCATCCGACAAAATAAAAGAAGCTATCTGACAACTGAGCAGTTATGCTTGTTATATAAGAGTTGACAAAACTGAACTGACAAAACTGAAACCAAAAATAAAATTCTGCTGGAGCTGGCAAAGCCCTGAGAGAGACAGAGTTAGCATCCGACAAAATAAAAGAAGCTATCTGACAACTGAGCAGTGGTGTTTGTTATATAAGAGCTGACAAAACTGAACTGACAAAACTGAAACCAAAAATCAAACCAAAAATAAAGTTCTGCTTGAGCTGCCAAAGCCCTGAGAGAGAGAGAGCTAACATCGAAAAATAAAAGAAGCTATTTGACAACTGAGCAGTGGTGCTTGTTATACAAGAGCTGACAAAACTGAAACCAAAAATCAAATAAAGGTATAGATATATTTAATATAAAGTAAATCTAAAGTGACGGTTTGAAATTGCTGCCATTACCAACTGATTTGCCTCCACAGTTCTACTAGAGCTGTATATTAAACTTGGAAAGAGCATTTACAAATCTGTGCAGAATGAATATTGCTAATTGAAAGGTAGCTGTTTAGTTTGGTTCTTTCATAGACTTGCTGAATCTGACCTCCTAATTAAATCTAAATTAGAGATCAGCTTTGTAGTCTTTGGTACACAAGTATTTATCAAGAGTATTGTTTAAGAGGTACATTGCATTTGATATTATGGCATCTAAATCTAAGAGAAAAGAAAAAGACAAATTTAAAGGTGGAGAAAACAAATTGGTGATGGATTCAGCATCGGCTTCAACTTCTGTTTAATCTGGACAATCAAATAATACTTGGACGGCAGCAGAAATAATGTTAGAGATTTCAGCTACTATTGAAGCATCATTAGAATTGAAATTAAAGCCTTTACTTGACAAAATTTCAGAAGTGGCAAATTGTGTTACTGGACTAAGTCGGGATGTGACAGCAATTGGACAAAGAATTGAAGTCTTGGAAAAAGATGGAGCTTCAATTACGTCGGAAAACAAGAGACTTGCTAAGATATGCAAACAGCTCGAGGAAAAAGTAGACGATTTAGAAAACAGGAGCAGGAGAAGAAATTTGAGATTAATTGGTTTATCAGAGTCTATTTTGGACAAACATCTCTGGGGTTTCTTGGAAACTTGGTTAAGTTCTCAGCTAGAATTACCTTAAGTTGCTGGCCCTTTCAAGTTGCTGGCCCTTTGAGAGTAGTAAGGGCTCACAGATTGGGAGCAAGGAGAGAAGTAAATCAAAGACCTCAAGTGGTAATTTTGTGTTTACTTAATTATTTCCACAAAGAACTAATTATGAGAGCTCTGCGGACTGGAAAGAAGCTAGAGTATCAATCACAGCGCATTTTATGTTTCCAAGATTATTCAAGTGCTGTGGTATCTCAAAGAAAAGCTTTTTCATCAGTTTGTTCAAGTTTAGCTCATGCCAAAATTCAATTTGCATTATTGTTTCCTGCAAAACTGAGATTAAATTATATGGGTAAACAACATTTTTTTACAGTTCCGACAGAAGCATTTAATTTCATCAATACACATCACATTTTAAAAGAAGAGGATCCGAAAAATAAGGTTGGCTGTTAAATTCATTTTATGAATTAATATATTATTTTGATTAATTTTTTGGATTTATTTATTTTAGAAAATGCTAATGATGGTTGAACTATATTAATTAAAATAAAGACTGTTACATTCTTTAGAATGTTGGGATAGCTGATGATGTTGAAATTGACTGTACATGGAAAAATGACAGTGCACGGTACAGAATAACTTTCAGTTTACTTCTAAAAATCGAAATGAAAATACATTGACCTTTATTCTATAGTATTGGAATAGATTTTGAACCAATTGTTCCTGGATGTGCAGAAATTGTTATCGGGTAGAAATTACTTACTTATGAAGATTTCCTGTGGAACCATTTCTTAATAGACTGAGTTTTCACCTTTAAGGAGTTTTGTGACATTTCAATTAGTATGCACAGAATGGGAGCGCTGAAGTATGACATGATTGACTAAGGTTTTTATTAGTGAGATGGTATTTTTATGGTTATTATCTAAATGTTTAATATATTTTAGTTATCTTTTGATAGAGATATTCATATTGCCAAAGTATATAGAAATTTTTATATTGATCATCAAAAAGGGGAAATATTTTAATACATTACATCTTATAGATTATTCAAGTTGTAATAGTTTGAATTTACAAGCAACTTATGATAGTTTTCTAGATAATCTAAAGATGAGAATATTTATTTTATGAGCTTATATTATCTTATTACATTTTATAGGAATACTTTTTTTCATTCTGTAATTATGGTTAAATCTTAGGATATGAATTGAAAATAACCTTTTCACAATGATTAATTCTTTTATAGAGTATATGTGTATGTATGTATGTATATGTACATGTTTGTATATATATATTAGTTTAGCAATATATGGTGATGAATGTATTTGTTATACTTAAATAAAGCAGTAATTTTAAGATAGGATTTTAAAATTAAGATAAATTTTATTTAATCTCATTTATGAAATATGATTTTCTATTATTTGATGAATTGGTTTTTTAATTTGACATATTAAGGAGTTTTTATTGGAAGATTGAATTTGAATGTTTGAAAAGGAATGGGTGTTTGGGTTATAAGGATGAACTGTATGCATGGTTTTATTATAGATGAATTGGGTTATAAGGATAAATTGTTTGCATGTTTGTTTTGGTTTTTTGGTTTTTTTTTAGATGAATTGTTTGTTAGGGTTAGGAATTATATAAGTTTTAATTTTATTTATTTATCTTTTTTAAATTTCTTTTCAGACCACATGTGAATGTTTTAATGATAGTTGTTTACTGTTAAATAATAGTATATTATTAATGTATGGTTTAGATATTTTATAAATTATAATTCTTTTTAATTATTTATAACACTTAATTTTTAATGTATAGATGAAATAATATGGGAAACATTGAAAATAATTGATTTTAACTTTTTATAGATTTGATTATCAGATATATATTATATTTATGGTTAATAGTTGTTTGTTTAATGATAATTATATTCTTTTGGAGGTTGGATTTGGGAAGGAGTGGAGGAACATAGGGAGGGCACTAGACTTTGGGTTTTTACAAAGTCAAAATATGAGTTTAAATTTTATGAGTAATTATTTAAGGGGTTGGGGTAGGCAGTTAGGTTGGATTTGGAGGTGGAAGGGATGGGATAGATGGTGGTGGAAAATTTTGATTTTGTGGTGGAATGTGGGAAAGTTTGGATAATAAAAGTATGTGGGGTAATGGGGGGTTGAGAAAGAGGTTTTGGATGGAAGTTGATAAAAAAAATATTTTTGTTTGACATGGGATATGGATTACCTTGGAATATTATTTTATTTGGTATGGATGGGGGCTGGTGGCTGGGACAGTTCCTATCTATTGTGATTTTAATTTTCAATTTTTATAATATCTTTTTTGTACAAGGATTCCTATGGTTTTAAAAATCATTACTTGGAATGTGGGGGGTATTTCCTCTCTATTAAAAAGAAAAAAGATTTTGCAAAGCTTAAATAGACACAAGGCATCTATTGTTTTTTTTTTTTTACAAGAGATTCATTTGACATCACAAGAACATTCTAAACTTCTTACTTGGTGGGTGGGTGATTACCGTATTTTCGCGGATATAACGTGCGCGTTATACGCGTTTTTACCTACCGCGCATACCCCTCGCGCGTTATACGCGTGAGCGCGATATACAAAAGTTTTTCTACATAGTTCCCACCCCGCCCGACGCCCGATTCACCCCCCCCAGAAGGACCGCTCGCACCCCCACCCCGAACGACCGCTCGCACGCGCTCCCACCCGCACCCGCGATCGGAGCAAGAGGGAGCCCAAGCCCTCTTGCCCGGCCGACTCCCCGACAATATCGGGCCAGGAGGGAGCCCAAACCCTCCTGGCCACGGCGACCCCCTACCCCCACCCCGCACTACATTACGGGCAGGAGGGATCCCAGGCCCTCCTGCCCTCGACGCAAACCCCCCTCCCTCCCTCCAACGACCGCCCCCCCCAAGAACCTCCGACCGCCCCCCCAGCCGACCCGCGACCCCCCTGGCCGACCCCCACGACACCCCCACCCCCCTTCCCCGTACCTTTGCTAGTTGGCCGGACAGACGGGAGCCAAACCCGCCTGTCCGGCAGGCAGCCAACGACGGAATGAGGCCGGATTGGCCCATCCGTCCCAAAGCTCCGCCTACTGGTGGGGCCTAAGGCGCGTGGGCCAATCAGAATAGGCCCTGGAGCCTTAGGTCCCACCTGGGGGCGTGGCCTGAGGCACATGGGCCCAACCCGACCATGTGCCTCAGGCCGCGCCCCCAGGTGGGACCTAAGGCTCCAGGGCCTATTCTGATTGGCCCACGCGCCTTAGGCCCCACCAGTAGGCGGAGCTTTGGGACGGATGGGCCAATCCGGCCTCATTCCGTCGTTGGCTGCCTGCCGGACAGGCGGGTTTGGCTCCCGTCTGTCCGGCCAACTAGCAAAGGTATGGGGAAGGGGGGTGGGGGTGTCGTGGGGGTCGGCCAGGGGGGTCGCGGGTCGGCTGGGGGGGCGGTCGGAGGTTCTTGGGGGGGGCGGTCGTTGGAGGGAGGGAGGGGGGTTTGCGTCAAGGGCAGGAGGGCCTGGGATCCCTCCTGCCCATAATGTAGTGCGGGGTGGGGGTAGGGGGTCGCCGTGGCCAGGAGGGTTTGGGCTCCCTCCTGGCCCGATATTGTCGGGGAGTCGGCCGGGCAAGAGGGCTTGGGCTCCCTCTTGCTCCGATCGCGGGTGCGGGTGGGAGCGCGTGCGAGCGGTCGTTCGGGGTGGGGGTGCGAGCGGTCCTGCTGGGGGGGGGGGTGAATCGGGCGTCGGGCGGGGTGGGGGTAGGGGGGTCGCCGTGGCCAGGAGGGTTTGGGCTCCCTTCTGGCCCGATATTGTCGGGGAGTCGGCGGTCCTTCGGGGTGGGGGTGCGAGTGGTCCTGCCAGGGGGGGGGGGGCAGGGCAGGGCGGGTAAACGGAGAGTCGGGACAGCGCACGGAGAGTCGGGGAGGGCGAAAGGAGAGTCGGGGTGGCCAGAGGAGAGTCGGGGCGGGCGAAAGGAGAGTCGGGGTGGCCAGAGGAGAGTCGGGGCGGGCGAAAGGACAGTCGGGCAGCATGCGCGTTATACCCGTGAGCGCGGTATACAAAAGTTTTTATACATAATATTGTGGTTTCTGCGCGCTATACCCGTGTGCGCGTTTTACACGGGTGCGCGTTATATCCGCGAAAATACGGTATATTGAAGCACCAGTCCTTCATAGAAAGGCAGGGGTAATTATTCTTTTCCATAAAAAATTAAATGTTGAAAAGATATGTATTAATGTGGATCTAGAAGGTCGTTATATTATACAAATGTTAAGATTAATGGGGTTAATGTTTTGCTTTGTAATTTATACGCTCCTAATTCTTAGATGAAAAGTTCTTTACTATAATTTTAAATTATTTTTGCGACAGGATTCTTGTCCTATTGTGATAGGGGGAGATTGTAATAGGGTGGCAGATCCAATGATTGATAAATCGGTACTTTGGGCAACAGATAAATTGGATGTAACTAAAGGGATCCCTTTATTTTGTGAGTCTTTAAATTTATTGGATATATGGAGGGTGCTACATCCATTAGATAGATTATATTCATTGTTCCAGGGCTCATAATACTCATTCCAGGATTGACTATCTCCTTTGTTCTGATATTTTATTTTCCAAAATTCAAGATTCTGGTATAGGACCTACAGAGATTTCAGATCATGCCTTTGTTTGGGTTACATTGACTTTGGTTTCTGAATCTCTGGATCTTCCTCAATGGAGATTTCCATTAGATTTATACCATGATGTTAAATTTCAAAAACATATTCTTGATTGTTGGAATTGCCCCAGGTACATTAGGTAGATTGTGAGCCCGCCGGGACAGACAGGGAAAAATGCTTGATTACCTGAATAAATTCATGTAAACCGTTTTGAACTCCCCTGGGAGAACGGTATAGAAAAATTGAATAAAATAAAAAAAATAAAATAAAAAAAATTCTTATCAGATTAATAATGAACACCACAAAAATTCTCCTACTTTGTTTTGGGAAACAGCTAAGGCGGTAATGAGGGGGGAAATAATTGCTTATTCTAGTCAAATAAAGAAATCTCATGATAGGGCTATATTATGTTTAGAAAAGCAATTAATTAAAATTAGAAGAATTCAAACTAGATGTCCTTCAGATGATAATTCGGCTCAATTATTAGCTATTCAAATTCAATTGAATGAACTTCTTCATCAGAGGGCTGTTAAATCTGTGAAATATTATCAATATCAATTATTAGCTCGTTTGGTGAAAGGAAGGTGTGGGTTGACTAGGGTTTCGCAGATTAGATCGGTCCAGGGTCAATTTTTTATAAAAGATAATGCTATTGAGAAAGCATTTCAGAGTTATTCTTCTTCTTCGTTTGCTAATAGCCAAGATCTAGGATTATCAAGTGATACTTATTTGTCCAGTTTAGAATTACCTTGTATTACAGAAGATGAGCAGACATTGTTGAAGAAGGGGAAGAAGAACTATTGTTGGTCATACAGCAAAGCCCGTTATGTAAAGCACCTGGTATAGATGGTTATAGAGCAGAATTTTATAAAATTCTTGGTAATAACATAGCGACTCCTTTAATGATGATGTTTAATAATCAGATTGACAAACAAATTTTACCTAAAACTCTTCGTCAGGCTCAAATAATAGTATTTCCAAAGCAGAGTAAAGATCCTTCTAAGGTAGAATCATATAGGCCGATTTCTTTGATTTGCTATGAAGCTAAAATATTGGCTAAGATTTTGGCTAATAAACTAGCAAAATTGTTGCCTAATTTGATTGCTGAGCCTCAAGTTGGATTTGTAAAAGGACGTACAGCGGTTAAAAATATTAGATCTATATTATATTCATTAGAGTGGGTACGTTATAAGAATATACCATCTTTGTTGATTAGTTTTGATGCTGAAAAAGACTGATAGAGTTAGATGGGAGTTTTTGTTTGCTGTTTTAACTAAATATGGTATCACAGGTTTTTTCAGGATGCTATTAATCTAATCTAATCTAATCTAATCTAAACCTTAGGTTTGTATACTGCATCATCTCTACATTCGTAAAGCTCGACACGGTTAACAAAAGTTAGGGTAAAAAGGAACTCCAGTGGAGGGAAGAGGCAAAATGAAAAGAAAATTTAGAGGACTAGAATAACCAGAGAGGGAGGAGGATTTACATTTTTGAGAATAACCAGGTTTTCAGATGTTTACGGAAGAGTTGGAGTATGAAATATAGTATGAAATAGTATGAAAATAGTATGAAATTATGTTTGGATGGCAGAATGACAATTAATTACTCCAGGATTGGCGAAGCAATGTTGTCAGTGGGGTGTTATTCAGGCTAAAGTTTTTGTTAATGGAGGCCTTTCAGAATTTTTTACAGTGGAACAAGGGATGAGACAAGGATGTCCTTTGTCTCCGTTACTTTTTGTGTTGATCCTGGATCCATTGATTCGTGAGATTCTGGCTAATCCAGATATTCGCGGTGTAGATGTTAGATCTTCTACTTTTAAAATAGGTGCTTTTGCAGACAATATTTTAGTACATTTAACTAATCCTAAGATTTCCTTACAATCTCTATTGGAAAGTTTTGCTGAGTATGGTGATTTTTCAGGATTCAAATTAAATATGGATAAATCTGACGCTTTGGCTACTAATGATAGTTTAAGATTACAGTGGGGTCATAATTTTCCTTTTAGATGGATGGAAGATAAATTTAAATATTTGGGAATTTATATTCCTATAGATTCTAAATTTTTATATAATTTTAATATTCCCGATTTGATGAGTTACACAAAACAAAAGTTATTAAAATGGCAGTCTTTGCCTTTATCCTTAGGTGGGCGTATTGCTCTTTTTAAAATGGTTATTTTTCCTAAATGGTTATATACATTACAAATGCTTCCCCTAGAATTGACAAATAAAGATTGGCGGAAATTAAGAACAGTTATTACTAAATTTTGTTGGGATGGGAAAGAGCCAAAATTATCATCTTTTGATTTTTTACTAGGTTCAGGAACATGGGGTGGCATGGGTCTTCCTGATCTTCGGATTTATGGGAAGGCTTGCTTACTACGACATATTAGGGATTGGGTGTTTGATGATGTTTTATTTTCTCCTATATTATTTGAAAAAAACCTTCTATTACCCTTTTCATTTATTATATCTTCTTCAGATACTTCTTCAGATACATCCATCTAAATTACCGGTCCATTGTAAAGGTAATCCTATTTTATCTTCAATGAGGTCAGTTTGGGGAAATTTAATTAAATTATGGAGATATAACCCATGTATAACAAGAGTTTTCCTGACCTTTCTATTGTAGTGGGAGGGGGTCCTGGGTCATTATATGCGTATATGCAATTGGTAAATTATATTAATAAATTGAAGAGATTTAATTTTTCTTGTGGAGTTCATGACAGAATTATTTCTTTTTTTAATCAATGTGATGATGTGCCTATTTCAGTTTCTTTATTATGCAAACGGTGGTGGAATATATTATCTACCCATACATATGATAAAACTCTACAAAATTGGAATGAGGAGTTGGGAATTCAGATTTCTCTTCTTGATTTTACTCAGTCTTTTAATAGACTACTAAAGATTATAAAAGGGTATATTTGGAGAGAATGTACTTAATAAATTTTACATAGGGCTTATTTTTCCCAAATTCAAGCTTTTCATGCAAATTTAATAGATACCCCAATTTGTATTAAATGTAATAAAGATCCTGGCACATTATCTCATGCTTTTTGGTTGTGTTCTTTGATCAACTCATTTTGGTCTGCCATCCTATTATTTTTGGGTTCTTTATGGGGTAATTCGATAGTGGGTTGTCCTAGGGGAATAATTTTTGGTAAAGCATCAGCTTGTGGGGTTTTTAGCCAACTAAAATGTCTTATTTCAAAAAGCCTGTATGATTGGGCATAAATGTATTATGCAATTTTGGTTGCAGAAAGAATCTCCAAGTTTTTGGCATTGGAGGAATCAATTACATCGCTTATTTTTATTTGAGAGTTGGGAGGTTCGAGGTTCGCCTAAAAAAACTCATCTTTTTATGGAGGTTTGGGATCCTTATATTCAGAATCTTTCACCAAAAATACAAAGTTTGGTTATCAATAATTTATTATGAAAATTAGGTTTACTAATTACATTCCAGTTTTTTATTTTTGTCAACTTTCATCCAGGGTGAGGGATTTCATTTAGGGGAAGACAGTGGGTAGGGGATGGAATTAAGGGGGGTGTAGATAAGATTGAATTAATTCATATGGAAATTAAATTTGAAAGAATGATTTAAATTTGTATGAAATATTATTGTGATTCTTATTGTATTGAATGTATTTTTGTATTATCCTATTGTACTGATTGATTCTTTCAATAAAAATTGTTATACATAAAAAAAACAACACATTTCCATTCTACTACATAGGGCATTCTTCTTGCAGTTTGTTCTACATAATACAATTAAGTTTAAATAACAGCAGTTTCTTGTTTAACTCATTAGACTTTAATGTCTGATTATACAGCAACAACCCAATAAAATATTAAAGGATCACAATATAGTATACTCTGGAATATAACATCATAATTAATCCTGCATTTTTCTAGTTGTGTCTTAGTACAGCACACAGGCACATAGGGCCCCTTGCAGCCTTCTGCAAACTTATCAAGCCTGTGTAAATAAGAGGCCCTGTGCCAAATTGTTAATACACACCCTTTTACATTTTGAGGACAGCAAAACACATTCTCTGTATAACCCTGTAACAAATTAAAATCTTAAGGGCTCATTTTACTAAGCTGCGTTAGGGCATTAACGTGCGGAATAGTAATGTAATGTAATGTAATGTAATTTATTTCTTATATACCGCTACATCCGTTAGGTTCTAAGCGGTTTACAGAAAATATACATTAAGATTAGAAATAAGAAAGGTACTTGGAAAATTCCCTTACTGTCCCGAAGGCTCACAATCTAACTAAAGTACCTGGAGGGTAATAGTGAAGTGAAAAGTAGAGTTAGAGGAAAAATAAAAATAAAATAAACATTTTAAAAAGACAGCATTGATCTAAATACTTTGGAAGGTAGAAGAGAGGAGAGAAAGGAATAGAAGCAGAATGGGTCAGCGTCAGTGATGAAGTGGAGCAAGTAAGTTTAGGAGGAGCGATTGACGTATCCAGAAAGGGCTTCTTCTGGCCGACAGTCCCAGGATGCCTATGTCCCCTCCCCTGCGATGTTCTCCCATCCATGCATTCCCTCCCAGACACACTGCCCGTGTCCCAGCCGCTCCAAGGAGGCTGCCCCAGATGAGGTCCACGGTGAATGCAGGATTCTCTCCTCTGCGGGAAAGCCGCCCGGAGCCAAAATGCCACGTGTGCTAGACGCTAATGCCAGCATTGAGCTGGCATTAGTTCTAGCCACGTAGCGCGCGCTAAAAACCTGCGTGCGCTAAAAACGCTAGCGCAGCTTAGTAAAAGGAGCCCTAAGTGTTTGTTTATTCATCACAGCCTAATATTCTAAAAAGATCATAATATATTCTAAAGTTCATAAACAACTAAATATATACATATTTCCTATAAGATTTCCAAAAACTCATCCAAGCATTCTAGGATCCCAGGTAGAGAATGACACGTGGACAAATTTTTTCCTGTCCCCGCAAGTTCTTTTCCTATCCCTGCTCCATTCCTGCAAGTTCCATCCTCATCTGCACAAGCCTCAAACACTTTAAAATCACAAGTGTTTGAGATTTGTGCGGTTAAGGCAGAACTTATATGAATGAGACAGGGACAGGGACAGTGATAAAATTGACGGGTATGGGGAAATTGAGTTCCTGCGGGGATAGGGACAAATTTGTCCCTGTGTCATTCTCTAATTCTAGGAATCCATTTCACACTGCACACAATAGTTTTATGTACCTAATAAAAGGAAAATAAGCAAAACTTTTAGTCCTAAGATCCGAGTACATTATGAAAAAAGAAAAAAAATGTCAAAGGCAGGAAACCAGTGCTCTGCTAAAGACAGAAAAGTCTATAGGTTTTAGATCTCTACTTTAATTCAACTTTCCATTACCTGAATTCTTATTAAAGGCGCAACAAGAGCTCATATATTTTTATATTGTTTCTTTCCTTATCCTCATTGTTTATAGTTTTCCTGTTCATTTGCTTTCTTTATACATATAAAAAGTTTATATTTCTTTATGTTTGTATATATTCACAAATTGCTTCCTACACTCCCTAGGCTGTGAAGGTCTGTCATACCTTGCCATTTATGCCATAGTGCCACCATCCTCAATGTGTGGAATAGTCTTCCAGGAGAGGTGGAAGAGACAAAGACTGTGTCTAAGTTCAAGACAGCATGGGGCAGGCATGTGAGATCTCTTAGGGAGAGGAGGAAATGGTGGATGCTATGGATGCCCAATACCAACAACTGGGTGAATAGTATACAGAGATTTGTTCCCAAAGGATTTATAGCAAAAAAACAAAAAAAGGAACAAACTAAGAACTTTTAATACCTTTGAAACCAGGATGGCGCTCAGAATCCAGAGATGGAATAGAAAAAACTCAAAATGGGGGACAAGCCCCTACAGAGTCTTTCACAGAATCTATCATTGCACCAACTTTTGTGGTAGAAAGGTGATTAAAGGTAGAAAGGTTCTCTGAGGAAGCCATTGGGCGAAACGCGTCAGAACCTTGCCGGACCACCGCTGTATGGACACTTAAGTTAAGTGTTTTGATTTCACTTATTTTTGGAGTTTTGAGCCGTTTGGACATTTAATTCACATCTTTGGATATTTAAAGTTTATATCGTTTTTCAAAAAAAATTTTAATCACCTTTCTACCACAAAAGTTGGTGCAATGATAGATTCTGTGAAAGACTCTGTAGGGGCTTGTCCCCCATTTTGAGTTTTTTCTATTCCATCTCTAGATTCTGAGCGCCATCCTGGTTTCAAAGGTATTAAAAGTTCTTATTCCTTTTTTTGTTTTTTTGGATGCTATGGATGGGCAGTTTTGATGGGTCATTTGGCCTTTATCTGCCTTCATGTTTCTAATATGGCATCCTGGAGATGAATATGTAGCTGAGTAAATGGTGTCATTGAGTGTTTTGGCTTCCTGGATCATGGGATGCTTTTCCAAGGGCTGCTGAGCAGAGATGGTATCCATCTATCAAATAAAGGGAAAAAGTATCTTCAGCAGCAGACAGGCTCATCTACTGAAGAGAGCTTTAAACTAGAATCATTGAGGGTTGGGTGATGAAAGTTCCCAGGTAACTATAAATCCTCAAGTAAATGATGCATTAAATATTTCTACAAATATGGAAAAAATGGGCAACATCTGGAAAGGGGAAAAATTTTGTAAGGTGGATGGAGACATTACATAAGAAACCTGGCTCTAGAATCTCAATTAATGGAATTATATAGGAAGAGTTATATCTCTAATGGGGTACTAGGAGTGCTGTCCACTGTACCCCTTGTTATTAGTAGAGTCCCATTAGCAGTGTTTACTAGGCAAAATGAAACTATCAATTTTTCTGAGGTGGAGGTTGGCCATACATACAGATATATCCTGGTGTTGAAAGATCCAGAGAATCTGCTTCTTTAGTTGCTGAAAGAGATATAAGATATTTGAGGTATACAGATTTCAAGGTAAATGGGGCAAAGTGGAGGCTCTAATAGTAGTGGGACTCTCAAGAGAATATGTCAGGAGACTTTCCTTTTTCAGTTGCCAAGCCAGGGGATATGATATTTAGGTGATCATATATCAGTAAATTTGACAAGCTTGCTAAATTACCTGAAATGGCGGAGAAAATAACTGCACAGTTGCAAAGATCTAATTGGATATGCAGGATAGTAGCATATAAAATGGGTAATAGATTAAATTTGGAAATTCTTTTCATGTGATTGCCAATGTTTATCTCAAATTAAATATTTGCACAAAATGTAATGAGCAGTACAGAAGACTGTATAGGGGAGAGAAAGGGTAAGAATTATTCAAAAGAAGCTGTCGGGGAGAAAAGGGGACTGGAACTTCAAATTCTAAAGGACTATTATGAAGCAGAGGCGGTGAAAGTAGTCAAGTATCAGACATATGCATGAGCAGTTTCTAAGTTCTGTAATTCGTATATTTCCTGTTATCTCACAAGTGTCATAAAAAAAGAGGAAATTATTGGCACTTAAGCTGAGAGTTCTGGCCCTTGGTGTCACCTATGAAGTGAAATTTCTTGCAAAATATTGTATTATTTATAATGGAAAAGTTTTTTTTTGTTTTTTGAACCAAAGCAACCAATAGAATTTGTGACTAGAAAAAATACTGGAGTTATTGTAAGTTCTGAGACCTCTGTTCTTATCATAGTTTAGCACGAGCCACCAGCAGTAATTTCACAGTTGGAATTGCTACTCTAAAAACATAAGAATCGCCATACTGGGACAGACTGTAGGTCCATCAAGCCCAATATCCTGTTTCTAACAGTGTACAACCTAGGTCCCAAGTAGTACAATAGATTTTATGCTGCTTATCCTAGGAATAAAGCAGTGGATTTCCCCAAGCCATTTCAATAATGGCCTATGGACTTCTCCTTTAGAAATTTATCCAAACCCTGCTAAGATAATTGATTTCACCACATTCTTCAGCAACAAATTTCAGAGTTTAATTAACACATGTGATGAAATATCTTATCTGGTTTGTTTTCAATCTACTACTTAGTAGCTTCACCACATGCCTCTTGGTCCTATTATTTTTGGAAAGAGTAAACAAGCAGTTCACATCTACCCTTTCCACTCAGCATATTATAGTCCTCTATCATATTACCTCTGAGCCGTCTCTTCTCCAAGCTATAGAGTCCTAGCCGCTTTAGCCTTTTCTCATAGGGAAGTTGTCCCATCCCTTTTATCATTTTCATCACCCTTCTCTGTACCTTTTCTAATTTTGCTATATCTTTTTTGAGATACGGTGAAATTGCACACATTCAAGGTACGGCAATACCATAGAGTGATACTCTGCATTATAGTTTTCTGTTCTATGATTCCAATATGGGCTAAATAAGATACATCTTATTTCTATGTGGTATTTTCCATATATTTTTAAAATATTTTTTTCTGAATCTGTATTCAAGACATATGTAACACTGCTTGTTTTTTGAATAAAGAGTAAAATAAAATTATCACTATGATAAGAGTGAAGGAATAGAATCGGTCAGCATGGAAAGAGCAGTTATCAGCCCAAATGTTTGAGTTTATGGGCTTCAAGAAAGGTAGCCTGGGAAAGGAAAGAAAGGGTATCCTCTTTTTTGTACCACTCAGAGTGTAGAAAGATGTAAAGAAAAAAATAGGGATCAGATCATCAGTATTTCCACAAGAGAAAATTGTAGGCTTTCCCCAATTTTACAACAAGGGTGGAAGCAATTTAGGGTAACTAGAGACAGTTGGGTAGAATAAATTTAGAGAGATGTTGGAGCAGGGTATAATTATTTCAATGAGTTAAATGGAGAATAGAGGACACCCTATTTTCAATACTCTCAAGTGTTACTTTGTCATGGCAGAGAAAAATAAGGCTAACACTCAAAGGAAGAACTACCCAATGGAATTTATACTATACTAGTTAAAGAAAGAGGAAGGGTGAGGGTAAGACTGAAAACCATGAGAAAATATGGTATGAGTAGTAGGAAAGATCATTGGTTCAGAAAGAAAGGGAAACAGTGTGTGTGTATGTATGTGTATATATACTGTACAGTAGAATCCCAGTTAACTGGTATTCAACTAACCGGCACTCTCAACCAACCGGCAAAAAAAATTGTTTCCCACGCTCTTGACCATCAACCTCCAAAAATGTTTTGATGCTCCTGACCTGACAATCCCCAAAGTCATGCACTCTTGACCCAACACCCCTCCTTCCCTCCCTCCAGCCCCTGAAGCTTCAGCGGCAGCCACAAACCCCCTCCTCCTTCCAGCCCTCGAAGCAATAGCAGTAGACGGTCCTGACAACCTCCTCCCTCCCTTTCCCGAAGCAGCAGTGGCAGCAGTCCTGACTTGACAAACCCCCTCCTGCTAGCCCAGAAGCAGCTGTGGCAGCGGTCCTGACCCAACAACCTCCTCCATCCCTCCCAGCAGCAGCTGGTCAGCAGAGGAGGTGCTTTAAACAGGCTCCTATGCCACTTCTAAGGGAGGGCAGACTTGGGTGAGGGAGGTGGACCAGAAGTGTGGGGGGGGGAAGGTCCAGCAGGGTGAAGAGCAGGGGAGGGGAGATGGATGCTGGACCCATAACTGGAAGGTGGGGGAGAGAAGGAGGGAGAAAAAGTGACCCAGACCAGACAGGAGGGTGGGAAGAGAGGAACAGATGCTGGACCTACTAGTGGGTGTGGGAGGGATAATAGAGAGAAGAAGAGAGACAAAACTATTTTGAGTAACTCTCAAGCAACCCGTGTCTGTGTGTCTGTCTTGCCATTAATTGTAAACAGTATAAAATGATGACTTGAATATATATACATATACACTTCTACCTCTAACCCTCTGTTGTAGTTCCTTCCTATTTCTCCTACTGTAAACTGCGTCGAGCTCTACGAACGTGGAGATGATGCGGTATACAAACCTAAGGATTAGATTAGATAATGTTCCGCTTCACCTATTTAAGATAGGAGTGTTTCAAACAAGAAAGCCAGAAGGCCCTTATATCAATGCATGGTGGGTATGTAAGAAGATAAAAGAATTTTGGGAGGGGGTAAGGGATGAGATTGAGGGGGAACTGGACCCTATATTTTTCTTTTGGGGTTGGTACTGGGGATATAGACAAACTAAAAGGGTAGAGCTAATAAAGCAGATATTATTGGATTTTAGAATGGTGGTTGTATGGAGATGAAGGATAAGTTGATAACCAGAGATCAGTGGGGGAAATGGGGAGAGATGATGGTATGTGACAAGCTTAAGTGGTGTTGGAAGGCCAACATGAAAAATTTAAAAGGATATGGGCCCCAATGTTATAAATTGTCAAGAAAGGAAACAAGGGCAACAATTCTATGGTGTTCTAAAGTGTAATCACACAGCATAATATTTATATATTAATATTACTAAAGAATGTTGAAGGTGGATAGAAGTTAGAAAAAGATAAAAACAGGACTATATTTGTTGACTACTGCTGGGACTGAATGTTGTAAAGAATGCAATATAATTTTTTTTTTGTAATTGTAAAGTACTACTATTTTCAAGATTCTGACTAATAAAAATAAGCATTAAAACCAAGCTTTGAATCTTTCTCCCACAGTAAGGATGAGGCTGGAATCCCAGTTTCATCTGGAATATTAATTTTTTTAAATAAAGCAATATCAGAAACACAGAAGTTTTTGATGGGAGAGCTTTGCTTTCATGCCTATATGGTAGATAGAAAAAAGACTGAGGGGCTGAAGAAACATCTGCATATGGGAAAGACCATGTATGGTCAGACCATTACATTTAGATATACAGTGGTGCCTCACACAACGAACTTAATTGGTTCCAGGAGCAAGTTTGTTATGTGAAACGTTCGTTATGTGAAACGCGTTTTCCCATAGGAATACATGTAAAAAAAAATAATTCGTTCTGCAGCATAAAATATGCTAAGATGACATAAAAAAGATAAATTTTTGGTTATTATTTTTATTTAGATACATCTAAAAACATAATTGTTTTTTAAAACAACACACATTTTTTAAATTTAAAGACAGACTAAGTAGAGTCTAATTTTACAGTGAGAGGGCAGAGTCTCAGCGGCAAAAACTGGGACTTAACTGTTCATTTTTTTTTTTTTTCTACCGTGTTTCCCCGATGATAAGGCAGGGCCATCAAATAAGACAGCCCCCCCTTTTTAGAAAAAAATGTAAAATAAGGCACCCCCCCGCAAATAAGCCACCCACCGATACCTGCGCTTACCCGAATCGGGTGGTACGGTGGGTGACTCCGTGTAGTCCCTGGCACCCCCGACACGATCGGGGCAAGAGGGAGCTCAAGCCCTCTTGCCCCCCCGACTCCCCGACACGATCGGGGCAAGAGGGAGCTCAAGCCCTCTTGCCCCCCCCCCGACTCCCCGACACGATCGGGGCAAGAGGGAGCTCAAGCCCTCTTGCCCCCCCGACTCCCCGACACGATCGGGGCAAGAGGGAGCTCAAGCCCTCTTGCCCCCCCGACTCCCCGACACGATCGGGGCAAGAGGGAGCTCAAGCCCTCTTGCCCCCCCGACTCCCCGACACGATCGGGGCAAAAGGGAGCCCAAGCCCTCTTGCCCCGCCGATTCCCCAACTCCCCGACAATATCGGGCCAGGAGGGAGCCCAAGTCCTCCTGGCCACGGCGACCCCCTAACCCCACCCTGCACTACATTACGGGCAGGAGGGATCCCAGGCCCTCCTGCCCTCGACGCAAACCCCCCCTCCCCCCAACGACCGCCCCCCCCAAGAACCTCCGACCGACCCCCAGCCGACCCGCGACCCCCCTGGCCGACCCCCACGACACCCCCAACCCCCTTCCCCGTACCTTTCTGTAGTTGGCCGGACAGACGGGGGCCAACCCCGCCTGTCCGGCAGGCAGCCATCGACGGAATGAGGCCGGATTGGCCCATCCGTCCCAAAGCTCCGCCTACTGGTGGTGCCTAAGGCGCCTGGGCCAATCAGAATAGGCCCGGGAGCCTTAGGTCCCTCCTGGGGGCAGGGCCTGAGGCACATGGTCGGGTTGGGCCCATGTGCCTCAGGCCCCGCCCCCAGGAGGGACCTAAGGCTCCCGGGCCTATTCTGATTGGCCCAGGCGCCTTAGGCCCCACCAGTAGGCGGAGCTTTGGGACGGATGGGCCAATCCGGCCTCATTCCGTCGATGGCTGCCTGCCGGACAGGCGGGTTTGGCTCCCGTCTGTCCGGCCAACTACAGAAAGGTACGGGGAAGGGGGTTGGGGGTGTCGTGGGGGTCGGCCAGGGGGGTCGCGGGTCGGCTGGGGGTCGGTCGGAGGTTCTTGGGGGGGGGCGGTCGTTGGGGGGAGGGGGGGTTTGCGTCGAGGGCAGGAGGGCCTGGGATCCCTCCTGCCCGTAATGTAGTGCAGGGTGGGGTTAGGGGGTCGCCGTGGCCAGGAGGACTTGGGCTCCCTCCTGGCCCGATATTGTCGGGGAGTTGGGGAATCGGCGGGGCAAGAGGGCTTGGGCTCCCTTTTGCCCCGATCGTGTCGGGGAATCGGCGGGGCAAGAGGGCTTGGGCTCCCTTTTGCCCCGATCGTGTCGGGGAGTCGGGGGGGCAAGAGGGCTTGAGCTCCCTCTTGCCCCGATCGTGTCGGGGAGTCGGGGGGGGGGGGCAAGAGGGAACCAGGCGGAGAGAGGGCAGTTAAGCGCAGTGCCTGCGCGGAAGGATGCAGCTCGGGCGACTTCGTTGTGTGAAACGAAGTTCGTTGTACGGATCAAGACATAAAGTTCGTTGTGCGCAGCGTTCGCTGTGCGAGGCGTCCGTTATGCGAGGCACCACTGTATTCTATCCTAGCACCATGGATGATGATCCACATGAGTACCTGATCAATCTTGCTTGCCAATGGAATAAAGCTCTCCATCAGTCTGCTCCTAGTCAAACATCAAATCTAGCTGAAAAGATTATTATTGACAGCAAACAAATGGAATATGCAGAACAGTTGGTCTATCTCAGCAATTACTTTTCCCAGATGATAAATATAGATGTGAGGTCAAGCACAGGATCATTGGGTCAATCTTTCTTTTGACCCAAGATAAAAGCAGCTGGTAAAAATTAAAGGCAGCATGCACATTTTTGAGGAAAACTGTCATGCTCTAGATACAGAAAAACATCAGAAAAGGATAGACAACTGCTGTACTATATTTCTGTACTATATTTCTTCTAGTACCAACTGCAAGGACTGTCTGCATGTTTGCGGTTCTAGCACTGGACCTTTCGGTTAACTTGAATATTTGCTCTTTTCTTTTTTAGCAGATTATCTTTGCTTTTAAGACTTGCTATTAGATATATGCAGAAGAAATAGAAGGAATTCCTCCCAAAAAAACATATAAAGCTCAACTTAAGTGCAAAAACAGGGATGGCCAAGTCTAAAATATGAAGCGGTCCAAGTTAAAAAAAAAAATAAAAAGAACTAAGGCTGTAGAATGATGACTTATTACAGAAGAATCCAGGAATAGCAAAAACACAAGGTGATCTAAAAATAGGCTTTTAGTTCTAGGGTATTCCACCATAGAGATGCTAGTCAGCTTGAGTTGTTCATACCAGAGAGTGTAGGTATGCATCAGGATTAAAATGGGATGACTTTTTTTGATTTTATTTACTTCATGCTTTTTTCAGTTGTAGCTCAAGGCAAATTACATTCAGATACAATAGGTTTTCTTCCTGTCCCTGGCTTTTTAGACCTATCTGCAGCCAACATCTCTCCACTCTCTCCTCTATAGCATCTCGGCGTTTGCCCTCCTGCCTCTGAACCCCCATCCCTCTCTGGTGTACATTACAGGCCCCGCCATGCCAGAAAGAAATCAGGAACTGATGTTAGCAAGGGTGGGACACAGCAGAGGTAAGCCCATAAAGTATATCAAAAGGGACAGGATTCTAAGATAGGAGGGCAGATGCCGAGATGCTGCGGAGGAAATAGGAGAGAGGACAATGCCGTCAATGGATGGGTCTGAGCCCACCCAAGCCCACTGGTAGCTACACCTTGGTCTAATTGCTGCTTACTTATAGAGAAGACCACTAGGAAGTAAAGAGACTCAAAATCTTTGTAATAAGGATACAGAGAACAAATAAAAGCTGCCTTAAGTCATTCAGATGGTTATCCAAGTAGTGGCACTGAATATTGCTGTTTTCCAGATAACTGCAGCTCTGCCTGTTATTCTGGATATTGAACACAGATATCTGGATAGTTCAACTGCAGAGAGATTAAACGGAACCTGTTCACAGAGGGACTCTTGTTCGCAAGGTTGAACACAACCCTGAACTGACACAATTCAAATTACTGTATCAGTAGAACTGCCCATTCACTGTGTGAGTGTTAGTCTGCTCTGATGCTTTGAGTTGCCAAGAAAAAAAACAAAAACAGCCCTTTGGAAGAGGAAGGCACCTTCAACTTTAAGTGATTCCCACATAAAATACTTTGAGATTTGCTGCATTGGGATAGTCAGATCCAAGTAAAACTCCTTTAGAAAACAATGGTAGCAAAATTCTCTCATATGAAGTATGGTCTATGACTGAAAACTAAGGATGGATCAAGCTCTAACAGCTTGAAAGTAATGATTTCCTGAAACAGTGCAAATTTTACAGCTGAAAGCTTAGGCATGATTCCAGTTTCCAACATCACTTCAAACCACTACTGTAGTTTTAATATAAACTCAAAATAGCTTAGCTAATGCTGAAATCTGCATAAGTCCTTACCTGACCTAATGACAAATTAAATGAATCTAATGTAATGAAAAAAATAGATCCATTTTAATACTAAAAGAAAGTACAGTATTATAAATTCTTCAGAAGAGGGACCACATGCAAAGACAGATTCAGTAATTTCATTGTAGCCCCTTAGTATGTTCCACCTCTCAAAGAAACATAACAGTACTCTGTAAACATGAGTGGCCAAACATATTCAAGAATTTGGTCACTAATAGCCATATAGCAGATTGAGATGATCAACAGCCAATCACCAGGGCAGCCCAGGGGTAGAGCTTGGAATAATCTGACACTGGTGATATGCAGCCCTAGTGTATCTCAAAAAGGCAAAAAATCTATCCTAAGTTATATGGATAGTTATCCTGGTAAAGATGATGAATATGTCTGTTATTCTGATAATAATTTATCTGCCCATTATACCCAGACATTCAGTGCCGATAGAGATACCAATCAGTGCGGAAAGCTCAGACAGAACTTCAAACACTGAGGTCAGCATTTAAATGAAATGCCAACCATGATGTTTGAATATTGACCTGATAATTTACAAATTTATAGATTTATTCAATTTAATATACTGTACCACATTCAAAGCAGTTTACCACCAATGGATCACCAGGGATTTAACAGGTACACTGGGAAGGGAGGTAAACATTATTAGAGTCAACCAGGACAGGAAACGGAACAGATCCCTCCTGTCCTGGCACACCACTGGACTACCAGATCTCGCAGCAGGCCCAGTGGAGGCCTGCAAGGCATCGGGAGGGAGGGAGGACAGGATACAGAACCTGGCAGGGAGGGATGGGAACAGGGTGCAAAGACTAGCAGGGCAGGTGAGGGAGTGAGTGAGGGGACTGGATGCAGAGCCTGGCAAGGCACTGCACTTGAATATTAACTCCCTCCCCCCTGTTTATATTTCAGTCAACCTTTTTTCCTCCTTTTCTGGAGTGAAAAAAGGTTACCTTGGTTTATATTCGGGTTTGTTTATATTTGAGTATACATGTATACAGTACATATACTAGATAGGAAAGTCTCCACCAACAGCCCACCCAAATACACAAAAACTCAAAGTATTATTTGTTATATATATTTAAAAAAAACCCTCTAAACAACCATTCAAAGAATTGGGGGCTTGATAAAAAAAAATGATTACATGTACTCCGACAGGCAGAGCGGACTTCAGGAACAGCAAGTAAATTTTGGGTATCAGATCTTAAAGCTCTACCTGGCACGTAAAGTGTCATCAACTTACACAATGGTAGCAAAACTCCAGACCCCATCACTTTATAAACTAAAAACGAGGTCTTAAACTGTGTACTAAAACGGATAGACAACCAATGATAAGAAATAAATAATGGTGTTACATGATGGAATCACAGCCCATTCTATGAGGGTTCTTCAAAATGTTTCAGTATTTTCATATTTTTGTGCGAAATGGCATTAAGAAGTTAGTAGGTCACTGGAAAAAATGTATCACAAAACAGGGTGATTACCATATATATTCAAATAAAAAATGAGATTTTTGGGCCAAAAATTGGTCCCAAAATGGGGGTCTCGGTTTATATTTGGGCAAGCTTCCAGCGCCCTCCCGCCCCCCTTCCCAGACTTGTTGCAGGCCTCCACCGGGCCACCGGGCTCTGCACCCTGTCCCGTCCCCCCCTCCCTGCCCTATCCATTGCATATCCTCTCTGCCAATATTCTGCATGCTGCCGCACCTTCCGTATGACTTGCATACCTGGAATCCCTAGTGGTCCAGAGGTATAGCGGGCAGGAACGAGCTTTCTGTGCTCCTGCCTTGCTGCTAAGTCAGTTGCTGCTGCGAATTCTGGCGGTGTAGCTGTACCGAGCAAAAGACGCTTTGGGAGTTGCTGCTCAGCGCTGAGCAACTTCCTGAATAGCTGCTGCGATTTCTTGCAAGACTCACCACAGCCATTCAGGAAGCCACTCAGCACCAAGCAGCAGTGTTGATAGCACGCCAGAACTCGCTTCAGTGACCAGCTCAGAAGTGGGGCAGGAGCGCAGAAAGCTTATTTCTGCCTGCTACACCTCTGGACCACCAGGGATTCCAGGTACGTGGGTCATACAGAAGGTGTGGCGACATGCAGGATATCAGGAGAGAGGAGGTATAATGGACAGGGCAGGGAGGGGGGGACACAGTGAAGAGCCTGGGAGGGAGGTGAGACAGGATGAAGAGCATGGCAGGGCAGAGCAGAGAGGGAAGGTGGCAGGGAGGGGGGACAGGGTACAGAGCTTGGCAGGGCAGGAAGGGGACTGGGTGCAGAGCCTGGCAGGGCACTTAATATTAAGCCCCCATCTTATTTTCAAGTTAACCATTTTTCCTCCTTTTGCTTTTGAGATATTTAATAAATAGTGTTTAAAAATAAAAAATACAGAAACTTTTTGAAGATCCCTCATACATAAAAGATACATTTTTTTTCTCTTTCAGCTTTGATGGGTAAAGCAATTAAATGAAAAACAGATCAGGAGTATATCTTTTCTCTGAAAATATGATGCAGTTAATACAGGATTTCTAAACCAGTCTGTATCAATAGTTAAAATTCAACTGAAGATTCTACAAGAATTATTTTCTGTTAGTCTCAGTCAATAGAAACCTCAACGATGAGACAATCAAGGTACAACAAAGGAGTTGTGAGGAGGAGATGTCAATAATTCAGCCATGGGTGTGCAGTTCAAAGTTTACTTTATTCATAGTATAACTGCGAGGACTCGAAGACTCAATCTTTTTCTTTCTGAGTAATGTAACCTGTATTGAAAGCAATGTTGGTGATCTCACTGATCTCATTCTGTAATGCATGTGTCTGATCCAAATCAAGTGGTAAATAATATTCTCTGTCAGACAGCTGTCTTGTAATTTTTTTGATGCAATCTGTCCTATTGAGGATGATAATGCCACCGCCGCCCTTGTCTGCAGGTTTAATGACTATGCGTGAGTCATGGGCAAGTAATTAGATGACCAATTGTTATGCTTGATTCAAGTTGAAATAGCATTTTTTCTTTTCAATAATACTGAGATCCCGTGTGATGCACTTATGGAAAGTCTCTATAACAGGATCCTTTGGCCCAGGAGGTAACCATTTGGAAGGTTTTTTAACTATTGATCTGTCGGTATTGGATGCTGGATTTCTGGAAAACAAATTCTATAATCCTTAGTTTCCTGGTAAACCGGAAAATAGCTACATGTGTTTGAAATGCACTGTATCTGCATGTTGACACAAAACTCAAACCTCTTGGTAATATCTGATTTTGTGTGTCAAGAGAGGATGGCATCAGATAAATTGATGACTGGAATATTCATTTCCAGCTGTTTCCAGCATTGGGCCTCTGGTATTGGAATAATTGTTTTGTTCTGTGATCCTTGTGTATACATTTTTGCCCCTGCCTCTGCCTCTGTTTCTGCCTTTGTTTTGGTGTGTTGTATGTGAGGAGCATATTGTTTCCAAAATTGGTCTAAAAAAGAGGGGGATGTGTTAATGTGTTCTTGGGTATCTCTTTATTGGCTAACTGGAATTCGTTCTTGTGTGCCAATGGGATTGCTGAAGGGGGAAATGAAAGAATCGCGTTTCCTCCCTCTATCTTCTGCATTTGTCCCTCTACTGGTGGAGGGTTGCAAACTGTTGGGTCATTGCATATATTGCTTGATGCAGTTAGACACATAGCATTTTTCTTTGCATATTTTTTGGGGGTAATTTGGATTATAAGATCTTACTTTACAATATGGGTAGATGGAACTTCCTTATTTATAATCTGTTGCATCTCTAAACAATTTTTTGGTTTTTATATCTTTTTTTATATCTTTAAGTTCTCATTTATACCGTTCAGAATGGTCGGCAAGATTAAAATTATGCGGTCAAAGTTTTGGTCCTTATCTTTTATATCACCTAGTTTTTCTTCTAGGGAAGTTTTTAAGGTTTGGGTTTTTTTCGCATGCTGTTTTGGCTAGCAGGATCATCAGATCCAAAGAGCATTTGTTCAAAATGGAGCACCATTTATCTAAAAAAGACTGATTATCTAAGAACATAGGGGGAGCTTTATTAAATATGTAATCCATGTGGAATCATTTTAGATCTACAGTAATTGATCAAACCAACAAAATGTTGTTCAAATCTAATTGAGTCCTTCTGTAGCCTCACAATATCTGTCTTCGAGTCCTCGCAGTGCTACTATCAATAAAGTGAACTTTGAACTGCACACCCATGGCTGAATTATTGACATCTCCTCCTCACGACTCCTTTGTTGAGTCTCAGTCCATGACAGTATTTAATTTACCCAGGAAATATGCCTTAAAACTATTTCTCCTGAAATATGGGATTGTTTGGAGTATAAGTACATTATTGTATTAGCCTTTTCAGTTGTAGGAAAGTGAAAAATGTCAAATATCAGTCACAATTGTGCAATATAGATTTAATTTTGCAGCTGTTGCACTGTACACTATTACTGCTATAAATATGAAAAGGGAGTTCGAAAGGATCCTTAGCCTCTCAAAACTGAGAATAATTTATCGTGTGTGCGACAAATCTATGAAAAATCAGTACTGAAGTTAGTTAGTCCCTCAATATATGAGTTCTGTTTCTTGTGATCAAGCTCATAAAGTTGATCACAAATCACAAAAAAGTAACCTAATGCTCCTGGACATTTCTTTAAGGGGCTAGCCAAAATGATAGTGAGTACCCCCTCCCTACTCCCAAATTACAAACCACCTCTCCCAGTTCTCCCCAGAAGATCCCCCCAATCAGCAAATGCTCCCAGGCCTATTTTGAAAATCATTGGTGTTTAGTGAGGTCTGAGAAGAAGTGATTTCTGGTCACTCCTGCCCTTGCTGAGTTCAAAATATCATCTGCGACCACCTAGTGGAAGTCTTGCAGTAATACTGATATGGGTCAAGCTGTCTTTTGCTCTTAGATGGCAGTATGATCCCTATTGGTAGTGCCAAGAAGACTATCATTAGGGGTTGCTGGTGTCATTTTGAACCCAGGGCCAGCAATGGGAGAAGCAACTGGGTATCACTCCTGCCCAGAACCCAATAACTAAGCCATTCTCAATGCAGTCCTTAGGGTATGCCTAATCCCATCGGGTTTCCAGGATATCCACAATGAATATTCAAGAGTTTGATTTACGATGCAATCAAGGCACTAGATTCCAGGAATTTTCAAGGTGGGTCTGGGGGGATGTTACAGGAGAACATGGGGAAATTTGCTGATGGGGGGGGGGGGGGAGAGGGACCTTCCAGGTGACAGGACTTGATTTGGGAGAGTGGATGTGATTGTAGATATATTGGGGGAAGGGGAGATCACTCCCTTTGGCTGGCTCCTTTAAGAACTTCCTGGGAGCCTTAGGCTATAGCTTTCCAGCCATTTCCATTCACTGCAAGCCACTAATTGGATTTACATAGTTCTGAGCTGTTTTATAATTTGTACCCAGGTAATACAGTGTCTCATTGATTGACCTCCTTCTACCAGGTCTTTTAAGATGTCTATTATATCTGTCTCATCAGTCAGTGCTATATACTCTAATTCTCCTATTTTACTTTTTAGGTTTCTAACTTTTGTATGCAGTCACTAAAAATTGTGTGGTTTTTTTTTTCTTGTAACTACAGGTTGCTGAAAAAACAGGGAAAATTTGAGGTTTTTATGTTGCCTTCTTAAACACTCTTGGCTTTCTTTCTCCATTATTGAAATCTCTATACTGGGACTCCCTAAATATCCTGTTTCAATAGTATCCTTCAAGGATACCTTATACTGAACCATCTGCTCTTGAGTGACTGTCAGCTTTCCCCTGCATCTCAGTTTAAAAGCTGCTCTGTCTCTTTTTTAAATGTTAGCACCAACAGCCTGGTTCCATCCCGGTTAAGGTAGAGTCCATCCTTTCAGAACAAGCTCCCCCTTTCCTAGGTTGCCCAGTTTCTAACAAATCTAAATACCTCATCCCCGCACCATCGTTTCAACCATGCATTGAGACTTCAGAGCTCTGCCTGCCTCTTAGGTCTTGTGCGTGGAACTGGGAGAATTTCTGAAAATGCTACCCTGGAGGATCTAGATTTCAGCATTCTACCTAAAAGCCTAGATTTGGCTTCCAGAACCTCCCTCCCAAATTTTCCTATGTCACTGGTACATACATGTACCAAGACAGCGGGCTTCTCCCCAGATGTGTATGCTATAAATGACTCTGAAAAGGCCACAATATGTAGCTTCAGCTTGTCATGGGAATACTATATTTTATAAATGAATAGCTATTTCATGGGTGATGTCCCAAATAAAACTATAAGCCTGATTTACCAGTGGTTTTCTCCTATTATGTGCCTATGTAGAAAAATCCTTTGATAAATCAATCAGATTATATGACTTCACTGTATGATCAAATGCAAACAGAAGCAGGTTTCTGAAAAAATAAGCTCTTTACCAGAAATCTGTGCAATAAGAGCACAGGTAATACAGAAAATTAATTGCAGGGTACAGTAAACTTCAGTGTTCTCCTTTTTCAAGTTGTAAAAATCCCAAGTGTCAGCATTTCATTGTTTTTGTGAATTTAACTCTGAACTAACTTTTTTTTTAAATTCCATGGCTGTACTGTATTCTTAATATCAAGAGAGAGGGAGAGGTAGAGAAAACACACAATAGGAATTATTAGGACAGATTTATTTTCACAAGTTAGGGATGACATCACAAGTGTGGAAACAGCAGAGGTTATACAAGGTCAAATCTAGTAAGTAAATCTAGTAAGTAAAAATAAATCACTTTTATATATACAATTTACACTGTCAAATTATATAATTTTCTGTCTTTGCACACATTACATATAATATGCATGTACTTTATGCACTAAATTGAAATGAAAAGCACCCCACTTATTTAAATATTAAAGAAAAAGGCAATATTGTATCATGAACTCCAATATATAAGGAGTAGTAAACCTTATATATATAAGCCTAATTCATTCAAAAAGTTTCTAAGATCATACGATCCTCAGCGAGGCCACCTCCCCACTCAATATATGTTCATAGTAGGCGGCTTTACACCTCCACTCGTCATTGGATCCTTATATTTTAGTTTCTTTTGCATTCTTTTAAACTTTTTATATATAAACTTTTTTTTCAAAGCTATCACTCCCCTCTGGAAAGGTAATTGGTCTGTTCGGAATGGAGTGAAAGTTATGGGGAGTGATAGTCTTGAAAAAACCGTTGTAGAACACATGGGTGAAACATGTCGGTTATCCCCCGTTCTGTGAACTGAGACCAGAAATTGAGCTGATTAAAGCTAAGTAAACTTATTTTAGCTGATATTTATAAAGTATTTAAGCACAAAAAAGAAAAAAAGTTTAAAAGAATGCAAAAGAAACTAAAATATAAGGATCCAATGACGAGTGGAGGTGTAAAGCCGCCTACTATGAACATATATTGAGTGGGGAGGTGGCCTCGCTGAGGATCGTATGTACTTTATGCACAGCATTTATGCCTCTCCCAAGCAGACATAGATGCCAATCTAGCAGCGATTTCTGTCGTTTTACCCTTGAATTTAATAAACACAGGCAACTACAGTATTTAATCTTTATAAAATAGACTAGAAATAGGTGGCTTCTTTCCTTCTCAATCTAGGAAACATTGTAGTTAATGTTATCAAAGCTGATTTATCTAAGCAAAACATGACTGATAAAAAAATTATAAATCTGCAGGTCCCAAATATTATAAACAGTGTTTATAGTATCTACCTTTCTCATCTCCTCCAATTTGTAATCATAGTACCCTGCCTCATTATAGTTGATTGGACCCAAATATTAAGCAAGTTATTTAAGCCTTAAGATTTTTTTCATGTCTTCTCTTGCCAGCCTTTTACTACATGTCTTTATGGTGTCACCCACAAACTGTTACAGCCATATGACACCCATTGGATCCATATCAGTCAAATTTTCACATGTGGAAAATTATGCAAAAAACACACAGCTGTTGATATTCAAAGGGTGTGTCTGGTTAACTTTTGTAGTTCAGTGTTTCTCAACATGCGGTATGTGTACCCTTGGAGGTATGTGGGCCACTTGTTGGGGGTAAGCGACCTGGCCACCAGGGATCCCTCCCTGCCCACAGTAGCTGAAACCGCTGCCGGGAATCCCTCCCTCCCTGCCTGTCTGCCTATCCGGCCACCGCACCACCCCCGAAGCCGACCCCATTACTTCGTTGGAGCCAGACTGGCTTCCTTCTCCCCCAGCAGCATCCCGTGAAGAGAAGCAGGAAGCGACTCACGCTGCGTAGCTGACTCAGAACCTTCTCTCCAACATCAGAATTGGCTTCTGTGGATGGGTTGGGTCAGCTTTGGGAGAGGGGGGTGCAGGCAGGGCAGGCAGGGATCAGCTTCTATGGACGGGTCAGGTCGGCTTCGGGAGGGGGGATGGGCAGGGCAGGTAGAGATCCCCGGCTTGCAACTTAATTTTGGAAGGAAGGGAGGGGGAGGGGCATGAACTCAACACAGAAGGAAGTTAAGGGGCATGAACATGGGACATAGAAGGGAAGGAGGAAGGGGGCATTAACTTGGGACAGGAGGGAGGGAGACATATTGCCAATAGGGTTAGAGGAGAGAGGAAGAAAAGTTGGACTTATGGAGGGACAGAGAAAGATGTTGGTTGGGGAAGGGAATGGGGTACGGAGGAGATGAAGTGCACAGGAGGCAGAAAGAAAGAAATATTGGATGCACAGTCAGAAGGAAGTGCAACCAGAAACTCATGAGATCACCAGACAACAAAGATAGGAAAAATGATTTAGTTTTCAATTTAGTGATCAAAATGTGTCAGTTTTGTGAATTTATATCTGCTGCTCCCCTCCATGCACATCATTTCCACTCTGTTTTTGTATACCTCTTTGTGTACAGCTTTCTGCCCCTATACCAATGTGTCTCTCCCTTTTTACTCTCTTCCTCTCTCTGCTGTGTGTGTTCAGTATTTCACTATATCGTCTTTCATCCCCTTGGTTCGGCATCTCTTTCCTTTCCCTTCCCTCCAGTCCCCCTCCAATGAATCCAATAACTCTCTACATTCCCTCCAGCCTCCCCCCCCTGCAGTCCAGCCCATGTCTCCCCTCCAGCTCCAGGCCCAGGTTCAGTGTCTCTCTACCCTCCCTCCAGCCCTAGCTAACCCCCCATAGGTCCAGCATCCTCTCTCCCTTACCTTCAGCTCCAGTCACTCCCCCCATGGATCTATCACCCTCCCCCTTTAATTTTGCTGCAACCCCCACTATGTCTAACATCAGCACTGTCTTTCATAGGAGCTGACAGCAGCATGTATTAAGATTAAGACAACTTTAATGCATGTTAATGCTGTAGAAGATAACATACTGTATGGCTTTCTCTGTGAGAACTCTAGGATTCACCTTCAAAGGAATGGGTTATTGGAGCAAGAGAGGGTGGAGCCCTGATATAAAGCAAGATTTAAAACAGATTTTGCTGTTACAACTATGTAGTTTAGCTAAAGTTATAAACTGCCTACCAACCAAGGAACAAAAACAAGAACTTAAATTACAGCATATGCTAAAAACACAGTTGGTACAATAAATAAGACAACCAGTACATTAAGTATACTATTAAATGTACACTCCCTCCTCCGAATCTGCAGTTTCAGCATCCGCGGATTCAGTGATTCGTGGTTTTAAACCCCAAAAATCATTTTAATTTTTTGGGCTATTTTAAGCCCTGTAAGGCCCCCCACCTTAAGTCTTACCTAGTGGTCTAGCGGGTTTTCGGGGCAGGAGCGATCTTCCCATGCTTCTGCTCCGTGCAGATCGCTCTTAGGAAATGGCTCGAGAGACTACGGGAGCTCAAGTCATCCATTTCCTGTGAGCAATCTGCACGGGAGCATGGGAAGATCGCTCCTGCTCTGAAAACCCGCTAGACCACCAGGTAAGGCTTAAGGGGGCCTTACAGGGTTTTAAATAGCTGGGGGAAGTAGGAGTTAGGGGCATAACCAGCCCAAATATTATTCATGGTTTTTTTAATATTCGCGGGCCAGCTCTGCCCCTAAACCCCGTGGATATGGAGGGAGAAGTGTAGTGACCAAAAAAGAATTACTGAATAAAGGTAATCAGAAAAGCAGACAAACAGGAGAAAAAGAATGACAGGCAGTAAAAGTTGCAAGAAAGAGCCAGGTTTTACATAGCCTTCTAAATGCCATGTCATCAATGGTAAGCCTTATCTCTTTAATAACAGAATTCTAGGGAGTAAGCCCTGCATAAAAGAAGGCTCTCTTTGTAGTTTCTGCATATTTTGTCTAGTTTCTGAATCTTGATCTACAGTATTGTATGTGGTTCCATTTTTTTCAGCCCCTGAATTCAGCTTGACCCAAGGCATTCTGGAGGCAAAGAACATAAGAATGTTGCCTTGAGACCACCTACTGCTAAGTCAAATCCTGATCGCACATTAAGACTATGGCAGGCTAAACCTGTTAATGTCCATTAATGTTAGCCTTAATACACTTGTGTCTTAATCCACATTAGTGACAGCACAGAGTAAAATTATAAAATATGAGTTACATTGCATGAAAATAAGTGCACGATAGTTTATTCATATTGAAATGGAGTTAACGCAAATTGCATTAAATGTGATTTAAATTTTTACATAAAATAGAGGTAAATGTAACTACAACTCCTAGAGGTAAAACAATAAGGGGATGCTGAAAAGTCAGCCCAACCAACTTTATAAATTCTGAGCGTTATTTTGCCATTGTAGCTGAAAAGTGTGTTATTTTATTTTCACATATAACCACAAGACTTGTTGTATGGTCGTGGCCACTGAGGGGCACCCCACTTCAAACCTAGCATGCACCCAATAAACAAGTGAGAAAAAAGCCTCAGATTTAAGTAGCAGTGCATACACCGAAAGGTACAAGATAAACTGCTTTGAATACTGTCATAGGCAAAAAAAACTCCCTCACAAACAGCTTAGGTTTAGAAATGAGAACTGCCGCCTAGAAGCATGCTCAAGGATGTAACTGGAAAGAGATGACTTAAGCTCCAACGCTGTCACGTCTCTTCAAACCTTCCAACAAGCGATCTTGTTTTGCCAACCCATTGGTTCATCAGGGGATAAATGGAAATCCTTGAAGTGCACGGCCACTTAGCAGGCAGTCCTGAAGCAACTGGATACAGAACAGCGACACGTAAAACCCACTGACGCCCATGATATCAAAATGATGTCATTTCTGGACAGCCTTGCTTATCAGTGCACAAATCTCAAAAATTTTAAAAAGCTAACACTAATGTTAGCACAAAACTAAAAAAAACAAAAAAAATCAAAAGAATGCTTGCCACTCAATTCTTTGGTTCAAACCCTGAGACTAGATTGTCCCCAGAGAAAAAAATCCAATGCTGTTCCATCTGATATAACTTCTTTCTGATATCCCCTCTACACAGGGGAGGAACCAATGAATGGATCACTGAGCATTTCAAATTTATGTCTGGTTTGTTTGCAATGTCGAGTCAGCACATCCACAACATTCTGATGAACTATAAGAACATAAGAATTGCTGCTTCTAGGTCAGACCAGTGGTCCATCGTGCCCAGCAGTCCACTCACGTGGCGGCCCTTAGGTCAAAGACCAGTGCCCTAACTGAGACTAGCTTTACCTGCATACGTTCTGGTTCAGCAGGAACTTGTCTAACTTTATCTTGAATCCCTGGAGGGTGTTTTCCCCTATAACAGCCTCTGGAAGAGCATTCCAGTTTTCCACCACTCTCTGGGTGAAGAAGAACTTCCTTATGTTTGTACGGAATCTATCCCCTTTTAACTTTACAGAGTGCCCTCTCGTTCTCTCTACCTTGGAGAGGGTGAACAACCTGTCTCTATCTACTAAGTCTATTCCCTTCATTATCTTTCATTCGTTTCGATCATGTCCTCTCTTAGCCTCCTCTTTTCAAGGGAGAAGAGGCCCAGTTTCTCTATTCTCTCACTGTATGGCAACTCCTCCGGCCCCTTAACCTTTCGAGTAGTACTGTGCCCTTCTTCATGTACGGTGACCAGTGCTGGATGCAGTATTCCAGGTGGGGGCGTACCATGGCCCAGTACAGCGGCATGATAACCTTCTCCAATCTGCTTGTGATCCCCTTCTTAATCATTCCTAACATTCTGAGTTCCAACAGATTTATGTGACATTGACGATCCGTACTGGTCCAGTGGCCTTGAGTACGGAGACCATCTAGATGAGCAACCCAAGCGTAGGTTGAAGAGTCTGTCGTGAGGACCTTCTGATGAGGGGGAGTTTGAAAAAGCAAGCCTCTGGAAAGATTGGAAGAGAGCATCCACCAACGGAGAGACTTCTTGAAGGAAGGAGTGACTGAAATGTGTCGGGAAGGAGGGTCACAAACTTGTGTCCATTGAGATGCCAGGGTCCACTGAGGAATTCTGAGGTGAAGTCTGGCAAAAAGAGTCACGTGTACTGTGGAGGCCATGTGACCCAGAAGTACCATGTGTCTCGCTGAGATAGAAGAGCAGGAAGACACTGTATGAAAGAGTTGAAGAAGAGCTTCCAGACGTTGTTGCGGAAGGAATGCTCTGAGTCGGACAGTGTCCAGAACAGCTCCAATGAATTGTAGAGTCTGTGAGGGCTGAAGCTGAGATTTGGGAAAGTTGATTTTGAATCCCAAACTTTGTAGGAACCAGGTATTCCATTGGGTCGCTACAATAACCCCTTGAGATGTGAAATCTTTGATGAGCCAGTCGTCGAGGTAGTTTCAAGTTTCAAGTTTAATAGTTCTCTTGATTAATCGCTTAGTCATAATTCAAAGCGATGAACAATTTAAAATACATTCATTAAAAAATACAGAATGAACAATACAATACATACGTTAAATAATAACATTGGGTTAAAAACTAAAACATCATTTGGAAACATAGGGAAGGAAGGGATTATGAAATACAATTAGGAATAGTAAAGCAATACAAAGGAAAAGTACAATAGGAAGACAATTTAAAACATGGTTTAATAAGATTTAATCTATGGCCTAGGGGTTACTAAAAGCATCTTTAAAAAGGAAATACCTGAAGACCATGATTCCGGAGAGCTGCTGCTACCACTATCAGGCACTTGGTGAACACTTTGGGAGACGAGGCCAGGCCGAAGGGTAGTATTCTGTATTGATAATGCAAATTCCCCACCCGATATCTGAGATATTGACGGGAGGCCGGATGAATGGGGATACGAGTGTAGGCCTCCTTGAGATCCAGAGAGCATAACCAGTCGTTCTGCTCGAGAAGGGGATAAAGAGATATCAGGGACAACATTCAAAACTTTTCTTTGACTAAAAATTTGTTGAGAGCCCTGAGATCCAGAATGGGTCGCAGATCGTCCGTCTTCTTCGGAACAAGGAAGTAATGGGAGTAAAACCCCCTGTTCTGCTGTTCCAAGGGAACTGGTTCGATGGCATGAAGAGAAAGCAGAGCTTGAACTTCCTGAAGAAGAAGGGCGGTCTGGGATGGACTGGAAGGATACTGTCTTGGAGGAAGCTCTGGTGGAACCTGAGTGAAATGAAGAGAGTATCCTTCTCTGATGATGGTAAGCACCCAGAGGTCGGATGTAATTATCGTCCATCGGTTGTAAAAATGATGGAGACGACCTCCTATAGGGGGAAAAGGAGACAGAGACAGAACGGTGGAGGTTATGCTCTGTTGCAAACAGTCAAAAAGGCTGAGAAGCCTTAGGTGCAGCAGAAGGTTGGGATTTCTGTTGCTTCTGAGGTTGCTGTTTTTTTCAGAGGAGGGAGAGTATAAGGAGCCGGATTCAGAGCAAAACGCCTTTGATAGATAAGAGCAGGGCGTGCAGGCTTGGCAGGAGCTGGCTTTGGCTTAGGTCTGACTATAGAAACAAATGATTTCTCATGGTCAGATAATTTCTTGGTGGCTGCCTCGATAGATTCATCAAAGAGGTTGTTGCCCTCACAAGGAATGTTAGCCAAGCAGTCTTGAAGGTTAGAGTCCATGTCAATGGTACGAAGCCAGGCAAGACGACGCATAGGTACAGAGCAAGCAGCCACTCGGGCAGATAACTCAAAGGCATCATAAGATGATTGGAGGAGATACAAACGTAATTGAGAGAAAGAAGAAATGACTTCCTGAAATTCAAAATGCATTTGGGCATCCAAATAATCCAAAAACTTTGGTAGAAGAGAAAGAAGAAATTCAAAGTAAGTGATGAAATAAAAATTATAATTGAGGACTTTAGAGGACATCATAGCATTCTGGTAGATACGACATCCAAACTTGTCCATATTTTTCCCTTCCCTTCCAGGAGGTGGCATAAACCTTGGAAGGATGGGACCTATTCAAGGAAGACTTGACCAGCAGGGATTGATGAGAACTGAGAATTGTCAAACCCTTTGCGATGCACAGTCTTATATCTAGAGTCCAATTTCCCTGGAACAGCCGGTATGGAAAAAGGTGTATCCATGCAACGACCAAAAGTCTGATTCAAAAGCTTATGAAGTGGAAGTTTAAGAGACTCTGTCGGAGGTTGAAGAAGATGCATGACTTCAAGATACTCCTTAGAATATTTGGAGCCAGTATCCAATTGAATATCCAAGTCTACAGCCATCTGTCGCAGGAAAGACGAGAAAGATAGCTGATCTGCCAATGCTTTGCCTCGAGAAGGACTCGAGGACATCGAGGCAGCCTGTGTTGAAGAAGAAGCTTTGGCAGGGAAAAAGGCATCAAAGAAACCTGGTTACTTGGACGAGGCAATCAAGACCGGAACATCCTCGAAGTCCGGCATCGGAGACCTCAAACGAGGAGTCGGTGGTCTGATCGAGGTTGGAGTAGATCGAGGTTTCGAGGAAGATGGTCTGTCATGAGAAGAACTATGCCTGGAAGGATGCCGCGATGAAGGCCTCGAATGTCGTTGAGAACTGTGTCTAGAACCAGATCTCGAGGATCGAGGAGATTTCGCCTCAGAGACGTGGGCAGCCGATGTATGAATAGGACTAGAGGCTGTAGATCGAAGCTCCAGAGGCTTGGTGGAGGAACCTCGATGCACTCTCAAAGACTCTGCTCCTTGTATAGAGTGTGAGGATTCTCGTCGAGGCACTCGCAAAGAATCTGCTCCTTGCTTTACGTGCTTGGATGCCAGACCAGACACTCGCAGAGACTCTGCTCCCTGCAAAGAGTGTGTAAGTTCAGACTGGAGCAAAGGAAGCGGCTCGACATCACGGGAGTCTGCTGAATGCCCAGGCTGGATAAGAGGAAGCAGTTTGGGTCCCATGTTAGTAAGGAACTGAATAAACTGCTTCTCTAACATGGTCTTGAAAGAAGCCGGCAAGGATAGATCCGCGTCTGAAACCGGACCACCTGCTTTGGCTGGAGGTACCTTCGAGGTAGTGCGAGTGTGCTTCGACTTGGAAGTCTTAGACACTTTAATCACCACTGGCGGAACCGACTGCTGAGCTATCTGACCTGAGGAAACAGGGGAAGATACAGCAGATGATGTCGAGGCAAGAGCCGCTGCAAACGACAAAGGTCTGATGAGGCTCGAGGTGGAAGCAGTAGGCGCAGAAGGAGCCTCAGTGGAAGTCGAGGCCGAAGACGCCTTCTAAGTCGAGGGATCAGTAGGAGACTCGATCTCGAAGAGCTTGTCCACCAAAATGCAATGACGCTTGAAAGCACGAGGCTGAAGTGTTTGGCAAGGCAAGCACGACCTAGGATGATGTTTTGGCCCAAGGCACTTGAGGCAGCGTCCATGAGGGTCCGTAAGAGGGATCGCGCGCTGACACTTGCTACACCTCTTGAAGCCCGTAGCAGGCCGGGACACAGACGGAAAAATAGCCGCCGCAAAATCGAAGCCCTCAGGCTGTGGCCGAGTGGCTGTCCCGGAAAACAAACGGAAGAAGAAAATTTTTTTTTAAAAACCAAAATAAAAGAAATAAACTAAAACAGCGATTCGTGAGGGAAAAAAACACAAACTGCGGTTGAGAGAAGGCACAAAGTGAATGAAGTTAAACACAGAGAGTCAAAGACGGACTTCTCGGCTCCGCAGAAAACTGAGAACTGAGGAGACGCGCCCTGCGCTGGGCGGGAAGGCACTCGCACATGCGCGGTGCGGGCGACTCAAAACTTTGAGTTTCTTCAAGCAAGTCTGCTTGCGAGACGTCTGCATCTGGGCTACGTCGATGACGTCACCCATATGTGAGAATACCTGCCTGCTTGTCCTGGGATAATCCAGATATACAATGTTGACCGGCTCGCCCTTATCTATCTGCCTGTTTACTCCCTCGAAGAAGTGCAGCAAGTTCGTCGAGCAAGATCTTCCCTTGCTGAAGCCGTGCTGGCTGGTCCTCATCAGATTGGGGAAGGTCAAGGCCACAATATTTTGGGATCAGAAAGGTGTGATGACTGACTATCTTCCAAGGGGCCGAATAATTAATGCAGAATACTACTGTAACTTGATGTGCCAATTAAAGGAGGCTTTGAAAGAAAAAATGAGAGGGAAGCTGCAGAAAGTTCTCTTTTTGCAAGAATATGCACCTGCTCACAAGGCTGACTAAATGATGGATTCTTGTTCTGAACTAAAGGCATAGCTTTACAGTGTCCTTTTTAACTATAAAAAAAGAACCAAAACTTCAGATTACTGCATTCCAAACCACATATGACCAGTACACATTCTGAAGCCCAGTCTTACTTATTTTCAGATATTGATTGCCAATTCAAAGTGTCTCAAAAGCATATATACAACCTAAAATAAGAATCACATATCACTGAAAACAAATTACACATAACAAACCCCTCCCTAAAATATAGTATTGTCACCACTTTATAAAATAGTATAATCAGCGTGCACTTGATATTTTAGCACATATGAAATAAGCTCATTTTCCTATTATATTTACAGAAAAAGTGCCATAATATTTGCTCTTTATCATTTACCACACCAAACAGTACAGTTTATTCCAACAGCACTTGATAAAAGCTGTCTAAGTAAAGAAAATATTTATAAGGTTTTAAAAAAGAGCCTGTGATCTGTTTATCTTAATTTTCCAGAAAATGTCTCTGCAAGTTTACAGTGGGATGTGCCAGTACTGTAATTCCATTATATTAGAACATGAAAACATAAAAAGACCTCTAGTTTATGCAGGACAAACAGTGATCCCAAAAGCACAAATTACATCTAATTACAGGGTATAACTCTGTCATCTTTCTTTTTATAACTTAGCCTTTATACACTTTGATTTTTTACTTCCATTTGGATTTATCATCATCAAAGCTTTGTCATCACTTATCTGTTTTTACAGATCCTTTTTTTTTTTAACCTGAGGTAAAATAAAAACTTCTTTGCATTCCTGTTTTCCTGATGTAAAAAAGATTTAGTCGGAACTGTGCTTATTACATTTCATGCTTATTAAACTTTTCTATGTTGTAGAGAACTTTATTATTCTTGGCATACCAATCTCAATTTCTCTATAATTAAACCTACAGTCGTTGCACACAAATGTATTATGGTTGTATGCTGTTTTATTCTTTACTTTGTTAATGCTATTTTTCACATAGCGCATAATCACTGTTATAAAATTAGGAAACGCTTAACAGAGCAGTAATAGAGATTTTAATTTTTTAAAAATCATTAATGTTTAATCCAAGATAAAACCTTAACCAGTTACATTTTATTTTAAGAAATACAACAGAAATAATCACACATACATTTAGAAGACTATTTATAAAGAACACGGAAGACAAGTGGCAAGTCTCCATAGAATATCTCTGGTAGGCTAAATAGCATACAAGTGCCACAAAGCAGTTACTTACCATAACAGTTGTTATCCAGAGACAGCAGGCAGATATTCTCAACAGTGCGTGACGTCACCGACGGAGCCCCGAAGCGAACAGCCTCGAAAGCAGACTTGCTTGAAGATCTTTGTAAGAGCTTCCGAGTGCTGCACTGTGCATGCGCGAGTGCCTTCCCGCCCGAGTTAGGGCGCGCGTCTCCTGTGAGGAACCTCAGTTCAGATACCTAGCTAAGAAGCCAATCAGGGGAGGAGGGTGGGTTGTGAGAATATCTGCTTGCTGTCCCTGGATAACAACTGTTACGGTAAGTAACTGTGCTTTATCCCAGGACAAGCAGGCAGCATATTCTCAACAGTGGGTGACCTCCAAGCTAAGCATAATGGGATGGAGGGAAAGTTGGCAAGTTAAGAAAAAAGATTTTGCAAAACAGATTGGCCAAAATGGCCGTCCCTTCTGGAGAAAGTATCCAGACAGTAATGAGAGGTGAATGTATGAACCGAGGACCAAGTGGCTGCCTTGCAGATTTCCTCAATAGGAGTTGATCTGAGGAAAGCTACAGATGCCGCCATTGCTCGAACTTTGTGGCCCGTGACTCGACCCTGCAGAGGGAGACTAGCCTGAGCATAGCAGAAAGAGATGCAAGCAGCCATCCAGTTGGAGATGGTTCGCTTCGAGACAGGATGCCCCAACTTATTTGGATCGAAGGAGATGAAAAGTTGACGGGCTGTTCTGTGAGGTTGAGTGTGTTGCAAGTAGAAAGCCAAGGCACGCTTGCAGTCCAAAGTATGGAGCGCCACTTCTCCAGGGTGAGAATGAGGCTTTGGAAAAAATACTGGAAGAACAACAGATTGATTGATGTGAAATTCTGAAACAACTTTAGGCAAGAATTTTGGATGAGTATGGAGGACCACTTTGTCATGGTGGAAAACTGTGAAAGGTGGTTCCGCAACTAAAGCTTGTAACTCACTGACCCTTCGAGCAGACGTGAAGGCAATCAGGAAAACTACTTTCCAAGTAAGGTACTTGAGATGAGCCTTATCAATTGGTTCAAAGGGAGGTTTCATCAATTGAGCCAAGACACCATTGAGATCCCAGACCACTGGGGGTGGTTTAAGTAGTGGATGAACATTAAAAAGTCCTTTCATAAAGCGGGAAACCACAGGATGTGCAGTCAGAGGTTTCCCATCAAGAGGCTGATGAAAAGCAGCAATTGCACTGAGATGGACTCGGATAGATGTAGACTGAAGTCTAGATTGTGATAAGTGAAGTAAATAATCCAAAACAGAAGCCAAGGAGGTAGACATTGGCTCCATATAGCGAGTGGAACACCAAGCAGAAAATCTAGTCCATTTCTGGCCGTAACACTGCCGAGTGGACGGCTTTCTGGAAGCTGCCAAAATATCCTGTACAGACTGAGAGAACTGTAGAGAGTCTGTTAGGTTGACAGGTACCAAGCAGTTAAGTGTAGAGACTGCAGGTTGGGATGTAGCAAGGATCCTTGACTCTGAGTAAGCAGAGAGGGAAAAACTGGTAGAAGTAGAGGCTCCCTGGTGCTGAGTTGAAGTAGAAGGGAGTACCACAGTTGTCTGGCCCTCTGAGAAGCTATCAGAATCATGGTAGCATGTTCTGTCTTGAGTTTGACAAGAGTCTTGAGAATCAGAGGGAAGGCATAGAGAAAGTGACCTGTCCAATCCAGGAGAAAAGCATCTGCCTCGAGACGGTGGGGAGAGTATATTCGAGAGCAGAACTGAGACAGCTTGTTGTTGAGGGGAGGTCTATCTGAGGGGTCCCCCATTGAGCAAACACCTGACGTAGAGGCGAGGAATTGAGTTTCCATTCGTGAGGTTGCAGAAGACGACTCAATTTGTCCGCCAGACAGTTGTGCTGACCTTGAATAAATGCAGCTCTGAGAAAGATGTTCTGATGGATTGCCCAATCCCAGAGCTTCAGAGCTTCTTGACAAAGGGAGTGAGATCCTGTACCGCCCTGTTTGTTGACATAGTACATGGCGACTTGGTTGTCCGTCCAAACAAGGACTACGTTGTCGTGAAGAAGGTGTTGAAAAGCTTTGAGAGCATTGAAAATCGCTCCGAGTTCCAACAGATTGATGTGACAAAGACGGTCCGCAGGAGTCCAATGCCCTTGGGTACGGAGTCCGTCGAGATGGGCTCCCCATGCGTAGGTTGACGAGTATAATGTGAGAACCTTCTGATGAGGGAGCTTGTAGAACAGCAAACCTCTAGAAAGATTGGAAGAGAGCATCCACCAGTGGAGAGACTGCTTCAACGAAGGAGTTACTGTAATTTGTTGAGAAAGCGGGTTGGTAGCTTGTTGCCACTGAGATGCCAAGGTCCACTGAGGTATGCGATTGCGAAGGTGAAGTCTGGCAAAAGGAGTCACGTGAACTGTAGAAGCCATGTGACCGAGCAGAACCATCATTTGTCTTGCTGAAATTGATGTGAGTTGAGACACTTGATGGCAAAGGTGAATGAGGGTATCCTGACGTGGTGGCTCTGAGCTGGATAGTGTCTAGAGTTGCCCCAATGAATTGGAGAGATTGAGATAGGGTCAGCTGGGATTTTGGAAAGTTGACTTCGAACCCCAGACTTTGGAGGAACAGAATAGTCTGTTGGGTCACTGCAATAACCCCTTGTAGAGAGGGGGCCTTGATAAGCTAGTCGTCCAGTATGGAAAAACTTGAATACCCTCTCTGCCTGGAGGGACCGTAGCGTAAAGCTTAGATGGATGAGCTTTCTTCAAAGAAGATTCCACCACCAAAGACTGATGGGATAATTGAGATTTCTCGAAGCCTCTGCAGGGTACTGTGCGATACCTGGATTCTAGCTTGGATGGAATGGCCCTCCGTGCCTCATCCACCATTCTGTTAGCCATCATGGAATTCTGATATAATCTGCGGCTAAACTTGTCCAAGGTACGGCCCTCTCTGCCTGAAGGGACCGTAGTGTAAAGCTTAGATGGAAGAGCTTTCTTCAAAGAAGATTCCACCACCAAAGACTGATGGGATAATTGAGATTTCTCGAAGCCTCTGCAGGGTACTGTGCGATACCTGGATTCTAGCTTGGATGGAATGGCCCTCCGTGCCTCATCCACCAGACATTTCGTGAAAACTCTGGGGGATAAGGCGAGTCCGAAAGTAAGAACTCTGTATTGTAGATGAAGATTCCCCACCCTGAATCGAAGATATTTGTGAGAGGCTGGATGAATCGGGATATGAGTGTAAGCCTCTTTGAGATCCAGAGAGCATAGCCAATCTCCCTGATCCATCAGGGAATATAAGGTTGGTAAAGATAGCATCCGAAACTTCTCTTTGACTAGAAATTTGTTGAGGACTCTGAGGCCCAGAATGGGTCGCAAATCCCCCGTCTTCTTTGGGACTAGAAAATAATGGGAATAAAAGCCCATTGGTTTTGAGGAACCTCCTCGACAGCTCGAAGGTGAAGAAGAGCTTGAGCTTCCTGAAGAAGAAGGGGAAGTTGTGACAAATTGGAAGGACACTCTCTTGGAGGGTGATCTGGAGGCACCTGAAGAAAGTGAAGTGAGTATCCCTCCCGAATGATGGTGAGAACCCAGAGATCTAAGGTGATCATCTCCCACTGGTGATAAAAATGGTGAAGACGACCTCCTATGGGCAGAAGAGAATTTTGATGCAAGGAGGTTGGCATGCTGAGAATGGGAATGTCAAAAAGACTAAGCTGTTTAGTCGAAGCAGGAATCTGAGCCTTCTGCTGTCGTTGTTGTGGAGGCCTTCTAGGCGGAGGCCTAGAGAAAGCTGGTGTCGATTTTTGGGGATAATGACATGGTGGTTGCTTGTATGGCTGAGCAGGAGGAGTCTTAGGCTTCGGTCGAATCAAGGAAGCAAAAGAGCGCTCATGTTCAGAGAGGCGCTTTGTAGCAGCTTCAATAGAATCATCAAAGAGTTCATTCCCCTGGCAAGGCAAGTTGGCTAGACGGTCCTGCAGATTGGGATCCATATCAACAATGCTGAGCCAGGCAAGACGGCGCATGGCCACTGCAAAGGCCAAAACTCTAGAAGAGAGCTCAAAAGCATCATATGTGGTTTGCAACGTGAAGAGGCGAAATTGAGACAGAGTTCTGATGATCTGTTTGAATTCTGGAAGACTTTGTTCCTCAAGAGCTGGGTAGAATTTAGGCAGTAATTTGAGGAAATGGTTGAAATAAGCCGTAAAAATGTAGCTATAATTGAGAATTCTGTTAGCCATCATGGAATTCTGATATAATCTGCGGCCAAACTTGTCCAAGGTACGGCCCTCTCTGCCTGGAGGGACCGTAGCGTAAAGCTTAGATGGATGAGCTTTCTTCAAAGAAGATTCCACCACCAAAGACTGATGGGATAATTGAGATTTCTCGAAGCCTCTGCAAGGTACTGTGCGATACCTGGATTCTAGCTTGGATGGAATGGCTATGATGGAATAAGGAGTTTCCATATTCCTTAAGAAAGTTTGCTTCAATACTGGAATCATAGGAAGCCTCAAGGTCTCCTTGGGTGGATGAGGCAACTCCATGTCGACCAAGTATTCAGGTGTATACTTGGAATCAGAGTGGAGATCCAGTTGAAGAGCTTTTCCTATGTCGAAGACGAACCTGGTAAAAGAGGCAGACTTCGAGGTCGAGGCATCTTCCGAAAAAGGAGTGCGAGACCGAGGAACTACTGAGTAGGAGGGAGAAGCCTCGCTAGAATACTGAGACAGAGGCTCAGAGTCCAGATGCACAGTGATTGAGGAAGCTGCATTACCTGCGTGAGGAGGAGTCAGTGAGTGTTTGCGCTTCAAAACCCTCGATGGTGAAGTTCCCGGGGTTCGAGGAACAGATGGGGTCGAGGCAGAAGGAGAAGGCTCCCTCGGAGTCCTTGACCTCGATGGACTTCGAGGAGAAGCAGCCAGTGTAATAACTTTGCGAGACTTAAGTTTAGATTTGGAAGAAGTCTCAGTAGCCTTGGATAAACGAGGCATAGAAGTCTCAGTATCCAAAGAAGGCAAAGGTTTCTGTTGTAGAGATGTCTCCTGAGGAAGCTTGGAAGCTGATGCCTCAAATGCCTCGAGCAACGCTTCAGGCGAGGTGGAGGAGACTGTGTCTAAGGAGTAGGTGAAGAGTCACTGGATGAGAACCGGCGAGACTTGCGAGGCTTGCCTCTAGGTGCTTCCATCGGGGTCTCAGACTACCGCTCAGGCTGGCTCACAGGAAGCTGGGTCGAGGACAGGATGAGTTGAGCCATGACCGAGGAAATCTGCGCGGTCAGAATGGCTTTTAACATGTCCTCGAACATGGGCACCAAGACAAAAGGATCAGGTCTCGAAGGTGCAGCAGTGCGCTCCAAGGAGGGTAACCTCGAGGATGAGTATTCCCGATGCTTGGAGGCACACTTAGCTGGAGGTCCAGTCGAGGCAGGAAGGCCGGTAGATATAGCCTGGGATGCATGTGACTCTGGAGGCTTCTTAGAAGTAGTACCTGAAGGAGAGTCAGGAGACTTACCCGTCGAGGTCTTCAGAGGGGGTGCCGCCAAGGCCTTCGAGGCCGAAGGAGTTGAGATCAAGGACTTAGAGGTCGAGGCCGTCCCCGAAGTCGAGGTTGAGACCTTGTCAGCCGGCTGGTCCGTCGCGCCAAAAAGTTGAAGGAGCTTGGCACGGCGCCGATGAAGGGGCCGAGGTTGGAGGGTAGCACAACGCGTACAAGCGTCGGGACAATGTTCAGAACATAGACAAACAATACTATGGGGATCGGTGATTGAAAGGGTCTTGTTGCACTGGCTACACTTTTTGAACCCGGTTAGAGGCCGGGACATAGAAAAAACGAAGCCCGACGTACCGAATGAGGTAAGCGGCCAGGTCTAGGCCGTAAGGCCGCTGCTGGAAGAAAAAAGAAAAAGAAAAGTTTATTTATTTATTTTTTTTAATTATTGTATGAGAAAGAAAAGAATAACGAACGCGAGCACAGCGACTAATAAAATAATAAAAGCCGCGGTGAGAGAAGGCAACGAAGGCTGCAGAGCTAGAAGAATAGAACTTCTCGGCTCCGTGGAAAACGTTGAACTGAGGTTCCTCACAGGAGACGCGCGCCCTAACTCAGGCGGGAAGGCACTCGCGCATGTGCAATGCAGCACTCGGAAGCTCTTACAAAGATCTTCAAGCTTTCGAGGCTGTCAGCTGCGGGGCTCCGTCGGTGACGTCACCCACGGTTGAGAATATGCTGCCTGCTTGTACTGGGATAAACTATCTTACAAAGAAGTACTGAAAATGCTGTATCAGAATAACAAAGTACAGGAAGTGCTGATAGAGAACTCAGACAGGCATGCTTTCTTGAGATCCAGCAATATAAGGAATTCTTGACAATAGGAGTTCAGTGATTTCCAAATTAATAAGAGGCTGGTCATCTCCAAGAATTACAATCTTACATTAAAATCAAAACATAAAAACACAGAAAATCAGATCAACTTTTAGAGTTAAAGAGATATCGTGCAGACAAATAGGTTTTCACACTTTTACAAAATCATCTGTTAGTGTGGCTATACGGATGGTGTCAGTGAGAGTGTTTTGGCTTCTTGGACCATGGAATGATCTTCCAAGGGTTGCAGAGCAGGGATGGTGTGCATCGATCAAAGGGAAGAAGTGTCTTCAACAGCAGACTGGCAAAACCACTGAAAAGGGCTTTAAACTAAACTTGTTGGAAAATGGGTGATCAAAACCCCCAGGTAAGTATAACCCCTCAGGTAAGTGAATCACTAATTACCTCTAAACAAATGAGAAAAAGGGGCAATGTCTGTAAAGCAGTGATTATTGATTCTTGGAGTATGGGACACAAGGTTCTGGATCTAGAGGCTGTGATGGAAGAGGTTTGGTTGGATTTAGTGGCAATCATGGAGACGTAGTTTATGGAAAACAATGACTTGGATACAATTATACCAGGCTACAAACTGTTAAGACAAGGTAGGAAGAAAAAGAGGGGGAGTGATATTATATGTTAAAGATCATATTAAAGCAACACAATAGTATCTGCAGGGTAAGGAAGAAGTACTGTGGGTCAAACTGGAAAGAGGGAATGGAGAATGCATTTACATTGGTGTGACATAAAGACTTCCTTCACAGAAAGAAGTGGACAGAGATTTAATAGAAGACATTCAAAATATAGCTGTAAAAAAGGAAGCACTACTAATAGATGATTTTAATATGCCTGATGTTGTTTGGGGTATCCTTATTGTGGGATCTCCTAGAAGTAGTGAGATTCTGGATTCTCTACAAGGAGAACTGTTCCAGCAGTTGGTAACGGAATCCACACAGGATAGGGCCATAATGGACTTAGTGCTTACAAACAGGTAAAGCTTTTCTGATGTTATAGTAGGTGATCATTTGGCATCCGGTGATCACCACATGGTGTGGTTTAATATTAAGACAGGTGTAGAGAGGGCTCATTTGAAAGTGGCTTCCAATCCCACACCGCATCACTAAACTAAACTAAACTAAGCCTTAAGTTTATATACCGCATCATCTCCACGGAAGCGGAGCTCGACACGGTTCAAGATCCTACTTCTCACCTATAAAATCAAACACCACCATATCCCCGCCTTTATAGACAAATATTTAATCCCCTACGCTTCAACCCTACGCTCAAATGATCAAGATTTGCTTGTTGTTTCTTCCATTCGAGAAATTTTTTACGACACCACTAGAAAGTCCATCTTCTCAGTTATAGTGCCCTGGCTCTGGAACACACTTCCCCTGTATATAAAACAAGAGTCTTCTTTTACATTATTCAGGGCAAAACTCAAAATTTTTATTCAAGGACGCTTACAATGCCAATTGTAGTTTTAATTATTTTGTCTGAGCCATGCGGGGGACAATGTCTGTAGCACGGTGGCATCGAGATGACACTGTATTTTGTCTACTTTGTCAGTGAAGTAGTCAGACAGTTTTGCTGCTTTGCCTGGACCAGTGGTAAGTAATTCCAGTCCTCGAGAGCCACAGGCAGGTCAGGTTTTTAGGATATCCACAATAAATATGCATGAAATAGATTTGCATCTCAAGGAGGCAGGGCATACAGATCCATCTCATATATATTCATTGTGGATATCCTGCAACCCTGACCTGCCTGTGGCTCTCGAGGACCGGAATTACCTATCCCTGGCCTGGACAAAGTGGCTGTTTTGAGTTATGTGAAACATGGTATTCTGAAGGTGACCTCCATTTAGCTGCCTTTAAGTCTAGAACCAATAGAGATCCAGCCAAAACCTTCTGCATGGTTTTGAGACCCTAGGAAAAATCAATATAAAATTTTGTTCAATTTGGATGAGGTTGAGCGTGGACCCCTATGTCCACTTGATATGGAATGACCCAGTAGACAGTGTTTATGTGAACATGTGTTTTTACTATTTCCAGCAATTGGTAAAATTAAATCTGAGAAATTACTCTCTTGTTGTTTCACACACCAAATGTCAATGTTATGGAATGGTTTGCCACCTTTAATTAGAACACAAAGTAATTATGGATTTTAGAAAGGCAGTAAAAACATTCTTATTCCATAAATATGTTATAAGAATAGTAAGACTCTTAGGCATGAGAAACTCATGTAGAAGATTTATGAATTTAGTTATTACTGATCTATCCTTTTGTACTTCTTTGGGCCTATTCCAAGTTTCTTGTTTCGTTACACACACAGAACAAAACAAAAAAAAAAAAAAAAGGTAATTGCGGTTTATAAGAAGATTGCTATTTAAAAAGAGATACTGGGAAACATTTCCTTTTGAAACTATCACAGAGAGAAGAAACAAAACAAACCTCATTGACTGTATTAAGGCTTGATCATTTTATTGTTATGCTGATAAGAAAATTGTTAATTTTATGTTAAACTGTACCTGCTGTATCCTACCTTGGGTGAATTTCATCCTTACGGTGGTTAATAAATCCTAATAAATAAATCATTGGGGAAATTATTGCAATTAATAGGTCTTTCCTATCACATTTAAAAAGACAATATTCAAATTGTTTTTCTGTCATGACCAGTCCACAAAATGTTTGTTTGTACTTAATATGCTGCCTTGCTGAAGCAAAGCTGTTATCAACAACTTTTTAATGTTCCTTGAATCAGGAAGGGTAAGAAAATGCGGATAGGAAAGTGAAAAAGAAGAAAGAGCAATACAAAATAGGAGAGAAAAATATTAGACTACCAACTATTCATGCTGACCAGGGACCATCAATGTCATCATCCCACAAAAGGCCTGGGAGAATAGGTGATCTCTCAGTGCAGCTCTACGCCCCCCCCCCCCCCCACACTTTACAAAACTGAGCAAGAGGTTTTTACGCCAGCCAGTGCACTGAATGCTCTGTGCTGCTCCGATGGTCAGAGCAGTGCAGAGCATTCAGTGCACTGGCTGGCGCTAAAAACCTCTTGCATGGCTTTGTAAAAGAGAGGGGGGGTTAATTTAGCATAAGAGAGCTTTGTGCACAGGAAAACAGGGAGGGAGAGAGCAGAGAGCAAGAGCAATACAATAGAAAGCATTCAAGATGAGAAGTCATTTCAGAAGGATTTTCAATGTGGATATTACCACATGCGTTTCACTTTGTTATCTTCATTTGGCTTAGATTACCTTGTGACATCGTATTGAGTTCACCCAAACTACAAGATTACAAAAAGGCTATTCTACAAAAGTTCTAGTAATTGTCAAGACTCCTGATAAAGACAATTTAGGCTGAAACACAGACGTGGCAAGTCTTTACTATATATGAATAAAATCTTCTAGAACTCAGAAGTCGCCTTCACTGTTTTGTCCTAGGACCGCAACATCCAGTCCTGCTCCCTTGAATCATAGGATGCAAAAGCAGGAAGTCTGACTTCCTGGTTAACATGGAAAGCAGAGACCACTTTCAGAAGAAAGGAACAGTGCTCAGCACCATGCCAGAATCCGTAATATGCATAAAGGGATCCCGGCAGGAAAGAGCCTGAAGCTCAGAAACCTTGTGGGTGGAGCTAATGTGCACCAGGAAAACAGTCTTGATTGTAAGATCCATGATTTTAGATCCATTAAGGATGCTTGCTCCAGAGGTTCATACACCAGACGAGCCAGAGACCGGAGAACCAGGTTGACATTCCAAGTAGGACAGGGGAGCTGCAGCGGGAGCAAAGCTTCAGAGTGCCTGACAGGAAACGGACATCTAGATAAGTGGTCAGGGAACCCCTCAGGGGTTTAGGGTGCAGACAAGAGAGACCGGCAATCTGGACTCGGAGAGAAGCCACAGCCAGGCCCTTTGTCAGGTCATCCTGAAGGAATTCCAGAATCTGAGGAACCAATGGGATAGACGGATCTTTGTGTTTCTGGATGCATCACGCCTAATAACATCTCCAAACCTTAGCTTAGGTAGCCACAGTAGACTACCTCTTGCTGTGCAGAAGAGTGGCAACAATGGTCAAGGACTAGCCCATGCTAACTAAGGCCACATACTCAAAAGCCAAGCCATAAGATCAAAGCGGTCTGGATCCTGCAGTGCAACCAAGCCCTGCATGACGAGACGAGGATGACAAGGGAGCTGAAGCCCGCTTGTAGCCAAACCAGGTCAGCATACCATAAGCAACTCGGCCAGGTATTCCAAGTCCTGTGTTGATTGAGGTGACTCTTCCTGAAGTTGATCACTCAGCCCAGGTATTGAAGCAACTGAATGACTTGATGAATTGCCTGACACCCCTCGGACTCCAACAGGGCCCCCTGATCAGCCAGTCATCCAGATATGGGTGAACCAGAACTCCCAAGATATGCAGGATGGTCTACCACCACCACCACTATCAACTTGGTGAAGATCCTGGGCACTGTCGCTGACCCCAATAGCTGCACAGCAAATTGTTAATGTTGCTGAAATACAGATCAACCTAGGCCCAGGAAAAACAAAAAAACCTTTGCACTGGCAGGACTGTAGAGGGCACATGATGAGCAAGCTCTATTTCAAAGGGTTGCTCTGAATTAGAGAATGACACGGGGGTCAAATTTTTCCTTGTCCCCGCAGAAATTAAATTTCCCCATCCCTGCAAGTTTTGTCACTGTCCATGTCCCTGCCCCATTCCTGTAAGCTCTGCCTTAACCGCACAAGCCTTGAACACTTATGATTTAAAGTGTTTGAGGTTGTGCAGATGAAGATGGAGCTTGCAGAAATGGGACAGTGGCAGGAAAAGAACTCGTGGGGATGGGACAGGAAAATGAGTTCCTGCGGGGACAGGGAAAATTTGTCATTCTTTACTCAAAATGGAAGTCTAGGAACTCAGGAAGAAGTTTTTCTAGAATCAGGTCAGACCTCCCAGTTCCTTTGGGGATCCCCAGAATCTCCAGGCTATTCTGTGCAATGCTTAAATTCTCTAAATTTGTCTCCAACTGTGTAATTGTTTTAGACAATTGTGTAATTGTTTTAGACTAGGGAAAGGATGGCCTCAGAGTTCACCGCTGTTTGTTTTTCAAATGTTTAATTTTCATTTTTTTTATTTTTTTGAAATATGTTTTTATTGTGAAAGACAGCAAAGACTGTACAACCAGCACTTAAAGACAAAGCATTTCAAAATACTGTACCATACAAAGAGAACTTTGAATAACAATCAGTACATACCACTATCAAAAAGAGAAGACTCTGTGATAAACATCAGCCAGCTGATCTCCAGCCTAACCACCTCCATCAGTTTTGAAATTGAATCCCCCACAAGCACTCAGCTCAACCAAACTACCACACATACCTTCAAATGTTTGTTTTTCATTGCTACCACTGCAATTTGCTCCTTTAATCAGACAAATTCTGTTCCCATTTCCTGTATAGTGGAATTATTATCATTTAAGAGATCGTTCACCTGAAATCTCATACATTAGTGCAGATAAGATTCTTTCATTCTTCCATCCTACAACTAGAATAGGTCTTCTGGATCTTAACTTATTTACTTATGATGGCAACAATTAGTCAGCTTATTACATTTGCTAAAAATTACTCTCCTAAAAAAGAACACACATGATTTTTCCAAGGAATTGCACAAAGGCTTTTGTCTTAGGCAGCCATCATGTAGTCAGCTCTCTAGCAAACTCTTGCTGGTTTTTCATTAACAAAATATTCAGCTCATATCCTTAAACCAGATAATTTTCTACAACTGTGTGCAAGCAAATGGATCTTTTCATTACTGCAATAAGGTTTTAGTCACAACACAGCCACTGTAGCAGCTTTCACATTACAGCCTGTGTCAGATGATCATTTTTAACAAAAATCTTTTTTTAACAATACTCTTACACAGTTACTAGGCAAGATACTGGGGCAACATGCCTTTAATATAACAACAAAGATTGTTGCTCCCATCAAATATCTATATCAGTTAAGTATTGTTGAAACAGAAATGTTTGTGAAACTATGTTCAGAGGGTAAGATGCTAATCTTCTACATTAAGACTGGTGCAACCATGTTATCGGCAGCGGGTGTAAAGCTGTGGAATACCCTGCCAGGAATCTTGCATTTTTGTTCTGCTAGAATGAATTTTAAAGAAAATGTTAAAAATCCAACTGTTTGTGAATGCTTTTTTGAGTTGAATTTTTTATTCAAACTGGATTTGAAATTTTTTGGGTGCTTATTGACCATATTTTAAGCAGTGTTCTGCAATTATTGAACTATGTATGTTTGTTAATATTTTATGCCTGTTATTATGTAAACCCTATAGTTAATACAAATTTTTAAATAAATAAATAAAATATTCCCCCTCTGTTTCTCACTTTCTACAGAAGTTGAGGCACTATTGCTGGGCTTTATTTATTTATTTTTCTTGTTTTCCCTATTATCATAAATGATTATAAAAACAGCTTTCAGAATCATTTTATAGCCACATCATGATCTCCTACATTCATTAAAGTTTGGTTGTGAAGACACAGAAAATAAGCTGGGTTTCAATTTTACATTCTGTTCTCACCCAGAAGTTAAAGCTGTAGTCCATATTTTATTTTAGTTATGTGACTCTAGAACAGCGGTCTCAAACAAGCGGCACACGGGCCGCATGTGGCTCTCCAGGTTTTATTTGCGGCCCGCAGTCTGGAGGTGATCATTCTCTTCCTTTTGGAGCAGCAGCCGGCTCGTTCGTTCAAAGCTGCGGGTTGGCGGCTCCTTGCGCTATCCACTCCTGCATCGGAAGCCTCTCTGATGTCACAACATCAGAGAGGCTTCAGACGCAGGCACAATCTCGCAAGGAGCCGCCACCCGCGGCTTTGAACGAACGAGCCGGCCAGACACGCTGCTGCTCCAGTGGCGTACCAAGGGGGGGGGGGTGGTCCACTGTTCTCCCTACAGTGCGGCTCGCGGCTCGTCTAGAGCAGTGGTGCCCAACCTGCTTCCCTTCTCTTCTCACTGCTGCCATCGGGGATCAGGCCGGCACCGTGTTCTTTGATCTCCTTGCTTCTCTTCCCTGCGAGGCCGACCAACTCTGGCAGCCCGACGTCAATTCTGACGTCGAGAGGACGTTCTGGCTAGCCAATCGCTGCCTGGCTGCCCGGAATGTCCTTTCCGACGTTAGAATTGACGTCGGGCAGCGAGAGTTGGTCGGCCCCGTGCAGAAGAGAAGCAGGGAGATCTCGGCCTGTTCCCGATAGCGGCAGTGGCAGCAGCCTATTCCGCGGTGGCGGTGGCATGGGGGAGGGCAGGAAGGAAGGAAGAAAGAAAGAAAGAAGGTGGGGTGGGGACAGGGAACCAGAAACAAAGCAAAAAATGGGGCACGGAATCAGAGAAAGACAGACATAGAGAAAGAAAGAAAAAGTTTGGGAAGGGAATGAGGTCTGGAGAAGAGGAAGCATTCAGGAAGCTGAAAGAAGGGAAGAAGTATTGGATGCACAGTCAGAAGAATAAAGTGCAACCAGAGACTGGTGAAATTACCAAACAAAGGTAGGAAAATGATTTTATTTTCAATTTAGTGATTGAAATGTGCCAGTTTTGAGAAAGAAAAGATATTGAACTTTAAATGTGGGTGCTGCAGAAAAAAATAGAGTACTTGGAGGGCCGCAGAAAAAATAGTTAATGTCTTATTAAAGAAATGACAATTTTGCATAAGGTAAAACTCTTTATAGTTTATATATCTTTCCTTTTAACTGTTAAAGGAAAGTTTTATAAACTATAAAGAGTTTTACCTCATGCAAAATTATCATTTCTTTAATAAAAGACATTAACTATTTTTTCTGCGGCCCTCCAAGTACCTACAAATCCAAAATGTGGCCCCGCAAAGGGTTTGAGTTTGAGACCACTGCTCTAGAAGGATGTATTAAAGATTAAAAAAATAAGGGGTCAATGATTTTATGGGACATACATATCCCCAGCATCAATTGCAATAGTATTATAAAAATAATATGGAATGCTAAAGGTTAGCTATTGAAACCTCTTGGCTGATACCCTCCTGTGGAACAATAAGGGTCCTAGGCTACCTTGGTATCTCTAGAGACTTGTAGTAAACAGCTGTCAACAAGCCTATGCATGACTGCAGACAAATTACAAATAGTGATGGAATAGGTGTTTGAACTTTGTGCCAGCAAAATATCACATATCTAATCCATCAAAGAATTACAGACCTTCAGACTGCTATTACTTTATTAGCCATACCACTTACATTTTGATCTCTTCCAGTAATGTTTGAACTTACCTGTCAATGATATCTTCCAGAACCATTTATAAATTGCCTCACTCTATATTCTGAAGAGCAAGTTTTCCATTAAGTTTCTTGGATTCTGAAACATTTTAGTTGTCTTGCCATTTTTTTATTCTACAAAGATAACAGTATAGTAGCTCTCATAAACAAGCTTTCTTTAAGCATAAAATTTTCAACCAGAAAATAAAATTCATACCATCTTTTAAGCAGCAAAACCCAATGGCCACTTCTATGCATTAACAGGAAAAATTAATAGCTATTCATTTGTGGGTACATGACAGAATATAATAGTCCCTATCCATTTCCACATACCGTTTAAACTCTTATTGACTTACAAGTTCATTCACTCTGCAGCTCCTCAGTCTCTCTCTTCTCCCCAGGATCTCTGTTCATTGGGTAAGTGTCTCTTATCTGTACCCTTTTCCTCTACTGTCAGCTCCAGACTCCATCCCTTCTATCTTGCTGCACCATATGCTTGGAACGGACTGCCTGAGTCAGTACATCAAGCTCCATCTCTGGCAGTGTTCAATTCTAGGCTAAAAATCCACTTTTTCGAAGCTGCTTTTAACTCCTCTTACTAATGTCTGTCAATGCCTTCATGTGCTAATGCTATTTTCTGTTAATGCTTTCCAATCCTGTAAATGTTTTTATGGGATTTTGTCTTTCAATCTTATAGGATGAATTTAAAAGAAGGTTTTATTAACAATATTGTTAGCTAATGTTTGTCTTGTTTAAACATGTTTAGCATTTTTAATATGTATGCATGTAATTTTGTATACTGCATAGTTTTTATACGGTATATAAATTTTTAAATAAATAAATAATAAACATCCAACTTCTCAGGGCTGCCTATTTCAGGGGAACCCCACAAGAAAACCATGAAGCAGAAACATACCTTCCATTCCAGGTTTGCATCCTTCTGGCCCTCTTCTCTATCCATGTGCTCTAAGTGTCGGACTACTGAGATCATATCACCATCTTCTCTTTCAGTGTCATCCCTGAGGTGCGCCTCCACAGTGGGGGTCACCAGTGCTTCAAAACCCGATTCAGCCTGCACCCTTGGCACCTTTGTAAGTATCGGTGTTGGTGCCTAGTGCTGCCTGATTGCCAATTTGAATCGATTCACCGATTCATTTTGGGTGAAATTCGAATTGATTCGTTTGTACAAAAAAACAAACTCACCAATTCAAGTCAGCGACTTGGCCCCCTTTTAGAGACCCGTTCGGGCTTACCATCTGCTGCCTCTCTACTTACCCCATTCCTCCTTTTGTCTCCTCCATTCTTCTAACATGCTCTGTCTCTATATCCCCCCCTCCAGCTCTAGCCTCACTTGGAAATGACCAGGATTTTCAGCCTTCTTTTTTGCTGCTCCCACTCTGTGAAACTGTCGTATCACCTTCATTTCAGGTTAATTCTACTACTTAGCAGCTTCATCACATGCCCCCTAGTTCTAGTATTCTTGGAAAGAGTAAACAAGTGATTCACATCTACCCTTTCCACTCCACTCAGTATTTGATAGATTTTTATCATATCTCCCCCGAGCCTTCTCTTCTCCAAGCTGAAGAGCTCTAGCCGCTTTAGCCTATTCTCATAGTAGCCCGCCTCCAATACTGGTGCCAGAAAGATGGTGCTCTCCCTGGAACAGTGAATAGTGATTGTGGAAGGCTATAGTGCGAAGCGGATCAATTAAGGAAAAGTAAGAGGCCTTTGCCGACAAGTACTCAGGAACAAAACCACCAGCTAAACATTGTACAGTAAACCCACAAAGGAAAGCTAGGGACCTCCCTCCACTTCAAAATCACTGAGCTCTGGAACAACCTTACCTCCCCTCTTCGGAACTTGAGCTCTCTCCAAATCTTCCGCAAGCATCTGAAAACCTGGCTTTTCTCAAAAATGTAAGTCTCCCTCCAAATTAGGAATCAAGGAAACTCTTTTATCTTGGCATCCCAAGCCCTCTAAATTTTCTTCATACTTCTACCTCTAACCCTCTGTTGTAATTCCTTCCTATTTCTTCCACTGTAAACCGCGCCGAGCTCTAAGAAAGTGGAGATGATGCGGTATACAAACCTAAGGATTAGATTAGATTAAACCCCCACTAATTTGTGGTTCAGTAATTCGCGGTATTTTCCAACCGCCTCTTCTTGGTACTAAAGTCATGGTTACACCAATCAGGAGCTGCTTTGACACACTATCTGGCGTGTCAAAGCAGCTCCTGATTGGTGTAGCCTGACTTTAGTATCAGGAAGAGGTAGTCGGAAAATACCGCAAAAAATTTTCCGTACCCACCGGCGCCCCAGCTGCCCTCTCCTGCCTTTGATCAGCTCCTAAACTGCATTTGTGGTTTTTTAAAATTTGCAGGGGCTCCTGCAACGGAACCCCTGCGAATTTCAGGGGAATATTGTATTTAGAGTCTAGTTCGGAAATGGTGTCAAACTGGCTCTGTCGAAAACATGAAGAAATAGAGGCCTCCATTAGTCTGGACGCCCGAAGTCGTTTGTGGCATTCAGCAGTGGATTGCAATTAGCCACTGAAAATTAACTCTAAGACTCTCTCAGCAAGTTGGTGTATCACAAATGATGAGTCAGCGAGTGCTGAAATCTCTGAACCTCAAACTATACTGAATAACATGTATGTGGGAACTGAATGAGCCCAACAAAGCTAAACGTGTAAATTACTGTACATGTTTGCTTACTTTGATTGCTCTTGGACATTTGGTCCCATCGTTGTACTTCATGATGGACAAAGCTTGGTTTCATTTATCAGGTCACGTAAATTCCCAAAATATGAGGTACTGGTCTGCTGAAAATACCCACTTAACTCACGAAACACCACTTCATGACCAAAAAAATCGGCGTTTAGTGCACGGTATTGAGAACACAAATAGTAGGCCCAATTTTCTTCGAATTAACTGTGAATACTGTGGTTTAAGTGGACATCTTTGAACAATTTTATGACCAACTCCAGAAGAAAAAAATGTACTGCTTTTTCCAACAAGATGGGGCAACATGCCACGCCTCACGCAACTCACTGGCATGGGTTCATGAACTGTTTATAGAGAAGAAAACTGTGAGCAAGGGGCCACCACGTTCCTTGGACTTGTCCACTTGCAATTTTTATCTGTGGGGAAATTTAAAGCAGAAAGTGTACACCAACAATTCACATACCCTGGATGAACTCAAGCAAAACATTACAAACACTATCAAAGCATCGCTGTTGAAGAGGTGCAAGCAGTATCAGCCAACATGATCCGATGTGCCCAAAGGTGCATAGATGTGAACAGGGACCACTTTCCCCATCTGTTGTAACTTGTGAGTAAATGAATAAAAACAATCTACTTGCTCATTCATCTCATCATATTATTGCCGGAAGAGGGCTACTATTTTGTAGCCCACCCTCTATTTCTTAGACCGCCTTGAGGAATTGTTATATTTGAGCAAAAATATATTTGTTATTATTACTGCATGTCACTATCATTCTGATATGAAGAAATAAATAACTGAAACAATGAAATATTCCTTTTTTGGGGTAGTACTGAGTAGCAATGAATACAATAAGAAAACCATGACTTAAATCAAGTCTTCATGACTAATGATTTAAATTGATTTGATTTAAATCAAATCCACCCTGCATCTAACTGTTATTGGCCAATTTAAAGCAAGCATTTGCATGCTTAAACTGTGCCCAACATATATTAGGAGCGTTTTGATGTCAAATCTCTAGTAAAATAGAAATTTTAGATGAGCATAAAAATTTAACAATCATACTGATTAGTGGGCTAAAAAGATTTGACAGAATAATTCCTACATTACATACTCTGTATTGGCTACCGGGACTTGGGGGTAATAGTGGATATGACAATGAAGCCATCGGCATAATGTGCAGCGGCTGCTAAGAAAGCAAATAGAATGCAAGGAATAATCAAGAAGGGTATTACAAGCAGAACGAAAGAAGTTATCCTGCCGTTGTATCGTGCGATGGTGCGCCCGCATCTGGAGTACTGCGTCCAATATTGGTCGCCGTACCTAAAGAAGGATATGGTGATACTCGAGAGGGTTCAGAAGAGAGCGACGCGTTTGATAAAAGGTATGGAAAACCTTTCATACGCTGAAAGATTAGAGAGACTGAGGCTTTTTTCACTGGAGAAGCAGAGACTTAGAGGGGATATGATAGAGACTTATAAGATCACGAAGGGCATAGAGAAAGTGGAGAGGGACAGATTCTTCAAACTTTTGACAACTACAAGAACGAGAGGGCATTCTGAAAAATTAAAAGGAGACAGATTCAAAACCAATGCTAGAAAGTTCTTTTTCACCCAACGGGTGGTGGACACCTGGAACGCGCTTCCAGAGGGAGTGATAGGACAGGGTACGGTATTGGAGTTCAAGAAGGGATTAGACAATTTTCTGAAGGAAAAGGGGATAGAAGGGCATAGATAGAGGGCTAGTATACAGGTTCTGGACATGATGGGCTGCCGCGTGAGCGGACTGCTGGGCATGATGGACCTCAGGTCTGACCCAGCAGAGGCATGGCTTATATTCTTATGTTCTCTAATACAGGACCAGATTCAAATTTGCTTGCATTACTTTCAAGGTACTGGCTGGCCAATGTCCATCATCATTAAGTGACCACTGTCATCTGTTTTATTACAAAGGCTCCACGAGATTCAATAAGAGCAAGGTCTTTTATATCCAACTTTAAAGCATGTCAAAAATAAAAGACATCATGAGAGATCCTTTGATTATTTGAAACTAAGGCCCTCTTTTACTAAGGTGCGCTAACTGATTAGCATGCGCTAAATGCTAACGCATGCATGTTAGTCTATGGACGCATTTGCATTTAGCGTGCACTAATTCGATTAGCGCGCGCTAATCGGTTAGCGCACCTTAGTAAAAGAGGGGGTTAAATCTATAATCTATACCTACTTACTGTTCTTTTCACAAATTGCTGAAAACTTACTTATTTGAGAAATGGGCCTTGCTCAATACATAATTCCTTATAATGATGTCTAATTTCTAATTTTTTGCCCTTATTCACTCTTTGTAAGCCTTTTGTAATTTTTTTGTAAACCGCTTTAAGTCAAGTTGAAGATATAGCAGTATATAAGACACCATTAGCATACCATTTTTAAACATATTCAAACTACTGATGATCAATATTAGATGCATTTGGTAATTAGATTTTCTGTTTGCCCACTGATTCACTAATGTGGACTGTCGATTATCTTAGCAGTTGCAAAAACCATCAGCTTGTCTCATTTACTTGCCATTCCTTTTCATTTCCTTTTCTCTCATATTTTACTTTGTGGCAATATAAAATTAAAAGACCTAACACATTTCCCTAGCTGTGTAAACATTAATTACAAGCTCTGAAATCTTCCTTTATAAAAGTTTATTCTATTTTTATCTTTTGTGGTTCACTAGCTTGCTTCTGCCACATCTAAACTGTGTTATATTTATACCATATTTTCAAAACTCTTGAGTCCCATGGATATTAAGGGCTCCTTTTATAAAGGTGTGCTAGCGTTTTTAGCGCACGCACTGGATTAGCATGCACTACCGCCTGTTCAAGAGGAGGCGGTAGCGGCTAGCGCGTGCTATTCCGTGCATTAAGGCCCTAACGCACCTTTGTAAAAGGAGCCCTAAGTGTAGATGTGTAATTTTATAGCATAAACCTGAATTGTAAATATATATATATATATTCATTGTCCTTATACAGACCTAGTAAAATGATCCTTTAGTTCGGTGGTTCCCAACCCTGTCCTGGAGGACCACCAGGCCAATCGGGTTTTCAGGCTAGCCCTAATGAATATGCATAGAGCAGATTTGCATGCCTATCACTTCCATTATATGCAAATCTCTCTCATGCATATTCATTAGGGCTTGCCTGAAAACCCGATTGGCCTGGTGGTCCTCCAGGACAGGGTTGGGAACCACTGCTTTAGTTAATTTTAAATGCTAACATATACTTACCACAGCTTTAAAAAAATGTTTACCATGGATGTCTTATGGTACATCCAAGATTAGCATTCACAAACTGCACACTAAAATATTTTTTAAAAAAATTATTTATTTGTATTTAACACAAAAACAAATCAAGAAATAATTTCTTGTTCAGAATATTGAGAAAGACATTACAATATGTAATAAACGTATATAAAATAAAAAGGAAATAAGTTTTCTTAATCAATCTTTAGTCCATTATATATAGATCCAAGAATCTTAATGAGTGAAATAAGGAAAATGGAATCACATCCAATTAAACAACAAAATAGCAATTTCCTGACTGTGGTTACGGGAATATCTTTAAATATTAACTTGATGTTTTTGGATCCCCTTCAAGGCGTTTCATATTGAGAAATCCTGTCAGCTGAGATGGTTCAAAAATATTAATGTATTTGATCTATATTTTACAATACATTTACATGGGTATCGCAGAAAGAAAATTCCCCCCACTGCTGCTACCTCTGGTTTAAGGAGCAGGAACTGACGTTGATGTTTTTGGGTTTCCTTCGTCATATCTGGGAACATCTGTTATCTTATGTCCAAGAAATTCTTTATCTCTATTTTTGGAAAAACAATTTCAGTAACCAATTTTTGTCAGGTGTTAATACCACCGTGAGTAAAAGAGTAGCAGGTTTTACTATTTCCTTGAGAGATGTTTCCAAGATTGATGTCACGTCAATTTGAGAATTCTGGTTTTGTACCAACGGAGAAGATTCTTCTTTTGTTTTAGTCGGAAGATAGAATACTTGTAGGAAAGGAGGAAGCATATCTTCAGGAATATTTAATATTTCATTTAGGTATTTTTTCAACATCTCTTTTGCAGATATCGTTGAAGTTTTAGGAAAGTTCAGGATTCTAAGATTATTTAAACGAGAGATATTTTCTAAACTTTCAACTTTCCTTCTTAAATTAGTGTTATCTCTAATTAGTACCCTGCACCTGTTTTACTTCTAGTAATTCCTTTTCAATAGTGTCCACTTTAGTTTTCAATAAAGAGGTATCTTTCTTAACAACTTTAAATTCCTCCTTTTGTTCCAAAACTTTTTTTTCCAGTTCTAGTATTTGTGGGGATAAAGTCTGTCCCAGGCTTGCAACTAGGTCCTAAATAGAATCCAGGGTAACATTAGTAGGTTTTAAAGAAGCAAATGTATCTGGTTATATTGACTGAGTTTCCCCAGTCACAGGGCTTCTCTTTCTTCTGCCTTGTTCATCTGGTTGCTCCATCGTTGTTTCTGCCCCAGGATTAAGTTCTTCCGGAGCCAAGCTCAAAATAGCCTCCCGGGATAGAGAATCCACCTCTTCGGATAGACTGTCGTCCCACAGTGAGCTGGCTCCCTGCGACTGTGGAGGTGGGGACCTTGGCATCGGGCTCAGCGTTGCCTCGAGCCCAGGGAAGTTCACTGCCGCCTCACTCATTGCTGAAACCTCCAGAGAGCGAATCCCCAACAAAACTCGCTCCTGCTGTAAGCGCCTCAGAAATTCATCAATAGTTGCCATAGGAGGGGTGTCTGAGCGCCATGAGGCTCCATCAGCGCTCCTGCCCCTTTTCTTCAGCATTTTCGTAGCGTGAAGGTAAAGTGGGGAAACTATTCTGGGAGTGTCTCACCCACAGTCATTCCATCGCAGCCATCTTGGATCCACTGATTTCTCCACTAAAATATTTTTAATGACAGAGGGGGCATATTGGAAGGATGAAGAATGGGCGTGCCAGTACTGATCCATTAGAGCACGATTAGCAGGTAAGTCAGAAAATGCTCATATGCTAATTTGTTTTAATGGCTACGCACTAATGGCAACAATAGCAAATGGTCATTAATATAAAGGGGGGAGAGGAATGGCCATCTTACTGCTACGGTAGAATGAAAGATTAGGTTCTTACCTTGATAATCTTCATAGGAGTCCATACGTACAGTGATTAATCCATTCTCTCAAACTGAACTTGCACCAGAAGTGCGATACTTACATTTTTTAATACCTCCCACAGGGAGGTGGAGCCCAGTGTCACCTTTCTGTTATGTCCCAAAGCAATTGACCTCCAATGAAACAAAATACAAAGAAAGAGGGGAACGGGGAATGACATTACACAATTCTGTTCTGCTCTGTAACTTAGAAACAAGAAATAGAATACCAACAAACAGGAATTTGTACGAGTATAAAGCAGGCTGTGTGAGAGCTCTAGAAGATTTTGTAAGGAGAACAGAGCTAACGGAAGAAAAACAGAGGAGCAGCAGTTCTTTTTATAATATATGTTGAAAAGAAAACAAAGGAGAACCAGTTGAGAGGGGACTGCATCAACAGTAAATTGGAAATAGACACCATGAAATGTTCCCACTAAAGCAGTAAGGTTTGAAAACTTTAGAGAACAGAAAATGTGAATTTTGGAAAAGTTCTTTCCTAAGATAGTACAGTATTAGATTTCCAATCAGTAATTCTACCAACCTTTTTTCTCCAATTTCTCATGAAAACACACTTTGGAATGAAAGCAAGCCTTTGTAGAAACATGATGGCAGATAAAGGCCAAATGGCCCATCCAGTCTGCCCATCCGCAGTAACCATTATCTCTTTCTCTCTCTAAGAGATCCCACGTGCCTGCCCCACACTTTCTTGAATTCAGACACAGTCTCTGCCTCCACTCTTTCCGGGAGACTGTTCCACACATCTATCACCCTTTCTGGAAAAAAAGTATTACCTTAAGATTACTCCTGAGCCTATCACCTCTTAACTTCATTCTATGCCCTCTCATTCCAGAACTTCCTTTCAAATGAAAGGCTCAACTAATGTGCATTTACACCACGAAAGTATTTAAACGTCTCTATCATATCTCCCCTTTCCCGCATTTCCTCCAAAGTATACATATTGAGATCTTTAAGTATGTTCCCATACGCCTTATGACAAAGATCACGCATCATTTTAGTAGCCTTCCTCTGGATTGACTCCATCCTTTTTATATCTTTTTGAAGGTGTGGTCTCCAGAATTATACAGTACACAATATTCTAAATAAGGTCTCACCAGAGTCTTATACAGGGGCATCAATAACTCCTTTTTCCTAATGGCCATACCTCTTCCTATACACCCTAGCATATGGATCATATTTTATGATTATGCATACTTTCAATTTCCGTAAAGCAGATGTAAATTTCTGTGAGAGCATTTGTCCACTAGTCTGTGTCTCTCTTAGTGCGCGTGGCAATTTAGCGCGTGCTAAAACCATAATCATAGCTTAGTAAAAGGAGCCCTAAGTCTCACAAGAACCCCAGGTTGAGAAACACTGCTATATACTCTCTCTAGTCTATCCAAAAATCTGCTTCCTTATGACAGCACTAAAGAAAGAAGTAATCATGTAACCCCTCAAGTCACTAAACTGGGTCTTTCATACATGGTTCAAGTACTCCTAGCCACCTGCAATTGCTTTACTCTGCAGGCTCTCACTGCCTCTCTAGTTCTACCTAAACTCCTATTCCTGACTTCAATTCACTAGCAAGCTGCTTTTATCTGTACCTTTATCCTCTGTTATCAACTTCTGGCTCCATATGTTTTACCTTACTATGCCATAAGCCTGCAACAGCTTTCCTGAGTTAGTGCATCATGTCCTCTCTCTGGTCATATTCAGGTCATATATAAAAGCCAAATATTTGTGTTTGCTTATAAAAATGTTAAATACTGGCTCTTTCCAATCAATGTTGTGTCAATTTCAACACTCACTGTAAAAAGTTTCCTGAAACCTCTTATCTATGTCACTTGATTAGGTTGTATAATTCCTTGGAACATGAACGGTCTCTTATCTGTACAGTGCTGCATATCTTTAATAGCACTATAGAAATATGTTGTAAAAACACTCCACTAAAAATCTGTTTACATAATATCCAGTTTTAAATGTGCTGCGTTATGTTTTATTCCATTATATATTTGGAGAACTGTGTAAATGCTAAAAATTTCAAAAGAACGTTAAGTATAAATAAAGAACACAGAGTTCAGAACAAGTATTAAAATTAAAATTGTGAATATATGACTCCAATATTTTTATTAACAACTTTCTGACCCCAAGTAATACAAATTATTTATGAGACATTTCTTAAAAATGTAAGCCTTTCAAGATACTTTCTAACAGAGCCAAAGTTCTCTAGGGATGCACAGACCCAGATGGGAAAGCATTATTATAATACAATAGAATATTTATCCCAGCCATTTTATCTATAAAATATTTTTGTGTGGCTTAAGTGGGCAGGAGACGTCCCTGCCTGCTTAAACCACACAGAATGAATCAGCTGCCAACATTAGCAAAACTTAACTAGGAAAAGCTACTGAGTAGCGCTATATAGAAATAATTAATAGTAGTAATAGTAGTAGTAATATTAACTCTGACTGCCAGCACTACCTGAATAGTGCTACATTCAGACCACTAACCAGTTAAATAAATTTACAGTAGAATCTCAGTTAACTGGTATTCAATCAACTGGCACTCTCATCCAACCAGTAAAAAAAAAAAAAAAAAAAAAAATCACCAAGGAAAAAAAAGACCCCTGAAGAACCGTGAACCCCCCTCTCTCCATCAAGCCCTGAAGCAGTAGAAGCAGCAGCAGTCTTGAGCTGTGAACCACCCCCCTCCTACCCCCAAAGCACCAGCAAGGCAGCGGTCCTGAGCCGCAAACCTCCCATCCCCATCTCCCTCCCACACCAAAGCAGCAGAACCTGCGGTGGTCCTGAGCCATGAACCCTACTTCCTCGCTTTCCACCCTGAAGCAACAGAAGAGGCAGCGATCCTGAGCTATGAACCCCCTCCCTTCCTCCAGGCCTGAAGCAGCAGAAGCAGGTGGCGGACCTGAGCTATGAATCCCCTCCCCTCCCTTCGCTTCCTTCCTTACCTGAAGCGGAAGCTGGTCAGCAGGAGGCAGTGTTCAAAACAGGCTGCTCGTGGCCAGTATCATGCATCAGAGGAAAGGCCCTGCCGAGGCTGGCTGTGAGCAGCCTGTTTTGAGCGCTGCCTCCTGCCTCCTGCCTCCTAGCTGCTGCTTCAAGTAAGGGAGGGAGAAAAGGGAATTCGCGGCTTAGGGCCACCGCCTACTTCTGCTTCTTGGGGGATGGAGGGAGGGGGAGGTTCGTGGCTCAGGTCCACCACCTGCTTCTGCTGCTTCAGGCCTGGAGGAAGGGAGGGGGTTCATAGCTCAGGACTGCTGCCGTACTGGTGGTTCAGGGTGGGAGGGAGGGGAGAAATTGAGCTCTGGTTTAGACAGGGTTTCTAATACAGCACTCTCAAGCAACCAGAAAAACAGTTATCCGGCATCCACTAATACCCATGGGTGCTGGATAACTGAGTTTCTTCTGTATGTAGTTTACTTAACTTTATCCAACAAGCTAATTGGGTATCAGTCTGAATATCAGTTAGCCCTGTTAATTTCCAGGTGACCATACTGATCCAGCTATTCAAGTAATCTTCAGCATGCTAAACCCCAGGCCTAGCATTACATATTTGTGTTTAATTCAGTCCACTGTTGTCAGCAACTCAAAACTCACCGATTGCAGTGGACTGAATATCAGGCCCACCATTTCCAACCAAGCTATTTTGTCTAAGAATATGGGGAGAGTCCCAGAATCAGAATTACCTGATAATATATACGAAGGCCATTTCATAAATAATGCACACTTTTTTTTTTACATGGTTTTTGGGGGTTTTTTCAAGTATTTCTTTCCAATCTAATATAGTCTCCCTGCTTTGCAATGACCGAATACCAACGGGAAGCTTCATTATTCCATCCAAGACACCGTTTTGTTCAGTTGCCGAATTGCTCGGGTACTGGCAGAAGAAAGCTCTTCCAGAGATGCAAAACAATGTCCATGCTTAGGTTGTTTCAACTTTGGAAAAAGGTCGAAGTCTGGTGGTCTCATATCTGGACTGTAGGGAGCATGAGGTAACACCTCCCAGCCGTTTTCACGTAGTTTTTCAATGACGAGTGGAAAGCTCCATCTTCCCCATGACCAAAAAAATTTAGATAAGCTCAATCAAAAGTAAAAAAAATGATGATTTTTGCTTATGATCATGAAGGCATCATCATCATCACTGACAAAGTTCCATGTAGAAGAAGTGTCACAGCAGTGTATCGTGATTTTTTGCAAAAAATATGCAGAAAAATGCTCATCTGTTTTTATAATGAACTAAAGAAAGAATTCAAGAGTATTACAGAATCCTACTATAGTCAATCAAACCTGCACAAAAAGAGGAAGAAACTGCTTGTATGATTGGTTTATAATTACTACTTACCCCCAAATTCTGTATGGAAAAATTATGTTCTTACCTGTTAATTTTCTTTCCTTTAGACGCAGCAGATGAATCCAGATACCAATGGGATAGCACACATCTACCAGCGGAGATAAAGAAACTGATTAACAAGTGGTCCTATTGGCTGGCACTCCTCCTGTATCTCCAGTATAGCTCCTTGCCCAAGCATCTGTAACCATCAATAGGCATAGCATGTAAAAAACTTCTTTCCCATAACAAATCTCAAAAGGCAATAATACAGAATACAACCATCAATAATAACAAACTTCGAAAGTTGGAAAAGAAAAAACCGACAGACAATATCCAGAAAGGGTGGGACTCTGGATTCATCTGCTGCGTCTAAAAGAAAGAAAATTAACAGGTAAGAACATAATTTTTCCTTCCTTAGCAACAGCAGCAGATGAATCCAGAGACCAATGGGATGTAGCAAAGCAATCCACAATTTGGGTGGGAAACAAATGCTGCCTCCGCAACAACCGAAGCACTAAACACATCTACCGCATGCGCCCCCACATCCAACCAGTAATGCTGAGAGAAAGCACTCTCGGAAGACCAAGTAGCCACGAGACAAAACTCCTCCAAGGAAAAAATCTCTGGACCGAGTCCAAGAAGTAGCCATCGTTCTGGCGGAATGGTCATGAAGTTCTTTCACCAACCGCTTCCCTGCCATCAAGCAAGCGTAAAGAATGTCCTCCTGGACCCATCGAGCGATGGAGGCTTTGGACACGGCCATACGTTTGAGGCGTTCCGTGAAGAATACAAAAAGGTGATCTAAACAACTAAAAGTTGTTAGAAACCTAGCTCGCGGAGAACGCTACGCACTTTCAAAAAATGCAGTGAATAAAAGCACGTCTCCCCATTTCTCCTCCCAGGAAGAAGGAAGGAAAAGTGAGAGTGTCATAAAAGAAAGGCTGACACCTCCTTAGAAAGAAATTATGGTACCGTCCGAACTGACACCCCAGATTTTGTAAATCAGAAATAGGAATCCCTGCCAAACAAGGCCTGCAACTCAGAAAACCGCCGAGCTGAAGCCATGGCCACAAGAAACCCCATGTTCAACGGCACAGCCCTTTAGAGTCTCAAAAGACAAGGATGAAATAAAGCCTTCCGTATACTGCGAAGAAGTACCTTAAGACTGTACTCCGGACAGGGCTTCCTAAGAGGTGTACAAGTATTCCGTTTAGGAACTGAACTACATGAAGCTGAGAAGTAATCGAAGAGCAATATACCTAGCCCTTGTAACAAGCTAAGAATGGCACTTGAAGCTGAAGGGAATTGAACGCTAAGCTCTTGGCAATACACTTGTGCCAAAAAAGAACTCTGGAAGGGTGCAAATGTTGAGAAGTACCCAAGAAAGGAAAAACCTCCAAAAGGAAGCAGAAGCCACAGGTGAAGACGTCTGTATCACCTGGATAAGAGAAGAAACAACCTGCTTCGCATAACCCTTACGCGTCAGCCATGACTTTTCAAAAGCTAGGTCGCAATACCAAAGTAGTACGAATATTCATGTTGATCAGACCCTAGGTGAGCAAATCCAGAGATACCAGGAAACTCAACAGTCTGGCTGTCGAAAGACTCATCAGATCCGTATAGCAAGGATGGCGCAGCCAATCCAGAGATTCTACAAATACTGTGCCCTGAAAGCGAGCTTGAGATGGCATATCCAAGCCATCATCAGCCAGGGGAAAACACTGAAAAAAGAGAAACCAGAGGCGAGAAAGAAGCCATGCTGCTACCCCTTCTGACTCCCACTCCCTATGCCCGCTGAAGAAGCTAGGAAGCTTAGAATTTTGAGATGAGTCCATGAGGTCTAGTTCCAGGAGATCTCACTTCCATAAAAAGAGCTGGAACGCCTGAGCCAAAATTCTCAATATCCAGGATGTAGAAGATTTCACTAGTACTAACATTTACCCTTTCTAGAGCGTACACAGCACTGTACACTGTAACATACAATAAATGGGCCATGCACAGATTTCACAGAGAGAAAGCCTATCCAAACTGTTTTCCTGACCCTTAAAATGATCTGCCAACAGAAGAGGAAGATGAGGGTCCACCCACTGAAGTAGAACCACAACTTTACCTGCCAACTGATTACATCACCTAATGCCCAGGCTGTAGAGAAATACCCCCATCATAATACTGACTGAAAAGACCTTCAGTGTCATTCCAGAAGAATGGTCTGATGCTCCAGAAATGCGCCAGAGTAGAAGAATGAACAAGTACTGAGTCGCCTCTTAAGACCAGACTCCTGGAGCTGAGGATGGAAGGCACCGAGCCCCCCAACCCGACAGCCCAGGATTATTGGTGGCCATGAGCTAGTCCAGCAAAGACCGAGGCATGCCTTTGAAAAGAGAAATATCGCTGAACCACCAAATCATACAGAGCGATGCTTGAGGAGCCTACCAAATAATTGGAATCCTGAGATACCGGGAACTACCGGAACAAAAGCGACTGCTGTAGCGTTATAATGGGAAAGCAAGCCAAAGTTCCCAGTGGAGTCAGCAACATGGATCCTAGAACCTGTACTCTTGGTCATGGTGACCGAAGAAGAATGCAAACCTGAGACTGTGACCCATCGCCCTAGTCTCTGGGAAGAAACACATTTCTCTCCTATATGAATAAAAACATCTCCCCGATATACCTACAAATAGTACAGGAGAAAAGAGCGCAGTGCAAATTCGAAGATTCACGTCCAAAGAACTGAGGAAAAGAAACCACCCTTTTCAGGTCAGTCAAATAGCCCGACTGGAAGACATCAGAATCAAGAAGTCAGTCAAGAAGAAATTAGGTGAATCGCCTGGTAGTGCCAAAACAGTACTACTGCCCACATTTTCTAAAATGTTCGTGAAGCCTTGGGTAGGCGAAATGGCATGTGCTAAACCCAAAAGCTCCAAGAGAGGCAAGCAAACCTAGTGCCGATTCGGAGTCCATAGTGAAAATGTAAATATTCTCCCAGTTTTTCTGCAAAAATGTGTAACCCTGAGAAACTAATTCAGCAGAATGGGATCCAGCCTGCCCAATGCCCCCGTCTTGAGCACCATGTAGTAAGTGGAACAATGTCCCTTATTTCATGAAGAACTACAAGAACTGCCCTGAGGACCAGTAACACTTAAAAGGGAAACACAAAACATAGGAGACTCCAAGAACGAACCGGAAACCTGAGGAGGATGCAAAGTTGCAAGCATCCTGAAAAATGTTCACAGCCCCCTGACCTGACATTATAGCATCTTCTCCCTCATGAGAAAGCCTGAAGAGTCATTGGAAGAAATCAAGATCCCCTCAGAATGAAGTGCAAAAGGTCAGGGAATGGCAGGATGAGAACGGTAGGATCTGTAAGAAGAAAGAAATTCTCCTAGGAAAAATCAAGTTTCACAATGTAAAGAGGAGTATACTGGAACCATGAAAACTGGAACCATGAAAACTCCATGCAACGTGAGCGAAATACGTATGTCCTTTAAAGTGAATACGTACTAGACGCAATCAAGATGCTGCATCTACCGCCCCGTGGAAAACAACAGCATCCTAACAGGTATCAGACAAAGCTCACATAGCACGTGCTCCTCCGCGGGTTTGATAGAATAGGTAACTGGCTCCTGGCTAGAAGGAGCTGCACAGCCCTTCCTGTCTGGTCGGGGGGGTCCGTCTAGCATGTGCCATGAGAAGATGGCGACAGGAGAAACCAGCGTGATTGATAAGCATGGAAATCTGAAGTCCAGGCCCTCTCAGAAATAGAGAAAGAGAGTCCTGGCCGCAGGAAGATGTAAAAAGTGTCATTATGCCCATAGAGACAGCCCGAACTTGGAAACTGTACTACTTTTAGGCATATATATCCTATGCCACTACTAGACACATGCAGCGCAGCACAGAGGCCCAAATAAGAAGGACAGTTACAAACAGGCAAAGGCTCAATCTGCAGGGACCCCAAGAGAGACAATGAGATACCCATGTGAAATACAGGGCACTATCTTACTGCTGATCTCACTGTGCCGTGAGTTGCCGTATGTCGGCTCAGTCCGGAGACAAACCGAGACTGGGTGACCTAGCACAGGTCAGAGTCTGTCTGGTAATCCCCTTGAGTGCTAACCCCAGAGTCCGATTAAACTAGCAGCTTCCTTCAAGGGAATACAGCAGGAACACAGACATAGACATATAAATCTGCCGAAGCTTGTCCCAAAGCTGGTGAAACATGTACAACTTGTCTGAACCAGAAAGGAGAGAAGCCGCGGCATACCCTGACCAAAGTCAACTGGAAATAAACTACCGGAATGCTGCAGCTCTCCCGCCATCACCGGAGATCCAAGCGCACGCCTGATTCTCGCTGACACATGGCCGCTGCATCAACGCTCCTAGAAACATAGTCGGATTCAAGCCTCGCAAAATTTACCCTGCCGCGGCCTGCATAGAAAGAAAATCAGACTCGGGGAATAACCAGAAGAATGGTGCGGTGCTTCCCACAGCGCCGGAAAAAACATGTCCCATCTCATGCGCGCTGCTATAAACCGGCACCTGCACAATCAGCTGCACATGACCGTGACAAACACCGACGAAAGAGAACCTCAGAATAAACAGGACTACTACTGCTGCACTGAAGCCCAACAAGGAGAACAAGTGCAAGCATGAAATCACACTGCTACTGTAGCGCTGTAACCAACAAGGAAACCAAGCGCGTGCATGCAAAGGGCGGGAAAGTTCCGGCCCCAACAGATTTCTAGTCATAAAACTTAAGCCTCATAAAATATCCATTCCTTAAACAAACGTTGACCGAACCCACAGTACTAAGACTCCCAAACAGAACCTGAAGTTCAAACAACAGTAAAAAAAAAAACATGCATACTCACAAGCTTGTTGTTACGGCCGGTTGAAGCCAGTAAGAGCTGGTTGTGCAGCAATAACAGGGCAGAATGTAGCAACTGTGGTCTCCTTTTTTTTCTTTTTTAAACAGAGAAGGGAAAGAAGAAAAAATTGAGACCCAGTCAGACCCTCTAGCAATGGAGGGAGGGTGAGGCGGGGACCCAGGTGTAACCCCTAAAGCCGGCACCGTTCAGCCGGACACCTCTGTCTAACTGAAGAGAAAATCTCAACAGGAGAAATAGTATTGCCAGCTTACTGAAGAGAAACCTCAACAGGAGAAACAGAATGGCAGTCTCACTGAAGAGAAACCTCAACAGGAGAAAATAAAGTTCCAATCAAAGCCAGAATCCAGGAGCTATTCGAATAGCGACCATCACCTGCTGGGAGATAGAGCATACTGGAGATACAGGAGGAGTGCCAGCCAATAGGACCACCTGTTAATCAGTTTCTCTATCTCCACCTGCTGGTAGATGTGTGCTATCCCATTGGTCTCTGGATTCATCTGCTGCTGTTGCTAAAGAAATGATGATATACTAATATGTGCGTGGAGATTGGTGCGCACAAAAATTGATTTATTGGTCTAATCAGCACTAATTGGTAATTAACACCTTGTAATTGATGGCAACAATTAAAAATTATGTGCATAACTTGGAAAGCATGATTCTATAAAAGGTGCCAATTGTAGGGCACAAATTTGAAAAAGTGCATGGGCAGGGGCGGCTCATGGACATTCATAAAGTTATGAACAGCATTATAGAATGTGTTTGATCCACCCACCTTGTAGATTCACACTAAGCACCATTCTAGCCAGTGCTGATTTTTAGGCATCATATATAGAATTAGGCCCTTAATGCATAGCAAAAAGAAGTATATCAAAACAAAATACATGTTACAGTAATTAAATGATATAATCTTTTATCATCCTTTAAATAGAGACCCTACATTAGGTATTCATTCAGAAAACAAAACCAATTTAGTAATACTTTGTCATTATAAAATATATATTCGTTGAAAAGGTTATACTACTGTTCCAATGTTTTTATTCGGTTGCTATCAACAATAAAAGCACAGACCACCTCCCAGGGTACCCAAGAATCTATCATTGAATCAATTTATACAGATTGAGGGTTTTTTTTTCCACAACTACTGGTTTGTCACAATTAAGGATTCAGCCAATCTAATCCATTGGAAGTAGTTTGAGAGCTTCAACACTGCACTATACAGAATACAAATGCTACAAATAAATTGGTTGAGAGAGAGGTAGGTCATTATTTTGCTCTGTGCTTTGATAATTTTGGGATAAAAGATAAATTGTAGGTTCCTTTATAAAGACAGTTTAAAAATTATTTATTAGCTAGTTTCCATAGTATAAAAACCTTTTCCCCATCATTTTTAAACTTTTAACTTTCTCCAGAGATAGAAACCTAACTGTCACACCTATAGTATTAACAGATAGCCTAGCTCAGTTTTCATCCAAGGCAAGGCAACTGATGGGATGTATCAATAGAAGCTTCGTCAGCCGCAAACCAAAAGTCATAATGCCACTGTACAGAACCATGGCGAGACCTCATCTGGAATACTGTGTGCAATTCTGGATGCCACATTACTGTAAAGACGTGCTTAGAGTTGAGTCGGTTCAGCGGATGGCCACTAGGATGATCTCAGGGCTCAAGGGTCTCTCGTATGAAGAAAGACTAAACAAATTGCAGCTCTACACTCTAGAGGAACGCAGGGAAAGGGGGGACATGATTGAGACATTTAAATACATTACGGGACGTGTCGAGGTGGAAGAAGACATCTTCTTTCTCAAAGGACCCTCGGTCACAAGGGGGCATCCGCTCAAACTCAGAGGAGGGAAATTTAATGGTGACATAAGGAAGTATTTCTTCACAGAAAGGGTTGTAGATCACTGGAACAAGCTTCCAGTGCAGGTGATCAAGGCCACCAGCGTGCTTGACTTTAAGAATAAATGGGACGTCCTCGTGGGATCCCTACGAGGGTTGAGTTAAGGAACTAGGTCATTAGTACTCAGACTTAATGGAGTGGGCAGACTTGATGGGCTATAGCCCTTTTCTGCCTTCATCTTTCTATGTTTCCTGCTCATCCCTAGCACATTTCTTATCATTTATAGTCAATTAATCTAATTAAGATAACAGGAGGCGTGTTTACTACAAACTCTTATTACACTTTATTATTTGCTAAGAATCAAACACTAAATAAAGCACAGAATATAATCTTGGCTCTTTATACTAGTCTAATATTCCTAGCACCTTAACAAGGTTTAATAAACAGCTCAATAATATTAAGATGCAGGCAGTAGTCCAGTAACGAGAGGGGTGCTATTCCCCTGAGTATCACATGTATGATTATCTCCCAGTTGGTGAGAGGATATATGTGTGCACATGATGCAAAGAGTTCTTAGCTCTCAGAGAACAAGTCTGTTCTCTTAAAGCTAGAGTAGTAGATTTGGAGGAGCTGACGGAGACAGAGAGGTATATAGAGGGAACCTACAGGGATGTTGTACAAAAGTCCCACCTCCAATCTGGCAGCACCTCTGCTGCCTTGGAGGAGAGAGGTCTCCTAAAAAAAAAAAAAAAAGAAAAGAGAGAGCATCACCCTAGTGCAGTAGGAAATTATTCTGTCGCCAGGGCCTGCCCACCAAGGGATGCAATATCATCTCATACTAAGAATATGTCTCCAGGGTCTTCAGCACAGAAAGGGAAAATTAGAACAGCTGTTGTACTTTGCAATTTTTCATTAACATGTAGACAGCTGGGTGGTGGTGGATGTGAGGATCGCCTGGTCACTTGTGTGCCTGGTGCATAGGCGGTGGAACTCATGTGTCGCATAGATAGTGCTGGGAAGTAACAGAGGAGTGGAGTCGGGACCAATGTGAAAAAATTGCTTCATCCCCCATCGCTGATGTCACTTGTGGTGCCCGCAACGACCATCCTCAAGGGCACCGAGAAGTGAGCAGAAAATCAGGACAACCCCTCACCCACCAGGAGCTGCCCACTGAAGCCCCCAAATGAGACTGCAGTGGCCTAAAAAGCATCAGAAGAGCGGAGAGATTCGGGACTGGAGTGGGAGAATCTCTCCACCTCCCCGATGCCGCCATCACTTGCAGAATCCATGACAACCATCTTCCAGGGCACTGTGAAACAGACAGAATGTTGGGGTAGCCCCTCATTCACAAGGAGCTGCCTGTTGAAGCCCCCAAATGACTGTGGTGGCCCAAAAAGGATTGGAGGAGCAGAATGAGTTGGGGCAGGAATGGGAACATTGCTCTGCCTCCCCAATATAGATGTCACTTGTGGGCCCGCTACAACCAAATTCCAGTGGAAACAGGCAGGATGGGGCAGCCCCTCATTCTTAAAGAGCTACCTGTTAAAACTTCCAAATGACAACAGTGGCCCAAAAAAGCATCAGAGGAGCAGACAGTCTGGGCTGGTATGGGAGAAATCGTTCTACTCCCCCCCCCCCCCCATGCTGATGTTACTCATGGTGCCCGCTCAGACACAATTATAGCAACTATAGGCTATAGTGAACCAATCTCTGCTCATGTGAGCCAACTCAGATATAATTACAGTGCCTAACCAAACTTACTTGCTACAGAATACTAATCTCTGAATGCAAGTTCACTCAAATACATCTACAGCACCCACCCAATCTCATAACAATTCTCTGCCTACTGATCAGCACCAGACGAACCAAAGCCTACTCCATCTCTCCAAGCAGTAGATCACATAACTCATCAGAACACAGAGTCCCATCATGGAATCACCCTATGATAAACTGCACCAACCACATGCACTGAGTAATCCCAACACCGTTTGATTCCCTAGACACCAAAAACCATGCCACATTCACATCACTAAAACAAACCAGGACAAACTAATAAGAATCTCAGCCACTTACACTAATGAAGTCATACTAACCTAATCCCATGTAGATATGTTAACACGAGATCAGTGGTCAACACGCGTAAAATCACAAAAAATCTAATCGATTAATTATAACCTGGCTTTCTATTCCTAACTGAAACATGAATAACAATGCAAAATGACCCCAGATTACAACTACTCTGCCCAGTAGATTACAAAATCATCTACCTATCGAGACCTGATCGAAGGAAGCGGCAGTCTGACGATCCTGCACAAATCATCTTTTTACATCAAAATCATGGAATCTAACACTCTCACCTCACTAGAATTACTAATGGTAGAAATAAATTGTGTCTCTTCCCAACGCCCCATCTGCTGCATCTGCTACATCCCTCCTGGAAAGTGGCTAGAAGCTGAACCACAATTTTCAGACATCATTTCAAGAACCATGGTACAATATGACTCTATCATAGGAGACTCAATCTCAAACTCCCAAACCCTGAAATTCCTCGACCTCTTAAATGCTAGACTTCAAACCCGTTTCAACAATCCACACATGAAAAGTGTCATCAGTTAGATCTACCTGCCTCCTCCATTTTAGCAAAAAGCACAAGCTACCTAGAATTTAATCCCCTATCCAAAGTACCTTGGTCAGACCACCTACTCCAAGAATTTACCATATTCTTGAAATATATATCAATAACCAAACCAACCCCTAAGTAGCCTCTTATTATGAAAACAAAGTAGCCTCTGAGTCATACTGGAATGAAATAGATAACATTACTATCCCTCTCCATCCCTGACCAAAACTTCCTTGTCCATTGGAAATCGATTAATGAACAAATCTTAAATAAACTAGCCCCACTCAAATGCAGGAAAAGAATCAAAAGATCATCAAAGAAATGGTTCGACTCAGCATTTACCGTATTTTTTGGACCACCAGACTCACCCACCTGTAGAGGAGAAAAAAACCAAGAAAAAAATATTTGTTTCAGAATTTTTTTCTTCTTGGTTTTTCCTCCTCTACATGTAGGTGAGTCTGGTGCTGGGAAGCCTGCAGCCGCCCAAAGCCCGCAGCCCGGTACCTTTTTTAGTGGTGGTGGTCCAGCATGGTCTCCTGGACGGCTGCCTTTGTCTTAGAAAAGCGATGCACAATGCAGTAGCACAATCTTTGCGCTTCCTGCCTGGTCCCTGGGGGGGGAGGGGTGCAGTGTATTCAGTCCATAAGACGCACCCTCTTTCCCACTCCCAAGTGGGCATCATATGGCTTTACATCAAAATTGATATAATAAGATATCTGGGAATAGTTAGTGCTAAAGTGTATTTGGTTAAACTTCCAAAAAGTACAAGCAGCTGGTCTTCAACAGCAGTAATCAAATGATTCTGAATTTGCTTTAAAAATCTGAATGCTTCCTGCTTTATCTTTTGTTCCCACTGATAAGAGTCCTAGAATATTTTGACTTACTGATGATGAAATTTCTTACTAAAGCAGAAGTCATAGTGGATTATTTTGAGGAAACAAATCGAGGCAGAATATGATGAAATCGACACAGGGAAGGAATTTTTACATTGTGAGTTTGGAACAACTATGAAAGTTTTAAACAATTTACCTAGATCAAATAATTCCGTTGAGACATGGCATTGCTGCTTTCATTCCCTAGTTTGTTATCACCCAACTATTTTGCGTCTGATTGCTGCTCTCAAAAGCGAACAGGCGTTTTTTTGAATGCAGAATTGAACTGTTAGCTGGCCAATAGGAGCAAAGGAAAAAGAAATATGCTGACTTTGACAAACACATCAAATATATGGTTGAAAAATTTGCACAAAACGACCTGATCATTTTCTTCATGGTATTGCTTATAATTTGTCTGGGAATTGTAAATTATATAAACATGTTATTAAATTCACTTTTTATAAATTAACTTTTTAAAAAACTAAGGCCCTCTTTTACTAATGTACGCTAACCGATTAGTGCGTGCTAAATGCTAACACGTGCATGTTAGTCTATGGACGCATTAGTGTTTAACGCGTGCTAATTTGATTAGCACAGTGGTTCCCAACCCTGTCCTGGAGGACCACCAGGCCAATCGGGTTTTCAGGCTAGCCCTAATGAATATACATGAGAGAGTTTTGCATATAATGGAAGTGACAGATATGCAAATCTGCTCAATGCATATTCATTAGGGCTATCCTGAAAACCCGATTGGCCTGGTGGTCCTCCAGGACAGGGTTGGGAACCACTGGGTTAGCATATCTTAGTAAAAGAGGGGGTAAGTCTTACAATCAATTTTTGAGCAAAAATAGCGTTTTTAGGTGTTTTGACGCATGCAGTTTGTACTAACAATTGTTGCATCCTACCAATTTATCAATTGTCACATGTACCAATTGTCTTAGACCAGGGATCTTAAAGTCCCTCCTTGAGGGCCGCAATCCAGTCGGGTTTTCAGGATTTCTCGAATGAATATGCATTGAAAGCATTAGACCCATCTAAAAGAATAACATTCTTAGTTCTAATATGGTTAACTTCAATAGCTTATAGAGTACTGTAGAGTATTGATAGGGAAATACTAGTGTACACAATCCTACAAAGTGTTTAAGGTCCATATTAAGTAGAACTTTAAAGACCATTAATAAAACTTTACATCTGCCCCTAAATTCAGCTGCAGCCAAATGCACAACATTTAACCTTTGTGAAACCTGGCTCCAAGAATAAAGCCTAGAGAACAACCAGCAATATTCTGAATTATTTCTAATTTAGTCAAATACTTATTTGGGGGGATAGAGTAACTAGAAGTTTATGTTTATGATAGACTTATACTGCCCTTAGTCCACTGGCAAAAAGCCTCTTATCTAGCTACGGTAGCGAGTGCCACATGTCAAATGCACCAAAGTCTGTTCAATCCATGTTGGCTTCAGTGCATTTACTGTGCCAGCCCACATTATTTGGCTTTATAAAAGAGGTCCAAAGTTAACAAAAAGGACCTACAAAACAAACAAGAAAGTGAGTAGGATATAGAATGAAGTGAATTACAGTAATCTAACTCAGTGTTTCCCAACCTTTTCAAACCATATGCACATCTTTTGTTCTGCAAAATTCATAGGTACTGGCACTATTTTATAAGTGTACCTGCAAATCGTATCTCCAACAGACACCAGATTCAAGCTGTTTCTTTCACAAGCATTCAGTAATATAGTACTACCAACAAACTACTATATTTTCAATCTCCATCTATCTCTTTGTAATGTGTTGATTTTATAAAGGCTTGATACAGAAAAGTTATGTCTCTTCAAGCATATATAATTTTAAAAATTAACACAAACTGAATAACACAATAGTTAAATGATTTTATCATTAGACAATATTCAGTTTTTACTTTTAGTTTTTAGATACTAATTAGCAAGTAACTCAATAAGCCAAGAACATACAAACATTTAAGATACATTATTCACTATTTTGTTTAAGAAAGGATTATACTTTTTCTCCTTCCTGGTTAAAATGGAATATGCTTGAACTAAATCAGAAAAGGCAGTTTCAATGAAGAATAAAGATCTGCAACTACTGCCTGGGAATCTTTCTTCATTAAAACTAAAGGATAATGTATTTTTTGGAGCCTAAAAGACCAGACACCTGTCTTGCAGTTGCCCTTCCTTTCTCCATTTGTCCTGAAGCTAGTAATGTCACACCCCACGAACACACCCCATATTGAGCTGACCTGTTCCGTGCATTAAATTGTACAGAAACCACTAACGCCCCTCCCTTATGCTGCTGACAGGTGAGAGAGTCCCTTACCTGAGCCCACACTGTGAAGAACTGGAGGCCACCGCCGTCCACGCTCTTCCACCGGTCACTCCAGGCCCATCTGCCGTCGAACCATGCTACTCCACCCCCAAGCACGAGCAGCAGCCCAGTGGCCGATCTCCCGCGGGGTCGCAACCCACTTAACCCCCGCCTCAACCCATTTACCGCTGCCCTCCAAGTTGCCATCTTCACGGAAGTGACCGAGACTGGCTGAGCTGCGTCTCGCGAGAGCAAATGAACGCGCGGATTCACTGACTGGCGCGCGGTGACGTTGGGTAGAGGCCGGTGCTGGTGGTCAGTTCGTTCGGCGTGCTGTTCGCTTTCTTGGCCGCCTGCTCCGCATTAATGGTTCACCTTATGCTACAGAGTTCGCTCCCCCGAAAACGTTTCTTTTTCCTACCTATTTCCTTCTCTTAATTCTACTTTCTTCTGGTGCCGTAGTTTGATCTGTGATAGAAGTTTTACAGTATTAACCCCTAGGGCATTCACAGTTGAGCTGAGCTCTTCCCTGCCTCACGGTATACTCATGCCTGAGTTGCTCACGTTAATTTCCACAAGCCATAGCTGGACTTCCTCTAAGCCCCTTTACACATAAAAGGAAGTCGCAGCTATGGCTCCAAAGTGTACACTTTGTAAGTGTAAGTGTTAATATTCTATACATTTACAGTACATGCACAAGGGACACAAATGCAGGCACCTAGTTATAGATCTACCCTTTAAGGTAGAGTTTCTCAACTTCTTCAAGCCAAGTACCCCCTAGCCAGGGGTAGGTAACTCCGGTCCTCGAGAGCCGTATTCCAATCAGGTTTTCAGGATGTCCCCAATGAATATGCATTGAAAGCAGTGCATGCAAATAGATCTCATGCATATTCATTGGGGACATCCTGAAAACCCGACTGGAATAAGGCTCTCGAGGACCGGAGTTCCCTACCCCTGCCCTAGTCTAACAAATATCAACCTGAGTATTCCCCGCCCAAGCTCCGCCCCATAATAATAGTACTAATTTTAATGCAATTTCTTCCATCCATTTTTCATATATACACACACACAATATAATCTTATTAATACATAATGGTAACCACAAATTTATTATTTTTTTTTAAAAAACACCTCAAAGCACACTGTACACAGAGAAAATGTTAATTATCATTTATGTTTTGTTTGGTTTTTTCAGAGGTCAAGGCAGATAACATTAAAATATGCAATATCACCTCAGTAACAACTATAGAAAAATAGACAAATATAATGCAAAATATAGACAGCAGATATAAATTCTCAGAACTGACACATTTCCTGTGGCGTACCAAGGGGGCGGTGGTCCGCCCCAGGTGCAAGCCCTGAGGGGGTGCTCCCGGTCCGGTTCCCCCCCCCTGCGTCCAGTTCAGCCCCCGACGTCCGGGTGTCGCGTCTGGATTCCCTCCCCCCCCCCCCGGCCTTCCCACACCATTTACCTGGGGAAACAGCCTGCAGCAAGATCGCGATGCCAGCGATCGTTGCGCTGCTGCGCTGCTTCGGCTCTGTTTCCTTTGCCGCGGTCCCACCCCTCCTCTGATGTCAGAGGAGGGGCGGGACTGCGGTGGAGGAAACAGAGCCGAAGCAGCGCAAAGATCGCTGGCATCGTTATCTTGCTGCAGCTGGACAAGCTGGGGCTCTTCTCCCTGGAAAAGAGGAGGCTTAGGGGGGACATTATAAAAACTTTCAAGATCATGAAGGGCATGGAGAAGGTAGACAAGGATAGATTCTTCAAACTACGGGGAACCACAGGCACAAGAGGGTACTCGGAGAAACTGAAAGGGGAGAAGTTTAGAACAAATGCCAGGAGGTTCTTCTTCACACAGAGGGTTGTGGACACATGGAACGCGCTCCCGGAGGAAGTGGTCGGGCAGAGTATGCTACGGGGATTCAAAGAGGGATTGGATGGATTCCTGAAGGATAGGGGGATTGAGGGATACAGATAAGGGTAGATAAGAATATGGAAAGAGTATAGATAAAAACAAGGGGGCTATAGTGCTAAATCAAGATAACATGACAGGTCATGGACCTGATGGGCCGCCGCGGGTGCAGACTGCTGGGCACAATGGACCTCTGGTCTGACCCGGCGGAGGCAAATTCTTATGTTCTTATGTAACACATAAAACCGAACTAACACAATCAGAACTGTCCCAAGCATCACCTGCAACTATTCCATATGTACTTCTGATGTCATGACAATTCAGACATAATTTATGTTATGTTATGTTATGTTTGGAATAATGGTTACATATATGAGGTTCAATAAAAGAAAATTTTCACTGCTTGTTTCTATCCTGACCATTTATTCCGTTTCATGGTCATTACAAAAAATATTATTTTACATGGGGGGGGGGGGTGTCAAAAAATGATGGGCTCCGGGTGCCACATACTCTAGGTATGCCACTGCACATTTCTATCACTAAATTGAAAATAAAATCATTTTTTCTACCTTTGTTGTCTGGTCACAAAGGGTTCCTTTTATGAAGCCGTGTTAGCGGTTTAACGCGCGTAATAGCGTGCGTTAATTTTCCAGCCGCGCTTGCCGCTACCACCTCCTCTTGAGCAGGCGGTAGTTTTTGGCTAGCGCAGGGGTTAGCGCGTGCTAAAAAATTGTATGGGATAAGCCGCTAACGCGGCTTCGTAAAAGAAGCCCAAAGAGTAGCATGGGATTTAAACCCACAACCTCAGGGTGCTCTAACCACTGTGCCACACACTCCCCACAAATGTTTGCCTAGGACCCAATATAGTGTTAATCCAGCCCTACCAACAGTGGCAGTTTACCTATTCATTTGCAGGTCAATGTGTTTGCATTTAACACCATGATGGTGCAGGGTAAGGGGTCAAAATTTCTAGGCTAAATTATTTAAACGATTTTTGTTGTGTATAAACAACATTGATAGTCTTTTCTTTCCTAGTTAACAGTCTGTGTATAAGGGTTCCTTTTTTTAACTTGGGGCACTTGCCTAACCAGTATTCGAAATGAGGGGACCTCCTCACTCTCTTCTCTGAGCAGAGTTTTCCAGGTTCTCTTTACTTTGGGTTGCTGCTGGAGGGAGAGGTGCCATCTCATTGCTTGCCTCAGGTAGCATACTGCCCTAAGTTACCTCTGGACAGTAGTGGTGCTGGAAGGAGGTGAGCATGGCATAAACTGCTTTTACTTTGAAATGTGCTACAATACCACCTCCAAATTCAAGCCCCAATGCACAAAAGATTTCTGTGCCAGTAAGACTTGTTAAAACAGTCTTACTGGCATGGAAACCTTCCTCCCAATGTTCAAAAGGGTTTTCCATGGCTGCTACCAATTGTCGTAGCTGCCAATGAGAAACCTATGCAAATGCATTGCAAGGAACTCATTAGCATTCTAATGGACTCTCCTTGTAATGCACTCATAATTTTCTGGCAGCTCTGTGTAGCCACAGTTTTAATGGGCATAGTTGTATGTGTGTGTTTCACATGCACAACAGCTGTGCCCATTAAAATTGTTTTATGTTCAAATGATTTTTATTGATGAAACTAGCAAACCAATGGTAAACAGAGACTAAACATTTCACAGTTGAGTAAGAAACAATGGAAGAACAGCATCAGTAGAAGAAAATGGTCATCATCAGTTTTATAGATAATATATAACAATCCCCTTCCCAACCAATCCCTACTAACTGATTAAAGTCATAATGCAACAGCAAATCACCCCAGGGCTCATGGCTCTTATAAACCCTGGCAAAGTCCATCCATCATCCCTCCCCCCATTCTGATGTAAAATCTGTTATAATACAACTCAATTGAAAAAAAACAGACAAGATTGCTATCAAAAATAATAACTTTACGGACTGTAATTGCCCCTCCTAATCTCCTCCTCCTGCACAAAAATGCAAACCTGCAATCCCCCCTCCCTTCCCCCTGCAACCATTTAAAATTGTTTTTTGTTTTTTTTAAATGTCCGCAGTCCTGCTCTCCTGCCAGCTCATCTGATTGCAGCAGGGGAATCCCCAATCAGCTGAGTTAGCAGGACTCCCCAAAGCCACCGATCAGCAGGCTCCCTCTGACGTTCATCATATTTGTTTGGGTCTTCCCCTGCAGGCTCAGCTAGTAGCAGCCCCAAGCTTTGTGCATCTTGCCCTTAGTACTTAAATTTTTCTCACATGACCTGACAAGAAGTGAAATGCTAAGGCACCTCATTTGCTGCTGCTACTACAGTGTTGATTTCATGACAACCCTTACACAGAAATATGATCTCTAGAGGTAGCACCTTGAAACTCCACTAGCGGTTGCTGCTGCCTGGCCCAATATGGACCAGAATTTTTCAAAGACAGGTCTTGGTAGGCCATGAAAGGAGGAGGGATTGGGGAACCGGTGAGGGGGAGGGGGGTCTTCTGGTGTGGGGAGTAATTGTCATGTGGGATTCAACACTTGGGGAGGCCTTCAGGTTGGGGGAGACTGGGGAGTTTAATTTGAAGAAGATGTCTGCATGAGAAGGGTTTGTGCTTCAGGTTGCTCTGGGAGCAGCTTTTTAAAAATGTTGCCAGCTTCTTTAAAATATAGTCCAGGAGCATCAGGCTGCATCTTGTGTCAGCTTGATGCTCCCATACTTTTTGCTGGGGTTATTTTACTGGCTATAACAGTGGTCTCAAACTCACGGCCCGGGGGCCAAATGCGCCAGGCACTATTTTGAGGCCCTCAGTATGTTTATCAAAATCACAAAAGTAAAATAAAACAGTTTCTTGATCATATGTCTCTTTAGCTATAAATGACAATATTATTAAGACTTAGCCAAAAGGAAAGATTTATAAACTACAAAGAGTTTTACCTCATGCAAAACTGTCATTTCTTTAATAAGACATTAACTTTTTTTTTTTTTTCTGAGGCCCTCCAAGTACCTACAAATCTAAAATGTGGCCCTGCAAAGGGTTTGAGTTTGAGACCACTGGGCTATAACATTATTTATTTATTTATTCAATTTTCTATACAATTCTCCCAGGGGAGCATAGAACAGTTTACATGAATTTATTCAGGTACTTTTCCCTGTTTGTCCTGGCAGGATCACAATCTATCTAATATACCTGGAGCAATGGAGGGATTAAGTGACTTGCCCAGGGTCACAAGGAGCGTCGTGGGTTTGAATCCACAACCTCAAAGTGCTGAGGCTGTAGCACCACACTCTCCCCACCTGGTGTTCACCACAAGCTACATTTTAATATTTACATAGTATACGAGCTGCTTTACATGCATTTGCATGTACTATGTATCACAGGGTAAACTAAATTAGTGGTTCTTAAACGGAGGACCCCCCTGCCAGTCGCATATAATAGAGGTGACAGGCATGCAAATCTGCCTCACACATATTCATTAGGAATATCTCGAAAACCTTACTGGCTGGGGATGCCCCAGGAAAGGTTTAAGAACCACTGACCTAAACAATCTAATCTAATCTGATTTGATATTTGTGGATCACTCTGTGCCTATAAAGGTTCAAGGCGATTTATAATTAAACAAGAGCCCATACAATATGGGGAACTGTTATAGCATTTTACAATATTAGAAGAGACTAGGCAAGCATGGGAGGGAGGGGGCTTGCAGGAAAACCAATACAGGCAGGGTTATAAAAATCAGAGCCTGGGTAACTCTAGGAAATCCAAAGGGTCATCCTGTTGAAAGGTTTTTGGTTTAAAGGAATGCTGTGTTAGGGCACTGAAACCAGCATTAAAGTCCTTTAACATTGTTAGGGGAATATTACATGAGTTAGTTCCCTAACAAATTTTGATAACTACACTTCTAAATCTTCCCTGAAGACACTGCTATTTTCACAGGCATTTGGAGTATCTGTTAGGATAGGGCAGGCTGCATGTCCGCATGAACAACTACTTCTCTGTCTTTGACTTGGTGGACCATGGGAAACTGTTACAATGCCTAGATGCAATTGGAATCAGAGGAGAGGTATTAAACTGGTTTTGAGGTTTCCTCATATCCCACACCTACCAAGTCCATTTAAATTACAGTCTCTCTGATACATGGAGCAATTCATCTGGAGTGCCACAGGGGTCACCATTATCTCATCTGCTCTTCAATGTTTATATGTCCTCATTGGGTACGCAACTATCCCAGCTGGGGATAAAACTCTTTAGCTACGCTGATGACTTCATGATAATTATCCCATTCAATACCTCTATCTCAGAAGTCACCCCCAAAGCAACAGAGGTACTAAATTGGATGGAGCAATGGATGAATGAGTTCAGACTAAAGCTAAACCCAGAAAAAACAAAAATTTTTATAGCATCGTCACACCCACTTGACACTAAAGCATCACTGTGCATCAGTGCATCAATGCATTAGTCATCCCATTCAACCCGCTATGAAGGTATTGGGAGTAACACTGGACCAGAGTCTGACCATGAAAGACCAGGTAGACTCCTTGATTAGAAAGATCTTTCTCACCCTCTGGAAGCTGGGCATCGACATGGCAGATGAGGTTCAACACGGATAAGTGTAAAGTGATGCATGTTGGTAACAAAAATCTCATGCACGAATACAGATTGTCCAGAGCGGTACTTGGAGAGACCTCCCAGGAAAGGACTTGGGATTCTGATCGACAAGTCGATGAAGCTGTCCACGCAACGTGCGGCGGCAGCAAAAAGGGCAAACAGAATGCTAGGAATGATAAAGAAGGGGATCACGAACAGATCGGAGACGGTTATCATGCTGCTGTAGGGGGCCATGATGAGCCCTCACCTGGAGTACTGCGTACAGCACTGGTCACTGCACATGAAGAAGAACACGGTACTACTCGAAAGGGTCCAGAGAAGAGCGACTAAGATAGTTAAGGGGTTGGAGGAGCTGCTGTACAGAGAAAGATTAGAGAAACTGCGCCTCTTCTCCCTCGAACAGAGGAGATTGAGAGGGGACATGATCGAAACATTCAAGGTACTGAAGGGGATAGACTTAATAGATAGGTAGGAAGAACGAGAGGGCACTCTTTAAAGTTGAAAGGAGATAGATTCTGTACAAACGGAAAGAAGTTCTACTTCCCCCAGAGAGTGGTGGAAAACTGGAACGCTCTTCCAGAGTCTATCATAGGGGAAAACACCCTCCAGGGATTCAAGACAAAGTTAGACAAGTTCCTGCTGAACAAGGATATACACTGGTCTTTGACCAAAGGGCCGCCGTGTGAGAGGACTGCTGGGCATGACGGACCACTTGTCTGACCCAGCAGTGGCATTTATTATGTTCTTAAGTGTGGGGGTTTGCAGCGTGCTCCACTGAGGTCTTTTTATTTTTTCATATATCATCTTGATGTATCTCATGATTAAAAGGCATTACATCAAGCTACTGAATAAACTAAAGAAAAATATCCCCTACCAGGATCTCTAATTAGAAAATTAATGGTATATAATAAACTAAGGCTGGTACTGGGCGTCCCTTATATGGTGATTTAGTTTAGGATGAGCTGGGAAGGGGTTTGATAGAAGCTCCAGTGATAGAATGGTTAGAATAGACTAGACTGGGCTTTAATGGCGAATCTGGCAGAGGAAACCTAAAGACAGTACTGGGCAGACTTCTATGGTCTCTTGCCCAGAAATATTAAAGAGAAGACAATCTAAACATGAATATATAATGAGTGAGAATGTTGGGCAGACTGGATGGACCATTCAGATTTTTATCTGCTATCATTTACTATGTTACTATGTATAGAAGCTTGACTGCTATGGGGCTCATTTTCAAAAAAAGATAGACGTCCAAAAGACGGCATAAACTGTCACTTGGACATCCTAGTCGCCAGGATGTCCAAGTGTCAATTTTCAAAACCGTCTATCTAGACATCTTGCTAGATTTTTTGCCTGTTGTGCATCCAAAGTTCAAGGGGATGTATTGGAGGTATGTTAAGACGGGCTTAACACTTGGACGTCTTGCAATGATAATCAAAACTTTCCTGTCCTGGATGGAACTTAGAAGTCGTGGTGTTCACTCGCGGGGGACATCAGAGTCCAGTCCTCCGCGGCTGTTGTTGGGTGACATTGTATACCATGTTTTACTATTGCAGTTGTGCTTTCTGTTGTTTTGCATAATAAAACAGATTTGAACATAAAAGCATCTAAGTGCCAAAAAGGAACCCAAACTGACCAGAAAACCACTGGAGGGATAAAGTAATGAACCCCCCCCCCCAACACACACAAACAAACATTCCCCCAGTGGTCACTGACTCCCCTCCCACCCCACAAAGATCTGAATGAAACTGTACATAACTGTCTCTAGAACAGCAACAACTGGTATGGGAATGTCTAGTAGAGCAGCACACAGATGTTTTAAGTAGCTTGGTGGTTGGGCTAGTGAACCATAGAGAGGAAGACCCAAGCCCATAAGCCACTCTAAATACTACATTTATGGTGGAAAGTGTGAGCCCATGAAAACCCTACCACTGTATACTGCTATATAGGTACTACCTACAGTGGAGTGGGAGACAGGTTTTAGGGGAGTTTTGGAGGGCTCAGGATAAATTATAAAGGAATTATAGTGAGATGTATATCTGGCACCCTTTATATGAAGTTCACAGCAGTACTCTCAGGTGCCCCAGTGCTCTGTTGACATTGTCTGTGTGGCCAGTCCATTACAATGCTGGCCTCTCTCTTGTCCAAATGGTCTGAATTAGAACATAAGAATACCTTACTTGGTCAAACCAATGGTCCATCTATCCCAGTATCCCATATTCATGGAGGCTAAGCCAAGTCATAAATACCTGGTAAAAACCTAAATAGTAGCAGCATTCCATGCTATTGTCACATGTCTGTCTCAACAGCAGACTATGGACTTTTTCTCTAGGAATTTGTCTAAGCTTTTTTTTAACCAGCTACTTTAACTGCTCTTACCACATCCTCTGGCAATGCATTCCAGAGCTTAACTATTCTCTAAGTGAAAAAATATTTCCTCCTATTGGTTTTAAAAGTATTACTCTTTAACTTCATTGAGTGTCCCCTAGTCTTATAAATCTTGATGCAGTAAAAAATCGATCCACTAGTACCCGTTGAACACCACTCAGGATTTTATAGACTTCAATCATATCTCCCCTCAGCCGTCTCTTTTCCAAGCTGAGAGCTCTAACCTCTTTAGTCTTTCCTCATATGAGAGGAGTTCCATCCCCTTTATCATCTTGGTCGCTATTTTTTGAACTTTTTCTAGTGCTGCTATATCTTTTTTGAGATAAGGAGACCAGAACTGAACGCAATACTCAAGGTGAGTTTGCACCACTGAGTGATACAGAAGCATTATAACATTCTTAGTCTTGTTAACCATCCCTTTTCTAATAATTCCTAGCATCCTGTTTGTCTTCTTGGCCACCGCTGCACATTGGGCAGAAGGCTTCAGAGTATTGTCTACGATGACACCCAGATCCTTTTCTTGAGTGCTGACCCCCAAAGTGGTCCCTAGTATCTGATAACTATGATTTGGATTATTCTTCCCAATGTGCCTCACTTTGGATGTGTCCACATTAAATTTAGTCTGCCATTTAGACGCCCAGTCTTCCAATTTCCTAAGGTCTTCCTGCAGTTCTTCACAGTCCGCATGCATTTTAACAACTTTGAACAATTTAATCACCTCATTGTGGTGAAATTGTAGTTCCAATTTCCAGATCATTTATAAATAAGTTAAATAACACCAGTCCTAGTACAGATCCCTGCGGTAAACCACTATTTACCCTCCTCCACTGAGAAAAAGGGCCATTCAACCCTACCCTCTGTTTTCTGTCCAATAACCAGTTCTTAATCCACAATTGAACATTGCCTCCTATCACATGACTCTTTAATTTTCTCAGGAGCCTCTCATGAGGAACTTTGTCAAAAGCCTTCTGGAAATCTAGATACATTACATCAACCGGCTCGCCTTTATTCACATGTTTATTCACTCCTTCAAAGGGGGACGGGTCAAAAGTGCGCGAGGACAAAGGCGCTCCGACAACCGAGCGTGGACAACTGAGCATAGGGATTAATTGCGCCAAAGAAAAACCGTATTTTAAAGGGCTCTGATGGGGGGTGTGGGGGGGAACCCACCACTCTACTTAATAGGGATTGCGCTGCCTCACGCTGCCTTGTTGGAGGGTGTGGGGGGGTGTAACTCCCCACATTATACTGAAAACTTAACTTTTTCCCTAAAAAACAGGGAAAAAGTTGTTTCCAGTATAATGAGGGGGTTTACAACCCCCCAATGCCAGCATGATCTCTATTAAGTAAAGTGGGGGGGGGGGTTCCCCACCAACACCCTCCGTCGGAGCCTTTTAAAATACGTTTTTTCTTTAGCGTTCATTTGTCCGTGCTCGGTTGTCGGCGCGCCTTTATCCTCGTGCGCTTTAGACTATGAACCCCTTCAAAGAAGTCAAGCAAATTGGTGAGGCAAGCTCTCCCTTGGCTGAACCCATGTCCCGGGTGGTATGCTGTCCACCTGGTGCTAAAATCCAAGAAGTTTCAGAGAGATTACCAAGACTCATCAAGCCTGATGACTATTATCCAATGCTGCTCATCCACATTGGCACTAATGATACTGCCAGGTACCTCTGCAAATGCATTGAAAGTGACTTTGTGGCTATGGGAGAGAAGGTGAAGCAGTCAGGTACACAGGTGGTATTCTTTTCCATCCTCCCTGCCTCTGACTTTGGATGTTTTGCGGGAAATGTCCAAAGTTGAATTTAGATGCTCTATCAAAAATGCCCCTCGATGGGCTCCTTTTACTAAGCTACGCTAGCAGTTTTAGTGCGCGCTGCATTGCCACATGCGCTAGATGCTAACGCCAGCATTGAGCTGGCGTTAGTTCTTGGCGTGAAGCATGGGGTAAGCGCGCGTGGCAATGCAGCGCATGCTAAAAACGCTAGCGCACCTTAGTAAAAGGAGCCCTATGTGTTTTTCACGTGTTCCAAATATTCAGGATAATTTAGAAAACCATCTTATATTGTTATTGCTGATTCATTAATGCTGATTGTCTGGTCCTTAAAATTATCTACAATTATTAAGTAATTTATCATATAGTGAAAGTGAATTTCTTCAAAGAATGACATATGGAGGACTGGATTGAAGTTTCAGATATATTAGCAGATCACAAATGTGCAAGAAATCTGCAAGTCAGTTTGTTGTACAATGTTGAAATAGTGTGTCTTTTATCTAGTTTTTAATTTCCTGGAATTTAAAGATGAATGAAATGTAAAGAAAGCAGTGTGCAAGCAAAATCTTCCTCAATGAGACCTGTAAGTCCTTTGCCTGAAAGTATTAAAATATGTGTTGAGTAAAATTCCTTTGTGCTATAACTGTTTGTGCATTTTTTTTTTTTTTCCTGTGGATTCATTTGCCTTACTGAAATTGCAGGACCCAAAACCTTGCAGCAAAATTGTGCATGTAACTTGTAGGTTTTTTGCTCTTTTTTGCCCTACTTTCATCTGCAACTTAAACCTGGTCCTATGTTGTTTTCTTTAGAAAAACACTACAGTGCGAAAATGAATCTAACTGGGATTAATCTCAAAACTATCAGAGCTGTCAACCCTCCCTGTTTAAGATACAGACTCCCTTGTATTTGTCCAAAACAATGACCATTTCTCTATGTTCTCCCTTCTAAAAATTACCTTACTTCAATGCACTTCAATGGGAGATTAAGGCATCTCCTTCTTCCTGCTCCCAAATCTCTCTCTTAAGAGCTTTTAAGTGTTGGCTGTACAAACTATTGGTTTACACAAGTGTGAACAATGGCACGTACTAGCAAGCACAAGAAGTATCTTATTTCAGAAAAAAGTAGTCAGTTCCCAGAATGACAATATTTCAGGCTTTGAGAACCTTCCATTATGAAATAATACTAACCATTTTGGGGTCTAATTGTGTAGAAGTAGACAGTGAAAAACTAAGTAATATTGAATGATGAGATGGCCATCATAAACCCTTAGGGGCTCATAATCGAAAGAGAAAAACATCCAAAAACCGGCCTAAGTCGGCACTTTGATGATCATAAACGAAAGACGTCCAAGTGCTGATAATCAAACCGGGTTTTGGACATATTTCTAAATGACCTAGGCCTTCATAGTGCCGTTGAACGACCATAGCTAAACGGAGCGTTTCAAGAGAAGTGTCAAGGGCGGGACGAGGGCAGGCTTAGACTTAGTCGTACAGCATGTATAACCAAAGGTTTTACAACAGAGCCTAGATGGAACTTGGACGTTGTGACTTAGACCATTTAAAACATGGTCTAAGTCACAAAAACCCACCTAAAGTCACCAGATAAGCACTGCAAACAAATACTACCCCAGTGATCACCGACCCCCCCACCCCATAAAAATCTTAATCCCCTGGGTTGGGACCATGTGCCTAAGGCCCCGCCCACAGGAGGGGCCTAAGGCTCCAGGGCCTATTCTGGTTGGCCCAGGTGCCTCAGGTCTCACCTGTGGGCGGGGTTTGAGCCACCTGGGCCAATCTGGCCCCATTCCTGAGCTGGCTGGCCTGCTGGACGGGCGAGCTTGGCACCCGTCTGTCCGTCCAACATTTTTTTGAGGTATGGGGAAGAGGGGGGGTGGGGGTCATGAGGTCGGCCTGGGGGTTACGGGTTGGCGGGGGGGCCGGTCGGAGGTTTGGGAGGCGGTCATTGGGGGGGATGCGTTGAGGGCAGGAGGGCCTGGGATCTCTCCTGCCCGTATTTTAGTGGGGGGTGGGGGTTAGAAGGGGTCGCGGGCCAGGAGGGCTTGGGCTCCCTCCTGGCCCCAACGGATTCGGCCCGGGGGGGAGGGTTGGGGATCGCGGGGCAAGAGGGCTTGGGCTCCCTCTTGCCCCGATCGTACTCAGCGGGGCCAGGAGGGCTTGGGCTCTATCCTGGCCCGATTGGAGGGGTGGATCACTGCAGGAGAGATGGGTCATCTCTGCTGCAGCTATAGCGATCCCAAGTGCCGCGTTTGGCAGCACTTGGTGGTATCGCTATTGCGGCAGGGGAGATGACCCATCTCTCCTGCCCCGATGGTTGCGGTGGGGGGTTGGTATGTTGCCGGGCCGCTGAACTGATTGCGCCAGCCGCCATCAGCTCAGCGGCCCTTTTTTCGGCACTTATACCTGTTTTGACTTGGTCTAAGTCAAAACATATAAGTGCCGACTAGGCAATCCATCAAATTTTTTTGTTATACATGTTGTACGCCTAGGTATAGGTCAGCCCACCTCCCACCCACTGCCCGCCCTTTCCCCTCCTCTAAAAATACCTCTTTTCTCTCTGTGCGTTTAGAGTCAGGGGAAAGTCCTAAGCTGGTTTTAGATACGTCTATAACCAGCTTTGATTATGGGTACTTGGACAATCAGGCTTTTTGATTGTCCAAGTAGCCATTTAGGCCACTTTTTAGACTTTTTTTTTTATTATGAGCCCCTTACTTTTTATTTAATTTATATGCATTGTGATTAAGAAATTTACTTCTCCAAATATACAGGCCATACTCCCCTTATTATTGTGGTCTAAGAAAGGATTTACAATTACTGTATTCCGTCTGTTCATTTATTTTTTGATGCCTTATATTAACTTTATTCTATTGTATTTCTGTAACAAGAAGTTGTTTCTCTTGTAAATTTTGTTGAAAATATAAATAAAGAATTAAAAAAAGATATCTGTATCTTTCTTTAAATATTATGCAGTCCTTTTAAATTTTTTGTTTTAATATAATTTATTCATAACCTCCATTGTTTTACATGCATTATTTATACATTTTTGTTCCTATTTTATATATTTCATTATGTGTTTCAATATACATATATATATATATTGCTTTCACATGTTGTCCCTTTTTTATGTTTCATTTTATACATATGCTCATATTGCTTTTTTAATTTTGACCGTATTTTAATTATATTATATTTCTAATCATGTTTTTTATGATTTTATTAATTGTATCTTGTTGTTATTTTATAGATTGACTAAACTCCTGATGCAGCCCCTGTGTAGGCGAAACATGGCTGGTGTTGGATCTCTTTATATACATTGTATCTCCACTACAATAAGCTGATTTTGGTTACTTCAGTTCTGCATGGTCCTGCGGTATGTAAACTGTTCTATTATTTTGGCCACTAACAATTTATAAAGCCAAAATTATCCCTTCAAGTAGCTTGGTCTTTTTAAGATGAACCATTTATACAGTCAGACCCATCACTGACCACTTACCATAAGTGCTTTTGATTTTTGACCTATTTATTGCTTGTGCTCATTTTCTCTGCTACTGTGAATTTCTCCCCTTTTTGCAGTATATTGCTCTTGAAGGGGACCTTAGCAGTCATTCTAGCTTTCATCTTGAAATAATCATAAGCTTTATTTGCCACATATAAACAAAAGAATTATGAAAGCAACAACCTTTTGCTTGGCCCAATAAATCGAATTACAAGCTACAAAGATTCTAGTCCCATTGTAAATATATTGTCTAACTAAACCGTATAACTCCCCCCTGGGCATTCTGCTAATTGAACGAGACTGTCTTATCTTTACCCTTCTCCTCTATGGCCAGCTCCAGACTCTGTCCCTTCTACTGTGCTGGCAGTATTTAAACCAAACTCAAAGCCCAATTCTTTGAATATACTTTCAATTCCAGGGACTGTCTCTTCTATGTTTTGATGTACAGCGCTGCATATGTCTAGAAGTAGTAGAGAAATTATTTTTAGTAGTAGTAGTAGTTATCTATAGTATATATTGACCTTGCAAATGTATATAAACCATAATGATATTGCTTCTTAATTCCTTCTCTCTAAACTAAACTTGATTAGCCATTCCTCATGTGGCAAATGTTTAATTCCTTTAATTAATCTGGTTGCTCTATTGTCTCTCAATATTGGAAGACCACACTATCAATCATATTTCTAATCTAGCATTAGAGTTATTAACACTGTGCAAGGATGAAAGTTTAATCTCTGCCCACAGTTCTTGGTGTTAATTTTTATCTGCTTCATTTTAATATTATAATAAAATTTACAGCCTGTCATCAATCATTCTCCGTGAACTTTTATGTATTGCTGTAACCAATTTTTTTTATCACTTAGCTAATATGCAGCATGTTCATTTATATCGCTATGATACACGACCTACATTAGTCTTTATTGGAGTCCATTTGGCATAAATTTGCCCCATTCTTACTTTTGAGCCTTTATAAACAGAAAAAAAAACACATTAGCCACCAATCCACTCACTACAGAATGTTTAAAATGATGATTTATAGTTTTGACCTCTTGCCTCTGAATTTCCTATGCAATCTTGAATCTAGTCCTTCAGGCTTTGGGCTTTTTTTTCCTTCCCTTTAGAGATTCATTGGCGCTAGTTACTTCTTCACTTGCCATACTTTCTCTTTGTTACCATACTTTATGCAAATTATTCTATGTATAATTGTTACTTGCCTAATCCACCAATATGTAGGTCCTAAGTGACATACAAAAAGTAAACCTAAAACAATATCAGATACAAAACAACCCTTAATTATCAGTAGCATCATTTTTTTTTAAATTAGAAAGTTTTTATATCCTGCCGAAAGCTCAGATAAGAAGAAATTTGTCTCAAATATAAAGGGAAAGCTGCAGTAGAGGTTTCTACTGTGGCCCGGAATGCTAAATGCTCTGCCACTGCTCCGATGCTCATAGAATTGCTATTAGCATCGGAATTCCTATGAGCGTTAGAGCAGCGTCGGAGCATTTAGTGCTCCAGGGCCATGGTAGACTAGAAACCTCTACTGCAGCTTCGTAAAAGAGGGATTTAGTTGCTTGAAATTGGAAGGTAAAGTCAACAATTTGTTTAATATCGAATACTAGATGGAAATTCAAGTAAATAGTGCCAACTTACTACTGCTACTACTATTTATCATTTCTATAGCACTGAAAGGCCTATGCAGCGCTGTACATTTAACAAAGATGAAAGATCATAAACTGAAGCTTAAACCCAGACAAAACAAAATTCCTCCTCCTCGAAAATAACAAAGTCCCAACCATAACCAATATAGAAATTAACTCAATCAATTACCCCATTCAACCCACCCTAAAACTACTAGGAATGACAATAGATAGATGCTGCACCATGCAACCACAAATCAATAAAACAATACAGAAATCATTTGCAGTTATGAGAAACTTAAGACAAGTTAGAAAATTCTTCGATAGAACACAATTCCGGCTCTTAGTACAATCCCTAGTCCTAGGCCTTTTAGACTACTGCAACATTCTCTACCTCCCCTGCCCAGCAACAATGGTAAAACAACTACAAACAATCCAAAACACAGCACTGAGACTCGTCTTTTCATTAAGGAAACATGATCACATCACAAAGGCATACCTCAACTCACACTGGCTCCCAATTCCGGCAAGAATACTATTCAAATTCTACTGTGTACTATTTAAAACCATAAACGGTGACAGCCCAACCTACCTGAACAACCGCCTCATCCAAATTACATCAACTAGACATAGAAACACCCACACTCCATTCACGCACCCCCCAATCAAAGAAGTCAAACGGAAAAAACTATATGATGGCCTCCTAGCTACACAAGCAGCAAAACTCGACAATCAAATCTCCAAACTACTAATTATGACCCCACTCTATAAAACATTCAGAAAAGAAATAAAGACTCAACTTTTCAAGAAATTTCTACAAATGACTTAATAACGCTAGCTCCTTCCCACCTCCCAATACCACTTCCCAATACCTTCCCGATTCCCCAAAACAACCTCATCTACTCTTTATCTCCTCTAGAAATTACCAGATATCTTCTTCATGTAATTCGCTTTTTGTAATTCTTTTGTAATCCGCCTTGAACCGCAAGGCAATGGCAGAATAGAAATCTCTAATGTAATATAATGCAATAGATTATCCATGCTCAGAAGAGCTTACAATTTAATTTGGGCAGACAGACAGGACATATAGGTGTTGGGGAGTTTCTTGCAAAGAGAATGAAAGGATGGACATAGGTAATTTTATTTTGAGTGGGAGTTAAGAAATGAAAACAGCCTCAAAAAAGTTGGCCTTTAGCTTGGATTTGAATACTGCTAGAAAAGGAACCTGATGTAGTGACCCAAGCAGTCGGTCCCATGCATATGGTACAGCAACATAGAAGGGATGGAGTCTAAAGTTGATAGTGGAGGAGAAAGGAAGAACTTGCTCAATGAATAGAGTTCATAGGGGAAGCATAGGAGAGATAAGCATGGATAGGTATTGAGGGGCTGCAGAGTGAGTACACTTGTAAGTCAGTAAGATGAATTTGTACTGTATTTGGAAATGGATGGGGAACCGGTGAAATGACTTGAGGAGAGGGGTAGTGTGAGTATGGTGGTTCTCGTGGAATATAAGTTGTGCAGCAGAGTTTTGCCCAGATTGAAGGGGAGAGAGATAGATGAGTGGAAGACCTGAGAGAAGAAAGTTGCAATAACCTAAATGAGAGGTGATTTAAGAGTGTGGATAAGGGTTTTGGTAATGTGCTCGGAGAGGAGAGGTCTGATTATGGTAATATTATGGAGGAAGAAGTGACAGGCTTTAGCAGTTTGTTGGATCTGAGTGGAGAAGGAGAGAGAGGAGTCAAAAATGATCCCAAAGTTGCAAGCTGATGAGCCAGGAAGTCAAGGGCAACTGTAGACTTTTATGCTCAGATTCTATAAAGTTGGGTGCCTACATTTCTGACTAGTGATCAGATTTGGGCATATAGAGGGGCATTTTCGATAGGACATTTAAGTCCGACTTTGGACATTTTGAGAAAAATGTCCAAAAATCAGGTGGAGAAAATGTCCATTTTCAAACTTGCAAGATGTCTTGTCTTTTTCTTTTTCGAAAATGGTCCAGCTAGACATTTTGTCCAACTAGATGTCTAATTTTGTTTGCCATTATCGAGAAAAAAGTCCAAATTAAAAATGGCCAAAACAAGCCATTTGCATGTAGGATGGACCAGCATTTATAATGGACTGGCCACACAGACATACCAGAGGTAGTAGTGGGGCACCTTAGGGGGCACTGCTGTGAACTTCACATTAAGGGTGCCACGGACACATCTCATTATAACCCCTGTACATTATATGATGAGCCCTCCTAAACTCCCCTCAAACCTATTGTACCCAACTATCTACTACCTCAACAGCCTTTATGCCTGTAGGTATCATCGATATGGTAGTATAGTGTTGTTTTGATGGACTTAAACTTTCCAGCACAAGTGAACTAGTTAGGGTAGCAAATAGACCTGGGTTTCCTTCTCTGTAGCTCACTGCACTACCCACCAGGTTACTCCAGAGACCTGATTGCAGCTCTACTAGGACTGGCCATATATATCTGCAGCTGTATAGATTGTGAGGGAGTTAGGGAGTCTCTCTCACTGGAACTGCAGTTGTGCTATTAAACAGCATGTGACACTAGCCCAAAAGGAGATGAACTACAGATCCCAGGATATACCAGGCTCAACAGCCCTGCTGAGACATCAGGGCGGTCCTCAGGCAAGAAGCTGAATATATGCTTTAGCTTAAGATCAGTTAGAGGAGGTCCCTGTGGGAGAGGAAGTTCCCTCTGAGAGAGGTCTCCATGGGAGAAGAGGTCCCAGAAGGATGAATCTTCACTGAGCTCAGTAAGAGATAACTTTTCCCTAGCTAAGGGCTGAGAGGAACTCTGGGAAAGATTGAAGAAAGAGAGAGCCTATGCAGAAGAGAAGGTTCTTGGTAGCATGGCTAAAGTAAGCCCCTAAAATATTAGAGTGAAGAGTTGTATTCCAAGAGTTAGACAGAGTTAAAACTGTGCTAAAGAGACTTTGGCTGACCCCTATGTTGGGGTGGGACAGCTAGTGTTTCTGTTCAGAATCTTTAATTCTTGTTGGTTGAAAAGTCTAACTGTTCCTTAACCCTGTGAAGTAGCAAGGTTAGTTTACAGTGCAAATAAATGTCTTTGGTTATCAGCAAAGTGTGTTCTGGCTCTTTGTGCCATACTTTTCCTGAAATTCCTGTTCAGCCTGGTCACAAGACATAGATATATACTGTTTCATGCAGATATTTTGGGGTGGTAGGGGGTCAGTGACCACTGAGGGAGTGTATATGGGCTATACTGTTATCCCTCCAGTGGTGATCTGGCCAGTTTGGCCCTTATTTTAACCCTTATTTGTTTTAAAAACGGGTCTAGCCCAAAATGTCCAAATTGTGTCTTAAGATCTAATCTAGTCTAATTGAGTCTTCGGTTTATATACCGGGTCATCTCCCAACGGAGCTCGACTTGGTTCACATGTAATTAAGACTAGAGTACATAAGAAGAAGAGCATGAGGAAATAAGAGCTGTATTATTATCATTTTGTTGATACTATAGTTATGCCGTTTAAATATTGTGTGAACAGCAGAGTTTTCAGGGCTTTACGAAATTGTTGTAGCTGGCCTGTTAGTCTAATAGAGTCAGAAAGTCCATTCCAAATGTTTACCAGCTTGAAGACAAGCGATTGACTAAGCTTCCCAGCAGATTAATTCCCTTAAAGGAGGGGAAAGATAGCTTATTCCTCAAATGACAAGATCTAAAGGTATTCCAATATAAGGGGACTAAAGGGTCAAATATTCCATAGAAAAGCTTGAAGATTATGCATGCACATTTAAACTGGATCCTAAAGCAGACTGGGAGCCAGTGAAGCTTTCTCAACAGAGGAGAAACATGATCATACTTTCGTTCCCCGAAAATAAGTTTAGCTGCCATATTTTGTATTAACTGAAGTCATTATAGACTGCCCTACTTAATGCCCAGATAAACTGAGTTACAGTAGTCTAGCTGGGCAAGCACAGTGGATTGTACCAACACTGAAAAATGTTCTTGATGAAATAATGATCTAACTTTCCTCAACATATGCAGACTGAAAAAAAAACACTTTTTTGTCAAAGAATTTAGATGCACTGGAGACAAAATGACCAGAAAGATGTCTAAAAAGTCATTTTTGAAAATACCCACTTGGACATTTTGACTAAGACGTCCAAGTGCCGGTTTGTGCTGTCTTTTGGATGTCTATCTTTTATGAAAGTGAGTCTCATAAGTTTTATAATAATAATAATAATAACAGCTTATATACCGCAATACCGTGAAGTTCTATGCGGTTTACAAAGATTAAGAAAGGTACAAATTGATTGACTTTAAGAGGGGAGGAAGAAAGAGGGTTAATAGGACAGGAAATCCATTTTTGAGGAGAGAGTGATCAATAGAACAAGTTAATATAATAGTTTATATAATAGTGCCAATTGTACAACTAGCTTAATTGTTAAATTAGGCACCAATTAGCATTAAGTACCATTAATAACCTCTTTTAAGTGGTGTTAATTGGCACTAATATGTAAATGTGCAAACAACTTCACTTAGATGCTATTTTATAAACATGCCCCCCCCCCACCCCACAATATTCTGAAATATAGCTTATGTCTTAGCAGCTCCTAGCTGAAAATTCCTAGTTAGCACCAAACTGCTACTTGGCGACCCGGGGGGAGGGGGTAGAGGGTTGTTTTGGGGGCAGGTCTAATATAGGCCCTGATTGCCAGTGTTAAGTGGTCAAAGTTAGTGCATAGATAGGACCACATAAATAGCAGTCCTATCTTTATGTGCTTCGATGGCCGGTCAGTGCTGAATGTCAGTTTATTTATTTAAAACTTTTATACCACATATTAGCTATGTGGTTTACAAAATTACAAACAAATCATCGTAAGCTCCATATACAAACAGTACCAAATCAGGTCAGTACAAGACTAACACAGGAAGGGATTAACAGTCAGACATGTTCAACATAATCCTGAAATTCATCCTCCCAAGATTATCACAGACGTGCATGAGGCATTTTCAGACAAAGGAAGGCATCATCACAGAAAATCATTAACACAGAAAGGCATTGACAAATAATTGCGCGTTCAACATTTTCTTGAAATTCATCCTCCCAGCACAAAATTGCTGAATACCAGGCAGCGCATTATCAACTAGCTGCTTTTTAATGCTAGTTACCAGACATGGTGTGGCATTGAATTTCCAGGGTCAGCACCGACAATAGGCTTTTAGCGCACAGCCCACTACCAGCTGAATACTGGCCCCATAGCATCCAAAGCAGGTGTGCCCATGTTTGGGTCAGAGCTTCTCTTGCAGTTGGGAATGTAAGTAACTTCAAAATTGTCCATGAGCTAAACAGTCAGATGCAGCCAGTGGGCATTGCTGTGTTAACCAGTTAACCTATTTATATTATCATGCACTAAATGACAAATTCTATATGAAGCACCCAAAAGTTAGGCCCTGAAATAGGCACCGTTCAGTGCAATTCAAGTAAAATTGGGTGCTGTTTAGTGAATCACGCTGAGCGGCACCTATTTTGGAAGTGCCCAATAAATAGGCCAGCTCGTGGCACAGCTAAAAGTTAGGCGGCCATGCGAGCGCTTAAGCACGCTTAAGAGCAGCGATTCTGTAACAAGGTGCCTAACACGAAGCCACGCCCATGCCTAACATGCCATGGTGCCTATTTTTTTTAAAGGCCACCTAAATTTATAGATGTGGCTTGTTACAGAATCACTCTTTCTTGATAGGCGCCTAAGTTTCAATTATTGCTGATTAAAAAGCTTAATTGGGCTTGTTATTCAATTTAGATAGACGTTTATCTAGTTGGGTGCCTCAAAATAGGTGCCTGACATTAGGCGCTGGTTACAGAATTCGGGCCTAACTGGTTAGCAATATTGTTTGAGCACAAAATGGGTGTCAGTAGGTACTTATGTGGTAAGTTTAAAAAAAATGGCTACACACTGACAACGTGAATGCATGGCCAATAATACAAGAAGACAATTTTACTGCCATGGTAAATAAGGTCATGCAGGGCAGACCTGTGTAAGGTTGTGCAAAAGCCATGTTTTTTTTTTTACCACACCTTTGTGTACTACTTAGGTTTTTGTTTGGGCAGATTTTATTGATAGGGTTAGTTATCTCTGATTACGGTATACTTTTACAGTACTTTATGGTGCTTTAGATCAGTGGTTCCCAACCCTGTCCTGGAGGATCACCAGGCCAATTGGATTTTCAGGCTAGCCCTAAAGAATATGCATGAGAGAGATTTGCATATAATGGAAGTGAGAAGCATGCAAATCTGCTCCATGCATATTCATTAGGGCTAGCGTGAAAACCCGATTGGCCTGGTGGTCCTCCAGGACAGGGTTGGGAACCACTGCTTTAGATAGCTCTAGATCTGCCACTCTGCTTTTCTTATCAATTTCTCATTTCCCTTTTTCCGCACGTCACCTGCCATATCTGTTCTCTGTTATTTTATGTCCCATGTATGGAAAAGGTATGGAAAATTTTCCATACGCTGACAGGTTAAAAATGTTGGGGCTGTTCTCCCTGGAGAAGAGGAGACTTAGAGGGGACATGATAGAAACCTTCAAAATCCTTAAGGGCATAGAGAGAGTAAATAAGGACAGATTCTTCAAACTGAGGGGAGCCACAAGCACTAGGGGTCACTCAGAGAAATTGAAAGGGGACAGGTTTAGAACAAATGCTAGAAAGTTCTTTTTTACGCAGAGGGTGGTGGACACATGGAACGCGCTTCCGGAGGAAGTGATAGGCCAGAACTCTGTACAGGGGTTCAAGAAGGGTTTGGATAGGTTCCTGGAGGATAAAGGGATAGAGGGGTACAGATAGAACTTGAGGTAGGTTATAAAAGTGGTCAGAAACCACTTCACAGGTCGCAGACCTGATGGGCCGCCGCGGGAGCGGACCGCTGGGCGAGATGGACCTCGGTCTGACCCAGTGGAGGCAACTTCTTATGTTCTTATGTTCTTATGTTTACTTTTAAAAATAAATGCATTTATATTGTCTAATGATAAACTTGTGTTTGATTTTTTTTTTCCTTTTTGCACCTATTCCCTGAAGAGATAAAATCTATGATTCCTTAGATCTCTTTACACTGCTTCAAAATTTGCCTTTCTGAAGGTCAAGATTTCAGTGAAGCCCTAATTATTCCTATTATATTAATGTTAAACTTTATCGTGCTATGATCAATGTTGCCCTTCTGCTGACAGATTCCTTCATAGTTTCTGAAATGAGACGTGTTTTAATTATTTGATACAGTTAGCTCTTTCTTTAATGCATTTGGATTATTTATTGCTATACTGAATCATTTGTCCTATATTTGGGGAGTTAAAATTTCTCACAATGACAGCATTGTCTTTATAATGATTGCTTTCAGCCCTTGCCTGAAGAATAATTACTTCTAGGCCACCATTCTCAGACATGACTCCTTACATGTTCCTGAGATCTTAATACTATAGCACATGTTTAGATTACATTCAGTTACTGTATTATTATTATTATTATAAGAAGAAGAATATTTGGCCCTCTGGAACCCACAGCTAGAAGAAACATTTAATTGTATTATATATTGTTAATTTACAGAAAGTTCTGAGGAATAGAGATTTGATGCCAGGGTAGGGCCTGCTACGTAATGAAATTTTACATAGGTCGGGTATTTTGAGATGTGTGCCAGGAAATGGTACTGCCTAGAAGTTCACCTGCATTTTATGAAATGTATACCACACACTGAGCTGAATAAATAGAAGTATCCCTACCTTTAAAAATATGCATGTACTTAAGAACACCAGAGCTATCATACTGGCACAGACCAAGGTCCATCTAGCACAGCATCCTATTTCCAACAGTGACTGATCTTAGTTAAAGTTAGTTTATTTGATATACCGCATTTCTTAACAATTATAGTCAAATCAAAGCAGTTAACAAACAATAAAATATCTAATATTAGGTGCTTGGAAACTTTCCTATCTGCCCAAGAGGCTCACAATCTAGCTAAAGCACCTATATAAAAGCTATATAACTATAAAGTACATTTCAAAAGAGTAAAAATAATAAAAACACAACAAAATGCATAATTGAGATCAAATAAATAGAAAAATGAAAAAGAAAAAAAAAAATAAAGAAGTGAAGGAAAACAAATAATCAAAATTTAACAAAGGACACTCTTATTGGACCGTAAGGAAGTCTCTGGAAAAGTGTGTCCTGAAAATATATATTAAATCAATAACTGAAGAAAATGACCTTCACTGACGATGAGGTGGGAAAAAGCAGGTCCCGGCAGAAGAGGCAGGCCATGGAACCTCTCCTGACACTGGATCCACTCCATCGCACATCATCATCAGACTCGATAGTCACAAGCATCTGGCAGGATCCTCAAAATTAGCTGGATTCTGTGTGGCTTATCCCTTCCCCCCTCCCCCAGGAATAATCTGTGGCTTCCCCCAAGTCTACCTGAGTAACATATTTTGGCAGTAACTTCTTCAATCATGTTTCAGTCCTAGCTATGTTAACTACTTTTACCATATCCTCCAGCAACAACTTCTAGAGTGCAATAAAACGCTGAGGTGAAAAAACACCTTTTCTGATTTGTATTAAAGTTTCAAGTTTATTAAAAAATTTTTATACCGCTTAATCAAATTTCTAGGCGGTGTACAGAAACAAAAAGTATCTTAAAAACAAGTTAAAGTTAAATTACTAAACAGAACCAGGTTAGGTTAGTAAACACATACCAAAACATATATACTAACTACACACAGGTAGGAAAGAAGGGCGAGAACTATAATCTTTGAGAAAAAGAGCACAATTAGGGGAAAAACAATAGGTAAGGGTAAAAAGCTATAAAACTTGTTTTAGTCCTTAAAAGAACAGTTGTTATCCAAAAGCATCTTGGAACAAGAATGTTTTTAATTTTGCTTTAAATTGCTTTAGCATGGATTCGATTTGTAAATGATTAGGCAGCGAATTCCAGAGAGAAGGTACAGTGACAGCGAAATTGTTGGATCTCAGCGTATTGATTAATTTTAATGATGGTATGACAAGGAGATTCTGTGACGTCGAACAAAGTGATTTAGTGGGACTATAAATTGCTATCAATGAACTCTGGTTGATTGTTTGAGCGAGTTGTAAAAGTTAAGAGTAAGATTTTGTAGCTAATTCTATGTTCAACTGGTAGCCAATGTGCATTGAACAGAAGAGGAGAAACATGATCATATTTCTTTGCGGCATAAATGATCTTGATAAATGATTCTGCACTATCTGAAGGCGTCTTATTTCCTTTTTTGTAATGCCTGTATAAAGGGCATTACAGTAATCTATACAAGAAATTACCAAAGAATGGATCAGTGTATTCAAAGAAGCTGGGTCTAGTAGTTTAGAGAGGGAACGGATCATTTACAGTCAAATTTACTATTTATTGATTTCATGCTGTGTCTTCTAATAATCTTTTTTTTTTTTTTTGAAAGAGTAAACACTTCATTGAAAACTTCTGCCCAGTGTATGACTGTAGTAAAAAAAAAAAAAGCAAACAGGATGCTAGGAATTATTAAGAAAGGGATGTTAAATAAGACCAAGAATATTATAATGTCTCTGAATCACTCCATGGTGCGCCTTCACCTTGAGTACAGTTTTGGTCGCTGTATCTCAAAAAAGGTATAGTGGAATTAGAAAAGGGCTAAAGAAGAGCAACCAAAATAATAAAGGGGAGAAACTCCTCTCATATGTTTCTATTACATAAAGGGTGGTAGGTGCATGGATCAGTCTCCCAGAAGAGGTGGTGGAGACAGAGACTGTCTGAATTCAAAAGGGCCTGAGATCAGTGGCTTACCTAGGGTGGGGGTGGGGGGGATGGACCGCCCCGGGTGTATGCCCCAAGGTGGTGCACAGGAGAGAGCTGAACGGGGACGACGGGGGACCCGTGGGGTTAAATATAACTCGAGCCGCGAGGCTTGTCTTCTGCTCCTTCCTGCCCTGCTGCGCACACATAGCTGACCGGAGGTCTTCCCGATGTCAGCGCTGTCAGAGGGAGGGAGGGCTTTGCAGGTAGGAGCAGAAGACGAGCCTGGCGGCTCGAGTTGTAAGGCATGAACTTGGGAGAGAGGATGGAGGAAGGGAGGGAAAGAGGTGGGGGAGGGAGTGCGTTTTGGACACAGAAGGCATGAATTTGGGAGAGAGGAAGGGAAGGAAAGAGATGCTGAGGTGGGGGAGGGAATGCATTTTTGGACACAGAAGGCATGGACTTGGGAGAGAGGAAGGGAGGGAAAGAGATGGTTGTGTACACAGGAATGGAAGAAAGGAAAATTTTTGGTCATAGGGAGGGAGTGAGGTACAGACAGTGGCATATGAAGGTGGGGGGAGGGCGGTCAACCCCGGGTTTATGCCCCAAGGGGGTGCACAGCTGGCCATCCTCCAGTGTTCTCCCTAGGCCAGCAAACTGCGGCTCTTTAGCCACTTGAGTGCCACCGCCGCCATCGGGAACAGGCTGGCGCCGAGTTCTCCCTGATTTTCCCTATGGGGCCAACCAACTCTCGCCGCCCGCATCAATTCTAACGTCGGAGAGGACATTCTGGGCCAGCCAATCGCTGCATTGCCGGCCCAGAACGAGAGTTGGTCGGCCCCGCGGGGAAGAGAAGCAGGGCGAACTCGGCGCCAGCCTGTTCCAGATGGCGGCAGTTGCAGCCTATTCTCCAGCGGCAGTGGCAGCATTTTCCCAATGGTGGTGGCATGGGGGAGGGGAGGGCAGGGAGAAAGAAAGAAAGGGGGGGACAGGGAGTCAGAAAGAAAGAAAGGGGCAGGGTGAAACAAAGAAAAATGGGGCATGGAGAGAGAGAGAGAGAAAGACAGACAGAACGAAAGAGGGCATGGAGAGAGAAAGAAAGAAGGGGGCAGGGTGAAACAAAGAAAGAAATGGGGTACGGAGAGAGAGAGAAAGACAGACATACAGAAGGAAAGGGGGTATGGAGAGAGAGAAAAAGAAAGAAGGGGGCAGGGTGAAACAAAGAAAAAGTTTGGGGAGGGAATGAGGTCTGGAGGAGAGGAAGCATACAGGAGGCTGAAAGAAGGGAAGAAATATTGGATGCACAGTCAGAAGAATAAAGTGCAACCAGACACTGATGAAATTACCAAAGGTAGGAAAAATGATTTTATTTTCAATTTAGTGATCAAAATGTGTCCGTTTTGAGAATTTATATATGCTGTCTATATTTTGCACTATGGCCCCCTTTTATTAAACCACAATAGCGTTTTTATAGTGCAGGGAGCTTATGAGCGTTGAGAGCAGCGTGGGGGCATTCAGCGCAGCTCCGTGTGCTAAAAACCTCTATCGCGGTTTAGTAAAAGGGAGGGGGAATATTTGTCTACTTTTGTATAGTTGTTACTGAGGTGACATTGCATAAAGTCATCTGCCTTGACCTCTTTGAAAACCCGCGGAATATAAATGATAATTAACATTTTCTCTGAGTACAGTGTGCTTTGTGTTTTTAAAATTTTATTGTTGGTAGATCATTTTGACTTGGCCACAATGGTAAGGGGGAGGGAGGGAGGGGAGCTGCTGAAAGACATCCCTGCTGCAGGCTTGAATGTGCAGGGAATTATTTTTGTAAAATCATGTTTTGTTATGTGACTGGCATTATTTAGACTTTATTTCTATGAATTAATAGAATGAAAATGATATAAAATTACTTGCTTGTTTTTATGTGCGTGCGCTGAAGGAAAGTGGAGAGAGAGTGGGCTGAGGACCCTAAAGGGAAATGGGGAAGAGAGAGTTGGGAGAAGACGCTGATTTATAAATTGACAATTGTACAGAATATTGTTTCTTTTTATACTTTACTATAAACAATTCAAGGCTTGTGTGGATGGAATCAGGTGGTTTGCGGGGATAGGGACCGAGCTTACGGGGATTAGTCCAATAAAATGGTATTTTTTTATTTCTCATTATTTGTTTTATTTTTATTTGTTAATTTGTAAAGTGGTGATTGTTATGTATCAGTTTTTCAAATTTACATCTACTGTCTTTATATTTTGCACTGTATTAGAGGACATGTGTTACTGTTTTTGTGGTGTTGCATTGTATCCAGGGTCTGGTTTCTTGGCGGTTCAGTTTAACTTTTGTTTACATATTTCTATTTTTAGTTTGTGATTATTCCATATTGGGCGAGGGTGATCTCTGTTCTGTGTGTATGAAAAGAACATAGTTTTCAGTTGTCATTGACTACAGGATCAATTGACTGTGCGGAATCTGGCTTGTTTAGTTTTACAATGTATGTGTTGGTGTTCTAGTGCTCACTGCAGTGTTTAAGATGCTGCCTTTTCCTAGGTACACTCTTGTTGTGCGATATGTGGATTGTTACTTAAAATCATATTTTTCATATAGATGGGGGGGTGTCAAAAAATGATGGGCCCCGGGTGCCACATACCCTAGGTACGCCACTGCCTGAGATAGGCAAGTGGGATCTCTCAGAGAGAGAAAGAGATAATGGTTACTGCGGATGGGCAAATTAGATGGGCCATTTGGCCTTTATCTGCCATCATGTTTCTATGTTTCTAAAAGCTAAAGAAGTTGGGGCTCTTCTGCTTGGAAAAGAAATGGCTGAGGTGGGATATGATTGAGGTTTACAAAATCCTGAGTGTCAGCAGGTTCACTAGGGCTTTTCCTCTCATCCCTAGCTAGTGCAGGAGAAACCTCAGCTGTCTCCCTGCAAGCTTTTCATTGGGGTTCTTCCTTTCACTTTCTTAGGGTTATCATATGGTTCCAGAAAAAGGAGGATAGATTGAGACATTTGAGTTTTACTTCCACAGTGGAAGTAAAACCCAGATGTCTCAATCTATCCTCCTTACTTCCATTTGCTTTTAATGGAAGTATAACCTGGATGTCTCAATATGACCTCCCCTTTTTCTGGAAGCATAGCCCTAAGGATTTCTAACTGCCTTTCACCTTCCTCTCATTGAAGACTTCTTTTCTCTTCCCTCTTTTCCTGTCACTAGGGACACCTGCTGTTTTTTTATCTGAGTTATTCCTACTCTTCAGCCACTTCTCAAACTGTGAGCAGCTCACCTGATAACAGTATACATAATGTGACCAGCTCACCTGATCACAGTATACGTAATGTGACCATACATCCCGTTTTGAACAGGACCGCCCCGTTTTTAGATCCCCTGTTCCGTTGTCCCCATGCACAGCTTCGGGACGCCGAAATGTCCCGTTTTCAGAAAAAACGAGACAGGCGATTGCGGAGCCTGGGCTCTCTCCCTGCTTCCCTGCCCACCGCCCGCTGCTGCTTCCCGCCTACCACTGCTGCAATTGCAGGAAAGGAAGGTTCAGGTGCAGGCCCACAAGCCTTCTCCCAATGTCAATTCTGACGTTGGAGAGGAAGTTCCGGGCCAGCCAGGCAGTGATTGACTAGCTCGGACCTTCTCTCCGACGTCAGAATTGATGTTGGGGGAAGGCTTGTGGGCCGGTGCCTGGACCTTCCTTTCCTGCAATTGCGGCGGGCAGGAAGCAGCATCGGGTGGCAGTGGGCAGGGTGAGGGTGGAGTTGTAAGCAGAAGAATTGGTGGTAGGTCAGGCTTCGGCGCTGGAGGGAGGGAGGCAGACAGGCAGGCTGCCTTTGGTGCGGCATGGAGGGAGGCAGGCAGGCAGGCAGGCTGGCTTCAGGGGAGGGGGTGGGACAAAGGCTGGAAGGCAGTGAGGGGGACATAGGAAGGAGAGAGAGGATGCAACCTTTCATGAGAGAAGAAAACTACCCTACCAACATGACACCTCTAATAAGACTACAAGACTGTTCCTGGTGGACATGATATAGTTAACTCTTCTGGAGAATATGACCCTGCGTGGAACAATGGCATAAAATGTGATATCCTTCCAGGAGCTCCCATCCTACCATTAAGTTGATTGTAAAACCATTATTTTTTCTTTAATAATAAACAAATGCAGTGAGGACAAAGTCTCCTCTGGGATACTCCTTTGGGTGGGGTTGTCGCTAAGATTTCCCTACAGTCAGGAAGTGTCTTGGTGACTTTCAAATGGTGAGGGAAGAGTGGTATCTAATAATGATTGAGGAAAGTATCCATGGTAGAGTGAAACATATATCTGACAAGGATATGTACAGCGAGGAAGGAGGGTTTTTGAGAAACAACTAGATCTAGATCTGTTTTGCACTGGAGGAGAGGGAGGGGTATTCTGCAAGTGAGAGAGGAGGAGGTATATGGAACTCACCCTTGCCTTTCTAAGAGAAAAGATTAGATAAGTTCAAGGGGTCCCTAAAGTGCTTTCTTTTTAAAGATGCATTTGATCCCCTAAGCCACAACATTAATTCACACATCCTTTCCTTTTTTTTATGCCTCTCCCCCTATTCATGTTTTCCTTATCTGTTTCTTCTCTTTTATTTTAAAAATGTAGTTCCATCTTTTCCTTTTGCTCCAGTTTGTGACTTGTGCTCATGCCTTTTGTTTTGTCTTCATTTGAGTATTTGTTCCCCATTTTTATTGTAAATTGCTTAGAATTTTATGTAAAGTGATTAAACAAATTTTAATAAACTTGAAACTTGAGAAAGCAGGGGGGGGGGGGAGTTGTAAGCAGAAGAAAGACTAGAGAGAGAAAGGCCTGGACCAAAGGGGAAAGACAGGAGGCAGATGCTGGACTATGGGAGGTGCAGACAGAGAGGGAGAGACCCTGAGGAAGAACAGAGAGATGGAAGATCATAACAGAGGAAGGAGAGAGAGGGAGACCTGGAATACTGACACTGGATCTGGGGAGGGTAAGCAGAGGGAAAAGAAAGAGAGACCTGGACCCAAAGGGGATGGGGCTGGATTGTGAAAGAAATGTTGGATGCGAAAGAAAGAAAGATTGGATGCACAGTAAGAAGGAAGTGCAACCAGAGACTCATGAAATCACCAGACAACAAAGGTAGGAAAATGATTTTATTTTCAATTGAATGATCAAAATGTGTCAGTTTTGAGAATTTATATCTGCTATCTATATTTTACACTATATTTGTCTATTTTTCTATAGTTACTGAGGTGGCATTGCATATTTTAAAATCATCTGCCTTGACACCTTTGAAAACCCCCCAAATATAAATAATAATTGACATTTTCTCTGTGTACAGTGTGCTTTGTGTTTTTTTTTTTTAATTTTATGGTTACCATTATGAATTAATAAGATATTGTGTGTACATGAAAAATGAATGGAAAAAATTGGGGGTGGGGCTGGGGCTAGGGTGGGATTGGGGGCGGGACTGAAAATTAATAGATGTCTCGTTTTGATAAAAAAAAATAAATGGTCACGTTAAGCATACAGTACATGTTTATGGTAGGTCTATAGGTAGACTGTAAGTGAGCATTTATGATGGCTGATCCTCTTACATGCTTTTAAACACCCTTTTCAGGTGAAAATGAATATTTTTTGTCCTGTGACCATCTTGATCTTGCAGCCAAAAAAGAACTGAGAGATTTTTATGTGCCACGCAAAAAAAAAAAAAAATCCTCTGCAAATTATCAGAGGATCTGCAGAATGTACAAGGTCAATGTTTCTTGATAAGTATGCAAACTATGTTTATTGTGTTCATGTGCCTTCTGCAGTCTTCTAGGAAAAAGTGAGCAGGAAGAAAGATATAAAACTGAACCTTCATATAAAAGTTGAAAAAAACCCCTAAAAACAGTGCATTAGTACCTCATTGTGCTGTGATACCTATTCATCTCTTAATTCTATGCATACAATTATTAAGTCTAATTGTACTAATTGCATTATAGTGATGACACTTTTGATCACTCATTGAAGCATCATGTCAGATTCCCAACAAGTTAATTCCTGTATCTGACTTGCTGTGTTTCTAATAGCACTTTAGGTTTAAAATAGAAAAAATAGAAGAGTTTACCTTTCACATAGAGCTTAAAATATTTAATTCACTGCAATCCGTTTTAGCTTGAATTAATAGCCAAGTGTATGTAATTGTTCCACAGTGCTACTTATCTTCAAAGAAACAAAAATAATGTTACCTAGGTTTTCTTGCACCTTTACGGAGGCTTTACTGTAAGACTTTGGTATCTTTTATATGAAAGTTGACACTATTCAGATGTCATATGTAACAAGAGTTTTCAGTGCAGCATATTTTATCCTTTAGCTCGAACCAATCCTTAATATTCACCACTAGTAGTCCAATGTTAGTGATTACTCTCAAATTCAAGCCAATACATTTTTCATAAGAACCTCAGAACACCACTCCAGGCTTCATGCAGTCATTGCCTTAAGCTTGACGCGCAGGTTTGTCACAGGTTCCAGATAAATTTTTTTCTCAACTATCCAGTTTAATTTTTTAAAGTGCAAAGTGTAAAGTGCAAAAATTAAATAACTCATTTAATCTTAAGAGTTACTAGTACTTAGCTTTTCAATGTGGTCTTAAACATTGGGATAATCAGGTCGCCAACATGTTTCGCTGGGATAACGCCTTGAAAAAGCTCCGGCGAAACATATCTGCGGCCTGATTATCCCGATGGTTAAGACCGCATTGAAAAGCTAAGTACATGTAGAATGTCTGAGTGTTTGGAATGCCATTAAACAAAAATAATAGCAAATTTTAAGAATAACTGAGCTTTATGTAATCAATGGCTTTGATCAAGCACAATAAAATTCATGGGAAAAACTTCAATTTGCACAGTTTTTACAACTTTAGGTTTTTCTGGTCAACCCTAAAGGACAGTTGGTGAGCCAGTACCATAAGTACTAACAGCCTAATGCAGTGTGAGTGCCAGACATTAAAATTCTAGGAAGGAGCCAAGGAGATTATTTTATATCAAAATTCAGCAATGGAGCTGCTCCCCATTGGTGGTAAGGTCGACCCCGCCCACAAGAGAGTCTCCATGTTGAACAAAAACAAGTACACCAATTTAGTGTGCCAAAAGCAGAGGCGTCTGACACATTAGATGTGGGAGAAGATTGGAGATAGAGAGAGTAACCTATTTAAACCATGCCCTAGAGGTCCATCGCCATTGTGAGGTTGAAACTATGAAATCTTTGAGGGAGATGCCAAGCAATCATCTGGAGCCACATGCTCCATGTATGGTTCAAGAACTCTTACCCACTCTGTTGTTGGTGCCCGTTAGAAGAGCAATGAGAGACTGGAACTTTACAGAGACTTCAGAATTCTAGTTGTATTACCCAAGTCATTGGGATAGAAGATCAAGCAAGGAGCATTGAGGCTGAAAGGAAAAATTGTCCTCACTATTGAAGGGGGCTGGCTAATGGGGAAGATACGCTGTTCTGCCATGAGCCTGTGCCCATTTCCCCAAGCTGTCAAGGGAAAAACTGTGTGAACTGCTTGAGTCCTGCAAGAGAAACAGCAGTTGGATCTAGCCAGTTCAACATCCAGGGACCCACCATTGGTTGATTGACATGAGGCCAGTACTGCAGCAGAGACAACCCCGCTGCCCAAAAGCCTTACCAATGTAATTCCCGCCAGAGCACACTAGAGTTCGGTCTCACTCTATTTCAATAACAATAGCCAGTGAGTACTGTTATCACAGTACAAGTGGTTGTTCAGGTTTCCCCTGAGACAGAGCTTATGTCTTCTCTAACTTGCAGCGGGTGGTTTGAATTAAAATTACCAGATACTATTTGAAATCTGTAAATAAATAAATAATTGGGCTTCAATAAAAAGACTTTCCATAACAATTAAAGTGCATTCAGATTAACACCACAAAATGTAATTTGTTATGCTAATTAAAACCACATTCTAACTGGTGAAAATTACTCACTTTTGGAACATAAGAGAACATATATGTAGCACTTTATCTGTTTCAGGTTTAACTAAGCAACATTTCTTATTACAATTTCTCAGGTAAGTATTTCTCTTCCGTAATATTTCTTATATACTTAACTCAAATTCTTTACTTAAAATTCTCTTTCTCTCTTTCTAAGATTTTACTAAGGCAAACTTAGGTAAGTTCACTTTAAATTCTTTACAGTCAGTCAGCTATATATATATATATATATATATATATGTATTTGTTCATATTCCACATATTTCTTTCCTGTTCACAGTACTTTGGATGCTTTTTAGCATATCTAAATTTTGTGGCAGCAGTAGAAGGAAGAAGGTGTTGATACCCCTGTACAGGTCATTGATGAGGCCCCACTTGGAGTATTGTGTTCTGTTTTGGAGACCGTATCTGGCGATGGCGAAGGATGTATGAAGACTTGAAGCGGTCCAGAGGAGGGCGACGAAAATGATAGGAGGCTTGCACCATAAGATATATGAGGACAGACTGGAAGCGCTGAATATGTATACCTAGGCCTAGAGGAAAGGAGAGACAGGGGAGATATGATTCAGACGTTCAAATACTTGAAGGGTATTAACGTAGAACAAAATCTTTTCCAGAGAAAGGAAAATGGTAAAACTAGAGGACATAATTTGAAGTTGAGGGGTGGTAGATTCAAGAGCAATGTTAGGAAATTCTACTTTACAGAGAGGGTGGTGGATGCCTGGAATGCGCTCCCGAGAGAGGTGGTAGAGAGGAAAATGGTGACTGAGTTCAAAGAAGCGTGGGATGAATACAGGGGATCTAGAATCAGAAAATAATAGTAAATATTGAACTAAGGCCAGTACCATGGTCTGTGTCTGTATATGGCCATTTGCGGGAGGATGGGCTGGAGAGGGCTTCAGTGGCTGGGAGGGTATAGATGGGCTGGAGTAGGTTTTGACAGAGATTTCAGCAGTTGGAACCCAAGCACAGTACCAGGTAGAGCTTTGGATTCTTGCCCAGAAATAGCTAAGAAGAAAAAAAAAATTTTTTAATTTAAATTGAATCAGGTTGGGCAGACTGGATGGACCATTCGGGTCTTTATCTGCCGTCATCTACTATGTTACTATGTTTGATCCATTTCAGTCCCCTTTTTTTCAGCATCTTTTTATCTTTTCATCACACTTATCCAGCGTTCATGTTTCAGCCTCACACTTCTTTGTCACTTCAATGGCATGTTCACCACTCGTCATATATACCATTATTTATAGCTCACCTAGATATTGATACTTGTCATCATATATATCATTTTTTACGCGCTCATCTAGATATCGATACTAGTACATTTGTCATCTTAAAATACTCGTTCACTGTAAAATGTTCACCCAGCTTTTACACAATTATATTTCACATTCATAGAGATTTTGCATTTGGTGTGCTCACCTTCACAATATCACAATTATTTTATTTATTCTTTATTTACATTTTCATATGTTTACATATTCGCTTAGGACCCCGAGAAGAAGGTCTTTCATGACTGAAACACGGACCATAAAATTCTCACTGCGTATTACATGGATTCATTTAATTGATCTGCATCACTTATAATTGTGAAGACTTTTCAATAAACTTTTATATCAAGATCATCGACTCCACGGTTTGTGGTTTTCTTCGCTTGGGTTTCCCCTGTTTCTCTGTGGAACATTTTGGTAATTTTCTTTGGCTTGCCTTAAAACACGGCTGCTCCATTACTATTTGGAAATTCAAAATGTGACCATGTCTCACCGCTCTTGGTTGATCTCCACTGGTTACCGTGAGGGATTGGATATTGTTTAAATTCTGCTGCCTAGTTTTTAAAACTTTAGAAGGCAATGCACAGGCGATTCTGTCTTCTTTAATACGATTATTAGGCTCTGTTAATTATTGCTGTAATATTGGTCATCTATTACTAGGGACTCCTTTTACTAAGCTGCAATAGTGTTTTTAGCGCGCTGAATTTTAGCGCACGCTAAACCCACGCTACGTGGCTAGAACTAACGCCAGCTCAATGCTGGCATTAGTATCTAGCGCACGCTAAATGCGCGCTAATACCGCTAGCGCAGCTTTGTAAAAAGAGCCCTAGGTTTTCCTTCTGTGAAAGGTTTAACATTTAAGACTATTCATGGAAATTCCATTATATATCAATCAGTTAAAGTTTGGAATTCTTTATCATTAGAAACTCAATCAAACCCCTTTTATTTTCAGTTCTGGAAGCGCTTGAAATCATATCTTTTTAGGGAATTTCTGCTAAAATAATTCTTGTAAGTAGTTTTTATTCATTTTTTATTTTCTTTGGAGATCTTTAACCCTTTCAGGACCAAGGGACATATTTGTCCCATAACTTTAAAATCCTATAAATTTTGATTGGTACAGATTTGATATGTACGGATTCCATATGATACTACCTTTATGTAAACAAACTGGTTCCGACATTCATTCATTAGCGTCGTTGCTAGATTGACGAGAAGATTCACTTGCCACACTGTCCATAAGCCAGAAGTGTGATTTTTTTAAATAAAAATAATGATATTTCACAAAAAAAATCAATTTTTTGGCATCTGCAAGCCCTTTTTACCATAAAAATGTCGTCAAAACCACAAAAATTGGCCTACGATCCTTATGGTCCTGAAAGGGTTAACTAAAGCTCAGCATGTGCTAACAGAATTAGTGTGCACTAAATTCTAAGACACCCGTAGGTAGGAGGGGATGCTGAAAAGTTCTCAGCTCAAGAAGAGAATGATGTGGAGTAGAGAATGACACGGGGAAAAAATTTGTCCCCGTCACCACCCCGTCCCTGTGACCACCATCCCTGTCACCGCCCCGTCCCCGTGACCACTGTCCCCGCCCCGTCGCCGTCACCGCAACCACTGTCCCCGCCCCGTCCCCGCGATCACTGTGCTCGCCCCGTCCCCACGACTACTGTCCACTCCCTCCTTCCTAATGTGAGGAAACATGCACGATTACGGATCGCGTGGTCCAGCATCCCCACCCGATCTCCGCATCCCACGTCCTGCCATCTCCCTCCCTCCACCTCACCTTAGGTGTCTGCCGAGTCTGACTTTAATTCTTCTCCCAGCCACACGCTTTCGATAAGCCATGCGCACGGCTGCTTGAGCTGTTGAATCTTCTCCTCTGACCCAACTTCCTGTTTCCGGTTGCGTCAGAGGAGATTCAACAATTCAAGCAGCTGCGCACGCGCAACTTATTGAAAGCGTGCTGGCTGGGAGAAGAATTAAACTCGGATTCGGCAAGCACTTAAGGTGAGGTGGAGGGAGGGAGATGGCAGGACGTGGGATGAGGAGATCGGGTGGGGAGCTGGACCGTGCGATCCTTGCTGGCTTCACTGCGGTGATGAGACCATTCACCGCTCCACAGGGCGGTGAATGGCCTTGTCCCCGTCCCCGCAGCGACCACTAATTTTCTCTTCCCATTTTGGCGGGTTACCCGCGGCTACTCGCGACTAGCCGTGGGTAACAACCACCGTGTCATTCTCTAATGTGGAGCCATGAAACTTACAAGTTATTCCACACTTTTCTTGACACTTTTCATTTCATTTCTCCTGACTCATCAATTTGCGAAACAAGGACCCTTGTCGAGAAGAAACACAGGAGACTTCTTGATGCGGTTGTTTGGATTAAGTAGTGTGTGAACTATACTCGGGAGGGCACCATTGTGGATTGCAATTATTGACATATATGACACAACAAAGGAAAAAGTTTCACTTCTGACACTTCTGAAATGACGGGGGCTTGGATGAAGGTGAAGGAGGACAGACTCAGAAGTAACCTCTGAAAATACTTTTTCATGGAAAGGGTGGTGAATTTGTGGGACGGCCTTGCGGTGAAGGTGGTAGAGATGAAAACTATATTTGATTTTATAAAAAAGCTTATGAGAAGTGCATTGGATCTTGATGGGATAGTAGATGGCATAGTTAGGCAGACTAGATAGTCCATATGGTCTTTACCTGCCTTATTTTTCTCTGTTTTTTTGTCAACTACTTTAAAAGTTGCTAAGGTTCTACTTTAGCAATTGCAATGCACAAAGCATTAAAAAGCAGGCATAGTGCTCATTCTCTAAAAATGATAGCCTGTAATGGCAGCCAAAAGCAGAACCTTAACCAGATCCAGTCTCTGTCTGTCAGCTAGCCCTACCACTGTTAAGTCCACTTGCCAGCTACAGTAAATCTGACATGTCTGCTATCATGTCTCGGCGCGAGACGAGTAGCTTCTTTATCTTGATAAGTGCTGCCAAAATGAGAGTGACATTTTCCTCAAAATTAATACTTTGCTTTGCATTTCCTCGACTTTGTCCACTAATGAGTATTTTCTTGTTTTCAGAGGTTTTTCAGACTGACTTAGATCTGCAAACTGTCTGGTCCTAATCAGTCAGATTCAAGCATTCTGCTGCCTGCTGTGGGAAGCAGAATCTGAGGAGGTAAAACTGCTCACTGAGGCAATCTTTCCTCTCTAAGTTGTCTAGGAGTCCATCGCCTGCCAATGGGGCTGGTGCTTCAGTATTGTGTTTTCAATTGCAAGGGGCAAACAGGTCCTTGACTACTCCCAGACGATTTACATGCCCCTTGCAGATGAAAACACAATAATGAAGTACCATCTTCACTGGTAGCGTGGGTGGAGGTCTTCCATGCAGTATAGTGTGAATGTTGTACTGAAACCCCTCTGAGACTTAGAAGATAAGCTATGGATGATTGAGATTCAGCCAATGAATATTTCTTTGTACAGATCTGTGGCTGTCCATCATGGAGCCAAGTACATATATGCAAAATGTCTTTTCAAGTAGTCTCTGTTCTTTTTGGCATGCTGGTGTGACATCCTTCGGACTAACTTCTCTAGAATGCCTGGGACCACCTTGTGGTGTGTGTATGCTGAGAGGCCAGAAAAACATGGCAAACACAGTTATATCATGTGGCTGGCATATAGCAACTGGGGATTTGAGAATGGAGGTTAATAACAGGTCTCTGGTGATGGAATTCAAAGACTAGCTGAAAAGCTGACTTATGAAGCTCTAGGAAGAGATAACTCAGTTTAAGAGAGACTTGCTGAACATTGTTTCTGAGTTCTGAAATTATATTCTCTTCCAGTCCCTGCATATTCCATTGTGCTCTCTCCATCCATTCATTACATACGGTCAGAGAACTACTACTACTACTTTTTATCATTTCTATAGCACTGAAAGGGGTATGCAGTGCTGTTCATTTAACATTTAATAGAATGACCCTGCTCTAATTCGGACAGACAGGACATCTCAGGGTTAGGGAGATTCTGATAGAAGGAATGATAGAATAGGTATGGTGAGCAGTTTCCTTTTCCGTGACTTCAGAAAAGGAGGGAGAGGTGGTAGGGGTTGTTGATGGGAGCTGGTAGGGGTGGTGGGGGAGGGGACATGGTTGAGATTTCAAGGTAGATCTTGTGAATCTTGTCTTGGAAGAATGCCATTGTCTGGGAGGAAAGTGAGGAGGGGATAGGAGGTGGGGGTACTTTGAGTAGAGAGTTGAGTGTGGCACAGAGACGGCAAGGGTTGGCACTCATGCAACATGTTATTTCTGAAGTGCAGAAAGATCAACCTACAAAATGCATTCAAAGCTATTTTATTGTTAGCTGGGCCAAATTCTATATATGGCACCAAAAAACTGGTGCTGAAAAAATGGCTGCTAAATGATATTCTATAAATGATGCTCTGAGTTTGGCGCTGTTTATAGAATAGCTCTTAGCGCTGGTATCTACATCTAATTTTTAGGTGCGAGCATTTGCACCAGTTGAAAACCCCTTGCCTAAAGAAGATGTTTCTCTTTTATGAAGTGGGTGAGGGGTTAAAAAGTGGACCAATGAGGCTGCAAGGGTGTCAGGAAATGAAATGAAAAGTGTGGAACTACTTGTAAGTTTCATGGCTCCATATCATTCTCTTCTTGGTTGGGCTGAGAACTTTTCAGTGGCCCCTCGAACACTTAGGGCTCCTTTTAAGAAGCCACGTTAGCGGTTTTAGCGCACGCAGCTTTTTAGCACGCACTACACGGCTCAATGCTGGCGTTAGTGTCTAGCGCGGCTGGCAGTTTAGCGCGCGCTATTACGCGCATTAAACCGCCAACGCGGCTTCGTAAAAGGAGCCCTTAGGTTAGATTTCCTTAGTCAGAGTGTATTTTGCACCTTCTCTAAATTTCTACATAATAAGTTTTGCTTTAACTCTACAACATTTTGTAGAAGTATGTTTCGTTGAAACCTATAAATAAAAAAATAAATGGGAAGAATGTGAAGTATTTTATAACAGAAATTACTATGTATTAATGTTCCTGTTCTTAAAAATGCATCTGCTGTTAAGCTATTAAAAAGATGTAAGCTGGATGTACTTTTGATTTCTAAAGAACTATTGTCACCTTTTTAAATAGTCTTATTTTTACTACTGGTAGTAACTAGATCAAGAACATCAAGAGCAATAGAAAATGAAAATAAGGCTCAGAAAATGAAGAAATAATGTTTGGGCAAGATGACCTTCATTTTTAGCTGTATGCTGGAAGCAGATAGCAATCGGGTCCATACATTGATCCTGCAGTTCTGTGAAGCTCATCCTGTTTCTCTGATCTCTGAGTAAGGCTCCCGAAGGTGAGAATAATATGGATTCAGTAGTACTGGATTTAGTCCTTTCAAAAAGCAATTTTCAAAATTGAGGCAAAGATGGCACATACTTTTTACTCACAAATCTTCTAATAGTTCTGAGGTTGAGGGGTGGTAGATTCAAAGGTAATGTTAGGAAATTCTACTTTACAGAGAGGGTAGTGGATGCCTGGAATGCGGTCCCGAGAGAGGTGGTGGAGAGTAAAACTGTGACTGAGTTCAAAGAAGTGTGGGATGAACACAGAGGATCTAGAATCAGAAAATAATATTAAATATTGAACTAAGGCCAGTACTGGGCAGACTTGCACGGTCAGTGTCTGTGTCTGGCCGTTTGGTGGGGGATGGGCTGGGGAGGGCTTCAGTGGCTGGGAGGGTGTAGATGGGCTGGAGTAGGTTTTAACGGAGATTTCGGCAGTTGGAACCCAAGCACAGTACCGGGTAGAGCTTTGGATTCTTGCCCAGAAATAGCTAAGAAAAAAAATTAAAAAATTTAAATTGAATCAGGTTGAGCAGACTGGATGGACCATTTGGGTCTTTATCTGCTGTCATCTACTATGTTACTATGAAAGCAAAAATTTGTGTATACTTTGGTTCTGAAAATTGCTGTGGGTATAACGTATGCATGGTCACTTGTGCCTCCTATTTCTGAATATGAACACTTGGGGCTCCTTTTATGAAGGTGTGCTAGCGTTTTTAGTGCACGCACTGGATTAGTGCGCGCTAGCCGAAAAACTACCACCTGCTCAAGAGGAGGCGGTAGCGGCTAGTGCACGTGGCATTTTAGCACGCGCTATTCCGCGCTTTAAGGCCCTAACGCACCTTCGTAAAAGGAGCCCTTGAATATGCAGTCTACAAGAATGTTTTGTTACTCCAGCACAAACTTATCTCTGGGAACACCTTATTTCAATGTGACTAAAAGTGTACATGCACAAAGGATGGGGAAATCGGAACCATTTGCCACATTTAAATATGTTTTCATCCCAAGAAAGCTATTTTTATTGTATTTCATCCTCAGTTAAGTTCTTAAGACAGTTTTCAAATGGGTACTGAAACAAATCCTAAGGAAACAAAATAAATTGATTTATTTCAATTCTTAATCACCTCTACGGAAAGCTAAACAACACCAAAAATACAAGGGGCTGCTGAAAAATTCTCAGCCCAACCAACAACGTTGGGGCAGTCTTCATCAAGGGCTATACACGTGGAGGGGCATAAGCGAAAGGAACGTTTAAGTCCGTTTTCGTCCAAGTCGCAAGTCATCCAAAGTAAAAAAACAGCTTAGGACACATTTTCGAAAAATACGTCCAAATTATTTTCCATTTTGAAAATCGTCTAACTATATGTCCTGCCGATCTGATCGTCCAAGCTGCTAAATTGTCCATTTTATACCACATTTTTGTCCAACTTTTCATCCAAGTCAAAAACACCTAGAAACAGACCTTTTGGATGTCTACAAAGTGATGGACTAGACAACTGGACATGGCACCTAAATAGTGGGGTACCTTACAGGGCACTGCTGTGAACTTCACAAAAAGGGTGCCATGTCTTCATCTCACTATAGCTCCCTTATAGATAATGGTGAGCCCCCAAAATCACCTCCAAAATCCCCTAGACCCACCTATCTACCATCCCCAATAGCCCTTATGGCTGCAGAAGCCACTTATAGGGCAGTCCAAAAGGGTTTGGGGTTTTTTTATAGGGGAGTGCACATGTTTAACCAGCAATGCAGTGATTACAGTGGCTTATGGGCATGGGTCCCTAACCCATCCCCAAGATAACTTAAGCTGCCTCTGTGCAGGTCGACTAGGCTTTCCTATGCCAGGCTGGCAGGTGATGATGGTCTGTGGGCTGAATTTTAAAGGTGCGATTATGATTTTTATGGGGTTGTGGGGGGGGGTCGGTGATCACTGGGATAGTGTGTGTGGGTCTGTAGTTTGTGTCTGCAGTGCTTATCTGATGATTTTAGGTGGGGTTTTGTGACTTAGACCATGTTTCTAAATGGTCTAAGTCACAACGTCCAAGTTCCGTCTCTGCTATGCTGTATAACTTTCGGATATACATGCAGTACGACTAAGTCTAAGCCTGCCCATGTCCTGCCCAAATCCCGCCCTTCGACACTCCTCCTGAAACGCCCCATTTAACTATGGTCGTTCAGCATCCCTGTGAAGGCCTAGGTTGTTTTTAAATACGTCCAAAACCCAGTTTTATTATCGGCACTTTGACGTTTTTGACAGATGATCGTCCAAGTGCCGATTTAGGCCGGTTTTTGGACGTTTTTCTCTCTCGATTATGAGCCACTTAGTCCTGTGATTTCCCACTTTTTTAATTCCATTGGAAAAATACAGAATGAAAAAAAGGAAAATCGCTGGACTAAATCTATAGCCCTTGATGGAGACTGGCCCATCTTTCTTGGTTGGGCTGAGAACTTTTCAGCAGCCCTTCGTATATCCCAACAACTCCTTACCCATAATAAACAGCCAAATTTACAACACTCAAATATCAAATTCTGAATGAAATCTAATAGATGTTATGTTCTTATCTAATACATCAAACATTCTTTCCCATTGAGTGTGTCCTTCAGCCTTTGGCAAATACTGCCTTCCTAGCCCAGACTCTCTACCTTTTTGCAGAAAGGCAAGTAATTCTTTTCTTGTGGCATTACCTGAAGAACATAAGCACTACCATACTGGGATTGACGCAATATCCTGTGGCCAATAGTGGCCAATCCAAGTCACACATACCTGGCAAGATCCCAAAGGAGTAAAGCAGATTTTTATGCTACTTATCTTAGAAAAAGACAGTGGATTTTCCCAAGTCCATCTTTATAATAGCTTATGAACTTTTCTTTTAGGAAATTCTCCAAACATTTTTTAAACCCTGCTAAGTTAACTGCTTTTACTATATTCTCTGGCAACAAATTCCAAAGTTTTGCTACATGTTGAGTGAAGAAATACTTTCTCTAGTTTGTTTTAAATGTACTACTTAGTAGTTTCTTTGTATGACCCCCTAACCCTAGTATTTTTGGAAAGGATAAACAAGCGATTCCCATTCCCATAACCCTAATCCATTCCACTCCACTCCATATTTTGTAGACCTCTATCATATCTTTCCTCAACCATTTCTTATCCAAGCTGAAGAGTCCTTGCCATTTTAGCCTTTTCTCAAGGGGAGGTCCTCAAGGGGCAGTTGTCCCATTCCCTTTATCATTTTCTTTACCCTTCTCTGTACTTTTTCTAATTATACTATATATTATAACATTATCATTTTTATTTTTTTTATTCCTTTCATAATAAGCCCTAATATTCTATTTGTTTTCTTTGCTGCCACTGCCCACTGAACAGAGGGTTTCAATGTATCATCAATGATGGCATCTAGATCCTTTTCCTGGGCAGTGACTCCTAATATGAAACTTTGCAACTTGCATGACAGGAGCAACAATCAAAACTGCTCATATCTTTGCAAATGACAAACTAATATCCTTGAACGAGAGTTCAACCAAAAGAACTCTTGGATGGGACTGCAAAGAATGAGATGGAAAATAAGAAACAAACAGACCCTCCAAATAATGGCAGGCCAAACTATTCCAAGGCTTGAACAGTACCATTTTAAATGTCCCTTGGTATACTACATCAAGTCTGCAATGCAGAAAGATCATGGAGGGAGCATGGAGGAAGCATCTGTCATCTCTTGCTCATTACAATGCCAGTTAACAATATCATGGTGAAATTTGACTGCTCTGAGAAAGCCTATTATCCTTCACTTAGCATTAAAGCTTTTAACCTTCCGAAGAAGTTATTATCAGTAATAATAATAATTTTATTTCTTATATACCATCCAACCAGAAGATCTGGGCGGTTCACAGCAAGAGAACTGAGGCATATCAGTGAAGATGCAAGATACAGTAGAAATCGGTAGGATTCAATGCTATACAATACAATAAAATACAACATGATACAATGTAGAGTGAAGGAAAGCGAAGTCATTGCATAAATTTACCAAACAGATAGGTTTTCAGTGATTTTCTAAACTCAAAGTAGGATTGGGAGTGGGCAATCAGAGAACACATCCAAGAGTTCATTCTCCCCGCTTGAAAGGCTAGAGTTTTGTCTAAAAATGAACTTACCTCATTTAACTTGATCTAATTCTGAGACCCTGGTTCCCTCTGCTGGTGATTTAGTCAGCTTCTTTAATTGCAAGATACATGGCCTACACGCAATCTCTGCCTCCTTCTTTAGAGCTTTCCTCTGATCACGAATCATCTCTGGATCCTGCCCATTCCTGGTCCTCATTTAATTTAGCAAACAAATAGAGAGTACTTGCCTTGTGAAAGACAAACAAACCAAAACAAAGAAAAAGGCAAGAGAGATGTCTTATTCAACCAGAATGCAACCTTTATTATAAATAAAGTCCCAACAAGGATTCAAGTTTCGGCATCAGAAATGCTTTCATCAGGGGACACTGTATAGTTGTGACACATGAAAATGTGATGTGCATAAAACCAGGTTTGGCAGCTAGAAACACCAGCAAAAGTTCCAGTTAAACTGAAAGTTTGATGCCGAAACTTGGATCCTTGTTGGGACTTTATTTATAATAAAGGTTGCATTCTTGATGAATAGGACATGCCTTGTTTAATTTAGCCACACTTCCTTCATACAATGTATTAATTGTATTAGGGCAACTACTTTCCAGCTTGATCCAATTCTCTCCTGTTGGTACAAAACCCTGCAATATGGCCTGATGCCTCTAGCCATGCTGCTTATTCATTCTAGTCTGAACTTCTTACACATTTCCTATACCTTGGAAACACATCATTGTATGGCAAATCTTGAAAAGAACAAGTGCTGACACTTCTGAAGTGAGCAATTATTGTCCAGTTTTCAATCTCTGCTTTATATCCAAGTTGACAGTAAGGCTGCTTTTCCACCAACTACTTCAACAAGCTGATAATCCCAATATCTTGCATCCATGTCAAGCCAGCTTCTGGCAGGGACACAGAGCAGAAACCATAATAGTTGCCCTCCTAAATGATTGGATTTTCTGGATGCAGAGCATTTGTACATATGAGTTAGATGAAAGATCCACAAGGTGCAGTGTTTCACATATGCGGGCATGGTCCTTTAGGTGTAACCCTATCCCCAAAAAAGTAGAGAACCCAAGATCTAGAGCTATGTGTCATTCAGGTATTAGCGTAATCTAAGAAGTGTTAGTGGCAACAAAACAGAAAGAAAAGCGCTGGGGTTTTTTAACAGTAGTTCTGGGAAACCTTCCATAAAAAAAGAAAAGAAATTAATAATAAAACAAAATATTCTCCTACACTTTGATTTCTCTGTTTTCATAATGATTCTGATTTAAACATCTTTCTGCATATGTTACCATGTATCCAGTATAGCTATCAGCCTGCCTTGAAAGTTACAATTCTCACAAGTATCTATGCAAATATTATGTACAACAGTAGAATTGTTATCCATCATCAAAAAAACCCTAGCAAACAACAAACAAACAAACAAACAAAAAAAAAAAAAATCAGCAGCCAAAATAAAGGATATGCCAAGGTAAGGAATCAATTAAGAGTTCTGACATGTAAGACATCTCATTATTCTCTTGGCTCTCAGCCCATTTCCTTCTGGTCCTCCCTCTCTCCAGTTGCCTTGTTAAATCTTACATGGGTGCTTGGAAATGTATTTGGTCTAATGGAGCTCTGTTCTTGCTGGCAGATGATGAGGTGGGTAAGTTTCCAGAGATGGACACTGCCACATCATGCTAAGGAAAGGTACACCATACCCATGTGGGTGGGGGTATCCCTTTATAGTTCTGTATTCAGCAAAGTTCTTGAAAAGATCTCAGATTTCAGTTCTCTTGTTCCACTCCTCCCTTCTTGGTCTTTTAAAAAACAATTTATGCCCTTTATAATTAGATCTTGAAAAGAGCTGTGATTTGAACCTTTTGAGGATTTACAATGTTAACTTTATTGAGACTCTTGAAAAGATGCAGGATCTGTGTCCTTATTGTGTCCCTCCCCTGTACAGGAGTAATATGCCTCAGTTTTAGGACACTAAATCAATATTTTTATTTTAACCATTTCCATAATACTACTGAAATGTGTAAAAGAATTAGGAATGAGGAAGGGGTAGAGGTGTAAGGCTCAGATGTCTTAAAACTCTATAATAGGGGCACACTGATGCCATGCATTGAGCATCAATTCTGTAATGGCATTTGGGTATCAAGATGTCATTACAGAATACTAGAATACACCGAACTGGTGCTTCTAAATGTAGGTATGATTATTTATGTCAGGTCAATGGCAGGCATAGATGGGCACACATAAGAATTACACTGGCTACCTATAGAAGGGAGAATACTTTATAAATTCTATTGTATATTATTTAAAACTAGTTTTTTAGCCTGTTACATTAACGGGTACTAGAACAGATGTGTAGACTTAGGCATTTCTTTCTTTCTGTCTATCTGTCTTTCTTTCTCTCTCCCTGCCCGCTGTCTGTCTTTCTTTCTTTTTGTCTCTCCCCCTGTCCAGTAGCACCCCTTCGCTGCTCCCCCTGTCCAGCAGTAACCCTTCTCCCTTCCTTTTACCTCCCTCCTGTCCAGCAGCACCTCTTCTCCCTTCCTTTTAACTCCCCCTGTACAGCAGCACCCCTTCCCTGCACCCCCTGTCCAGTAGTAGCCCTTCTCCCTTCCTTTTACTTCCCCCCTGTCCAGCAGCACCCCTTCCCTGCTCCCCCTGTCCAGCAGTAGCCTTTCTCTCTTTCTTTTACCTCCCCGTCCAGCAGCACCCCTTCATGCTCATCCTGTCCAGCAGTAGCCCTTCTCCCTTCCTTTTACCTTCCCCCATCCAGCAGTACCCCTTCACTGCTCCCCCTGTCCAGCAGTAGCCCTTCTCCCTTACTTTTACCTCCCCCTTTCTAGTGGTACCCCCTTCTCCCTTCCCTACTCCTCCTGTCCAGCATCTGCTAAGCTGGGCAGCCTTGGGGCTTTTGCTAGGCCAACTCAGATCGCATTATCTAAGTGGGCCGGCCTAGCAAATGCCCTGTGGCTGTTGTTGTTGAAACCGTGGCTGCTGGTCTGGGGGTGAGAAGAAAAGGCGTCCCCGCAGCGGCAGCTAGTCATAAGGCAGGAAGTGAACTGGCGTCGGAGATCAGGGCAGGAAATCAGCTGAGGCCGGCATCAGAGATCGGGGCAGGAAATCAGCTAGGGCAGGCACTGTGCATGCATGGGCATGGGCAACGGATTAAGGACCCACCACGTTTGAATTGCGCATGCGCGCTAAGGGTTTTATTATAGCGGATATGTTTTGGTGAAACTCCTGGATATATTTATTTATTTATTTATTTTGATTTCTATCCTACTTCACACAGAGAGTGGTTGACATCTGGAATACTCTCCCAGGGGAGATTATTGCAGAATCGACAGTCCTAGGCTTCAAGGGCAAACTAGATGCATATCTCCTTGAGAGAGGCATATAGAGATATGGTTGGCTATAGGGTAAGCCAGGTGTATACCTGGCAGGGCCTCCGCGTGTGCGGATCACCGGACTAGATGGACCGAAGGTCTGATCCGGAGATGGCGCTTCTTATGTTCTTATGTTCTTATCCTGTTCTCCCAGAAGCTCAGAACGGGTTACAAATAGACATTCACAATCGTTTGAAAACAGACTAGTCATGACAACCAATAGGTTACAGTAGACAATAACAGAGCTTATTCTAGAGACCAGACCGGTCATAGCGAAGAGTACTAGGAGAAATATATTGAGGAGGCAGTTTTAATGGCCCGATTGGCGGAAGAGGAAGGTCTTTACTGCTCTGCGGAAGGTGATTAGCGAGTCTAGCGACCTGATCTGTGTGATCTATGCCCCAGCTCTTTAATTTTTCTAATAAACCATCTTTGAACCTAAGAAATAATGACACTTTTCGGTATCCAGTCATTAAGAGCATAAGATACAATAGAACTTTTAACTCCACATAGACATATCAAACAGCAAAACTTTGGAAAACATTACCAACTAATATTAACCAGCAATTTAATTTTAAGTATTTAAAAAAAGACCTAAAAACCTATCTATGTCAAGAATTTGTTATTATTAATTCCTAAATTTATAATACTACCTAATACTTTGTATCACCAAAATTATTTTTGTAAACCGCTGTGAACTTCATGGAGGTAACTTAGAAACATAGAAACATAGAAGATGACGGCAGAAAAGGGCTACAGCCCATCAAATCTGCCCACTCTGTTTACCCACCCCCTGTCTATGCCCTAATGACCCAGTTTTCTTATCTTGACCCTCGTAGGGATCCCACAGGTACTGGCGGTATATAAATAAAGATTGTATTGCATTGTGACTAGTAGTCTATAAATTGTGTGCATATGTTAGAGACACACTCACAACCTGTGTGTACACCTCCTTGCAGTTAAATGCCATGTCATTTATGAGCTATCTTATAGATTAATATGTAGTGTATATATGTGCAGAAGTAGCACTGTTCTGTGCACTTACATGTGCATGGCACAAGTAACTGCATGTACCCAGTTATAGAATCCTTCGTGTGATCATGCTGTCCTTTTGGTTATTAACATGCACCTACTTAACCTCACCTACTCAAACACACTGCAATCAGTCATTCACCGCCCAGGCAGGCTCACCATTGTTGCAAAGGTACTTTCATATATCCGTATGCAAGTTCAATACTGTTATTTTTAATCTATTTGTTGATAAATAAAAGCATTTACTTCCATACAGATATGTATAATTCTGAATTTTTGATGCACAGTTTTAAAATTTTTGGTGCATAATTCCCTGGGGATGTAGAAGATCAAGATTTGTTTATAAATGCTCCTTTTACTAAGCTGTGGTAAGTGCTAGTGCATGCTTACCATATCTTAAACAGGCTTACAGTGGGATGTGCTTAGGCATCTTATGATAAGTTCTTAATCTGCACGCACAAACCGTGTAAAAATTATTTTTAATTTTTCTGCGAAGTCTGGGAGTGAAGAGAGAGCGTTTCTCTGCTAATTAGTTAGGGCAGCTACATTACTGCAAGCTAACGTTGGGTTTTACTAAACCGCGGAGGAGCTTCTTACTGCGGGCTGGCAAGGTAAATGAAATTGAATTGAATGAGTGTCGGAGCATTTGCCAGCCTGCGGTAAGAAGCTTTTCTGCGGTTTAGCAAAAGGAGCCCTAACTGATTGGTGCAGGATTAGCTCATGAGCCCTTACGCCTAAAAGATAGAAGTAAGTGCTTACGCACGATTTTCTTTAATGGCTGTGTGCTAATGTCAACAGCGCATGGCCAATAATAGGAAAAATGGAATATCAGTCAGTTTACTACAAAAATGGCCTTAGCATGTGGAAAACCCCCACACAAATGCGTGTTAAGGCTGTTTTCTACCACATCTTGTTAAAAGGACTCCAAAGAGACAAAAGCCCTGAAGGTAGGAGTGGAATTGAAACCGAGAAAATTGCAAACACATAATAACTTTAAAAAAAAGTATAAACGCTGGCTTTTTCAAAGCTGCAGTAGAGATCTCTATAGCAGGCCGGCGAGGTAAATGCTCCGAGGCTCATAAAATTCCTATGAGTGTTGAAGCATTTATCCCGCCAGCCTGTGGTAGAAACCTCTACCGTGGCTTTGTAAAAGGAGTCCCAAATCTTTACATTACAAATGCAAAAGAAAATGCATTATCATTTCTGAGACTACAGATAAAATCTCAAGAGAGAGCTGGAATTTCTTTATTTCTGCTTTTATGAAGCTGCATTAGGCTTTTTTTTTTATCGCCCGCGGTGGCAGTATTAGAGCTCTGACGCTCATAGGAATTCTATGAGCATCCAAGCTAATACTACCATGACCGGTGATTAAAAAAAAAAGCCCAACACAGCATGCGCAGATGCCCTCCCAATGTGGTCCTGAGCTGGAAGCTTTTCAAAACCCGGACAAAGTGCCGGGTTTTGAAAAGCCGTCTGGACGCCCAGACATGTCCTCTAAAAAGAGGACATGTCCAGGTAAATCCAGACATTTGGTAACCTTATCCACAGCCCCTAGGGCCACATTTGCTGTGCTTTCAACTAAAAATCTCAAAGATCACATGCTGAGCAGGAAATCAGTGAACCCAAAGACATACATTCATATCAACTCACTGTGTGCCAGCCCACTTGCTTAGTAGTCATAGGCTAAATGATTGGCTTGAGGAACTGAGTTAGCACTGATTCTAATGCTTTCTGCAAAACTGGAAACTGGCACTTCATTTGGTGGTAACAGTTTTGGCACAATGACCCCTCCTTTATTAGTGGTGATTCCAGAACAACACGCCTCTTCTCTTTGCTTTTACTAAACACCCCCTTCTGCCTCCTTCATTCTCTGTCCAGCAACATTATCCCCTCACTCCCCTCTTTCCCTGACCCACTTTATGGAGAAGGATGAGGGGGTGACATCCCACTATAGCAGTACTCCCTCATCCATGGTGCCCTGCACAAGAACACAGATCACATACCCCCAAACTAGCCTGAGTAGAGAGTGAGAATGGAAAGCCAGGACTTAGTAGCTCAGCCAAGAGGAAAACCAAACTATGGACCTTTAGCCCTCTTCCAAACTCCACCCATCTCTTCCTGCTGCTGTCAATTCTGCAATGTTATTTCTTTGGGACCAAACAGGATCATGGGTCCAATACCACTGTCTCCCAAGATGTAACAAGGAAATGTGAAAAATGGAAGATGGTGTTCTATTCCCCTTTCAATTTGAGACTCAATCATAGGTCTCTGCTTTTCATAGCTGCCAAAGAGAAGCAATTTTAAAAAGATTTTTATTTTTATTTTTTTTGCAAGACTATGACATTAAATACTGACACAATCCTCTCCTGCTCCCCCGTGTTTTGTTTATTAAAATTTGATATCCTGCAGAAGCTTACAACAATTCTCACCGGCTAACAATTAAAATCAACTCCATAAAATATAGGAAAGACCTATTCAATCACACAAAAAGAAAATAAAAAGGTGCCTTTGTGCCTCTATTTAGGAAATATCTTGTTAGTATATATGGTCATTTTGAGGAATGTCAGAACCGAAGGCGAAATGGAAAAAGAATGTTTTAACAGGGTCTTAAAAGTTTTAAAATTCAATTAAGAAGTATATAATTTGGAAGTTTATTCCAAAGACTAGGTGCTAAATTTTTTTTTTTTAAAGTTTTGGGTCAAGTAACTTCTCCGTTTGTTTTATTAGCTGCCAGTAGTACCAATCTATTGTCCTTCCAGTAAAATAACATATTAACGCTAGCAGCCTGGATAGGACATATGCCTCCCTCTTTTAGAAAGGTGCGCTACGCTTTTTAACATGGGCTAAATATTATTGCGTGTTAAACGCTAACACGTGCATGTTATCCTATGGACGCGTTAGCGGTTAGCGTACACATTGATTCAGCACGCACTAAATCCGCGCTAAAACACTTAGCGCGCCTTTGTAAAAGGCTTAATTTTCTCTGTTTCTAGGTATTATCAGATGGTAAGCCCTACAGAAACAGGAAAATACCTACTTGTAGGTGAACATGAGTTACAGTACATTCCTATAAGTGTCGGAGCATTTACCTCACCAGCCCTCCTGCAGCTTTGTAAAAGGAGCCCTAATTCTGGTGACTACCGGACTGGAGCTTACCCTTGATCCAGCCCAGTTGGCACAGAAATCTTTATTAAAAACTTAAAACAAATTTTCAACCTTTCTGTCTATAGTTTAAATTCAATCTTCTGTCTCTGATTCATCTTGGTTTTCTCTTCGTCCTCCTTTTAAGGATTTTCTTCCAGGCATCATCATTTTTTTCTACAGCTTCTCTCGTCTCATTTTCTTCTAGTCTTACTCCCTCCTCCACTTCTCACACTTTTTACACCACCTTGAGTCCCTCCCCCCCTTTCCCTCAGGCTTCTCTTTTCCCAGTCCCACACAGCCCCTCTCCATCTCTTTCTGTCTGCAGCTTGAGTTCCTTCTTCCTCTTTCACAGATCATGTCTCCATCTGCAATCAACCTTCCCCCACACAACCCATGCTGCCTTCCTGAATTCCTCTCACACCCTGTTTCTACTCCTCTCCCACAGTCCCTGTCCCCATCACCCAGCATTTCTTCCCTTTACAGCTCTTTTCTGCCTAGCAAAGCAGCACTGTCTCTCCTAACCAGTATCACCTTTCCATTCCTTTACCCCTTCCTTGCTCCCTTTATTCTTCTCCCAGTACTTCTCTTTCTTTAACTTAACAGCTATAGGTATTACTTTGGCAATATATGTAAAATTGTCATGCCCATAAAGTTACCTGAATCTGTCTAGTCCTTTTGTCAGTGTCAATCTGCTGCACTTGCTTTTCCCATTGGAAGCTGCTAGGCTACAACTCCTTTCTCCCCTGCAGTCTTTTGGACATCCAGAAGCTAACAGTCTGCAGGGAAGGCAGGAGCAGTAGCTAAGATACAGAAGTACTTTCTTCCTGTGGGTTGTTTTTGGGGTTTGTTTGTTTTTTTGTATCTCAGAAGCATGGAGCTTTCAGCCCCAGATCTGCAGACATGCAAGACAAATTATTGGGAGTGCTCAGGCACCCACAGAGTTGGCGTCAAACACTCTGTGCATTAAATATTGGTTTTCTTGTTCTTGAGGGAGCATGTCAAGAGAGGAGAGTGGGCATTCCTGTGTGCTAAATAGTGCATCTACAATAATTGGTTATAACATGGATAATGTGGGAACCCTTACCACCGACAAAATAGGTAACTGCTCTGCAGTAAGGGGTCCTTTTACTAAGGCATGCTAACTGATTTAACGCGTGCTAAATGCTAAGGCGCCCATGGAATATAATGGATGCCTTAGCATTTAGCGCGCGCTAAATCGGTTAGCGTGCCTTAGTAAAAGGACCCCTAATTTTAAAGAAAATGGCAGCACACTAGACGGCAACGTTAGTTCTAGAACACCAAACGCAAAAACAAGAACTGCAGAAGCGACGTACAAAGCGCGGGAATTTTATTGGAGTCAATAAAATCTTGATGTCCAAAAGAGGGTTCTCATTGATAAGAAGGCAGGACCCGACAAGGTCCGTGTTCCGAAAAACACTCCTTCCTCAGCAGCAGTAGCAGCAGCAGCAGTATAGGAGTTTTACGTTGCATGCTTCCTTCGACCGTTGTTCAACATTATATGGTTCTCCATAAGTGAGACATTGAGCATTCCGGACCCCTGAGGAAGGAGTGTTTTTCGAAACACGGACCGTGTCGGGCCTTGTCTTCTTATCAATGAGAACCATCTTTTTGGACATCAAGATTTTATTGACGTCAATAAAGTTCCTGCGCTTTGTACTTCTGCAGTTCTTGTTTTTGTGTTTGGCGTTCTTCTTGTACTGCAGACCAGCTGGATTCTTTCTTGTTTTATCATTAGTCCTAGGCCATTAATGTAAATAATAGAAAACCTGGGTTTTTGCAGCACTGGTAAAAATGGCATCAGAAAGGCACATTAAGACCACATTTTTACATGCAACTTAATAGGATTCCTTTATAATTTATTTTGGCCACAGAGGTTTACACTTGTGAGAAGCTTTCATGTTAAAAATTAGAGGTCTTTTGACTGCATTGCAGTACGTACCACATGTTCAACAGGCTTACTGTGGGATGGGCACTGCTGTCCTGTGGTAAACTTGCTTATCTGCACGCATAAACTGTGCGCTAAAATAATTTTTCTGATTTTTCTCTACGGGGGTGTGTTTGGGGTGGAGAATTGGCGTGACAATCAAGTAGAGAAGGCTTCATCGAAGGCAAGACAAATGATGGGTTGTATCCGTAGAAGTTTTGTCAGCCGGAAGCCCGAAGTCATAATGCCATTGTACAGATCCATGGTGAGACCCCATCTGGAATATTGTGTTCAATTCTGGAGACCACATTATCAAAAAGATGTGCTGAGAGTTGAGTCGGTGCAACGAATGGCCACCAGGATGGTATCGGGACTCAAAGATCTCCCGTATGAGGAAAGGCTGAATAAATTGCAGCTATACTCGCTCGAGGAACGTAGAGAGAGAGAGGTGACATGATAGAGACGTTTAAATATATCACGGGCCGTATCGAGGTGGAAGATGATATCTTCTTTCTTAAAGGGCCCTCGGCCACAAGAGGGCATCCACTGAAAATCAAGGGTGGGAAATTTAATGGCGACACCAGGAAGTATTTCTTCACCGAAAGGGTGGTTGATCATTGGAATGAACTTCCACTTCAGGTGATTGAGGCCAGCAGTGTGCCGGATTTTAAAAAGAAATGGGATACACACGTGGGTTCTCTAAAGAGGTAAAATCAAGGGGGGTGGGTCAGTAGAGTGGGCAGACTTGTTGGGCTATGGCCCTTTTCTGCCGTCATCTTCTATGTTTCTATGTTTCTATGACAGTTACTGCTTGAGGCTTTGCAACATGCTAATTGATTACATTAGCATGTGGGGCCCTTACTGCCTATAAAATAGACGTCCATAATTTTGTTTAATGGCCGTGCACCAATGGCGAAATTAGCGCGTGGCCATTAATTAGGAAAATGGGAAAGTCGGCCATTTTCCGGCCATGGTACAAGTGGCCATGGCTTTAATAAAAGGACAGCCTCTGTGTTTAGTTGCATCCTGTTATTTGGTTACGAGCCCTATGCCTGATTGCAGTATCTGCGATTGTACACTTTTTAAACAAAACTACAAAACTTGAATCTTACTACTAATCATTTCTACAGTGACACTAGACATACGCAGCGCTGTACATAAAAACATAGAAGAGACAGTCCCTGCTCAAAAGAGCTTATAATTGTAGTCAAGACACAAAAACTGGACAAAACAAATCTTACCTTACTGAGGTGTTTATACATTTCTGACCATTAAATCTACTTCATCTAAGTATAATTTTTTATTTTTTTCTCTAGTTGCTTAGGTTTTTTGGATTAATATTTCAATATAGAAACATAGAAACATAGAAACATAGAAAGATGACGGCAGAAAAGGGCTATAGCCCATCAAGTCTGCCCACTCTACTGACCCACCCCGATAAGTCTAGATGCTAGTGATTCGTCCTACGTAGGGATCCCACGTACATGTCCCATTTACTTTTAAAGTCAAGCACGCCGGTGGCCTCGACCACCTGCACCGGAAGCTTATTCCAGTGATCTACCACCCTTTCCGTGAAAAAATACTTCCTGGTGTCACTACTAAATTTCCCTCCTCTGAGCTTAAGCGGATGCCCTCTTGTGGCCGAGGGTCCTTTGGGGAAGAGGATGTCATCTTCCACCTCGACACGTCCTGTGATGTATTTAAATGTCTCAATCATGTCCCCTCTCTCCCTGCGTTCCTCTAGAGTGTAGAGCCACAGTCTGCTCAGTCTCTCTTCGTATGAGAGACCCTTGAACCCCAAGATCATCCTAGTGGCCATCCGCTGAACCGACTCGATTCTAATCACATCTTTACGGTAATGTGGCCTCCAGAACTGCACACAGTATTCCAGATGAGGTCTCACCATGGTTCTGTACAGCGGCATTATGACTTCTGGTTTCCGACTGACGAAACTTCTATTGATACATCCCATCATTTGCCTTGCCTTGGATGTGGCCTTCTCTACCTGCTTGGCAGCCTTCATGTCTGCACTGATGATTACTCCCAAATCTCGTTCTGCTGAGGTCGTGGCTAATGTTTCTCCATTTAGGGTGTAAGTTCTGTACGGTTTTCTGCTACCGAGGTGCATGACCTTACATTTCATAGCATTGAAGCCTAGCTGCCATGTCGAGGACCAGTTTTCCAGCGTACGAAGGTCCTGTGTCATACTATCCTGTAAAAAGCTTTCACTTACTATGTTGCACAGTTTTGCATCGTCGGCGAATAACGTTACTTTACCCTGTAGCCCTCGTGTCAAGTCCCTTATGAATATGTTAAAAAGGAGAGGACCCAGGACCGAGCCCTGCGGCACTCCACTGGTCACTTCTGATGTTTCAGAAAGGGTACCATTGACCATCACCCTCTGAAGTCTACCACTCAGCCAATCATTGACCCATGCAGTTATCGTCTCACCCAACCCCATTGATTTCATCTTATTTAGTAGCCTGCGGTGTGGGACGCTGTCAAAAGCTTTGCTGAAATCCAAGTATACTATGTCCAGAGACTCTCCTGAGTCCAACTTTCCTGTTACCCAATCAAAGAAGCTGATGAGGTTGGATTGACACGACCTACCCTTAGTGAATCCATGTTGACTAGGATCCCTAAGATTCCCCTCATCCAAGATCGTGTCCAACTTACGTTTAATTAGTGTTTCCATGATTTTACATACTATCGATGTGAGACTCACTGGTCGGTAATTCGCAGCCTCTGCCCTGCAACCCTTTTTATGCAGAGGAACAACATTCGCTGTTTTCCAATCCAGGGGGACTCTCCCCTTCTTTAGGGAGAGATTGAAGAGCATGGCTAATGGTTCCGCCAGGACCTCGCACAGCTCTCTGAGCACTCTTGGGTGCAATTCGTCTGGACCCATGGCTTTGCTCACCTGGAGTCTTGACAATTCGCTGTAGACATCAGCTGGTGTGAACTCAAAATTCTGAAATGGGTCTTCCGCGCTTGACATTGCTTCCAGATGTGGCCCTTTCCCTGGTGCCTTGCAGGTAAAAACCGAGCAGAAGTATTCATTCAGTAGTTTGGCTTTATCGGAATCTGTTTCCGCGTAATTCCCGTCCGGTGTTCTGAGGCGTGTTATCCCATTTGTGTTTTTTTTCCTGTCGCTAATGTACCTGAAGAAGGATTTGTCCCCTTTCTTAATGTTCTTTGCTAGAGTTTCTTCCACTGCAAGCTTGGCCTCCCTGACTGCTGTTTTGACTGCTGCAGACCTGGCCCTATATTCAATGTTAGCTTCACCTGTTCCTGTACGTTTGTATGAAAGAAATGCTCTTTTTTTCTCCTTGACGAGGTACGAGACCTCTTCAGTGAACCATTGGGGTTTTTTGTTTCTTTGTTGTTTATGTACCAATTTTATGTAGCGGATAGTTGCCTCGTGTAGGGTCAATTTCAGGTTTGACCACATGGCTTCCACATTATCAGTTGCTTCTTGATCCTGCAGCGTCTGCTGGACGAAATCTCCCATACGTGCGAAATCAGTGCCCCGGAAATTGAGTACCCTCGTTTTAGTTTGTGATTTAGGGAAACCTTTCCTGAGGTTGAACCATACCATGTTATGGTCACTGGTAGCTAGCGTTTCTCCCACTGAGACCTCCGAGACACTCTCGCCGTTTGTAAGTACGAGGTCTAGGATGGCCTCGGCCCTAGTGGGCTCTAGTACCATTTGTTTGAGCTGTACTCCCATCATGGACGTCAAAATCCTCCTGCTACCACAAGTTGTCGCTGAGAGTGTGTTCCAGTCTACATCGGGCATGTTGAAGTCCCCTAGCAGAACAGTGTCCCCCCCGTAGAGTAATATTTTCAATGTCTTCAATCAATTTGTTATCCTTGTCCTCTGTTTGTCTTGGAGGTCTGTATACCACACCAAGGTACAAGCACTTTTCTCCACCTCTGGCCAGGTTGACCCAGATGGATTCCCCGGTGTACTTAACATCTGTGATCCTGGTTATCTTGATGTTCTCTTTGATGTAAATTGCTACCCCTCCTCCTAGCTTACCCTTCCTATCTTGTCGAAGCAGGTTGTATCCTGATATAGTTGTATCCCACCCATGGGAGTCCGTGAACCATGTTTCTGATATTGCCACCACGTCTAGGTCGGCATTCACAATTTCTGTTTCCAGTTCTAGAAATTTATTCCCTAAACTATGTGCGTTGACATACATAGCTCTCCACTCTGTGCGTTTGTTAAACCCCTGTACAGAGATTCCTATCTGACTCAAAGTGTTTCCTAGTGAACCTTTAGCAGTGAGGGTACTTACCTCGGACTTAGAAGCGCAGTTTTGGATCACCACATCAGGATTGTTTCTTACTGCACTGGTATATAAGTGGGTACCCTCCTCCCGACTTACCTAGTTTAAAGCCCTCCGAAGTAAGCGGGCTAAACGGTGTCCGAAGACGTTCTTACCTCTGCTGGTCAGGTGAAGTCCGTCTGGTCCCTGGAGTCCCTGTAGTGCCTCTCCATGATTTAGGAATCCGAAGTTCAATTCTCGGCACCATCGTTGTAGCCATTCGTTTGTCTTCAGGATGCGTTCGTCTCTGTCCCTACCCTTGCCCCTAACAGGAAGAATAGAAGAGAATACTACCTGTGCTCCTATCTGCTTCAGCTTTTCTCCCAGAGCTCCGAAGTCTCTGGCTATGTCCTCCGGCACGTTCCTGGCAGTGTCATTAGTTCCGATGTGGATGAGCAGCATGGGAAAGTGGTCCTGGGGGCTGAGAAGTCTATCAAGTCTGGCGGTCACGTCCCGTATTCTGGCTCCTGGCAGGCATCAGACCTCCCTCGATTGCATATCCGGTCTGCATATTGGTCCCTCGGTGCCTCTCAGCATGGAATCCCCGATGACTATTACTCTGCGCTTCTTTTGGGGGGGTCGATCTGTTGTGGCCGTAGATGAGGTCATTTGTTGAACATCGGTAGGCTCTTCCTGCTTCACGTCGATAGTTCCTTCTTGCAAGACCTGGAATCTGTTCTTCAGGTTGAGTTGTGGAGTCGAAGTGGAGCTACCCTGGTAAGAGAAAGAATAAGAAGGTGAAGAAATTGTAGATGGGGGGGGGGGGGGGAGTGTTCTCCTACGTTTACCTGTGGAGGAGGTCACTAACTGCCAGGAGTCAGTGTCTCCAGCCATCTCCTGGATTCCGACAGTTGGACTCGGCGTCGACGGCCCTGGTGTCTCAGTGAGGGACCTGTCACGGGTCTTTTCGGTGATGTGGGACAGCTCCTGCACTAGTCCATCGATGTAGGCCTCGTCATCTCTAATGTCTCTCAGGCGTTTCACCTCCTCCCTGAGGCTCTGTAATTCCTGCATGATGACGTCTTCCTGTTGGACGACCTCCTCTGTTTGTGTAGAGGCCGTATTGAACTGCCGCGGGATGGCCTCTGTCTGCACGGAGACCTCCTTCCCCGGTGTTACGTTCTCCTCCGTCTGGTGTAGGCTGAGGTCACCTCCCAGATCACCTCTGTGTAGGGAATGCCAATCTTGCTTGTAGTCTTCACACTTCTTGTGCGCCCTGCCATACTTAGGTAATTTGTGTGATCTGCCTGCAAATGAGTAAATGAGAAAGATTGATTAATGTCAATGAGTATGTGAGAGAGAACAAGTGAAAGATAGTAGATGAGAGAGAGTAAGTGAGAGATAGAGATAGTATGTTAGGGTAGGGCGTCTGATGGATATAGTGAAATTTAGGATGTCAGAGAGGTCTAAGCAGTAGAGTGCTTAGGGTGAATGAGTTGGAGGAACGGTTATAGGGTAAAAGATGTGTGGTGTAAGATTGTGGTGCTTGTAGGATGTAAGATGTAAGATTGGGGTTAGGGTGCCTGGAGGACCGCTAATGTCCTATTGTCCTAGAAATATATGCATGATTTCGACCTCGTTTTCTTATGCTCATGGAGGTGCGAACAATGGCCGCTGTAACATTAGGTGGCAGCAGGACTAGCCCTGAAGCAGGGGTCTCAATCTCAAAGTCCCTCCTTGAGGGCCCCAATCCAGTCAGGTTTTCAGGATTTCCGCAATGAATATGCATGAGATCTATGTGCATGCACTGCTTTCAATGCATATTCATTGGGGAAATCCTGAAAACCCGACTGGATTGGGGCCCTCGAGGAGGGACTTTGAGATCCCTGCGAAGGTATTTGTTTTGGAACAGTAACTGTACCTTATATGCGGCGCAGCGGAAGACCGCACATCGGGTGCTGGGCCGGCGCTAGGACCCAGAGAGATCCCGGCAGCGACGCTCAGCACTACCTTAAACCCAGCCCAATAGCCTGCTCCTGCGCCACTCTGCGTGCTGGATGGAGAGCTTCAGTGAAGAGCCGCAGCTCGGGGCTAGAGTACAACATTTCACAGGGAACTCCGCGCGAGCAGCACCTGTCTCGAGCCAGCCAGGAGGACAAGCACTTTGCACGCTCTCCCCCTGCTTGTCGTTTGCCACTAGCCCTGACCCAATGGACGCCTACTGACTCTCCTAAGAAATCTGGATCATAGATTTGGACGTCAAAAGTTTTTTTTTTTTTTTCCTCTCTCTCTCTCTCTCTCCCCGGGATTTTCCTCAGCCAACAACGTGAGATCTTCTTCCCCCGTCCAAGGATTCATGCTGATGTGTGCAGTCTGTTATAGAGTAAAAACAGCGCATGCCTTTCTGGAGTCAGAATCCATAAATTCTGACGTAGCCTGTGCATCTTAAAACCAAATCTGTTACGCCTAGGTATTTTAAGTTGCTATGATCATTCTGATCTTAAACCAAATGGAGAAAAACCGGATTTTTTTACCTTATTATAGTTGGATGGGCTGAAGACCGTATTGCCTGCTGAGAGCTGGGGATAGATGTGTTTCTAAATATGTCAGTGTCTGAATATAAAGTGGTGGTTTCTTAGACTAACAGTGGTTTGACCTTGAACCTGTACCAGTCAAAACAGAATATTACTTTTATTTATCTATTTAATGGATTGAAATAAAAAGGACATTTTTTCCCCCTAACTACAGTAGGGAGGGAGAGGAAATATTTAATCAAATATCTCCTGGGTTTGACACCATCATATTGTTTTTTTTTTTTTTTTTTTGTTCTCTAAAAAGCAGAAATCAGCTGATGGCTCCCTTAGGTGAAGTTGGGAACTATTTCGGCGTGCAGGATGCAGTACCTTTTGGGAACGTGCCCGTTTTACCGGTGGACGCCCCGGTTTTGTTAAGTGAGCACCTTGGCCAGTCTGAAGCAGGGGGACTGCCCAGGGGGCCTGCAGTCACGGACTTGGATCATTTAAAAGGGATCCTCCGACGGAGGCAGCTCTACTGCAGGACTGGATTTCATTTAGAAATCTTCCCTAATCGTACTATCCAGGGAACAAGACAAGATCACAACAGATTTGGTAGGTATTTCATTAACCCTTCAGTACTCAAACGGTGAATTACCAACAAGTACTATAATAATCAAAAACATGAGGGGGGGGGGGAAATCTGTGCGGGGGAAGTGCATTTGGTGCGGTTAATCCTAAGGCTTGCAGGTAGTCTGTAACACACACAGCTGTAATACTTAAAATAGAAGCACTTACAATAGCCACACGAGATGTAATAAGGGAATTAGCTAGCCAGCAGTGTAAAGGTTAGCTGCGGGAAGGCTGGCTCAGGAAGTTTTCACCTGAATAGGCAGATTCGATGTTTTTAATCGTTAACTGTTAAAACACTTAAAAATGCATTCTTCTGCTCCTTGAAGGGGGACTAGGAATAACCACATCGTTCTAGGTCCAAATCTAGAAGCCTTTCTAATCACACGGGAGTGTAACCTGCAAACTGAGCTCATTGGTACCATGTGGTCTGTGAGTGAAATCGTGTCATTTTTGCTTACAGTTTTCCTATAACCTATTGATTTAGACTTGGGAGCTCAAATAGGTTTGGAGGCTAGATCTGCGGTGGGCAACACCTCTGGATCCCTTTGCTGAAAAGGTACCAAAGGGCCACATTCTGTTCCAAAATCTGGAACTTTCTGCTCTGAATGAATGTAAGAGCTGGCAGCTAATTTTAAAGCGCATTCCACCAATTTCCTTTCTATAGGACGCTATTTGTGACTCAGTACCGGGGAGCTGGAGATTGGAGGGTTTACGATTTCATGTGCGTCTAGTGGAGCTTCTTTAAAGTCGAATTGCATGGAGATGGGGGGGGGGGGAGAGGGGGGGATGCAGTCTTAAATACTAGGCATGGTATGTGAAAGCAACTGAGTCATGGTAAATGTGACAATATTTTGCTTTCAGATACTGCTAGTTTCAGGCAAGTCTCCAGCGAGGAGTTAACTTCTGACTGAACCCACCTGACACTGGATCGTAAAAACAAGTTGGGTGGGGATATTTTTTTTTTTTTTTTAATTTTATGCTAGATATCAGATGTTGAATACGAAGACCGATGCAATGTGTGATGGGTTTATTGTACTGGACCCAAGCCTGCACACTGAGGTACCAGATCTACTCTGATTTTTCATTATAATGAAACAAATCCTTCTGGACACGTTTTTTAACTTGAAAACCCCCCCCCCCCAAAAAAATAAAAAAACCCCAACCCAACCAAATCTATATTTTCCTTAAAGACCTAGAACTGTCATTTTCACTAGCACAAAAAATAAAGTAAGAATTAGAAAGAAATGTCACTTTAAGGAACACAAACCAATCTGAACAATACATATCTTATAAAGGGCAAAAAAACCCCGGAGATGCACGATCTGTTTGAATATACTGTAATGTGCTATATCTGGAGCGGTGTGCTGGGCAGAAAGTTGCAGGGTTTTTTTTTTTCTTTCTTCTTTTTCTTCTTCACGTTTTTTTGGGTCAAAGAATCTCTGGGTTCCAATTCACCATGGGGACAGGGGGAGGCAAGTCTTCCTAGCAGCAGAGAATCAGGGGTAAGCAGGGATCTCTTTCCAGGAGATGAAACGCCTCCCCCCACTCGCCCACGCCTCTTGGTTCACTCCTTCCGCAGGTAGCCGAGGCTCCGGCTACGGCGGCTGGGCTGCGCCACGCCGGTGTCGGGACGACGCCCGGGCATCTGCGCGGTCCTAGACCCTGCACGATCAGGAGGTGCTCCCGCCCCTGCACCTGCTCTGTTGTGGCCCAGAGCAGCCGCCCACGGGCTCAGAAGCACGGCTAAGCGGTTTGCCCAAACAAACTTGCATCCAGGCAAGAAGGCGAAAACGCCTTTATTGTGAGCTGCCAGTTCGGTCGTTTTCTACCGGTCTGCAGATAACATTAACTTTTTTATGGCGCTGCTGTAGCTTTGCCAATTATATGTTGGTTTGCACGTGTTAGATCATTTTTAAACTGGGGTGGTTTTTTTTACCCTTAAGCTGAATTATGTCTATATTTACCTGCATGAGTATCTGGGGCTTTGAGAGGGAGTTTACATCTTTTCATGTTGGTACTATAAATGGATTATTTTTGAGGCTGGTGAAGGTTGTATGGGCGTAGCCCCTATACATCAGACTTAGAAAGATGGCAGAAGGGGTGTGAGCAAAATGTGTCACAGATGTCAAAATCTATTGTAGGCTTTTCTAGCTCTATTCCGTGGAATACAGGAATATTACAATCCTACACATTCTGTCTTTTTGGCCCTTAGCTACCATAATAAAAAAAATTCTGAGTTCTTATATGCAGCTGTTTGTCAAAGCAAAAATTAAGTGGTTTAGTAATAATTTTTGGAGTGACAAAATGTGGGTACTTTATTCTTACTGTCTAGTCAAAGCTTTATTGTACAGTGGCTTTATTCATTTTTATATACAGCAATTTAACCTAGGGTATACTATTATAGGCAGTAGAGTTGTTGTAGCTTCAGTAACTGTTCACTGGAGGTGTGTCTCTTGCATCAGCAAAACTACTGCAGGCACAGCATTATAAAACACAGGAGCATGCAGAAAAAAAATCAGCCAAGGCAGGAGGTGACCTCTGCAGCCTGGAGAGATGGCAGGGAAAATGATGTATAATTTGCAGTCTCTTATTCAGATAGAATCAGAAAACAAGATTCTTAACTGATATATATATATATATTTTTTTTAGCAAAGTCACAAAGGCTTCATGCAGCTTTCACTTCAGGGACTGAATATACATTGGTGTTAATTTTCCAGAACACAAATTGGTGCAGTAGGCTGCATTTGTGAGTTCTGTAAGTGTATTGTGCCATGATTGAGCATCTTATCTCTCAAGTCTAGCAAAAGGCCTGGTTGCCTCTGCTAATTATGTTTCCAACCAGTTAGATGAATATTAAGTTGGGTTATAGGACTTCTGAGAGCTTTATCAAATAAATCTTAGTTATGTACAGTGGCCTAGTAAGGAAAGATGGTACCTGCCCCCCCCATCCAACTTCTCCTTTGTATTTCCCTGTCTTCCTCTGTGTCCTTATTTCCCATTCCCCTCCCCTGAGTGCCCTAGCATCTTTCATCTTTAGTCTTTATTTCTGAAATTTCCACCAATGCACCACTTCTGGCTCTCTTCCAAATCCTCCTGTCCCCTGCAGCAGATCCCTTCTTTTAAGTTCCCTACAGCCTCACCAGCCCTTTACCTGCTCCAACCACTGGATCATAGATACAGCAGTGATGGTAATCATGGGAAAGGGAATGGGACTTTTATACCACTTTTTTTGTGGTTACACATTCAAATGGTTCACATACATACAGGTACTTATTTTGTACCTAGGGCAAAGGAAGATTAATTGACTTGCCAGAAGGCAGTGGAACCTCCCAGCTGCATGCTGATGACTCTGCAGTGTCCTCCCGTCTTTCACAGAAACAGGAAGCTTGTGCCTTAGGGGGTGGCATACTGCAGAGTTGCCAGTGTGCAGTGGCTGGGAGGCCCTGCTCTGCCTTCCGATGCCTGCAGGTCCCTTAGAGGCTGGATGCATGCTGCAGCAGCAGTTGAGAGTGGAGGGAGCACACATTGCATCTACTGGTCATAATTAAAACTGGCACTTATAATGATAGCTGGTTTTCTATTCCGGGGGGAGGGGGACGGGGGGACGGGACGACGACTTAGGGAGCAGTACTGGAAGCAGCAGCACGCTGCCATACAAATCTCTTACTTGGCTTGGGGAAATGTCTGGTGTTGTCCAATCTGAACTGATCCTGTTAAGTCAGCATTTCTAGATACATAATTGTCTTTAAATCAGTGGTTCCCAAACCTGTCCTGGGGGACCCCCAGCCAGTCAGGTTTTCAAGATATCCCTAATGAATATGCATGAGAGAGATTTGCATATAATGGAAGTGACAGGTATGCAAATCTCTCTCATGCATATTCATTAGGGATATCTTGAAAACCTGACTGGCTGGGGGTCCCCCAGGACAGGTTTGGGAACCACTGCTTTAAATGAACACCTGTGCAATATGCTACCTCAGTTAGCAAGTGTCCATATGAACAATTTTGTTAACAGCAATTAGAGAGAAAACTAGTGGCTGTCTCTGAAATGTGAAAACAGTTAAAATTGGGTAGCTTGAATGTTTTGAGCAGAGGGAATATTTTTATACATTTGTAGAAATTATTAGGACCATTAGCTTAAATCTTGAGGTTTAATTGCAAGAAACATCAGGAATGGAAGGAAAATAACGTATTTGGGGTTAAAAAACCCCCTTCCTCCTCTGACCTCTGCAGAGATTAATCTTCTATCTAGAATCCCTACCCTTTTGTCTATGATTATGGCAGGCACTAGGGCCTTAGCAGACTGGGACTGTCATCACCTTTAGCCAAGGATGATGAGGTGAAAATCTATACTTCAGTCAAATAGACAGCTTGGTACTTTCTCTTTTGAAACTGATTTCTGCCTCAACAATGGAGTCATTTTCAGTGAAAATGTGAAACAGAGGATAATGAAACAAGGCAAAGAATTCATCTGTAGACTAGTAAGTGACTTGTTTAGCCATCTATTGATGATCATGTGAAAAAAAAATGAAAATGTGGTTTTCAGAAATAAGCTGTGTAAAGTTGCTTTCAGATGGGTTTTGTGGATACAGTTCAGATTCTCAGACAAATCCGCAATGTATGCTGCTTCAAAGAAGTGGCTTTCTTTATTCAAATGCTTACTAAATTAAGAATTGATCCCCTGATTATTTTTTTAGCATCGGTTTGCTCATATCTCCATTTGAATGTTAGAAGGCTTGAGCATTAGGTTTCATTGGTATTGGAATCACTCTGATTAGGAGATTTTTTAACCGAGTCTGAGCAAAGACTGTATTGAAATGGCAAGTAGAAAACATTCCACTAGCTTGATGCAGTTTGATCATATATTTTAGCAGCAGTGGGCAGCTGTACTTCATTCAGTTCACTTAAATGCATGACTGATCAGAGAATATATCTGCTAAAAAAAAGTACATGCACCCTGCATTAATGCCTATAGCCTGACTGCCCTGGGTAGGCCTACTCTTGCTATTGAAAGCTAAGCAGGGTCAGGCCTGGCTAATATCTGGATGGGGAACCACTGGAGAATGCCATGGTGCTGGAGGCCTTAGGGACCTTTGTTGGGCAGCTGGGAGAAGGCAATAGCAAACCACTCTTGTACTCTGCCTTGAAACATCACAGGGAGGATTCCTCACTGTGCTTGCAGCCATAGGTCAGTGGTTAACTCAAAGGCATGCACACATACCATGCATTAAACTGAAACATTGGAAGTGGTGCTGTATATTTTGACATCCTCTCAACTGACTAAGAAATTAGATTTGTTGGAAGCTTTCTGGTACCCCAGATGGTAAGAGTAATAGGAAACAATTTTATTTTAGTTATTGTACATATATATTTTGATGGCTGAGTGGTAGGAGGGGCCTGGAAATTTCTTCCTGCCATGAGATTTCATTTGTAGTGACTCGGGGGGGGGGGGGGGTGTCCACCCTCCACCCCCTCTAGCCCAGTCACTGCAGGACAAGTAACAGGAAAAGAATGGAGGGGCCAGGTTTAAGATTACATTTCTTTGTAATTACATGATTGTATTTAAAGGTATAACACATTTACTTTGATCCTAAACAAGTCATGGATTTTTTTTTTCTTCAAGAGATTAGGCCTAGTGACCCAGAATTAAATTGAGCTGTATTACTGGGCTGCAGGTCTTTTATGGATTTTTTTTTTCCTTTTTCTTTTCAATAATTACTTTTTGCCATATTCTATTTATCCAGTTTGGCCACTTCATTTATCTAACACACCTTTTTATATTTTATAGTCTAGCACAAATTGGGGGGTTGGAACCCAAAATGGGGTCATGACTTAGGTGGGCTCTCTAAGTGCATCATTTGTTCTGCATCTCCAGGATGTCACACAGTTTTATTTGGCTGCTATTGTGGGGATCACAGCCACAAAAGATTGACAGGCCCTGATCTAGTGTATGATTTGACTAGAGTTGGAACCCAAACTAGTATTCTCTTTTTTTTTTTTTTGCCCAAGTACAATTTAAGGTCATTTTCAACTTGTGCATCATCTTGTGTAATACATGTGATAATGTGCACCTGTAAGGTGTTGTTTGTAGGTAGGAGAAAAAGGACAGCATGAAGAAGGGTTACTGAACATCATAGCTGAATAAGAAATTTTTATGTTGAAACATCTAAAGTTGTTGTAATCTAATATAGAGTTTTGCTGGACATCATTGTATTATTTTTGAATAAAGTGATGTGGATTATTTGTAAAATCCTTACAGCCACAAAACTTAAATGTGGATCTTAATGTAGATATTCATTATGAAACTCTAAGTATGATCCTTTATTAACAATAATTAAGTTGATTGTGTCAATTCCTTTTGAAAGTTAAAAATTAGAAATGATTGGTTAGTAGTGACTGATTGACTAGCCATCAAAGATGGCATTAACTGCCAGCTGAATGAATTTTAAGTTAACTAGTCTTGACTGATTAATCAATGCATTTTGATAAACATTATTTAATAAGAGTTTTTAAAACCTCCAATTGAATTGTTTAGATGTGTAGCACTTTTTTTTTTTTTTTAGAGGGGGGGGGGGTTGAAGTTACGCTATCTGATTTGAAGATGAGACAATGGCAGATTAAGTAACTTGTCCAAAACTACAAAGAATATATGACAGAAGTAGGATTTGAATCCTGGCTTCCCTAATTTTCAGCCTGCAGCTCTAACCATATGTCTGCTCCTCCATTGATGTTGGTGCGGTGTTTTGAAGGGAATTGAAGTTGAACTTGTGATCTACTATTTAGAGAGAGAAAAAAGTAGGGTAGTCTCTTGATATTTTTATGTATAAGATACTCTTCTCCCCCACCTTTTATAAAGTTGTGTAATTGTGTGTACCTTAGGCCCTCTTCTATTCAACTGCGCTAGCAGTTTTTCATGCGGTGAGCTGTGTTGAATGTCCCGTGGTGCACCTGATGCTCATAGAGTTCCTATGAGTATCAGGAGCAGCGCGGGCCATTCTGCGTGTCTCTCTGCGCTAAAAACTGCTAGCGCAGTTTAATTGGAGAAAGGGGTTTAGTTTTCCCATACTTTGAATTAGACAATATGTAATTCTTGAAAGTTGTGAACCTATAGTATTTCCTGTAAGAATTAAAAACAAAACAAAAATCCTTTACTAGGCTTTTCAACCCCCCTCCCCACTGCTTTGTGTTTGGGGTTTGTTTGTTTTTTGTTGTGGGTTTTTTTTTTTTTGGGGGGGGGAATGGTTATAAGGCTTTTTCTCTATAACAAAACATCTTATGTGGACAGATAGTTCTGTCAGATATTTCAGTCATGAATTATATGGGGCTCTTTTTAGAGAGACCTTTGGTGGTATTGTATAATAAATGCACATTTTGCATTTCTCTGTTTTATAAATGTATTTTGTAATATAACGTCAAAATATATTTATTTCAGGAATCAAACTCAGCTTTCTCTGAAGAAGGCCGAGAGCCTGGTGTACTCTATGAAAGTATTATTATTATTTTGCATTCTTCAATCTGGAGCATGGTTTTGAGTTGAGCTGAAAAGTTTGACTTCTAACCTGTTGCCACAAACCTTAGTCAGTATCTGGGTGTCTTCCTGAGAAAGGGATGAAGGGAGTTTTATTTACTTTGCATCATTTAAGATGATAGTGTAGACAAATCATGACTGTTACTTGGAAAATAGGTAGGGTATGTAACTGCAGGGAATGCTACTGGCGTGTTTGAAAATTGATACTTTGAAGATAAAATCAGTTTAGGTAAATAATTTGTAAATGTTTTGAGTTTTGACTCGAGAAACAGCTTTTTATCACAAACCAAGAGGTCTTGTTACTAAGGCACGTAGCTGTTTTAGTGCTTGCTAAATGCTAATGCATCCATTAAAGTCTATGGATGCGTTAGCATTTAGCGCATGCTAAAACGGCTCGCGTGCCTTAGTAAAAGGACCCTCAAGTTATTTGAAAGAATAAACATTAAGAGAAACCACTGCAGTCTCAATGGAAGGGGTCTTAAACGCCAATCCTTGAGGACTGCAAACCAGTTGGACTTCCAGAATATTACTAAAGAATAATGTAAAGGAGAAATCTGCATATAGTGGAGACAGTGGGCATTTGTGCAAATTTGTCTCATATTTATTCATTAAGGCTTTTTGAGGGGGAGGGAGGGGGAATGCAACCTGAGGAGTAGAGTTTGAGACCCTTTTTTGCTCTGTACTATGCCCATCTGTTTAACTGGGCATTTGTTTCTTTTTATTAGGAACGTGGTATTCATTCCTGGTCCTGGAGGGCCACCAATGGGTCATGTTTTTAGTAACATAGTAAATGACAACAGATAAAGATCTGAATGGTCCATCTAGTCTGCCCATTAGTTACATACACTATATATTAATGATTAAATTAACTTGTCTTTTTTCTTTGATATTTCTGGGCCATAGCCCGTAAAGTTCACCCATTACTGTCCTTAGGTTCCAGATACTGGAGTTGCCATCGAAACTCACTTCAGCCTATCCAACCATCTTGTCGTTTGCGGGATACATACCGTAAAGTCTGCCCAATGTCCTCATGTTTCAAGTTACTGGAGCTCTCATCGATTCCCTCCCCTGCCCATCCTACACTGAATTGCCATGTACGGGACAGACTGTGCAAGTCTGCCCAGTACCAGCATTAGTTCTTCAATTTATACCATTCATATTTATTTATTTATTTCAATTTCTATCCCGTTCTCCTAGAAGCTCAGAACGGGTTACAAGTAGACATTCACAATTGTTTGAAAACAGACTAGTCATGACAAGAAATAGGTCACAGTAGACAATAACAGAGCTCCCTCAGGAAGGCATTCCAGACATCAACCATCCTCTCCATGAAAAAGAATTTCCTTTTTTTTTTATTACCAATGAAGGCAGTAGGTATGCAAGTCTTCATCATACATTTTCATTAAAAATATTCTGAAAACTTGTTGGCATCTCCAGAGGATTGAGAATGAATAGGAGATGTTTTTTCAGTTTGTTTACATTAGTAGTTCCAAACCCTGTTCTGGAGGACCACCAGGCCAGTTGGGTTTATGGGATAGCCCTAATGAATATGCATGAGAGAGATTTGCATATAATGGAGGTGACAGGCATGGAAATCTGCTCCATGCATATTCATTAGGGCTATCCTAAAAACCTGACTGGCCTGGTGATCCTCCAGGACATGGTTTGGAACCACTGGTTTACATGGTTAAAAAAAAAAGCATATTCAAAAAGTTGTCTGAAAATTGGCCTACCTCAATTCGTGTGTAGGTGTTCCTAGAAGAAGAGGAGGGAAATGCTTTTTAAGTATGCGACTAGATAGTGCTATAAAATCTGTGCCCATGCTTCTCTGGCAAAACACTATCTACAGGAAAAGCAGGTATAAGGGATGAGTCATACTTTGTACCTGCGTACTGGTGCATGGATAATTGGTACAAAGCCTGCAGGTATTTATTTATTTTAAAACCCATATAATCTGCTTAACATAAGGGGTCTTTTTATTAAGGCATGCTAACCGATAGCGCGCGCCAAATGCTAAGGCATCCATTCTATGGATATCTTAGCATTTAGTGTGCACTAATCTTTAGGGTTGACTCCAACACACTGGGATATTTTCCAAACTTTAACAATGGGTGGTCCCTGTACAGGGAGTGTATTTCTGTCAGAAGAGGCCAAAGCAGTCTAAGCCAGTGGTCTCAAACTTGCAGCCCTCAGTATGTTTATCACAATCACAAAAGTAAAATAAAACTGTTTCTTGATCATATGTCTCTTTAGCTATAAATTACAATATTATTATTAAGACTTAGCCAAAATGAAAGATTTATAAACTATTAAGAGTTTTACCTCATGCAAAATTGTCATTTCTTTAATAAGACATTAACTATTTTTTCGGAGGCCCTCCAAGTACCTACAAATCCAAAATGTGACCCTGCAAAGGGTTTGAGTTTGAGACTACTGGTCTAAGCTGACCAAACTATCTCCAGAAGAAAGCTTGTCTGCCCCTGTAGTGTCCAAATAATTCTGAACAGCTATTGCTCTTTTTAAAAAGTGTGTTCAGTGTCTTTTGTGGAACTCAGTAATGTTCTAATATAATGCATGACTTTAGTGAAAATCTTGATTTTAGAATTATATTTATTTTTTAATAATTTTTGCTTAGGATAAGCAGAAATGTTCTTGTCTCTGGGAAAAGGTAATTCAAATAGTGGATTCAAAATGTTGAGATTGGCTGATATATATATATATTTTTTTTAAATTATATCCAATCTGCAAAAGTTACACATTTGAAGTTTTGTAATGCTTTTATTATTTTCACCTAAAAATGGGGTTTGTATTGTGTTTACAAATTGTTTGCTCTAACACAGTGATGGCTAACCTTTTTGAGCCCGAGTGCCCAAACTGCCGCACAAAACCAAAGAATTTCCTCAAAGTGCCAGCACGTCAATTAAACCTTAATAACAAGATTTTAGTATCTAAAAACTCTTTATAAAGTTGCCTGAACTATGTAACATCATTTTTAAAGGTTGGAATCTTTGTATTGTCAGAGAATCAATTTGATTCACAATCCTTTGGTTTTCATTTCAATTTATTGGCAATTTATAATGTTTTAATGATTTCATTCAATTTAATGAATTTAGGAAGAATTTGATTCAGTTACACAATATATTTTAAATGTATTATTCACATAACATGTCAAATGTATCCTGAGTAAAAAAAAAGGTAAACTTCTTAAAACTGTTAACTGTGTAAGGACTCGGTGTGTATTCCCAAAGAGTCTATACATGTTTTTTTGTAAAATTTACAATCAAATTAGAAAATAGTTAAATCTAATAATATGATGTAAAGAAAACAAAAGAGCTTTCAATTAAACCAACCATTTTTATTGGAAATTCCAGATTGGAATACAACAGGGCCATGTAAAGTCCCTTTTTTAAATAACATCTTTAAATAATATTTAAATAACTTAGAAAGTGTCTTAACTGCAAACTGAAAACACTGCTTCATGTAAACATATGCATTGGGCATGCTCTGAAAAAAATTAATGTGATTTTTGTTGTTGCATGCATGCTGATAACTTGTCAATCCTTGGCTCATAGTGCGTTAATTTCAGAGCAACACATGCAGCACTCATGTCATCCGTTAATCTGTTTCTAGCATCAGATTTTATATGATTCAAAGCCGAAAACAGCTGATCACAAGCATAGGATGACCCAAACAAAGTAAGAAGAGCAATCCCAAGTGCTTTCATGGACTTAAAATTGTCTGGCAGAGAATTCCACGCTTTTAGGATTTCATTTTCAGAACTGCTAGCAGTGATTTCATTTGTCACCCTTTCACACTCAATACGTTCAGGAGCCGTACGCAGGTCATTGAATTTACTTTTCCAGAAAGAGCTTTCTTGAAATTCCAGTAGCTCCATTTCCAAATTTTGAATATCCAACCACTGTAAGCAGGAAAGATCAAGATCTTCAAATGTGGACTTTTCTGGGGAAGTTATAAATGAAAGGGTTGTCTCCATCTTACAGAACTGAGAAAATCTTTTACTAAAATTCTCTTTTGCTTCGGCTACAATGGTGGAATATGCTTTGTGGATTTCCTGGTGTTTTTTATGACTGTCCACAAATGTTGTAGAATTATCCAAATGTATTTTTAGGTTGGGAAAATATTTTAGCTGTCCACTCTCAAGGTCTTTTTCAAAAACATGCAATTTTCTCTCAAAAGCTTTGATGTCACTAAACATGCTTTCTGCTGTTTTTCCCATGCCTTGTAATTTTTTGTTTAGTACATTAAAGTGGTTAGTAAAATCTGTAAAGAACATGAGGTTGGTAAGCCAGGCCATGTTGGTGAGTTGAGGATAGTCTTCCCCCTTTTCGTTCATAAATAGCCTAACTTCTTCCAAGCAGGCCACAAATCTCTCTAACACTCGTCCTCTGCTCAGCCACCGGACATTATTGTATATCAGTAAAGTGTTATATTGTGCCTGAACCTCATCAAGAAGGGCTTGAAATTGTCAAAAATTAAGAGCACGCGCCATGATGAAGTTCACCATTTTTGTTACATCTTTGAGGACATTGTCAAGTTTTTTGCTGCTTTCTTTGGCGCAGAGAGCCTCTTGATGTATTATGCAGTGAAATTGAATCAGTGATGTTTTGCTTCCTTAGCAAAGAAATGAATGAATCCTGATGTTGTCCCCACCATGCTAGGTGCTCCATCGCTAGTAACTGAAACTACTTTTTCTGGACTTATGTCTAGTGATGAAAAAGCCTCCATCACAGCATTGTGGATATCTATCCCTTGTGTTCTTCCAGGCAAAGACAGCAGTTTTACCAGCTCTTCTCTCATGTCACCAGTAGCATAACGCAAAATGAGCGCTAGTCTTGCATGGTTAGTAATATCTGTACTTTCATCCAAGCACATGGAGTAGAAGGGTGCTTTTTGTAAGTCGCAAGTACTAACATCAGCAGCCATTCGCAGAACCCTATCTTTTGCAGTATTTCTGCTTAGCGGCATGTCAGAGATGCGCTGCACAATTTTATCCTTGTTTTGGAAATCATGGAAGAGTGAATTACTCCCAGCCAAAATTGCCTTTTTGATAAAATCTCCATCAGAGAGGGGCTTACCATGTTTTGCCATGCACAGTGAAATTTGAAAGCTGGCAACTGTAAGATGATTAGTTTTTGAAAGATAGTTGCTAAAACTAAGAGACTGGGAGTGATATTTCTTTAATTTTCCTACAAAGAACTCTTTTCTTTGAGCTAAACCAAGTTCAGCAACACTGTTATGGTTGGTCTCAAAGTGACATTTGACACTTGATGTGCGAGACACAACACTTTCATTACACATATTACACAATGCTTTCCCACTGCGTTCAATCACTCCATATGTACTCTGTCCAGGCCTCTTGGAATGGTCTTCCACTATCTGTTTTTGCTTTTTTTGCTGTACTCATTTTCTTTGTTCAAGACTTAAAGTCTACAAAAAGATAAAATTTGTATAATAAAAAAAATCTAATGAAGTGCTGTATACAAATCCGTCCCCATAAAAAAATATGTGATTGGGGAATTTTACTAATTGTAGACATCCGTTTTGGTCAAAAAATATACTGTCCGGGTGAAAACCGGACTTGTGCAACCTGAGTGTATGGGAAAAGGACTTTTATTTTTCATTATTGGAGCCTTTGTTATTTTATTATGATGTTTACAAAAGCACTGTGAAGGGCCACATATACACTTTACTGTTTTTTGCTATATTGAGTTTTCCATAAGGTACAGCGCAGAGGATTAGTGTGTTGGTTGTTCACAGAGAGCCCAGCCCTCCTCTCAGCTTACTGAATTTCTCTATGCAATCATCATAAGCAGCTTTTTTATTTCCTCTAATTTAGCATGTCCCCCATGGAAGATACAGAGGTTTTTACAGAGGAGCACATTATTAGACACATTAACTTCCCCCCATATCCTCACCTCTCTAGCATGGGAGCACTAGGAACTGTTCCTGATTACAGATGTCACATGTGGAGTCACACTACAGCCTCACTGAGTTCCTGTGACAGACTCAGTGTGAAGTTTCTCTTCCTCCCCCCACTTCCCCCTCACACACTGCCTGGCTCATAGGATACTAAGGGGAAGACAGGCAGGCTAAACATCCACTCACAGGACTGCAGCCAGCACAGGAGGATGGGCCGCAGCCCACCGGGACAATGCCCGGTCCTCCCAATGGCCAGTCCGGCCCTGTTGCCAGGTGAGCTGCAAAGCAGACACCGGCACACTTGCCTCCCGCCGCGCCGCATATCTTAATTGCGGACTAGAGAGTTGCGCGGGGACAGAAATCCCACCCGTCCCCGTCAAAGTCTCACCCGTCCCCGTGAGGAATCCCACCCGTCCCCGTGAGGAATCCCTCCGTCCCCACCCGTCCCCGCGAGGAATGTCCTCCGTCCCCGCCCGTCCCCATAAACTTCAGAAATAGTTATTTCATTTAATTATGCTACTGAATTAAAGGCTCTGGTAGAAACCCGTTTACAAATAAGCAAAAAGACTTTATTAATTTGGAAATATTAATTGGGAAGAATACACACTTTGTAAACGGGTTTCTACCAGAGCCTCTTTTGTTTATAAATTTTTATCAACACAACTAATATACTACTTTATCCTGAAGCAAAAAAAAAAGAAAAAAAGAAATAGAATTCTTTTCCTACCTTTGTTGCCTGGTTTCTGCTTTCCTCATGTTCTCATTCAGTTCCTTCCATCCACTGTCTCTCCATTCCTTCTGCGTCTTCCATTTGCTGTTACTGTGCCTCTCCCTTTCTCCCCCCTTCCAAATTGGTCTGGCACCCATCTTCTTCCCTCCGCTCCCCCCATAGTCTGGCATCTCTGTCTTCTTCCCTGCCAGCGTCTTCTCCCCACTCTCTCTTCCCCATTTCCTTTCAGCATCCTTCTCCCCCCCCATCTTCCCCATGTCCTGTCAGCGTCCTTCTCCCCCCTCTGTCTTCCCCATGGCCCTTCAGCATCCTTCTCCACCCCCCCCCGTCTTCCCCATGGCCTTTCAGCGTCCTTCTCCACCCCACCCCCCATCTTCCCCATGTGCTTTCAGCGTCCTTCTCCACCCCTTTGTCTTCCCCATGTGCTTTCAGCGTCCTTCTCCCCCCCCATCGTCCCCATGTCCTGTCAGCGTCCTTCTTCCCCTTCTGTCTTCCACAAATGTTTTCAGTGTCCTTCCCCCCCCACCCCGTCTTCCCCATGGCCTTTCAGCGTCCTTCTTCACCCCTTTGTCTTCCCCATGTGCTTTCAGCGTCCTTCTCCCCCCCCCGTCTTCCCCATGTCCTGTCAGTGTCCTTCTCCCCCTTCTGTCTTCCACAAATGCTTTCAATGTCCTTCCCCTCCCCACCCCGTCTTCCCCATGGCCTTTCAGCGTCCTTCTTCACCCCTTTGTCTTCCCCAGTGCTTTCAGCGTCCTTCTCCCCCCTCTTTCTCTCCCGCCCCGGGTGCAGCACAGCCGGCCAGGTCCCCTTACTTTTGTGGCGCTTCCACGACCGACAGACCGACAACAGCCCCGGTCTGACAAACCTCCCTGCCCTTAACCGCGAATCTTAATTTCCTTCTTACAGCTGCTGTAAGAAGGTAATTTAGATTCGCGGTTAAGGGCAGGGAGGTTTGTCGGACCAGGGCTGTTGTCGGTCGGTCGGGTTAGCGCCACAAAAATAAGGGGACCTGGCCGGCTGTGCTGCACACGGGGCGGGGCGGACCGCCCCCTCCCTTGGTAGCCACTCGAGCCGCGAGGCTACTCCTCCTTACCTACCCTGCCTGCAGTACAGAGCCGAACGGAAGTCTTCCCAACGTCAGCGCAGACGTCGGAGGGAGGGAGGGCTTTGTTTACCGACGTCAGCGCTGACGTCAGGAAGACTTCCGTTCGGCTCTGTGCTGCAAGCAGAGCAGGTAGGGAGAAAAGCCGCCGACTTAGTACATCCAGCCCTGCAGGAACCCCGCGACCCTCGGAGGTGTCCCCACGGGATCCCTGCGACCCGTGCAGCTCTCTATTGCGGACCTTCCCGCATGCCAGCTGCAAGGCCTTCGCGTGCCACAGCTGGCACGCGTGCCATAGGTTCGCCATCGCTGCTCTAACAGATCTAATTTTTTTGTTTCTGGTGGTCACAAATGCTAAAATAATTCCTTTTCTAGTGTTCTCAATGCATTTTACGTAGATGTTTAAACATTTCTGTCATATCTTTTCCACCTTTTCTTCCAAAGTATATATGTTGAGATCTTTAAGTCTGTCCCAATATGCTTTATGATGAAGACGACTGACTATTTTAGTAGCCATCTTCTGGACCGATTCCTTCTTGTTATAAATCTTTTTGAAGGTGTATTCTCCAGAATTGTACACAATATTCTAAATGAGTTTTCACCAGAGTCTTATACAGGGGATTTCTTCTCCCTATGCACCCGAACATCCTTCTAGCTTTTGTCTTCACCTTTTCTACCTGTGTTTGGACACCTTACGATCATCACCTACAATCATTCCCAAGTCATTCTCCTCTTTCATGCACAAACGTTCTTCTCTCCTAAACTGTACCATTCCCTCAGGCTTTTGAAGCCCAAATGCATGACCCTGCATTTTTTTTTAGCATTAAATCTTATTTGCCAAATTTGTTCAAGCTTTGCTAGGTTCTTCCTCATATTATCTGCACCATCAGGGGTGTCTTCTTTATTACAAATTTTGGTATCATTCTCAAGAGGCAAACATTACCAGATTGCCCTTCAGTAATGTTGCTTACAAAAATGTTAAAAGAATTGGCCCAAGAACTAAACCCTGAAGCACGCCTCTGTTAACATCCTTTTCCTCATCTTGCGATCCATTTTATTTCTACGCTAGTTCTTAACCCAGTCAGTCACTTTAAGGCCAGTACCAATGATTCTCAGTTTATTTATTAGTTGTCTATAAAGAACTGTGTTAAAGTCTTGGCAAGAATCTATATACACCACATTTAGTGTTCTCCTTCGATCCAACTCTCTAGTCAGTGGTGTAGTAAAACGGGGTGTGGGTTAGAAGTGGACTGTCCTGGACACCATCTTTGCAGGGGGCACCTTTCCTCCTCTCTGCCCCCTCATGTACTTCTTTAAATGTTCACTGGTACGAGCAGTATCTTCCACTTGCTGTTCGTGCCGGCCTTGGCTCCCTTCTGATGTCACTTCCTGGTCACGGGACCAGGACGTGACATCAGAAGGGAGCCAAGGCTGGCATGAGCAGCAGGTGAAAGATCTCAAGAGGTATGTGGGGGGCGCTCAAGTGGCAGGGAAGAGCGGGGGGGGGGGGGTCTCATGGTGTGGTGATGCCGGGTGTCACTGCCCTGGACACCAACCTCTCTTGCTATGCCTCTGTCTCTTATCATCTAGTCAAAGAAATCAATCAGATTTGTCTGACAAGACCTTCTTCTGGTGAAGCCATGTTGGCTTTGAGTCCTGTAATCTATTGGATTCCAAAAACTGTATTACCCTGTTTTAAGTGTTTTTATTAATTTATCAAAATTCTAATTCTCATTTTGCACAAATTGTGCCATGTAGAGGATAACTTTGATTGTTTCTGAGTAACTAAGCAGTTGATCGGGTAAAATTGTTGGCGGCAAATGTCGTCCTCCACTGTGATTAAAAAAAGACCAGTGCTGTGAAACGAGTGAGGCCAGCAATGTGAGAAGATTTAATTTTGAAATCTCCACACTTGCTTTACAGTACCAATTTTGCACTTGTTGAAAAACAGGTGCAGGTTGGCCCTGATTTTTAAAATGCTAATTCCTGGAGAATGTCCTTTAAAAAAAGCCTGTGGGTACAAAATACATATTTTTAAAATTGCTTCTGTAGGCTTCAGGCTATGTGATGAAAGCTTCTTGAAATTTACTTTGGTCCTGGAACAAGAGAAATATTCTTCATTCTTTCAGCCTTTGAGGTCTTCACCAGCTATCCTTCTGCCAGGACAGCTTGTATCAGCAACTTTACCCTTTCTTCTTTCAAGGTGCTTTGCAAACCATCCTCATCAATGTGTGCAGAGTCGTCTGAAAAATATAATATACCTATGTGACATACAAAGTACTTATTCAAAACTTGCCAACACAGAATGCCAATCTGTCTTTCTGCACCAAAGTAACCAATGACTTTAAAGACAAAACATCCCATTCAAGACATCATTGGCAACTAGACATAAGGTTGTCCATATCAGACAAAAAGACTTCGGTATCTAGACACCAGGAAAAGCATTTAGGTATCCAGGTCAGTGTAGCTTTTCAATACACACAATGCACAGTGATGCACAGTGTCACCTACTAGCAAAGCGTTCAGGGCAAACTATGAATGGAGGGCACACACTAAGGCAGAGAGCCTACTGTTTTTATCTAGGCAAAGGGTAAAGAACAGGGAGGTAAAATGTTTGCTTATGAAAACATAAGAGTAAGAGCCACTGAAGCTGGTATCCTATTGACAGCAGCTGGACTAGGTCACAACGTTCTTGTAGATCCCCAAAAGTAGATTACTCATTTCAAATGATAATGGCTTCCCTAAGTTTACTTGGCTAATAATTTTCAATGAACTTTCCCTCCAAGAATGTGTTTGAACCTTGCTTAGGCATAGGCAACACAGGCAGTTTGCCTTAGGACCCTAGATTTTGAAGGTACCAAATACCTGGGATAAATAGGAGTCTGATTCCATTTGTTTTAGCAGTCTGCTCTATGATTATTTGAGAAGAGGATTCACTTCTGCTCTCCAGCCCTTCTTACAGGCACCAACATTTTATATTCAAGCCTAACCTTGCTGTTTCAGTAGCCTTAATCAAATCTGGTAACAGAATCTCCAGCTTAATTAAACACAGCTTGAGAAAATAGTTTTTATGATTTATTTATGAACAAGGAAAGTGATGTTCTATTGGTGCTACTGGACCTCAGCGCAGCCTTCAACACCATTGATCATCCTCTCCTCCTCACCCGACTCGTGGAAATCAGCATCCAAGATACAACACTACTCTGGTTCACATCCTTCCTAAAAAATAGATTCCAATGCATGCTGCTCGATACTACCCTATCAAAACCAAAGCCAATCAAGTACGGGGTACCATAAGGAGCACTACTATCTCCTCTGCTGTTTATTTTCTAGGAGACTTAGAGGGGATATGATAGAGACTTACAAGATCATGAAGGACATAGAGAGAGTAGAGAGGGACAGATTCTTCAAACTTTCAAAAAATAAAAGAACAAGAGGGCATTCGGAAAAGTTGACAGGGGACAGATTCAAAACGAATGCTAGGAAGTTCTTCTTTACCCAACGTGTGGTGGACACCTGGAATGCGCTTCCAGAGGACGTAATATGGCAGAGTACGGTACTGGGGTTCAAGAAAGGATTGGACAATTTCCTGCTGGAAAAGGGAATAGAGGGGTATAGATAGAGGATTACTGCACAGGGCCTGGACCTGTTGGGCCGCCGCGTGAGCGGACTGCTGGGCAAGATGGACCTCAGGTCTGACCCAGCGGAGGCATTGCTTATGTTCTTATCCTGGATATAGCCTATAAACACCAAATCAAGATTCACTCCTTTGTCAATGACATCCAACTATATCTTCCACTAGGAGAGAACTGCAACTCCCAGTTTGCAAAACTCCAAAAACTGTCTCTCAGAAATCAAAATCTGGCTGTTCCCAATTGCCTCAAAAACTGAACTCCTTTGGATCCACAAGGAACACTGCACCTACAACAGTCCCTCTGGGAATCATCTACCATAACCTCCAGAGACCAAGTTCGCATCCTAGGGGTACTTCTCAACTCTAACTCTTACCAACCATATCTCTCAAGTGGTCTCCTCTTCATTCTACTAACTCTGACAGCTCTGGAAAATAAGAAACTATTTCTCCAAACCAGACTTTACCCAACTTCTCTATGCTTTCGTCCTCTCCTGCATAGACTACTGCAACACATTGTTCAACAGACTGACAGCAAAAATTCTTAAGCATCTCCAACTTGTTCAAAACGCAGCAATTAGATTACTGAAGAACCTTTGCACCTACAATTCCATCAGCCCACTGGCTACCCATAGCCAAATGCTTCATATTCAAAGGCCTAGTACTTGCTTTCAAGTCCTTACACAACATGGTGCTCAGCTACATATCAACCAAACTCCCACCTTACATCCCAAACAAACCCCTCCACTCCCAGGAGGAAACATGTCTCCAACTAACCCCTGGTTGGAGCCTCCAACTAGAAAGTGCCAGATGAAGGTCATATTCACTTCTTACCAAAGTACTGGAATCAACTACCTCCAGACATCAAATCCCTTGATGGGCTTCTGAGCTTTAGAAAAACAATAAAAACCTGCCTCTTCATCTGAGTCTTCAGGATAAGCTAGCACATAGACTGTAACTCCGAAACCACTGTATTCCTCACATATGTTCTATAGACTCTCTCCCTGTGCATGCTGTATGCGTCTGCTAATCCAGAACAATCAAGCTAGACACATTTCACTGTAGCCGTATTGTCTTAGTCTTCTGTACCTTGTTGTTAATTATTATGTGTATAACCCGTTTTGAGCTCTCTGTGGAGAATGGGATATAAATTGAAACATTTATTTATTTATTTCTAACAGCTCAGTTCATGGAGCGTATCCTCTGATTTAGGCTCTCTTTTACTAAACCATAGCGCAAAATGCTCAGATGCTGCTCCGATGCTCATATGAATTCTATGAACGTCGGAGCTGTGTCAGATCATTTAATGCTCCGGGCCAAGGTAGAAAACTCTATTGCAGCTTAGTAAAAAAGTGTGTGTGTGTTTGGGGGGGGGGGGTGGAGTGTTTGACAGCATGAAGGGGAAGAAACTATGGTCATGTGAGGGTCTGCTGCCATGTCTTCTTATGAGCTATTCTAGAAACTTTGGCTGTCAAGAGTTGGTTGTCCATGAGCATGGATGGAACATGTATACCTAGGAGGAGAGCAGATGCTGAAGGGCTGTGTCCATTGTTTGGGAATACCCTTATTGTGGCTGTCACCAAGAGGAGGGCATGGAAAACATGTTTCCCTTTTCAGTCAGTGGATGAGTCTGCAAATATCTCAACACACCCTTCTATTTTGAGTTTACAGTATTGCCCTGGTTGTCATTTTGTCCAGAGACTGTCTTGCTCTACCATGACCATGACAAAAAGATCTGAAAGAATGGCTTTTCCCTTTTTTTTTTTTATAATACTTTTTATTAGCTCTGGGTTATCTTAATTGCTTAGAGATAACAATAAGTAACCAATAGTGTAAATTACATGACCTTTCAATACCTTTTTGGGATTTGGTTACTCACAAAGTATCATTTTAGACCTTGTTTTTCATTTTCTCATAATACTGGGATAAAAGAGAGCTCTTTTTCCTCCAGTATAAAAAGTATAGATAAAGCCAATGCTACTTTTACGTTGGCTATAAACTGATGTTATTTAGCATCAGCAGCAGATGAATCCAGAGATGAGTGGGTCATGTCCATCTACCAGCAGATGGAGATAAAGAGTACCAAGATGAACTCACTCAGCCTTATTGAAAAAGGCCCTTTTTATTTGATTTTAGTTTGTATTTGTATTTTAATTGGTATGAACATCCTCCTGGACATTTTAATGATGTGTCCACAGACTTGGATCCCTGAGGAAGGCTCATTTGAGCCGAAACATGGACCATGTCAGGTCCGGTGCTACCAACTTCTAACACAGTGGATGTTATTGCTTTTGAACTTTGATATTTTTTTTTCATTTTGAAATAAACAAGTCAAGAACATTATATTCCACAGTCTTCGTTTTGTTTTTTTGGCATTCCTTCTACTGTGAAATTGTTTTGGCTTTTGTTGATTGCTTGTATCAAGGAGAACCACACAGACTGTGGAAAGGGATATGCCTCTTGCAGTCACGCAGAGACTTGCTTAATTGTAGCATCTTCAGTCACTCCGAGATAGCAAACTCACTTTTCCACTGTCGGGGATAGCCTCCCTCTTAGGCTCAGTGGAGCGATGGAAAAGTAGCCAAGGTTGAGGCAGTGGCCTGAGGTTGGGGGTGGGGGTGGGGGGGGTCTAAGTGTTGAAATCCAGCACAGCTCCTTGGTTTGCTGGACAAGGCATTTCACCTTCAATTGCTCCAGATACAAATCAGTACCTGGATTTTATAGGCTGGCTACTTGGAGGGTAATCTCTCATGAGATGTATAGCATTTGCTAACGGGCACCTCTTGAGGCCACCTTCCCTTTGTGATATTAGTAGCGGCCTCCTTATTGTCCTCTGGAAATGTAGGATTTCCCTTTTGGACTATCCAGTTCCAGCTTCCCTTTTATTCTTCATAGGGACAGCTTCAGTTACACTGCATGATTTCAGTTGGCTCCTCTGCTCCATCAAAGCAGCATTCTCTATTGCTGCATGGTGTTGGAATTTTTTATGCTGCATAGCAGCAATGTTCTAGTCGGCGGCATAATACTGTCATCCTTATGCTGCAGAGTATCACCACCTTAATGAATGGGAACATGGGTAAAGACCTGTCAGTGGGTCAGTTTAGCTCCCTGGTTCCTTTCTGTTTCATTTTTGACAGCCTTTTTTGGACTGCATAGTGATGGTGTTCTCTGTGCTGCATGGTACTGTCACTCTCCTATGCTATGCACTGTTGATAGTCAGGGTAGTCTCAGTAACCTCCTAGGCTTTATAGTGGCGGGAGGAAAATCAAGATGGTGATCTAGGCAGATGTGCTGAAATGGGCTCCAAAGTCTCCTGTTTTTCCTACTTAAATAGTATCAGATATTTACTGCTTATAGATGGGCAAGAGAAAGGTGAAGATTAAGACTTGCCCCCTCGGAATCTTCTCCTCTTCTCGTTTCATCCATTGAGAGATTCATTGTCTGGTCAGCTATACCCTCTAGAGCAGATGCTGGCATTAAGACAGACTTACCTGACCTAGATGTGACGCTTAGCCTGGAGGAGAGACTTCCACCCTCAGATCCATGCATGGGGAAGCACTGGGAGCTATCGATGAAGCTGTGGGAAGCAGGATTTGTGCAAAAACACATTCAGAATCTTACCATACTTTAACAGCACCAACTCCCAAAGATCAACAGCTTATGCATGAAAAGGCAGCACTGTAAATATTACACTCTGACCTAAAAAATTAATATACCAATTAGAGAAAAAAATAGAAAATAAACATGATTGCAACAAGATCTCTTCAGAGGCACTACATACTAGTAGAATAATACACACCACAGTTACACATGCAAAACCCAGCCAATCCCTCAAAAAATATGAAACAAGGGACTACACATCAGTAGTAGATATGAAGGCAAGAAAGTGAACTGGAAACCTCAGGAAGGTCAGACTCTGCAACAATAATTCAGCATCTCTTTTGAGTCCCTATCTCAACTTGTCCTGTTTTTCCTTCCTGAATCCATATCCTTTCCCTTGTGATCAGCATCCCTCCTTGTGACCCCAGCCCCTCATGTCCAACATTTTCAGTATGTCCTGTATTGCTCTTTTGTGACTCGGTCCATATGCTTAAATCCCTTCTTTGTTTCCTTGTCTCTCCTTTCTCTCCTTCCTTCCAAACCCTGTACTCCTTCTTTCTTCTTTCCTGCCCCCCAGCCCAGTATCTCTCCCACCTCGGTCCAGTGTCTTTCCCTTTCTCTTCCTCTCCCTCTCCTCAGTCTACCTCTGCTTCATGCTCCCTCCTTCAATCCAGCATCCTTTCCTCTCCATCTCCATCCAACTCCTGGGTTCAGCACCTCTTCCTGTTTGTCCCCCGCTCACCAGGTCCAGCATAGCATCACCTCCTGCATCTCTTTCCCCCTCCATCCCACAGGTCCAGCATATTTTTCCTTCCTCCTAGTTCCAGCAGCAGTTCCTCTTCCTCCCTCCCCATGATCCTTCATTCATTTCTAACTTGTCTCAGTCACCACTGGTAGGACATAGCATCAACTAAATCAGCCCGATTCAGGGCTTTGGCCTTCCCGGTGATATTTTCTACCCTTGTGGAGGCAGAACATTTGAGTAGTGGGGGTGTGAGGGATGGGGGAGTGGTGGAATCCATTATAGGGAAGGACGAAGCCCTGAGGCTGGATAATTTAGTTGATGCAGTGCTGTTTTCTGCAGTAGTTGAGAAGTTAGAAGGACCATGTGGAGGGATGGAGAGGGATAGCTTTAGAACTGGGGGTGGGGAAGGAGAGAGGCTGCACCTGTGAGATGGAGGAGGAAAGAGGGTGTGATGCAGGCACCTAGAACTCCCATGACCTTGACATACTAACAACTTGGTGCTTGGATTGAGAGTCGGGGGGGGGTTTGCAGTTGGGGAGGCTTAGCCCCCCTAAGCCTCTTATACTTTAGGGCGCTTTTATTGGCGTCCGCCTATAAAATGGCTGCCGATCAAGTGCCAATCATGCAATGGCACCATTTACAGATTTGCAGCTTTCATAAAAGGTGGGTGCCGGAAATGTAGGCTAGGGTTTTAAAGGCCTACATTTCCAGTGCCTACCTTTGACGAGAATTGCATTTACGTAGGTGCCTTAGAATGCGTAAGGTCATTTCTGCCGTTAACCACAGCTAAGACTTCTCCCAGGACTCTGATAATGTCATATTGCATGTCCACAATGTAGTCTATGCCTGCCAGTACAAGCTGAGGCAGAGGCTCAGAGTCTGTCAGGGACTGAACTCTTAGCCTAGAGCAGTGTATTGCAAACTGTGTGCCACAGCACAGTAGTGTGCCATGGTGAAATTTCGGGTGTGCTGAGAGAGATGCATCCAATAGGCAGGTCAGCCGGTGCCTCTCCTCCTACTCCGCACCTCTCTACCGGTGTAGTAATTTCAGGGTTAACAAGCTTAGGGCCTTACCTAGAGGGTGTTATAAGGTGCCTCTGTAGATTCAACGAAGGTGTAATTTTTCTAGGCACTGATAGGCTCCTACATTTTTTTAAACAATGTTTAAAACCTTTTTAAATGGTTTTACCAATTACGTTAGGCGCTGGTAGGACGCCCACCAGTGCCTAACTTAAGGCATTGTTTTTAGAATATGGGCCTTAGTGGCTTGGTATTTGCTGTCAATGGGTTAGGTTTTTAGAATGTGTCTAATGAATATACATGAGAGAGATTTACATACAATTGACAGGCATGCAGATTTCTCTCATGCATATTCATTAGGGAAATTCTGAAAACCTGACCTACCAGCAGCCTTCAATTTTTGGCATTTACTCCCTGTTTTCTAATGTATAGAGACATATGGGCCAATATAAAAAAACAACAACAACCCCAAACAGCTCTTAAACTTGTATCCTATTCTCAGCTCAAAACTCATTTTAATTTAGGAGCTCAAAATTTTACTTATAAATTTTGGCTCTTCATTCATTTCTAACGTTTATGAGCCTAGAGCAGGGGTCCCCAAAGTCCCTCCTTGAGGGCCGAATCCAGTCGGGTTTTCAGGATATCCCCAATGAATATGCATTGAAAACAGTGCATGCACATAGATCTCATGCATATTCATTGGGGAAATCCTGAAAACCCGACTGGATTCGGCCCTCAAGGAAGGACTTTGTGGACCCCTGGCCTAGAGCATCTATTCAATGCCTATTCTATAAAGCAATATCTCTCAAACTGTGTGCCACGCACATTGGTGTGCCCCGATTCCAGAATTTTACTTTATTTTTTTAAATTCCCTTCATAAGTATACACTAGCATAGATGACACGTACTTTACATATGCAAGAGTGTCAATGTTATGAGCATCTCTGCACATAAGGATCCAACTGCCCATTCTTTGATGTGATTGGTCCTTGAAAACTAATGGCAAGTAATTTTATTTTTATTTTTTAAGCAGTAATTATCCTAACATGAGCAACAAAGCAATCAAGGCTTTGTTACCATTTAGATCTTCTTACTTTTGTAAACTTGGATTTTCAGCTCCAAAAAAAATTAAGTCAAAAAAAGGAGAACGGATGCAGATGATGGGTAATGAAATGCGTGCTTGCATGTTGACTATCGAGCCATGTTTTGAGTTAATTTGCACTCGAAAACAAGCACATCCATTGCATTGATTTGCAATTTTGTTCTATCTACTTTAGTTTTACCATTGTAAAATTTAATATTTTGTTGGTTATACAATTTTATAATTTCAGTTATAGTGTGCCGTGAAAAACATTTGCTCCATTTAGTGTGCCGGAGCTAAAAAAGTTTGAGAGACACTGCTATATAGGCATACAAGTGTCTTTTTTTTTATAGAATGCTAGTGTAACTGGATATGTGAACAGTATAGGGCTCATAATAATAATAAAAAAAAGAAGACATCTAAAAACCGGCCTAAATTGGCACTTGGACGATCAGTAAGACAAGTCATCCAAATGTCGATAATCAAACCGGGTTTTAGATGTCTCTAAAAACAACTTAGGCCTTTTCAATGCTGCTGTACGACCAGAGCTAAAAGGGGCATTTTAGGAAGAGCGGTGAGGGCGGGATTTGGGTGGGACGTGGGCTGATCTAAACTTAATCGTACTGCAAGTATAACCAAAACTTAAATGAGGCTACCTGAATGGAAGTTGTACGTTCTGACTTAGGCCATGTAAAACTAGGTCTAAGTGGCAAAAAGGTATCCAAAGTGACCAGATAAGCACTGCAGACACAAAGTACAGACCCCCACACACTGCCCCAGTGATCACTGACCCCCCCTCACAACACCATAAAAATCAGAATGAAAACCTGCCTCCAGAACATCAATACTGGCATAGCAAAGCCTAATAGAGCAGCACAGAGGTGGTTTAAGTAGTGTGTGGGGGGTGGGCTAGTGAACCATAGAGAGGAGGACCCAGGCCCATAAGCCACTCTAACCACTGCATTTATGGTAGAACATGTGCACACCCTAAAACCCCACCAAATCGTACTGTACTGCCATATAGGTGCCACCTGCAGCTGTGAGGCCTATTGGGGTTTGTAGACAGGTGGGTCTAGTAGGTTTTGGGGGCTCACCATGACCTATAAGGGAGTTATGGTGAGATGTTTATGTGGCACCCTTTTTGTGAAGTTTACAGCAGTGCCCTGTAAGGTGCCCCACTACTGTGCTGCCATGTCTGGATGTCCAGTTCATTACTTTGCTGGCCCCTTCCACGTCCAAAAGGTCCTTTTCTAGGCGTTTGTGACTTGGACAACTTTTTGGATGAGAATGAGGTATAAAGGTAGACGACTTAGCGGTCGGGGCGATCAAACAGCTGGACGTACAGCTAGACTTAAAAAAAAAAAATAATATATATATATATTTTGGACGTCTATTTCGAGAATGGACTTTTTGCTCTACCGACTTTGGGCGACTAGCGACATAGGCCCAAAACGGACTTAGACGTTTCTCCACGTGTTTTCCTTGGAGCTTGTGTAAATGCTTGTGACTAGACTGGGGAGATACAGTCTATACATAGTTCCAGTATACTAAAAGTTACATGCAATAGGCCCAGACCCACCCATGTAAACACCTGCTTGCAGAAAATGGGCTGCCAAAGATATGCACTTCTTCATAGCATAACATTTTAATTAATTAAATTCATTGGCCCCAAAGAGCTCAGAATAGCTTACAGGTTAAACATACATATATTATTATATAGTTAAACAGGTTACAATTTTACATAATTACAGTACAAGTTTGCAATACAAGGTTGTATCCTAACATGATAGAAAATTAGGCGGATATACATGTAATTGGATTGGTTATGCACAGAAATAATCAGAATATGCGCCCACATCTATGCGACCCCTTATAGCATTATCTCTCTAGTACAGGGGTGGGCAAACTTTTTAACTTGTGGGCCACAATGGGTTCTTAAATTTGACAGAGGGGCCGGACCAAGAGCATCTATCTATTCTCCATCCCTATTCATTTATTTTTAATTATTTATATACCACTTATATCCTCATGTGGTTTACATTCAGGTACTTTATCATATTTCCCTATCTGTCCTAGTGGGCTCAAACGCTATCTAGTGTACCTGGGGCAATGAGGGGATTAACTGACTTAATTGCCAATTTTATATTTTCCGAGAAATATTTGATATGCTTATGTACATAATTCACTGTTTGTACAGCCCTTTCTTGTTGTAAACCGCCTTAAACTAATGGTGTGGCGGTATATAAGAATAAAAATTATTACTATTATTATTTATTATTAAGTGACTTGCCCAGGGTCACAAGGAGCAGTGAGGGATTTGAACCCACAACCTCAGGGTGCTAAGGCTGTAGCTCTAACCACTGCACCACACATTACCCTCCCATCCCATCCTCCTGTACAGCAGAACCCTTGCTCAGCTTCTATCCTTCCCTCCCTCCCTCCCATCCCTCATTCTGCAGAACCCTTGCCCAGCTTCCATCCTTCCCTCCCATCCCTTGTACAGCAGAACCCTTGATCACCCGCCCCTGCCATGCAGCCGAACCCCCGCTGACCCTCCATCCTTCCCTTCCATCCGAATCCCACTGCCCACAAGCCCTACATATCTCCCTCCAGAGCAGCGTCGGGCCGGCAGAAATCTTAATAGGCTGCTTCGCGGCCTTTTCTCGTCAGGGCTTTCTGTGTACCGTGTTACTGATGTCATTATCAGTGATGTGGCAGAGGGAATTCCCCGATGAGAGAAGGCTGCAAAGCAGCCTGTTTAAAGTGCTGCCGGCCCAATGCTGCTCTGGAGGGAGGTATGTAGGGCTTGCAGTCAGATATGGCGCAGTGGCCATAGTTTGCCCATGTCTGCCCTAGTACCAAAAATCTCTTCCAAGCTCCTTATTTTTCCCACTTTAAATTTGCCCCTGTTGCCACCCACTTTTTGCTGAATTTAGGAGTTTAGTGAAATTTTGATTATAAGTAAACTTTCACGGAGGACAGTCTAGGACAGGGGTGGTCAACTCCGGTCCTTGAGGGCTGGAATCCAATTGGGTTTTCAGGATTTCCCCAATGAATATGCATGAGATCTATTTGCAGGAACTGCTACGGTGGAGTTATTTAAGCAGCTGTTTTTTTACGCACAGGCTAAGTTTTAGTTTGCGGTTCTATCTGATACCATATAAACCTGGGACCCCTGAAGAAGGCATGTTTATTGAAACACAGACCATGTCGGGTCCTTTGGTTTGGTTCAAGGTGGTAACATTACCTGCATTCATAAATTTTGTTTCAATAAATTTAACTTACATCCTTGTACATTTGTCTGCAGTTCTCTTTGGTTTGGTTTGTGCTTTACTCACTGCAGACCGTGTTGGTTCTCTCCTCTTGTTTTCTATTAGAAAACCTTTCACTTTCCCGGACATCAACAGGGGAGGCCCAGGAGAGCCTCAGTGCAGTGCAGGCACACATAGAGTAGGGCATGGCTCTCATTTTGGACCGGCTCTGACCCACTCCCGCCTCCTTCCTGCCTCCCCGACCTTATCTAGTGGTCTAGCGGTGACGCGGGGCAGGAATGATCTTCCTACGCTCCTGTCCCGTGCAGAGCCATGCTGTGAGTTCCCGTGGTCTCACGAGACTACAATGGGAGTTTCCGTTGTAATCTTGTAAGACCATGGGAACTCACAGCACAGGTGCACAGTACGTCTCTGCATGGGGCAGGGGCGTAGAAAGATCGCACCTGCCCTGTGTTGCTGCTAGACCACCAGGTAAGGTCAGGGAGGTGGGAGTAGGTCAAAGCCGGCCCAAAAAATTATTTGCAATTTTCCCTATTTGCGGTCCGGTTCTGCCCCTAACCCCTGCAAATATTGAGGGTCTGCTGTAGTTCCAAGCCTGGAAGCTGAAGCTCTACTTCAAGAGGAACAGATGGAGATTTTTGAGCAGGTATTTCCAGAACCTGAAGCTATGGAAGTAGGTGTTACCTGTAAGGCCTACTGACTTTAAAACTGTGTGTGTGTGTGTGTGTGTGGGGGGGGGTTCTTTTTCTTTTTGTTGCATGAACCTCCAGCACTGCTTTAGCCTCATGCAGGGCGGGGGCAGGGCATCTTTTTGTGCTACCTAAGTTTCTGTGGCTTGGGCTCTCACAGTTTTGATTGCAAATGTTTGCATGGTGGAATTACAAATTTGAATGCAGAAATTCACAGGAACAGAGAATTGTGTGTGGGGAGAAGTTTGTCAAGACCTTGAGTGGGATTATATGAATGCTTTGTAAGTTGTGAGGACAAACTTGACAATTCTCCTGCCTCAGCCCAGAAAAAGAGCTGAAGGCTTCCTGGGCATTTTCTTTTGTGTTTTGGAAAACCAAGTAGTGAATGATTATGGCTTGACTTGTGCTCCATTCTGAGCAGTGAGGGCCAGAGTAAGGCGAGGCCTAGTTTCTGTAGGCTATGCTGGATTGCTAAGGCACAGTGACTGCTGACCAGGATTTTTTATATAAGTTTTTGTATTTTTTTTGCCATTCTGTTTTGAACTCGTGCAATAAACCATCCTGAATAAGAATACTGCAAGGATTGAAAATACAGAATTTAATTTATTTAAAACATGTTAAATAATTAAATAGTTAAATAGAATCGTTTTTAACTTTTTAATCAAATATACTTTTAGTAAATTAGTACTTAGCTTAATTCATGTGGTCTAAATCGGGGACATATAATTCACCAACATGTTTCGCTGATAAGCTTTTTCAAGGTGAAGTCCCTCAGATTCCATTTGCCAGATTCATAGATCACTTTATCCACAGTCTAATTATAACATTAATTTTCATGCCCTCCCAGTAGCACAGAAATCTACAGGTCAGTATTCAGTAGCAATTATCCAGTTAGCAGTATTGTGTGACTGGTTTCATGATCCCTTTTTAATTTTGTTTGCTTAATACCTTTCCTGTAGGGCTGGTCTCCCTATTGATCAGTTATCTTGTGGCCCACTAGGGGCGCTATCAGCATATCCAGGGTCCGGTGGCCACAGCACCTGGCATAGGAAAGCCTAGTACAGCTGCACAGAGGTGGTTTAAGTAGTCTAGGGGATGGACTAGTGAACCATAGAGAGGAGGACCCAGGCCCATAAACCACTCTAACCACTGCATTCATGGTGAAAAGTGTGAGTCCATCACCCCCCCCCAAAAAAAAACCTATTGTAGTGCCATAAGAGCTATTGAGGTTGTAAACAGGTGGGTATAGTAGGTTTTGGGGGGGTTCACCATGACCTGCAAGGGAGTTGTGGTGCGAAATTTATATGGCACCCTGTTTGTGAATAGCTCTGTAAAGTGCCCCACTACTCAGTTGCCATGTCTGGGTGGCCAGTCCATCACTTTGCTGGCCCCTCCCACATCCAAAAGGTCTTGTTCAAGGCGTTTGGGACTTGGATGATTTTTGGGACGAGAATGTAGTATAAAGATAGATGTACTAGTGGTCTGGACAATCAAATGCCTGGATGTAGAAGTAGACGATTTTTTGGGAAAAAAAAATTTTGGACGTATTTTTTGAGAATGGACTTTGGATGCTGCTGACTTTGGGCGACTAGCAACATAGGCTCAAAACGGACTTAGACGTTTGTTTTGATTATGCCCCTCTATACTTAGATAGATGTGCACATAAATTGTAATTAGTGCCAAGAATTGCTTGTTAATTGACTTATTAAATAAGTTGAGTGCACTGATTTGCATGTGGAACTTTGGACACATTATATAGAATTGGGGGGGAGGGGAGGGGAAGGTCTCTGTTTCTGCATAATGGAGATGGAGTTACAATATGTATGTGTATAAAATACCTATGTATGTGTAGAATGCCTATAGATACTTTATACCATCTTGAGAACAGGTGTAAATTTATTTCTGTTGTAGCTGGTTCTTGGTGCCTATTTTATAAAGGCCCATCAGCACTTATACTGCCCTGATAAGCAAAAACACTGCATCTGTAGCACATCACATTTTATGAAACGTGAATTTTTGTAAGCATTCTTTTGTCAACCTGACAGCAATGTTCTCTCTAATTTTTCTTAGGCTGTGTGCGCAAAAAATTTCATCTGTGTGCATTTTAAAGAAAACCTAATTTTGTGTGCGCTATAAAAATGATTGCCAGGGGGCCCAGAGTTCAGTTATGGGCATTTATGGGCAGGTCTTTGAGTTTAGTCTGAATTAACGAAAACACAATGTAATTTTAGTTACACTTTATGTAACATAAAGTCTCATTTCAATAAACATAAATTATGTTTCATTGAAATGTTTCATTGAGCGCTACCTATAAATAAGGTATCATTGTACTTTATACTTAAAATTTAGAAAATAACAGCAATTTAGTTTTCAAAGTTTTTCCCTGCGATCTTTCATATTTATCCAGTCCAAATAAATTCTGTCAAGATCTGTTGAACCTCCATCTTGAAGGTGACTCTTAACACGCATCAACATTTCCAAATGCTCTAAATGTAAACGATTCCTTTGTTTAGTCTTCAAATTGTTCATTAGACTAAAACCACGCTCACAATCTGAACTAGATGCTAAGAATGTGGCACCAGTGTCCATCAATTTTGCTAAATCTGCAAATTGATCATTCTGAAATGCAAATTTCATCATATCTGGAAAGCTGTTTATCAGATTGCTTTTGATTTTTTCTGCAACAAGTAATTTAAAGTCATTGTTTTGCTGAATAATAACACTTTCCTCCGGAAGAAATTGTTTATACTTTAAACAAAGAGATCTGATATGTCCATTTCCGAAGTCAAAGTCGCATTGCTGTACAGTCAAAAGTAGACCATTCCTCAACTTCATTTTCAGGAAATCTTTCACCCAGATGCAAACAAAGGATGTTGATGAAGGTTAATATGGAATTAGTATCCACTGAAACTTTTTCTCCAGACCTCATCCTGTTGTCAAGAAGACTGTTGACTTTATCACTCCACTTAACCTTGTCGCCTAAGTATTGCATTCGAAGTTTGTTCAATTTACCCTGTGCAAGATGATAAGCTTCCAATGGTGTCAAACCACGTTTTTGAAATGCCGTGGTTAAGGAAGCCAGTTCTAATAAGACATCATTCAAAACTTCAAGTGTAATATGAAATTGTTCACTGTTCAGCTTCTTATAGCAGTACTTTGCAATAGGATCATTATCTCTGTCTTCTTCAAAATATTTTAACAGGGGATCATAATTTTGAATAATTGCTTTAAGTGCAAAGTGTCTAGATAACCAGCACACTTCATTCAGAGGTCTGAAAGCAATTGATTCACATTCAGATGCATCTGCTATTTCTTGAAATTTGCATCGTTTAGTAGAAGACCGACAGAATACCATATACACAGTTCTCATTACAGTTTCTACTTCTTTCATCAATTTTACTTCTTTCCATGAATCAGAAAGTCCCAAATTTTCCCGATGTGCAACACAATGTTGCTGCACTAAATGTGGAATGTCTTTTCTCAGCTGTGCTGCAACACCATCTATTTTGCCCAACATAACAGAGGCAGCATCAGAGATGAACATAACAATTTTATTCAGGTCAAGTTCATGTTTCCTATAGAATTCCCTAATTGCTGTTTCTATTAATGTAGCATCACATGCTTCCAACTGTAGCATCCCACCAAATGATGTCCTATACTCATTTGAATTGACTGGCCGATACTTAAAGTAGAGTATTAAGTAGTTGTTGACAGAAATGTCTGTGCTTTCGTCAACAGTTAACGTATGATACGTTGCTAATTTAATGTCTGCCATACAATCATGTTGCACAATGTTATTGATAATTCCAAGAAATTCAAACGCATAGTTTTTGCTTCTCCAGTTATCAGGTATACTAACATACTTCGCCATGTGCTCATTGATATCTTGAACAGAGAGCATTGAGATATTCATCTTAATGGCCAGCACAACACTGTCAACAAGAACCTTAATTTCATCAGGACTGGAACGCTTCCGTTCATTACTAATTTGCCTGTTTTCTTTTTTGGTTGAGCTTTCAAGCAACATGTTAACCAGTCCCCCTCTTAAATTCAGATTTTTACTTCTGAGTTTCCTAATACTGTTGGTATGAGATTTAGTTGATAGATGGCGTTTCAGAAAGTCCAGTTTCCAAACATCATCCCATATTTTTGCAGTAGAGAATTTTCCAGTTGCTTTGGCATCTTGACAATAACAACACACAACTCCATCATCTTCGTCCTAGTTAAATATTTCACACAGTCGAACACGCATTGTATTTCGAGATTCCAGTGTCTCCGTTTCAACAATTTCTTCAAGCCATTCAGACCTAAAAACTGTTGCAGCTCTCTTGCGTTTTACACTTTTCACCATTGACGGTTTAGACATTTTAAGAGTTATATCTGGTTGCAATTTAATAAACGAATACAGTTATACAACTGCAGTACCACGCTGCACACTACAATTCCACGAAATAAACATTATGGCGGAACTTCAGGAAGTTAAAGAATCTGAAGTGTTTCATATCAATAGGGCCATAGGCTATGGCCCTATTGGGCACGTGACGTGTCAAGTTCAACTGCCAAAGATAACTGAATCACGTGAATGACTTAAAATTTATATTATAGCGCTTCAATGTGATAAATGGGAAATCGGAACAGCTGGTCTTCTGCAACATTTTGTTTTAGCAGTGAAAATTGTTTTAGGCAAAAATTTATTTTTTTGTGCGCAGGTTCGGCAAGTTGTGTGCGCGCGCACAAGCGCACAGCTTAGAGGGAACAGTGCCTGACAGTATGCTTTTTTTCCTCAAAGAATTTTATAACGGGACACCTGTGTGTGTTTATTTTATAAAAATATCTTCAAATGTGTCTTGCAAGATTACAATGACTTGGTAGCAGAAGCAGGATTTGTTCCCAGTCTATTAGGTTAACCAGTAGGCTAGCTACACAAAGATAGAAACATAGAAATAGACGGCAGATAAGGGCCCACGGCCCATCTAGTCTGCCCACCTTAATGTCCCTCCCCTACCTTTGCCCTGTGAATAGATCCCATGTGCCGATCCCATTTGGCCTTAAAATCAGGCACGCTGCTGGCCTCAATCACCTGTAGTGGAAGACTATTCCAGCGATCAACCACTCTTTCAGTGAAAAAGAATTTCCTGGTGTCACCTCGTAGTTTCCCGCCCCTGATTTTCAACGGATGCCCTCTTGTTGTCGTGGGACCCTTGAAAAAGAAGATATCTTCCTCCGCCTCGATGCGGCCCGTAAGATACTTGAACGTCTCGATCATGTCCCCCCTCTCTCTGCGCTCCTCGAGCGAGTATAGCTGTAATTTGTCAAGCGGTTTTTCGTATGGTAGATCCTTGAGTCCCGAGACCATCCGGGTGGCCATTCTTTGCACCGACTCCAGTCTCAGCACATCCTTGCGATAATGCGGCCTCCAGAATTGCACACAGTATTCCAGGTGGGGCCTCACCATGGATCTATACAATGGCATAATGACTTCCGCCTTACGACTGACGAAACCCCTTCATATGCAGCACATGATTTGTCTTGCCTTGGATGAAGCCTGCTCCACTTGATTGGCAGACTTCATGTCCTCACTGACGATTACCCCCAAGTCTCGTTCTGCTACCGTTGTTTTTAATGTTTAAAATGATGTTTTTAATACTTCAATTAGATACAAATGTTGTAATCTGAACCTGTTTCAAGTGTCACAGTCTAATTATCAGGAGATAGGGAGCATGAACTTCATCGACCTCTATGCAATAACACCCTTATAGTATTTCAATGATCCTCAGCAACACCACTTAGAGTTCAATTAGTTTCATTACTCTAAGCGTTATGTGTTAGATCATCATCGGATCATAAGCGTATTCATTTTAATATATTTAATTTATTTAAAACATGTTAAATAATTAAATAGTTAAATAGAATCGTTTTTAACTTTTTAATCAAATATACTTTTAGTAAATTAGTACTTAGCTTAATTCATGTGGTCTAAATCGGGGACATATAATTCACCAACATGTTTCGCTGATAAGCTTTTTCAAGGTGAAGTCCCTCGGATTCCATTTGCCAGATTCATAGATCACTTTATCCACAGTCTAATTATAACATTAATTTTCATGCCCTCCCAGTAGCACAGAAATCTACAGGTCAGTATTCAGTAGCAATTATCCAGTTAGCAGTATTTCTCCAGTTAGTACATATTAATTGATCTTTATATTCGGTGGCACTATATGGTCTTGGGTGCAGATAGGATGGAGGGATAATTGTCAGCGGTTTCACTACTCTATTGTCCATCAAAAGCCTTGATAACACAAATCTTGAGGCCCTCTTTAAATCTTCAATTGCAGGATTAACTGAAAGGTATCTGGGTATGGAGTTCAAGTATTGGGGTAAGGTAAGAAATGTAAAGAAGGCGGTATCTGGGACTTGGCTGAAAAGACAAAGGGTTAAGATGGTTTGACAGATGACCAGGGGACATGGTGTAAAAGACACTGTGAGCCAATTTTAAAGTTGATTTGATATACCACTTTACCTTTAACTTTAGATATGTTATATCTATATTTAAATTTTTAAAAAAGTTATTTTAAATTTCATTCTATTGTAAACCGTTTAGACCTATTTGATAAATGATATATCAAAAATAAAATAAATAAAACTTGAAGAGGTGAAATGTTATATTTTGAGGTGGAGTAAAGAAGTTTTACTACAATTCTTTGAATACTCTATTCTACAAGCACTTTTATGGTGCTAAGCGTAAGATCACAGTAAAGGAGATTGCTATAGTCAACTGACTAATGAGTAATGAATGCTCCAAGGTTCTGACTGCTTGTTGGTTGACATTAGATTGAGCAGTATGGACCTGCCACCAGGAGAAAAAAAATCTTTACTGCTGAAGAAACTTGTAATCTTAACTCTGGTCTGTATTTTGAGGAACAACCCGTCAATTTAATGGAATCCATTTGATAAATTGGTTGTTTCATCAGTTGAGGGGCATCAGCTAGCTTTTTGGACTAACTGTGATCTAAAGAGCCCTATATTTTAGCTGGACTCAACTTCAGCTTATGCTAATTGAACCAGCAATAGCTTAGGGGAGATATATCGAAGTCTGTAGGGTCAGTGTAGAAAGTTGGCTAAATGTCATTGATGTGATGGTAATTGTTTTTGTCATAGGCCTGGATTAGCATAGCTGGTAGACTGAGAAACAGGTTGAACGAGATGGGGGGTGAATAATGATCCCTGAGACACTTCACAAAGAGGGGCAAAGACTTGATTCTCCTATTTAAGTTCTCCTCAGATTATCCACGTTCCTTTCTATCATTGGTTGACTATGCTGTGCATAATGGATAGTACCATGGTGGTCCATTGGTAGAGCTAGGGCAAAGTTAGTGGCAGTTATTGAAACTACAGTTAAATGATCAGATAGCTAAGAATATAAAGTTAGGACAGCTAGAAGATTTTCCTATCTGGTTAAAGGCGCCAGGTGCTACTATATCTGAATATATAGTGCTGGCCACTTTCCAGATACCCACACTGAATATCTGGATTATAGTTAATTGCCATTGCTGGTGTTTAAAAATCACTTATCACAAATATGGACCAAGTAGATTTTGACAAGGTCCTTCTGGATGGCAAGGTTTGCTTCCTTTTGTAATATCACAGCTGTGTCTTCATTTCCTTACACTAAGGATCCTTTCTGCTTAATCCATTTAATCAAACTGGTAATCCTATTAAATCTGTCTCTTTCTTGTGAAATTATATCATATTTTACCTGTTTTAATGAAGCATGGTTTACTGAAAATCTCTCGAGCTACAGATTTGCAATTTTGAAAAAGGATTTTAAAAACATTTCGTGCAGAATGCTGATAGAGCAGAATTTCTCAACTTCTTCAAGCCAAGTACCCCCTAAGTCTAACAAATATCAACCGAGTACCCCCATTCAAGCTCCGCCCCAGACCCCACCCTCATAATAATAGAACTAATTGTAATGCAGTTTCTTCCATTCATTTTTCATATACACACACAATATAACCTTATTAATACATAATGGTAACCACAAAATAAAAAAAAACACAAAGCACACTATGCAGAGAAAATGTTAATTATCATTCTTTTTATTTTTATTTTTTCAAAGAGGTCAAGGCAGATGACTTTAAAATATGCAATGTCACCTCAGTAATAACTATAGAAAAATAGACAAATATAGTGCAAAATATAGAGAGCAGATATAAATTCTCAAAACTGACACTTTTCAATCACTAAATTGAAAATAAAATCATTTTTCCTACCTTTGTTGTCTGGTGATTTCAATGATCCAATGAGTCTCTGGTTGCACTTCCTTCTGACTGTATCCAATATTTCTTTCTTTCTGCCTCCTGCATGCTTCTTTTTCTCCGGACCTCATTCCTTTCCCCAACCAATATCTCTCTCTGTCCCTCCATGAGTCCAACTTTTCTTCCTCTCTCCTCCACCCCTATTGGCAACATTTTTCCTTCTTTCTCTCTCTCTCTCAATATCCATCTATCTTTCTTTCATTCCCTTCCTTGCTGCAAACGGAGTTGGAAAGGAGAGAGAGAGAGATCCAGGGTGCATCTCTCCCACCCACTCTACTGCCACATCCAACATTTCTCCCTCTCTTATCCCTTGGATCATGTGCAGTATTTTTTTCACCACTGCCCACCAGCCCCATGCCCAACATTTCTCCTTCTCCCTCTCTTATTCCCTGGATCATTTGCAGCATTTTTTCACCACTGCCCACCAGCCCCATGCCCAACATTTCTCCTTCTATCACCCCTCACCAGCACCATGCCATATCTCTCCCTCCATCACTATGTCCAACATTCCACCCCCTTCAATTTGTCCCTCTGTTCCCTCTCCACCACCATATCCAAAATTTCTCCCTCTCATTCTTCTCTTCCCCATGTATCTCTATCTCACTCCTCTCTCTCTCTCTCTTTATGCCCAACAGTTTTCCTCTTTCTTCCTTTTCCCTTGTGCACCATCTCTTTCCCTCTCACTCACACACTCATGCCCAACAATTGTCCTATTAGTGCTTCCTTCCTTCCTCCCTCCCTCCCTTGTGTATCCCATGTTCATACCCCCTCCCTTCCTTCTGTGTCCCGAGTTTGTGCCCCCCTGCCTTCCAGCCTTTGTCCCAAATCCCTCCTCCCTTTTTCCCTTTGTTTCATGATCATGTCCACCCTCTCCCTTGCTACAACGTGCTCACTCACTTCAGGACAATCAAGCTCGGCTGCTCCTTCCTGCCTTCAGCTGCACAGGGACACATTGTGGACAGTGGTTTTTGCACACTGCACGTGGCTGACCCACAAGCCTTCCCTCTGATGCATCCCTGTGTGGCTGAAGGGAGGTAACTGGGACCTTCTGCTGACTCGGAACACTTCCTTGGCTTCCTTCTGATGTCGGCTCTGACATCGGAGGGAAGCCTTTTCAGGTCGGCTTCGGTGGACAGGGGAATGCAGGAAGGAGGGCATGGGATCCCCGGTGTCGGCGCTTCGGCGGAGGGGTGTGGGCAGGAAGGAGGGCATGGGATCCCCAGTTGTGGCCAGTGATTAAGGAGGAAGTGGGTAGGAGAACCGTGCAGTGCAGTGTACCCCAAACAAGAGGCTCACGTATCTCTAAGGGTACGCATACCATATGTTGAGAAACTCAACTCTATAATAGAGGAAGGCATGGGATTAGTGGAGACTTTGTGTATGAAGAGCTGTATGATTGTGTCCTAGGAATGTTGTTTTTTTTTCTTCTGAAATGACATGAAAATGCAAAAACCAAGCTGCTTTATTTCACAGTGATTAAAAAATGAAAAGAAAAAAATAATCATCTACAAAACTTTCGCGCCCCCCCCCCTTTTTTTTTTTTTTTTTTTTACAAAGCCACGCTAGTGGCTGCTGCTGCAGTAATCGCTCTGACGTCCATAGGGGAATTATTGACCTTCAGAGTGTTTGCTGCATGGCTTTGTAAAAGAAGCCCTTGGTTTTGTTTTTTGTAAATAGTGTAAACTAAAACAGAAACGAAATTAAATTAAAATACAAAAGCAGTATTTGCACAGTTTTTTTTTTTAAAGTATAGATTTTTATATGCTGGGATATATCCTGACCTGTCATCAGCTGATAAGATAGTAATATTTGCACATACAGGATCATCAACATCAGCATTGTGGTTAGGGAATATGACATTACCTTGACTTATATTATTGCTCATATGATTATGTAAGATAATATTCAAATCAGATCTTGACATCAAATTGTGCAGTAGCAAATGGTGAAACATACCCATGGCAGGACAAAATTCTATTTATAGCTTTGGGAAGAACATAACCTTACTCTCCTGCCATCTTTGTAGGACTGGCCAAGTAACATATTAGCAAAGATCCTAGGGACAGACTCTGCTCCCTGGGCTGGCCAGGACTTTGGATGCTAGAGCAGACTTCACAGCTCCTAGGAAGTCTTTGCTGTTGCTATTCATTGACACCTACAGACTGCATTCAGAGCCCACAATTACACAGTTTTGAAGCAGTTGCTCTGCATGGACTCTGACCAAGGATTGTGGTTGTGATGATTTGGGTTGATACGTGGGAGGGAATATACAATATTTCTTATACATTTCCTATCAAGGCTCCTGGTGCCATAATTTAACATGGTGGCAGATTATGAATTGAAATCTGCCAAGCTAAATAACATTAATGAATTTGTGATATGAAAAGCTCAATAAAATAACTAATAGAGAAAAATATCTTAATATTAAAAATATGCATGTAACATACTGGGTTCTGTAGATTGATTGCATTTTCTTGAGTTCTGTGATCTGAAAAGAAACAAACTTTTTATCTACAAAAATAGTGAATAAGAAACCAAAAAATAGTCTTACAGAAATTTGGAGCATTGAGATAAAGCAATATATTTCTGCATCTCAATGGCCACGAATTTAGACTTGGAGGATGAGATGTACAGCATCAGCATCTATGAGACAAACATGATTTTTCTTGTTACATAGATTGTTTTGGACCCCGGTTAGGTTACAAAAGTTGGACTGTTCTAAATCTTAATAGATACTGGCACTGTCATCTAGACATTGGGACACTGGATCATCTGTTGTTCTATTGTTCTTAACTTTTGGAGGTCAATATGGGGTAAGATTAACAACATATTGGAATCATCAAATTCCACTGATGTATGAGGCGAAAATATGTGGAACATTATTACATGTTCGATATGGATCGATATAAATGCCGTCTTTTCCTAATCATGACCGAGATAGCCAAGCAGATGATAACCCGTAATTGGAAGAATTACGATCGCCTAAATTTTCCTTTCTGGTGGGCAAATCTGTGCTCCAGCTATAGGTATGAAAAAATGAATGCCGATAGTTTGGGGCACAGTAATTTATTTAAACTGGTTTGGGGCCCATTGACATCTTATATTACTTCACTATGGTAGGTCTTTATGTGTCAATTTTTGTTCATTTTCGTACACATCTGGGGAAGGGTGGGAGGGGGGGACTATCACTATCCTAATTTTGACCTTTGAGTATTTGGGTGGATGGGAGGAGGGTGGGAGGATAATATTAATCTGAATAGGGTAAGGTTATTGGAAAAGTCTATGTTTCTGTGTTTTATTGATTAAGCATTGGGTGGGTGGGGGGATAAAATGATTGGTTCTGTACATTTGTAAGTTGTGCTTTTATTGACATATGTTATATATTTGTGTCTTGCATTATTGATGTTTGAAAAATCAATAAAGAATTTAAAAAAACAAAACCCCCCAAAAATAGTGACCAAAAATGGCCTCAGATCTAATGCCACTGATTATGACCTTTTCTATGTCCTGAATTCCATTAGCCTCTACCTTTTCACATTTATATCATTTAACCAGTTTCTGATCTAATCGGCTACCCCTAGACAGCTCAGTTGTAATATTATCCTTGAGAGGTGCTTAATTACTTTCATACTGAATAGTGCAAATTAAAAAGTTGCTATTACATACACATTTCTGAATCCATATTTTCCTTTTCTTTTTATAAATGATCTTTCAGGTAAGTTGAAATGTGTTGTTCAGAACTTGGGTATTGCTTCCATTTATGGCCAAATTCTCTAATATCGCTGTTAAAATCCATCGGGCTGCTGTAGTGCTGGCAAATTGTCCAATTTTAAAAGGGCGATTGATGTTGAAACAATTTTGCACGCAAATGAGTTTTACGGAGATCTGCCATAATCCCATCCGATCAGTCACTGGAAAAGTAACTGACACGTGCGCAGAGCTGGCATTAAAAGCCCTAAAGCAGCCTCCTGCTGCTCAGCTGTTCAGGGTAGGAAGACTTTTATTTTTATTTTTTTTTTTTTAATGGGCACAAATGTTGTGCGTGTGTGCTAATTTTGTTGTTGTTGTTGTTTGGAGCCCTGGTGTGTGTGTGTATGTGGGGGGGGAGGGGGGACGGACAACTTTTTTTCTTTAATGGGGATAGATATTGTGTGCGTGCCCATTAAAAGGAAAAAGCTGGCTTTTATAACGCTACCGGCACCTTCAGACCTGTTGGAGATTTCAGAGTGTTATAAACCGTCACTTCATTTTGTTTCATATATGGGCATCAATTGGAGTACTCATTTTAATGGTGATGAGCTTGTTGTAATGTATTTTTATACGATTCTCAGAGGCTGCTATAAACCATGGAAAAGACCACGATTTGTCATTTTGTGCATTGACAGATTTAATACTTTGTCGCTAAACCTGTTAAAATTGGTTTAGCAATGATCGTTAAATGCACAGTGAGTTTTGTGCATCGGGTCTTTTAATCTCTTTATCATATAGAATTTTCCCCATTTATTTCCTATGGGTAAGGGCTGTGTAAATGTTTTTGTACTTGAGTGATGCTGAGGGACTTAAGTGTGGACAAGTGAGAGAACAAACTTAAAGGAGAAGTAAACTAGCATAGAAGACTGGAAAGATGGGAAGAATAGAAAGTCGGTTGGTTCTTTGTATTTAACATGCCACTAACCAGTAGTGCCACAAGGAGCCCCAAGTTTGTAACTGAAGCAATTGGGAGTAAGTGACTAGCTAAGGTCACAGAGAATGGCATTGGAATTTGAATCGGGCTTCTCTGGTTCTCCACTGCTCTAACCAATAGACTACTCAAATATTTGGGATGGCAATAAGGGAGCAAGCTAGCTATGGACAGTGACAAGCTAAAGCAGCATTTCTGCATGTCACAAACCCTTCTCCCCATATACACTTTTAAATGAACAATATAAGACACTATGGGGCTAATAATAATAATTAAAAAAAAAAGCCAGATCGTCCAAGTACCGATAATCAAAGCTGGTTTTAGATATATCTAAAACCAGCTTAGGCCTTTCCCCTGCCTCTAAACGCATAGAGCGACAAGAGGCATTTTTAGAGGAGGGGAAAGGGCAGGAGGTGGGCCGACCTAGACATAGTTGTACAACAGGCATAACCAAAAGTGTTAACAGGTTGCCTAGTCGGCACTTATAGTTTTGACTTAGACCAAGTCAAATAGGTATAAATGCTGAAAAAGGGGCCGCTGAGCTGATCGCGGCTGCTGTGATCAGCTCAGCGACCCCGGCAACCTGCCCACTCCCCACTGCAATGATCGTGGCAGGAGAGATGCCTCATCTCCCCTGCTGCAATCCTCCCCCCGAAGTGCTGCGGTTAGCGGCAGTTTGGGGGATTGCTATGCGGCAGGAGAGATAACTAATCTCTTCTGCTGAGACGCAACCCCCCCCCCACTAAAATATGGGCAGGAGGGAACCCAACCCCTCTTGCCTTGAAACAGGCCCCCCCAGTCGGATCCGGGCAGGAGGGAGCCCAACCCTTCCTGTCCTGACACAGCCCTCCCCTCCAACCGATCGGATCCATGCCGGAAGGAGCCGAACCCTTCCTGCCTCGATGCAGCCCCCTCCGAACCAATCTGGGCAGGAGGGAGCCCAAACTCTCCTGCCCTTGATGAACCTCGCTATGACTGCCTCCCCAAACCTCGCGACACCCCCTCACCTGGTGACAACCCCTTACCAAATCCATTGGCCAGACGGATGGGAGGGGCCAACCCAGCCCATGTGCCCAAGGCCCTGCCCACAGGAGGGGCCTAAGGCAATTTGGACCATTCCGGTTGGCCCAGGCGCCTAAGGCCCCTCCTGTGGGCAGGGTCTTAGGCGCCTGGCCCAATCAGGCCTTAAGGCTCGCCATTCGACGGATGATGGGCTGGGCAGATGGGCTTGGGACCTGTCCATCCATCCAATGGATTGTAGGTAAGGGGGGTGTTGAGGGGTGTCAGCAGGGGGGTGTTGTGGGGTTCGGGGGGGCCAATCAGGGGTTTGGGGAGGCGGTTGGGGGGTTTGTCATGGGCAGGAGGGGTAGGGATCCCTCCTGCCCGGATTGGTTCGGGGGAGGGATCACCGGAGCAGGAGGGGTTGGGCTCCTTCCTGCCTGGGTCCGATCGGAGGGGGGGGGGGGTCGTGTCTCGGCAGGAGAGATTGGCTATCTCTCCTGATGCAATAGCGATCCCCCGAACTGCCGACAACCGTGGCACTTCACGGGGAGGATCGTGACAGGGGAGATGCCTCATCTCTCCTGCCGTGATCCTAACCCCAAAGTGCCGTCGTTGGCGGCAGTTCAGGTGATCGTCATCGCGGCAGGGGAGATGAGCTATCTCTCTTGCCGCGATCGTTGCTGGAGGGGGGGGGGGTTGTGGATTCTGTAACCAGTGTTCTTTTTGACAGACACCGGATATAGAATCCAGCTTTTAAAAGGACTAGCCCCTCCTTCGCCTAAAAGTTCTTGTTTTGGGCATTTGGGACTTTGGCTGTTTTCTGGTTGGTAATGTGTTGTAAGTGTAGACATAGTGGTGGTCTGGGCGTCTAAACAGCTTAACGTAAAGGTAGGCTATTCTAAAAAACAAAACAAAACCCTAATTTTGGATGGGTTTTTTTTTTTTTTAATGACAATGGACATTTCCCCTGCTTCTACTTTCAGCGTTTAGGGCCTAGGCCAAAAGGGAACTTAGATGTTTGTTTGTTTTTTATTATGCCCCTCTATGTATATATATAAAGAAAAAAATCTTCCCTCCCAGCTGGTTTAAGCAACCAGGTAAAACTGTCATAATAATTGGTAGCAGCAAAAAGAGAGCCCAAGTAGGCCTCAACGACGAGACAATCAAGGTACAACAAAGGAGTTGTGAGGATGAGATGTCAATAATTCAGCCAAGGGTGTAAAGTTCAAAGTTCACTTTATTGATAGTAGCACTGTGAGGACTCGAAGACTTGACACTGATAGTGATTCAACATCTCTGCTTTTCTTAAGAGTCTAATAATTGGTAGCATCATTCAACAAATTGTGTGTGTGAGTGAAGCCTGGATTCTCTACAGGATTGGATAGAAATGCAGTATAGAACTGGAGGTGCAATCACAAATTCCATATTCCCCAATAGAGCTACCCCTCTTATAGCACATCATACAAAAATATTTACCGTAGATTAGATTATGATTATCACCTCAGGAACAACAAACATACTCCTTCCACTACCAGAAACTTTATTTAAAACAGATTTTTGTTTGTGTTGTGACTCCACAACAGTGCTTATCAATGTGGTCTTTGGCAGGATGTCGAGTCTCTCACAATCCTTCTAAAACCGTTGCCCGTTTGTTCACTGGTGATCTTTCTGCACCTTCCATCGCTCTGGTTTTAGGTGATTCACCTATTTCTCTCGTCTCTCACTTTAGGTATTTGGGAATTACTCTTGATCGAGAGCTCTCTTTTAACCATCACGTTTCTGTATTGGTAAAGTCTTGTTTTTACACGCTTAAGACAATTTAGAATTCTTCGTTCCCTTCTTGACTTGAATTCTTAAAAGGTTGCATTGTATGATCTACTGATATCCAAACTGGACTATTGTAACAGCATTCTTATAGATTCCTCCCTCATTACCAGCTTTGACGTTTGCAAATGATTCAGAACCGAACAATCCATTTCCTTTCCTGCACCTCTCAATTTGATAGAATCGCTCTTCTTTTTATACAGCATCATTGGCTTCCTCTCATACCACATATCCAGTTCAAGATTCTTACTCTTACTCATAAATCCCTTCATTCAACTTCTTTTTCTTTTCTTCCCTCGTTCACTCTTAACCACGCCCCTTTTCACTTCATTCAAGAAATGAGCAATGATTTTGGTTACTGTCTTCTCATTAAGCTCAACATGATTCAACAAGGAAAAGAGCTTTTTTTTTTCCTAAGGAATTAATTACCCCAACACATTAGATTGGAACAATCCTATCTCAAATTTAGATCTTTACTTAAAACATCTCTCTTTCAATAGACTTACAATATCCAACCCAATAACACTGATTTACTGACCATTTTTGATTTTTTATTACTGGGTCCTTTGCGAGTGCAGTCCTGAGGTGGACCTTCAATGTAACAGTCTTCTTTTCTCTTTCTGGACCTTTTGGGATTTTCCTTTCTGCCTAATTTCCTTCTTTTCTATTATAATTTGGCATTCTTTTCCTGTTTCCTGAGTTTACATATAATTATGAAGCGCTTTATCTCGGGGAAAAAGGTGATATATTAAACAAATCTAACTATAAACTATGCCTGCAGGAAGGGTTTCGTGAAAAAACAGATTCTGTGAAATTCCCTGCTTGCCGTGGAAATGTGACAGAAAATCAAGAGCTATAATGTAGCAATGGTGTTAGCAGCAAAGGCAGCAATCCTTTCTTCTTCCCCTACCCCATCCCAGGCTGATTTCCTGTTTCAGAGAAGGAATAATAGCAACAGTGCTTTTTTTCAGGTCATGTCTCTCTCTCTCTCTTTCTCTTTTTCTCTCTTTCGCTAGGCGTGGTAAATTTGGTCTTTTGCTCTCTACCATGCTGCTTTGCACTTGCTGGAGAAGACGACCGTGGCGCTTTTAGGCCTCATCCTCACTCTCTACCAGGCCCCATGGTCACAGTTTGAACTCTACAGGACTATAGTGCGACACTAAAGACATGAGCCTCGGAGGATGAGGAGTGTAGGATGCAGGACTATTAACTGTTCTCCAGGGAAAATAATAAAGAATGAAATGTAAGATAAAAACTTAGTGGCAATAGAATGTCAGAAATATTCCAAAGGCACCAAACAAAATGCTTCTGGCTAGGGTTTTAACAGGTACCCCAAGAAATTATCACATGACAGCTATATTAATTTCATTTCACTGGCTGTCAATAGAATATAGAATTATAAAAGTGATCTGTTTGGTGTTCAAGGCTCTTAATGGACTGTATCTCCTTATTTAGCATCTATGTTGAGAATATATTATTGGAAGTTTCTTCTTTTCATTTAGTATGTCTGGAAATGTATAGGAGGATCTTTGTTTAAAATTAGGGGGCCTAAATTACAGAATACTTTATTCCCTGAGGTTTCTACATTGTCCAATTTCATTACTTTAAAGAAAGAATTTTAAAAAGCCCCCATTTTATTTATGCATGCCTATGGTACCAAAACAAGAAGGCAGTCAGTCCACTTGATCCGCCATGTAGTAAAACAAAGAAGCAGACCAAACAAGATCCAAATGAAAGGTCTTTATTAAAAATACTCCCAAGAACACAGTGATTGTTGATCGCACTTTTGACCAGATATAAGAGCTTCTAAAGATGTATTTGTTTCCCCTGTTTTATTCCTTGTCTCCTTCTCGAGAGTATGTAACCACACCAGTCAGAATGTAGAGTAACTTTTTAATTAATTAATTTATTTATTTTACTTATAGCCCACTAGATCCATAGCTTTCCAAGGCTTACAACAAAACAAACAAGATATAAACATAAAAAAACAAGATATACAAAACATAATTAGGGGCATTTCCAAAACAGCAAAGCATCCCAAAAACCCAAATAAATTGGCATTTGGATGTTTTTCTCACTAAAAGTCCAAGTGCTGATTTACAAAACAAAAAAAGTTAAGTTTTGTGGGACATTTTCCCTCCAGAATGTCTAACTAGTAAAGGGGCGTGTTTTGGAAGGATTTGGGGCGGTTTAGAAGGATGTCTTGTGGCTATAAATTGAGTTTAGCAAGACATCCTGGATGGAACTTGAACATTTTAGGCTAGACCTGTTTTAGAAGCATCTAAGCACCAAGAAGGTACCCAAACTGACCAGATGACCACTGAAGGGATTAAGTAATGACCTCCCTCAGTGGTCATGGACCCCCTTCCAACTCCCCCAAACATCCAACTTAAACAGGATATACCTGTTTGTAGAATAGCAGCATCTGGTTTAGGGTGTCTTAAGTAGCCAAGTGGGTGAGCTTCTGAACCACAGAGAGGAGGGGCCAGGCCCATAAGCCACTCTAACCACTATATTTATGGTGGAAACAATGAACCCTCCAAAACCCTACTTCTATATACCACCCTATAGGTGCCACCTGCAGCAATACGTGCTAATGCAGTGGGAGACAGGTGGGGAGTTTGGGAGGGCTCACCATAAATTATAAGGAAGTTATGGTGAGATGTATATGTGGCACCCTTTCAATGAAGTTCACAGCCATGCCCTCTAAGGTACCCCCACTGCTCTATTGGCATGTCTACTTGGCCAGTCCATTACAATGCTGGATCCTCCCAAATCTAAATGGTGCTTATTTGCATATTTCTGACTTGGATGGTTTTGTGGTCAAAAATGGGATATAAAGTTAGACGTCATAGTGGTGTAGATGTCCTAGTGGCCTAGACATCCAAGTAGACAATTCCCCTCCCCCCAAAAAACAAAGGGGGGGGGAACATCCAGTTGATAAATGGCCTTTTTTTGGCCCTCAACTTTGGACATTTTGCCGGAAACATCCAAATCATACAGACGTTCTGTTCGAAAAAGGCCCTCATTAAGAGCATAATAAAATCAAATCTCGGATTAAAATATAATCTTAAGAACATCCAGCTTTAGAAGCTCTTATATCTGGTCAAAAGTGCAATCAACAATCACTGTGTTCTTGGGAGTATTTTTAATAAAGACCTTTCATTTGGATCATGTTTGGTCTGCTTCTTTGTTTTACTACATGGCGGATCAAGTGGACTGACTGCCTTCTTGTTTTGGTACCATAGGCATGCATAAATAAAATGGGGGCTTTTTTAATTCTTTCTTTAAAGTAATGAAATTGGACAATGTAGAAACCTCAGGGAATAAAGTATTCTGTAATTTAGGCCCCCTAATTTTAAACAAAGATTCTCCTATACATTTCCAGACATACTAAATGAAAAGAAGAAACTTCCAATAATATATTCTCAACATAGATGCTAAATAAGGAGATACAGTCCATTAAGAGCCTTGAACACCAAACAGATCACTTTTATAATTCTATATTCTATTGACAGCCAATGAAATGAAATTAATATAGCTGTCATGTGATAATTTCTTGCTCAAAGCCAGCAGAGGCAGGAAGAAGATCTTCAAGCGGCACCGGCACGTCCTGTGGGCTGCGTGCCGGTGCCAGACGGGGGGATGAGTTAAAGTTGGTCGGGCGGGAGGTGCCGGTTTGCGTGGGGGCAGTGTGCCAATTTGAGCAGGGGGGGTCTTTGCGAGCAGGGAGAGAGCGATGCCGGTTCTCGGGGTGGGTGCTCGCAAATCGAGTCAACACTCGGTTTGCGAGACAAGTTTTGCGAGAATGTTTTGCTCGTCTTGCAAAACACTCGCAAACCGGGTTACTCGCAAACCGAGGTTTGACTGTACTTTGATATACACATCAGTGACTAGAATTCTTAACTTACTCGTAAATTAAAAAAAAACAACAACTATCTAATTGATAGAGCTGATGCTGATCTCCTGTTCAGAATGTTAATATCAAAAGCTTTTTTTTTTTTTTTAAATGTGTATTAAATAACATTTTCAAAGCTTTTTTTTTTTTTTAATACAAGCCTTGTGATCCTACTATAGCAATAATTTTTTGGGACAGAATTTCTAAGTGGCCAGTGTAGGAAAGTGTGTCAATGCTATTGCTAGTATTAAAACAGCATTTTTAGCATGTATTAATTAGCCTACAAGATTTTTTAACTCGACAACCACTGAGGTAATGAGATGCAAAACAGCTCATTACTTTTTAACGCATAGAAAAATAACGTGTTAAAACTTGCAAAAATGAACTCGGATCTGTTGATACAAAAATGTACTGAAACTTCATGGGATTATAAATATATTCCCATATTACTCTCCTCACTACCTTTTTGTCCAGCCTCATGAAATATTCGTGCTCACATTTGTAATGACAGCAAGGACCCTGGTTTTTTGGGGGGTTTAATTTTTCCAGCTTTTTTGAACATGCCTGTCTTAATATCTCTTCAATGTTTTGCTTTCATTTAATTATGCTGTCTTAAAACTGGTAGCCAATTTGAATGAAAATGGGTAAAACTTCTCAGATAACAATTAAGACTGGTAGATATGTGGTGACTGGGTATCTTCAAGCAAGGTGGTAAATCAGGGACAGAGAAAAAAAGCATGACCAAGGGAAAATAAGTCTTGGAGTAGCCAGGCTGGTACAAACAGACTCAAATTTCTCAGAAATCAAACAAATTTGTATCAGTAGGCTGAGCCATGTACTGTCCAGCAAGGTTACTGGACTATGGTAACTAGATGTTTGGGCAACCTTCTACCTTTCACAGATTATTGTTCTCAGATTCAGTCTTCAAGGTCTACACCCAGCATGGTTTTCAGATTTCCACAATAAATATGTATGAAATCTATTTGCATTTACTGTTTCCATTTTATGCAAATGGATCTTATATATATATTCATTGTAAAATTTCTGAAAACCAGGTTGGGTTGAGGTTCTCCGTTAAGATATTGTTAGGGGGTGCTGGGAGGTTGCAGTTGTATTAGGTGTGGCAACTGGTATATCTACCTAAGATTGTAGGGAACCTATGAAGAATACGACAACACCTAACTGGAATAAGGAGTAATAGCCTACAGGTGGTCATTTTTTAGTTTATGGGTGACAGCTAAAATATGGATTTAGCAAAGTGGACAGGATAACTGGGCAAACTGGATGGATCTTTACTGCTCTCTCTCCACAGTCTATGTTGGAGAAATAATTTCCTCATAAGCTGGGTGGATCTGGCCATGTCTGAAAATAAATATATCTTGACCTTGTTGGAGTACAAAGGCAATATTGAAGTAGTAGAAATGTCATCGAGGTAATTCCAAAAGGAGGCTATATTCAGGTTATCTGCTGATACAATAGTGTCCAACCCATCCTCCTTAGCATCTTCCATGTGCCTCCTGGAGAAGATAGAACATTGTAGAGATGCCAATGTTTTCCACATCATATATTCTCCATGCCTCTTTCCAATCCAAATAACATTTTCCATAGTTCTTGGAAAAACAAAAACCTGGTTTGGGTAAAGTTTGAGCAGACTGAAGTTCTCATTCCTCAACCTGTTCTTTCAACAGTTCAGTTTTACTATGGAGAGCTAAGCTATCATTACATGCACTGAGGCTACCTGAATCCCCAGTAGCCTAGCTTCCCATCATGTTCTCTATCTTGGCAAACGTTCCTTTAGAGGGGGGGGGGGAAATCACCCTTTGAATAACTGATTCACATGAGGTCCTTTATGTTCTTACCACCAGCTCCTGGATACCTGTCTGTGACTCATTTTACTCATCCCTGGAGTTAAGAGATTACAGCACACCAGCATAAGGGATCTAGTATGAGGCAGAGAGGAAAGCCCCACCAGGCTAGTGACAGCAATACCCTTCTGAGGATTTCCCATGGCACTTGGAGCAACATTCTCAGCTACAAGATAATTCTGCCTATGATACCTCATCTGACTGGGCTTGCTGTTCCACTTCTGCTGGAGGCTGTTACTTGCCTCATCTGGGCATGGCTTCCATCCTGGATTGCTGACTGCATCAGGAGGGGAGAGGTTACTTTCTGTTAGAGATTATTTTTGCTCTTGACTCCTCCAAGGATCCCAATTCTCCTCTCATGGTGGCAACAGAGTGGTGCCCTGATGCCACTCTGTACACATTCATTGGCTATCAACTGGCGCTTCCTTAGTGAAGTATGTTTTTTTAAAATCTTGCATTTATTTTGCTCATAATTCCACCAGTAAGACGCAAGAAATGGAAAATTAGAATTTCCAACACACACATCTAATCATGATGCCATCTTAACATGCACCCCATCCCCAGCATTCTTATGATGCTGTCTTAAGAGGTTTATAAATGAAATGAACAAGCTGGTAGACTGGAAACTGGTTAAATCAGAATGCATTTCATCTATCATCATCCCTTATTGGTTGATTAGTAGAATTCCTCATGGATATGTTCATGAGCTAGTTCTGTACAGTGTCTTTGTGAATGATGTTGCAGAAAGGTTAAAGATTACTTTTTTTCCACAAATGACAATAAGATTTGTAACATAGTGGACTCTCCTCTCCCCCCCCCCCAAGGGACAGACTGATTGAGATATGGTCTGAGACAGTGTATTGCAATCTGTATGCTGTGGCACCCTAGTGTGCTGCAGCGAAGTTCCGGGTGTGCTGCGAGATGCCGCTTGACGCTGGCTGACTGCTTTCAGGATGTGCCTCTTGCAGCAAGAGGCATGACCTGTAGGCAGCTGGCGTTGGCCTATCTCCTCGCCGGCATCTCTCCTCCTCTCCACACCGTTCCTCCTCCAGCACCCCCCCCCCCATGATCTACCTTGAGCTCCTACTGAAAAGGTCTGAACTAACCCCCAAATCTTTTCCTTAAGAAAGCTCAAGGAGAGGGCGTGAGAATGGTAGTTAAAATTCAGTTCCAAATAGTGCAGCCTCATGTGTATAGGGAGCAGATTTTAAAGCTAAAAGAGAATTAGATGTCATTAGCTTTAGGCAGGGGTGTCCAACCTTTTGGCTTCCCTGGGCCACATTGGCTGAAGAAAATGTTTCTGGTGCCGCACAAATGTGTAAATGCTTCAGCAACTCTTCCTCCCTCTCTGATTATTCTAGTCCTCTAAATTTCCTCTTCATCCTTCCCTCCTCTGGAGTTCCTTTCTACCCTAACTCCTGTTAACCGTGTTGAGCTTTGCGAATGTAAAGATGATACGGTATACAAACCTAAGGTTTAGTTTAGTTTAGTTTAGGAGGGAGCCGGCAAGATGGTAAACATCTGGGAGCAGCAGAGGAAAACACTCCATCGCCCTCAACCAAGGCCACACAAAATACTTCATGGGGCCACAGGTTGGACATCCCTGCTTTAGAGGAAAGGATTCCTTACATAGTGGAGGGTGAGATACTGATGCATATTAACCAGGCAATAAACCTTGGAATGACTTGTTTTAATCTCAAGTAGCAAAAAAGTGTAATAAAGTAGAAGTCAGAACCAGGAGCATGTTAGGGTAGAAAGGGAGAGGCTTAACCAATAAGTGAGACCTCACCTAGAATATCGTGACCAATTTGAAAGTGATACTTCCTTAAGGAAAATAGACAAGATAAAGGTGATTGAAAGAGATTACTAAAATGGTGTACAGTCTACACCAAAGCCATATGTATAGCTGAAAGCAGTGGATAGATAGAGAAGATATTAGAGAGAGAATCATCTATATTAACATTATAATTGATACACAAGAAGAAAATATTGCTCAGGATAAAGAATGCTCTAGAATAGGAATATCAATCATTTTAATGTCAGACTGCAATAGAAGAGAACATGCATTAAAGTGAAGGTGTTGAGGGGTAGGGCATGTACATATTTAAATTGTTCTGTAAAATAAAAGCATCTGACGCAACGGGCTGCTGGCCACTCTGGTAGCGAGGCTGGACAGCCGCCTCTCCAACTTACTGGACTTGACACCCGGCTACAGAGCCTTCAAAAGAGAAATAAAGACCGTGCTCTTCAGGAAATTTTATCAAGACAGACCCATGATATAACCCACTGGTGTCGAGATTGGCTGTCGAGGGCTGCAGTCCAGTCGGGTTTTCGGGATTTCTCCTGGTGAATATGCATGAGATCTATTGGCATACAATGAAAGAAGTTCATGCAGGTAGATCTCATGCATGTTGGGGAGGACCTCAAGGCTCGACTGGATTGCGACCCTCGAGGACTGACTTTGACATCCCTGAATAACCAATTACCTCCTCCTATTCCCAGCACCTTTCTTCTCCACCCTGAGTCTCAATGCAGCTGATACTGCTGCTGCTGCTCCAGTGACCTCATTAGTATAATCCTGGGGTTTCGTTTTTCAAGCTGCCATTTGCTGCAACACAAACTTCCTGCTAGCCTAATCTTTATACTTGCAACACTAGCTTTTTAAAAACTTAAGGAAGCACTTCTGTGTGCTGATCTCTTGCACGACAAAATCAGCACACAGGAAGTGCTTCCTACAAGCCTTTACCAAGCTTGCATTACAGCAGTGTGTCTCAAACTTTTTTAGCTCCAGCACACCAAGCGTAGCAAATGTCTTTCTCGGCACATTATAATTGAAATTTATACAATTGCAAAACAAAAAGAAATTAAACTTGAGAGTTATTTATTTAAAGTTCTTTAAGCTATGCATATAATTGTAACAACGGTTAAACTATAGCAGATAGAATAGAATTGCTAATCAATGCGATGGATGAGCTTGTTTTTGAGTGTTTTAACTCAAAACACGACTCAATAGTTGACAAGCAAACGTGCATTTCATCATCCACCATTTGTAGTCGTTATCTCTCTCTCTTTTTTTTTTTCAACTTAGGGCTCCTTTTACAAAGGTACGTTAGGGCCTTAACGCGCGGAATAACGTGCGCTAAATTGCTGTGCGTGCTAGCCGCTACCGTCTCCTCTTGAGCAGGCAGTAGTTTTTCAGGTAGCATGTGCTATAGCGCACGTTAATCCAGTGCGCGCGCTAAAAACGCTAGCGCACCTTTGTAAAAGGAGCCCTTAATTTCTGTAAGAGCTGAAAACCTAAGTTCGCAAAGAGAAGATCTAAACGGTAACAAAAGCCTTTATTGCTTCGTTGGTCAAGTTAGGATACCTTCTGCATAAAAACTAAAACTGTTGTTAGTTTGAAGGACCAATTTTGCCAAAGAATGATGCTTGTCTGGGCGGTTGTATCCTTATGCACGCAGACGCTCATAACACTGACAGACTCTTGCGTTTGCGACATACATGTCATCTAGTGCATACTTAATGAAGGGAATTTTTAAAAATAAAGTAATATTCTGGAATCTTTTGTGGCACAAAGTTTGAGAGACACTGCATTACAGGTACAAAGCAGCAGGAGGGACAAGATCCAGTGCCTTTCCCCGCGGTAAGACACCTGCAGGCAAGACAGGCCTTCCCATAGTCAGTTCTCTGCTGGTTTAGTGTTGTCTGATCTCTTGTTTCCTTGTGTTTCATGTGTACTGTTTTATCCTTCCTCCTTCTCTCATCCTTCCTCCTCCTCTGACCTCGACTCTTCCCCAGACTCTTTACTGCCATATATAACACTTCTATTTGTAACACCACTGTATATAACTTATAGCAAATGTAACTACTCTGAATATATAACCTAGATGCAAAAATTAACTTCTCTATAAATTTATCGTCTAAAATGTAAATGTAACATGACTGAAAATGCATTGTCTAAAATGTAAATGTAACATTAACGAAATTGTAACTTCGCTGTAAATGTACAGTCTCTTCATCTGTTAACCGCATAGAACTTCCATGGTAATGCGGTATACAAGAATAAAGTTATTATTATTATATATACATTTTATTTTATTAGCTATCCTTTTGTGCCTTTGGTGTTATTTTCTTTATATGCTTTGTTGATTTTCCCTTGAATTTAAATTTTGTTTGTACACATTTTGTTGTGTCTGGCGAAGGGCAGTTAATCAAATCTTAGTAAATGTTAAACCTTAAGACCTATCAGGCTGTAACTGGCCTGTGAGCAATATGTTTAACATTCCTGCTGTAGAACAAGAAATCATAGAACCAGGTTCTGAGGTAGATTTGGAAGCAATATTAGAAAATATTCCCTCCTGGATAGGATGAAAGATTTATGGAATAGAGTCCCAGAGGAGACAAAGGCACGTGGGGTCCCTAGTTGTAAAGAAGTGAGGAGAAAGCTAAAATGAACTGAGATCTGTAGTATTTTATTAGGAATGAAACTGGGAAGACAAGATAGGCCTTGTGATATTTATCTGTGGCTACATTTCCATGTTTCTTCCTTCAATGACCTTCAGTCGCAATGATAGTTGCTTAATAGTGAGATGTGAAAGATGCAGATTCTATCAAAGAGTTACCATATATACTCATGTATACATCAAGGGCAGTTGTAGGATTAAAAATGACCAAAAAAAATGTTGTGACCCATGTATGTCAAGGTTTTCCTGCATCCCTCTGGTGGAGGGAGAGATGCAGGATTATGCTTGCTGCTAACTTGTTTGGGAATAAGGGTTCCTTTTATTAAGGTTCACTAACCGATTTAGTGCACGCTAAATGCTAAGGCATCCATTACATCCTATGGACATCTTGCATTTAGCGTGCACTGAATCGGTTAGCGCACCTTAATAAAAGGACCCCTAAATGTTTAAGCCACCTTGGGAGAAATGACCCATAGATTAGATGACCTGGCTTTTTCTCAAAGCAAGAAGGAGACAGAAGAATTTTGCATCAATAATATTTCAGAAACCCAGGAACAAGAGGCAAAAGAGATGTCAAAATATCAACCAAGGGAATATTTTATTAAGTCAATAAAAAGAATGTCATAAAAATAGACACAGTCTATAGTATAATGTCCATCTTGATATGATTATAACTTGAGTCTAGGTCATGCCTAGATTGTCCCAACTAGGATCCCCCAGTTTTGGCATCCTTAGATGCCTTCATCAGGGGATGAATGGACAAAGGAGATCCTGCTCAGGAAATTTCCTGGCAAGTGCAACATCTTTATCAGCAGCTACCAACTACAGTGATTTCCTGGAGAGTCCAGCAGAAGTTCTCGTTCAAGAAAACATTGTGTTTTCTGGCTAAGAAGACTGTCACAGACACCCCAAAAAATGAAGACTTCAGGAAAATCCAAAGCTTGAGAAACACACGCTAAGAGCAGTTATACTCATATCAAGATGGACATTATACTATAGACTGTGTCTATTTTTATGTAACTCTCACAACCATCCAAAGTGCACAAAATCTACAAATCAACAATTTAGTGATTCTTTAGTTATCACCTTAATTTAGTCCGATAGACAACAGCACCATGCTCCTCAGAGAGCCACACTAAACCAATCAAGTTGTTTAGGTATGCAGTGTGGTAGCCATCCTCATAGGGGCATATATATGGTGAAGTTATTTTACGTAGGACTTCTTATATTCTTATATTGTAATATTCATTTGCTTCATGAAAAATAAAGTGCTAGTGCTTAGTAATAAATACATCCTCATAAGTTTATGTAAATCTTAAAACATGACACTTAGCTTAGAACGGTTCTGTTATGATCCCCACCGCACACACACAGTAAAAAATTATTTTTTTTTTGTAAATCTTTATTGATTTTCAAATATTGACAGTGCAACTGAACATATAACAATCAAGAAAAGTACTTTGAACTTACAAATATTTAAAAGCAATTATTTCCCCCCACTTAATTAATCAAAATACAAATGCATATAATCTTCCAATAACCTAGTTTTAATTAAAATAGTAGTGTATTCCCAGTTCCCACCCTGGATGTGTAAGGAGATCAAAAATTAAAGAGAAATGACAACTATATAGAAGCAATAAAAGATGCCAATGGGCCCCACACCAAGTTAAATACATTACTTATGCTCCAAGATTTCAGCATTCATTTTTTCATATTTGTAGCTGGAGCACAAGTTCGCCCACCAGAAGGGAAAGTTAAGTCGATCATAGTTCTTCCAGTTGCGTGTTATCATCTGCATGACTATTCCTGCCATAATTAAGAAAAGCCGGCATTTATAACGATCCATTATTATTATTATTATGATTACCATGGAAGGAGCATGTCGAGGGGGTGGTGGTGGTAGAGAGTGGATATATTTGTGGTAATCAGTTGGTGCATCTACATTGCCACATATGATTAACGCATGAGCCTTTACTGCCTGCAAAATAGGTGATGGTAAGAGCTCACATGCTAATCTTTTTTTAAAGGCCATGCCCTATTGGTTAGCACGCGCGCACAAACCACAGCAGGGTTGATGGAAAGGCCAAACCAATGATGCTCCTTCAAAAAAAATTGCTCTGCCGTTAATACAAAAAGCTTAATATCACTGGTTTGGTCTTTTTCATTGACTCCATTGCGGTTTATGAGCATTAGAGCCTAGCCATTAATTTTAAAAAATGTTCAAAATTGGCTATTTTACTGCTAAAAAGGCCTTAGCGCACAAGAAAGACCTGTGTAAGTATGTGATAATTCCATTTTTTATCATTGCATTGCAAAAGGGCCCTTTTAATTATCATTCAGAATTCACCATAATAATTAAGGCAAACATCATATAAATTGAATAGCGACCAAGTGCCATTCTGTGGAGTATTTCTTCCCTGCTTGTTGCATCTTTGTTTACAAAAGAGCCCAGGAGATAAGGGCAGGTTGTTCATTCTCTCCAAGGTAGGGAGAACGAGAGGGCACCCTCTAAAATTGAAAGGGGATAGATTTCGTACGAACATAAAGAAGTTCTTCTTCACCCAGAGAGTGGTGGAAAACTGGAACGCTCTTCCGGAATCTGTCATGGGGAAAACACCCTCCAGGGATTCAAGACAAAGTTAGACAAGTTCCTGCTGAACCAGAACGTACGCAGGTAGGGCTAGTCTCAGTTAGGGCACTGGTCTTTGACTATAGGGCCGCCGTGTGAGCGGACTGCTGGGCAGTGGCAATTCTTATGTTCTTAAATCCTTTACAACTTCTATCTTTTTACTATTCTTATACCCTTCTCCTCTACTGCCAATTCCAGACTTCGTTCCTTTCATCTAGCTGACCCCTATGCCTGGAATAAATTGCCTGAGTTTGTCTGCCACACTCCGTCCCTTGTTTAAAAGCCTTCAGTCCACCAACCTAGCCAGCAAATTAACCGTTCCTCTTAACTGTATCCATGACATCCTATATGTCTGTCTTGCCTGTTTAGATTGTAAGCTCCTTCGAGCAGGGACTTTCGTCTTCGTGACTCTGTACAGTGCTGCATACATCTGGTAGCGCTATAGAAATAATTAATAGTGGTAGTATGCATTTACTAATTTTCCTAAATCTCCTCATGTCCTACCTTTTGGGATAGGTTGAAAAACTATATACGTTTGAAATATGCAACAGAAACATTTCCACCCCTTTATTAATGGATATTATTTTATCTTATTTTTCGGCATATAAAAGATTAACCCCTGGGACTAAGGGCCAAAGAGAAGTTAGATAATGGACAGGCTTGAATTGACTGCTGTTTTGGAGTCCTCTGCTGAGACCTTATGAGGGTTCTATCTGACCTAATGGTTCAGGAGAGCAAACTACAGCTGAGAATATTGTCTAGAACATAAGAATTGCCGCTGCTGGGTCAGACCCGTGGTCCATCCTACCTAGCAGTCAGCTCATGCAGCAGCCCTCAGGTCAGACCAGTGCTCTAAATGAGTCCAGCCTCACCTGTGTATGTTCCAGTTTAGCAGGAACTTGTCCAACTTTGTCTTGAAACCCTGGAGGGTATTTTCCCCTATAACAGACTGGAAGAATTTTCCAGTTTCCCACCACTCTCTGGGTGAAGAAGAATTTCCTTACGTTTGTACAGAATCTATCCCCTTTCAACTTTAGAGAGTGCCCTCAACTCTCCTGGTGGCATACCCAGCAAGTTAGATTTTCAGGATTATGCATCAGAGAAATGTGCACATTCTGCTTCCATTATATGGATTCTAACTCCATGGATATTTAGGATAGTAATCCTAAAAACCTGACTGAGTAGGTGTATACTGGTCTAGAAGCTCTTCACTAACTAGAGTATCTTTATTGAATGCTGCATTGGTTTACTGAAGTGATTTGTTTATACTGGGGTTGTTGTTAGGTGCCATCCACTTGTGTTCGAGTCCTAGTGACTTGATGAATATCATCAAGTTTTCGTGGCAGAATACAGAAGTAGATTGCTGGGCCTTCTGCCTAGTATTCGATGTTGCATCAAACGCGATCCTCTGCCTCCAACACTGCCTATCTGCTGCTGCCCAGATGAGTGGAGCATCATTAGTCTGACATCTCCACTGAAACCTGTCCACCTTGGAAGGCCCTGCTGGTAGTGAAACTACTGACGGCATAGCTTTCAGCTTCTCTGATGCACGCAAGCTCCAGTGGCAAGACAAGCTCATGTACCGAGACTGGTATCCTATCCTATATAATAAAACCCTAAGCGCGCATGCACACTTAGGGTTTCGTGTTCACTGCCGCCACATTTTCTGATCCCTGGCCAGATTCTATTTTAGAACGTGGTGGCAGAGAACACTCTGGCCACTCCCCTCCTTCCGCCCTCACTCACCAACTCTTCCTGCCTGTGTCCTGGCCGCCCCGATTGCCCTATTCGGCGGCTTGATGCGGTGCAGAGCGGCGCTGGCGGCGGCTGCCGGGAGGAGGGCTTCGAGCCGCTGAAGACTCTCCCCAAAGCGCAGCAGAGGGTCGGGTGCTGTTTCCTTAAGGATCGCGGCCGGCTGTACCAAACTTCGCAGGCCGCACAGCACCTCAGTAGAACGTTTCCTCTAACGTACGTGATCGCATCAGAGGGAACGTGCTACCGAAGTGCAGAGCGGCCTGCGAGGTTCGCAAAAGCCGGCCGCGATGCTCACAAGGCTACATGCTGGACCGGGGGAGCAGGTAAGGGGTGCTGCTGACTGGGGGAGCAGAGAAGAGGGACCGGGGGAGCAGGGAAGAGGTGCTGCTGACCGGGGGAGCAGGGAAGAGGAACGGGGGGAGCAGGGAAGAGGTGCTGCTGACCGTGGGAGCAAGGAAGAGGGACCGGGGGAGCAGGGAAGAGGTGCTGCTGACCTGGGAAGCAGAGAAGAGGAACTGGGGGAGCAGGGAAGAGGTGCTGCTGACCGGGGGAGCAGGGAAGAGGTGCTGCTGACCGGGGGAGCAGGGAAGAGGTGCTGTTGGACCGTAAGGGGGGGGGGGGGGTAAAATGGGTTTGCAGCTGGGGCTGAAAATAGGGGACATGTGAGGGAAGGAGGCTTTACCAGTACCCGTTAATGTAACAGACTTAAACACTAGTTCTTAATATAAATCCAAACTAATTTTTCCTACACACGATGGTATCATAAACGAAAATGGTAAACATATTTCAAAAGCAAAGGTAACTTGGAGAATCTTCTTAATTACGGGAGACATAGAGGTTTTTAGTAATAATCTAGATAAAAGGAAAAAGTAATTTGGTGGTATTTGTAGATGATATCAAAACTGTGTTGCATTGTAAATACACACTGATTTCAGAGAGGGATATAGATAGCCAGGCAAGTGGGTGGAGAAGTAGCAGATGCAATTTAATGTTGACAAGTGTAGAGTAATCATCTGAGGCACAAGAATAGACAGGTGCAATATATTCTGAAGGGGTAATACTTGCTAACACTAATCAAAGCAAAGGCTTTGGTATGTTAGCTGATAATAGTCAGGAATGAGAATGCAAAGCCAAGCAGTAGCAACAGAGCTGTTGGTGTGTGTTAAATGGAGTGGGAAGTAAAGTGCAAAGGTGCAATCATCCTATTCTAAAAGAGCTTCACCATCTCAAATTTGGAGAAGTGATTTCAGGTCTGAGTGCTCATTTTCACTGTATTAAATAACCTATTTATTAATTTATCAATTTTTATTTTATTTTTCTTCATTTATCAGATATTACAAGCTACAAACACTTGTTACAGAAATCTAGAGCCATTTCAAAAAGAAAAATTTCAACCAAAGGAAGACAATAATAACATTAGAAAATATAATATTGGATTTGGTCTCTTCTTTAGACCACTATATAAGTAGGGGGAAGGAGATAGATTATTGGGAAACATCATATCATATATATACTGTACAATTCAAAGATATGAGGAATAAATGGCTAAATCTCGGTCTTCATTTTTAACTTTATCCTGTTCCATTGGTTAACATTTTGAGGTCCTAAAAGGATCTTAGATAGTCAGGGAGGAAAAACACACATCTCAGTCCCAAATATGTAACCACGCATTTACTAAAACTAAACTAAACTAAACCTTAGGTTTGTATACTGCACCATCTCCACAAGCGTAGAGTTCGACACGATTTACAGGGTTAGGTTGAAAAGGAGCTACAATGAAGGGTTATAGGAAAGGAGCTAGGAAGATAAAGAGGGACAGAGTATCAAAGAGCGGGAGGTGTTAGATTTTTGAAAAGAGCCAAGTTTTCAGGTGTTTGCGAAAGGATTGGAGGGAGCTTGAAATTCTGAGTGGGGATGTGAGGTTGTTCCAGAGTTCTGTGGTTCTAAAGGGGTATGCTAACAAAAAGGTACCTCCTAATTTTCTTGTTTCTTCTTTCATTATAAGAAACTCTCTCTTTATCTCTCCTGGGTTAATTTTGACCAGAAAAAGGAGTTACACCTTTTTTTTTTTTTTAAGTAAATTCTCATAACAGAGGCGAGGTCTTGTTCAAACACAAAATTCACTATCAAAGTAGCTCGCTCCTTAACTTCAACAAGAGAATCTTCAACCTAATGGTTATTTATGTATTTTTGAAATTCCTATACTGTCTAGCCCTAGGCGGATTACATAAGATCAAACATATACTGTATAATAAAACAATACTAAAGGACAATCAGACATCAAGATTTAAATTGACAGTAAATCTTCATTCAAAGTGGCTTCTCATGATCCTGGGCAAGGCACTCAGACTCAAATTCTGTAACCAGTGCCTAAAGATAAGCACCTATTTTGGAGGCACCCAACTAGATAGGCGCCTATCTAAAATTGAATAACAAGCTCAATTAAGCTTTTTAATCAGCACTGATCGAAACATAGGCGCCTATCAAGAAAGCGCGATTCTGTAACAAGGCGCCTCTAAAAATTTAGGTGGCCTTCCAAAAAAATAGGCGCTATGCATGTTAGGTGTGGGCGTGGCTACATCTTAGGCGCCTTGTTGCAGAATCACTGCTCTTAAGCGTGCTTAAGCGCTCAGCTAGGCGCCTAACTTTTAGTTGTGCCTAGAGCTGGCCTATTTCTTGGGCGCCTCCAAAATAAGTTCTGCTCAGCGTGATTCATTAAACAGCACCCAATTTTACTTGAATCGTGTTGAACAGTGCCTAATTAGGCGCCTACCTTTTGGGCGCTTCTGATAGAATTTGCCCTTCAACCCTCCATTGCCTCAGGTTCAAAAACCTAACCTTGTGATCCCACTAGCGACAGAGAAGGTACCTGTATATAATAAATATAAACTACTTTGGTTGTACCACAGAGAGGCGGTATATCAAATCCATAATGCTTTAACCCTCTGCCCTTCTTCAGGTTCTTGTACCCTCTGATGGAGAGGTAGGAGGCAGGAAGAATGTTCTGCTTCAGGACTCAAGTCACACTAGTGGTATATGAAATTGTGGTGTTTTGAAATACAGTGGTACCTCAGAATCCGAACACCCCAGAACTCGAATGTTTTGGAATCTGAACTTTTTTTTGTAGGAAATTTTGCCCCAGAATCCGAACTCTGCTTTGGAATCCAAACACCCTGCACATTGTATGTGTGTGTTTGTGTCCCAGAATCTGAATGCTGCTTTGGAATATTTGTTAATCCAGAGTATTTCCTGTTAAAATTTGAGTTTGTGGGACCCAGGAACGAATTAATTCAGTTTGTATTATTTTCAACAGGAAAAATTATCTCGGAACTCGAATGCTTTGGAACTCGAACGGGGTTCTGGAACGGATTAAGTTCGGATTCCAAGGCATCACTGTAAAAGTATTTTTGGGTTGTGGAGTTTCCATTATTTCTTATGGGGAAATTCGCTTTGATATACGAGTGTTTTGGATTACAAGCATATTTTCGGAACGAATCATGCTCGCAAACCAAGGTTATACTGTAATTAGAATCAGGCTGGGACAGGAGGCGGGAGGTATCCCTCCTGTCCTGGCTACCGCTGGATCACCAGGGATTCTTAAGGTATGCGGAGGAGGTGGGAGGGAGATAAAAAATCATTAGAGTTGGCCTGGGACAGGAGGCAGGAGGGATTCCTATCCTGGCCACCGCTGAACCACCAGGTCTCATGGCAGGCCTGGCAGGTAGCAGGTTCATGAGGGAGGCAGGTCAACGCTGACCTGAATATAAACCGAGATCCCCATTTTTGGGCCATTTTTTTGGCCCCAAAATCTCGGTTTATATTCGAGTATATATGGCACCATTACATATTACTAAAATTTATAATGGTTTTTGTTCTAATTAACTAAATTCTCAACTTAAATTTGGTTTGAATTTTTGACCTTGTAGTTCCTGGAATGACTGTATCCAGTGTCTTACTTTGTAAACTACTTTGAACTATAACCAATATGAATGGTATTTAAATATTAGATAATGTAATATTGATATATGGAATTCAACTATCCGCTTGAGTCATTCCTTTTGCAAACAGCATATCTCTGTTTTCCATAACAGACATGTTATTGTCCACTGAACCTCTCGTATGGTAATGCTGATAAATCTATAAAGCACTATACTGAGCTACCTAGCACAGGAAGAGCAAGTGAATAGAAAAATACATGACCATTCATGAATGCATACATGTACACGCAGGGCTGGATTAAAGGCTAGGCAAAGTAGGCAGGTGTAGGGAGAGCCTGGTGTTCTGCTCCGATGTTACATGGTGTCAAAATGTTGCAGCAATGCGATCTTTACAATCTGCAGCTTGCTTGCTCTCTACTTCCCTACCCCCCACCCCCCTGTACAGGTCCAGCGTCTCTCTCCAACATCTCCCACCTCCCTGGGTTTCCCTGCTCCTCCCCTCAGTCCTCTACCAGCACATGCACTGGCCAGTCCTGCCTGGGGTTTTCTGTTTCCTCTTACCGCATCCTTCACAGGAAGTTTCATAATAGGAGGCGGGAGTTAACGCAAGGAGCCAGGAGGTAGCATGTATGAAAAAAATAAAGAGATTTAAAACTTGGAGCAAACGCAGAAGCTGGAGGGTAGCTTGATTTGTTGGGGTATGTGTAAATCTTGGAAAGTTAGGAAAGAGAAAGAATTTGAGCTTGGGAGGCAGGCAGGAGTGATCTTCAGGAGGTACTAAGCAGGGCAGACAATGATCTGAGGGGAGACTTTAGTTTATGTATGAAATGGATTTAGAGTTAAGATCCTGGGCAAGTAGGTGGTGGGGGTGTTCAGAGATATTTTGTGTTGCCTTATTGTATGGAAAAAAACCTACACTTTTACTGGTATGGTGATCTTTGTTTTGAATTCTAAAATAAAGAGAAAAAAAAAAAGAAATCAAGTGGAAGTGAACAAATAAGTAAATAAGCAAGGAAGCAGGTAGATAAATAAAAGGAGATGTGGGCGGGACCAGGGGCAGGGAAGTGGTAGGGTGGAGGCAGGGACAGGGAGGGGCATGTCAAGGGGGCCCAGTGTACTTGTGTGCTTAGGGCCCACTGAAGAATTAATCCTGCCTTGTGTACATGTATTTTTAATTACACTTAGACAATTAGGAGGAATATGATATGCTACCATCTGTACTTCTTTTAGTGACAGTCATTCTTTCTAGCCAGTTTGACCTGGTGACCACAAAACTAAATGAAGAGAGATTCTTTCTGGAAGGCCGTTATCGTTGTCACTTTTCTTCTACTCTCATGGCGAACTCCCAAGGCTACAAAACACAACTAATATATTTTTGCATAATTTTATTGATCATTGTGTGGGCTGCAGCATCTGCAATCAAATCCTTCCCCCATTTCCTCCAGCTTGACTGTTCATGACAGTACCATGATTTGGAATGGGGTCCCTTGGCAGCCTTGCCTACCCATCCATACCTGTAAGTAGCATCTTTCTATCACTTCCATGTATTCATAAGATTTTACATGATGACAATAGTTTGCAAATAGTTGATCTGCCCTTTCTTGAAAAATGGGGGAATGCCAGCCTCAACACGAGACTGTTCACTTCACCTCTGTCTGTATAAAAAGTGAAAAGAAAAAAATAGTCTCGCCTCTTTTATGACATGACTATGTAATAAACTGTGAATAATCCAGTAGTTATACCAGTGGTTCCCAAACCTGCCCTTGGGAAACCACAGCCAGTCAGGTTTTCAGGATATCCATAATGAATATTCATGAGTTAAATCAGATTCTCAACAAATAGAGAATAAGTAACTAAAAATTAAAAATACAAATATGCAGACAAAACCTGAACCCCCAGGAAGACAAAACTTCTATGCGGTAGAACACTGGAAAAAAAGAAAACAGAAATGCATTTTCTCTGTACTGTGTAAAATATGAGAAGAAATGCACATTCCCACAGGTTATAAATTCCAATTACACTCCAGAAAAATAAAAATAAAATAGGCTTTGTATCTATTTCTCTTGTTTGAACATTATTTATACATTGTTTTCCAAATTCAATATGACTATCAGTAATATATCTAGTACGGTATATTTGACACCCGGTGCTTAGTATATTTGAAACCCTCCATTGAGAGGTGCCCGGGGCGGTGGTGCCCCTCTCCTCTTCTCTACCCCCCATCTCCACATGCTCCTTCCCTGCTCCCTCCTGCCATGTGTGTGCTGCTTTCTGTCCTTTCCCCGTCCTTTTGTAATGTTCCTGGCATGAGCAGAAACCCCCCAAACTGCTGTCGCATCAGTGTTGGCTCTTCCTCCGATGTCACTTCCTAGGTGTGGGTCCAGGAAGTGACATCAGAGTAAGAGCTGAACAAGGCATGACAGGTTGGGTGTTGCTGCTCATGCCAGGAACGTTAGAGGTATGGGGGAAGGGGAGCGGTGTGCATAATCGGCAGTGGGAGGGAGGGGGAGATCGGGGGGCAGAGAGGAGGACAGTGGACCGCCCCCCCTCTTACTACACCTCTAGTTCCATCTCTTTCTTTATATGATTCATTCCACTATGCTATTGAGTGCATCTAGAATAACTTGTTCCGGTGTCAAAAACATGGCCAAATGAAAATGATTGAAAAGAATGTTCCTAGACATGACATAGGAAACAAGATACAAAAATGTTCTAGTTGCCTATCCCCACTATAGAACGGTGCCTATTTTAAGTAAACAGATTATCCCCCAAATTCAATATATGTTGCCTAAGGTTGTGTGCATAGCCGATTTGTGTACACAACTTAATTGATTAATTGGTCCTATTGGCACTGATAATTAACAATTTACAATTTGTAATGGATGATAAATGGCAGAGATTAAAAGTTATCTGCACAACTCGGAACATGCGATTCTATAAAACGTATGTAGCAGTTGCAGTGCGTGAATTTGAAAAGTGGCAGATCAGGGGTTTCCTAAAAGTCATGTTTAATAAACGATGCACATTGTTACTGAATATCCCAATCCAGGTAAAATTTAGGAACTGGCATTTAGGCCTGTTTTTAGCTGCCTTAAATGGGTGCGCCTAAGTTAACTCAAATGCCATCAAAATATAACTTAAACAGTCTCCAATCCTATCAAATGCTCTGAGCATAACCGAACTGTACCACATACAAAAATTCAAATGTTATTCCCAGTAAACTTATTTATGCTACCCACCAGAACCCAAATGCTGACCATCATCCATGTACTCTCCTGCAATGTAAAAGATGTATTACCTTTATGTTATGTTCTGTCAGTACCGTGAATACACTTCTCCCTCCGTATTCGCGGTGGATGTGTTCCGGATATAGGCGTGAATATGGAAAAACCACGAATAACTTTTCGATATGTTATTCGTGGTTTTCTGTAAAAGTCAGCGTTTTTACCATTAAAACTGCGAATGCAGTAGTGTACTATGGGGATTTAAAAGAGCTCCTGAGCAGGGGGAAAGTACACACTGAGTGCATGGCGGTCGGCACCAACGATTGCCTCCCTGCCCTTTGCTTACCTTGGACACGATTAGTGGCTCCCTGTGCTCCAGGCCCCTTCCATCTGCACCTCTCACTCGCCCCCCCCTTCCGTGTATGTGTATGCGCCGCTTTTTGTTCCCCTTTCATTGGGTGTCACAGTTTCCTCTGCAGCCAATGGCAGGGTGTGTAGAGACCTGCCTGCAGGGTGTCCTCAGCCCCAAGAAGCGCTGCCACTTGCGATATGCGGCTGTCTCTCTCCTCCTCCTCCTCCCCGGCCTTTTTTCCCAGCACAGAGCCTTCAGCCCCGGCTGAGCAGCTGAGTATTCAAAGCCCTCCTCTCCACCAGCTGCAGCGAGCTCTTGATTTCCAACGTGAGGGGGGGGGGGATTGTTTTTTTTTTTGTCTCTCCCCTGGGAAAGAAGATGGGGATTGTTGCTTCTTTTTTTGTTTTTTTAAAGCACTGGCTTCGACGCTGTCGGGGAAGCGAAGATTTTGGGTAAGTGGGAAGTTTCTCTCTGCCTTTCGGTTCTGGTGCAAGTGGGATCCCAAGACAAAGTGAACCTCATGAGGTGCCTAAGGCATGACAAGAGGCTACACGGTCAGGCCAAGTGAAAGGCTGCTCTTATGGATAAGGAAACCTCAGGACCTTAGCAAAAGTGATTTGAAACCGAGGGATTGCTCGCATAGAAGGCGGGAGGGTGGGAAGGAGTTTTCAGAGTGATGTAATTTTGGGGGGCGGAGTCAGCCGACGAAAAATCGCGAATAAGCAAAACCGTGGGTATGGAAACCGCGAATACGGAGGGAGAAGTTAACAAAATTAACAAAGCTATTCATGTTATGTTGTATCTATTCTGTGAAAGCTGCAGTATCAACTAAGCTATGTTTGCTAAGTATGTACTTTTCACTCAAGTTCGTCTTGTCTTATACTGTGAATGTACTTTTGTAACCCGTTCTGGGCTCCTTTGGGAGGATGGGCTAAATAACTGAATAAATAAATGTGACATGAACAAGATATTGAGCGCAACTCTATAAAAGATACATGCACCTAGTAGAGTCACACTAAGTGCCATTTACTGCATTTTAACCTTGGTTCAATAAACTCTTGCCTGCATCTTGTACATTGTCTGCAGTTTTTGTTTGATTTTTTTAAGGTGTTGGAGCTTTGGTCCTCGACCTGGAAGCTGGGCTTCAACACTAAGAAATGCAAGATCATGCACCTCGGCAGCAGAAATCCGTGCAGAACTTACATCTTGAATGGTGAGACCTTAGCTAGAACTTCAACAGAACGAGACTTGGGAGTGATCATCAGCGCAGACATGAAAACTGCTGATCATGTGGAGAAGGCTTCATCTAAAGCAAGACAGTTGTTAGGTTGCATCCGCAGGAGTTTCGTCAGCCGGAAGCCTGAAGTCATAATGCCATTATACAGAACCATGGTGAGACCTCATTTGGAATACTGTGTGCAATTCTGGAGGCCACACTACCGAAAAGATGTGCTGAAAGTAGAGTCGGTGCAACGGATGACCACCAGGATGGTCTTGGGGCTCATGGATCTATCGTACGGAGGAAAGGCTGAAAAATTTGCGGCTGTACTCACTCGAGGAACGTAGGGAGAGAGGAGACATGATCGAGACGTTTAAGTATATTACCGGCTGTATCGAGATGGAAGAAGAGATTCTCTTTCTCAAAGGACCCTCAGCCACAAGAGGGCATCCGCTCAAATTCAGGGGCGGGAAATTTCATGGCGACACCTGGAGATATTTCTTCACCGAGAGAGTGGTTGATCCTTGGAACTAGCTCCCGGTGCAGGTGATCGAGGCAAACAGCGTGCAAGAATTTAAGAGCAAATGGGATGCCCATGTGGGATCCCTTAGAGGGTTAAGCCAAGGGAACCTGTCACCAGGAGTGGGATCCCTAGGATAGTAGACTTGGGGGTGGGTCAGTAGAGTGGGCAAACCTGATGGGCTATGGCCCTTATCTGCCGTCATCTTCTATGTTTCTATGTTTCTATATAGAATCAGGCCCTAAAGACACAAATTTAATACCTATATAAAAGCACCATAAGCAACTTGCACAGCCTGTTCCCTAATGAGCTTAATTATTTTATGACTAGAAATGTGGAACTATTTCAGATATATACAAATAAAATTATCTCTCCCTCCTGCCTCCAGACCTTTTTTTGAATTCTATTCAGATTCAAACAAATGCGCATGTAAATACTAAGGCCAAAACCATTTGGTCATAGATGGGATTGTGGGCTCCTTTATTTCTCTTGTTGCTTCTGAATAATATATAACATTATGATCAATATTCCCTTGCAAAGGACATGTTTTCTCTTTACATCATTTTGGTCACTCATTCCTCTAAAGCTTCAACCAGTGCTGAGATTTATGTGCCTTATAAATGTTATTGATTGGGAGACAGTCAATTTTTTTCAGGAGATACAAAATTAATTGTTCAAAAATCTGAGTGCTCTTTTATTAGTCAAATGAGACCGTAGTATTATAGTCAACATAGGGTAAGTGTTTAAAAACATGTCCCTAGTATAAAGATTAGATAATGAATTATATGCTTATCTGATATCCAATAGTCCTATTCATTTGTGTAAGATCACTGAATATGTGATCCAAAATTTAAATTCATAATGGATATATTTCTCTGGTTAGTGCCTGAATATTCCTGCTATCGGCATAAATTTTGACTTTGTCCTGAAATATCACAACCCCTCCTAAATTTAAATGAGTAAATTTTGGACAGACATTAAGGGCTCCTTTTACAAAGGTGCGCTAGCGTTTTTGGCGCACGCACCGGATTAACGCGTGCTATCTGAAAAACTATCATCTGCTCAAGAGGAGGCGGTAGTGGCTAGCACGCGTGCTAAAACCACTTGTGCACCTTTGTAAAAGGAGCCCTAAGTTGTCTGTTCAAAATTTATCATTAGCCAGCAATGGACTTTTCTTGAAATGCAACCTATGCTTAAAAGCATAAGAGCTTTTGAATATGAATCTGAAAATTTCTAATAATGAGCTTGTTTTGCACAATTTTACAGATTGTCACTTTACCATGTAGCTCTTGTTCAACTGCCAATCCAAAGGCTAAATATAGTAGTGTATTCTATATTAATGTTCTCATTGAGCGATTGTTGGATCAAAATAGCTTCACACTATTGCTTTTTTTTTTTTTTTAAAGAATCTGGTTTGCTTCATTAAAATTCCAAGTTTGTGCCAGGCAGGCGTGTGTGTTATCTTCATTGATGAGCTAAGCAATTTTTGCAGAGGAGAGAAATACTCCCCAGAGCCAGATAACTTTGAGCTGTTTTATGCAGATGTTCAGGATAGAGTACCATTCACGTTTCTTACTGTACACTTTTTACAAATAGGGCATTTTTCTACAGAGCTCTCTGCAAACTATTGATGTTTTTCTAAGGTTTAAAGGAAATGAGGAAAGCAAATAAAACATTTATAGAGGAGGAATTACTAAAATCAGAAACAAGGTATTGATATGGCAGGAGGCAAAATGACTCTTAGGGAATTCTTGTCAGTTTAGATGTGATTGTGAAGGGATCACACCTCAGGTATCTTTCCCAGAGAATGTCAGCAGATGTGAGCTTATGAGAAGGACATTTCTTGTGGATCTGGGACAGATGCTTGCTATAGGAAGTCAATAAATGTGCTTACTCTCTTTTGTGGTTTCATTATTTCAGTCATTATGGTATGTATGTGCTTTAAATATACTCTATGCTATACAATTAAAAAATAGTAATTTCATATTTACATTTTCTTATAGTCTTTTTTTCCCCCCTCTATAACAGTTACAGGGATTTGTTTAGAAAAATCTTGAAAGATACAGAATACATTAATCTCTTGGGCTGTAACATCCTTATATTATCTGGACTGCATCATTTTAGCAGTCACACAGAAGTTAACTCTCTCGTGGACAGAATCTGTTCATGGATTTCCTACCAGCTGGAGACAGCATCTGAAAAAAAAATGTTCCAATGGTTTCCATGTTATCATTCTGACAATTGTTAAACATTAATTACTGAGTGAATTGCTGTTGACTTAAACAGTCTACAAATTGTTGCTTGTTCTTTGTGTTTTGTAGGCATACTGGAATTTATCAGTATAGCAGTGGGACTGGTCAGCATTCGAGGTGTAGACAGTGGACTGTACCTTGGAATGAATGAAAAGGGGGAGCTCTATGGATCGGTATGTTTATGCTGCTTTTTGAATATCTCAATGTCTCTGATTCATATCCTTTTCATCCATCCAAAGAGGGCCTCACTTTTTTTTTTTTAATATAGTCTAGTAATTTAGAAACCAAGTATGCAGGCACCTCAATGGTAAGTGCCCTGGCGTTGTTTTCCTTGTACTGCGATTGCCCAAAGTTTTTGGGCAGACATGGGGAAGGCAACACCCCCTAAATCAGTGGTTCCCAACCCTGTACTGGGGGACCCCCAGCCAGTCGGGTTTTCAAGATATCCAACGACTTGTCTGTTGGGCCTTAGGCCCGCCCCAGTACATCATGTGATGCACAGGGAGGAGCCTAAGGCCCTGATTTGCTCAGGTGCCTTGGGTTCCTCCCCCCTTGGGAGGGGCCTGAGGCACCTGAGCCAATCAGGGACTTCCTTAGAGCTGAGCCTAAGGTAGTCCCTGATTGGCTCAGGCGCCTCAAACTCCTCCCAAGGGGAGAAGAACCCGAGGCGCCTCAGCCAATCAAGGCCTTAAGCACTTTCCCGCGCATCAGATGATGCCCTGGGGCATGGCTTTAGGCCATGAGAGAGATTTGCATATTCATTAGGGATATCTTGAAAACCCGACGGGCTGGGGGTCCCCCCCCAGGACAGGGTTGGGAACCACTACCCTAAATGTTTCAGATTCTGATGCTGAATTTGTCCTTCTGCTAGCAATATGACTTTCTTACTGTTTTGCTGCTTTCCTCCCCTCCTCCCCCCTCCATGTAAGCAGGCAATCTACACCTATAACCAAAATCACTGACTGTAGAAGAGAGAATTAGAATTTGTACAGAAATAGGTTTATGTATATCAAGTTTTGGACCAGTGCTTTCCTCGCTGAAAATAATGGACTCTTGCTGCCAAAAATTAATACAACTGTGTCTTCCCTGACAAAGCATCATTTTATAAAATTGTTCTCTAGCACTTGAATTTCCTGAAATACTATGGTAATGATTAATTAGATTGCTCCCATGCCACTTGCAATTTGCTGTGCCTGCATTTACATTAAACAATGTGGTTTGGTTTGCTTTCTGCTCTACGGGCTTAGACCCAGATTTTATACTGTGCAACCTAAGCTGCGCATGGAAGTTGTTTAACAAGCTAATTTAGGGCTAGATTCACTAAGCAAACCGATCGCTTTGCGAGCCCTTTGCGACCAAATTTCCCTCCAACCCCATTCACTAAAACCTATAGTGAACCGATCCCGACCCTCCCATGCAAATTAGCAAAACCCCAAGCGATTAATTCACTAACGATTGCTTGGCTATTTCGAATCGGGTTTTACTATTGGCAAACCCAACTGCTGCAGACCTGTCAGTAACTGAGTTATCGACAGGTCTGCAGGTTTTCTGACAGGCCTGCCTGTCTTTTTTATTCATTTTTTTCCATGGCACAGATATTTGCCCCATAAAAAAAAATGAATAAAAGACAGGCAGGCCTGTCAAAAAAATGTGCTCCCCCCACACAAACGCGCCCCCACCCCCAAAGAAAAAAGCAGGAGGGATGCCAACTCCCTCCTGACATCGGCAATTTAAAAAAAACCAAACATTCCTGATGCTGTCCCCCGTCCCGTGCGAATATGGCATGGCCCTTGCCCCCCTTTCCCCCGACCGGCACGGCCCCAGAAAGTTGGGAGAGGGGGTGTGCTCAGTCCCTCCTATTCCATAGGCCTCCCACCCCACCCGCTACCCAGCCCGGCTCACCCGCGGCCCGGCCTGGTCCCCCAGTCCCTCCTCCTCCGGATCCAGTGACTTGTCTGTTGTGTCTTAGGCCCCGCCTCAGTACATCATGTGATGCACAGGGAGGAGCCTAAGGCCCTGATTTGCTCAGGTGCCTTGGGTTCCTCCCCCCTTGGGAGGGGCCTGAGGCACCTGAGCCAATCAGGGATTTCTTTAGGGCTGAGCCTAAGGTAGTTCCTGATTGGCTCAGGCGCCTCAAGCCCCTCCTAAGGGGGGAAGAACCCGAGGCGCCTCAGCTAATCAAAGCCTTAGGCACTTCCCCGTGCATCAGATGATGCCCTGGGGCATGGCTTTAGGCCACTATTGCACAGCGGCCGGCGGGGTTGCAGGAGGACTTCGTGCTTTCTCCTGCTCCTGAAGATTGAGGCCCTGCCGTAAGGAGCAGGAGGGACCGGGCACCCCTCTTGCTCCCAACAATTTAAAAGTTACGCGGGGCGGGTGGGCCGGTCGTGAGTGAGGCAGTGGGGCTGGTCGGGGTTGATTCAGGGGGGTGTTGGGCCAGGCTGGGGTGTCGGACTACTGCAGACTCTCCTGCTCTCTGCCACCATTCCCCGCAGTGCAGGCCCACTTTAAAACCATGGGCTTGCACTGCAGGGAATGGCAGCAGAGAGCAGGAGAGTCCGGCGAGCAGGCAAGAGCGATCGGTGCAGAGCAGGGTAGGCAGGAGAGATCAGGGCAGAGCCCTGACAGCAGTGACAGGAGGCTGTTCCTCCGATCGCCCCCATTTGAGCACAACTGATTGGTGAATCAGTTAGACCTGCCCGAATCTGAAACGGATTGTTCTGATTTTAGCAGGTTAGTGAATCTAGCCCTTAATGCTGCTAATTGGCAATTAACACCTAATTGATGCTGTGCAGCACCAATTAGATATTACGCACATAACTTTCTAATTACATCAATAAAGTAGTGCATGCAAATAGTAGTATGTGAATCTCAAAAGGAGGTGTGGTCAGAGGAGTTCATGAAAGTTAGGTGTACTGTTACAGAATACGTCTGATCTATGTACAACTTAGGTGCAGGTATTTAGGCCTGGATTTTATTTTCCTAAATGGCTGCACCTAAAAGTTAGCCACACATATGGGCTTTAAGCGTGATTCTATATATGGCAAGTGCCTTTTATAGAACTGCGCCAAGCGCCATTCTGATCAGTGCTGATCTTTAGGTGCCATATATAGAATTTGGCAGTCGGTCCATTTCTGCCTTTATAAAACAGGCTGAAAATAGGTAGGATTAACAGATTTTCCTGAAGGAAAATCTGGACCCATGGCCAAGTCCCCAGGCCTGCCCTGTTCCGCCTGGGTCGCACCCTATCCCAGCCTCGCCCCCAGATGGCATCCGCACATGCGTGGATGCGACACAGTGACGTGTGATGTCGCCACGTGGCGGCCGCACATGCGTGGGTGCACTTTCCGGGCGCGATTTTGCCAGGAATCTTTTCAAAACCCGGACAAAGTGTTGGGTTTTGAAAAGCCGTCTGGACCCCCCCCGGACATGTCCTCGAGAAGGAGGACATGTCCGAGAAATAGGGCCGATGACCTTCACACATTGATGACCTGTTATGTACATAATGTTATCCTCTACCGGTCTGCATGCGCTAATGCTGTAGTTTTTATGTGCACTGTCCTAAGCCCATACTGCAGAAGAGGCTGTGTGCCTTTATAAAATACTAGGGGCAAAGCATCCGGAGCAGCTACACCTAGACTGAGGTCACAGACAAACATTTTACACATGCTCAGTAAAAGACATAAATATTCGGGTGTTAATGATATATGCGTATTTTATGTTCAGTGTGCATAGTTATGACTCCACCCATGCCCGGCCCAAACTCCTCCCCTGAAAGCTTGTACACATGAGTTGAATAAAAGGATGCACAAAAAAGTCCTTTAGGCTCACTCATTTAGGCCAATGAAAACCAGACCTAACTTTTAGCAACGCTCACAACCTCCCCATGTTCCTCCACTGGCCACGCCCCCTGTTGAGATCCACATACTAGAATTTACGCACGGCACTTTATAGAATATGCTTAGAAAGTTGTGCACTTATATTCTAATTAGTGCCAAGTATTACTTCCTAATTGCCAATTATAAGCACTAATTGACTTGTTAAACAATTAGGTTCTGTGTGCAAACTGGTAATGCACAAGTTGCAGTCACAAGAAGAGGCACTGGAGATGTCAAATCCAACTGAATGGTCAGAAATCCTTTATTTGCAGTTTGTATCAAAGTTTTTTAAAACAAGCAGAGTTCCAAAAGACAAAGTCCCGACTGGGATCCGAGTATCGGCGATACCATGGCCTTCCTCAGGGGATTGCTGCTGAGGACAGCACTCCTTAGCCTCTATCTCCTGCACCAGCTCAAATTGGGTAGCGTCCCATACATGTCCTTCTGCACCTTAAAACCTGCAAAGGGCGTGTATGGGACACTACCCAAGTTTGCGCTGGTGCAGGAGGTAGAGGCTAAGGAGTGCTGTCCTCAGCTGCAATCCAAAAAAAGTTCACAACTGTTTTTTTAGGACTCACCATTGTTCTATGGTATAAACTGTTAATTAAAGACATTGTGACCACAAGTTGGTTTTGACATCTCCAGTGCCTCTTTTTGTTGTTTGCTTTGTGGTTAGATAGGCAATCAGTTTATTCAAAGCTGTGGGTAAATCTAGTTCAGTGGGTATGAGTAATTGCAAACTGATATTCTATAAAGAAAAGCACGTGATCTTTTCTTCATAGAATAGGCCACATGGAGGCATCCCATTAGAGAATGGAGAATTGCCCTGAAAATGTTATTACAGATCATACAAAAGCAGATATTGGGATATAACTAACATGCCCTTACATGTAAATAAAATATAAATGTTTGCATAAAACCAAAATGTGTTTGCATCCTTTGTATTCATGCTGAACAAAAAAATAGCTCAATCTTTCTAATTACTGATGCTTTTCTGAAACAATTTGGAAAGTCACAGGAACAAAGAAACTTGACAACAACTCACCTTTGTTATGCTTTTGTATTTAATTAAATACATTTAGGATGTGATTATATGTAGTGAATAAATAGATCTTTGAAGCTGTCAGTTTGTGGAGCCTTGCCACCTGTAGTTCCATATGTTATAATAGATAATACACATGGAATATTTTGCAATTTGACTGGATGAGAGCAGGCAGATCCCACAACATAGAGATGATGGTGCATGTACTGTGTTCATTTATATTATCAAAACACCTGGGAGTCGATCTTCAGTGACGAGAAATCCAGTTAAAACCAACTACACAATGTCTCCAGTTTACTCAAAGTGGGGTTTTCAATCAACTTATTTGCTTAAGTCAAACCAGTCCATATGTAATCCTGAACATAAATGGATGCGTTTTCTGGTTTAGTTAAATGGTGGGTGGCCGTGTTAGTCCACTTGTCAAGGTAATAAATAGAAATAAAAAAGCCCCAAAGGAAATAAAGTAATACCTTTTTCATTAGACTAACTCAGTGCATTTTATGATGAGCTTTTGAAGGTAATCCTTCCTCAGATCACTTTGCTTAACCATCTTAAGTGGATATCCTCTGTTTAAACATTTATTAACAAGTTTCCCTGCGGATTTTCTTATATTGGTCATCTAAATCGTATATCCGATGATACCTCAAAAACTGGGAGAAACGCAAATGATTCTTAATATGAAATGAGTGCATATTCTCAAAATTAAGCAATGTACAGTGTTCCCCTGGTCATTCACGGTTCGCTGTTCATAGTCCTGGCCATTCGCGGATTTAATGACCATGAATGACCGGGCAGGAGAGAGCAGCCGGAGCACCGTCGAGTGAAGGAAATCGCTTGCGGTATGCTCCGACCGCCTCTTCCTGCACTAAAGTCGGGCCTCACTAATCAGGAGCTGCGTGTCAAAGCAGCTCCTGATTGGTTAGGCCTGACTTTAGTGCAGGAAGAGGCGGTCGGAGCATACCGCGAGTGATTTCCTTCACTCGCTGGCGCTCCGGCTGCCCTCTCCTGTCTTTCCGGCTGCCCTCTCCTATCTCCCCTGCTAAAAACCGTATTCGCGGTTTTTCAGCATTTGCAGGGGTTCCAGGAACGGAACCCCCGCGAATATCGGGGGAGTACTGTATTCCTATTATGGGTTTTTAACATGTACATTAGTTTTAAATTGTACAGTCTCTACTTATTGATTATCTATCAAATTATATAGTAAGATGATGACCATTACGTTTTTTGACAAATTCTTCAGGTTCACCTTGGGTTCCTTTCCAGATTAAAAATATATTGTCTGTATACCGGTGCCAACATGAGAGTAGCATCTTTGATTGAAACTGTTGCTCAAATTTTGATATAAATTTACAATAGAGGGAGCAAAAGACACGCCCATCGCTACACCTGACTGCTGTAAATAGATCTTATCATAAATAAAATGATTATTAAATAGAGCTACTGTATTTGAGTAAACTCCACTGAAAATTAGAAGGCACTTGCCAGAGACGTGAAAGTGAATTTAGATACTGTTCAACCACCTCTAGAGCTTATTGCAATAGTATAGAGGTATGTAAAGATTGAACATCCAATATCTAGCAATATGCTGTTCAATGGTATCTGAATATGCTCCAATTAATGTATAGTATCTCTAAGATAAGACAGTATTTGGAAAACCAAGGGATACAAAACACATATTAAAAGATTTTCTCTAATAGTGAGTCTCTAGAACAATAGGTCCGCTAGAAGGATCATGCAAGTGATTATGGATTTTAGCTTAGAATATAAAAAATTGGAGTCTTGGGGGTCCTTTTATGAAGGCGCGTTAGGGCCTTAACGCGCAGAATAGTGCGCGCTAAAATGTTGCACACCCTAGCCACTACCCCGCCTCCTCTTGAGCTGGTGGTAGTCTTTCGACTAGCGTGCGCTAATCCGGTGCGTGCATTAAAAACGCTAGTGTACCTTCGTAAAAGGAGCCCTTGGTGTTTCTATAATTAAGAAATTTCCATTCTTTATATGACAATAAGCCAGCTGCCAAAGGTAGCCATTCTATTTGTTTCAGCAATTCTAAGAATGGATCCTGAGCAAGCACCTTATATGTGCTTCTATCTAATAGTTGACCATAATAATAATCATTTATTCTTATATACCGCCATACCGAAAAGGTTCTAGGCGGTTCACAACAAGTAAAGCTAATACCGTATTTTCACGCATATAACGCGCGCGTTATACGCGTTTTTACCTACCGCGCATACCCCTCGCGCGTTATATGCGTGAGCGCGGTATACAAAATTTTTTTTACATAGTTCCCACCCCGCCCGACGCCCGATTCACCCCCCCCCAGCAGGACCGCTCGCACCCCCACCCCCAATGACCGCTCGCACGCGCTCCCACCCGCACCCGCATCCACGATCGGAGCAAGAGGGAGCCCAAGCCCTCTTGCCCGGCCGACTCCCCAACTCCCCGACAATATCGGGCCAGGAGGGAGCCTAAACCCTCCTGGCCACGGTGACCCCCTACCCCCACCCCGCACTACATTACGGGCAGGAGGGATCCCAGGCCCTCCTGCCCTCGACGCAAACCCCCCTCCCTCCAACGACCGCCCCCCCCCAAGAACCTCCGACCGCCCCCCCAGCCAACCCGCGACCCCCCTGGCCGACCCCCACGACACCCCCACCCCCCTTCCCCGTACCTTTGGTAGTTGGCCGGACAGACGGGAGCCAAACCCGCCTGTCCGGCAGGCAGCCAACGACGGAATGAGGCCGGATTGGCCCATCCGTCCCAAAGCTCCGCCTACTGGTGGGGCCTAAGGCGCGTGGGCAATCAGAATAGGCCCTGGAGCCTTAGGTCCCACCTGGGGGCGCGGCCTGAGGCACATGGGCCCACGGAGAGTCGGGGCAGTGCACGGAAAGTCAGGGAGGGTGAACGGAGAGTCGGGACAGCGCACGGAGAGGCGGGGCAGTGCACGGAAAGTCAGGGAGGGTGAACGGATAGTCGGGACAGCGCATGGAGAGTCGGGGAGGGCGAAAGGAGAGTCGGGGTGGCCAGAGGAGAGTCGGGGCGGGCGAAAGGACAGTCGGGCTGCATGCGCGGTATACCCGTGAGCGCGGTATACAAAAGTTTTTGTACATAAAATCGTGGTTTCTGCGCGCTATACCCGTGTGCGCGTTTTACACGGGTGCGCGTTATCTGCGTTAAAATACGGTACATACAATGCAGATAAAATACATCGAATTATAAATAAAAAGTTATTTATTAAAAGTTAGAACAGGATGCATTAAGATACCAACCTATCAAATAGTTGTGTCTTTTTAACAGTTTTCTAAAATCAAAATAAGAAGAAACCTCTAACATAATTTTTCCAAGCCTTACATTCGATTTAGCGGCCTGAAACGAGAGGGTTCTCTCAAGGAACTTCTTGTAACGACCAGATTTTATGGAGGGATATGTAAACAAATGCACTCTGCGTGTACTCTTATTAGAGTGGCTCAAAGAGAAGTGAGGAACAAGATAGCCTGGTGGCATGCCAAAAAGTGATTTGTAACAAATGCATGAAAATTTAAACAGAATTCTAGACTATCGGCAGCTAGTGGAGTTTCTGATAAAAAGGAGCAATAAGCTCCCATTTTTTTAAACCAAAAATGAGGCGGACAGCAGTTTTCTGAACCATTCTCAATTTTTTGAGAATTTTCTTGTAAGCACCTAAATATATAATGTTACAGTAATCAAGAATGCTTAAGATAGAGAACTGTACCAGCAAACGAAAAGAGGCTTCATCAAAATATTTCTTAATGGTGCGAAGCTTCCAAAGCATCAAGATACATTTCTTAAATAATAAATCAGTATGTTGTTCCAATGTAAGATGTTTATCCATAAGACTTCCTTCATGTAATTTGATTTATTGAACACCAACCATCATCATTAGCCTAATTGTAAGCTACATGTGGGCAACTTATTTGTCCTAGGTGATATGTAGCCAGTATGTATCCCATTTTTTCCTTCCTATCACGCTTCTTCTGTAATGTTGTCTTGCTGAGGTTTGGTATATATTTTATACAATGGGCGTCGTCATGTGAAGACTCTGAAGAAAAGATTATACCCACCCCTGCAAAGATACAAAGAAATTCTCCAACTTTGCTAATGTTTTGGTGCTCTCTATATGTAAATTTACATAAATAACTATAAATTAAATTAGGATCTTCTCTGCTTAAGACACTATTATATAATATATAACATTGTATCATAATTTCATTTGCATTAAGAATGATAAAATTGTTCAGATTAACACATCATCTCACCTACTAACTTCACACTGGTCCTGGACCAAATTTAACTCATATCCTTGCAGTCTGATCTGTATGGAGATTTGTAGTAGAATATTTCCAATGATGCTATTGTCATAGGAGGTTTATACTTCATGTTGCATTTCTTTAATGCTCTAATGTTTTACTTCATTCATTTATTATGGGTTTTATTTTGTTCTAATTCACCTTGAGAATATTTCATGAAAAGATGGCTATGTCTGTGTTGATTCTGTAACCAGCCACTTTGGTGATCTTTCTTAAACTGCTGTGTAGGTATTAGAAGTAGTTGAATTTAGTCATATGTATGTTTTTTGTAGTCTGCTTAGGGTTTAAGAATATAAGCTTTTAAAATAAATCCGACAGAGCAAATTCATGGTCTGTTATAATTTTTGATTCCCTTTTGGCAAGGTGCATCAGGTCAGGGCAGGATTTCTCTTACTTGGATCACAGCTGACCATAATTTGGTACAGGCAGTCCCCGGTTTAAGAACACCTGACTTACGTCAGACTCGTACTTATGAATCAGGGTCCTGTCTCTCCCTTCCTGTGCCAACGTGCCCCCTCTTCCTATCCAAACACAACCCTCTCTCCTCCCTTCCATGTCCCAACGTGCCCCTTGTTGTCCTTCTCTCCGTTCTATGTCCCAAATTCGTGCCTCTCTCCCTCCTGCAGGTTTTTTACCTCCGGTGGCTGCCTGCCTCCTCCCAGCTGCCTTCTCTTCACAGCTCCTGCACTTGTCTCGTGGCTGTCCTGGAAGCCTTCCCTTTGATGTCACAAGGAAGGCTTCCGGGTCAGTTGCAGGCCTCATGTGGGAACCGCGGCTGCAGTTTTGCGAAGAGAAGTGCAGCTGGGAGAAGGGGGCTGGCTTGAGTATCTGAATAATTGGTAATCCGCATAGAATTGTAGAATATGCGGAATATAAATTATTTTTTTAAAACCCCACACGCGGGAGGGAGGCACAGATTTGGGACGTGGCTGTCCTGGAAGCCTTCCCTTTGATGTCACAAGGAAGGCTTCCGGGTCAGTTGCAGGCCACATATGGGAACCGCGGCTGCAGTTTTGCAAAGAGAAGTGCAGCTGGGAGAAGGGAGCCGGCTTGAGTATCTGAATAATTGGTAATCCGCATAGAATTGTAGGATATGCAGAATATAAATTATTTTTTAAAAAAACCACACGCAGGAGAAAGGCACAGATTTGGGACGTGGAACAATGGGAGGAAAGGACAACGAGGGTTGTGTTGGCACAGGAAGGGAGAAGCAGGGTTGCATTGGGACACAGAAGGAAGGGAGGAGGCATGAACTTGGGACACAAAATGGAGGAAAGGAGGGGGAGCATGAACTTAGGACATAGGATGAAAGAATAGAGGGAGTGAGGGAAAGAGATGCTGAGGTGGGGAGGGAATAGAAAGGGAGAATTGTTGGGCATGGGTGTCTGAGTGAGAGGGAAAGAGAGATGCTGCACAAGGGGAAATGAGGAAAGAGGTGAATTGGGCACAGGGAGGGAGAGAGAAATATTGGACATGGTGATGGGAAAGGCGTAAGATACAGATGCATGGGGAAGAGAGAGATGATAGGGAAAAATGTTGGATGTGGTGGTGGAGAGGGAATAGTGGGACAGATGAAGAACAAAAGTAAGTGTAAATCTCCTATCTTTTCTTTCTATTTAAACTGCAGTACTTTATTTTGAGGAGTGTTTTCTTTAATGTTCTTATAGACTGTATACTGCAGGGGTAGGGAACTCCGGTCCTCGAGAGCCGTATTCCAGTCGGGTTTTCAGGATTTCCCCAATGAATATGCATTGAAAGCAGTGCATGCAAATAGATCTCATGCATATTCATTGGGGAAATCCTGAAAACCCGACTGGAGTTCCCTACCTCTGGTGTACTGTATAGGATCCGAGTTACATACAAAGTCAACGTAAGAATGGTTTAAAAAAACAGAACTCGTTCTTAACCCAGGGACTGCCTATACTATACACGTTTTTATAATATTCAAATGGTTTTTGCTCAACTCACATTACAAATGTTCTGTATGCCATCACATTTAGACTAAAGGGCTAATGTTGAGTAGGTCACTTTGAACGAAGATTAGCTCTAAATAGACATATGCGTGTAAGTGGGTATTCAGGCTGAACAGCATACTGTTAGATACAGTACATGTGCTGGGGGACTTATCCAGATCCTAAGTAAAATTCTTTTTTTTTTTTCCCCATGCCATTGTCTTTAATTTAGTGAAATGTAATATGAAACTGATGGAAGCCGCTCTGTTTTCAGGAAAATGTTAAATATATTCCAGTACGTAGGGGAAAGTTACTTTAAGCAGTATATGCATCTCTGCTAAAACAGGAGATGGAAATTAGGTATGGACAGCAGGTATTTTATGAGAAAATATTACCCTGTATGGAAAACACAGTATGTATTCCATTGCCATGTTATTGACCAAGGTTCGGTCTTCAGTTTCCCCCATTTCTTGCAAATGCTTGGATATGTAGTTGGCAAGCTTCTCTGTAAAATGTGGTATACAGGATGTTTGAAGGAATGTAGGGAAGCACAGGAATAAGAAAGATCAAATAAGATCTGCAGTAGGTACTGACTTGTTGAAGCTTGTAGGTTTATCTGAAGTCTCATTCTATGTTTCTATGTAAAAGCATAGATAGAATGAAACCCAGGAAAGGGAATATTGTGTTCACTTCAGAGAAGTATGGGTTATAGAACTAGAAATAGGCTGAACTATTAATCTTAGGCCATTAAGATGTGATCATTGCAAAGGTTTACTGCGGCTTACTGAAAAGGATCCTATATACCTTTATAAGCTACTGGGGCTGATACTGGATGCCTATTTTATAAATTCCCACGTAAAAATGTAGATGCTTTTTTTAAAAAAAAAGTATACATATGAGCATACATCCTACATGTGTACGTGCACAATTTACAAAATACGTATGGACATCACAATCCCACTTCTGCTTCATCCAAATTAGACTCCTGGGAACACCTTTGCACAGAACCTACTTTTGATGTGTGCATGTAGTTACACAGTTTTATAAAAGCCTCTTTTGGCATGTAAAATGGATTTTACACACAGAAAAAGCTTTTAAAATTAATAATAATATAATCATAAAATTAAGAAAAAAGCTTTATATCCCGTCATACCTTTTCATTTCAAGATGGTGCACAACAAGAGGTGCTGTAAGGACATCGAGGTAACATCAGTTAGATTTGGGAAGGGGTAGTTATACAGTTATGTGACCGGGCAATATAGGGTAGGAAGAAAAAACGTGTGAGAGGAGGTAGGTGTTGAGCAGAATTGAAGGATCAGATAAATTTGTCGAATGAGTGGGTTTTTAGTGATTTTCTGAATGAATGGTATGTTAGTGAGTTCAGGATTAGGTCACTTAAGGTGTTGTTCCAGATCCCTGCTTGAAAGGAGAGTGTCCTATTGAGGAATCTTTTGAATTTGCATCCTTTGGGAAAAGGAAATGTCTCTCTGGAAGAGGAAATATGTGAATCTTAAGAATTGCCATACTGCATCAGATCAAAGGTTCATCTTGCTTAGTATCCTGCTTCTGGCAACGGCTAATTCAGAAGTACCTGGGAGAGTCCCAAAGAATAGAAACATTCTGTGCTATTGAATGTGCCCTTGCCAACACATTCAGCCTTCTCCTTGTCTACCTTAATAGCAGTTTATGGGACTTTTCCACCAGGAACCTGGCCAAATCTTTTTAAAACTCAGATATACTAACTGCTTTTACCACATCCTCTTTTTGAACTGGACTCTTAGGGTTCACTCTACAGTGAATTTACTTGTAAACACCTGATGACCCTATCCGAAGGAGAGTCAAACGCAAGCTACTTTGTGTGTTTTTAAAAAATTATTTCGTATAACCATTTGCTGTAAACCAGCAGCATAACATCTATGGTTGGAAACAAGATAATTGGCTTGATGGATCTTTGGTCTGTCTTAGCATGGCAATGCTTGTGTAACAGGATTTCAGAACCTTTCATCTTTAGTTCAGTGGTTCAAATACAGCTCATGTCTGTAGGGACTCAAAGCGGTGGTCTATGAGAAATGGTATAGGTGGTCTCTGTGCAGTGCTTAGTAGAAAAGCAACCATATGGCTAAAGTATGACGTATGAGACTGGAAGACCTTAATATGTATACCCTAGGAAAGAAGAGGCACAGGGAAGATATGATACAGACATTTAAAAACTTGAAAGGTATGAATATAGAAACAAATCTTTTGCCAGAGAAGGGAAAATGGTAAAACTAGAGGACGTGTATTGAGGTTGCAGGGTGGTAGACTTAGGAGTAATGTCGGGAAATTCTTTTTCATGGAGAGGTTGGTTGATGTCTGGAATGCCCTCCCAAGGGAGAGGGTGGAGACAAAAATGGGGCTGGAATTCAAAAAGGCGTGGGATGAACACAGAGGATCTCTAATTAGAAACTGAATGGTATAAAAAAAAACAAATCTTAAATGGTTGCATGTGTGCTTTTGATGTGTCAAGTGGTGCTTAGAGGGTGACTCTGGCTGGGAAGAACTAAGGCCAGGGCTGGGCAGATTTATATGGTCCGAGTTCCGTATATGGCAATCTGGTTTAGAAGGGGCTGGAGAGGGCTTCAATGTAAACTCTAGTAATTGGAACATGAGGATGGTGCCGGGCAGACTTTTATGATCTATAGCCCACAAATTACAGGATGGATTCAGATAGGCTGGAGCGGGCTTCAACAGCAGCTCCAGTAGCTGAACATAAAGACAGTGCTGGGTGGACTTCTATGGTCTATGTTCCAGAAATGCCAAAAAGACAATGCTCAAGTATTTTAGATCTCATTCAATGTTGGTTTAATCTTGAACTGATAATAAGTGTGTCTACTGAGCAGACTGGATGGATCGTTCAGGTCTTTATCTGCCATCATTTATTAGGGGCCCTGAGAAGTGAGACCACATCCTAAGTTCAGTAGACTTTGCCTTTCCCAAATTCCCAGCAGAAAGTCATTCTTATAGAAGAGCCATCAAATTACTATCGTTTTTATGGCTCTTGCATTGTGCCTTCAACCAAATTACTCTGCAGACAAAATTCACAAATGTGATCATGATATGGTCTCAGAAAATTAATCTGAAAATACAATGATATTAATTTGCTTCAGAGATCTTAGCTTCAGCTCAGTACCTGTATGGATCAAACACCGTCATAGAGCCACACCTTATGAATGAATTGCTTCACAGGGATCTGCTTTGTAAGAATGAGCACTCATTGCCTTATTTTAATGATTCTGCTATTTTCTATCCCTTTAAACTGGACCACAATCAGGTGCTGGTCTTGATTACAGGCTCTGGACTTTATTTCCACGTTTTGCAGATTTTAAAAATAAGTTTGCATTAGTTATTGTATAAACTACCAGGTTACAAAAAAAATACATTTTAAGATCTGGTTGCATTTTCTAATCTGTTTCTTCATGTGAAACATTTGGAGGTAATTCCATAAGGAGCCACCTAGATATAGGCAAAGGTACATATACAATTGTGTGTGTTCTAGTTATTTTTATAGATATATAAATGAGCAGTGTCCAGCTATGTGCTATCCTGTAGTACACAGCACCATTCAGTGGCACATACTTTACAGGAGGGAGTTCACCTAGACAGAGTTTGGACGAACATAGGCAGTTCGCACATTTACATGCATAGATTCTAAAATGAATATTTTATAATCTAAGTATTCATATAGTCATGAAGCATCTAATATTATGTAAATCAATCCTCATTTATTAAATATAAATTCTGACATAAATATCATTAAAATACAATCTATATATTTAGTATTAAAACCCCAGGACTACCCTCCCCAAAGAACTCTTACTCTGTTCACGATCTCAATTTTTAAGCCAGATTTGGATTCCCATCCAGTGGCATACCGCATCCCCCCCCTTTTACAAAACCGTAGTGCGATTTTTAGCACCAGTCACGGTGGTAACAGCTCCGACGCTCGTTGGCAAACAATCATATTCAGATAGCGAAAAGGAGGCCATCCACTGCAAAACTGACTGCATGTCCTTTCAAATGGAGAGTCTGGTGTAGTGGTTAGAGCTATAACCTCAGCACCCTATGCTGCTCCCTATGACCTTGGGCAAGTCACTTAATCCTCCACTGCCCCAGGTACATTAGATGGATTGTACAGATAGGGAAAATGCTTGGGGAGTGTGTGGTGCAGTGGTTAAAGCTACAGCCTCAGCACCATGAGGTTGTGGGTTCAAACCCACGCTACTCCTTGTGACCCTGGGCAAGTCACTTAATCCCCCCATTGCCCCAGGTACATTAGGTAGATTTTGAGCCCGCTGGGACAGACAAGGAAAAATGTTTGAGTACCTGAATAAATTAATGTAAACCATTCTGAGCTCCCTTGGGAGAACGGTATAGAAAACTGAATAAATAAATAAAATGTATTTGTATGTAAACTGCTTTGAGTGTGGTTGTATAACTACAAAAAGGCACTATGCAAGTCCCAATCCCTTTCCCCTTGCTGAAATGAAAGAGACTCGGCTCATGCACATTTATACCTTGTAGAGGTATTTAAACATCTCTAGAGAAAAAACAGGGGAAAAAACCAAAACCACAGCTACCAATGTGCATAAACCAAAGTGGAATTGTCCAGAAAAGAATGATGTGCACTAAAAAAGTGTCCTCCAATCCGTCTGGTAATTTGAAGATCTTTATTGTCAAACAACAAAAAAAAACATTCATCGACTCAATGACTCGACATGTACATGTTTCGGCCATCAGGCCTGCCTCAGGAGTCTTAGAAATCGCGAATGATGATCTAAGAAGTATGCTGGCACTCAAATAGATTTGACCAAAAGCCAATCAAAGTAGAATGTTATCCCGCGTATGATACGAGTACTGTCAACTGACACCGTGCGTATGATTGTCACAACCATACTCGCAGAACATGACTAGCCCCCTCTTCTACGAAACTAAGCTAGCAGTTTCTAGCGCGGGGAGCCGCGCTGAATGGCCTGCGGTGCTCCCGACGCTCATAGAGTTCCTATGAGCATTGGGAGCAGCACGGGCCATTTAGCATGGCGCTCTGCGCTAGAAATTGCTAGTGCAGTTTCGTAGAAGAGGGGGGATAGACAACACTAAACGTGATTCTCCAAAAACTTAGATGCCTGAAATGTAGGCCTTTAAAACCTTTGCCTAAACTTCAGGTGCCTAAATTTTTACATAGGCACTGCTAGCCACAAATCTGTAAATGGTGCCCGAGTTTGACATGTGGCAGGCACCATTTGTTTAGGCGCTGTTTATAGAATTAGCCCCATCGTGGGTATTTTTAGTGTTTAGTACATGCTAATCTGGTTAGCACCTGTTGATAAATTTCCCCCCTTAATCGGCTAAATTCTACTGAAATCTAAAACCATGTTTTAAATTCACAGATCCAGTGTAACATTGCATCTTTACTTGGAGGCCCTTTTTCTAAAGTGTGATAAACCCCAATATAGGCTTAGCATGTGAAAAATGGTTTACACTTCCCCCTCCCCATTCGCGGTTTCGACATTCGCGATTTCACATATTTGCGATTTTTTGGGGGGGAGGGGGAAAACAAACCCCTCCCATAGTTTAGCACGTTCCCGCCTCCAGCCTTCCTCCCGGCATCCCGGCCTTACCTGGTGGTCTAGCAGGCTTTCGGGCAGGAGCGATCTTCCTACGCTCCTGCCCCGTGTAGATCGCCAATAGGAAATGGCTGTCGTGAGCTCCCGTCGTAGTCTCGAGAGACTACGGGAAGTCACAGCAGTCATTTCCTATTGGCGATCTGCACGGGGCAGGAGCGTAGGAAGATCGCTCCTGCCCCAAAAGCCTTCTAGACCACCAGGTAAGGCCGGGTTGCCGGGGGTAAGGCGGGAGGGAAGTGGGGGTTGGTCAGAGCCGGACGAGAAGATATTCGCGGTTTTTCTCAATTTGCGGTCCAGCTCTGCTCCTATCCCCCATGAATACCGAGGGAGAAGTGTACTGCAAAACTTGCTAAATTGTTTTGCGGTAACTTGTCTGTCATTGCACTTTTTTGGGCTATGTTTTAGGAGGAGGCATGTCATGGGTGGGGAATAGGCATGGAAGCTTGCCCAGCTAGCTTGCTTGCACTAGCACACACTAACTGGATAACACAAATAACGCGGGAACACTTAGCACCTCCTAAATAGGAGGCAATAAGTACTCCTGCATTAATATTATTGTGAGTGTCACATGCTTATAGTGCTGGACCTGCATAAATATATTTTAAAAGCCCCATTTTAGGGATGCATTAGGAATAGGCTTAGGGCTCCTTTTACTAAGCTGCGTTAGGGCTTTAACGCGCGGAATAGCGTGCGCTACAATGCCCCGTGTGCTAGACGCTAATGCCAGCATTGAGCTGGTGTTCTAGCCGCGTAGCGTGGGGTTAGCACGCGCTAATCTGCTGCGTGTGCTAAAAACGCTAGCGCACCTTCGTAAAAGGAGCCCTTAGTGCGCAGGAGTTTCGCATTAAAATGTGCTAAGCCCATTTCTTAACACATCTTAGTAAAAGGGCCCCTTGATTAGGAGATAATTTTCAAAGCCATTTCTATATTTCCAGTGTTTTGTAACTGCAGAAATTATCAAAAATTTCCCATTCTTTTCTTATATAATATTGCATGCCAGAGCATTATATAAACTCCTCGTTAATCACCGTATAACCTATAAAATCCTGCTTCTAGTGTTTAAAACAATGTCCACAAACGAACCTCAATTTATAAACCGGATGCTCATTCCATATAATACGTCACGCTCTCTTCGTTCTACAGCTCAAAAGCTGTTAGCGGTCCCTTCTTTAAAAGTTATTGGTACTAGACGCCATGACCTATATTCAGTAATGGCCCCTCAGACCTGGAATACCCTACCACAACATATAAGAGAAGAAAAAGATCTTAATAGATTTAAAAACAACCTGAAAACTTTCCTTTTTAGAGACGCTTTTTATCTTTAAATGACTTATATCCAACGTACCAAACACCATTTATATATAAAAAAAATTTTTTTTTACCTTTCCTCATGTACCTTCCATTCATGGCTTCTTCTTTTCTTTTTAAAAAATGAAAAACATTAACTTTGTAACTTTCTCCCTTATCTTTTCAAGTTTGTCTATATGTCTGTCCATCTAACCCATTTTAAGTTGTACATTAAATTGTATGTTTATTTTATATTTTATTGTAACTCGCTTAGTAAATTATATAAGCGATTATCAAATTTAAATAAAACTTGAACTGCCATATACGCTCTATTTTAACTAAGATTTTATCATTTGTATGTGGTTAGAGTAATATCTTTTTCTATTTCTGTTTGTCTTCCAGGACAAGTTAACCCAAGAATGTGTATTCAGAGAACAATTTGAAGAAAACTGGTATAATACCTACTCATCAAATATATACAAACATATGGACACAGGAAGGCGATATTACGTTGCGTTAAATAAAGACGGGACGCCAAGAGATGGGACTAGGACTAAGCGGCATCAAAAATTTACACATTTTTTACCTAGACCAGTGGACCCTGACAAAGTACCAGAACTATATAAGGATATTCTAAGCCAAAGTTGACAAAGACAATTCTTTCACCTGAGCCCTTAAAAAGTAACCACTATAAAAGGTTTCACGCGGCGGGTTCTTATTGATTAGCTGTGTCATCACATCGGCTCCAGTATTGCCAAACTTTGTCGCATGCATAATGAATGATGGAGGCTTGGATGAGGACATGCTGATTATATTCTGCACTTAAGGGTCTGTCCTCCTGCAGGGGAGTCTGTGCCCACGCGCTTGATTTATAACAAAAGAAGAGGAAAGATCAAAAAGGAGCGAGAAACAAGGAGGAAAGAGGCCTGATGCATGCAGGGAAATAGACACGCTTTTAAAAATTTTGATCAGTTGTATTTCATCACTATATCAGCATAGCTGCCATACTTCGATTCATCAGGATTATTGGCTGGTGGCCTGCTCCAATATACACTGCATTTACAAAGGCATGGAGAGTGCAGTCTTACTTAAACGAGAGACTTTTCAGTTAATCTGCTCACTGGGTAGCAGCCCACTGAGCTTAAAGCAAAGCAAAGACCTCTTAGTAAAATAAAAGGTTAAAATTTATTTATAGAAATTCCAAAGGCAACATTATATTTATTTTATATATTTATTTATTATATAGAGTTTATTTTTAATGAAATATGTACAGGCCAGATAGGCATTTTGGAAGCTTTAGGCTCTGTAAGCATTAAATGGCAAATGCCGCTATGAACCTGTGGTAAGTTCATGCAAATAACTATAAAGATGCATGGATCCAATGAAATTCTAGTGACCCTATTGTACAAAAGGTGGCAATCTATCTTGTGCCCATATTATTGTAAAAGTATGCACACCAATCATGACACTGAGTATTCACTCTTCTGACTGCTTGTCTCATAGCTTACCCCAGAGGATTAAAGATAAAGTTGGGTCTTCAATTTTTATTCTGTGTCGTTAATATTTTCTTTTAAATAAATGACTTGCAGTATTCTACTGATATATACACATCAAAAACTTAAATGCTCAATGTACTGGTTAGCAGATATCGAAGAAATGACTATGCAGTGGTGGCAGCCATATTAGAAGCTCTGTGCTTCAGATCAGGTAGAGGGTTACCCTATGGCTCCAGAAAAAGGAGGATGGATTGAGACATCCATCCGTCTCTCTTTCATTGCTTTCAATGGAAGTAAAACCTGGATATCTCAATCTATCCTCTTTTTTTTCTGGAGCCATATGGTTTGTCCTTTCCATAACAGTTTACCGTATTTTCACTCATATACCGCGCACCCGTGTAAAACGCGCACATGGGTATTGCGCGCGGGGAACAGAAATTTATGTAATAAAATTTTAATATAGCGCGCACACGCGTATACCGCACATGCTAAAACCTCCTCCCGCCTACTCCGAACCGCCATCCTCCCCCCCCCGCTCGCATCACCCCCCTCCCCCGCGATCCTACATACCCCCCAGCACCGCAAAGACAACTCTTACCCGATTGGGCACCGGCACCAGCACCAATGCACAGGATGTGCCAGTGCCCGAAGATCCTCCCTCGTTGGGTTGGGCTGGGCTGGGCGGTGCGAGAGAGATCCTCCTTCTTCCTGTGCCGGGCTGGACTAGGCTTTGAGCATTTGCGCATGCTCAAAGCCTTTTGGTCTCGCTCTCTCCGAGATTATCTCGGAGAGAGCGAGACCAGAAGGCTTTGAGCATGCGCAAATGCTCAAAGCCTAGTCCAGCCCGGCACAGGAAGAAGGAGGATCTCTCTCGCACCGCCCAGCCCAACCCAACGAGGGAGGATCTTCGGGCACTGGCACTGGCACATCCTGTGTATTGGTGCTGGTGCCGGTGCCGGTACCCAATCGGGTAAGAGTTGTCTTTGCGGTGCTGGGGGGTATGTAGGATCGCAGGGGAGGGGGTGACGCGAGCGGGGGGGGGGGGGGCCAGGATGCCGGTTCGCAGGGGGAATGCCAGATCAGAATGAAAAAAAAAATTTGTACAATGTGCTCACACACATAACGCGCATGGTTATGCACGGTTTGTAAAATCGTGTATAACGCGTGCGTTATATGCATGAAAATACGGTACTCCTTATTTCAAGTAGGAGACCACAAAAAGGAAGAAACGGGTGAAAAAGGAATGCAGAGTATATCCCAGCGACAGTGGTTCCCAAACCTGGTCCTGGAGGCACCCTAGCCAGTCAGGTGTTCAGGATATCCTCCACTGCATGCAAATATCTCTCAAGAATATCCATTGTGGATATCCTGATAACCGTGCCTGGCTGGGGTGCCTCCAGGATCAGGTGTGGAAACCACTGCCCTATGATTTTCCTAAAGAGCTTAAACAATGTGTGATGATGTTCTATGAGAAAAGTGCCAGGCCCACAGGAGCAGTCTTGTATGTAAAAAATTTTGGCAATCTAGGTTAAGAAATTGGCTAAGTGCTTTTTAATATGAGACGTAACTCATTTTGAACGTGTCTCTAAAAAGGGCTTTTTTTTTTTTTCTTTTTATGTTAATTCTATACATGGCTCCTAAATTGGCCGGCACCTAGAAAAATGGCACCGTCCTCATGTCGATCACACTTAGGTGCCGTTTGCAGAATTGTGGCTAGTGGCGCCTATGTTAAAACTTAGGCACTTGAAATGTAGGCCGGGGGTTTTAAAAGCCTATGGGCTCCTTTTACTAAGCTGCGATAGCGTTTTTAGCGCACACAGAATTTTAGTGCGCGCTAAACCTGCGCTACGTGGCTAGAACTAACACCAGCTCAGTGCTGGCGTTAGCGTCTAATGCGCGCGGCAATTTGGTGCACGCTAAGTGCGCGCTAAAACTGCCATCACAGCTTAGTAAAAGGATTTTAGGTGCTTACGTTTTTGGAGAATGCTTAGCAGCACTTAAATCAGTGGTTCCCAACCCTGTCCTGGAGGAACACCAGGCCAATTGGGTTTTCAGGCTAGCCCTAATGAATATGCATGAAGCAAATTTGCATGCCTATCACTTCCATCATATGCAAATCTCTCTCATGCATATTCATTAGGGCTAGCCTGAAAACCTGATTGGCCTGGTGTTCCTCCAGGACAGGGTTGGGAATCACTGACTTAAATCACGCTCTGCCCATAGAAATGCCCACTTATGCGTTAGGCGCCGCTAAGCGCCATGCAATAGGTGCTTATCACCCAATTATTATTATTATTTTTACCAATCATTGAGGCTATTTTGCCAATCAGGCACCCTTTATAGATCAGCCCCTTAGTGTGCAAGACCTGCATAAAGTCTGTGTTATCTAGTTTACGCAGGGATTTCAAAGTCCCTCCTTGAGGGCCGCAATCCAGTCGGGTTTTCAGGATTTCCCCAATGAATATGCATTGAAAGCAGTGCATGCGCATAGATCTCGTGCATATTCATTGGGGAAATCTTGAAAACCCAACTGGATTGCGGCCCTCAAGGAGGGACTTTGAGACCCCTGAGTTTACGTGTGCTAAAGTGAACATACTAGCTGGATAAGGATTCTACATTCCCTGCCCATGACATGCATTATTATTATTATTATTTTTTTTTTTTTTTTTAAGTTCAAAAAAGTTTTATTTATTTTCAATCATAAAAATAAACAACAAGTAAGAATCAGCTCCGATCCCCATAGGGAGGAGCGGTGACAAATCGGCCGAAGCCGTTGCCACTAGCAGGGGGGGGGGCGGAGGAAAGGGGGGGGTAGATAAAAGAGGAGTGGGAAGGGGGATGCACCCTTTTTCGGCGACGCAAGAGCTAGGAGAAGGAGGCAGCATCCCTCCCACCCACCCTCGACTATCGTCGCAGAAGGAGGCAGCATTGTCAGCCACAAAACAATATAATAACCAAAAAAAAAAGAAATAAATAAATATATATCAACAAAACTAACCTTCTGCATCGCCAGGTAAGAATCTTCTGCATATAGCGGCCACGCGGCAGCGGGCCTCATCCTCCCTCCCGATACACGCGGCTGCAGGCCCATGGGTGCCGATGCAGGCCCGATGTTAGGCGGCAGCCCTGCGAACCAGCAGGAGTTCTCTCCGTTGTATCTACTATGCCCTTCCGTTCGTGGCGGGGGGCCCCTCCGTCTGACGACCGCTGCGGGAGGGGAGGGAGGGCTCGTCGGCGGGGTCGGCTGGCCTTGCTCTTGTCCGCCGTTCTCTTCATCCCCTCCGCGAGCTGGACTTCAAGCCACCGCCCTGGCGAGGGGGGGGGGGCCGCCCGCCCCACACTCGCGTTGCTCCAGCTGGTGAGGAGTGGCGGCGTCGGCCGCGCCAGCTTTCAGTGCCGCCGACTCCCTCATCCCTGGCCGCATGTTGCCGTTCGGGGACGGCTAATCCCTCTGCCCAGGCCGCGGGCCGCGTGGGAGCTAGCGGTTCGCGGCATCGGGGTGTGGCGAAAATGGGGCGGGCCGCCCCAAACAGTCACGCTGGTCCGTCTCACCAATGGCCGACCGCACCAGAACGGCGCTCCCCTCCTCCCAGGCATTTTATTTATTTTCAATCATAAAAATAAACAACAAGTAATGGTCATGTCACAACAGAGCATCCATAAAACAATATTAAAAGTTTGTACACAAGGCAGCTCAAGGGCTATACATCAATATGTGATAAACAAGCTGTAAACCAGGGGTGTCCAACCTTTTGGCTTCCCTGGGCCGCATTGGCCGAAAAAATTTTTCTGGGGCTGCACAAATGCGTAAATGCTGCAGCAAGACAGAGGAGGGAGCCGGCAAGACGGTAAACACCCGGGGGTAGCAGAGGAAAACACTGCATCGCCCTTGACTGGGGCCTCACAAAATACTTCACGGGGCTGCATGCGGCCCTTGGGCCGCAGGTTGGACACCCCTGCTGTAAACTATTAGCGAGGAGTAATGACTCTGTCACTACTCTAAACACATAAGAAAGTATACATAAGTTATAAGACTTAGCACATAAAGCGGATCAAGGCTATGCATTGAAATCCGTGTTACAGTAAAGGCAACCAAATATGATAATAAGAATTGTACGAGTTACGTCTTTCAGCATTGATTTTTTTCATATTTAGCTGTTAAGCATACAGAGTTCCACTCTACAGGAATCCCTTTCTTTACTGTCCTTCATGCACAAACTCTCTCGAGGAACGTAGGGAGAGGGGAGATATGATAGAGACATTTAAGTACATCACTGGTCGCATAGAGGTGGAAGACGACGTTTTCCTTCTAAAAGGACCCTCGTCCACAAGGGGACATCTGTTGAAAATCAGGGGGGGGGGGGGAATTTCATGGGGATACCAGGAAGTACTTCTTCACTGAAAGAGTGGTGGACCATTAGAATGAGCTCCCGGAGCAGGTGATCGTAGCCAGCAGCATACAAGATTTTAAGAATAAATGGGATGCCCACGTCGGATCCCTACGAGGGTAGCATAGAGGAGGGCAGCTTGGGGACGAGTGATAGAGTATAGATTAGGGGAGGGTTGTTGGAGTGGGCAGACTTGATGGGCTATGGCCCTTTTCTGCCGTCATTTTCTATGTTTCTAAACTCTAGTATACACCACACTCCTCCTGGTATAAACTCATACAAATGAAGAAATTTGTGATCCAATCCATGACATGCATTATTATTATTTGGAATGGATGCATTTTGAATGTATCCTTATGAATGATGAGACTATGACGTTATACTATGAAGTTCTTTTCAGTTTTTACTATTGTATTTTGTATGTAATCCACTTAGAACTTTTGTAAGATTTGGCAGAATATGAAATTTTAATAAACATAAACATTCTCACCCTCCCCCCCAAAATAACAAAAAAATAAAAAGAGCATAGTTAGTGCAGGCTGACAGGCAACTTACTGCAGAATGCTTTAATGCATTTTGGGGTAATCCTTTTGTCCCACATTAGCGCATGTTTAGTAAAAGGGTCCCTGAATGAGGGAAGATTAGGGCAGTTTACACTGCAAAGCAATGCGTGATACAAACACCCATAATGGAGTATATGATAAAACTATCTGTGATAAGAAAAATCACACAGCTTTTATTTAGGAGATATGCCATGATAATGAAAACAATGTGGGCAGTTTTGCTTTGATTATCGCCTTTCTGTGTGAGTACTTTTATAAGGGAAATAAAGAAAAAGTACATGCATCATTTTGATTATTCAAAAGTATTCATATATTTGCCTCTCTTCCCACCCCAGGAATGCATCTTCAACCCCTGGGTAAAAATAATCCTATTGTACTACAGTATAATGCACTTACTTATACTTACATACAGGGTGAGGGGTGATATAGCCTTTTATCAGTAGACAGGGCTTTGTTTATTGACTTCCACATTTGTAAAATGACACAAATAGCATGTGTATGAATAATAGCTGGGTAAAGGTTAATGTGGAATTGGTAAATGCAAAATGCACTCCTCTCTCCCCACCCCCACAAAAAGCTATTGTCATGAAAGCATATTTAAGGGCTATAGATTCTGGACCTTGACATTATATCTGGAGCATGTAAGAAAACCCACCACAGAAGCTTCATTCATGCTCATCACTGCATCTAGAGATGGATTCGGAAGCACCTACTTGCTCTAGAATTGCGGACTGACTGAATTTTCTTTTCTGTGGGCAGGCTACATAGCTCTTCTTTTAGCGTACTGCCAAAGGTGTCAAAGTCCGACCCCCAGAGGGCCATAAATCAGTCTGGTTTTCAGCATATCCCTAATAAATATGCATGAAAAATATTTGTATACAGTGCAGAGATTGCATGCAAATCTCTTATATATTTATAAATTTTATTTTTATTTAAAAATGTCTAATCTACCAAAGGGCTTTGTGAAATACAGTAAAGCAAGTCACAAACTCCCTAAATCAACATTAGAAACATCGCAGACAGAGCTACATAATCCCTGAGAGAACGTTTCCCTCTAAATATATAAACACACATTAATCCAGCCCTCTTTCTAATTATCTTCTTTGGTGTTGATTCAAAGGCCCTGAAGCAAATCACTTTGAAACTGGAAGATGTGATAGAGCAAATTTTCGCTTGGTCTGCTTTTCATCCTTCACTAATGTTAAGTATAAAAAAATTCCATGATTATATTGTTTCCGTATCAGGCAGTTACAGCTTGGTGTTCTTTGCCAATTGAGTTGCAAACTATCTGTCTTTTTTTTTATCATTCTGAAAGGCTTTGAAAGCTTGTTTAAAAAAGATTTTCTTTAAAATTTCTTTTTTTTAATGTATATTGCAACCATATGTTATCTGCTTTGAACCTGGTATCAGGGAGTTGGTGGAATATAAGCATCATTACCAAATTGACAAACTAAAGTATAACAAATCACCAGGACCAAAGAGTATTCACCTCATGGCTCTGAAAGAACTTAAATGTAAAATTATAGAACTGATAGTAATCGGTATTATCAATAAAACTGTCCATCATTCCTGAAGACTGGAAGGTTGCCAATATAATGCCAAGTTTTGAAAAGGGCTCATAGAAGAGATTGGAGATACAATGTACAGTGGTTAGAGCTACAGCCTCAGCACCCTGAGTTTGTGGGTTCAAATCCCATGATGCTCCTTGTGCCCCTGCGCAAGTCACTTAAGGGTAAATTCCATAAGAAGCGGCCAAAAGTTAGGCGCCGATATAGGCACTGTTCAGCGCGATTCAAGTAAAATTGAGTGCTGTTTAGTGAATCATGCTGAGTGGCACTTATTTTGGAGGCGCCTGAAAGTTAGGTGCCTATGTGAGCGCTTAAGCACGCTTAAGAGCACTGATTCTGTAAGAAAGCGCCTAACACGAAGCCACGCCCATGCATAACATGCATAGCGCTTATTTTTTTGAAGGCCGCCTAAATTTTTAGAGGCACCTTGTTACAGAATCATGCTTTCTTGATAGGCGCCTATGTTTCAATCAGTGCTGATTAAAAAGCTTAATTGAGCTTGTTCTTCAATTTAGATAGGCGCCTATCTAGGTGGGCGCCTCCGAAATAGGTGCCTAACTTTAGCCGTTGGTTCCAGAATTTAGGCCTTAATCCCCTATTGCCCTCAGGTACATTAGATAAGAGTGTGAACCCACCAAGACAGATGGGGAACATGCTTTAGTACCTGAATGTAAACCACTTAGGCTATCTACTCAAAAATAAGTCGATCCGAATATGTCAAGACCCCCATTTTTTCCCCCAAAAGGAGGAAAAATGGTTGACTCAAATATAAATTGTGCGGCTTAATATTCAAGTGCCCTGCCCTACCAGGATCTGCACCCAGCGCCCCCTCCTTCCCCTGTCAGGCTCTGCACCCAGCCCCCTTTCCTCCAGCTCCTGTCAGGCTCTGCACCCAGCCCCCTCCCTGCCAGGCACTGCACTCAGACCCCTTCCCTCCATCCCTTGTCAGGCTCTGCACCCAGCCCCCTCCCTGCCAGGCACTGCACTCGGACCCCTTCCCTCCATCCCTTGTCAGGCTCTGCACCCAGCCCCCTCCCTGCCAGGCACTGCACTCGGACCCCTTCCCTCCATCCCTTGTCAGGCTCTGCACCCAGCCCCCTCCCTGCCAGGAACTGCACTCAGATCCCTTCTCTCTATCCCTTGTCAGGCTCTGCACCCGCCCCCTCCCTGCCAGGCACTGCACTCAGACCCCTTCCCTCCATCCCTTGTCAGGCTCTGCATCCAGCCCCCTCCCTGCCAGGCACTGCACTCAGACCCCTTCCCTCCATCCCTTGTCAGGCTCTACACCCAGCCCCCTCCCTGCCAGGCACTGCACTCAGACCCCTTCCCTCCATCCCTTGTCAGGCTCTGCACCCGCCCCCTCCCTGCCAGGCACTGCACTCAGACCCCTTCCCTCCATCCCTTGTCAGGCTCTGCACCCAGCCCCCTCCCTGCCAGGCACTGCACTCAGACCCCTTCCCTCCATCCCTTGTCAGGCTCTGCACCCGCCCCCTCCCTGCCAGGCACTGCACTCAGACCCCTTCCCTCCATCCCTTGTCAGGCTCTGCACCCAGCCCCCTCCCTGCCAGACACTGCACACAGCCCCCTTACCTCCCTCCCTCCTCTGTCAGGCTAAAAGCTACTGAAATCCATCACAGTCTTCAGTGTCCAGTTTCCTAAATAAGAAGAAAACAACTGCAAAAACCATACCTTGAATACATTGAAAAACATAAGCATGCTGTAATGTACGAATACTACTACTATTAATTATTTCTATAGCACTACCAGACACAGGCAGCGCTGTACAGAGTCACAAAGAAATGTGGAGGCAATATCCAAATGAATCAAAAACCTATCCGTAGCATGGCATAGTAAATCAATTAAAGACACAAGCAAAGCTATGTTTACAGAAAAAGCCACATTGAAAATCATCCAGTATTTGATGCACCTCCATCTTCATGTATATATATTTTAAATATATGTTTGTGACGGGGTGTATGTTCCATCTCAGGAAGCAAAGCATGCCAGGAAGAATAACCGTAGGGGAAAACCATATACAAAGATAACCTGGGTCTGAGGCTAGGTCTGGATAGGTCCTGTTTATTATCAGGGTGAGGAATTCAATGCTGTGCCAGCGAGTGGAAGTAGCTAGTCAGGGGAAGTTACATGGGAGGTAGCAGGAGCATCCCTCCTGCAATATTGACCTGAATTAAATTCCCTGAGACCTAGAATTGACTGCTGAATAAAGAAGACCTATTTTCAATACTGATTTGCATATTTTTCCATTGAGGGACTTGCTGATGGGAAGGCTGTTTTGGGCCACTTGGGAGGGGGGGGGGGGCGTTTCGGGTCTTGGACAATTGATCAATTCTGATGTAGCCCTTAGGAGCTGATAATGAAGACCAAAATGGGAATTTCCTCACCCTGATGGGAAGAGGGCATTTGAGGAAGGACCTCTTACTGGTTTTGGTATTTTTATTAGAGAATAATTTATTAAGAATTCTGGTTCCTGGAGGTAACTCGCAAGGGGATGATTGACTGCTGGCCTAACCCTCAGTAAGTCTGAGACAGAGACTGGAGTGAAACAGATGGCTCACACCACAATGTTCTTTATCCGCATTTAGATGTTATTTGAGTAAATGCTAATTTGTCAGGGATACTTTTATCCAGAGTATGGTCATGGTCTACCTTTTGACTACATGAAGTAATTTTGTAAATATTTCATGTATTTATGCTAATATACACATACAAAGTAGACTCAGTAAATGGTGCTGAAAAAAAATGGCACCTATAAAATCTTTGCAGAACAGCACTTAAAGCCATATTTCATGCCACATGTTGATCTTGAGGATTTACAGTAACCGAAGCCTGGTGTAAATTTGGTTGTGTTGGATGCAGATCTCTGGTATTCAGTAATACTGTTCACATCTTTAGTAAATACCATGGACCTGCCCATGCCCTTACTATGGCCACACCTCCTTTTGAGTTGCATGCTATAAAATTATTGGTGCTAATTATCTCATTAGCTAATTTAATTGCACATGCATCTCAGGATAATGGACAATTTTGCACACTAAAATCTACATACCTTTTATAGAATCTGGAGGAAAATGCCTCTTATAAAATTACCCCCTACATACAGCCCTTCAAGGCTGAAAAAGCGAACAAGTAAGCACTACGGCCCTGATTCTACATAGTGCGTCCCGATTTTAGGCAGCTGTAGGCGTCCTACAGCTGTCTAATCAGCCAATCGGGATGCACGTTTAAAAAAAAAAATGCTCCCCCGGCAGGCTTTCTATATTGAAGGCGAGGCCCGCAAGACACCAAAGCTCGCCTAAGGGCCTTAGGCGAACCTAGGCGGTCCTACGCGTCTCCCTAGTAGAGGAAGAGACGCTTACAATGTAGGCCAACAAAATGCTGGTCTACATTGTAAGTAGACGCGGCCGCTATACTTATTGGGGCAAGGGATCTCTCTGCTGTTATAAGTATACCGACCGTCCCCCCTCCCGACACTACCGATCACTGGCAGGAGGGTGCCCAATCCCTCCTGCCAAAAGATGCCCCCCCCCAACACTACCGACCGCCCCCCCCCCCCCCGACACTACCGATCGCTCTAAGGCTCTAAGGTGCCTGGACCAATCAGGCCTTAGACTTAGTGGGGATGGGCGGACCCGCTATGCCTAAGGCCTGATTGGTCCAGGCTTCTAGAGCCTGGGCCAATCAGGCCTTAGGCTTCGGAAGGATGGGCCGGGAAGGGGCGGGCCCGCCTCATTTCGACAAGACGGGCCTGCCGGCTGCACGGGCAAGTCCCGTCTGGCCAACAAGGAAAGGTTAGTTTGGTTGGGGGGAGGTTTGAGGGCTGTTAGCGCGGGGAGGGGTGCGGAGGGGGTGCGTCTTCCGGCAGGAGGGATTGGGCACCCTCCTGCCAGCGATCGGTAGTGTCGGGGGGGGAGCGGTCGGTAGTGTCGGGGGGGGCATCTTCTGGCAGGAGGGATTTGGCACCCTCCTGCCAGCGATTGGTGGTGTCGGGGGGGGGGGGACGGCCAGTATACTTATAGCAGGAGGGATTGGGCACCCTAGGTTCGCCTAAGGCCCGCCTAAGGCCCGCCTAAGGCCCTTAGGCGAGCTTAGGTGTCTTGCGGGCCTCGCCTTCAATATAGAAAGCCTGCCTGGGGAGCATTTTTTTAAAAAAAACATGCATCCCGATTGGCTGATTAGACAGGTGTAGGATGCCTACAGCTGCCTAAAATCGGGACGCACTATGTAGAATCAGGGCCTACGTGTACAAGTTGTGGCTGGAAATTCGAAGTGATGAGACAGATTGGGGATGAACCAGTTATGGTTTTGAAGCAAAGGCAAGCTTGGTGGGCTCAACCTAATACCTCCAATCCTATAAAAAACAAGAGGGATTTGGTGGCCCCAACATCATTCCCATCCTCAGTGGAGATAGTGACCCACAAGAAAACACCACCAGTATCACGTCCCAATCCTCTTTTCCCTTGTGAACAGTACCCAACAGCTTTTCCTCTCCCTAAAGATAAGATAGATAACACTAAAAGTTGAAATTAATAAAAAGATTGAGATTATAATAAGGTAAGAATATATAACAAGGTAAGAATTATCTCAACTAACAGGATCATTTGTTCTCAATAGAACACCATTCATCATGAAAACTTTTGTCATCCCTAAGCATTTGTGGTTCTTTGGCAATATGCAAACCTCTAAGTATACATGGTACTCTGCAGTAATGCAATAAAATTGCATATTGATGAATTATATCTTTCCTGAAATCAATCATCGAAAACTGGAGGTTCTTGGAGTAGGTGAGTGTAACTAAGCATCTTGGCACATCAGGAAAAGGCCATCCCTCAGAGAAAGCAGAGCAGACCAGAGGGAAACAACAATACAGACCAAATGAAGAACAATAATAGTATAGTGGGCCACAGATGGAACAACGAAATGAAGCCAATGATTGGAGGAAGATTTTATGTGACCCCTAAATTGAAACTTACATATATTTCTACTAGGAACTCTTGGTTCAGCCCACTGATATATGTTATCATTCTTATAAAAGTGCCCTCAGCTTTAAGCTGGGGATAGATAACATTGGCAGAGCCCACAGATGAGCTCATAGTGAGGGGGAGGGGATGGTGAGGGTTAGTGAGTTGGTGATGTGGATGAGAGACTGCAAACTGGCTGGATGAGGAGATGTTAACAGTTGCTAAGGGACTGGCTGGATGCAGTGGCGTACCAAGGGGGGGGGGCGGTCCGCCCCGGGTACCAAGCCCTGAGGGGGTGCTCCCGGTCCGGTCCAGTTACCCCCCCCTGCGCCTGGTGTCGCGTCTGGAAACAGCCTGCAGCAAGATCGCGATGCCAGAGATCTTTGCCTGCTTCGACTGTTTCCTCCGCCACGGTCCTGCCCCTCCTCTGATGTCAGAGGAGGGGCGGGACCGCAGCGGAGGAAACAGCCGAAGCAGGCAAAGATCTCTGGCATCGCGCGATCTTGTTGCAGGCTGTTTCCCCAGGGCAGTAGCGTACCAAGGGGGGCGAGGGGGAGGTCCATCCCGGGTGCCGCCTTAGGGGGGGGGTGCACAGCTGGCCCGGTCCCTATCGCGCTCCTACCCTCCCAGCGAAAGCAGCATCGGCGCCATTATCGAAAAAGGTAATGGCGCCAGGCCTTGGAGCACCAAGGCAGACCGCTTCTCCCCCCTCCCAGCCGAAACCCCGCTGACCATCCTATCTCTCTCCCCCCCCAAGTGAACCTTTCTGACCCTCCCAGCGAAAGCAGCAAACCTCCCTCCAGTAGCGTCGGCTTTATCCTCCCTCTGCCGCATCACTGATGACGTCATCAGTAACGCGGCAGAGGGAGGAGAAAGCCGCGAAGGAGGTTTGCTGCTCTCGCTGGGAAGGTCGGAAAGGTTCACGGGGGGGGGGAGATAGGAGGGTCAGCGGGGGTTCGGCTGGGAGGGGGGAGAAGCGGACTGCCTCGGTGCTCCATTACCTTCTTCGGGCAGCAGCAGCGTTTACAATTCGCTGCTGTTGCCGGCTTCAGGCCTTGTTCTCTGCCGGGTCCTGCCTACTTCCAGTTTTCATGAAGACAGGACCCGACAGAGAGGAAGGCCTGAAGCGGGCAACATCAGTGAATTGTGAATGCTGCTGCTGCCCGATGAAGTTCAGGACATCAGGACATCGGGGAAGGAGCAGGGAGAAATCGGCTGCTGGCTTGGGGGTGAGGGTAGGGAAAGAATCGTGGAAGTGGAGAAATCGGCACGATGGCTTTGTGCAGGCTAGGGGGAGAGAGAAAGAAAGGAAAAAATAAAGAGGGGGGGCCAGGGGGAGAGAGAAAGAAAGGCAGAAAGAAAGAGGGGGACCAAGGGGAGAGAAAGAAAGGCAGAAATAAAGAGGGGGACCAAGGGGAGAGAAAGAAAGGCAGAAATAAAGAGGGGGTCAAGGGGGAGAGAAAGAAAGGCAGAAAGAAAGAGGAGGGCCAGGGGGAGAGAGAAAGAAAGGCAGAAAGAAAGAGGGGGACCAAGGGGAGAGAAAGAAAGGCAGAAATAAAGAGGGGGGTCAAGGGGGAGAGAAAGAAAGGCAGAAAGAAAGAGGGGGGCCAGGAGGAGAGAGAAAGAAAGGCAGAAATAAAGAGGGGAGCCAGGGGGAGAGAGAAAGAAGAAGGATCAGAAGAAGGACCAGAGACTCATGAAATCACCAGACAAAAAAGTAGGAAAAATGATTTTATTTTCAACTTAGTGATCAAAATGTGTCCGTTTTGAAAATTTATATCTGCTGTCTATATTTTGCACTATGGCCCCCTTTTACTAAACCGCAATAGAGTTTTTTAGCGCAGGGAGCCTATGAGCGTCGAGAGCAGCGTGGGGCATTCAGCGCAGCTCCCTACGCTAAAAACCGCTATCGCAGTTTAGTAAAAAGGGAGGGGGAATATTTGTCTATTTTTGCATAGTTGTTACTGAGGTGACATTGCATAAAGTCATCTGCCTTGACCTCTTTGAAAACCCGCGGAATATAAATGATAATTAACATTTTCTCTGCGTACAGCGTGCTTTGTGTTTTTAAAATTTTATTGTTGGTAGATCATTTTGACTTGGCCACAAAGGTAAGGGGGAGGGAGGGAGGGGAACTGCTGAAAGACATCTAATAATCCTTGCAGGCTTGACTGCAGGGAATTATTTTTGTAAAATCATGTTTTGTTATGTGACTGGCATTATCTAGACTTTAATTTCTATGAATGAATAGAATGAAAATGATATAAAATTACTTGCTTGTTTTTATGTGCGTGCGCTGAAGGAAAGTGGAGAGAGAGTGGGCTGAGGATGCTGAAGGGAAATGGGGAAGAGAGTGGGGAGAAGACGCTGATTTATAAATTGACAATTGTACAGAATATTGTTTCTTTTTATACTTTAATATAAACAATTCAAGGCTTGTGTGGATGGAATCAGGTGGTTTGCGGGGATGGGGACCGAGCTTACGGGGATTAGTCCAATAAAATTGTATTTTTTTATATCTCATTATTTGTTTTATTTTTATTTGTTAATTTATAAAGTGGTGATTGTTATGTATCAGTTTTTTCAAATTTACATCTACTGTCTTTATATTTTGCACTGTATTAGAGGACATGTGTTACTGTTTTTTGTGGTGTTGCATTGTATCCAGGGTCTGGTTTCTTGGCGGATCAGTTTAACTTTTGTCTACATATTTCTATTTTTAGTTTGTGATTATTCCATTTTGGGCGAGGGTGTATCTCTGTTCTGTGTGTATGAAAAAGACATAGTTTTCAGTTGGCATTGACTACAGGACCAATTGACTGTGCGGGATCTGGCTTGTTTAGTTTTACAATGTATGTGTTGGTGTTCTAGTGCTCACTGCAGTGTTTAAGATGCAGCCTTTTCCTAGGTACACTCTTGTGGTGCGTTATGTAGATTGGTACTAAAAATCATATTTTTCATATAGATGGGGGGGTGTCAAAAAATGATGGGCCCTGGGTGCCACATACCCTAAGTACGCCACTGCCTGCAACTACTCCATATGTACTTCTAATGTCATGACAATTTAGACATAATTTATGTTTTGTTATGTTTGGAATAATGGTTACATATATGAGGTTCAATAAAAGAAAATTTTCACTGCCTGTTTCTATTCTGACCATTTATTCCATTTCATGGTTATTGCAAAAAAAAAAAAAAAAAAAATTTTTACATGGGGGGGGGGGGGGGGTGTCAAAAAATGATGGGCCCCGGGTGCCACATACCCTAGGTATGCCACTGGCTGGATGGCTGCTGTTGTATATAGTTTAGGATTGAAGGAGGAGGAGTTGAGGGATGTTTACTGTGTGCTTCTATACCACTACTGATGACTGGGGAGTCAGTTCAGAATGGTCTACATGAGCTTCTGTAAAGGTGTTATGATACATGAGCTTCTGTAGAGATGTTACCATATTGAGTTGAATAGAGCTTCTGAGAGGTATTATAATGTATTCATTTATTAATTTTTTTATATAAATATTTATTGCATTTTCAAACAATGGCTATGCATTACAGATAATATAACATTAAAAATTTGAATAAAATGCATCTTAATATACAAATAAAAAAGAAAATAACCATTTCCCCCCCCCTTTTTCTCTTATTATAACATATTTATTTAAAAGATTTATCAACCGCCTATTCCTAGGTGGCATTAAAGAAGTAACATAAACAAAATAAAACAGATGAAACTTATACAGACATCTTGAATTACATAGGAATAATTGCATTTTGGGGAGCCGTAATTAAACACATCCTTACAGTACCATTCATCCTGAAGCCAATATTAAACAGCACATCATTTATTGAAAAGCTCTATACTGAAATACACGGAGCTCTATGGTGGTGTTCCAATACAGTTATTAGTACTGGCATGATTATTCCATAATCCATCATCCTGCACTATACGTTTTCCACCAAGAGGTCTCAGTAAGCTTTATTCCCATAGACATCAAGCCTTATGCAGTTGATAACCCGCAATTGGAAGAATTGTGATCAGCTCAACTTTCCGTTTTGGTGGGCCAGTTTATGTTTAGGGTACAAATACAAAAAGATGACTTCAGATATGTTGGGAACAAACAAACCAAAAAACTGCAGGTGAATGTACACGATGAAGGCAGTCTTTATTGTGACAAACAGATCTTTTGAGTAAAAACCTTTTACCAGGTAAGGGACCCTTACCTGGTAAAAGGTTTTTACTCAAAAGATCTATTTGTCACAATAAAGACTGCCTTCATCGTGTACATTCACCCGCAGTTTTTTGGTTTGTTTGTTCTGGATTGTCTTTCACTGCAGAGAGTTGGACCCTGGTTTTTTCCTTTTTTTTTGGTTTGTTGCTTCAGATATGTTGGGGCATAGCAAAGTATTTAATCTGGTTTGGGGCCCGTTGACATCCTTTGTTAATTCAACATAGTTTCTTGGTTTAAAAATCTTTTGTTTATTTTTATACATGTCCAGGACGGGATGGGTGGGTGGGGGGGGGGATATATTTCTGGTTTATTTCTTGATCAAATTGTTGGATGGGAGGGGAGGGATATTTATTATCTTCATTGTTATTGATGGAATTTAAATGCTTATTTTGTTATTAATGTATATATAATTTATGGCACTTTGTATCAGTTTTGAAAATTAAAAAGATTAAAAAAAAAAGAAATCAAGCCTTATGTGTTTCTCCAGTATAAGAAAGTACATGGATTTCAACTGTAAAAAGAATGCTTGAAACTAGATAAGAAAAATGAAAAATCTGAGTCATCTCTCAATGAAAAGAATATGCCTTATCTGGTACTGAGACTGTAACAATACTTAATCAGTCATTTGGAATCAAGACATTGCAGCGGCAGAATCATTAAGTTTTCTGAAATTAAACATTTATTCTGAAATCACCATCACAATATTACATCAGTGCCAACAAAATATTAATACTGATGTAAATTAAATGCAAAGATCAACAAGCAAGATGGATCACTCGATTATTACATATAATGTAATTTTAAAACAGAGGAGAAAAGACCTCAAAAAACCCCTGGAATATGATCAAACAGACCATAGCCAATTGGGGTTGGTTTTCATTACCGGTCAAAAACCTCTGTAAAATTTTTTATGTGATTTTAATTCTTCATCAAATATGTGTTATATATTTTTTTTAAATTTTTTTAATATTTGGATTACCAAAAATGGTTCTATCAGAATCTCTCTTGATTATGATTGAGCATAATGAACCAGCAGCTCTAAATAAGTTTCAATATTAATAAAACATATGGTTTTTAAATGTCAAGCACTTATCTTAGTGACCCGACGGAGGTCCCATCCGTTTCGCTCCAACGGGCTTCTTCGGGGGTAACAATAGAGCTTGTATAGTGCCGGTGTGCAATAATTTATCAAATTGCTCACATATTCCGTGAGATCGCTAAATGCTCATGATTCACCATCACAATATTACAGCAGTGCCAACAAAATATTAATACTGATGTAAATTAAATGCAGCCATGCTTACCAAGGGTCCAAGTTGGTCAAGATGTGCAGGATGAATACCTTAAAACCTTGAATAAAATCTGTCTCATCTGTCATACTTAGTACTGGTCCAATAAAACAGCAAGGCAGATGATTTGCAAGATCCAATATAGCTAGTAAAGAAGAGACTATATATACTGTAATTCTAGACTTTATTCACTACTTAAGCTCCTAGATTTTACTGGTGGTCAAATCTTACTGTTTTTGTAATGTTTAATGCTAAACCAGTTCTAACCAGTTTAGCATGCAAGCATTGTAGCTTGTTTTTTTTTTTAAGTCTTTATTCATTTTTAAAACTTTCAACAAGTATAACATAATATTCAATCATTTTATACTTTAACATCACTTAATATACCATCAGTTAACTCACGTCAAATATCCCTCCCCCCTTATACCCAACAATTGTACTTAAGCATAATAAATCATAAAATATTCCCTCCCCCCTCCCCACCCTGGACGTGTATGAACAAAGTTAAAAAAATATTCATTTTGTACAATATTTTGTTAATGGCTCCCAAACATCCTTAAATTTCTTAAAATGCCCCTGCTGTTTGGCTATTACCCGTTCCATTTTAAAGATTTGGCATAATGAATTCCACCAAAAATTATAATTCAGCCGATCCCAATTTTTCCAGTTTTTCATAATTTGCTGTATGACAACCCCTGTCATAATGAGCAAAAGTTTATTATTATTAGACGAGATTTGACTCTTGGCTCTCATGCACAAAATAAGAGCAATGAGACCAATAATCCACCTAGCCCAGTATCCCATCTTCATGGAGGCCAATCCAAGTCACAAGTACCTTGCAAAAACTCAAATAGTAGCAGCATTCCATGCCACCGATCCAGGGCAAGCAGTGGCTTGTCCCATGTCTGTTTCAAAAGCAGTGTTTGGACCTTTCCTCCAGAAACCTGTCCAAACTTTTTTTTAAACCGCTCTTACTACATCCTCTGAGAATGCATTCCAGAGCTTAACTGTTCTCCGAGTGAAAAAAATATTTCCTCCTTTTGGTTTTAAAAGTATTACTCTGTAACTTCATTGCATGTCCCCTACTCTTTCTAAATCTTGATGCAGTAAAAAAACATCAATCCACTTGTACCTGATATGTTAGTGATAGGAGGAAGGTGAGACTCAAAGGTGAAGGGGAGGAATATGTAGAAGTTGATAAAGGTAAGGCTGAATTGCTTATCAAATAGTTCTGTTTTGTGTTCACCACTGAAGTGCCTGAAGCAAGACTGCAGAAAGCTGGTGGCATAGCTAGACAGCCAAATTTGGTTGGGTCTGTGCCTAGAGTGGGTGAGTACAACGTTTTCTGTGCAGCAGCCTCTCTCTTTCCCTCCCTTCCCTCCCTCCAGCCTGTGCAGCCTCTCTCTTTCCCCTCCCCCCAGCCCGTGCAGCATTTCTTCTTATACATTTTTCTCCAGGTTGCTGGCAGTGGTTTCCTGAGATGACCAGGGGTGACACTGGCAACATCAGTTGCTTAGGGCCTAATATAGAAACTACCACACTTGTGGTAGCCCATCATAAGCCAGTCCCAGTTTGGTGGGTGTGCACAGAGGACTGAGAGAGAAAGAGAAATGATAGGTGGGATCATTTTCAAAGAGAGAGAACAAGAATACTGTTTAGGACAACTATGCCCAAACCTGCACACTCATTTAGGTACCTTGCTATAAAGTTATCTTTTACACCTCTTCCATGCATGCTTGAATTCTGCTGCTGTTATGGCTCCATTGGTTGAGGCAGGAATAAGTCACCGATTATATCAGTTACAGAATGCTTTGATGAAAAGCAAATATATACAAAATTAAATAGATATAGCTTCCACATCTATAAAAGGAGAAAATGTGTAAGATCTAACATGAAAGTAAAGGGGAGCTATTTAGATCAGTGGTTCTCAACCCTGTCCTGAAGGACCACCAGGCCAGTCGGGTTTTTAGGATTGCCCTAATGAATATGCATGAGAGAGATTTGCATGCCTGGCACCTCTGTTATATGCAGATCTCTCTCATGCATATTCATTAGGGTTATCCTGAAAACCCGACTGGCCTAGTGGTCCTCCAAGTCAGGGTTGGGAATCATTGATTTAGACCATTTTGAGAGCAGCAACCAAAGCAAGATATCAATTAAGACAGAGACAAGAGAAGAAAAGAGAAAGTGAAAAACAAGCTAACACATTTTAAAAGATCAACATTTAGATAGATATAAAAGTATCATAATGACTGGGATAGCCATGCAAATGGTTACTAAGAACTGGAAAAACTGGGATAGACTTAGGGCTCCTTTTACAAAGGTGTGCTAGCATTTTTAGCACATGCACAAGATTAGCGTGCGCTAGCCGAAAAATTACCACCTGCTTAAAAGGAGGTGGTAGTGGCTAGTGCGCATGGCATTTTAGCACGCGCTAAGCGCTCGCTAAAACTGCTAGCACACCTTTGTAAAAGAAGCCCTTCATTTCTCCTTTTGGTGGGATTCTTTATGTTTACGCTATAAATATGAAATAAAAGAATGCAGAAATTTTGTGTAATAGTGATATTTAAATTAATGTGGGGTCAATTGACAAATTTTGTTAACACTGATTAGCTGGATTATCCCCTTATTTCTTATTTGATTTGAACATCCAGGGAGGGGGGGTATTATATTTTGTTGTACTAATTGACCAACTGAAAGAGTTTGTGTTCTTGAGTTAGGGGGAGGAGGATGTTTTGGTAGTATTTCTTTGATTGATTGCAAGTGCTGTCTTGAAGTCAATTGTATGTATAATTTAATGCACTGTTTTCGTATGGAAAATTAATAAAGATTTTTTTTTTTTACCCCAATTCTAAACAATATAGTAAAATTTGAAGAGTGCATCAAAAATCCAGGAAAGATGCATCCACACCCATAAAGGTGCAGCCAGGACAATTTTGAATGGTGGCTTCTGGATACCTGGAGCAATTCTTCATATGGCTGCCTCAGCTTGTTATTTCCTCAAAGGACTACATACAAGATGCTCCTATCATGTGACTCTAAGAACCAATCGAATTGTGGAGGGATATTTGGCCAGATAGTGGAGAGCACAAAGATATCAAATCCGTGCAGATTTCTGAGTTCAGTTATAGACAGGAAAATAACTAGGCACAGAAGTGTGACCTGCAAGTCTGCCCAGTTAGACCTGCTGTTGTCCTGCAGGTATCCCACAGGGAATATCCCACCTAGGCTGGGAAGTGGGAGAGAAGTTGATGGCTTGAGATAAGACTTGCTGTTTGGGGTAACTGTCCAAAGAACACAGTAGGAGGTAACTTAGAAAACAGGTAAGGAACTGGTAGAAAAGGAGCATCAACTTTGCTCAGAGTAAATTTAGGGAGAGAACTTGAATTCAAAGAACATCCTGTGTGCTTGAACAATGAATCTGAAAATGTATCGCTGAGGAACAGAAAAAATGATGATTACACATTACAAAGAGGAGTTGTGTCCTTTGTGGTCAGATCAAAGAGATTGCAAGCACACTAATGGATGAGTCAGGATATATTATAAAAATAGGTACTTACTTTGACCTCTGAAGGAAAATGAAAAAGAATATAAAGGACATTCATAACATTTTAATTACCTGGCTGTATGTGTAGGGATGTGTACAGAACAAATGTGTTGCAGTCTTCATTCTGTAACCCCCTTCTTAAGGGCATTGTCTAAAGACGGCAAGAGGTCACTTTTGAATGCAGCAAAGTACTTAACAATTGCTGCAACTTTGGAATAAAGATGTTCCAGTGCTACAAGGCTCAAAAGGATCAGTTCTCAGTATCTAAAAAAAAAAAAAAAGTCCACACACAAAAGATGTTACCCCCCAAAATTAGATTTTCACTGAAGACAAAAGTAGAGTTCAGTGATAACGGAAACAAAAATAATTTACAAAGTTTCATTGCACACTGGGAATAATAATCTAAATCACAGTTACCTGATACTAGGGTCCACTTTAGGAGTCTGCACCCCAAAAAAGATCTAGGTGTCATTGTAAACAGTATGCTGAAATCTTCAGCCCAATGTGGGGTGGTGGCCATTAAAAGCAAATAGGATACTAGGAATTATTATGAAAGGGATGGTAAATAAGTCCCCAAATATTATACCTTTGTATCACTCCATGGTGAGACTTTACCTTGAGTATTCCATTCATTTCTGGCCACCATATCTCAAAAAATATATAGCAGAATTAGAAAAGGTGTAAAAAAGAGCAACCAAAATGATAAAGGAGGTGGAACTCCTCTATGAGGAAAGGCTGAAAATGTTATGGCTCTTCAGCTTGGTAAAGAGATGGTTGAGGGGGAGGAGGGGGGGAATACGATTGAGGTCTATAAAATCCTGAGTGGTGTAGAATGTACAAAGACAATGGGACATTCAATGACATTACGTGGTAATACTTTTAAAACAAACAGAAGGAATTTTTTTTCACTCAAAAATAGTTAAGCTCTGGAACTCATTGCTGGAGGATGTGGTAACAGCAGTTAGGGTATCTGAATTTTAAAAAAGGTTTGGACAAGTTCCAGGAGAAAGAAGTCTGTAGTCTGCTATTGAGATAGACATGGGGGAAGCCATTGCTTATCGTGGATCAGTAGCATGGAATGTTGTTACTATTTGGGTTTCTGCCAGGTACTTGTGACCTGGATTGCCACTGGTGGAAGCAGGATACTGGGCTAGATGGACTATTGGTCTGACCCAGTATGGCTATTCTTATGTTCTTATGACAGTCCAGAAAATAAAAACAATGCAGTGTATCAGGCCATTTGAGTACTGTATTTTCACGCATATAACGCGCGCATTATACAAGATTTTACAAACCGAGTATAACCATGCGCGTTATATGTGTGAGCGTGTTATACAAATTTTTTTTTTCTCATTGCAATCCAGCATCCCCCCTGCAAACCAGCATCCTCCCCTCCCCCGCGATCCTACATCCACCCGCACCGCAAAGACATCGCTTACCCGATTGGGCACCGGCAACAGCACCAATGCACAGGACGTGCCAGTGCCAGTGCCCGAAGATCCTCCCTCGCCTGGGCTGGGCGGTGCGAGGGAGATCCTCCCTTTTCCCTGTGCTGGGCTGGTCTGGTCTTTGAGCATTTGCGCATGCTCAAAGCCTTCTGGTCTCGCTCTCTCCGAGATTCTGAATCTGAGAATTTCGGAGAGAGCGAGACCAGAAGGCTTTGAGCATGCGCAAATGCTCAAAGCCCAGACCAGCCCAGCACAGGGAAGAGGGAGGATCTCCCTCGCACCGCCCAGCCCAGCCCAGCCCAGGCGAGGGAGGATCTTCGGGCACTGGCACTGGCACGTCCTGTGCATTGGTGCTGTTGCCGGTGCCCAATCGGGTAAGCGATGTCTTTGCGGTGCTGGGGGGATGTAGGATCGCGGGGGTGATGCAAGCGGGGGGGGGGGGAGGATGCCGGTTCGCAGGCCAGAAGAGAGAGTAAGCGGGGTGGCGGGAGGAAGTTATAGCAGTGTGCGCGGTATACGCGTGTGCGTGCTATATAGATTTTTTTTACAGCAATGCTTTGTTCCCATGCGCTATACGCGTATGCGTGTTATATGCGTGAAAATACGGTACTGTATATTAGTAAAAAAATTTTGGACTTTGTTCTCCATTGTGGATCCTTCTGTTGAGCAGGAATAGAAATACAGCACCTTAAAACTGCCTTCAGAATGAGCTCCTTTATCTCCAATACTTTTGAATACCACTTTTTACCAAAATCTGTCTTGGAACCCATTTCAGCTAGCTTGAGAGAAGTAAAAGCCCTCTTCCAGAGAAAAGGAAAGGCACACTTTCCTTTTTACTCTTGGTGCATAGAGAGTCACAGCCAACTACTGGCTCACTTCTCAATGACTCCTCCTAGTGTTTAGGGTCATTCTGACCTTCTGCTTTACCTAGTAGCACCTAAGTGTAGGCGCTGGTTTTAGAATTTCCCCCTATGTGACACATCTAGTCTGCTCAATAAGGTCGTTAGAGTTGTATCTGCTTCTCAATGAAGGTTACACACTTCTATGCCGTGTCTCTCAAACTGTGTGCCATGGCACAGTGGTGTGCCCTGAAGAGATTCCGGGTGTGCCACGAAGAGATTCCAGAATTCTACTTTATTTTTAAAACTTCCCTTCATAAGTATACACTAGAATAGATGGCATATACATCGCATACACAAGAGTTAGTCCATATTATGAGCGTTTGTATGCGTAAGGATACAATCGCCCAGACAAGCATCATTCTTTGATGTGATTGGTCCTTGAAAACTAACGGCAAGTAATTTTATTGTTGTTTTTTATGTGGTAGTTATCCTAACTTAAGCAACTTAATCAAAACTTTTCTTACTTTTTGGATCTTCTTATCTTTGCGAACTTGGATTTTCAGCTCTGAAAGAAATTAAATCGAAAAAAAAAAGAACGACTGCAGATGATGGATGATGAAATGCGTGTTTGCCATTATCATTTTATAACTGTTGATTGATTTTGTAAAAATAGCTTATACAAAGTGCAACAATTTACATAAACAATAATACCATCAAAAGGCACTTATATACTATGCATGAAAACATGAAATAACCCTCCCCATCAACCCTTCCCTCTCTCCCATTTGTCTATCTATTTTAGTTTCATCATGCATAGCTTAAATAACTTGAAATAAATAATTCTCAAATTTAATTTTTTGTTGGTTTTAAAATTTTATAATTTTAATTAAAATGTGCTGCAAAAAACTATTTGCTTCATTTAGTATGACGGAGCTAAAAAAGTTTGAGTGACACTGCTGTAGATTATGGTTGTACCTATTTATTTATTTTATATCTTCCATTTGTGCATCACACATACCTATACAAGTTCTAGGTGACATTATAGAGGAAGGGTTAGAAGAGGGTAGGGAGGACTTTGGAGGGCAGGAAGGAGTGGAGAGGAGAGAAGCATGTAGAATATTTCATAGAAATTCCTAACTTTACAAATAGGAGCACCATCTGTGTAAATGATATCGAAATTAATTAAAGTAATATGTAAAAAGGAATAGAAGGGAGCAACCGCTAAACAATAGAATTCAGAGAAATTCAATTAATAAAATTACACCCCTCTGGGCCTTATTTATTTATTATTATTTATTTATAAATTTCATAATTAAGATACAAGAATCCTCTTGTTTCAGAAAAACAGAACAAATAAGTATAGATATTGCATAAGTCCTTGTAAATAAATTAAAGTTAACATAATTTTTTAGGAAATAAAACTTACTATGCAAAATAAAAAGAATTTAATAGACCTTCTTTCTTAGACCTCAATATTTGTAGAGAGGCAAGAATACAACGAGAAAAGGAATTCTCAAACAATATATCTATATCAAAATTAGAAAAAGGCTTAACGTGATTCAATCCAGTTCAAAATTCCTCTGGGCCTTATTTAAGTGTGAAGGTCGTTTAAGTTTTGCTTTGATTTCTTCCTCTTTCTATATAGGGATTCTTTGTGTTTATGTCACAGTATGTTCGGAGCTCCCTAGGGAGAATGGTATAGAAAATTGAATAAATAAATAAAATATTTTGAATGCTGACACTGGTTTTGTTCTCCCCATCTCCTTCGGGAGAGTATTCCAGGCATTCACCACCCTCTCCATTAAAAAAATATTTTCCAGTGCTACTCCTTAAGTTTGCTTCCCTGCAACCTCAATTGTATCTCAGCACATAGCAGCTCCTTTCTTCTGCTGGCCATGCATCTTTCTATGAGGTGTAGTATTGTGGATCTGGCTAAACTCATCAGTTTTTTCACATCCTTGAGATCCTCAGGCATTGTCACCAAAGGTCCCTCTCATCCCTTATTGCACATGGCCTCCTTTTGCAGTTTTACTCCCCAAGTGTGTTACTCTGCATTTCTTCACATTACATTTTAACAGCCCAAACTCATGATTGTTCTAGCATGGACTTATGCCAGCCTTCAGTAGAGGTAGATATCCGGGGATCTGAGGGCTACTGAAAGTCAATAGAAGGCATGCAAGTTGGATGTTTATAAACATGTTTGAGGGTGGTGTCATGGACTTTAAAGGACTCCTTGTGGTAGAATTTTATCTTGCAGATGAGATATTTTTTTATTTATTCCACAACACCATTACAAATAAAGATATTCATCGTGCCCCAAAACTAGGGGCTCCTTTTACTAAGGCGCACTAACTTATTTAACACACGCTAACTGATTTAGCATGTACTAAATCAGTTAGCGCGCCTTAGTAAAAGGAGCCCCTAGTTTTGGGGCACGATGAATATCTTTATTTGTAATGGTGTTTTGGAATAAATAAAAAAAATATCTCATCTGAAAATATTTCTATGTTCTAGAACCTGAATAGTTCATGTTTGCCCTCCAGAGTCGCAAAAACTTTTAGGTGAATCAAGTTCTCTGTGATTTAACCTATGACACTGCAACAGCTGATGTGCAGTTATTTCTGGCAGGCCCTGGTGCTTGGCTAGTATGCTATTTTCAGTTCTTGTGACTGAGGCTGCAGTGAGTCAGCAAATAGCCTGGGCTGTGGCATATCATTAGCAGTACAATGTGTCAGTATGATGTTGCAAATGCACCACAGTACTCTTTAAAACCAACTGTTTGGCTTGTTCTATTTCTGCTCTAATACTAACAAGTGCTGCTAGCAGGTTGCAAATCCTAAGACTATTCATTATAAAAATGCCTTATTCTGCAAAAAATGACAGACAAATTTTCAGCTTTTCAAACCTTTCATGTTTTGCTAACACCAGACAAACAAAAGCCCCTTGTAACTCATGGATGTCTGACTGCATTCAGCATTTGCATCCTACTGCCGGCGATCTTTGGAGGGGGGCGGGTATTCCGGCAGGAGGGATTGGGCACCCTCCTGCCGGTGATCTTCAAGGGGGTAGGGGGGGTGTTCCAGGCAGGAGGGATTGGGCATCCCTCCTGCCGCATTCGTTCAGGGAGGGGGGACTGGCGGCCACTAAACTTATCGCGGCAGGGAGATGCCTTGTCGCGATAAGCTTAGCAGTCACATCTACACTAACCCGATTCTCTAACCGGCGTCTGTAACATGGACGTCGGTTAGAGAATCGGGTTTACCTTAGGTGGCCTTAGGCCCAATTCTATATAGTACGCCTGTTGGCTTCTGAGACCGGGCATCCTATACAGAATCCGGGCCTTATACTGTATATATGTACATAATAATATGGCACTCATTTTCAAAAGAGAAAGCTTAAGCTATCTCAAATGTGACATAAAGAGGCAGAGGGACATTTCCCCCAGCAAAACATCTAAATCACTGTTTTTCAAAAGGCAAAATTGTTTATTCTCGGAGAGCATTACAATCAAACAGCAGTTCAGAATGGATTTGGGAAGCCAGTGTGCACGTGAATGTATTAGTATTCAGTAACAATTCTAATAGACTCCCTGTGCCAGAGAAAGATATGGAAAGGGGCTATAGCAGTGGTTCTTAACCTTGTTGGAGGTACTGAACCCCACCAGTTTCATATGCGTGTTCACCGAACCCTTCTTTATTCCCTTAGTTTTGCCTGAGCTAGCCTAGAATTACTCAACTTGGCATTGCAAATCATGCAATTAGGACGCTGACTCCCATCACGTTCCGTTATACATGTGAATCCATATTGTACATATTCATCCGACCACTTTCGTATTTTGCTCGACATAGTTAGTAAGGGATTAAAATATTAAGATAGGTATCACACGACGTACCATCACAACAGTTACAATTCGACTACTGTGCGCATCAAATCCCCTGCAGCACAGACAGGCCAAGCGATGTTGCGTGATCACCTGCAGCCAATTATGGACAAGCGGGGCGTATCATCACGAATCATAAGCGCTTCGGTCACGTTCAATCATCTATCAGTTAAATCACAAATTTTGATCAGGAATTGATTGATGTATATAAGGCGTTAGTTACAGATTGATAGATCAAGAAACCGAGTACACGATCAGTCTTGATCAAAATCACTGAATAACTGATAGATGACTGAACGTGACCGAAGCGCTATATGAGTCGGAGGTGTGTTTTGACCTCCGCCGAACCCGCGAGACTGACTCACCGAACCCCTGTGGTTCGGTCGAACCCAGGTTAAGAACCACTGGGCTATAGGAATATTGGAAAACATACCAAATAGTGACTATGGGCTCCTTTTACGAAGGCGCGTTAGGGCCCCAACGCACGGAATAGTGCGTGCTAAAATACCACGCACGCTAGCCGCTACCGCCTCCTCTTGCTAATCTGGTGCGTGCACTACAAACGCTAGCGCACCTTTGTAAAAGGAGCCCTAAATGTTCCCTTTTATGACAGCAGACATTGGTGAAAGCCTAATACATTGCCATTGCTCACCTTCTGGATGCCTATACCTCCAAGGATGACTCAATCCCCTGCTCCCAAATAGTTTCCTGTATAATTGCGCTTTAAAAATGCGTTCCTGACAACCTTTTACTGTAGTTTCCTGTGAAATCTTTGAGGTTAGACTCGGAACATTTTCTATTAGACTCAGGGCAGGATTAATGCAAAGGCAAACTAGGCATGTGCCTAGGGCCCAAACGTATAGGAGGGGACCCTCTCAACTGCTACAAAGTCCTGTTAAGATAGTTGCAGGCAGAATGAATGGCTGGCTGGGGGAAGGCCAGAATAGCGTACTCTTCCCATCTTCTGACATCATTCTCCAGGCAGCAGGGGAGTCAGCAAGCAGAATTTCTTCCCTGTTGTGCCATCCTTTGCTGGTTTTCCTCTGCAGTGAAAACCAAGGGGACCCCATTTTGAAACTTTTAAAATGCATTATATTATTATGGGGGAGGGGGTAATGGGCTTCTTTGCCTAGGGCCTACCAAAGGATTAAGCCTGCCTGATTAGACCCACAGAAAAGACTTTATAAAACATAAGCTTTTGGACTTACTACAGCTATATGATAGACTACTGTCAGGGACTATGAGGTGATTTTCTCCCTGCACGTAATGCTTTAATGGAAACTTGGTTGAGACTTAGAAGACTGTTGGTCATATAGAGTTGCTTTTGAAGGCAAAGGAGGAAAATAATTCCTTTCCATAATTTTTATATTTTTCTCATCTTCACCTCTTCAGTGATCTGAGCTGAGATCTACCTCACTTAGATAGCACTGAGTTCTTGCGGCCTAAGCCCCGGGGCCAGACATGGAGGAAAATAACTTTAGCAAGAGAAACATATGTAATGCAATAACAAACCTGCGAGATATAAGTACAAGAAAATATTTGGAAAGGCAAATGAAGTAAACAGATCTGTAATTCACAATCTTAACAGTATATAAACAGAATATCTCAAATGAGCGTAACAGTGTCTTAGAAAAAGGAAATAAATATCAATCATAGAACAATGGTCTTGGATTCCATGATATAAACAAAAGAAGAGAAGGAAATAAAGAAAGAAAGAAAGAAAGAAAGAAGAAAAAGGAAAGGAAAAATAGAAGAAAAAAGAAATCATATGTTGGAGCCCTGTAGGTAGAGTTTGAGAGTATTCCATTTACTCAAGAATTATGGGAATCTGTCACCTTTTTTGGCTAAGTAAGCCTCATACCTGTAAGTCAAATAAACAAGGTTCCACCATTGGGCCCTGGACACCTTTGAAAGATCCTTCCAGGAGCTGAGAAGGATTTTCAGGGCTAAAGATATGAGAACATCAAAAAGGTATGCATCATCTGGTGATAAGTAGGAAGGAAGAACAGAGGATTTAAGCAGCAGCATTTGATAAGAGAGGGTTATATTAATGTGGAATAGAGAACAGATAGTATTCCAGATTGATGACCAAAAAGTTTGTATAGAGGGACAGAGAAATAATAAATGTTTAAGGGAGCTAGTCTTTTTTTGCATGTTCAGCATTCTTTAACAAATGTGGGATCAATTTGGTATGATTTAATCGGGGTCCATTGGGCTCTGTGGCAGAGGAATAATAGACTTTGCGTGATTGAAGCGGATCTGGATGAGTGAAAAATGGATTTCAGGTAAGAGGACCAATCTGGATCCGAAATAGAGCAACCTATATCATCCTCCCGGGGTTTTTTCACTGAAGGAGGGAGCAGATAATGTATGTCTTTAAGGAGTTTATAATATTTGGATGCCAAGTGTCCCAATGTTCAAAATTGGTTGGAAAGAGTGAGTAATGTGGGTAAGTGATTAGCATTCCTCAAGTCAAGATTGGATTTTCGCAATACTGAACGTAACTGCAACCATTGATAAAATTGAGAGTCTGGTAAGTCATATTTACACTGTAATTCATGAAATGTGAGCCAGGATCCATCAGAATGACATAACGAGGCAATGTCCCAAATCTGATGAGCAATCCAAGAGGACCAGACAAATTGTTTTTTCCCTATCAGAAGTTTAGGGTTCCTTCAGATAGGACAAAAAGCAGATTGAAGCCATGGGCGTTCCAGGACACGATCCAATTCCTGAAGGACCTGAAGAGAAGTGACTAGTAAAGGATTGCTAGGTTTGTTCTGAAGATGAGTGGAGCCTAAGAGTCTAAGGGGGGGAACAGGGTGCAGTAAAGCGAGTTCAAGCCGCAGCCAATTAGGTAAAAGAGAAACATCTAATTCATGCAACCATTCAGTTCCCTGTCTCAAGAGGAAGGTCTTATGGTAAAGAAAAATATCAGGAAAGTTGACTCCTCCCAATGATTTAGGAGACTTCAACTTTCGTTGTGAGATTCTATGAGGCTTATTGTTCCATAGAAAATCAAAGAGAAGTTTTTCTAATTGTTTATAAAAGGATGCTGGGAACAGTAGAGGATACATGGTAAACATATATGTAATGTTTGGTACCACCTTCATTTTTAGGGTATCAAGTCTTCCCCACCAAGACAGGTGAAGGGGGGACCAGTTAGATAAGGCTTCTTTTACATTAGAAATTGTCTTGGCCATAATAAGAGTGGTAGTGATTTTGAGATCCCTATCAAAGGGTGCACCTAGGTATTTCATTCCAGTGGTGATCCAGGTGAAGGGATGTGAGGGCAGAGAAAAGGGAGAGCAAGCGTCATTAAGGGGCATGAGCTCAGTTTTATCCCAATTAACCTTATATCCTGACAGAGAAGAAAAGTAAGCCTTGTCCGGAGATGGAGGCTCGTGTTTGGAGTGCTTCAAAGCGTAATGGGCAGCGGAGGAGTTAGATGGAGATGCTCCATCCGATTTAGAAAGTTTCATCGACATTGATAAAATTTGAGAAAAGGTTGCTGACCTGAATGGTGAAGAAAAGCTGACTGGAAATCGATGTTTTTCAAGAGGCTGGAGCGAGAAAGCAAGCTAAGCAGCCATCTTGTAGCCGGTCACGTGACCACCCCCAGCAAGTTCTCCCTTTGAAAAGCTCAGACATAGAATCATTGAAAAATGTTTCAAACCAAAATATGACCCGAAGATTCCACAGAGAAAAAAAGTCCAAGAGAAACCAAAGAAGCACTGTGGAAAGACGATGTTCCTGAAATGGACTTTATTATAAAGGCATAAATATGTAGCAATCCACATAAACACCTTAAGAACCTAGTCCTCTGGGAACACTGGACCCAACACGGTCTGTGTTTCAACAAATGAGTCTTCCTCAGGGGTCCCTGCTAGTGCTAGGGTGAAAGATACGTGGAAAGGCTAAAGAATCCAAAAGTACTATTACGTAGAAGCGCCACAAAAACGCACTTCAATAACCTGATCAGTCTTTCTTTGGTTTCTCTCAAACCAAAATATTACTTTTAGACTATGACAACAATTCCTTTCTTCTTTTAATAAATGTGGGAGGAAAGTAAAAAAAAAAAATATTCTCAATATAATTTCTGTGACCCTAAATGGATTTTCCAACTTATATTTCTAATGCTTCCTTTTTCTTTTCTCAATGACCAATAAAAGAAGAGCTAATTGCAGCATTGGGGATTATGAATGCCTGAGTCTCCGTTAAGCACCATTGTACTTTCAATTAGTTTAACCGCAGCATGCTAAAACAGTACACGGCTAAACATAAAATTTGAGTGTTGAGGTAAATTTGACAAAAAAGATCACTTAGAGTACAACAAAGAGGGCAAAAGATCCAATATTGCAAGAGTTTTTTCTGTCACAAAGTGCCATTTGAAAGCACTATCTTTACTTAGCCATTGTTCCTGACAGAGTGTCAAGTCTCGTGATAGCTATCGCTCAGATTCAGGCACATTGTGCTTCCATTATCCATCCTATTGGCCTTATTCCATGAAGTCTCTTTAGAAGATGTGCCTGCATTGTGCAGGAACCTCATAAAATGGAATATTCTGTTGCAAAAATTCAACACCATAATGAGACCAAATTGCCATCATTTCTGAAACAATGTGGTGCATTGTGCTTTATAAAGCACGTTTGTAGTTCTCCCAGTATCCTTTGTTGTGTTCTTCACCGTAACTTTTCTGTGGATTAATATTTCCATGAGTTTAATGGGATACTGTCTTGAATGATTAGGAACAGTACAGTCTGGGTTTTTTTTAATTTTTTATCAGGAAGGCATTATTATCTGAATATGCTCTGAGGTTGTAATGGAAATTTAGTTCCCATTAGAAATGTGGAAAAGAAGCATAAATAACTTTTATCTCCTAGAGCTATAGATTCTAGTACAGTTTAGTAATGTCTAAGGCAAGTATTTCTTTTTCTTCATATCATCAGCTCTATATAAATACATTGAAGTTACTTACAGTGTATTCTCACTATTTCCTGGGGTAAGGTTCTTAGAAAACCCCGGGAATACCGAAAACACAAATACATAACCATTGATCCTATGGAGAAAAGGGGGTTAAGTTCCTCTGTGACTTTGCTACCTGACACCATAAATTCATATTTTATGTACCTTTCTTGTGAAGAACAGCTTGCTTATTTTATTTTGCATTTTATAAATATATTTTATATACAGTATTTTTTTGTAAAAACAGTCTTTTGTTGTAAGAATATTTATGCATATAGCTCTGTGAATATCGTAATCCTCATGGGAACACACTGTGCATGAATAAGCGAAAATGCCCGTGGATAGCAAAAATGGGTTACACTTTACTTTGTGTGAATTAGCAAATCTGTAAATATGGAACATGTGGATAATGGGAGTGCACTGTATCCAGAGTTCATGTTGTAAAGAGTTAACAAGGAATACTTTCTTTTCTTACCCAGGGTGGCTTACAAACTTACATACAAAAATAAAAACTTACGTACAAAAATATATACAAGATTGACAATAAATACACCCACATAACAGAGCAAAACATGCAAACAATAAAATACATAGGCGACCAGCACCTTCCTGTCATCATCTCCTCCTCATTAATAACAAAGGGCTCCTTTTACAAAGGTGCCCTAACGTTTTTAGCGCACACTAGCCAAAAAACTACTGCCTGCTCAAGAGGAGGCGGTAGTGGCTAGCGCACGCTATTCCGCGTGTTAAGGCCCTAACGCGCCTTCGTAAAAGGAGCCCAAAGTCTCATACCCTTTAGTTCATCTGGCAAAAAAGATGCCGTTTCAGCAATCTTTTAAAGTTCTGTATATTCTGTTGCTGACGAATGTACTCGGGGAGATTGTTCCATTCCCTAGGCCCTATACAATGGAATATACTATCCCTAGACATTGTTAGTCTCAGCTCTTTTATGGATGGAATTTGCAGCTCTAATTGTTCTGCAGATTGAAGTGGATGAGACGGAACATGTGGCAGAATGCCCTCAACAAGATGTTTAGGAGCCAAGCTGTGCAAGCATGTCATTTGTGATGACATCATCAGTGACACGGCAGAGGGACTCACCGGCAGGAGAAAGCCACGAAGCAGCCTGTTTAGCGTGCTGCGGCTGCCAACGCTGCGATCATCTCGCAGGGTTCGCATGGGAGGGAGAGATAGGAGGGTCAGCGGGGCCCGAGCGATGATGCTGCCGCTGCCGAATCCAGGCTGCGATCCCCTGTCCCGTTGTCCCCACTCACAGCTTTGGGATGCCCTCTCTGAAAACGGGACATTTCAGCGTCCCGAAGCTGTGAATGGGGACAACGGGACAGGGGATCTGAAAAAGGGACGGTCCCGTTCAAAACGGGACGTATGGTCACCTTATCTTTAGCCCAAAATATAGAAGCTTTAGTATGCAATATATATATATATATTTTTATGTGCTTTGCTTAAGTAATGCATTATTAAACATAGAAAAATAGAAGCCCTGTTGACCTATATGTGGACACTTCCAGCACGCCTAGGAGATGCCTATCTAGCACCCAACTAATGCTCAAAAGCAGACCTGTTTTTGCAATCAGTCCACTTACTAAAAAAATAGAGGATTTAATATGCAATATTTATATATTTTTTTCTCATGTACGTTGAGGAACATAGAGGCCAAAGAGGAATTGGACAAGTATTTAAGGTACATGTTTGATATTTATCCTTGAAAAATGGCTGCTTGTAAATCAAGAGGATATAAGCTTTGCTTTGGAATTGACATGCAGTTTACTATCTGAGTGTGTGTGGTGCAATGGTTAACGCTATAGCCTTAGCACCCTGCCATTGTTGGTTCAAATCCCACTCTGCTCCCTGTGACAGAAGCAAAAAAAAAAAAAAAAAAAGGATTAAAAGATAAATAAAATATAATAATGGTGACAGTATTTCACTGCATACAATTTTAATGAAAAACAGCATGAAATCACTATTCTAATGATGTCATAATAATGAGACGCGATAACATTATAGATGTTGTGTAGACATCTATGTGCCACCTATAAGGCGATTCTGTAAAGTGCGTCTAGACTTGCTGAGCAGTGGTGAGGGTGATTCTTTATAGTGCGTCTATTCATTATAGAATCACGCTCAGTGTTTTTCTGCTGGAAGTCTAATCTACGCCTAAATTTTAGACATCCTTTACAGAATCTGTCTCTTTGTGTGTTTAAGTGCTTTGAAAATAAGCTCTTTAACCTTTCCAACAGTTCTAAAGCAAGAGGGCACACTATGAAACTAGCAGTCATCTGATTCAAAGCCAATTATAGGAAGATTTTTTCCACACAGCATACAATTAAGCTGTGGAATCTACTGCTGGAAGACATGATGAAGGTAACTAATGCAATGGGCTTCAAAGGCAGTCTGGACAAGTTCCTGGAGGAAATTATTAGCCAGGTTGACTTGAGAAACCCATTACTTATCCCTTGAAATAGGGATGACTCAACCATTAGGTAAGACTAGATGGTCACCTAGGACAGTAGCTTCTAGGGGACGTCAAAGAACATCTGCAGTCATAGGAAAGCAATAGGCCCTGGAAATATAAGAACATATGGTCAGATTGATGGTTCATCTAACCCAGTATCCTGATTTCAAACATGGTCAATCCAAGACACAAGTACCTGGTAGAGACTGAAAGAAGAGCAAGATTCCATGCTGCCTGGCTTTCCTACTGTTTTAATAGCAGATTGTGGACTTTTCCTTTAGAAACTCATCCAAACCCAGACACGCTAACTGTTGTAACCCGCCTTACCTTCCTACACCACTGCCTAGATGCCTGTGTAGAACATGCTTCCAACATGCGTCCGTGATGCTCTTAAATGGAGGCACCCATTTGAATAATTCCCTCTTAGCCCTTAGCAGGATGGGAGACGTAGGAGCAATTTCATGAAACACTTTTTTTTACAGAAGGTGGTGGATGTCTGGAATGTCCTCCCATGGGAGGTTGTGAAGACAAAATTGGTGGTGGAATTGAAGAATGATTGGGATAAACACAGAGAAACACTATATAGCAATAGATGGAATCCAATTTAAGGAAAACTTAACCTCATAACTGAAGTGAGCTTCGATAATAGCTTCAGAGGTAAGAAAGTGGGTCAATGCCAGGTAGACTTCACTGGGTTAGCAAAAACAGGTCAGGATCAAGACCAGAATGAGGTTCAATGGTAACTCCAGTAGTCGGGAAGTAAGACCGATGCCGAGCAGACTTCTAAGACCTGTGCTACATAATTGGCAAGGAGAGACAGAGATTAAGTATAACAGTGTTTAATCATGAAGCGGAACCTGTGCAGACTGCCAGATTCAACTCTGGCAACCTTGTTGGGCAGACTGGACGGACCGTGCAGCTTTTTATTTTGCTGACATTTACTATATTATGTTGGATTAAACCATATTAAAGAATTATCACCCAACAGTAGGGAGAAAAGTTCTTACATTATCAAGCAATCGATCATTGACATCCATGTAAATATTAGTTATTAATCACTTTTCCCTGAACTCGCCTTGGCCCAGAGGCACTGAGCAATGAGCATTGTTCAGGGAGGTACACAATGGCAGGAGCCATGGAATGAAGAAATTCCGTTTCTTAAAGCAAGCTGAAAAGCAAAGTCAAACCGTCTGACTTAACTTATTGTGCTTTAACCACAGATTGATGTTCTTGAAGGGACATACACTATTTTCTTTGGACTGCAGACTGGGTGCTGTTTTCATACCTGAATGGGAATCGGGAGGGAGGTGTCAAAGGATCAAAGGGAAAAGATGTGTGACGAGTAAAGGCTTGAGCAAATTAGTCAGGGCAAACCCACACGCCTGTGTAAAGTCTCTATCAATTCTAAAATCTTAGCTTGCTGATACAGAAAGTACAGTCAGAAGTCATCTTTAGCCACGTTCTCAGAAAGAACCTAAAAAAAATATTTCAGGTTGGACACATGCATGGTATGTTTAGAAAAGAAAATCACGCCATGCCAAATACTATGGTTAATCTCTTAGGAGAATGAACAATAGAGAGGGAGAGGAAGTGTGAAGGTGAAAGAAATGTATTTTAGAGTATATCTATAGCTATATAAGAGAAGGGGATCACGAACACATCGGAGAAGGTTATCATACCGCTGTACCGGGCCATGGTGCACCCTCACCTGCAGTACTGCGTCCAGCACTGGTTGCCGTACATGAAGAAAGACACGGTACTACTCGAAAGGGTCCAGAGAAGAGCGACTAAAATGGTTAAGGGGCTGGAAGAGTTGCCGTACAGTGAGAGATTAGAGAAACTGGGCCTCTTCTCCCTTGGAAAGAGGAGACTCAGAGGAGACATGATCGAAACAAGGAAGTTTTTTTTCACCCAAAGGGTCGTGGACACTTGGAATGCGCTACCAGAGGAAGTGATCAGGCAGAGTACGGTACAAGGATTCAAACAGGGATTGGATGGATTCCTGAGGGATAAAGGGATTGTGGGATACTGAGGGAGGAGCTGGGATGTAACACAAGTATAGGAAGTTAACCAGGTAATGAGTATAAACCAACCAGGTCGTGCATGTGGAAGACCGGAGGGCTAGGACTTCGATAGGAAGGCAGGACTTAAATGGGAAACCAAGGTGGCAAGGGAGCCCCTTCTGATGATTCAGACAGGTCTTGACCTGTTTGGGCCGCCGCGGGAGCGGACTGCTGGGCGGGATGGACCTGTGGTCTGACCCGGCAGAGGCACTGCTTATGTTCTTATGTTCTTATGAAACATTCAAGATAATGAAGGGAAAAGACTTAGTAGAAAAAGACAGGTTGTTCACCCTCTCCAAGGTAGGGAGAACGAGAGGGCACTCTCTAAAGAAGTTGGTGGATGTCTGGAATGTCCTCCCATGGGAGGTTGTGAAGACAAAATTGGTGGTGGAATTGAAGAATAATTGGGATAAACACAGAGAAACACTATACGTAAGGAAGTTCTTCTTCACCCAGAGAGTGGTAGAAAACTGGAACACTCTTCCGGAGGCTGTTATAGGGGAAAACACCCTCTAGTGATTGAAGACCAAATTGGACAAGTTCCTGCTAAACTGGAACGTACGCAGGTGAGCTGGACTCATTTAGAGCACTGGTTTTTGACCTGGGGGCCGCCGCGTGAGTGGACTGCTAGGCACGATGTTACCATTGGTCTGACCCAGCAGTGGCAATTCTTATGTTCTTATGTGCATTTTCGAAATGACGTTCAAGTCTGAGTTTGGAAGTTGTGTACAACATGCACCAGAATCCAGTAGTGAAAAATGACCATTTTCCAAACAGAAAAACGTCTATCTTTTTGTTTCTAAAGTAGCCATTTCTCAGATGTGTTTGACCATGAAAAAAAAAAGAAAGCCAAAAGAAATGCACACAGGACAAGCCAGTGGGATGTAGGAAAGGGCAGCATTTTTAGTAGGCTAGCCACACAGATATCCCAGTGGAGCAGTGAGGCACCCTAGGAGGCACTGCAGTGAAAGTCCCAGGTACATGTCTCTCCATAACCCCCTTATATTTTATGGTGAGCCCTCCAAAACCCAGTCAAAAACTTACTGTACCCAACTGTACACTATAACCATAGCCCTTATGCCTGCAGGTGTCACCAATATGTAAGTACAGTGGGATTAGAATAGAATTACCAGCTGTCCGGATTTCCCCGGACAGCTTTTCAAAACCTGGCGCTTTGTCTGGGTTTTAAAAACCTGGTGAGATCGGGGCCAGGGCTGGAGTGCATCTGCCCATGCACAGATGCACTCCAGCCCCTGCCCGAAGAGATGAGGTTTGTTGTTTTAGATTTGTGTGGGGCTGGGTTTGGAGGGCGTGACAGGGCGGAGCAGGGTGGACCCAGGGGCGTAACGGGGCGGGCCTGGGGGTCTAAAGGGGCAGGGCCACGCGTCCTCTTCACCAGATGGAAAATCTGGTAACCCTAGATTAGAATGGGTTGTGGAAGGCTCACATATTCCACCGTAAATGTAGCAGTTAAAGTGGGGTAAGTGCCTGAGTCCCTCTCTATATAGTTTACTCCACTGCCCACTAGGGTACTCCAGGAACCTGCTTGCTGCGCTACTATGACTGGTTATAAGATCTGAAGCTGTCATTCAGGCAGGTATGTACTCTTTTATTCACGTTTTTGGGGGGTGAGAGGGGTCAGTGACTACTGGGGGAGTGTGGGGAGGTCATGCTTGCAGTCCTCTAGTGGTCACCTATTTGCCACTTATTCATTGTTAAACAGGTCTATCTCTGAATGTCCAAGATGGGCCCTGGATGTATTCTTAAATGTTTGCAAAAAAAAGGCCAAATCATAAGCCCACCTTTGTCTCACCCTCCAACATGCCCCTTTCAGATTTAAACGCACTGCAGACAAACAGCATAGAAATCCATCCAAAAAATAACCCCCCCGCCTTACCAAGACATGCTTGCGTGGTTAGCGCTGGCTGCGGCGGTAAGACCTCCGACACTCACAGGAATTCTATGAGCATCGGAGCTCTTACCACCGGGACCAGCAGTAAAAATGTTAGCACGGCTTTGTATAGAAGGGAGTAAGTTTTGAAAACAGTGAATCGGAAGATTTAGTGAGATAAATGTCCACCTGCCTTTTTATGCCACTTTTTGGATGTTTTTCTTTTTTTTTTTTTTTTTGAAAATGAGCCCCATAGGGAGATCGGGATATGCAGGGGAAAGATTTCAGTTTGTTTTCGAGTCATATTTGGATTTTTTTTTCTCAATTTTAAATTGTTATTTGTTTCAATTAAAAGAAACAAATACTTGCAACTTGTGCATTTTGTTATTTATTTTAATAAAAATGCATGCAACTGGTGTTAGCAGTGGGGCAGTAAGGGGGTTGAGGGTGGGACGGTCCACCCCCGTGTGCGGTATTGTTAGGGGCATGCATTAAGAGCCTCTTTTAAAAAGCTATGATAGTGATTCCTCTGCGGCAAATGCATCGAAGCCCGCAGGAACTGAATGGGATTCGGTGCATTTGCCATGGAAGAATCACTACTGCGGCTTTGTAAAAGGGACTCTAACCCCCCTCCCCCTTTTAGGAAGCTTTTTTATTGCCATTGCGGTATTAGCTCCATTCATAGAATTCCTATGAGCGTCGGAGCTAATACTGCTGCGTCTGGCGATAAAAAAGCCTAACGCAGCTTCATTAAAGGGCGGTTAAGCTTGTAAAGGAGTGCAGGTTAACAAATACTCATACTGAAGATATAGATCACACCCTGCTTCTGAAAGGAGCCGTATTTCTAGATCCTGCATACGTTTATACAGTCTAGTAATAAAACCAAACATATGTTTATAAAAATAAAACTAGCTTGTCTAGGCATTCTAGGGGTGGCTAAATACAGTGTGGTTTGTGCCAAAGCAAAACTTCTTACTCCATTTGCATCTTTACATGCTGCAACTAGTGTCACTATCCTGCCAGCTCAGGAGCCTTTCTCCCAGATTCGGTTATATTGATATCCCAAGAATACATACAGTTATGCTGGGAATTTGTACCTTCTTCTTCAGGCTAGGTGAGACTCCCTCAGTGTCTTAGACCAGTGTTTGCCAACTTCTTCAAGCCAAGTACCCCCTAAGTTGAACCAATTTCTTTCTTTCTTTCTTTATTTTAAAGCCATAATAAGTGCAAAATAAAATACAATCATATAATTCTATAAAAGCACTTAAATACAATTACAATTATAATCTCTGATAAAAAGATTATCACCCCCACCCACAATTATATACACTCAAATTGAGAATTGAAACTACATTCCAACCCGCCCTCCCACCCACCCACCCTGGACGTGTATGACCAAAGGGCATAATCAGCAATCACTCTTTGCAAAATTTTGTCAATAGCTCCCAAATCTTCAGAAACTTCTTATAATATCCCTGATGTATGGCCATATTACGTTCCATCTTAAAAACATGACAGAGAGACTCCCACCAAAAGGAATAGTTCAGTCTATCCCAGTATTTCCAATTCCTTAGAATAAGCTGTATGGCAACCCCTGTCATAATAAATAGAAGTTTATTATTATGGGATGATATTTGGCTTTTAGCTCTCATCATAGTGCCAAATAGCACAGTGTCATATGTTAGTGCCACTGGATTTTCCATTACTCTGAACAAATTTCAACCGAGTATTCCCAAGCTCCAACCAGCCGAGATTTTGCTCTCCCTTTCTGTCCTTCCCGTGAACCATTCTCACTTGCCTGGTTGTCAGTACCAACAACACAGCTATTCAAACAGGCTGCCGAGGGGGGGGGGGGGGGGGGGGGGGAGAAGGGGGAGGGGATGCCTTCACTAAGCTGCACCTTGCCTCTGTGGACACAGGAATTTGCATTAGAGGAGGCAGGGCACAGCCTAGGGAAGGCCCAAGGCTGCCTTTTTAAACTCTGAGCTGCTGCTAACAGCAGTCATCATGGGAAGTGGAGATGATTAATGGAAAAGATGGACAGGGAGAGGTGGTGAACCCAGGGGAGAAGGGAGGAACAGATGCTGGCACTTGGTTCTGATAAGGTTCCAACAGCCTAAGAATGCTTATTACTTGGGTGTATGTTGCGGGCGCGCTGTGTTCCCCCTGCTAATATCTTGCATACTCCTTGGGAACCTGTTGGGAACCAGTATACTAGACTATCCTTGTTCCATCTCAGCTTGTTCTGTCTTTCTGGAACTCTATGTCCGAAGAAAATCCCTCCCCTCACTGATCCTCCCATCCCCAGCCTTTCCCTTATCCCAAACACTGATTTCTCAAACTATAATATACGTAGGGAGAGGGGAGACATGATTGAGACATTTAAATACATCACAGGACGTATCGAGGTGAAAGATGATATCTTCTTTCTCAGGGGACCCTCTGCCACTAGAGGGCATCCGCTCAAACTCAGGGGCGGGAAATTTCATGGCGACATCAGGAAGTATTTCTTCACAGAAAGAGTGGTTGACCGTTGGAATGAGCTTCCAGCGCAGGTGATCGAGGCCAGCAGCGTGCTGGATTTTAAGAATAAATGGGATACCTATGTGGGATCCCTACGAGGGTCGAACTGAAACATCGGTCGCTAGGTATAGACTTAAGAGGATGGGTCAGCAGACTTGATGGGCTGATCGAGACCTGCATCGTGTTGGACTTTAAGAATAAATGGGATGCCTATAGGGGATCCCTAAGAGAGCCAATCTGAAGAAATAGTCACTAGGTATAGACTTAAGAGGAAGGGTCAGTAGGGTGGGCAGACTTGATGGGCTATAGCCCTTTTCTGCCGTCATCTTCTAGTTTCTATGTTTCTATATCTAAAACTGAGAAACGTATAAATATCAAGGGGGAATGATCTGCATGTGTTTTGGGCAGGACAAAGGTGGCCTAAAAAAATGAACATCTATTTCCTCTTTCAGAAGAGGAATGAGCGCCCGTGTTCTAAAAGATTGATGTGATTTATACCTCGAACCTAGATTTCAGAAAAGTACTCCTATTAAGCAGCGTTCCACTGCAAGGATTAGGGAAGGTAGTTCTTATAATCCCCCCTCAATACTCAATGTCTGTCTTGAAAGTCAAACTAGCAAGGAATATTGGACTCTGTGACAGCTTTTTTTTTTTTTTTAATCTTTATTCATTTTTACAAGCCAACATAAAGTGCAACAGGTTAACCAACAATTAGTACAATACACAGCACTCATTACAATCAAATGAGTACATAACACCCCCCACTTGCACCCTCCTACCCACCCTTCCTGGATGTATCTATTACTCATTCAGAAATCAAAGGGAGCTACTAATGATCAATTCTTACAAAAGTTTGTCAATGGACCCCCAAATCTTTGATTTTATTATAGTGTCCCAATTGTAACAAATTCATACGTTCAAACTTATAAATTACTCTGTGACAGCTTAAGAAAAAACAACAACAACATTTAGATAGACATGTTCCCTGAATTACAGGAAATGTGACATAACTTGACTGAGATGACCAGACTTCAGGATAGAAAGAGTAAAACATTTTAGAATGTGTGAGGAGGGTTTGCGGTTAGAGGCTCGGGAATGGAAGGAAGAAGAGCATTCACTGGTTTTAGTTATGCTTACCAGACTCCAATCAAAATCCAGCTTGAGAAAAGGGCAGTTTGGCAGGCTTATTTTTTATTTTAGTTGCAGCCTGGCCAGGTTTTTAGTCCCTTCCGCCCTCATTGTTGGGGTCGAGGCCTTGGGGTCGTCACAGTGGTATACAGGAGACCATTTCCTTTGGGATGATGGTAATTGAGGTCTCTTGAGAGGTGGATCCACTGTAAATAAAAGGGAAGGGATGGGTTTGTGCTCATAAATCTTTTGAATATGTAGGAATCAAACTTTGGAATGATCTTCCTACTGAATTAAGGAAAGTTTCTTCATATTATATCATTTGAAAATAAAAAAAAACACCTCATTATTTTAATTGATTTATTTTAAATTTGCTGGGAACTTCGATGTATTAATTTTAAGTATTGTTATCCGCCTAGATGCATCTTTTAAAAATATTGTTATCTGTGTAGAATCTGATCGGAGATTAGAGTGATCTATAAATGCTATATAGAATGGACTAGAATACGAGGGACCACTGAAAAGTTCTCAGCCCAACCAAGTTGGGGCAGTCCTCATCGTCGGCTAAACACTTACTCCAGTGATTTTCCACTTTTTTCATTCCGTATTTTTCCAATAGAACAAAAAAATTAGAAAAACATTGGACTAAGTGTATAGCTCTTGATAGAGACTGCCCAAGCTTTGTTGGTTGGTCTGAGAATTTTTCCCTGGCCCCTCGTAGTTTACTGTCATGAATCCAGGAACCCAGCAAGGTTTGGTGCTACCACAGATCTTGCCTTGTGAAAGGGGGTTCATCAAAGTTAATACTGTTGTGATGCTGTTAGTTTGGTAGCGTTTAACCAACAATGCTATATCTTTGTTATAACAATAATATATGAAAGTGGGATTTGAAATTCTTTAAATTTGGAGAATTGTTTGATTTGGAAGTGCAAAACATTCAATAAAGCTGTGGCCAGTTATTGCCATATGCCAATGATTTGTGTTTGCTCATTTACATTGTGCAGAGAAATGGGAGCAAGAATGCCAAAGTTATGTTTCTAAAGTGGCTAGGATAAATGTTCAGGGACCGATATGTTAGGGGCCTCTTTTACAAAGCCACGCGAGTTAGTGCTGTGTGGCAAATGCTCCAACGGCCATTCAATCCTTATGGGTGTTGGAGCATTTACTGCCTCGGCCTGCACCATTGGGCTTTGTATAAGAGGGGGTTATATTGCTATTTCACAAATGCTGGTACATAAACTTTTTTGTGCCTATTTTTTCCCATTAATATTTTTAGACATTCATTTGTCTAAAGTAGATGTTCATGCCACGCATAACCAGCACATAAACACCCGTTTTTCTATGTATTTCAGGAATGGCGCTACATCAGCGGATCCTGTTTTAAAGCACTAGTGAAACCTGAAACTTCTTGATCTGGTCATCTCAATTCTGATTTGAATGTCCTTTCTAAAATGCAATGCCACATGTAGATATTGCTTTTCTCAAACATTTTTCTGGGTATTAATAATTTGATTACTTAGTTGTTTTGATGATAAAATTATTTTCATGCCGCTACTGTCAAATATTTTAAATTAGACTTGTAAAAGATAACATCTTAAGTTTTTGATTTACACAATGCAGCCTTGAAGAGATATTTTTATAAAAGCTTTTCGCCATCCTAAGCTACGAGATGTCTGAACAGTTTCGGTGTTCAGGGGACCATAGTGGCATAGAAAGGAGAGAAGATCACAGATGGAGTAGAATTTGTAGCAGGCAGAAATGGCATACTGGATGGACTAAGAGGTCCATGTTGGTTGGCATTTTCTCTGCTTTTAATGATACATTCAGATATAAATTATGAAGTTCCTCAGATCATAAGCTATACTTCTGCGGGTTATACTTCTCGATTTAGGCCTCTGCTGTTTTTAATGCTTGGTTTTCTGTAGGATCTTGGCAGGTGGAAGATGTTAATGTTTAAGATCTTAAGTCAATATGTTTTTGGTTTATTGACAATTTTAGCTCTATATCATAAAAAATCAAACCTAATTTTTACATGATCTGTTTACCCTTTGTTCTACAAGAGATGAGGCTTACGAGATTGTACTCAATGTCTGTGTGTTCTGGTTTGTGTTTCTCTCCCGTATAACTGAAGGGCAAGACTTTGCTTCTCCAGACTTTGCATGGGGTTAGGCCACTAAAGGGACATCAGAGTTTCATAGGCTGAAAGATATTGAGTGCTTTGGAGTTGTGGGAAGAAGGCAAGGTTGGCAGTTTTTCAAAAGATACGCATGTTGATGTCCCCTTATTAATTTGAAACCGGTGGATCTGCCTGCAGGAAAACCTTGGTGCTGGGGACCTTAGGAGGACATGAAATATTTCCAGTTTGGAATGTTGGTGAGTGATTTCTAGGAAAGGGGCCCTCAGGAGTGAACAAAATTATCAATTCTGTTATGATAAATACATTGGGAGGGGAAAGACATGGAGGTTGAAACTGAAATGAAACAATCTAAAAAGGTTATATACTTTCTTCTGGTCTCAATAGATAATGATGTGATTTTTATCAACAAATCTGGATTATTAAAATTGCTAGTATTCAATAAGATCATGATATAGAAATTTATTATTATTTTAATAATTTATATTCCACATATCTTACAATTCTATGCGGATTACAAATTATTCAGGTACTCAAGCATTTTTCCTTAACTGTCCCGGTGGGCTCCCAAGCTATCTACTGTACATGGGACAATGGGGATTAAGTGACTTGCCCAGGGTCACAAGGAGCAGTGCAAGATTTGAACCCACAACCTCAGGATGCCAAGGCTGTAGCTCTAACCACTGTTCCACACACTCCAGAAATGACCTAGTTTGATTCATAAACATTCTTCTCCATCTGGTGTACCGTAGTTTCCACTGACGTACTGAGGAAATGATCTCCTCTGGTTACTCACTGGGAGCTTAAGCATCTCTCCTTTCTAAGCATGATTGGCTTACCATTTCATTCTGCTGCCAATTTACAGCAGCTCTGTGCATGGCAGACAAGAGTTAGAAAGCTTGGAGAAAGAATCAGGAGTAGTATTTCACAGAAATACCAAGTTGAGGATTCCTACTGTTCATGGAGCAACTTGTCTGGGAAGTTGGGAACTGACGGGGAGCTATTTTAGATTTGGTCCTTAGTGGAATGCAAGGCATAGTACTGGAGTTAACTGTGTTAGGTCCGCTGGGAAACAGTTATTATAACGTGATCAAATTTGAGCTGATACCTGGAGTGAAATCTACTATAGAGGTGTTTAATTTTCAAAAGAGTGACTATGATAAAATGAGGAAAATGGTTAAAAAGAAGCTAAAAGGATCAGTTACAAAAGTTAGGCCTGTAAACCAGGATGTTAATTAAAAATATCATCATGGAAGCCCAGACCACACGCATTCTACATATCAGCAAAGGTGGAAAGAAGAGGAACTGAGAGCCAGTATGGTAAAAAAGTGAAGTTAAAAAGGCTATTAGAGAAAAAAAAAAATCCTTTAAAGAATGGAAAAATGATCCGAATAAAGAAAATAAGAATTGACCCAAGCACTGGCAAGTTAGATGAAAAGCATTGATAAAGACAGCTAAGAAAGAATATAAAGAGAAACTTGCAAAAGAGGCAAAAAAACTCATAATAATTTATTTAGGTACATCAGAAGCAGAAAACCTATGAGGGAATCCGTGGGACCGTTGGATGATCAAGAAGCTAAAGGGGCGCTCAGGGAGGATAAGGCCATAGCGGAGAGACTGAATGAATTATTTGCTTTGGTCTTTACGGAAGAAGATGTAAGAGATCTATAAGAACTGGAAATGTTTTTCAAGGGTGATGATGCAGAGGAACTGAAAGAAATCTCGGTGGATCTGGAAGATGTACTAAGCCAAATCGACAAGTTAAAAAGTGATAAATCGCCTGGACCAGAAGATATACATCCCAGGGTACTAAAAGAACTCAAACATGAAATTGTTGACCTGCTATTATTGATCTGTAACCTGTCGATAAAATCATCTGTAGTACCTGAAGATTGGAGGGTGGCCAATGTTACGCCGATTTTTAAAAAGGATTCCAGGAGAGATCTGGGAAATTACAAACCGGTAAGCCTGACTTCAGTGCTGGGCAAAATGGTGGAAACAATTATAAAAAATATGGAACAGATAGACAAACATGATTTAATGAGACAGAGTCAGCATGGATTCAACCAAGGGAGATCTTGCCTCACCAACTTGCTTGACTTCTTTGAAGGTATGAATAAACATGTGGATAAAGGTGAGCTGGTTGATGTAGTATAGCTAGATTTTCAGAAAGCTTTTGACAAAGTTCCTCATGAGAGGCTCCTGAGAAAATTAAAGAGTCATGGGATAGGTGGCAAAGTTCAACTGTGGATTAGGAATTGGTTATTGGATAGAAAATAGAGAGTAGGGTTAAATAGTCATTTTTCTCAATGGAAGAGAGTAAACAGTGGAGTGCCGCAGGGGTCTGTACTGGGACCAGTGCTATTTAACTTATTTATAAATGATCTGGAAATTGGAACAACGAGTGAGGTGATTAAATTTGCAGATGACACTAAACTGTTCAAAGTTGTTAAAATGCATGCGAATTGTGAAAAATTGCAGGCAGACCTTAGGAAATTGGAAGACTGGGCATCCAAGTGGCAGATGAAATTTAATGTGGATAAATGTAAAATGATGCACATTGGGAAGAATAACCCAAATCACAGTTACCGGATGTTAGGGTTCACCTTGGGGGTTAGCACCCAAGAAAAGGATCTGGGTATCATTGTAAACAATATGATGAAACTTTCTGCCCAATGTGTGGCGGCGGTCAAAAAATCAAACAGGATGCTAGGAATTATTAAAAAAGGGATGGTTAACAAGACTAAGAATATTATAATACTCCTGTATCATGACCTTACCTCAAATATTGCATTCAGTTCTGGTCTCCTTATCTCAAAAAAGATATAGAGGCACTAGAAGAGATTCAAAGAAGAGCGACCAAGATGATAAAGGAGATGGAACTCCTCTCATATGAGGAAAGACTAAAGAGGTTAGGGCTCTTCAGCTTGAAAATGAGACAGCTGAGGGGGAGATATGGTTGAAATCTACAAATTCCTGAGTGGTGTAGAACAAGTGGATCGATTTTTTACCGCATCAAGATTTACAAAGACTAGGGGACACTCTATGAAGTTGCAGAGCAATACTTTTAAAACCAATAGGAGAATAGTTAAGCTCTAGAATGTGGTGAGAGCGGATAATGCAGCTGATTTTAAAAAAGTTTTGGACAAGTTCCTGGAGGAAAAGCCCATAGTCTGCTGTTGAGACAGACATGGGGCATGCCGATATTCAGTATGTACTTGCAAACCTAGCAGGTCATAGATAGGACTGCCTTTTCTGAAGTCCAACTCACCTAGTTGCACTGGCACAAAATATATCATTAGTGTCCACACATCTGGCAACCTTAACTATTCTATAACACTATGTGCCTAAATTTTGTCTTGTGTACAACACAAAAGGAAGTATTGCCATGGGAGGGGCATGGGTGAGTTAGGGGCATCCCCAAAATTTAGGGTTAGGTTCCCAATTCGTGTCAGGATTTATACGAAGTTTCGGCAGGCATATGTCCGTGCATCAAAAGATGGGCGCAGGAATCCACACTAAGTGCTGTTCTATAAAGAGGCCCCAAATGCTTAATGCTCTGTAGTAGAAGGACCCCCATGTCTGTCCCTTTGTCTCACTTAAGGCAGCTGAAAAGAGATTTTGGCAATGGATGCCCTGTTTTTTTTTCCCTCACAAGGGAGAGACGGCCAAGGAGAAACCAGCATGTTAAGGCATGGCTGACTCTTGTCAAATGAGATCCTAATACTTGACAATCAGTCACCCTCCTAACTCACCGCAATGCACATCCTGTCAACACTGACATTTACAGGATGAAACAGAACCACCACCATACTTAAAGAGCCTTACCTCATAGTTCAGGAATGAAAATGAAAGCATTTTGTCAGCTAGTACCAAGGAGGAAAGTATGGGATGTATGCCTCATGGTACGGTAATGCCATGGAGCATAGCTAGGGCACAAGGAGAGCTAGAAACCTCGGGGCCAAGGCAAGGTATAAAAAAAAAGATTGACGAGAAATCATTCTGTAACATCCCTAGAAAACCAAAATTAGCATTGAGTTCCTTTATTTTTTTCCCCCAGAGCTAATGAATAACCAGTAACTCCTCCAAACTGTGTTCCTACTATTACCTCTCTCCTTTGCCCAGTGCTTGCAACACATACTATTAACACAGTATCATAAAACGGGTTGTCAGCATTCTCCGTTTTTCTCACTTGAGCATAAGAGGGGACATCAGAGGAACAACTGATGAAGTGACACCGACCGAGTGCCATTTAACAGGCATGTCATGCGGTCGGTCGCTTTACCAATCACTATTCCAGGAATGAAAAATCAAAAAGGGCTGGCAATAATGAAAGCGTGTCACACTGAAGCTTAAGAAGGGACAGGTAAGCTATCAGTTTAACACACAAAAATAGGCAGCAGGCAAACTTGGGCAAAGGAAGCAAAGCGGCTCGAGTGGTTTAAGTTTCTTTTGAGAGCTGTTTCCTTTTCACAGGCTACACCACACACAAGATGTACTTATCTTTAGTGGGTATTTGTTAAGGAAATGACTGTGTACTGAAGGTAGGTCTTTGGACACAATGGGGTTGGATTGTAAATGTTAATAACATGGGCTGTGGTTTATTTTGACTGGAGAACGGCTGGAATCAGAAAAGGTTCACTGCTCCTGCTTGTCCACAGAATGCCTGCATTCATGTCACCTTTACCTCTGATTCTCTGAAATCTATGTAGACAGAGCTGGGTGTGATCCGTGCTTAGATAGGAAACCTTCAAAGTACTTTGTAGTACACAGCAATGTTTGTATTTCAGAAGGGGGGGGGGTGTAACAGTCTTTGAATCCATAATCCAGCCTGGTATGAGGGGGACTGTCTTACTAGTGGTACCCCAATTTATTTAAGCACATTTTGAATAAAGAACATATATGTGGTTGTTATGTATACCGAATCCTAAAACAGAGAAACCTTGGGTTTGTAAGGGATCTGCCTCAGGGACTTCGAGGTAAAATTACATTATTCGCCGATGACGCTAAACTATGCAACAGTGTAGGCAGCGCAGCAGAACCTGATAGCGCAATCATGCCTGGCGCTATGAAGCAGGACCTATTTTTATTAGAACAATGGTCCAGTACTTGGCAACTGAATTTTAGTGCCAAAAAATGTAAGGTTATGCACCTTGGTAGCAGAAATCCATGCAGAACATACACCCTGAATGGTGAAAACCTAACCAGAACTGCAGCAGAACGGGACTTGGGAGTAATCATCCGGGAAGATATGAAAGCTGCGAATCAGGTGGAGAAGGCAACAGCAAAAGCTAGACAAATGCTGGGCTGCATCAGAAGGAGCTTTATCAGTCGTAAGCCTGAAGTGCTACTGTCGTTGTACAGATCAATGGTGAGACCTCACCTGGAGTACTGTGTTCAGTTTTAGAGGCCACATTATCAAAAGGATGTGAAGAGAATGGAGTCGAATCAGAGAATTGGCACTAGGATGGTCTCAGGACTAAAAAATCTCCCATATGAAGAACATTTGAGCAGGCTACGCTTATATTCTCTCGAAGAGCGCAGAGAAAGGGGGGACATGATAGAAACATTCAAATACATTACGGGCCGCATTGATGTGGAGGAAGAAATATTTTGTCTTACGGGTCCCACAGTAACAAGAGGGCATCCGCTAAAACTCAGGGGGGGGAAGATTTCATGGGGACACCAGGAAGTATTTCTTCACCAAAAGGGTAATTGATCGATGAAATGGTCTTCCACGTCAGGTAGTCGAGGCCAGAACCACGCTCGACTTCAAGGGACGATGGGTCAGACAGGTGGGGTCGCTCCAGAGAAATGCTTAAAAGATAGAGGGAAGAAGGAGGGAGGGAAGAGGGAGGGTTCTTGAGTAGGCAGACTTGTTGGGCCGTCGGCCCTTTTCTGCCGTCATACTCTATGTTATGTTTCTATGAGTAACTTGGTGTGCGAGTGTTTTGCAAGACGAGCAAAACATTTTATAAAATTTTAACTTGGTCAACGAGTGTTGCCTTACGAGTACATATACGTGCGTCACGTCATCACGGCTGAGCGCAATGCAAGTGCGCACAACATAACGCGTGTCGCATCAACGAACGCAGCACAAGCATCACAACTGAGCGCAATTAAGCATAATACAAGCATGCACATTCCACCCACAATGCAAGCACGCACAGCATACGCGCAGCTTACCTGCACAATATACCCGCAGTACAAGTGCGCACAATATACACACAGTACAGTATTTTGTATTAAAGTTTTTGGGTTGTGGAATGAATCATCTGAGTTTCCATTATTTCCAATGGGGAAATACGAGTGCTTTGGATTACAAGCATGCTTCCGGAATGAATTATGCTCGCAAACCAAGGTTTTACTGTATATCTAATGTGATCATATATCCTGTTTTGAACGGGACTGTCTTGTTTTTTAGATCGCCTGTCTCATTGTCCCCATGTACAGCTTCGGGACGCCGAAATGTCACATTTTCAGAAAGAGCGTCCTGAAGTTGTGCGTGGGGACAATGGGACAAGGGATTGTAGAGCCTAGGATTTCTTCCTGCTTCCACAATGCTGACGCAATGACTACACAAGCCTTCCCCCCCCATGTCAATTCTGATGTCGGAGAGGAAGTTCTGGGCCAGCCTATCGCTGCCTGGCTGACCCAGAAATTCCTCTCTGACGTCAGACTTGACATCGGGGGGGGGGGGGGAAGGCTTGTGGCTGCGTCAGCAGAGGTGGCTTGGAGAAGTTGGCATTGGCAGCTTGGGGAGGGGGGGTAGGCAGAGAGAAAGAAAGAAATGAAAGAAAGAAAGGATGCACAGTCATAAGGAAGTGTAACCAGAGACTCATGAAATCACCAGACAATAAAGGTAGGAAAAATGATTTTATTTTCAATTTAGTGATCAAAATGTGTCAGTTTTGAGAATTTATATCTGCTGTCTATATTTTGCACTATATTTAACGGGTTCTGGGAAGGATGGGGGAAGGGATCTGGGGAGGGTCCGGGGGTGGAGGGGTCCTGTCCCATTTTGAGGAAAAAAAATAAATGGTCATGTTATGTATATCTATCATGCAGTTAAATCAGTGGTCTCCAACTTGCGTCCCGGGAGCCACATGCGGCCCGCCAGGTACTATTTTGAGGCCCTCGGTATGTTTATTATAATCTCAAAAGTAAAATAAAACAGTTTTTTGATCATATATGTCTCTTTAGCGATAAATTACAATATTATTATTAAGACTTAACCAAAAGGAAAGATTTATAAACTATAAAGAGTTTTACCTCATGCAAAATTGTCATTTCTTTAATAAGACATTAACTATTTTTTTCTGAGGCCCTCCAAGTACCTACAAATCCAAAATGTGGCCCTGCAAAGGGTTTGAGTTTGAGATCACTGAGTTAAAGCAAAACATTATTGGAATTCAAAAAGGACTGGGACTTGCACAGCGGAACCCTAAAGGACAGAAGGATGGAAATGAAAACAAAGTGCTTCAGCTCAAATAGCAGTAAAATGACATTTTTGTAATTGTAAGGTATGGGGAGAGTAATCTTCACAGAGTGGAAGTTAGAGTCTTAAAAACAAAAGCATGGGAGTGGCAACTTACGCAGTGGAGCTGCAATCCTAACCATGGTACTGGGCAGACTGTATGATCCATGTTGATCTTTATCTGCTGTCATGTTGCTATGCTAATATACATAACGAAAATGTAAAGTCTTATATAGTTCCCTTTAATCAGATCTTCTTAAGTTTCCCTTAATATTTGTCTCTGTTTCATAACACCATTTGCCAGATAAGTCTTAACACATCCACAAGAAAGGAAGACAAGGTTAAAATGCTTAAATTATGACAAATCTGTTTTCGACTAAATAAGCACTGGGAGGAAAATTTTCCTAGCAATCTAGGATGCTGGTGCATTAAGCTGCACGATTCAGTCAAAAAAGGGGCGTTGCACCTTTAAAAAAAATGCTGGCATGAGCGCAAAACCACAGAAATTCCAGTGTTTTTGCTCAGTTTTGTGTGCTTCAGTGCACAGTTTTTTTTGTGAAAAATGTTTGCAGATATGGCCTCTGGAGTAGACAACTTTTGCATGCAACGCACTCTGGGCTCCTTTTTACGAAGCCGCGCTAGCCGCTACCGCCTCCTCTTGAGCAGGCGGTAGTTTTTCGGCTAGCGCGGGGGTTAGCAAGCGCTAAAAATGTGCGTGCGATAGAGCCGTTAACGCGGCTTCGTAAAAGGAGCCCTATATGTGAAAGTTTATTCAGATCCATAAGTAATACGTTGCTTCAAAATAGTTCATAATTAACGTAACATGGGAAAGGGGCACATGAAAAAGTGTGCTGGAGACTATTATTTAAAGAGGCCACATGGTCCCAGTCAGACATCCCACTAGGATCCTCAATCACTGGTAAGCGCAGTGTGTCCCAGAAGGCCCCCTATCTCTGAGGGGTATAATGTGAAAAAGGCTCCCCATTGAGCCCCATCCCTGTCAAAAAAGGAGAAGCTCATTGTGATTCCCCTATCTCTACCTCACTCCCATGCATCTCATCCCAATACAGCTTCTCCCAGTAGGAGGTGGGAAAAATCTCCATTCTCCTATTTTCATCTGCTGGTGTCATCATGAAAAATGGCACTGGCTGACCTTTGCAATGTATTAAAATGCCCTGGTGGAAGCAACAAGGGATGTTTGCTGAGCAGGACTCAGGTAGTAGAGAACATGCCACAGGGAAGAATGGTTTAAGTGGACCACAACTGTACAGGGCCCAAAATGGGTGGAGTCATCTGAGAAAGGGCAGGCTGTAACTCCTCTTCTACCCAGAGCAATAGAAAAAGCCTAGCATGGGAGACATGTGACAAGAAAGGAGGAGGAATGGAAAAGAGGTTCTGAAGGTAGGCACTTTGCGAAAGCCTGAGTAGTGTTTAAAAGTGCAAGGAGACTATATGTAACTGTGGCTGTGCTTATGAGAAGAAAACAGATGTTTGAACTGAGAATCAAGTGGAGAAGTAGCCTAATGGTCACCACAGTGGGTTGGGAACTGGGTTCAATTCCCACCGAGGCTCCTTGGGCAAATTTCTTAACCAGATAAAAAATCTTAGTGCTCCTTTTACAAAGCCACAGTAGTGATTCCCCCATGGCAATTGCATCGAAGCCCATAAGAATTGAATGGACTTCAGTGTATTTGCCACCGGAGAATCGCTACCACAAGCTTTGTGGAAAGGGCCTTTAGGTTGGGAGTCCGCTAGGGATAGAGAAAATACCTGCAGTACCTGCATATAATATGTAAACCGGTTTAGTTGTAGCACTGAAAGATGGTATATCAAACATCAAGTTCCAGGGAGGGAAATTGGAGACCTGCAACACTGATTTTAATGGGTAAAATGAAAGAGATCAAATGTTACAATGCTTTGCGATGTAAGTTTAAAAGCAGGATTGGCCAGAAACTTGGCAGCTCTGTTAAAGGGAGAAGTTATCAAAGTGGGCTACCATTAAGATGGGTTACTTGACCACAAATCGTGTTATTTTAGGACAGGGTCCTATTTTATGCCACGGGACTGTGTGTTAAAGTATCATGATTTACGGAAAATAATAATCTGTCTTTACAGTAGCCCACTTTGCCCCCTTAATGTGGAGATGAACTAAAGTATATTGGGGCAAATTCTATAAGAAGCGCCCAAAAGTTAGGTCCTAAATAGGCACCGTGCAGCGTGATTCAAGTAAAAGTGGGTGCTGTTTAGCGAATCATGCTGAGCGGCACCTATTTTGGAGGCGCCCAATAAATAGGCCAGCTCTAGGCGCAACTAAAAGTTCGGTGGCCATGCGAGCGCTTAAGCACTCCTAAGAGCAGCGATTCTGTAACAAGGTGCCTAACAGAAAACCACGCCCACACCTAACATGCATAGCGCCTATTTTTTGGGAGGCCGCCTAAATTTTTAGAGGCGCCTTGTTACAGAATCGCTATTTCTTGATAGGCGCCTAAGTTTCAATTATGGCTGATTAAAAAAGCTTAATTGAGCTTGTTATTCAATTTAGATAGGCGCTTTCTAGTTGGGCGCCTTCAAAATAGGTACTTAACATTGGGCGCCGGTTACAGAATTTGGGCCATTGTGCCCACATCTGTGAGAACAAATTAGAAGTCTGAATTGTGGTAAAAAGCACAGAGGAATTACTCTGACGATGAGAGCAAAGCAAAGGCTTGAAGTATATTTAAAAGGCACAAAGGACTGGATTCTGGAAACGGCACCTACATTGGTCAGCGCCTCCCAAAATGGCACTGGCCGTGTATCAATCACACGTAGGCGCTGTTACCAGAATAGCAGCTGCCATCAAACATAGGTGCTGTTAACGTGGGCCAGAGATTTAAAGGCCTACATTACCGATGCTTAAGTTTGATTGAGAATCATGCCTAAAGGCACCTAAGGTCATTTCCGACCATAACCATGCCTGCTTTGACCTTGGATGCTGCTAGGCACCTTGATGTAGCCGCAATTCTGATGCCTACCATGGTAGGCGCTTGCTGGCACCTATTTTTTTTCTAAAATGGATTTTTGATTTTTAAATGGTGCTGTCAATTACTGTGCCGATTAAACCAATTAAAGCAATTAAGTTAGGTGGAGTCGTTTTTAGAATCCAGGCCAAAGGGATTACAATCGACTGTGTCTGTTGAAGCGGACAGTTGTTTGTGTTTACAAGCGTCAATAGACCCTGAACAGTGTCTACCAGTGTGAAAGTGCAGTAGTGGATTGCAACTACGACTTCTGATGCTTAATAGATGCCTGATCTATGTTTGGCCAATTTAATTGCTTGTGGAGAATTCTAGAAACAAGTGGCAAAAGACACAGTCAGAGCTCAACCATGAAAGTTAACATGGCAGAAGCCTTGAATGCTGAATCTCTTTCTTAGACTGTAAACCACTTAGACCTGTCCAGTACAGAATTTGCAGTATAACAAATATAAAAAAAAAAAATAAATGATGACCTAAGCACCTAAGCATTCTATTGCATATAGAATTAATTTTGGTAAAATGATATTAGAAAGCATTTATGCACAATTTTACATCACAGGTGGTACTCATTAACTATGAACTATTTCACTCATTAACTATTTCACACCCATAAAACTATGTGCAGATATAGTTAGTTCAAAACCAGTTACATTTTGCATACTAAAAGAAAATAATATGCAACTATTGCAAGCAATAAACAGGTGGGTAATCTTATAACAGGCTGTCTTTCAAGTCCATATTATACAGATGAGCAAAAGTGCTGGGGTAAAACAGCAGAAATTCTGTTTCTACTGAAGCTGCAGACATTTATACCTGCACAGAACTGGATGTAGACGTTGGCAGATAAAGTAGGTACATGTGGGCATTTTATTAAAAAAAATAGAGTCTAAATCATGCTCCACTCAAACTGTGCCCCAGGAACAAGGTTTAAAAAAGGTTTGGACCAGTTCCTAAAAGAAAAGTCCATAAGCCATTATTCAGAAACTTGGGGAAGTCCTTTGCTTATTCATGGGAAAGCAGCATAAAAATCTTTTTTTCTCATTTTTGATATTTTGCCAATTACTTGGACCTGGATTGGCCACTGTTGGAAACAGGATATTGGTCTGTCCCAGTATGGCAATACATATCCTCTTATGATTTTAACACACCTTCAAGGGGTCCTGTAAAATCTGCATTTCTATCACCACGCATATTTTTACATTCAGCTTTATAAAAGCCCCTTTAACCCCCGAATTCTAGAAATGGTGCTATAATTTGCCCCTGCTCCGGGCTCAGAATTTACTGATCCAGTAGTTTGGTTACTCTGTTTTCCTCTTCCTTTTTCTATTATTATGGTGTCTCATTTCTACGAGAGGCCACTGGAAAGTTCTCAGCCCAACCAAGAAGAGAATGAAGTGAAGCCATGAAACTTAGAAATTATTCTACACGTTTCTTGACACTTTTTGTTTCATTTCATATCATTGAAACGAAAAGTGTCAAGAAAGTGTGGAATACCTTGTTAAGTTTCATGGCTTCACTTCATTCTCTTCTTGGCTGGGCTGAGAACTTTTCAGCAGCCCCTCGTCTTCTATTTTAATTGATTTGTGCATCATCTTGTTACCCCACCCCCCAAGGAAAGACAATTCATCAAATACCAATAACATAAACACCCAGTTTGTACATGCAATTTACTTGAATAACGAGCCAATTAGTATCAATAATTGGACTCTAACAATTAATTATGCATGTCTAAATTTTATGTGTGGCCCTAAAAAAGGGAGTGTGGCCATGGAAGGGTCATGGGTCAATCAGGAGCATCCAAACATACAACTTGAAAATCTTAAGTTACTCAAATGCAATCTAAATGATGAAGAATCATAGAGAGTAAACTTGTGCAATATTATTTATTTATTTAAAAAAATTTAAATGCCGCCTATAAACAAAGCAGTTTCTATAAAACCTAACTTTTGGACTTCATATACCCAAGACACTAATTGAAATTTCTTTTGTGCCCTTACTGGGGTAGTGCATTCATCATTGGCCCATTTGTACAATATTTTCAAATTTGGCTAATGTACCAACTCATGTGTGCATCTGAAAGAAGAAAAAAGGAGGAAGCATTTAACTTTAGCCCGATGGTTACTCAACCTTTTCATGCCTTGGTTTCTTCAGGGGCTGTGCTACTTCCTCTATAGAAGTATTCCACTATGCAACATTGCAGCCAAATCTTTAGATTTCAATTTATTTTTTGAATCATACAAACTCCTGTTTCGTCGGTGTTAATTGGAATCAATTAAAAGCTATGCATGTCTAAATTTTACATGTGGTCTCCAAAAGGGAGTGTGGCCATGGAAGGGTCATGGGTCAATCAGGAGCATTCCTGTAATTTATGCATGTTGTTAATGAGTAATGGTCATGCCTCACCTAAAGTTAGGTGCAGCTCCTGGCGCCAAGTATTATTCTATAAATGACACCTAGTTTTGAGGACCATTTATAGCTGTGGTCTTCACTAGTTTTTAAGTCAGGGCCACTTTGGACCTACATGAGGATCAATGAAGGAGATCAGAACCCTGTTAAAAAAACAGACTTTATTATCCAACAGGATAGTAGGTTGCTGAGATCCTTTTCCTCTCTTATATACAAAGTCATTGACTTTTATTGAGAGACCGCTGAATATCTTCCCATGCAAGGCGGTGGTGACACTACTGACCAGTGTGTGCCAATGATATCTGTCCACCAGCCCACCTTCAAACTTTTTATTGAGGGCATTCTCAAGGAGGGAGGCATTTTAAAATGCATTCTCTTCATCGATTGAGAAATGCTTTGTCCTTCAAGCAATGGTAAATAAATTAGCTAATAAGTACCCAATCAAGTACTTCGCATAACAACCATCAAGGAGTACTTGAGAAAGGTTGAGGCTCACGGGAGATATAGACAATTGTATGCCAAACAATGAAAACTATTGAAACTAAATGATTAATTAATTAAATCGTGTGTGTATCCTCAGTGTGATTGCTATGCTATACCAACGACTGCCGAAGCAGAAGTCCAGGCTTTAATCAATTGGCAGGCTATTTTCCAAGCCATGCCCACACCATCATAGGCATACACGTGTGTATAGTGAAATAACACAAAAGTGCTCTCAAGTGAAATTTATATATATAAGACTATGGGCTCCTTTTACGAAGGCGCGTTAGGGCCTTAACGTGTGGAATGGCGCATGCTAAAATGCCACGCGTGCTAGCCGCTACTGCCTCCTCTTGAGCAGGCGGTAGTTTTTTGGCTATACGGTGCATGCGTTAAAAACGCTAATGCACTTTCGTAAAAGGAGCCCTATATCTCCAGTGAGCTTCAACCAAATAAATTGCTAAAATACGGAATCAAAAATTCAAAATAATAATATTACTTAGCTCAAAAATAGAGTCCTTAGTTCATCTCCATCAAATTTTTGAAAATTTCTTCTTTTTTGAAGAGATGCTCAGGTAAATCCCAACTGTGGAAGGAGGAGCACAGGGGGAGATAAATGAGAAGAAATATTGAGGGGCTACAGAGTAGATGCACTTGTAAGTCAGTAAGAGGAGTTTGAACTGTATGCAGAACGAATGGGGAGCCAACAAAGTGATTTGGGGAGAAGGGTAATGTGAGTGTGGTGGCTCTCATTGAATATGAGTTGTGCAGCAGAATTTTGAACAGACTGAAGGGGTGAGAGATGGCTGAGCGGAAGACCTGAGAGAAGTATGTTGCAGTAGTCTAAGCATGAGGTGACGAGAGTGGGATAAGGGTTTTGGTAGTGTGCTTGGAGAGGAGAGGTTGGATTTTGGTAATTATAGAGGAGGAAATGACAGATTTTAGCGGTTTGTTGGATCTGAGCAGAAAAGAGAGAGAGGAGTCAAAGATCCCCTCGAGGTTGCGAGCTGACGAGACAGGGAGGAGGAAAAGCAGATTTGTCTGTACTTTCCGTTTATTGCCAAGTCTTTACTGCAGCTGGAGGCTGGGGAATTCTAACACAGGAACAAATGGGTTGTCTGAAATGAAGTGCAGTATTTTCCCCATGGATGTTTGCGGTTGTCCGTGCTTTCTTCAATCCAGATACAGTCCTCCTCTCTACCACCTCCCATGGGAGGTCATTCTTACGCATCTCCCATCCTTGTCATAAAGAAGTTTTTCCTTGTATTACTCATGAGTCTATCCCTTTTCATTTTCATCCTATGCCCAGTTGTTCCAGATCTTTCTTTCAAATGAAGAGGTTTGCTTCCTGTGTATTTATGTTCTGGAGGTATTTAAATGTCTTTTACAATTTCAATTCCCGCCAAAAAACATTGATGCCCTAAGTGGGCCTGGACCCCCTCTCCCCACCCTCAACCCATCTTCTGTCTGGGAGGCAGGGGCAAGGTCCAATCACTCCTGTCTTGGACACTACTATTTTTTCAAGATAGCAGTACCTGACCCCAAGTGATATGTTGGAATGTACCACTAAGGGTCGGTGCCAGGTCAAAAGCGTGCCGGGACAAAGGCGCGCCCAGACAATTGAGCGCAGCGTGGAGGCGCGCGCCGCTCTAAATTACTGTTTTTAGGGCTCCGATGGGGAAGCGTGGGAGGGAACCCCCCCACTTTACTTAATAGACATTGCGCCGCATTGTGGGAACGTTGTGGGGGGTGTGGGGGGGTTGTAGGGAAAAAGTTTTTAGGGAAAAAGTTCAGTTTACAGTAAAATGTGGAGGGTTACAACCCCCCAAACCCTCCATAACGCCGGCGCGATGTCTATTAAGCAAACTGGGGGGGCTCCCCAACAAAACCCCCCGTCGGAGCCCCTAAAAACTGTAATTTTGTGCGGCGCGCGCCTCCGCGCTGCGCTCAATTGTCGGCGCGCGCTTTTGTCTTTCGCGCTGTTGTCTATGAACCCTAAGGGTCAGACTGCCAGTGAAGGAAACCCTTCTGTACTAGGCAGCCAGACCCTAGTGGGGGAAAAGGGGAATTGTTCTACCAGTGCGTGTATGTGTGTATGAGCTTTGTCATGAGGGGAGGGGACTTATTTTTCTGCTAGAGAAGGGGACCTTTCTCCAGTCTATTTGCTCCTTTCACGCTGATACGGTTAGCGCAGGGAAATTTGAGCTGTGGAACACAGCAAATTTCCCAGGGATGGTACTGACTTCAGCGTGGCTATGGGAATACAATTCATGCTCTACGTTTCATTCACTTAGTAAACTGGGCATTAAATTGGTTAGCTGGGTGTTACCATGCTGGTTTTAATGTGCGTTAGTCAACAGACCCCTTTCGTTTCGTTTCATTCACTTCCTTTCATTTATTTATATCCTGTCAATCTGAAAGGCTTGCACCTGGTGACTTTTATGTACTTAGCATTTTCTTCCAAGAGCCTTTTAGTACATCTAGCTCTTAATCTTTCAGAAATCATAGGAAAGGAACAGAGCTCTGCAGCTTTCAGCTGGCTCGCAATGAATGGAAATAAGTTTTTCCATAAAATGATGTAGTGGTTTACAAATCAGATTTCTCCTTTCATTCCTTTTCTTTAAAAGCAATCAGATTTATGTGAGTTTAGAAATACTTAAAAAAAAAAAACCCTGTGATGTGTATAAAGGGTGTAAACTGAGCAAGTTTTCTATTCTGGTTAAGACACTAAGCAAAACAAATAAACTCGCCCTATGAACTTTTAGCCAGCATCATCAAGTCATGGCACAGGGGTTGGATCTACAGCCTCCGCACCATGGGGTTGTGGGTTCAAACCCCGCGCTGCTCCTTGTGACCCTGGGCAAGTCACTTAATCCTCCATAGTCCCAGGTACATTAAATAGATTGTGAGCCCACCGGGACAGATAGGGAAAATCCTTGAGTACCTGATTGTTAAAACCGCTTAGATAACCTTGATAGGCGGTATATAAAATCCTAATAAACTTGAAACTTGTTCTGTTAAACAAAAGTTTAAAACAACTACTTTATATTACCAACCGTACCTAAGAAGTTTACAAGTCTCTTTTGTAGCTTTAAGTGTACAACTTAATCTTGCATACTTTAATACGTGATGTCTCTTTGTTAGCTTGGTTAAGCTTTCCTTTCTAAATTGTCCTTCATTTATTTTTTTTTTAAGCAGCAATTCAATATAATCGAGCAAAGCTAGCTACAACATATTCAAATTCTCCCTTGTATAATCTTATCGAGAAAATAAACTTTTGAAAAAAAGTTTTATTCTTCTAAAGTTGGCCTTTCGGAAGGTGCTATGTTGCCAAATACCATCTGATCTGTTGTGGGGGTCCTAGTTGATAAGTCCCGGCTTTAGCCTATGACCTGCCATAACTTTACTCCTTGATCACTCTGGTGATGTATTATATCTATGTTATTTAAATTTTCTTCCATGCTGTACAACATTTATTATATTTCTATTATATGATGTTATTAGAGTGATGTTGAATATGTATAATTTTGATACTGTTTCATGTTAGTCCTATTACTAAGTTTCAATTTTCCATTTCCAGGTTTACCTCATTGATTGTATTTTAGGCTTTTGACCTAAATATATAAGCCACCTGTAAACCTGTAGGCTATTGAAATGGTTTACATTCAGATACAGTATGTATTTTTCTGTTCCTGAAGGGCTCACAGTTACAAAATAAGGATCCCTTTTACTAAGCCACAGTAGAGGTTTCTACCGTGGCCTGGAGCATAGCGCCGGAGCATTGGGCCACAGTAGAAACCTCTACCGCAGCTTTGTCAAAGGAGGGAGGGGTTTATAGAGTTAAAGTGTGATTTGGATATAAGAGTCCACTGCAATAACCGCCAGGCTACCCCTCTGCTCTGCAGTCGGTGACGTGGTAAGGGAGGGGGGGGGGGGCGTTGGAACCCATCCTCCTACATCTTTCATTTTCCCAGTGTGAGCAGCATCATGAACTTGCAGCCTGCATTGTTGTTGGCTCTCTTTTACATCAGTTCCGGGTCCCGCCCCTAGGATGTGATGTCAGAAGGAGAGCAGACACGATGCAGGCAGCAAGTTTGTGATGCTGCTCATGCCGGGGGTGGGGGGGGGGGAAGAGGTATGGGGGAAGGGAAGGGGGTATGTGAGCACGGCAGGGGGGGTTGGGAAGGAGTAGAGAAGAGGGCGGGGGAGGGGTGCCACTCACCTTCACTACTCCACTGTCTGCATGGATTATGTATGGTCAGCCATTCTTCTAAGAAAGCTGCAAGACATATATTCCTTGTCCCTGTTTTTTTTAATGTCATTCATATGTTGGCCATTCCTGTTCGTTAAATGGCTGTATATGAACATCCATCTCATGTATTTTCAAACAGGAATTCCTGATGCATTTCCTATTGGAAAATACTGTACATCTGAGATGGATGTCCATTGGGATGTTATGAGCTGAACATTAGAGAATGACACGGTGACAAAATTCATCATCGTTCCCATCCCCGCGGGAAACAATCCCATGCCGTTCTTTAGTGTCTATCTCAACTTCAGTCGTTCTACACCAGCATTCTTCAATGCAAGGTTTGAGGGTCAGTGATTGTGCCCATTCATACTCAGAGTCTTCTCTCTTTCCTTAAAGAATGACACGGGGATGGTTTCCCACGGTTATCAGCTGGGATGGGAACAGTGATGAATTTTGTCACCATGTCATTCTCTTCTGAACATTTAGTATCACAGTTCTATAAGTACCATCACAAGCATAATGTTTGATCCTCCGATTCAGCTTATTCTAACATTGCAGAGTCTTGAAATCTATCATGCTTGCTATTACTTTCATCCAAGACTTACTTATGTTCAGGTGTGACTTACCAACACTTCCTAGTGATCACAGAACTGTGAAATCCAGCAGTTAGAGATGTGTTAAAAGGTAATTTCATCTTTCAGAGGGAATTTTGTATGAATTTGGTATTATATGCCTTTTCCCCCCCCAAACATTTCCAATAAGATTGGAAAGAAAATATCAAAATTTACTGAAATATTTTGTTTCAGATTAATAGCTGGAGTTACTAATGTATAACATAGGGTAAGATTTGCTAGTAAACTCCAATACAGGCGGTATATTCAATGCCAATAAACATAAACTTAGTGGCAAATTTATGTTCTTTTTATTAAGCCGTGTTAGCGGCTTTAGCGCGCGTGACTTTTCATCACACGCTAACCCCTGTGCTAGCCAAAAAACTACCGCCTGCTCAAGAGGAGGCGGTAGCAGCTAGCGCGGCCGGTGGTTTAGCGTGCGCTATTACGTGCATTAAACCGCTAACGTGTTTTCGTAAAAGGAGCCCTTAGTACTCTTAATGCATGGAGGGGCATTCTCACTAGGATGTCTAAGTCTGAATTTGTACATTTTGGGAATGACGTCCAGAAATCCAGCAGAGAAAATGTCTAGACATTTTGGTCAATCTTTTTTGAATACAAAGACGTCCAAATGAAAAACGCACCATAACAAGCGATTGGGACAAACAGCCAGTATTCTTAGCGAATTGACAGAGGGGTACTCTAGGGGGTACTGCAGTGAACGTCACATTAAAAAGTCCCAGGTAGACATGCCACTATAACCTTCTTATTGTATGGAGAGCCCTCCAATTTCTACCCAAAACCTACTGTACCTACATAAAGATAACACTTGCAGGTATAAGGGCTACTGTATAGGTGGGTACAGTAAGTTTTTTTTGGGGGGGCGAGGGGGTTTGGAGGGATCACCATACAATATAAGCAGTTATAGTGTCATGTGTACCTGGGATTTTTTAATGTGATGTTCACTACTGTACCTCTGAAAATGCCCCTCTGCTTTGCTCTGCAGTGCTCAGGTGTGTGGCCATCTGAGACTAATACAGGCTGTAATGTAGTGTTTTTCTTCACATCTTTGGTTGGTGGGAGGAGATCGGTGACCACTGGGGGAGTAAGGGGAAGGTCACATCCTAGTTACACCGTTCCTCAAAAATCCATCGTTGGACCCTACCTGACCCTCCAATTATTTCCCCCTCTTCCTCCTTCCCTTCATATCCAAGCTATTTGAATGTGCTGTTCACCGCTGTTGTCTGAACTTTCTTTCGTCTTGAACTATTCTTGACCTGCTCCAATCGGGCTTTCACCTTCTCCATTCTATGGAAACTGTACTTGCTAAAGTCTCAAATGACCTGCTCCTGGCCAAATCCAAAGGCCCCATCCTCCTTGGTCTATCTGTGGTTTTCAACACTGTAGATCACAGCTCACTCATCGATATGCTGTCGTCGCTTGGATTCCAGGACTCTATTATCTCATGATTTTTTTCCTATCTTTCCTGTTGCACTTTTAGTGTATGCTCTGGATGAACCTCCTCTGTTGCCATTCTGCTACCAATCGGCATATTTCACAGCTCCATCTACACTTCCTCCCTTGGTGCTCTAATGTCCTACCTTGGCTTCCAGTATCATCTCTATGCTGATGACTCATAAATTTACCTCTCTATGTGCAAAATTTCTACAGGAATCCAGGCCTGAGTTTCAGCCTGCTTGCCTGACATTGCTACCTGGATGTCTCGTTGCCATCTAAAATTAAACATGGCCAAGACTGAACTCCTTATCTTTCCTGCTAAATCTGCCTCTCCCTCCATTCTCTGTTTCGGTGGATAACATGCTAATCCTCTCTGTCTCATCTCATCTCTTTCCTTCTCTTTGTATATCCAACAGACCGCCAAAACTCATCCCTTCTTTCTATATAACATTGCTAAAATCTGGACTTTCCTTTCTGAGCAACAAAACCAAAAGGAAGAGGGGTCCAACCTTGTCTGCAGTAAGAGAACCAATCAGGAACAAACAAAACAAAAACTGCAGATGTGTACAACGAAGTAGGCAAAATTTATTGTGACAACCAAATTATATATTAAAACCTTTTTACCAAACAAGGGACCCAACATGGTCCGTGTTTCGGACAACCTTCATCAGGGGTCCATGGTAGAAAAAGGAAAAACATGTGTCACAAAAAATGTTGAGAAATACACTAAAAACAAAACAAACAATGTGTAGCGCCGAGAGTCACTAAATAAAGTAGGAATCTCGCTGAAAGTTTCTTACTTTCAGCGAGATTCCTACTTTATTTAGTGACTCTCGGCGCTACACATTGTTTGTTTGGTTTTAGTGTATTTCTCAACATTTTTTGTGACACATGTTTTTTTCTTTTTTCTACCATGGACCCCTGATGAAGGTTGTCCGAAACACGGACCGTGTTGGGTCCCTTGTTTGGTAAAAAGATTTTAATATATAATTTGGTTGTCACAATAAATTTTGCCTACTTCGTTGTACACTTTCCTTTCTGAGCACACTGCCAAGAATCTCATCCCTGCTCTCGTTACCTCTCGCCTAGATTACTGCAACTTGCTTCTTGCAGGTCTTCTGCTAAGCCATCTTTCTCTTCTTCAATCTGTTCAGAATTCTGCTGCAGGCCTTGTATTCCGCCAGTGTCATTATGCTTACGTTACTCCTCTCCTCAAGTTGCTTCATTGCTTCCCTGTCCACTACCACATACAGTTCAAACTCCTCTTAATTAACCTACAAGTGTATTCACTCTGCAGCTCCTCAATATCTCTCCTCTCTCATCTTTCCCTATACTCCGCTCTGCAAACTCCGTTCATCGGGCAAGTCTCTCTTGTCTGTACCCGTCTCCTCTACTGCCATCTCTCAACTGTCCCTTCTGTCTTGCAGAACTGTGTGCCTGGAACAACCTGCCTGACCCGATACGTCAGGCTCTGTCTCTGGCAGTATTCAAATCCAGACTGAAACCCACTTATTTGAAGCTGTGTTTAGGTCCTAACCCCTACCAACTGGCAAACCACCTTATTTGTTTGTCATTCCCTCTGTAGTCCTCGGCCCTCTCCACCTCTTCATCCCTTTGTATTTCCCTACTTGAGCAGCAGATATTGATTCACCATTTTTTGTCCAATGTGTCTGTCATCACTTTGATTGTAAGCTCTTTCAAGCAGGGATAGTTTCAGGCATGTTTAATGTATAGTGCTGCACGCGTCCAGTAGCACTATAGAAATAATAATTAGTAATAAATAATAGTTGGCTACCTATTAAGATGTTCCTTTGTATCATATTGTAAGCCGGTTCCTGTCTGAGAGACTCACTTTTAAATATAGCCAAGGGTTTCTCTCTGCGGGCAGGAAACAGATGGACATTTAAAATAAACCTTCACCAAAAAAAAAATAACAGGTGAAAACCAAAATAAATATTAAAAGAATAGTTTATTTGTTATCAATACTTGTCCCAAAATTTTCCTCACTAATTTCCGCAGACAGGATTTTTCAGCAGCAAAACAAATGAGTATCCAGTCCTTTAATTTCTCCATTGGGACCCGTTGGATACCTTTCTTCCTCTTCTGGCCTGGAACAGCTTCTTCCATGATACCTACTCCATAGCTAAAAAAACAAACAAACAACTAAAGGAAGCAAATCCCTATATCCCTATTGGTAAAAAAACCCAGTAAACACTGTGGCCACTAGCTACCCAAACAAATCAAAGAATAATTGAAATTTCACTATTTCTAATCCCACCCACTTTCTATTGAACCAAGGTCTAATTAAAGATCAATACAATTCCTTTACAGGATCTATAAATATCCAATATCCAATAAATCAAGTGAACCAAAATAAACTTTAGTCTGCAACTAGAAGAAGAAAGAAGATCAAAGGACAAAACCGAGACCAAAGAAAGAAGGAAGAAACCATAAAGGGGGACATCATAGATATCAGAGCTGGACCTTGGTGAGATCATTCTGATTAGGGAATCACATGTATTAGCATGAGTTTATATTTGGGATGGTCACTGATAGGAATATAGTTAGTCACATCTTTTCACAGAGAGTCACAGAGTCAATTCAAGGTACTGAAGAGGATAGACATAGTAGATAAGGGCAGGTAAGGAGAACGAGAGGGCACTCTCTAAAGTTGAAAGGGGATAGATTCCATACAAACGTAAGGAAGTTCTTCTTCACCCAGAGAGTGGTGGAAAACTGGAACGTTCTTCCGGAGTCTGTCATAGGGCAAAATACCCTCCAGGGATTCAAGACAAAGTTAGACAAGTTCCTGCTGAACAAGGACGTACGCTGGTAGGGTTAGTCTCAGTTAGGGCGCTGGTCTTTGACCAGAGGACCGCCACGTGAGTGGACTGCTGGGCATAATGGACCACTGGTCTGACCCAGTAGTGGCAATTCTTATGTTCCTATGTTCAATGTTCTAATAATCCCAGGCTGAGAATCACATATCTCCAAACAATAAGGTAAATCATTTTTAAAAGTTATTTTAGGTAGTATAAAGAAATAAAACAAAAACCAAAGGAAATAAGGTGATACCTTTTCTATTGAACTAACTCAATATGATGAGTTTTCGAAGGTAACCCTTCTTCAGATCAGAAATAAGCAAATGTTGACAAATATCAGTATATACTGTATAAGGAAAACATGAAAGCATTTCAGAGATAGGAAGAGGGAGGGGTGGGTGTGCAGGCGGAGACAGAATGCTGGCAGAGCAATTTTAAATGTCTTTATAGTATGAAAGAAAGCCCAGATCTCTGTTAAGTCCTGTCTGGTAGATGTCAAAATACCTTATTATTTTGATTTCAAAGGTTTTACATTTTTGGATTGTCTTAAAGTTCCCTTTTAGTATTCTCACCATAAAATCATTGGTGCAGTGGTCAATTTTTCCAAAGTGTTGTCATACAGAGGTGACATCCTGTTTAATTCTGTTCTTAAACAGGAAGGAAGTGAGCTCCATTCTGGGAACCAAAATATGAAAAGGCAGTATGTCTAATAATAACAGAATGGTGATAGGTAAGGGAGGTAAGATTAATTGATTTATATTAAGAATGTGTAGGGCAATTGAAATAGTACAGGATAAGACAGTCTGAGAGGTAAAAGGGAGTCCCAGAATGTAAAGTTATGAATTAGACAAAATTTTAAAAAACCAGGGTTTGGAGGAAAAACACTAATTAGAATAATACAATGCTCTCCATTTAAACTAATTGCAAAATTCCCACCGAAAATCTACTAAAGATGAAAGAAAAAGTCTTAGGTCCCAGGTAAGCATGTGCATTAAGCTCTACCTATTCCAATATCTTCGGCATAAAAACTTTCATCTTATCAAAAAGCATAGGACAGGAAAGTAGGAAAACCACACAAAAAAATCAGTGACTCAGCACTGGTCCTTTCTATTACATCTGAACCTCTGTGATTACTGGACAGGTTGTTCTGTGGTTCTACCGTCACTCCATGCTCACGAATCTCCATCCATCCATTCCTCCCTCCCTTCTCTGACATCCATCACTCCCTGCCTCCCCCCACCCTATGTTACAACTACCCCATGCCCTACCTTAACATACCTAGTGTTCTTGTGGCCTCTTTGGGGGCAGAAAAGAACCATACTCTTTCCTGCTGCTGCCATAGCTGCTCCAAAGATTTTCAAGATGGCTGCCTAGACTTCGTGTGGCAGCCTCACGAAGTCATGCGAGGCTGCTGCATGAATTTGTGGCAGCCATCTTGAAATTCATTGGAGCTGCTACAGCGGTGGCTATAGTGGCAGCAGGGGCAGTAAAGAGTTGGGTTCTATTCTGCCCCCGAAGAGGTCACTAGGCCACCAGGTATTTTAAATATTCCCATTGCCACCATTACCACGGCAGCAGTTCCCATTCCAGTGGCACTACCGCTACAGTGTTAATACCGGGCAAGTTGGTCTAGGTCCTTCCCCCATGGTAACCTCAGAATTACCATGGTAACAATTACCATGTCACTTTCTACTGCCCAGTGTGCAGCGGTGCCCAAAAAGGCAAACAGGATGCTAGGATTTATTAGGAAAGAGATGGTAAATAATACAAAGAACATTATAATGCCTCTGTATCGCTCTATGGTGCAACTTCACCTTGAATAATGCATTCAGTTCTGGCCACCATATCTCAAAATGATATAGCAGAATTAGAAAAGGTCCAAAGAAGAGCAACTTAAATGATAAAGAGAATGGAACGCCTCTCATATGAGGAAAGTCTAAAGAGGTTAGGGCTCTTTAGCTTGGAATACAGAAGGCTGAAGGGAGATATGATTGAGGTCTACAAAATAGGTCCTGAATAGTGTAGAACGGGTAAAAGTAAATCAGTTTTTTAACTCTTTCCAACATTACAAAAATTCACTGAATATTCATTCAATAGTTAAGTTCTGGAACTCGTTATCAGAAGATATGGTAGTGGTTAGCATATCTGGGTTTCAAAAATGTTTGGATAAATTCCTGGAGGAAAAGTTCACAGACTGCTATTGAGATATATATAGGGAAGCCACTGCTTGTCAACACATGCCTCAATCATGAAAAAATGGGAGCAAAATAAAAAAAAGATATCAGAAAACCATAACACAGCACATATGGCGCCAGTTGTGATCTGTGAAGTGGAATGAGAGCCCGAGGAGTATGGTGGGTCTGGAAAGTATGAATGTGATGCAGTGGAATGGATACCCCTAATGCAGCGAATGAAGCGAAACGGAGGGTTTCCTGTTGATTTTAAAGTGTTTGAGACTTGTGTAGATGAGGACAGAGCTTGCAGGAATGGGGCAAGGGCAGGAAAAGAACTCACTGGGACAGGATGGGAAAACGAGTTCTCGTGGGGATGGGGAAAAATTTGTCCCTGTGTCATTCTCTAGTCTCAAGTTCTGGTGTTTTAGATCAGGATCTGCTAACATAGGCTGTTCTTAAATACATAGAGAAATGGACATTTATGCACTGGTTACATATGGCTTCAACGCCATTTTAGAACTATATGAGGGGCTGCTAAGTTCTTAGCCCAATCAAGAAACTTCCTAGGTTCTGAGCATTATTGTGCCACTGTAGTTGAAAAGAGTTATATTTTGTTAAGCGCCAATTTTCAGAAACGAAATTCTCTGTTTTGACATTATTTCAGATCATTGATTGAACCATATCTACATCATTCTCTTCTTGGTTAGGCTGAGAACTTTTTAGCACCCCATCAGAAAGATCTTGAAAGAGTAAAGACACCGAGATGACCAGCATTTAACTAAAAGGGGGATACTCCTTGAATGGGCAAAACGTGATATCATGTCAGACACCCCTCCCCCAGCTAGATTGTTAAACATTAAAAGTTGAGTATTATATTCAATTTATTTTCTGAATCTCAACAATGAAGTAATGAATGGAGTAAATTTAGATGTTACACACAAATTTGAAGATTGAAGGACTTATGAAGAGATAGGTTTACCGAAGCTCAGTTTGAACGAATGAAAGTTCCTCTGAGGGTAGCCACCGAAGTCCCTTGATAAATCTTTTCAGTTTTTGTGAGTAGTAGGGATATTGGGTGATAACAAAAAAGTGTTTTTGCCTCTAATACTATAAAAATCAGGTGAAAGTGTGCCTGGGTAATTGTGACTCTGCTATAAGTCGCATGCATTCCTAGGTGGAATGCCAACAACATGCTCCTCCCACTGGTACAACTCATTTGCTGTTATATACCATTCAAATTGGATGACAATTTTTTTTAGAATAGTGCCTAGTATTTATGCTCGTAAATACCTATTTGTGGCCTCATTCTCACACTTAAGTACACCTATTCTATACATTAGTACATGCAATTGATTCCTATATTTAAGAGCCCTTTATGGTACTACCCTTTTTATTTTTTAGGCCTCTCCAAAAGTTACCCAGACCATGTCTCCTTGCTATATGAATTTTTTTGGTTTTGTGTTTTTTTGTTTGTTTGTTTTTTGGGGGTAGGGCAGGAATTCTATAAATGGTGCTTAGGTTAGGTGCTGCTAGAAACATAGAAACATAGAGTATGACGGCAGAAAAGGGCTGTCGGCCCAACATGTCTGCCCACTCAAAAGAACCCTCCCCTTAAAGGAACCCTCCCCTTAAAAGAGCACTCCCTCTAAGCAAATCCCCTGAGTTAACCCACATGTTTATCCCATTGTTTCTTGAAGTCGGGCACGTTGCTGGCCTCAACTACCTGATGTGGAAGGCCATTCCAATGATCGACCACGCTTTCGGTGAAGAAGTACTTCCTGATGTTACCCTGAAATCTCCCACCCTTGAGTTTGAGCGGATGCCCTCTTGTTGCCATAGGACCCGTAAGAAAAAGGATATCTTCCTCCACCTCAGTACGGCCTGTAAGATATTTGAACGTCTCTATCATGTCTCCCCTCTCTCTGCGTTCTTCGAGAGAATATAACTGTAGCCTGCTAGGTGCCCGTATCAGCGATTCCTAGCAGCACCTAGCTGAAACCTTCACTCAACTTAATTTATTAAATTACTGTAATTGGCATGGCAATTGATCACACCATTAAAAACTAATTAAAAAATGATTTCAGTTGCATGCGGAATTTAGCACAACGCCTAGTGATGCCAAACTCGTAGCGCCTACTGGTGCCTAACAACGCCTACCTCAAAAGTGGGCATGGTTAGGGGCAGAGAATAGCATAACATAACAATTTACTTGTATACCGTGGCTACCTCTCAGTCCAGTGCGGTTAACAAAGTGATAAGTTGTTGTATATTCACAGTGAATTATAATCTCAGGTTAAAAAAAAATAAATGTACCAAATAAATATGTTTTTTTTTTTTTAAAAATATAATATTTCTTTATTGAGCAAGTCGACAACATACAAGGCAATACAAAAGAATATACACAACCACAGGTCCAATACAGTCGCCCCCATCATAATGGCAAGTAAGAAAAGTCATAAAGCCAAGCATAAAAACTGGCAAAGAAAAGATACATGCTCAATACTAAATTTTTTTGTGGTAAGCAAATGAGAACTCCCAGGACCCAAACCCCCCCCCAAGAGAGCAAAGGGACCCAAACCAGAACAGCAGGGAAAAAACCATAAACCCAACAACCTCCCTACCCACCCCAACCCCCCCAACCCATGCGATGTAGTGTAGCTCAGATCTCAGGGTAATAAACAAAGAGACCAAGAAAGGAAGCAATAAAAATAATGCAAGAAGAAAAGGAAAGCAAGAGAAGGGAGCCTACTAACAATTAAGCAACAAACTACGTTCCCGGTGGGGAAGAGAAAGCCAGAACCCCTCCCAGACATCCTGAAACCGGGTCCAAAGGCGCTCATCATGCATCCCCGCCGCCCTCCGCTCTAGTAGAGCCAGGTCATAAAGAGACATATGCCACAAAGAGAAGGAGGGAGCACGCGACAAATGCCAAAAGACCAAAATGGCCCGGTTTGCCAAGAGAAGAGCCTTAAAGACAAACAGTCTCTGCCCCTCAAGGATGCAGGAGAGGGCATCCCCTCCGTAAAAAAGAGCTAAAGAGGGAATACATAGAGGCAACGAAGGGATCAAGGATAGCATAAAAGTCCATACCCGCTGCCAGAAAGTCTGAGTCACAGAGCAAGCCCAAAACATATGCCCCAAGGTGGCAGATGCTAGGGAACATTTGGGGCAACCATCATCCTCTGCAAAGCCCGCTCTGTAAGCTCGCTGTGGGGAAATAAACGCTCTGTGCAAAAACTTATACTCCTGCTCCCTATGGAGCATATTAACAGAGAGAGAACGCAGCAGAACAAAGCATTGAGAAATCAAAGGAGAGGAGATAGGGGAACCCAAGTCGGCACTCCACGCCCCCGCCAACCATTCGACCCTCCCAAACGTCGGGGAAATAGACAGCTCACAAACATAGTAGCGAAGACGCGGAGCCGGATCCTCCCACAAAGCCAAGCTCTGACCAAGAGCTTTTGCCACCGAGACGTGCAGATGAGTCCTTCCCAGACTCAAAACATAATGGCGAAGTTGTAAATAGCCAAAAGTATCTATCCGATCCAATCCATATAAAGACGCCAAAGCAGCTGGTGGTAAGAGAGTCCCCCCCTCAGTGAGAGCATCCCCCATTCTACGAATCCCACGGGCGTGCCATAGATGGAACACCCGATTGTCAGTGCCTGGACTAAATTGTAAATTCCCCACAAGGGGCAACATGGGAGAGATATTATAATTAATACCCAAATGGCGGCACAGCTGTTTCCACAGGAGTCTCATATAAGACCATACTACATGCTCCCGCGTGCCAGAGTCCAGCTGCGCAGAGGAAGCATGCAACAGAAATAGACCAGACAGGGGGTAAAGGAAGTCTCGGTCCACCGGAACATCAAGAAAGAGGAACTCTCCAGGCACCAGTCACGAATCAGCCGCATACCACACGCTAGATTGTACGCTTGGAGATCCAATAATCCAAAGCCCCCCTGCTCCACCGGTAACATCAATGTACTAAGAGACAACCGCGGTCTCCTTCCTTTCCACAAGAAGTTCCGCAAAGCAGCATACAGCGCCTCCAGGTCCCTACGTCGGAGCCAAATGGGCAAAGTCTGAAGCATATAAAGCCATCGGGGCACAATCATCATATTATACAAAAAGATGCGGCCCGCAAGAGAAACCGGCAAAGCACCCCAGAGGCGTAGGCTCTCAACAGAGGTCCGAAGCAAGGGTCGTACATTGAGCTCATAGAGGCGGTCCAGGGAGGACGGAATCCAAACACCCAAATATTTCACCTGTTGAGAGGCCTCCTTCAGTGGAAAGTCAGACCACAAATGAGAGACACTCAGGTGAAGCGGCAACGCCTCCGACTTGGATACATTAAGTTTAAGCCCCGAAATCTCCCCAAACTGCCGAAACAGGTCCAATAAGATCGGGAGGCCGGAAACTGGATCAGTTAATAGGACCATGATGTCATCTGCAAAGGCCATACAGCGCAGGGACGAAGTGCCTACCTCCACTCCAACAAGCGCAGGATAGGTACGGATACAGAGTAATAAAGGTTCCAAGAATAGGATATAAAGCAGGGGAGACAAAGGGCATCCCTGTCGCGTACCCCGTCTTAAAGAAAAAACCTGCGATGCAACCCCGTTAACCAGTACCGCAGCCTCGGGGCGGGAATATAGGGCACGGAGGGCCCCCCATAAAGAACCCAGCCATTCCATACCGATGCAAAAGTGGAAAGAGAAAAGCCCATTCCACCCTGTCAAAGGCCTTTTCTGAGTCAAAGCTAATGGCCAATGCGGGCTGGCGCCGAGAGGCGCAATGAGCCAGAGCAAGCAGAAGCTTCCGAACATTGTGTCCTGCCTGGTGACCCTTCACAAAGCCCACCTGATCCTTCCCCACCAAAAAAGGAACGAGCGGGGCCAGTCTGTTAGCAAGAACCCGGGCTAGAATCTTGAGATCAACGTTAATAAGCGAAATAGGCCTGTACGATTCCACCAACAGGGGGTCCTTGCCCGGTTTAGGTAACACCGTAATCATCGCTTGATTAGAACCAGAAGGAAAATGACCCTTAGCCACAGCCGTCTCAAAATACCTACTTAGCGGGTCCGCCACAAATCCCTGAAGAAGGCGATAAAACTCCCCACTAAACCCATCCGGCCCCGGAGATTTACAAAGAGGTAAGTGTTTTATAACCCCCAGCACCTCTTCCATAGTAATAGGGGAGGCTAATATCTCGCCGTCCGCTTCCGAGAGCCGAGGCAAGGACAACTGGTCTATATATGCTTGAATCCGAGAGTCTCGGTCCACCACCTCCGCCGAATATAGCGAGCTATAAAAAGCTACAAAAAGTTGTTCCATCTGAGACTGGTCTGTTACCAACCGCCCCCTACCATCCCGTAATGAAGTAATCACGGCGGAACCCTGCCTGGATTTAGTCAGCTGTGCCAACATTCTACCCGGCCGGTTACCAAAACGATGCAATCGAAATTTATAATAAAAAAGAGACTTGTGGGCCCTCTCATGGAGCAGGGCATGGAGTGCCGACTGCGCCACCTGAAAATCATGCTTGTGGACCAGAGTGGGGGAACTGATGGCCAAACGTCTACTGTCCCTCACCCGACGCTCAAGGACTAAAATTTTTTCCGCCAATACTTTCTTACGGCGGGCACTATAGGCTATCACAGCCCCACGGAGTACCACCTTAGCGGCCTCCCAAAAAAGACTGCCCTCGCCCACATGCACCCCATTGAACTCAACATAGTCTCTCCACTGCTGTTCCAAATATAGCTTGAAATCCAGATCCGAGTATAGGGCCACCGGGAAACGCCACCGCCCACCGCCTCCCGGAGATCCAGTCGCCAAACCGATATCCATCCAAACTAAGGTATGGTCGGAAATGACCAAAGCACCAATCTCAGCCCCATGCACCGCAGAAAAGGAGGAGCGGGATAAAAAATAAAATCAATTCTAGAGGAAGAATTATGTACCTTGGAAGTATGGGTAAAATCTCTCTCCCCAGGGTGAAGCGTTCTCCAAACATCAACCACCTCTAGGGCATCCAACCAAGCCTGAAGCCCATTATCCGACCTCCCCGAAGAGGGAGAGGACCCTCTAGAGGAATCCAGAACAGGATCCAATATAGAGTTAAAATCCCCTAAAAAGATTTTCTGGGCATCATGTATCTGGGGCAGAGACATTAAAACCCCCAGGAGTTTCTTATAAAATGACCTCTGGGCAGTATTAGGGGCATACACGGATGTCATAATAACCGGGCGCTGACACAAGGTACCTTGAACAATAACATAGTGACCCTCCAGATCGGACAAGACTCCGGATTCCGTAAACGGAACTGCTTTATGTAATAACAACGCCACCCCAGCCTTAGCCTTAGGAGAGGACGCAGAATAACAACGCCCCACCCAAGATTGTTTCAATTTACCATGTTCATTTTCATTCAGCTTAGTCTCCTGCAGCCCCACTATGTCCGCCTGATGGCGAGCTAGGCATTGCAAGATCTTCGTACGCTTTATAGGGGAGTTAATGCACGAAACATTCCACGTTACACACCGGTAACCCCTTTTAGCAGGCACACAGAAAAGAAGAACCAAACATACTAAAAGAAAAAGAAACCAAAAATCCACTGCCGAGGGTCCCAGCCCTCCCCCCAGCAGTCCAGCATCCACAGCACACCCCTACAGCTCATACTCACATCCGCACAGGCCAGGAACCACCCCCTACCCCCCTGTACCCCCCCATCCCACTCACTCCCACCAATCCCCCCCACCCATCCCCAACCACCAGAAACCACCACACCAACAGAGGGACACCAAAAGGCCCAGGCCCCCCTCCCGGCCCTTGAAAGCAGAATCCCAGCAAAGTCATGAAACAGAACAAACAAAGATCAAAACAGATAACCAAACATATTGGCAGGTCATTGCCCCATCCCGGTCTAGGACAACATACAGCTAGGTATGCCACTGAGCCCATGTAAGATTCAAAATGATCAAGAAGATAACTAGGTATACGACCATTACGTATCTTGAAACAGATACAGCCAAATTTGAACAATATTCTTGCCTCTATTGGTAACCAAAGGAATATACGATAATATTTCATCACATGATAACATTTTTTCTAATTAAATATCAATCAGACTGTAGTATTCTGAATAATATGTGTCATAAGAACATAAGAATAGCCTTATTGGGTCAGACCAATGGTCCATCAAGCCCAGTAGCCCGTTCTCACGGTGGCCAATCCAGGTCACTAGTACCTGGCCAAAACCCAAGGAGTTGCAATATTCCATACTACCAATCCAGGGCAAGCAGTGGCTTCCCTCCTGTCTTTGTCAATAACAGACTATGAACTTTTCCTCCAGGAACTTGTCCAAACCTTTCTTAAAACCAGCTATGCTATCCGCTCTTACCATAACCTCTGGCAACGCGTTCCAGAGCTTATGGTGAAAAAAATTTCCTCCTATTGGTTTAAAAAGTATTTCCCTGTAACTTCATTGAGTGTCTCCTAGTCTTTGTAATTTTTGACAGAGTGAAAGATCGATCCACTTGTACCCATTCTACTCCACTCAGAATTTTGTAGACTTCAATCATATCTCCCCTCAACCATCCTTTTTCCAAGCTGAAGAGCCCTAACCATTTTAGTCTTTCCTCATACGAGAGGCGTTCTGTCCCCTTTATCATCTTGGTTGCTCTTCTTTGAACCTTTTCTAGCACCACTATATCTTTCTTGAGATAAGGAGACCAGAATTGAATGCAATACTCCAGATGAGGTCGCAATATGGAGCGATACAGGGGCATTATAATGTTTGGGCTTTTTTTTTTTTGCATAAAAATAATTGAACAATGTTACAATAGTCTAAAATAAGTGACTGTACCAAAAGCCTGAAAGAGAAAAAAAAAAATCAAAATATGGCCTTATTGTTTGAAGTTTCCCAAGAAAAAGTAGAATTTTCTGACAAGGGCATCAATATGAATGTCAAATGATAAATTTCGATCCAAGTTAATTCCTAGGAGATCTAGTTGAGTAATAGATAAAAGTGCCCCGTCCAGCCTTCTAAGGGATTGAATGTAGTGTCGTGCAGATACTCACCTGCTCATCCCGACAATATAAGTACTTTTTAAAAAAAATAATTTGAAGGCCAGCATATTAAGGGCTCCTTTTACTAAGGTGCGCTAGCGTTTTTAGCGCACGCAGGATATTACCGCGCGCTATGTGGCTAGAACTAACGCCAGCTCAATGCTGGCGTTAGCGTCTAGCACGTGGGGCAATGTAGTGCGCGCTATTCCGTGCGTTAATGCCCCAATGCAGCTTCGTAAAAGGAGCCCTAAGTGTTCAAGAATGTTGATCTTGCGATAAACTAGATCAGCAGCCAAAAATAACTAGCCTGTGAGTTTTAACAACACTTATGGTGCATCATTAATGACACAAAAAATAATGACTGCCTTCTTTGTTTGCTCTTGTTTTATTTTGGATGAGAAATGACATACAATAGAATAAAATAAAAATATCATTGGTGATTTCCATTGCATTTTAAATGACTTCAGATCCCTAGTTTATCCTAAAATTTCTAGTTATTACCAATGTTCCCTCTAATTTTTCATAGGCTGTGTGCGCAAAAAAATTAATCTGTGCGCATTTTAAAGAAAAACTAAATTTGTGTGCGCTATATTGCCAGAGGGCCCGGAGTTCAGTTATGGGCATTTATGGGCAGGTCTTTGAGTTTAGTCTGAATTAACAAAAACACAATGTAATTTTAGTTACACTTTATGTAACATAAAGTCTCATTTCAATAAACATAAATTATGTTTCATTGAAATGTTTCATTGAGCACTACCTATAAATAAGGTATCATTGTACTTTATACTTAAAATTTAGAAAATAACAGCAATTTAGTTTTCAAAGTTTTTCCCTGCGATCTTTCATATTTTTCCTGTCTGAATAAATTCTGTCAAGATCTGTTGAGCCTCCATCTTGAAGGTGACTCTTAACACGCATCAGCATTTCCAAATGCTCTAAATGTAAACGATTCCTTTGTTTAGTCTTCAAATTGTTCATTAGACTAAAACCACGCTCACAATCTGAACTAGATGCTAAGAATGTGGCATCAATGTCCATCAATTTTGCTAAATCTGCAAATTGATCATTCTGAAATGCAAATTTCGTCATATCTGGAAAGCTGTTTATCAGATTGCTTTTGATTTTTTCTGCAACAAGGAATTTAAAGTCATTGTATTGCTGAATAATAACACTTTCCTCCAGAAGAAATTGTTTATACTTTAAACAAAGAGATCTGATATGTCCATTTCCGAAGTCAAAGTCGCATTGTGATATTGCTGTACAGTCAAAAGCAGACCATTCCTCAACTTCATTTTCAGGAAATCTTTCACCCAGATGCAAACATAGGATGTTGATGAAGGTTAATATGGAATTAGTATCCACTGAAACTTTTTCTCCAGACCTCATCCTGTTGTCAAGAAGACTGTTGACTTTATCACTCCACTTAACCTTGTCGCCTAAGTATTGCATTCGAAGTTTGTTCAATTTACCCTGTGCAAGATGATAAGCTTCCAATGGTGTCAAACCACATTTTTGAAATGCCATGGTTAAGGAAGCCAGTTCTAATAAGACATCATTCAAAACTTCAAGTGTAATATGAAATTGTTCACTGTTCAGCTTCTTATAGCAGTACTTTGCAATAGGATCATTATCTCTGTCTTCTTCAAAATATTTTAACAGGGGATCATAATTTTGAATAATTGCTTTAAGTGCAAAGTGTCTAGATAACCAACACACTTCATTCAGAGGTCTGAAAGCAATTGATTCACATTCAGATGCATCTGCTATTTCTTGAAATTTGCATCGTTTAGTAGAAGACCGACAGAATACCATATACACAGTTCTCATTACAGTTTCTACTTCTTTCATCGATTTTACTTCTTTCCATGAATCAGAAAGTCCCAAATCTTCCCGATGTGCAACACAATGTTGTTGCACTAAATGTGGAATGTCTTTTCTCAGCTGTGCTGCAACACCATCTATTTTGCCCAACATAACAGAGGCACCATCAGAGGTGAACATAACAATTTTATTCAGGTCAAGTTCATGTTTCCTATAGAATTCCCTAATTGCTGTTGCTATTGATGTAGCATCACATGCTTCCAACTGTAGCATCCCACAAAATGATGTCCAATACTCATTTGAATTGACTGGCCGATACTTAAAGTAGAGTATTAAGTACTTGTTGTCAGAAATGTCTGTGCTTTCGTCAACAGTTAATGTATGATACGTTGCTAATTTAATGTCTGCCATAGGATCATCTTGCACGATGCCATTGACAATTCCAAGAAATTCAAACGCATAGTTTTTGCTTCTCCAGCTATCAGGTATACTAACATACTTTGCCATGTGCTCACTGATATCTTGAACAGAGAGCATTGAGATATTCATTTTAATGGCCAGCACAACACTGTCGACAATAACCTTAATTTCATCAGGACTGGAACGCTTCCGTTCATTACTAAATTGCCTGTTTTCTTTTTTGTTTGGGCTCTCAAGCAAAATGTTAACCAGTCCCCCTCTTAAATTTGGATTTTTACTTCTGAGTTTCCTAATACTGTCAGTATGAGATTTACTTGATAGATGGCGTTTCAGAAAGTCCAGTTTCCAAACATCATCCCATATTTTTCCAGTAGAGAATTTTCCAGTTGCTTTGGCATCTTGACAATAACAACACAGAACTCCATCGTCTTCGTCATAGGTAAATATTTCACAAAGTCGAACATGCATTGTATTTCGAGATTCCGGTGTCTCCGTTTCAACAATTTCTTCAAGCCATTCAGACCTAAAAGCTGTTGCAGCTCTCTTGCGTTTTACACTTTTCACCATGCGCGGTTTAGACATTTTAAGAGTTATATCTGGTTGCAATTTAATAAACGAATACAGTTATACAACCGCAGTACCACGCTGCACACTATGATTCCACGAAATAAACAATATGGTGGAACTTCAGGAAGTCAAAGAATCGGAAGTGTTTCATATCCTATGGTCCATAGGCTATGGCCCTATGGGGCACATGACGTGTCAAGTTCAACTGCCAAAGATAATGGAATCACGTGAATGACTTAAAATTTATATTATAGCGCTTCAATAAATGTGATAAATGGGAAATTGGAACAGCTGGTCTTCTGCACCATTTCATTTTAGTAGTGAAAATCATTTTAGGCAAAAATTTATTTTTTTGTGCGTAGTATTTTAATTTGTGTGCGTGGGTTCGGCAAGTTGTGTGCGCGCGCACAAGCGCATAGCTTAGAGGGTACATTGGTTATTACTGTTAAATTTATCATCACAATCTGCCGCACTGGCATAGTTATAGTTTCTTATTATTTCTTTTGTCTTTCTTTCTGGCAGCCCTAGGTGCTTATTGTTGAATCATTCAAGGGCATTTTTAACACATGCTGCTACGTCATACTTTTGCTATTTTATTACTGTTTTACAACTAAAGATGCTCTGTGCATATCGCTTGCCTTCTTGAGCTCTTATTATTTAGCTTCACCACCTGCTCCGGGAGGGATTCCATACATGCGTTGAACAACATACGCATTTCCTGATATTGCTTCAAAGTCTAGTTCCTTGTTCTAGCGATTCTTTCTATTTAAAATGTTTACTTGCTATGGAATTATTAATACCCTTAAAAGAAACCTCTGCAAGTAAGTAAACATTGTTTTCCTTTGGAAATCTGGTGACTTAAAGGTTGCATGAGAAGAGAGATGTAGGGCTTATTAATAAATTCTGAGGTTGGGAGCATAATATTCAATGGCACTTAACTGGAAAGTGCTGGCGAATATTATTTCTGACACTGTCGGACTATCTAGTTAGTGCCAGGGTAGGTGAGGGGCAGAGCCAGGAGTTATCTGGGTTCCGCTGATAATTACACATAATTAATTATCTAGCACTGAATATCGGTGGTACCTAGACAATTTTTGGGAGCCCCAAAGGTTAGGCTATTTATTGCTGGTGGCCAGATTTGGTCCAGAACTGAATATCTATGAGGGGTCACTGAAATATTCTCAGCCCAACCAAAAAGAGAATGATGAGGAACCATGATACTTACAAGTTATTCCATACTTTTCTTGACACTTTTCATTTCAATGATATGAAATAAAATGAAAAGTGTCAAGAAAAGTGTAAACCACCTAGAACTTTTGGTTATGGCGTTATAAAAGAATAAAGTTATTATTATTATTAAACAGCCAAGACAGACAAACGGGATGTCATGGATACAGTTAAGGGGAACGGTCAAGTCATACCAAGTCAGTATCAAGAGTAAAACAAATAGCAGGCCTTCACCACAAAGTACTCTAAGTTTCTGTTGGGCCCTGCCCCCTCTGATGCATACTTCCTGTTGCCATTGGGCTGGGACCCGGTAGAGGCACTGTTCTTTTCACTGTTAACACTGGCATAGTATGGGGGAGGGGTTTCAGGGAAGGTAGGTGCAACACAAGGGAGATGGGAGTAGCACAGGGTCTCATTACATAAAAATAACCTGTATTAATGGTAGTCCATGTTGATAATTCCCTCTTCCCATATATACAACTCAGCAGCCATATATTCAGGGTCACTGTACGTATATGAAAGATTTAATTGTTCTAGCACTGTTTAAAAAACGCTAACCACCGAGTTAAAATATTGACCCAAAAGGTTATAGAAAACATTGTCAAGTACTTTTATCACATGGTAATTTATAAGATCTTAACAAAGATCACTGTGTCCTATCTTTTTAATATATTTATTTTATGACCAGAAAACATAATAAAACCATTTACAGACAGGTTGCACTACAGTACATCAGCGGATGAAATTATCAAGCATCTAAATTTGTGCTTGTTCTCTTCCCAAAGTATTATTATTGCTGCAAGTCTAAACTTAGCACTTGCCTGACGCTCAAGAACATTATCAACATAGTAATTTTGTAGGGCTTTTTTTACTCTGCTTTTGCAATTTGTTTTAGCCTTGTCTGGCCTCTGACACCCACACTGGTGACAGTGAAGGCTGGCATTCGATCTCCAATGAAACACATAGGGGAAGAGCAATATTTTGTGCTGTAACCATATAGTATGAGCTGAGCTTAAATTAAGTATATTTCCAAAAACATCCTATACTGATGTTATCTTAACATGTGTTTGCTATAGATTAGGTTTTGGTTTTCTTCATTTGTGTTTATTAAATGGCAACAAAGGGTTTCATGGATCAGTAATCAAGCAAGTTTTTAGGGATGAAGGGTTGAGATTTTGGCTTTGGCGTTAAAAAGATCAGTGCGTGAGCTCTTACCACCATCTACTTTGTAGGTGATAAGGACTCATGTGCTAATCACACACTAATCGGTGCATCAGCATTTTTAAAAAAAAATTCTTTATTGATTTTCAAACTTTGACAGTGCAATACAAATATATTAAACATGAGCATTATACATAACGCACTTAAAATACACAAACTTAATACATTACCAATCCTTTTCTCTCTCCCTTCCTCACATAATTATTACACTGCACATGCATATATTATTGCAATATTATAGATAAATACCTTTAGCAATCCCAAATACCTTCCCCTCCTCCCCACTGGATGTGTAAGGAATCTGTAAAAAGGGAGATGCCTGACATTCATTGCAATTCAACATATGCTTTCAATGGGCTCCCCACCTTATTGAATATAATACTAGACCCCAAACGCTCCGCATTCATTCTCTCATATTTATACGTGGAACAAAATGTGTAATTCAGTCTGTCGTAACTCTTCCAGTTACGTGGAATCATCTGGATGGCGATTCCGGTCATAATCAAGAAGAGACGGCTTTTATATCTATCTACTCACTGGTAGCGTAGAAATATCCACTCTCCATTCCCCCGTCCCCCAGACAAATCTCCCAGAATGAAACAATAAAGAATGTTTTTTAGCACGTGATGTTCATATCTAGAGAGCAAAATTACCATGGGACATCTCTTGTGCGCAGGGTCACAAGAAGCTGTCATGGGAATTGAAAGACAGGATATGTTGTTAGAACTGGGTTTATAGACAGCGATAAGAGGGTCAAACTTGATAGGTAATTTTGAAGTCTGTCAAGTTGTATGTATGTTTTATTGTAAGCTGCTTAGGCTTTTTTTTTTTAAAGGATAATAAATAGAATAAATAAATGAACCCTCAGGCCCCCAGGTTCTCAGCCTAATCACTAACCTTTAGGCTACTCCTCCAGGGAATGATTACAGAATGATAATGAACTTTGCTTTGTATTAGCTGCATGGCAGTCCTCTAAGAAATTTCCAGGAAATGTGCTGAGGATTTATTGTTGAGGATTTGTACCTAACTTTTGTATTTAATATGCGTTGGGTGCAAAACCTTGGCATAATTCAGTAATTAGGAGCCTCGGAACACAAAAGTGAGAGTACCGTGTTATTCTTTGAAAAGTAAAATAAGAACATAAGACAAGTTTCAAGTTTATTAGGTTTTTATATACCGCCTAGCAAGGTTATCTAAGCGGTTTACAATCAGGTCCCATACTGGGACAGACTGAAGGTTCATCAAACCCAGTATCCTATTTCCAACCGTGGCCAACCCAGGTCCCAAGTACCTAGCTAGATCCAAAGTAGTACAATTGATTTTATGCTGCTTATCCTAGGAATAAGCAATGGATTTCCCCAAAGCCATCTCGATAATGTCTCTTTTAGGAAACTACCCCAAACTTTTTAAAACCCTGCTTAGCTAACTGATTTCACCACATTTGATTACTCTGGTTTTCTGAAGAAAAGACAGAAGTAACTCAAACTTTATAAGGTCCTAAATGTTTATGAATGAAAGCTTTTGGTGTTACTAAGCTTCTTATTATGGAAAAGCAGTCTCAAACTCAAACCCTTTGCAGGGCCACATTTTGGATTTGTAGGTACTTGGAGAGCCGCAGCAAAAATAGGTGAATGTCTTATTAAAGAAATGACAACTTTGCATGAGGTAAAACTTGTTATAGTAGCTATAACGAGTTTTACTTCATGCAAAGTTGTCATATAGTTGTAATATAGTTTATAAATCTTTCCTTAATTGCTTCTGATAATTTCAGCTATACACAGTTGAAAGCAGTGCAACATGCAGAAAATGAAAAACTATCAAAGTATCAACTCCAAGAGACAAGATTTTGGACCAACTATTTTGAGGCCCTCAGTATTATCAAGAATGATTCTTTATGGAAAACTTGTGCCTTAAGTGTCCGGTGGTCACATCTGCAACCGCCTTCAGCTCTTACCTCCTCCAGCACCGACATACGCACAAGCTGCACTGCCTCCAATGGTTACCTTACGTTCTGCTGTAACATCACGCAAGTGCTTTCCTGTGTTTGCATGCGATTGGACTCCACCTCACAATCGCGTACAGATGCAGGAAAGCGCTTGCGTGAGGCTACAGCAACCGCTGTACGCGACCGCCTGACACTTAAGGCACAAGTTTTCCATAAAGAATCATTCTTGATAATAGAGAGGGCCTCAAAATAGTACCTGGTGGGCCGCAGGCAGCCCATGGGTCGAACGTTTGAGACCATTAGTATATCTGATTTTAGCACCGGCAGCAACGGTAATTGCTCCGACGTTCATATGAGTGTCATAGCAGTTACCGCCACTGCCAGTGCTAAAACCCACGCTATGCATTAGTAAAGGAGGGGGGGGGGGGGTTGTTTTTAGCAGTCTCTTAAAAGTGTCACAGTCAGTACATAGTCTTAGATGACCAGGAAGGGCATTCCACAAATTCAAACCGCAATCGAAAACATTTGTTGCTTTCATCGCCGCATAATGTACTCCCTGTTCCCTAGTTACATAGTAACATAGTAAATGACAGCAGATAAAGACCCGAATGGTCCATCCAGTCTGCCCAACCTGATTCAATTAAAAATTTTTTAAATTTTTTCTTCTTAGCTATTTCTGGGCATTCATCCAAAGCTCTACCCGGTACTGTGCTTGGGTTCCAACTGCCGAAATCTCTGTCAAAACCTACTCCAGCCCATCTACACCCTCCCAGCCATTGAAGCCCTCTCCAGCCCATCCTCCCCCAAATGGCCATATACAGGCACAGACCGTGCAAGTCTGCCCAGTACTGGCCTTAGTTCAATATGTTACTTTCATTCCTCCCTCTGACCTCAATGCCCTTCTTGGTCGACAGCACTTGAAAACAAATAGGGGCCAGTCTATACAAAACTTGGTGCACTATAGACATTACTTTATAATGCATTCTTTGTTTCAGAGGTAGCCAGTGTAGTTGTTCCAAAACAGGAGTAACATGTGTCATCCTTGGGATGCCAGTGATCAGCCTAGTGGCCGAGTTCATCAACAACTGCAGTGCCTCATATGTTGTTTTTGTCAAGCCCAGATAAAGTGAGTTACAATAGTCCAATTTTGGCAAAATTAAACCTTGCACAACTGACCTGAAATCTTAAGATGTTAACATCGGTTTCATAGAAACGTGATGGCAGATAAAGGCCAAATGGCCCATCTAGTCTGCTCATCCGCAGTAACCATTATCTCTTTCTCTCTCCGAGAGATCCCATGTGCCTATCCCATGTCCTCTTGAATTCAGACACAGTCTCTGTCTCCACCACCTCTACCAGGAGACTGTTTCATGCATCTACCACCTTTTCTGTAAAAAAGAATTCCTTTGATTACTCTGGAACCTTTCACCTCTTAACTTCATCCTATGCCCTCTCATTCTAGAGCTTCCTTTCAAATGCAAGAGACTTGACTCATGCACATTTACATCACGTAGGTATTTAAATGTCTCAATTCTGGAGGCCGCATTACCGTAAGGATGTGCTGAGACTGGAATCGGTCCAGAGAATGGCCACCCGGATGGTCTCGGGACTCAAGGATCTCCCGTATGAGGAACGGCTGGATAAGTTGCAGCTGTACTCACTTGAGGAACGCAGAGAGAGGGGTGACATGATCGAGACATTCAAGTATCTCACGGGCCGCATCGAGGTGGAAGAAGATATCTTCTTTTTCAAGGGTCCCGCGGCAACAAGGGGGCATCTGTGGAAAATCAGGGGCGGGTAACTGCACGGGGATACCAGGAAATTCTTTTTCACTGAAAGGGTGATTGATCGCTGGAACAGTCTTCCACTTCAGGTTATTGAGGCCAGCAGCGTGCCTGATTTTAAGACCAAATGGGATAGACACGTGGGATTTATTCACAGAGAAAGGTAGGGGAGGGTCATTGGGGTGGGCAGACTAGATGGGCCGTGGCCCTTATCTGCCGTCTATTTCTATGTTTCTATGTTTATCATATCTCCCCTCTCCTGCCTTTCCTCCAAAGTATATAGATTGAGATCTTTAAGTCTGTCCCCATATGCCTTATGATGAAGACCATATACCATTTTAGTAGCCTTCCTCTGGACAAGTTTCAATCTATATAGGGTATGCAATTATGCATGCCCCCTCTCCCCCCCCCCACCGGATTGTTTTAAAAATTTGTTTTCCCATTGTTAATGTCGAGTCCACACAAATCCCCCAAGACTGAAGAATTCTCTGTGTACTTTTAGCTGGATTAATATAACCAGGGGTTAAAATGCTGAAATCTTAAAAGCAGGAAAATAGTTTATATTCTGATATGAAGGGTATGTTTGTGTACTGTCCCTTTAAGGGAAGACTAAAATCAGAAGAATGCCTTCATGGCTGTGTTTCAGCAGCATTAGCCTTTTTTTTATTTGGCTGCAGGGGTGTCCAGCAGTGTCCATGCAGCTTCACAATGAAATGATTCCCATAGAGCAGGGGTTCATGATCTAGTCCAGTGGTCTCAAACTCAAACCCTTTGCAGGGCCACATTTTGGATTTGTAGGTACTTGGAGGGCCTCAGAAAAAAACAGTTAATGTCTTATTAAAGAAATGACAATTTTGCATGAGGTAAAACTCTTTATAGTTTATAAATTTTTCCTTTTGGTTAAGTCTTAATAATAATATTGTTATTTATAGCTAAAGAGACATATGATCAAGAAACTGTTTTATTTTACTTTTGTGATTATGATAAACATACCGAGGGCCTCAAAATAGTACCTGGCGGGCCGCATGTGGCCCCCGGGCCGCGAGTTTGAGACCACTGATCTAGTCCATAGGGCAAACCTAGGGTTACCAGATGTCTGGATTTACCCAGACATGTCTGGAGTTTTGAAAAGCAGACTGCGTCGGGATGGGCATCTGCGCATGCTCAGTTGCAAAGCAGTGATGTCATGGCACACAACGTCATCGCATTGCATCCGTCCATGCGCGGATACCTTTCTGACCAATGAGAACAGGTTGAGGGGGGGCGCAGCCTAGGGGGCGAGGCTAGGGCGTGGTGTGGGTGTTATGGGGCAGGGATGGGTGGAGCTAGGCAGGCCTGTGGGCGGGTCTATGGATCCAGATTTTACATAAGTAAAATCTGGTAACCATAGAGACATACCTGAAATCCAATGCATGTAGATCTATTTCATGTATATTAATTGCAGGAATCCTAAAAACTGGCTGGGTGTATTCCAAGGGCTGCACTGAAAGCTACTGCTATAGAGAATTTAGAACTGGGATAGGAATTCAGTTTCACCTTGCAGCAGTCAAAGAGATAAGAATAAGTACAATAGCATTGATCTTCTCTGGGGAACCTATTCAGAGACAGATTGGTAGCCCATGGCTAAGAAGTGAGCGTTGGTGAAAAGAATATAAGAATTCAAAAACAAACAATAGAGGAAAATAAATAGGAAATTTCCAATATCAAAGAAAAAGTAGGAGAAATTGAAAAAGAAGTAATAATGATTAAACAAGTTCAATCTACAATAATAAAAGATAATCAAGTTATTAGAAGAAAATTGGAAACAATGGAAAATAATTATCGGACTAATAATCTGCGCTTGCTGAATTTCCCAAAAGTTCCATCTATAAACCCAAGGGAGATGATAAAAAGGTACTTTATAGAGATATTAAATATTCCTGAGGAATCAATACCTCCTCTCACTCGGGTATACTATTTGCCTATTAAAGTAATAGATCAGCAAGCGGAGGATCAGAAACAGGTTGTACAAGACCCTCAACTAGATCTGACAACAATTTTGGAAGTATCTGACAAAGATTTGGCTAAACCAGCAACTCTTTTATTATCTGTGACGTTGTTGCCAGATAAAGATTGGATACTAAAAATGTTTTTTAAAAATAAAAATAAGGAATTCCTGGGTTTGAAAATTCAAATATTTCCAGATGTTAGTAGAGAAACTCAGAACCGTAGACGTTCTGATGAAAGCAGGAGTTGCACAGCTGGGTGGTATTTTCTTTTTACGCTTCCCATGTAAATGTATAATAAGGTATCGAGATATTAAAAATGTGTTTTTTGTACCGGCTCAACTTACAGCTTTCATGACGCTGAAACGTTTGGAAAAGGAAGGAACAACATAATAACAACAACAAATGGACTTGATTATAGAATATAAGCTCCTTAAATCCAGTCACTAGATACTTTTTTTTCTTGTATAGAATTTATTAATTGATTTCCTTAAAGTTCACTCATAAATCCTTGGATCATCTTTTTTTTGAGGACTTGAGATTGTTTGAGTAGAGATTTATTATTACGGAAATTACTTTCCTTTTTTTAAATATGTGTATGATCAGACAATCTTTCTGTACAAAATGTTTGATTTTGTTAAAATTTAAAATTGATAAATAAAGAATTTAAAAAAAAAGAAGTGAGTGTTGGTTTGCAAAGGTGAGCGCTGCAGAAAGGAGTAGAATTCCGGATTTCCAGAGAAATGAGCAGTTGTGTGAGTTGCTGAAAGATCAGCATGTAAGACCTGCTATGAAATGCGGAGAATGTCTGATGAGCTAAAAGATACAGGCAAGTATGCAAGTCAGGTGTGCATTGGCGCTGGGACGTACCTGCTTGGAGTCAGATTTGCAAAAGATACTGTAAAAAGAAATCGAGGTAAAACAAACTTTGGAAGGATAAAATAAAAGTGAAATTGTGAAACCTGGGGAAATTCTTTGAGATCTATGCTTAAAGAGAAATAATTACAGAGAGAAGCAGTTTTAAAATAATTACAGAGAGAAATAAAACAGAGATATACCCGAAGAAGCATTTATGAGGAGTAAATTTTCTGTGACCGAGTAACTAATAGAAATCTGAAAGGAATAAGATCTCATACACAGAAGTATTATCCAGTAAAGAAAAACAGTTCATAGTCATTCGTGCGTGAGACATCAGCACGCCGACATTGCAGCGCTGACAATTCGGCGCAAGACACCAGCGCGCTGGTGAAAAACGTACTTTTAAAGAGCTCCAATGTGGGGTGTGAGTAGGGAACCCCCCCAGTTTACTTCATAGTCTTCGCGCTGATGATGGGAGGGGTTGGGGGGTTGGAACCCTCCATTATAGAGAAAACAACTTTTTCCTGATTTTTTTGGAAAAAGTTGTTTTTTTCTATAATGTGTGTGTGTGTGTGTGGGGGGGGGGGTGCAGTCCCCATACTACCCCCAAACGCAGCGCGAAGAGTAAGAAGTAAAGTGTGTGTGTGGGGGGGGGAGGTTCCCCTCTCACACCCTGTGTTGGAGTTCTTTAAAAGTAAGTTTTAGCTGGCGCGCTAGTGTCTTGTGCCGAATTGTCGGCACTACAATGTCGGCCCGCTGATGTCTCGCGTACTTTTGTCCCGTCACCAAGAAAAACACAACAAACAAATAGAAAACATCCAACAAATCCTGTGTGTGTTATTTTTCAAGGGTAATTATATTCTAGTTGTGTAATCATTAGGAATAAGAATTTGGATACTGCTTGGAGCATTGAAATTTTCTTTAAAGAATAGAACCTCTTGGGCTCATAATAAAAAAAACATAGACGTCCACAAAGCATACTAAACCAGGACTTGGATGTCCTAATCACCAGGACGTCCAAGTATCGATGAAAACCATCTTTTTGGACTTCTAGTGAAGTGTCTCAGCCTCTGTGCGACCAGAGCACAAGATAGCCATGGTGGAGGCATGTTACAGGTGGGCTTTGGACGTGCCTATGGGCAGGTTAGGCTTGGATGTCTTGCAGCAATAATCAAACCTTTTGCAAGACATCCTGGATGGAACTTACACATTTGGAAGCATCTAATTGCCACAAAGGTGCCCATGACCAGATGATCACTGCATGCATCAAGGTGATACCTCCACACTCCCCCAGTGCTCACTGACCCCCTTCTCTACACAAAAATGAGAACAAAAAGATGCATACCTGTCTCTAAAAACAGCAGCCTAGCAGAGCTGCACACAGGTGTCTTAAGTAGCCTGATGGGTGGTCTAGTGAACCACAGAGAGAAGGACCTAGGCCCATAAGCTATTCTAACCACTACATTTATGATAGAATGTGTGAGCCCACCCAAACCCTACTATACTGCCTTATAGGTGCTGCCTGCAGCCATAATAATAATAACTTTATTCTTTTATACCGCCATAACCAAAAGTTCTAGGTGGTTTACACTAAAAAGAGCTGGACAATCAGCGAAATACAATAATACAGTAAAAAATACAAATATTTGTAAAATAGAATTTCAATAATAAAATTCACTAAGTAATAAACTTATCGAACAAAGTGGTCTTAATTAATTTCTGAAAACTGCACTAGGATAACATAGCTTGCTGAATACATTTACCTAACCAAGATTGTTGCCTACCAGCTTGAAATGCTAAGAAGGTCTTATATCTACACCCATTAATTTATGGATAAGCAAATAAATAGAAGTTTCTAGTTTCTCTTGATGATCTATGCAACACAAAATGAGGACAAAGGTACTATTGGGGTGGCACACAGGTGGGTATATTAGGTACTGGGGGCTCACCATAAATGATAAAGGGATTATGGTGAGATATACATCTAGTACCCTTAGATATACATCTTGTTCATGGCAGTGCCCTCTAAGGTGTTCCATTGCTCTGTTTGGATGTCTGTGTGGCCAGTCCATTACTATGAAAAAAGATCTCTACATATGTGTTCACATGTTTACAATATCATAAATGTGATAAGATAGACATACACTCAGAATTGTGTAATTCGGCCAAGAGCCGAAGCTCCTATAGCCAAACCCACCACCCAATCACTGTGTATGGAATAGTAACAGAGGTTGAATAAATGCAATATAGTGATTACTCAAAAAAATCTTCAATCAGAAGAGATAAGTTTCACTTAGCTTTTGGGTGTCAACCTTTCCTGTCTGATCACACCACCAAAGCCCTCATCCACACTCTTATCATCCATCACCTGGATTATTGCAACCTACTTCTCAAAGGTCTTCCACTAAACCATCTCTCTCCCCTTCAATCTGTTCAACATTCTGCTGTGTACCTTATATTCCATCACTGTTGCTTTGCTCACGTTATCCCTCTCATTAAGTCACTCCATTGGCTCCCTATCCACTTCCATATAAATTCAAACTCCTTTTATTGACTTGAAAGTGCATTCACTCTGCAACTCCTCAGTAGCTCTCCTCCACAAGCCATTACTAAGATGGACTTGGGAAAATCCACTCTCTTTCTAGGATAAGCAGCATAAAATCTGTGGTACTCTTTTGGGATCTTGCCAGGTACTTGGACCTGGATTGGCTACTGTTGGAAATAGGAAACTTGGCCTGATGGACCTTTGGTCTTTCTGTCCCAGTATGATAATGCTTATGTGCTTTATTCAGATAGGCCAGGGGTAGGCAATTCTGGTCCTCGAGAGCCAGAGCCAGGTCAGGTTTTCAGGATATCCACAATAAATATGCATGAGATAGATTTGCATCTCAAGGAGGCAGTGCATGCAAATCCATCTCATACATATTCATTGTGGATATCCTGAAAACTTGACCTGGCTCCGGCTCTCGAGGACCAGAATTGCCTACCCCTGAGATAGGCCAAATTAGCCTCCTATGGATCATTACAAAGGCAGGCTTTTCCTTATTATGACAGGGATAGCGATGCAAATGATAACACGCAATAGGAAAAATTGTGACTGCCTCAATTTTGCATTTTGGTGGGCCAGTTTATGTTTAGGCTATAAATATGAAAAGATGATTGCGGAAATATTGGGGCATAGCAAAGTATTTAAATTGGTGTGGGGCCCATTGACATCCTTTGTTAATTCAACATAATTGTCTTTATTTAATTTCTGTCTATTTTTTATGCATATCCAGGATGGGGTGGGGGGATATTTTGTTGGTTTATTTTTTGATTGAACTGTTGGAAGGGTGGGGTGGGATATTTTTCTTTGTATTATTATTGATGGAATTTAAGTGCTTAAGTTGATTATTAATGTTTGTAAAATTTATAGCATTTTGAAAATTAATAAAGATTTAAAAAAAAAAACACAAAAAAACAAAGAACTTTGTTAAAATTCTAATCCTGGAAGTCAGGCCAAACAGCCAGGCCTGGTTTTGATTTACCCTACAGAGAAGACTAATGCAAACTGAAACTGTGGGCCTGACGAGAACAGACCATAGGAAGGTTATCTTTGACTGTTTTTGTTCCTAGTTCATCAACCTGTAAATTTAATATTAATAAAGTGTTTTTGTTTATCTTCAACCATTTGAGTGGCTGTGCCTGTTACAGCTCTGCATCTAACCCTTGTTGTTGCTGCTACAGGTGCATTTGTTCAGGCGCTATATTTGTTTTGATTTGAGGAGATATTTATGTTAGTGTCTCTGGCTTCTTGTATATCTATATATATATAATATGAGGAGCCGCTGAAAAGTTCTCAGCCCAACTAACAAAGTTGGGGCAGTCACCATCAAGGGCTATACACTTAGTCCAGTGATTTTCCATTGGAAAAATACAGAATGAAAAAAGTGGAAAATCGCTGGAGTAGAGTGGAGACATAGAAACATAGAGTATGATGGCAGAAAAGGGCCGGCGGCCCAACAAGTCTGCCCATTCAAGGACCCTCCCTCCCTTAAGAATCCATCTTTTAAGCATAACTCTGTAGCAACCCCACCTGTTTGACCCATCGTCTCTTGAAGTCGAGCACGCTACTGGCCTCGACCACCTGGCGTGGAAGACCATTCCATCGATCAATCACTCTTTCGGTGAAGAAGTACTTCTTGGTGTCACCATAAAATCTTCCCCCCTTAAGTTTTAACGGACCCTTAAGAAAAAAGATTTCTTCCTCTACTTCAATGCGGCCCGTGATGTATTTGAATGTTTCTATTATGTCCCCCCTATCTCTGCGCTCTTCGAGAGAATATAAGTGCAGTCTGCTCAATGTTCTTCATATGGGAGATCTTTAAGTCCTGAGACCATCCTAGTGGCCATTCTCTGGATCGACTCCATTCTCTGATGTTTGGGCTGAGAACTTTTCAGTGGCCCCTCATAATCTAAAAAACATTTGTAGCAGAATTGGTTTTGTCCTTGGTTTATCTTTGCCCTGGACCCTTTTTTGTATTTGGTGTTTGCCATTTTGTTAACATAAAATATTTAGGCGCTACATTGTAGGGGTACACTGAAGAAATTTCAGCATAAAGTTACAGAGGACAATTTTGAGTCTTATGGCTTCCAGATAAAGTTAAACGGAGATTTTGTCTTCATATTTGTACAGATTATCAGTGGTGCTACAGAATATCCATGGACAAAACTAAATGGATAAAATATCTGTTATTCATACTGTGGCCAGTAAATAATGGTATATATTGAACTAAGTTTATATATCGCATCCTCTCCATAATTATAGAGCTCGGCACGGTTTACAAAAGCTTAATGTAGGAAGGAATAGCATAAAGGGGTAGGAGGATTGAGTACAGGGGGGAAGAGAGCATTACATTTTTGTGAAAAGACAAGTTTTCAGGTGCTTACGGAATAGTTGGAAGGAGCCCAGATTCCGTAGAGGGCAGTAAGATTATTACAAAGCCCTGTGATTCTGAAGAAGAGAGAATTTCCCAATTTTCCCGCATAGAGGATGCCCTTTAGCGAGGGGAAGGATAGTTTAAGTTTTTGGATGGGCCTGGTGATGTCAGGGCTCAAGGAGTTCCAAGATAGTGGAATTAGGGGAGGGAGAATGCCTTGTAGGATTTTAAAAGCTAGGCAGGCACATTTGAATTGAACCCTGGAGATTACTGGGAGCTAGTGAAGTTTGGCCAGAAGTGGGGAAACATGATTAAATTTGCGCTTTGCGAAGATCAACTTGGCCGCAGTGTTCTGGATTAGCTGAAGTCTTTGAAGACTTTTTTTTGTTAAACTTCGATAGATGGCATTACAGTAGTCGAAGAACAGTATTGAAGAACTAAAGCCACTACTGGACAGACTTGCATGGCCTGTGTCTGTATATGGCCATTTGGTTGAGGATGGGCTGGGGAGGGCTTTGATGGCTGGGATGATTTAGATGGGCTGGAGTGAGCTTTGACGGAGACTTCAGTAGATGGAACCTAAGCACAGTACCAGCCAGAGCTTTGGGTTCTGGCTCAGAAATAGTTAAGAAAAAGGAACATTTAAATTAAATCAGTAGTTTAAAGAGAGGGTAAGGTTGGGCAGACAGGATGGATCATTTGGGTCTTTATCGCTATCATTTACTATGTTGCTTAAATGGATCTGTTATCCATTTTGCATCTGAAAATCATCACTTAAATTGATAACTTTTTGGCCAGCCTTGGAAAGCCCCTAACCACACCACTTTTTAAAATAGATACTTTTGGTCAGCCACGTAAGTATTTCAGAATTTTGACCTCAAAGCTGCTGCAAAAAAAGCCAGCCGTTTGGAAAAAAAAATTTCAGCCCAGGTAGAACATTCCAGAAATTTTATAAATCAAGAGTACAAAACAGCTTGTTTCAAATGAGAACTGACTGGCTGTGCTATCATTGCTGTTTCCTGCGAGACAGTTTATAAAAGGTGGTTTTATGATGCATTCTTGAAACACCTCCAGCTTTTAAATATACAATGTAAACTACCTTATGAAAACTACATAACTTGTTCTTGATTTATAAATAGAGGCACACCTACTTTAGATGTAATAGAGTTTCTGAGATCTAGGGTAGTCAGTAATAAAATTATACCTTAACACAGTGAGAACTGTGGTGTGAAAAGGCCGGAAATCACCCAGTAATTCTAACCTCACTAGCTGTGTTTTGACGTTAAAGGGGTAGACTCTTCAAGGCTAACATGAAAAGAAATCAAGATTAGACTTGATAGTCCAAATGTCTTGTATAGAGATATTATTTACTATATACTTTGCAAAGTTATATTTAAAGTTTAATAGTATCTTTTAGTGTTTACAAAGCAAAAAAAGAAAAAAATTCGCATGGCAGATTATAATTGTTCTAAGATGATATGGGAATCCTCCCTCCGGAACATTATAAGTTATTTTTAACCCTTTTGATAACGAGCTGATTTGTAATTGTCTTTGTAAAAGTTTTCTTCTCTATTTTCTTGGGTTGTATAATGAAAATTGGATAAATAAAAAGTTTTTTTTTAAAAAAAACAGCTTCCTTCTCTTTTTCATTGCATTCAAACTAGTGAAACACAAGAATGTTTCTTACACATGTGACCAGTAAGGGAAGGGAAGATGGGCTGGACAAATCATCAGATTATATGTTCTGTACACATTTCAGTTCAAAGAATGGTTTTCATATCCTGCCAGCTACAGGTTTTCAAAGGTCTTAAAAGCATCCTCCTGGTGATAAAAGTCACTTTGAAAAACAAAATAGGATCTTTGAATTGCCCAGGTGTGGTGTTAACCCATTAACTTTCAGGCCATATTTACCCAGTTTAGTGATACTCTTTTATACATATACAGTAAAACCTTGGATTGCAAGTAACTTGGTTTGCAAGTGTTTTGCAAGACAAGCAAAACATTTGATTAAATTTTAACTTGATATACAAGCAATGTCTTGCAATATAAGTACATACAGTATACACACATCACATCTGAGTCGATGGTTCTTCTCTCTGATGCTGCAAGAGTGTAGTGACTGTTCTAAGCAAGCAAAGTCTTGTAATACACGTACATACAGCATACAAGCGTCACATCACAACTGAGACGATGATTCGTCTCTCTAGGACGCTGCAGGAGTGTAGTGACTGTTCTAAACGAGCAAGGCCTGGCAGTACAAGTACGTATTGTATTTTGTATTAAGGTTTTTGGGTTGTGGAATGAATCCTCTGAGTTTCAATGATTTCTTATGGTGAAATTCGCTTTGATATACGAGTGTTTTGGATTACAAGCGTGGTTTCGGAATGAATTACGCTTGCAAACCAAGGTTTTACTGTCTACACATATGCGAGGGGGCTGCTGAAAAGTTCTCTGCCCAGCCAAGACGAGAATGACGTGAAGCCATGAAACTAACAAATTAATGCATACTTTTTTTTTGTAATTCTTTATAACAATAAGCAATACACATATTCATCAGTACAGCACAAAAGTAATACAAAAGCCAGGTTAACCCCAAACCAAATGATGTAACAAGCCATCACTCAACACCCGTTTAACTGTCCACCCCCCCCCCCATAACTGCACAAAAACCAATAACTATACTACTGCATCAGCCCTACAGGTAACCATATAAACAATGATATGTAAAAAGAATTAAGAAAGTCCAAGAAGTTAGCAGAAGCCAAGCAACAAGCATTGCCCCCCTCACCATCCCAAAATCCAACATATCAGCCCAAAACATTTCTCCCCAGATGCAATCCCTCCACTTCCAGGTATCTCCCCCATATATCAAGATATTGTTGCCATTTTCTGGTCAATAAGGCCGAAAGCCTATACCTTTCACACGCCTAACCTAGGGCTCCTTTCACAAAGGTGCGCTAGCGTTTTTAGTGCCCGCACCGGATTAGCGCACGATATAGTGTGCGCTACCTGAAAAACTACCGCCTGCTCAAGAGGAGATGGTAGCGGATAGCGCGCGGGGCAATTTAGCGCGTGCTAAGTGCGCACTAAAACCGCTAGTGCGCCTTTGTAAAAGGAGCCCCTAGTTTCTCCCTCATTTATTTATTTATTATTTATTAATTTTCAAGCTTTGATAGTGTATTACAATTAATATAACTTTAACAGATTGCATAAAATAGACCATATTGCACACATTATTAAAGAAAACATCCATTTCCCCCCTCCTCCCAATAATATATTAAATCATATTATTTATTACAATATTATATTTAAATATTTTTAAACTCTTCCAAATACTTTCCCCTCCCCCCACTCTGGATGTGTAAGGAAATCTAAGAAATAAAAGATATATCTCTATTATTGTATGTTAACAAATGCAGTCAATGGGCTCCATACTTTATTAAATGTATTGCTAAAACCCAAGCATTCCGCATTCATATTTATATGTATTACACACACTTGCCCACCAGAATGTGTAGTTAAGTCTGTCATAACATTTACAGTTCCTTGTGATCTTGGATGGCTATTCCTGACATGATCAATAAAAGATGGCTCTTGTATTCATCCAAAACAGGATTTACCTGTATTTATTAAAGAATTTATATACCATATACAACTACGGTTTCCATATCACATACATGGTGAAGGCTTCCCCTGAAGAAGATCAAATGGATGAAAACACTTTTATGAGAGATTAACAAGCGTTGGGAGTTTATGAGGCTGAGCCAGTGCTGGAATCTGGTTAAGACTATCAAGATAAGGGCTGCCATTTTGAATGATTTAGTAGGATTACATGAGACTGTGAGATGAAGTTGAAGATTACAGAATTGTAGAAGTAGTTGTGTTCAAGCTAATATAATCAGATGGTGGTGGACATATGATTAAAGCCTTGATCCCAGGATGAGGATCTGAAATAACTGTGTTATAAAAGATCCTATGATTTGACTTATTGATTTCTATGATGTCCCCACCATCTTAGCTTTTCTATGAGAGTCTGACATATGAAATACTGTGCTTAGGTGGATACTCTGCCCCTGGAACTATATGAGAAGCAGCCATGAAAACAGGCTGCTGGCAGGCACCACCAATGCCTTTCCTGTAAAATGGAAGTGTTGGAGAGGTGCCCAACCTGCACCGGGGAGTGGGGGAAAGTTGCAGAGAAAGGGAAGAATGCAGGATTTGAAAGAAAGGGGGAAGGGGAGGGTTCAGCTGCAGATGGCCCTGAGTATTTTGCCAGGCTCGCTCAATGGTAGCAATGCTCCTGCGCCTGGGTCAGTGCTTCCTCCAAAATGCCACATGTCTCCTAGTCTCACAGTACTACTGCTAGGGGTCATGTTCCCTTATAAGGAGAGAGCAGAAGAAGTACAATTAGAGCTGGACAGGCAGGGATTTTTTTGATTGCTTTAGGTACAGTGAGCGCTAATGGGAAAGTGTTGGAGACCAGAATGGCGCAGTTACTCTAGGCTCTAGTGGAAGGGCAACAACAGCTGCAGCAAATTGTGCAGATACCATGTGAACAACAGCAAGCTTTCCAAAAATCTTTAGAAACGCAACGGGGCTCTTTGGCTCAGGTGTCACAAGTGTTGCAGAGGCCCATGACCCAGGCAAACCCACCAATACTGCTATTAAACTCTTCACAAACTTTAAATTTAAATTTTAAGCTCCAATTTGTTAATTATCCCTCTGTTGCTGTCCATGCAGTTCATAAGATTTATCCCTCTGCAGCTGTTCTTCCCTTTAATCGGATGTTCCAAATATCTTCCATGTGAATTTGCATCCTTGTTACCCATCGTTTGCCATGCTACTGTGCTCAGTACCCAAAGCATGTACATAGGAATTTCTACTACTGCTCTTCACCCTTTTAATCTGTTGTTCTGTATATCTGCTATATGTGAAGTTGTAACTTTATTGCTAAACCTTCTACTTTATATGCAAACTTCTATCCCATTCTGGGCTCTTCTGGGAGGACGGGCTAGAAATTTTACTAAATAAATAAATAGTATTCAATTTGATTTCATTTGAGGTTCATAGCTAATAAGGATTAAATCACCATAAGCACAGTACTTATCTGAACTCTTAACGTTCTTCCTCACAAGTCCAATAGCCACCAAACATGCTGTGCTGCGCTGTCCCGACAGCGATGCACTCCGTTTCACCTAATCAATAAGCTTCTTCAGAGGAGAAGAGCATTTCACATTGTTTTTATTCTGCATAAGATTCCTCAATAAGAAGTCATCAGCATGGCTACTGATATTAGATATCGAAGAATTTGTAGTACCTTGGATATTTCTTTGAAAGAAGCTTCAAAACTACAGATGCAATTGGAAGAGTTCACTTTAGCATCCAGTCGAAATGCGCATGCATAATCTTCAAGCTTCTCTATGGAATATTTGATCCTTTTGTCCCCTTATGTTGGAATAAAAAAGCCCAAGAGCTAGTCTCGACGGACGACCTTAACGCGGGGCTGGGTGGCCCGCTGAGTCGCCCGTGGGCTAGTTAGGCTAGAGGAGGGGTTGGGGTAGGTCGAGGGATAGTAGGGAGTGCGTCCGGGGTGGTCCGCTCGTCGAGGGATCACCACAATTGGTCTGTCGCGGCCGAAGTGGATTGTGGGTGGGAGGGGTTAAAAGAAGGGCTCTCGGAGGACCCTAACAGTTTTAGGTCCTCCGAGGCAGCTTTCCCACCCGCCCGCCCTTTGGGTTAAGGGGTGTTGTGGGGATGGTTGGGTTGCGGTATCCCGAGCTACTGGCTACTGGGCTCATCAAGGGATGAGCGGTGGGCCGACTGGGAGCTGTGCCTGGTGGGTCGGATGACCCTGGATAATGGGGCATGTGTGGGACATGCCACCCCTCGGACCCTTGCTTAGATGGCGGGGTCGGGGGCCAGTTACATCTGATGGTAGCTCGGGATCAAGGTCACAATGGTGATACCATTGTTCTGGGTTATTGTTAATGTATTATTTATGGCTGTTAATTTATATATATTTAATTATGTTAAAATGTTATATGAATATGTTTACTGTTCAATAAACAGGGCTGCGGCCAGGTGTTTTACCAACTAAAGTGTATTTGTCTCCTTGAGATAGGGGTAAGGTATGTTGGGAGGGCGGTAAAGTGTTATATGGAAGCGGGTCACTCCAGGTACCGCTGTTATACCCTTAGACTTTGCCATTTGAGAAACACACAAATATATAAGTTAGCCTTCCCTTCCTTTAGGGAATTAAATCTGCTGGGGAGCTCAGTCGATCTTTTGTTTTCAAGTTTGTAGAGATCTGGAATGAACTTCCTGACTCCATTAGGCTTTTAGGCCAGCTGCAATTATTTCGTAAATTCCTGAAAACTTTGTTGTTCTCGCAATTTTTAAATGGTTTAACTACAGCTTCAACAAAATGATAATATTATAGTAATTTTTCATATGCTTTTCTTATGTACTTTCGTTTTTAATTAGTTCTTCCTTCTCCTATGTTTTCTGCTACGTACTCTAATCTTAATTATATGTGAACCGAGTCGAGCTCCACTGGGAGATGGCCCGGTATATAAACCAAAGATTAGATTAGATCAAAGAAGCTAAAAAAAGAGTTTTACATAACCCTTGAACAGCTCTTTTGCAGCATAAAGTAAGTCAGACTTCCTCTGATGCTATTCCACGCACACTTCACCAAATGCAGATTTCTAGAAGTGTATCCAACATAACTAATAAACATTTGTCATTGCTTAAAACTCCCATGTTTTACTTCTGCATATCTGACATTTTATTGAATTTTCAAAATCTATACAACTAAACATATAAAAACGACAAGAGGCTGCATTTCTGTTACAATGCTCAAACCGCTATAAAGAGAGTTAACAATCTCAGAACAGTATGGAAATATAGCACATAGATGTATTACAAAGTTAAGAATGAGTACAATATATATCCAAGATACTCCAGCTTTTGATAAATGAAGGTAAATGGTTATGTTTTAGAGCTATAACTTCTTCATATTTTCTATAAGCACATAAGGTATTCCACCATGCGTGATAAGTTACATATTAATTACTTTTCCAATGAAGAACAATGATATGCAAGGCCAAAGCTATCATAAAATCAAATAATCTAGAATAGGTGGAATTAATAACAATAATGGGGTTGGATGATCAAAGTATAATAGTTTCATATGTTATATTTATTCATTTTAAACATTTCTTCTCCGCTTAAAAACTAAGGGCTCCTTTTACTAAGGTACGTTAGGGCCTTAACGCGCGGAATAGCACACACTAAATTGGCGTGCCTGCTATACCTTAATGCCAGCATTGAGCTGGCATTATTCTAGAAGCATATCACGTGGTATATAGCATGTTGTAATTTCATGCGTGCGCTAAAAATGGTGCACACCTTAGTAAAAGGAGCCCTAAGCAGATAACAATATAAGTTAGTACAGGAAAACATCATATGTGATAGTGTTCCTATTGAATTATTATAGGAGTTTTACGTGGAAGTTTTGAAAGTTTATGTGAAAGGTTAAATGGCATTGTTGAACGGCAGGTGCTCTTTTGAGTAAACTATTTTGATTGGATCATTTGATGTTTTGAAGTCACATATCTAATGACATCATCAGTAAGTTGGACTATTTTGCCAATATTCTCAAAATGGCGCCATCCGGAAGGTGTTGGTAGGCACCTAAATGTTAAGTGTTAAATGTTTTAATTGGTCATTAATGGTGCAGTAATTGACCACGCCATTAAAAGCCAATTAAAAACGATTAAAAAAAAATTAGGCAACTGAATCACATATATGCAGATGTTTGCTGGCATTGAATGTCAAAAGAGATGTGGTTATGGGCAGGGTTGACATTCAGCGCCACTAAGCGTGATTCTACATCAAAGATAGGCGCCCAAAATGTAGGCCTATAAAACCCTGACGTACATTTCTGGTGCCTATCTTCAACATAGACCATTATGCTCAAAATGACACCATAGTTTGAGTGATGTGTGACCGGCACCATTTTTTATCAGGTGCTGGCCGATTCCGGCACCATTTTGAGAATCCGGGCATTTGAGCCTTTTTGGTAACTATGCTGATGAATTGTTAATGAGGAGTCTTATGTGGGATAAAAACAATGTGAAATTTTATTCCCCCCCCCCCCGAAGAAGTTTAGTGATTAAGTGAAACGGAGTGCATCTCTTTCGGGACAGCATCGGACAGCGCAGCCCAGGGACAGCTTAGCACATTATGTTTGCTAATAAATGCGGTGGAATATTGGACGTGTTAAGAGTTCAGATAAGTACTGTGTTTATAGTGATTTAATCTTTAGCAATGAACTTCAAATGAAATCAAATTGAAAACTAGACCTCCTAGTCAACAAATTGGGGGCTTAAAATTTAAAATTTGTGAGGAGTTTAATAAATGAGATACAGCAACAGGTTGGTAGTAAATAGATAAACCTAAATGGAGGAAAAGATCTCAGATCCACCACTAAGGGAACACATAAGTATTCTCCCTATAATCATGTGGTGATAGGTTTCTTTCATTGATCAAAAAACCCCCATTGTATTTTTTATAATTTTTTTTTTGTTTATACTTGTGTTTGAATTAAAACTCATAAAGTGCACTATTTAGTAATAAATTATTCTTATATTGCTACTATGCAGAAAAAATATTACTTATCTGCAGCTGAGGACAGGTTAAAGTGCTTGAGTGCTCCAATCAAAAAGTGCAAGAAACCAAAGCTGAAAAAAGATAGCACACAAAAAATGTTAAAGCAATAAGTAATTTTTAACTTTTAATTTTGTGATTCTTTTGTTAATATGTTATTAATATGTTAATATGTTATTAATATGTTGTTAATATGTTATTAATATGTTAATATGAATGTTATATAGTAGTTCTGAGATCTTTTCCTCCATTTAGGTTTATCTATATACTACCAACCTATTGCTGTATCTTGTTGTATTAAATAGTTGGTATACATCTTTCACTATCCTGTTTGAGTTTAATAAATGCACATAAAAGTTGAGTTTTTTTAAAATGACCAATGATAAAGAGAACGCATAAGACATTCTAAAATTTTTTGGAGCGTGTACATTGAGGCCTTTTTCTCCACTTTGATAAGTTTAGAATTTCGGAAAGTGCCTTCTTTTTGTATTTGTTGGGTTGGAACCTAGAGATGGCTCATCTTTCTAAGAGTAAATGAATGTATAGGGAGTTGCCGGTTCCTCTTAACACACCCTCACAGAGCTACCTTAAGCAGTCAGTACAGAGCAGAGATGGCATGGCAGGCAGGGCAGAGCCAGGAGGGTGTGATTCAGGCCGTCAGATAAAACTCCTGAGCATAGTCAAGTCAGAGAAGCCCAGGGAAGAGAGAAGCACCCCTGCAGTGTGCGCCCCCACTACATATGGGTAAGTTCTGATTCTTGGCTAAAGTAGGCAAAAGTTTATTTTGGAATCTTGTGAGAATCCTGTTCTGATGCCTGGCTGGAGCCAGATCAGGATTTGGGGATAGGGGCGGAGGTGAGGATGGAGAGTGAGTGTATGTGGGTGGGTTAGATAATGTTTGATGTTATGAAATTGTTCCAGGTTATGCATATTTATGACACTGTACTGAAGAATGTTGAGGGTTGTTACTGTACTTTCTTTATTTAAAAAAATTGCATCTGAATCCCAAGAGATATTGATTCTAATTGGCTGAATTGTAAAGTAACTGACTTGCATCTTTTGTGTTAATAGAGGGGTCTTTTTACTAAGGCGCGCTAACCGATTTAGCGAGTGCTAATCAATTTAGCATGTGTTACAGATTAGCACACGCTAAATCGGTTAGCGCGCCTTAGTAAAAGGACCCCAAAGTGTTTTATGTACTCTGAGTGGCTGAGTGCCTGAATCCTCACTCACAGTACTTCAAAGTCCCAAATTTAGACAGACTGTTGATATCAGGTTGAGATGGGCACCATTCCGGTAATGTTTAAAAAAAATACATCTGCCATTGTAGATCCTTTTCAAAAATATCCACAGGACTGCGCTTGTATTTGCCTGCATGTGCTCAGAAGCAGCAATTTTACAAAGATGCACCCTGAAAAACTGAAGAGATTAGGGTTACCAGGCGTCCGGAAAAACCCGGACATGTCCTCTTTTTAGGGGACTGTCTGGGTGCCTGGACAGACGTTCTAAAACCCGGTAGTTTGTCTGGGTTTTAGAAAGCCCCGATCTCCAAGCCGCAACGGAAGTGTCTCTGAGCATGATGTCACACACATCCGCGCATGCTCGGAGAGCCTCCAGACGCGGCCCAGAGGTCGGCAAACAAAGATGAGGCTTTGCGTGGGCGGGGCTAGAGGCAGAATAGGGCAGGGCTGGAGGCAGAATGGGGTGTGGCTAGGGGCAGAACAGGGTGGGGCCATGTGCCTGGGTTTCTCCGGCCAAAAATCTGGTAACCCTAGAAGAGATGAACTTGCCAACTTACACATGTAAGTTATACAAGCAAGTTGGTATGTTACAATTTAAGTTATACATGCAACATATATGAAACAGTAACGTGCATGCATAGCTTAGACATGTAAGTTACATATGTATGCCTGCCATGTTGCAAACCTACACATATACATGTCACTAATTTATGTTTTATGTATGTATATTTGGAATCTGCTTAGGTTTTAAGCAGGCTATACATTTTTAAATAAATAAACAAAGGTTGCAATCATTTTGGAGGGGGAACAATGCAATAGTGGATTAAGAGAGAAAACTCCCTTAATCCATCTTGTAAAGGGCTGGCCCAAATGAGCACTTGTTAGAAACCTACATAAGCACAGGAGTATCTGTAAATCTTGATGTTCATATATTGGAACATGTTCTGCCTCATTTCATGTATATAGGGTGACGGGACAAAAGTGCGCGAGACTTCAACGCGCCGACCTTGGAGCACATGTCAGCGCAAGACCCCAGTGCGCCGCCAAAACACTTACTTTTAAAGAGCTCCGACGGGGTGTGGAGGGGAACCCCCCACTTTACTTCATAGTCTTCACGCTGCCGTTGGGGGGGGTGCAACCCCCCACATTATAGAGAATACTTAACTTTTTCCTAAAAAATCTGGAAAAAGTTAAGCTTACTCTATAATGGAGGGTTCCAACCCCCCCAACGGCAGCGCAAAGAGTATGAAGTAAACTGGGAGGGTACCCCCACTCACACCCCATGTCGGAGCTCCTTAAAAGTAAGTTTTTCAGCGGCGCACTAGGGTCTTGCGCCGAATTGTCTGCGCTCCAATGTCGGCGTGTGCGAATGACTATGAACCCGTATATAGAGTACTTGATTTAAGATGTGTAAACAGAGTGTGTCTGTGGACTCAAGCTCCCAGAGGGCTTGGCTGCAGCTTGTGGAGTCAGGGAATACAGGTGTACTACTACTACTGTCATATAATACTTTTATAGCACAGAAGGGCGTACGCAGCACTGTACATTTTGACACTAGAGAGTCCCTTCTCGGAAGAGCTTACAATGTCGCTTGGACAAACAGACATGACATAGAGGGTTGGGGGATGCAGAATCCAAGGTGAGAGAGTTAGGAGTTGAAAGCAGTCTCAAAGACTTGAACACTGCTAGGACAGAGCCTGCCGTAGGGAGTCGGGCAGTTTGTTCCAGGCATACGGCACAGCAAGACAGAAAGGACGGAGTCTGGAGTTGGCAGAGGAAGCTGCTAGGGGTACAGATAGAAGGGACTTACCAGTTGAGTGGAGCTTGCGGGAGGGAACATAGGGGGACAGAAGTGAAGAGAGATAGTGAGAGGCAGCTGAGTGAATGCATTTGTAGGAGAGAAAGAAGAGTTTGAATTGTATTCAGAAAGAGATGGGATGCCAATGAAGTGACTTTAGGAGAGGGATAACATGAGTAAAGCGACTCTCATGGAAAATGAGTCATGCAGCTGAATTCTGGACGGACTGAAGGTGAGAAAGATGGCAGAGCGGAAGACCTGAGAGTAGCGAGTTGCAGTAATCTAAGCGTGAGTTTAGCTCTGCCCAGGCCCCATCCAAACCTCACCCCCTTGCAATCCACACATAGGGGGAATTCTATAAATAGCATTTAAATGGTGGCATCAGATTCTATAAAGGGTAGGCACCAAATTCCACGCCTAATTTTAGGCACCAGATTTTATGCTGCTGAAATCTGGTGTAAATGCTGCCGCCCAAGAGGCACGCTGAGGCAGTGTTCAAGTTTCAAGTTTATTTAAGCTTGGCATACCAATTTAATTACCAAAGTGGTGTACTGTACATTGTACAAAATTTACAATAAAAGAAAAAATGTAACATAAGTAAAATGGGGAAAAGACAACATAAATTACAACAAATAAATGACGATACATGCTACAAAAGGGAAATGGAAGGGATACATGCCATAAAGATAAAAAGGAAGGTGATGGGAAGAACGAAAGGGAGAGGGGAATTGTCTGATGTGTAGCCATTGTCTGAGTCTCATATGTGTTTAATCCTAGCCATAAATCTCATAGACATCTTTAAAAAGAAAGGTTGTAAGGCTGGATTTGAACTTGCTAAGGTTGGTCTCCTGTTTCAGGTCCAAAGGGCGTTCCACAAAGTGGGTGCAACCACTGAATAAATAGTCTTGCGTGTGGTATCATAAAATAATTGTCGAACCGAAGGGACTGTTAGAAGATGCTGGTGTGATGAACGACGAGAACGCGAAGATTCATATGGGATCAATAGCCTGTCAATAAATAAAGGGGTGTGATTGGTTTGGACTGTGAAAGCGAGGAAAATAATTTTGAATGTTATTCTATAACCACGTGTGTAATATTTCAGCATGCCCCCGATATGTCCATGCCCCTCCCGTGGCCACACCCCCTCTCGAGTTGCTTGTTATTAAAGTGAGGTGCCATGCCCGGCCAGATATGCATGCAAATTTTAATAAGTGCCAATTAACTTTAAAAACAGGTCGCTAGCACCAGTTATTGATGTTAATTAGCTCATTAGCCAATCAATTTGTGCTTGCATCCTGGAAGTGCACCCCTGGGTGCCATATAGAGAATCCAGGGGATAGTGCAAATTTGCATGTGTACAAGAAAATCTGCTTTTGCATGTCTACATGATATATGCATATAAATGCCAGCATTTTATATGTGTAAATGGTGCTATTTAGACACGTAAATGCAAATAGGGCTTTCATAATAAAGGCCCTGGTGGTGGTTGTGGAGTGGTGGGACGTCCAGTTAGGGCTAAAATAACATGACACAGGCTTCCTGGAGTCAATATAGAATGTGCTCTTAACAATGAGCTTGCAGCTACAATCTATAGACCCAGTATAACTGCAGATTCCTAAAGGCAGCTCAAACATAGATAACTTACAGCAGTCTGTAAGTTACATGTGTAAGTGGGAACCCCACCCATCTCCTGCCATATGCTCCCTTACTTCCATAAGACCAGTGGTCCATCGTGCCCAGCAGTCTGCTCACACAGCGGCCCTCTGGTCAAACACCAGTGCCCTAACTGAGACTAGCCCTACCTGCGTACGTTTTGGTTCAGCAGGAACTTGTCCAACTTTGTCTTGAATCCCTGGAGGGTGTTTTCCTCTATAACAGCCTCCAGAAGAGCGTTCCAGTTTTCCACCTCTCTCTTGGTGAAGAAGAACTTCCTGACGTTTGTACGGAATCTATCCCCTTTTAACTTTAGAGAATGGCCTCTCGTTCTCTCTACCTTGGAGAGGGTGAGCAACCTGACTTTATCTACTAAGTCTATTCCCTTCATTATCTTGAATGTTTCGATCATGTCCCCTCTCAGTCTCCTCTTTTCAAGGGAGAAGAGGCCCAGTTTCTCGATATTTAATCATGCATGGAGCACCTAACTTTGAGCACTTAGTTAAAGAATTGTCCTTTATATGTGCAGTAAGTACACTGTATGCACTGCTTCTCTAACTGCATATATACTGAAACTGCACTATCTCCTATCTGTACAGCATCCCGAATTGTATATCCATTGGAATAGCCCAATCTTCCTTGCCATATCCCATTCCCTAAACTATACTACACCATTCTTCTTGTAACTCCTCTGGAAATGTTCTTCTTCTTGTAATTCTTCTGGAAATGTCCAGATGTCTCTTTTGTAATCCACCCAGAACTGCAAGGTTGAGGCGGAATAGAAATCAGTAATGTAATGTAATGAAATAGTTGTAATAGGAACCAATCCCCATAGATTAATCATGATTATACAGTAATGTTTCCAATTTCTCTGTGAAGCGTTTGTTGAGCACAATTCAAGATATACATGAGAGCATGATAGCACAAAGACTGGGTTTAAATGAGCTGGAATTGAGAACATTGCTTGAAAAACCAGGTGAATGGAGTTAGTCCCTTTAGCCTATAGACTAGGTGGTAGCTACATAAGCCAACAGCTGGAATTTATCAAAGGCTTCAACAGAAATTGTGTTTCCATTCCATTTCTAGTTTAAATATATAACACCTCACCTTCCCTCATTGTTTTGACTGGAGGAAAGACATTAGAGGTCAGATTGTCATCTATATGAAACTGTAGGTTGCATACTTTGGGTCTAGCTGACTAACAAACTTATTACATTCAATAAAAAGTAAAAGTAGCAAAAGAGAGAGAGAATGAAGAATGAATAAAAAATGTAGATGAAGTACAATAAATGTTAACAAGGCAAGAAACATCTACTAAACTCAATAAAAAATTTTTGAACTAAAAAATAAAAAATAAATGTAAAGACTTTTTCAAATGCTACATGGACATGGTGGATGGTACGGTATATGAAAATAAATCAACATTTGAGTAGTTTGGAAATTTTGTGCTATAATCTGTGGGACTAGCTGTAGAAGTAGATACAGAATAAAAATAGTTCTAATGTGTATGGGTTACTTTTTTGAGTGTGTAATCAAATTGCACTTTTCGTTCCAAAAGACATTTGTAGAAATAAGCAGAGTCCAGCCAGTTCTAGGCAACTGGATGTAAATTTTAGGGGTCGATATTCAGTCAGTGGCACTCAGTGTTTTGCCGACCGCTGCCAGATTTATGCACGGAAATTCAGTGCCAGGCCATGTCTGGGCTCCGCCATTGAATTTCTGGGTTTCTGGAGCCGGCTAAACCATAGCCAGGTAAGTGCGATATTCAGTATGTAATCGGCTATGGGGCACGGCATAAAGATAGGACTGTCTTTTATGCAATCCTATTTATGCGGTGATCTTGGCTGGTTAAATGCTGAATATTGGCACTTAACCAGCCCCTGGAATGTTTTAGGTACTAACTGGCCATTTTCAATGGTTAAGTGGTTAAGTGCCACTGAAAATGGCCAGTTAGCCTTGAAAAAGCGATTTAACAAGTCAGGAAACGTTTCTGGCCAGTAAAAACACTTTGAATATCAATCTCTTGGTATATCCTTTTTTCTTTTTTTTTTTTTTTTCCAAAAACAAGCACTTTCAGCCTTTACCATTTGTAGCTGCTTCAGACAGCGTTTGATTCACCCAAATTCTCATAGGCCCTTAGTAGAAGAATCACAAATGTAGTTAAGGGTAATAATGCCTGCAGTTCTTCCATCTTCAGCAGACTCTGGTCAAACTCCAAGAAATGGATCCCTGCTTTGACCCCTGCTCTGAGGAGGCAGAAGCAGCTGAGGCTCCTCGCTGTTTTCATGCGTGCACAGTGGTGGCAGGCCACCAATTGTGCTCCGTCCCAGATGGATGGCAGTTGGGGGGTTTCATGTGGCAGCACAGGTTTGCTGCCTGCCAGTACCTGGGATAAATACAAGGGCTAGCAAGAGAAATGACGACGATGCATGGTTTTGGTGAGATTCTCAATGATTGAGGTTATGAATGAGGTGGGAGACAGGCAACCAGGGTCTGGGGTGTCGGAGGCAGAGGATGCAACTCTGTGAGGCATTAGAGTTGCCTTGCTCATGAAAGTAACATAAGAGTAGCACAATGCCAAGGAAACGGCTCTCCCAAAATTATGATATGTATGTGAAAGAGGAGATATCAGTGAATGGAAGTGCTCACCAGGCACCAGTGCTGAGACAAATGAGAGTCTAAACAGACTCAGTTGTCACTAACATTTCACAACATTTTGCTCCTCATAATTGCCAAATATACGTGCACAAACAGTGAATTCATTTAAATGAAAGGAGAATGGTGTCCCTGGTAAACAACTCAAAGTTGCCGATACCTGCTAACACCAAATGCATTTTGTTAAACATGAAGATTTTCATTCACTTATCTCCTCTTTCACATAATCATAATTTTTAGAGATCTGTTTCCCTGACATTGGTATACTCTTTTGTTTCTTTTTTGTTTTCCTAGGAGAGCTATATATTTTGTGGTTTCTTGAGACTCTTCCCTATTTCCGGCTTGTTGTTTGCTCATGAAAGTTGCTAGGGTGAGGCAGGCACTTTGAGCAGCTCCCCGGCAGGATAAAGCAGGGTCTCCCAGTAATGTGGGCTGAATGTGGTCCTGGCTGTTTGGGGGCTCTGCCCGGTGCTGGGAGGAGATGGAGAACTGCAGCTCCATGCTTCTACAGCTTGGGCCTAATCTGCTGCTGTTCCAGCTGAGGATTCAGCTCTAAACACAGCAGTAGGCATTTTAATGGAAACTTGTAAAGATCTACAGCCTGGCCTCTCCATAGTCTCTTTCTGTCTCTGTTGCACATATTCCCCTGAGCATGTGAACAAGAGCTTTGCTTGCCGCACAGCTCTTGTGCATGCACACCAGGCATGCTCCTCCTCCTTACCAAAAAATAACTTCCCAATGCATATGATCTGCATGCTAATAGTGTTGAACATTGGGAAGTTATTTTTCAGTGCTGTCCCATGGTATTCTCCTGTGCTGTAGAGCAGTATTCTTCAACCACTGGTCCATGGACCAGTGTCGGTCCACAGAAATTTCCTGCTGGTCCACAGGGACAGCACGTGCATCAGGCCCAAAACAGTGTTCTTCAACCGCCGGTCCACTGTGCGATCGATGCGACGTTATCTTCGAGCCAGCTCCCTCTTCCTAACTGATTCAGTGCACAAAGGCACGGGCAGTGGCTCCTACGGGCATCCTGCGCCTGAACCGGAAACCTTCTCTCTGACGTTGCAACGTCAGAGGGAAGGCTTCCAGGTGAGGCAAGGGACGTGCAAGGTGCAATTAGTACTATTATGGGGGCGGAGTCTGGGGTGGACATTGGGTAGAGATGGGCGGGGTCTGGCCCACGACTTAGCCCCGTGTTCTTCAACCGCCAGTCCATGGACCGATGCCGGTCCACAGAATAATTTTTTATTTCTGCTGGTCCATAGGTGTAAAAAGGTTGAAAAACACTGCTGTAGAGTACTGTGCAGGAGTTCTGAGCATCAGCCTGTAAGTCTTGTACCTGGGGCAATAGATGGTTAAGTAGGGTTACCAGATGTCAGGATTTCCCTGGAAATGTCCGTGGGTCTGGACGGCTTTTCAAAACCCGGCACTTTGTCCAGGTTTTGGAAAGCCTCCTCAAATTGCGTTGGGCAGGGAGTCAAGAGCAGTCAGTGGGGGCGGAGCTAAGGCAGGACTGGGGGCAGGATTAGGGCGGGGATGATTGGAAAGGGGCAGGTCCGGGGGCGGGTCTAGGGGGGGGTCCAGATTTTCGGATTGGAAAATCTGGCAACCCTAGGGTTAAGTGACTTGCCTGGGGTCACAAGGAACTGCAGCGGGACTTGAACATAGTTCCCCAGGTTCTCAGCCCACTGTACTAACCATTAAGCCACTCCTCCAACTCTTATCTGCTTTTACATTTGCTAGTTACATCAATATATATATATATAATATAACGTATTACTCTGTGCTAACCTTCTCTTTACCATTTCATTTTTGAAGAGCTTGACAAATACTACATCATAGCTAGGACTTACTATTCCATATCTATGATAGTAGGGCTACCAGATATGGAACAGAAATCCGGACCCATGGCCCCGCCCCCCCCAGCCCGCCCATCCGCACCCAGTTCTGCCCCCAGCCCCACACCCCTCAACCTATCCCCTTGTTCACTGGCATGACGCAATGACATCATACGCATTCATGTGACATCACCGCATTGAATCCGTGCATGTGCAGATGCCATCCCGATGTCGCTCCTAGCTGGAAGCTTTTCAAAACCCGGACAAAGTTCTGGGTTTTGAAAAGCCGTCCGGACGCCTGGAAATGTCCAGGGACATGTCCAGGGAAATCTAGATGTCTGGTAACCCTATATGATAGCAACACTATACCGATCTGCATCTGCCAATATGGCATCCAGATGTGTAATGTTATGTCCCAGACTATGAACATTTGAACATGAAGACACGTGGGTGGCATTATAAAATACTGACACAAAATCCTGCAGAAACCGTGGGCACATTGAAAGCGCAGGTATTTATGCGTGCAAAGGAACAGGTGTAAATCTTCATGCGTAAAATATGTATACTGATCACGACTCCATCCATGCTCCGCCCAAACTCCTCTCCTGAACACAACTAGGGCCGTATCCTTTATATCAGTGTTCTTCAACCTTTTTACACCCGTGGACCGGCAGAAAAAAAAGAATTATTTTGTGGACCGGCAAACTACTAGGACTAAAATTTAAAAACCCCGTTTCCGCCCCATCTCCACGAGCTCGGTCCCCACAAATCATCTGATCCCATCCACACAAGCCTCAGTTATGATTTTATATTGAATGTATTTTATTAAAGTATAAAAAGAAACAATATTCTGTAGAATTGTCATTTTATAAATACAAATAATTCAGAGCAAGGATCAACAAAACCCCTGTCTCCCCTCCCCTTCACATATATCCCCTGTACTATCAAGAAAACTGAACAAGCCAAATTATTACAGAATGCTACACAGAAATATCATGCTAACAGAATACTGAAGTAACACATGACAGGAATAGTTTTAGGGGAGTGCAACTAGGGCAACTGCCCCCTGGTCAGAGAGCGCCCTAAGCCAGCTGGAAGCTAAAGAAGCACTGCCTGGGTTTTGCAGTCCCCAGTTATGTCTAACACCAGCTCTAGCAGGATATATATTTCAAATCTGATATATTCTAATCACAAAATAGAAATAAAATTATTTTTTTCTACCTTTTGTTGTCTCTGGTTTCTGCTTTCAATCTTTTTTTTCACTCTCTTCCTTCCAGCGTATGCTCTCTCTGTCTCTTCAATCCAGCATCTGCCCCTTCCATCCACTGTCTGTCCTCTCCCCCTTCCATATGGTATCTGTCTTCTTTCTATGTCCCTCTCCCCTTTCCATCCAGCTTGTGCCCCCTCTCTCCTTTTTACATGATTCATTCCAGCTTCACTGCTCTCTTCATTTTTATCTCTCCTACACCAGATCTATCATCGTTGTCCCTCTGCTTATTTTTCTGCTGACCCCTTCCTATCATCAATCTCTCTACTTTCTCATGCCTGTGTCTCCCCTTCCCCTCCTCTAATCTCTCTGCCAGCTGTTTCCTTCCTTTTTTCATTCTCCCTTCCCTCCTCCTCCTTCCAGCAGTAACTCTCTTCCCTTCCTCCCCTCCCAGAAGCATCTCTCCTTCTTCTTCTCCCTCTCCAGTAACAGCTGTCCCTTTTTTTTCCTTGCTCAGCAGCTTCCCAGATTCCTTTCCCTCCTCCCCTCCCAGAAGCATCTCTCCTTCTCCTTCTCCCTCTCCAGTAGCAGCTGTCCCTTTTTTTCCTTGCCCAGCAGCTTCCCAGATTCCTTTCCCTCCTCCCCTCCCAGAAGCATCTCTCCTTCTCCTTCTCCCTTTCCAGTAGCAGCTGTCCCTTTTTTTCCCTGCCCAGCAGCTTCCCAGATTCCTTTCCCTCCTCCCCTCCCAGAAGCATCTCTCCTTCTCCCTCTCCAGTAGCAGCTGTCCCTTTTTTTCCTTGCCCAGCAGCTTCCCAGATTCCTTTCCCTCCTCCCCTCCCAGAAGCATCTCTCCTTCTCCTTCTCCTTCTCCCTTTCCAGTAGCAGCTGTCCCTTTTTTCCCCTGCCCAGCAGCTTCCCAGACTCTGATAGTGGTTTTCTCCCCTGCCAGCAGCTCTTCTTTCTTCCCAGCGCAGCGATTCACGAAGGCAGCCTCGGGTCCTTTGTTGGGTTGTGCCGCCTCTGAGGAAAGAGGAAGTTGCATCATCAGAGGCAGCCGCGACTCAGCAAAAGCCCCGAGGCTGCCTTCGTTAATCGCTGCGCTGGGAAGTAAAGGAGAGCTGCGGAGAGGGGAGAAAGCCACTGTCGGAGGCTCCCCAAGATCTCTTCGGCCCAGCGCTCGCTTCCGATGCTGATCTTGCCGGCCCTGTGCGAACCGGCAAAAATTTCCTGCGGACCGACACCGGTCCGCGGACCGGTGGTTGAACAACTGTGCTTTATATAATGTCTATATAAACCTAAAAGACTAACTCGAGGGCAATACTTATTTGTTTTCCCGATTATTAAGCCTTGTCGTTACAAGAGATTCTTTGATAAATTGCTTAGTTTTCAGGCAGGTAAAATGGATTAATGGCTAAGATCTATTATTTCTCAGGCCCATTTATACATGTCCTTTAGGAAACTATTGAAAACTGATTTATTTGAAAAGTTTGTAAATTGATGTTTCAGAATATGGATTGGAAATTTGCACATTGATTTTACAATTGTACTTTTTAAGGAATATCTATCTATTTTCACGAATGTATTTTATTCAATTATTGTATAATTTTAGTTGTTTTTAGATTTTATACTTTTATTCACTGTTTGTATATTTTTAGTACTGTAAGTGAACCGCCTAGAACTATCAAGTTTATCAAGTTTATTAACAAAATTTGATTAATCGCCTATTATAATCACTAAGCGATGTACATTGCAATATATAATAAGTTAAAAAGAGGTTCACAATTTAACAATAAACATTTAACTAAAACAAACATATAGTAGGGAAGGAGAAAAATAAAAGTTACAATTTTCGTTTAAAATAGAAAAGTGGGGAGAACAATAGGTAAGGGTATATAAAAATCTGAGCTATTAAAAACATAATCTGCTTTAGACATTGAAGGCATCTCTAAATAAATAAGACTTTAAAGATTTTTTGAATGTTAAAATATCTTTTTCATTGCGAATATATTGGGGAAGGGCATTCCACCATAGGGGACCTGTCACAGAAAAAATATCAGCCCTTCTAGTACCAATAATTTTCAAGGAAGGAACTGAGAGAAGATTTTGATTAGAGGAACGAAGTGAGCGTTGTGTGTTATAGGGTATCAAAAGTCTAGATATAAATTGGGGTTCTTCACAAGCCAAAGTCTTGAAGATAAGTAACATTATTTTAAATGTGATTCTATGGCTGATAGGCAGCCAGTGAGAATCTTTTAACAGCGGAGAAACATGATCGTATTTCTTTGCATTATATATTAACTTTATTGCGGTGTTTTGAATTAGTTGTAATCTCCTTTTTTCTTTCGATGATATGTTAAGGAATAGAGCATTGCAATAATCAAGTTTGGATATTACTAACGAATGGATTAGTATTGTGACAGATTTGAGAGTCAGAAATTTAGATATTGATCTAATACGACGTAATTTAAAAAAGCAGTTTCTTACAGTAAGAGAGATGTGATCGTGGTAAGTGAATTTATCGTCAATTAGAACGCCAAGAATTTTAACCGAGGGAACTAGATTTAGTATGGTGTTATTAAGAATAAATGAATTTGACAGAGTTATATCATTTCTCCAAGTGAATAATACTGCTTTAGTTTTATTTATGTTAAGAGATAATTTGTTTATATTTAGCCAAGAATGAATTATTTCTAATTTTTGATTAATGGAGTTGATTTCGTTATCGCATTTGGGATCTAAAGGATGTATGAGCTGAACGTCGTCTGAACTATGAGGTAGGGCGGTATATAAAAATAAAATAATAATTATTATTATTTAAAAAATCAGCAACGAAAAGGATGGTACCTAGCGCGATTCCATAAAACACCTGAAAGTTAGGTACTGTTCATAGAATAACGCGTAGCATCCATGTGCATGACTACCATTTAGGTGTAACCATTTATGTCAATGAAAACCAGGCCTAAATGCCTATAACAGCGCACCTAACGTTTAAGAACACCCATGACCCACCCATGCTCCTCCCCTGGCCACACCCCCTTTTGAGATCAGTGCATGAGAATTCATGTGCACCATTTTGTGCGCATAAATTCTAACTAGTGCCAATTATTACTTGTTAATTGCCAATTATTAGCACCGATTGGCCTACTAATTAAGTTGCGCTTACAATTTGGCAACGTGTACAGGTATGTACGTGCAACTTTGGTTGCAATATACAGAATCTGGCCCTAGCCAACAAATACGTATCCATGGATTCCTGTAAGCATGATCTAATTTTGTAAAAGGCCTTTTTTGCACATAAATCAGTGTTTTACATACAGCAAAAGTTTATAAAATGATCCTCATAGTCTTCTAGATATTGTTCCTTTACCTATCTTGCCTCTCTAGATAACTACAATGTCCACCTTATCTGCCATAATTTTAAGAAATTACTGAAAAGGTATTTGTTTTGGATGATGAAATATGGGAATTGAAGCTTTACTATATTTGTAGGCACTGGTCGCTGAAATGTTTTGTTTGTTAGATTTGCTAATTGTATGTGATGTGATAATATTATGTTTGTACATTTTGGAACCTGCTTTGTATAAAGTGGGATATAAATCAATAAACATTCTACCTTTGCGTGTTATCCCAGTTGCACTATTTTTTGAAAGGGTGACTATCAAGTCAAATCATTTTACATCCATTGTCATTTATATGCAGAATTTCTGAATATAAGTCTTAGCTAATAAACATCGATAAACAGCACTATGCAAAGGTGTGTATTGGATAAACCTTAGGTATTGGCCACTTCTCCTAATACTCTCTTCCTCTTCCTCAGACCTGCCTTCAATTCTCCACTCGATTTTTCTGCCTTTACTGTATTAACTGTGCTTCAGCTGTACAAATGTATATACAGTAAAACCTTGGATTGCAAGTGTTTTACAAGACAAGCAAAACATTTGATTAAACTTTAACCTGATATACAAGCAATGTCTTGCAATACAAGTACATATAGTATACACACATCACAGCTGAGCCAATGGTTCTTCTCTCTCTGACGCTACAGGAGTGTGGTGACTGTTCTGAACAAGCGAGGTCGTACATACAGTATACACGCGTCATATCATCACAACTGAGCTGATGGTTCTTCTCTCTCTGATGATGCGGGAGTGTAGTGACTGTTCTAACTGAGCGAGGTCTTGCAATACAAGTATGTATAGTATTTTGTATTGAAGTTTTTGGTTGTGGAACGAATCGTCTGAGTTTCCATTATTTCCTATGGGGAAATTTGCTTTGATATATGAGTGCTTTGGATTACATGTATGCTTCTGGAACAAATTATGCTCGCAAACCAAGGTTTGACTGTATTTGATTAAGCCTGAAAAGGTACCTATGCTGTAAAAACATTGATTTTTTTTTTTTGTATCCTTTAAAGTGCCTAATTAGCTGGAGAATAACCACTATTTTTACATTTTATAAACACCCAAGAATAGACGCCCTAATGATATGTTTCATCCTCTTCACTGAGAGGATTGTAAAGATGCCTGACTAAATGATTCAATAGAGTGTTGTATCACTTTTGCTTTGTCATTTCCCTGCTTGCAAGTGAGAGAGGGGCTCCATTTTCTCTTCTTCTCTGGAAAAGAAATTGCACAGTTTGTAGCTTGGCCAATGATCATTTCTCTTCCGTGGCTCTGAGCTGTCATTAGGTTTCCTGAGGTAAGGGCAGAGTTTGATTTGTATGTTATCTCTGAGCATCGGCAGCGAATAGCTCAGCAGCTTGTTTGAAAACATGTATACAGTATACTATTTGCCTTGATCTTCAGCGCCCATGCTGTTCCCTGTGCCAGTGCCCTCAAGGGACATTTTGTGCAGTCTAATGCCGGCACTAGTCTTGTGCTAATTGCCACTAGTGTCGGCATTAGGTTCCCCGCGGGAAACAATCCTGTGTCATTCTTATGGTCTATCTCAACCTCAGTCCTTCTGCATCAACATTCTTCAATGCAAAGCTTAAGGGTCTGTGTTTGGGCCCATTTATTCTCTTGATTCTTCCCTCTCTCCTTGAATGATGACATCGAGATGGTTCCCCGCGGTTATCCACGGGGACGGGAACGGTGATGAATTTTTCACTATGTCATTCTCTAGTTCTGAGCTTCAGCATGTTAGATTGCGAGCCCACTAGGGACAGATAAAAGTACCTGCATTTAATATATGTAAACTGCTTTGGCTGTACCCACAAAAAGCTCCTGTATCAAATCCGTGACCCTTTATCCTTATGAAGGTTCTGGTATATCTTCTGACAGCTCTGTTCAATTAGTTTCTGGAGACAGGAGGGACTCCAGAGGAAGGAAGAAGAGCATGGTACCCCTTTTTATAGAAGTGATAATACGGACTAGGCTGGTAATAATTACAGCTCCATTATATTGAAAACTCTTCCAGCATTTTAGATTTGAACAGCATAGTTGCTGTAAATATCTCTCAGTCTGTGGGACAGGCTGCAAAAATGGAAAGACTCTTGTACATAATTACTGTTAGTCAAATCATAGCTCTTTTAGGCAAATGTAGTGGACGTTCTCATCAGTAGAGAGTTTGGATGTCTGTGACCTCATATTACTGGAGGACACACTCGTAATAAGAAATGCAGGAGAGGTAGCATTTTAGGCAAAAACCTCTCTGTGGTGGCTCTCCTATGTCAATATGTGTATCAGCAAGGAAAAAAATCTGTTAAAATTCTGAATAGAGCAGTGGTTTTGATTAGTAAAAAATGAGACCAATTGGGCAGCAAACAGGGATCATCACTAAGATAGAGTCTACTGTTGAGGTGATTACGGTAAAATCATTCACATTTAAGAGAGAGAGAGGTACGAAATTAATTTCATTCTTTATTACATTCATTACTCTTTATTTTCTTATCATGGTAGATGGGATTGATGTGATAGCTATTGTGACCCGTCAAATGCGTACAGGACAATAGCGTGCCGACAATTGTGCCCCGCCATTTTCACACACGGATAAATGCGTGTATTGAATGGGAGGTGACCTGACAATTGCACCCCGACGGGATACTATTTTGTCTTTTTGAGGGGGGCTTGGGGGGAACCCCCCTGCTACACTTATTCACTTCCTATCTAGTGTTAGGGTTAGGTTTACCTCATGATTATGGGAACCCTTGTAGTGGATATCTGGAAGGCCCTGATTTGCTCAGAATCCTCAGGGCCTGTCCCTTGGGAGGGGCTTGAGGCATCTCAAGCCCCTCCCAATGGACGGGGCCTGAGGAGTCTGAGCAAATCAGGGCCTTCCAGATATCCTTGATGGGCCGCAATTATCCTGCACGCACTTGTCCGTGCACGCAATTGTCGGAGTGCAATTGTCATGCGCAGATTTGTTGGTGTACCGAATGCTAAACTTGGAACCACACATATTTCTGAATGTTCATCAGTGGGCCAATATATTGCACAGATCATACAGGTGGTATTAAGGACCCCTGACAGAGGCACATGCTGAAACATCAATAAACTGGTCTCAACAGTGTGGCTCCTGTGACCAGTGGTGCTGTCTTGGTGGGGGCGCTGGCACCCATCCTCTTTTCTAGCCTCCTATGCCTTCCCACTCTTCCCCTGCTGCGCATGGGCCCCCCCCCCCACTGTACCTCTAGCTCTTCACTGGCACGAGCAGCAACTCCAACCTGTTGCTGCTCACGCTGGTGGCATCTTTCCTTCTGACATCACCTCCGGGTTCTGTGCCTAGGAGGTGATGCCATAGAGAGATCCAGCGCTGACGCAGGCAGCAGGTTCGTAATGCTACTTGCTCTGGAAAAGTTAAAGAGGCATGGAGGAAGGGAAGGGGGCCCATGCAGGGGGTGAGCCCCTTCCTTTTCCTTCTCCCTAGGCACCTCCCTGCACCTGTGATAGATGCCTACAGTGGAGGTGGCCTACCTTGGGTTTTTAAAAAAAAAACCAAACAAACATGTATCCCGATTGGCTGGTTTGATGCCTACCGCTGCCTACAATCAGGACGCCATTTATAGAATTTGCCCCATGGGCTTGATTCTATAAATTGCACTACACTTGATAGGTGTCAAGGAAAATGGTACCTACCACATGTTATTCAATGTTAGATGATGTTTGTAGAATTGCACCTAGAGGTGCCTATCTTTGTTCCTCACAGTAGACATTTTTTTATAGAATAAGGGATTAATTGGATAAAGCCGTGAAAATATTCAGCAACACCATTCGGTTAGTGCTGCTGAATATTCCTTTCTCTGGCACTTATCCAGTTAGCAGCAGCTTCCTAACCGGATAACAGTCCCCGAAAACAATGTGACCTGCTATAAAAAAGAAAGAAACATAAAAATCGAAGCCAATAAACCAGTATAAAAAAGTTTATGAGGTTTCGCAGTCTCACTAGATCTCCTGCTTTTCAATGTTTTGCTTTACTAGTGACAGTGATTTCCATCGTAAATACTGGTGGAGAAGTCAAGATGAACTTCAGGCTGTGAAGCTGATATGAATTCTATTCAACTGCCAAATCAGAATTTTAGGAATGTGATAACATCTACTCTGTTTCCTTCAGCTCAACTTCAGGTAAGAAACTATATTCAAATTTCTCATCTTATTTTGTTCACAGATGGGCCTTTCCTAAAGGACATATTTACAGTGAGTTTAGTTAATCAGTGTGAGGTTACAGATATTCACAAAGGGGCCCTTTTAGTTAGCTGTGTTGAGCACCAAGGAGTGCCTAATGCAGCTAGGAATGGACAGGGCACACGCAGCTGTTCTGTGGTATAAAATATTTAGAATCTGTTTGAGGTGGGGTCATATCATGGGTAGAGAGTGGACATTCATCCATCAAACTTATAATTTAATTGTATGTCCAAATGGCTTTTACTAAGCAAACACAGGAGGTGTGGGGAAGAGATGTCACCAGTTCAAGTGTGGGCCAATCAGGAGAAACTTTATTGATAGTTGCAATAGTTGACTCGACATTGACTGTGTTCCAGCAGGAATTGCCTTTATCACGAATCAAATATCAATGGTCTTCTGGTTGGTACAATGAAAATTAGCCAATATGAAGGAGCAAAATCAATTTGCGTGGCAGAAAGCTACTAGTGACTGTGACATACACTTGTGATCACTAGATAAATCCAATTCCTGTTGAAACACTGTGAGTATCGAGTCCACTATTGTAACTATTAATAAAGTTTCTCCTGATTGACCCATGCTTGAGCTGGTAACATCTCTTCGTCACGACTCCTGTGTTTGCTTTGCTGCTTTCGTTGTAGAGGTCTCCCAGGCTTCTCTCCAGTGTCTTCACCCCCCTTTTACTAAGCCACGGTAGCGACTTCTACCATGGCCTGGAGCGCTAAATGCTCTGACGCTGTGAGCGTCAGAATTCCTGTGAGCGTCAGAGCAACGACAGAGTATTCAACGCCCCGGGCAGCGGTAGAAACCTCTACTGCAGCTTAGTAAAAGAGGGCCACAAATAGGTATAACTTCAAATGTCTAACTTAGAGGCCCTTTTATTTAGCCATGGTAAGCAGTAGCATGTGCTTTCAGCAGCTTAAAATGGCTTTACCGCATGACGTGCTCAGGTGTCCTGTGCTAATTTTGTGATCCGCACTTAGACTGCATGCTAAACAATATTTTTAAATTTTATCACAGAGGGGGCATGTCTGGTGGTGGAAAGTAGGCATTTTTGTGCTAATTAGTTAAAAAATTGCCACTACACACCATTCTATAAAGCAGTGTTTCTCAACTCAGTCCTGGAGTACCTCCTTACCAGTCAGGCTTTCAAGACACCCACAATGAATATGCATGAAAGAAATTTGCATATAATGAGGCAGTGTATGCAAATCAAATTTATGCATATTCATTGTGGATATCCTGAAAACCTGACTGGCAAGCGGGTACTCCAGGACCGAGTTGCGAAACACTGCTATAAAGCAGTGTTTTTCAACCTTTTTACACCTATGGACCGGCAGAAATAAAAGAATTATTCTGTGGACCGGCGGTTGAAGAACACTGGGCTAAGTCGTGGGCCAGACCCCACCCCCATAATAATACTAATTGTAACAATATTTTTTCCATTCATTTTTCACAGATACACAATATAATCTTATTAACAACACATAATGATTAACCACAAAATTAAACTATATAAAGCACACTGACGGCAGATGTAAATTCTCAAAATTGACATAATTCAATCACTAAATTAAAAAATAAAATCATTCCCTCCCTACCTTTGTTATCTCCCTCCCTCCATGCTATGCCTTACCTTCTAGCCTGCTCCCACCTGGCCATTTTATGCCACCCCTGGTATTATCTTCAGGCCGGCTTCCTCTTCTTCTCTGATGCAGTGCACAAAGCTGCGGGCAGCAGCTCCTTGCGCGTCCCGTGCCTCATCTGGAAGCCTTCCCTCCGACGTTGCACAGGATGCACGTAGGAGCCACTGCCTGTGGCTTTGTGCACTGAATCAGTGAAGAAGGAGCTGGCTCGAAGATAACGCCACGTTGATCGCACCGTGGACTGGCGGTTGAAGAACACTGTTTTGGGCCTGATGCACGTGCTGGCCCTGTGGACTGGCAGGAAATTTCTGTGGACCGGCACCGGTCCATGGACCGGTGGTTGAAGAACACTGCTATAAAGGATAGACACCCTTTATAGAACAACACATTCACCTAACTTTGAACACCATATTAATGCCTGCTGAAACCTGGTGTAAATGCTGGCACACAAATTAAGGCAAGCTTACTCAGTATTCTATAACTATGTGTGTAACTTATTGGAATGCCCCTGACAAGGCCAAGCCCCCTTTTGGGATTCACACTATGGGAATTAGGCACCCTGCCGTATATTTATTTATTTATTTTAAACTTTTCTATACCGTTTAAATCTAAACGGTTTACATAATTTACATATATAAATTTTAAAACAAAAGCATGATAAAATAAACATACAAACAATCCTCAGAAATCATGTCTAAAAAATAATACCATAGCTTGCATAGTAAAGATCATGAATAATTCATCAACGCTACCAGAATTTAGGCTACCACCCCAGCCTACATGGGATCCCCATTCGCCTCCTCCGCTCTGAAACGGAGAAACAACTATGCATCCCCCCCCCAGGAAGGTCTCTCCTGTCAGAAACTGCCCGCAAACGTTCCTAGAGCCACTTCATCCCCCAACTCTGGAACCAACTCCCCCCGCAAATTAGATTTCAAGAACTCATTGACGACCTTACGGAAAGCTGTAAAGACCCTCCTCTTCAACTAAAATTCCAACTGCAATCAACCCCCATTGCCCCCCTAAAATCCCCCCTTCCTCCTGCACCCACTTCTCCATTCTTAACTTATACTTAAGTTGCTTAAGTATTCCACTGTGAATGTTCGCTTGTAACAAGTTCTGAGCTACTGGGAAGACGGGATAGAGATTGAATTAAATAACTGCGTCTTAGCATTAAGCCTGATGCACATGCAAATTATAATGAATGCCAATTATCATCCATAACTGGGTGTTGGTGCCCAATTATTGATAATTAAGAACTTATTAGCCAATTTGCACACACATCTCGGCAGTGCACTCACATTTGAGCGCCATATATAAAATCCGATACTAACTGATTAGCTGTCGGGAAGTGTTCGTGTGCTAATTTTGTAAATGATCATTCGATAATGGCAACATTAGTGCATAGAATTAACATCACAAAATTGGGCTATAAAATCTTTATTCTTAAAAAGTATCTTCTGCTCCAAAATCAACCAAATACATCATAGGAAAAATCTGTGTAAGAGTTTATATTTGATAATGCACCTTAGTAAAAGGACCCTTTAGACCAGTGTCTCCCAAACTGTGTACCAAAGCACAGTGATGTGCCCTGAAGAGATTCCAGGATTTTACTTTATTTAAAAAAAATCCTTTCATAAGTATACACTAGAATAGATGACAGGTACTTCGTGTACAAAAGAGTCTGTCAATGTACGTAAGGATACAACTGCTAAGACAAGCATCATTCTGTGATGTGATTGATCCTTCAAAACTAATGGCAAGTAATTTTAGTTTTATTTTTTTATGCAGCAGTTATCCTAACTTGAGCAACAAAGCAATCAAAGCTTTGTTACTGTTTCTATCTTCTTATCTTTTTGAACTTGGAGTTTAAGCTCTGACAGAAATTAAATTTGAAAAAAAGAATGACTGCAGTTGATGTTTGCTTGTTGACTATTGAACCGCATTTTGAGTTAATTTGCATTCAGAAACAAACACATCCATCGCATTGATTAGCAATTTTATTCTATTTATAGTTTCACCATTGTTACAATTACCCATACATAGCTTAAAGAACTTTAAATAAATAACTCTCAAATGAAATTTTTTGTTGGATTTGCAATTTTATAATTTCAATTTGAATGTGCCATGAAAATCATTTTGCTTCATTTAGTGTGCCGGAGCTAAAAAATATTGAGAGACACTGCTTTGGACATTTCAAATTATATAGATATGTAGCCTTGTTACCTAAATGGATAATATTACTGTATATATTCATGATATGGAAAACATCTAAGTTGGATTTTTGAAAATATACAGTATATTCTTGACATGGATGAATAATGACCTCACAATATATATTTAGATATATATCCATACATGCATACAGCTGTTGCTAAAGATTATATATATATATATATATATATAAACTTCAGGAACAGCTGAACATTAACCATATCCATTCTAGCTCTCTATGATTTTGCTTAGGCTTTAAGGTACATTCATTCCTCTTAGTGGGTTTATGTGAGATCCTTTTGGCCACCAACAGTCTTCAAAGATTCTGTTCTTTAAAAAAAAATTAAAATTTTATTATTTATACACCATTTACATTGTGGGAATGGGTGGCACAGAACTACAGCCTCCTCACTCTGAGGCTTGGGTTCAAATCCCTCACTGCTCCTTGTGACCTTGGGCAAGTCACTTAATCCCCTCATTGCCCCAGGTATACTAGATATGATAAAGTACCTGAATGTAAAACCACTTAGGATATAAGTGGTATATAAGTAATAAAATAAATAAAAAAATTAATTCAGGTACTTTATCATATTTCCCTATCTGTCCCGGTGGGCTCAAACTCTATCTAGTATACCTGGGGCAATGAGGGGATTAAGTGACTTGCCCAGGGTCACAAGGAGCAGTGAGGGATTTGAACCCACAACCGCCGGATGCTGAGGTTGTAGCTCTAGCCACTACATCGCACACTCCCTTTCTTTGAAGTCTTGACCACTCTGATGAAGTACTCCTAAATCCAAATACCTGTTTCCAGGATCACAAGTCTTTCGCTCTGATGTGAATTTAGTCTAGGGCTAAATATTTCAGTACGTTTCCCTTTCAATGCTCCAACACAGAAAGCAGTATCTATACACAGTGCAAGCAATGACATGTCCTAAAGTTATACACAAACTACCCCCTTCTACTAAAAAAAAAACACACTCCAAAGAAAACAGAGAATAAAGTGGAAGCAAATAATCAACTTTCTGTCAATTCAAAGGCTTTACAGACATCTATGCCAACCAATGTGAGAGGTTACAAAGGAAAAAGCCTCAGAGCTCCTCCCACAAACACTGTAATGAGTGAAAAATAATTGGTAAAATTCGTCATAGGCATAAAAAACCTTATACATTGTGTTTGGTGATCTAATGTCCTAAAGTTATTACAATATATAAATAATTAGGAGAATATAAAGTATATTGCCAGTACATCTTGTATTACTACTTCAATATGATTACCAGCTCCTTGGTTTCAAATTTTCAAAAGTTCAATAAATTAATTAGTTGATATTTCTCCATTCATGATATAAATATATTTATGTAAAAGATATATTTCAACAAATAAATAAATAGATAAATAAATAAGTGCTCAGTCTGATATCACCTGCAGAGAGCCACAATGAGATCATTCCAGGACCATCATTGCACTTATTAGTCCCGTGTTCTATGTCAGATCTCTAAAGTTTGAACATCCAGCCTGTGCTTATAAGATATTATTGTATTTCTCTTTGAGAATAAAAACCAAGCACTTATCTTTTCCCGGCATGGACGATCATGTTAAATCCATGTGATCAAATAAATATGTGCAAAATGTGCAAAAGTGCTGAATTGGTGAATTCTCCTACTCCCCTACTCAGTCCTGAGTTTCACCGCCGGGGGCTTCTTCAGGAGGAGTATTAACTGAAAGTTTCATAAATATATTTATATCATGAATGGAGAAATATCAACTAATTAATTTATTGAAAATTGGAAACCAAGGCGCTGCTGGCCTCAATCACCTGAAGTGGAAGACCATTCCAGCGATCAACCACTCTTTCGGTGAAAAAGAATTTCCTGGTGTCACCGCGCAGTTTCCCGCCTCTGATTTTCCACGGATGTCCTCTTGTTGTCAAGGGTCCCACGGCAACAAGAGGACATCCGTGGAAAATCAGAGGCGGGAAACTGCGCGGTGACACCAGGAAATTATTTTTCACCGAAAGGGTGGTTGATCGCTGGAATGGTCTTCCACTTCAGGTGATTGAGGCCAGCAGCGTGCTTGATTTTAAGGCCAAATGGGATCGACACGTGGGATCTATTCGCAGGGTAAAGGCAGGGGAGGGTCATTAGGGTGGGCAGACTGGATGGGCCGTGGCCCTTATCTGCCGTCAATTTCTATGTTTCTATGTTTCTGGTAATCATACTAAAGTTATTACATACATGTGGTGGTTCATGTCTACAATGCTAAAATGAAAATGTGATGTGCTATACATGATCATTTTTAGAGAAAACAGGGAAGGGGTAAAACGCGGACCTCACGGACCTGACGGACCTGGCGGATCTAAACCCGTACGGCCTTAAAAATCTGAGGTCCGTGTCGGTCCGTGTCCGTGCCGCTTGTAGTTTCTGTGGCTGACAGACCTTGATGAGATTTTAGCGCTGATGGATCCGTCTCAGCATAGGGAGGGAAAAGTGTTAGGATCCGTCAGCGCTAAAAATCTCTTCAAGGTCTGTCAGAGCCAGAGACTCGTGCTGGAGTTTGGAGACTTCTTTTCCATAATGCACATCCAAAACCTATGTCCCCGCTCTCTTGGCTTCTGCTCTGCCACTCCAGCACGAATCTCTGGCTCTGACAGACCTCGAAGAGATTTTTAGCGCTGACGGATCCTAACACTTTTCCCTCCCTATGCTGAGACGGATCCGTCAGCGCTAAAATCTCATCAAGGTCTGTCAGCGACAGAAACTACAAGCACCACGGACATGGACCGACACGGACCTCAGATGTTTAAGGCCGTACGGGTTTAGATACGCCAGGTCCGTCAGGTCCGTGAGGTCCGCGTTTTACCCCCTTCCCGAGAAAACAAAAGGATGAGTGCATACCTTAACTGGCCAAAGTTAGAGCCAGCTAGATATTTGGCGAGAAATCAAATCATTTTAAATCTAAACTGAGCTACCTGGAATTAGTGTGCTCAGCTTTTGGGCACTTAATGTAGCCCATTAGCATTATAAAAACATATTAACCAGTTAATGCGGACCTTATACTAACAGACTAACATATTAGATCTGGGCTTATTGCATTTTAATATAGGACTTTCCCAGCCATAGCCTGTGAGTCCACTGGGACAGACAAGGAAAAATGCCTGAGCACTTGATTATAAATCGCCTAGATAACCTTGATAGGCAGTCTATAAACAAAAAAATATAAATATACAAAAAATTAAGCCCAGATTTTCCATAGCAATATTTAAGGCATTTTAATTAATTGTTTTTTTGCAACTTCCACAGTAAATTTTCAAATAATGCATGGGACTTGCAAAAAAAATAAAATAAAATAAAATAAAAGAATGAGGGAGAACTTATTTAGGAGGTACCAAGTGCTCCTGTGTTAAATCTACATTATCCAATTTGCACCCGCTAATCGAATGCAGTAGTTGGATAATACTTCCATGCCCATTTCCCACCCCTCATGCCTTCTTCCAAAAAATAAAACAACAACCCCCATGCAATTAATGCAAGCGTACAGTCAAATTACTGTAAAATGCTTTAATGCATTATGCAGTAAGAGGGGCATAATTGAAAGGGACGTCTAAGTCCGTTTTCGTCTAAGTCACAAGTCATCCAAAGTAAAAAACAGCCTAGGACACATTTTCAAAAAATATGTCCAAAATTTTTTTTTGTTTCGAAAATCGTCTAACTATACATCCTGATGATCTGATCGTCCAAGTCACTAAATCGTCCATCTTTATACCACATTTTCGTCCATCTTTTCGTCCAAGTCAAAAATGCCTAGAACAAACCCTGTTGGACGTGGGAGGGGTCTGTAAAGTAAAGGACTGAACACCCAGACATGGCACCTAAATAGTGGGGTACCTTACAGGGCACTGCTGTGAACTTCATAAAAAGGGTGCCATGTTTTACATGGTCTAAGTCACAACGTCCAAGTTCCGTCGATCCTGGGCTGTATTACTTTCGGTTATATATGCTGTACGACTAAGTCTAAGCCTGCCGACATCCTGCCCAATTCCCGCCCTCGACACTCCTACTGAAATGCCCCGTTTAGCTTTGGTTGTTCAGCGGCACTAGGTCGTTTAGAAATACGTCCAAAACCCATTTTTATTATCGGCACTTGGACATATTTGGACAATGTTCGTCCAAGTGCCGACTTAGGCCGGTTTTTGGACGTTTTTCTCTTTGGATTATGAACCCCTAAGCCTTTATGGCATGCCAACTGCATATTAGGGTTTAATCCCTTTTAGTAAAAGGGCCCCTATGTTCTCTACCATGCATCCTGAATTTAAAAGTAAATTCTGGTTTGCCTATTTTATTCCCTTCTCATGTTCAAATTCAGCAAAAGGCCTGGGAGTCGGGACCCAATAGCTTCATTGGAACCTCTTCTTCCTGCTCTCCCAAATTATTACTGTATCAGTATGAGTGCATCTCAATCCCTCCTCCCAGAAGCATCACCACCCAAAAAGTTCTGCAGTCAAGTAGGAAGACATTGTCATGCTACAGTAAGTTTTTTTAGAACAAAAGAAGGGAAGAAGGAGGGATACTGGAAAGAACAGTTGGGTTTCTCCCAACCATCATGACACGTACAGTAATTGAGCCACAGGAGGAATGCAGGGAAGATTTTATTTTATTTAATGTGATGTCTTATATACCGCTAAATTTCCTAAAGAATTTGAGGCGGTTTATAAAACAATTAAATTGACTTTAGTAATGGCCAAAAATCTAATCAGGTACTTTGAATTTCCCTCTCTATCCCAACGGGTTCACAATCTAACTATAGTACCTATGAAAGAGATAATTACTTACATTTACCTATATAAGAGAAGGAAGAGGGAAAACATAATACAATAACTTCAATACTATAGGTGTGTAAAAGGCACAACAGAAGGGAAAACTTCAATATCAAAGAACCCCAAAGAAAAATCCTAAAATTAAAGCAGGAAAAAAATTTCCAAATTCAACAAGCCCAACAAAAATAAAGCAAAACGAAAATTAAAAATAAAAGAAAAAGAAACTCGTCATCCTCATTCTGTCAGCTTCCAGGGGTTGTTAGTCTTCAACTTGAAATGTAATTGAGCCACAAGAGGTGATACCATGATTCTGTTGCTTCCCTCCCACTGGTTTGACAGCCAGATTTAAGGCTGATCTACCACTAGCTAGAAATGACCACTTAAGAAAATCAGCCCTAAGGGGTTAATTGTATAAGGTGGCACCAGGATTTACAGCAAAATCCAGTGGAAAAGAGCAGAACAAGCCTGGTATTCAAAACCACTTTAATAGCCACCGATCATTAAAACCATTTATAGAAAAGGCTTGTCAATCATGAGAACATCAGGCAAATCATGGACCCGACATGGACCGTGTTTCGGCTAAACTGCCTGCTTCAGGAGTCCCAAATAGGTAAGTTACAAACCAAAAGTGAAATCCAAATCTGTGAGGATACAAGGTTGATGAACTGTATCACACAGTGACCCCTCTGCCAGCGTTTTTTGAGTTTCTTTTCCAGAATGCTCACTGGACTTTTAGGAGCGGAAAACTGTGTGGTGGGTAAGAAACAACCAGAAAAAGTGACACAATGTGGTTTGGGATGCTATAGGCAAGTTAGAAAATTCCTTGCTTAAAAGATTTCTTTGGATCATAATACTCTACAGTCCACTTTGGTATTGCAAGGGGAAGAGTTAAAGCAACAATATTAAAAATATTGAACGAGAACTGAAATCTTTGAAGGAGGAACAAGTTATGTTTTATAAAGATAAATTGGTGACTCACCAAAAACTTGAGACTCTGGAAAATTAAGAGCGACATCTCAATTTTATATGTTAAAACTTTCCTAAGTCCCCTATTTTAACATCGATGGATTTGTTCAAGAAATAGCTAATGGAAGTCATACAAATCTCAAGAGATACTTTGCCACCATTGGTTACAGCTTAATATGTGAAATGGCATGGAACAGACCCTCAAGGAGCTAGGAGGGAGGGCACTCAAGACAGCTTTAATCTTTCTAGTTTTTTTTTTAGAAGGATTAGAATCTGTGATGTCATCTGCTACCTTGATAGTCTCCTTTGCATTGTAGCCAGATAAAAACTGGGTCCTTAGATTGTATTTTTGTTATAAAGAAATTGAGGCCCATATTCTATAAATGGTGCCTTAACTTAGACGCCAGAAAAGTGTCCTACTGGTGCCTAAGTTAAGAGCAAAATTCCGTTTAAAAGAGGTTTTAAAAGAATTTTCAAGGCGCCTACTGGGGATATCTTGAAAACCCGACTAGCTGAGGATCCAGGACATGTTTAAGAACCGCTATCCTATTTTATTACATGGATACCTAACCTTCACAATGTACAACTCAAAAGGGGGTTTGGTCATGGAGGGAGGGGGAGCATGGGCAGATCAGGACATTCCCAGAAATTAGGCATGATGTTATAGATAGGCTGCAGTGAGCTTAGATGACAACTTCAGCAGTTGGAATCCAGGACAATACCAAGTGGACTTTAATCTAAGGCCCAGAAATATCAAAGAAGAGACAAGTTAATTTAATCATCTGTTTTTAATGAGAAGAACGAATGGGCAGACTGGATGGACCGTTCAAGTGTTTATCTGCCGTCATTTACTACGTTACTGTGTTACTTGGATTTCTCTACTCAACTATCATCAATTGGGCGCAAAGATTTTCACCAGGTTTCAGCAGGCATAAAACCTCATGTCCAGAGTTGGACGTGGGAATCTGCTTTTCTATAAAAGTTGCTTAGCGCTAAGCAATCTTTATAGACGTTAGCGCTTGGCTCAGATCATAACAACGCCTAACTTTGGACGCCATTTACTGAATCCGGCCCTTAGTAACTTGCGTGTGCATGCTGTAGAATATCCCTGTCTTTGCATCATGCATTTACACAGATCACATGACATATGTGCTACTATTCTATTAACTGAAATGCACAAATGGCCTCCTGTTATAGAATGAAGGCATGAGTGGATCACAGTAGAAAAGTCGTACAATCATGAGCAGACTTTTCGACACATTGAGGGAAGGCAATTTTCTGATACCTGATCCATTTGGTTAAAAATGATTTTTACACCTGTTGATGAATTTGAAAACTGCTCTCTTTTGGAAAACATATGCAAACAGTCCAAATATCTATTATATTTAAAGTAGAGAACAGAAAATCAAGTACGATAAATGGAGCTGTACCACTTAGAAATATTTAGACTTAAGTAGCAGGTTCTTAAGCCAACATTCTTTATAGATAATTAATTCTCTCACAATCTATAGTATAATTTTACAGCAATGTAATTCTTTCCTTTGATTCACTAGCATGGTGGATTACTGCATTTGTAGACATTACAAAACATTTAATCCTTTTACCTTCACTCTTATTTGCACTTCCATTTTAGGATTCATGATATTAAAATGATAAAAGCTTACTTTTGTTTGTTATACATCTGCAGTATTAAAACAGATTTGCACTGCATAGCAATAGTATGTGATTTAATAGCCCCAAGGTTTATGGGCTAGACTGGTTTAGTTGAGGAACCCATTATTGGTTAGGTAATAAAACAAAATAATGAGAATCAGCATTTGGAGGTAGTAAACTTCTTGTTCAACTAGATCAATCTGTGTGGTCTCACTAACTGAAAACATGCGATTATCACCCCCCCCCAATAAAATAGTTTTATTGTAGCAGTGCCACTGTGGATATGTATGAAAACAATGGAGAACATCCATATTATACTGTAAGTATTGCCTATAGCAGATATGGACAATCTCAGTTCTGAAGGGCCACAACCCAGTCAGGTGTTCAAGATTTTCCCTAATGAATATGCATGAGATTTATTTGAATGCACTACCTCCTTTGTATCCAAATAGATTTCATGCAATCATGAAAACCCAACTGGGTTGCAACCCTTGAGGACTGCGGTTGCCCACCCCTGGGGGTAATTTTATCATTCAGGCAACAGGTAAATAGGATGGTGGGTAGTTTCATCATGGATACTCAGATGAGTGGAGAATAGGCAAGATGCAAGAAACTTGGGGCTCCTTTCACAAAGGTGCGCTAGCATTTTTAACGCACGCACCAGATTAGCATGCGCTATAGCACGTGCTAGATGAAGATCTACCGCCTGCTCAAAAGGAGGCGGTAGCGGCTAGCACGCGGGGCAATTTAGCGTGCGCTATTCCGCGCATTAAGGCCCTAGCACGGCATCCTGTTTCCAGCAGTGGCCAAGCCAAGTCCCAAGTACTTAGCTATATCCCAAGTAGTATAACAGATTTTATGCTGCTTATCCTAGGAATTAGCAATGGATTTCCCCAAGCCATCTCAATTATGGCCTATGGACTTCTCTTATAGGAAATTATCCAAACCCTTTTAAACCCTGCAAAGCCGATGTCACCAAAGTCTTCACCCTTGAATTCCAGAGTTTAACTACATGTTGTGTGAAGAAATATTTTCTCTGGTTTGTTTTAAATCTACTGCTTAGTAGCTTCATTGCATGTTTTTGGAAAGAGTAAACAAGTGATTGACATCTACCCTTTTTGCTCCACTCAGTATTTTATAGACCTCTATCTTATCAACTCTGAGCCATCTCTTCTCCAAGCTGAAAAGCTCTAACCGCTTTAGCCTTTCCTCATAGGGAAATCGTTCCATCCCTTTTATCATTTTCGTTGTCTGTACCATTTCTAGTTCTGTTACCTCTTTTTTGAGATACGGTGACTAGAATTGCACACAGTATTCGAGGTGCGGCCATACCATAGAGCAGGGGTGTCAAAGTCCCTCCTTGAGGGCCACAATCCAGTCAGGTTTTCAGGATTTCCCCAATGAATATGCATGAGATCTATTAGCATACAATGAAAGCAGTGCATGCAAATAGATCTCATGCATATTCATTGGGGAAATCCTGAAAACCTGACTGGATTGCGGCCCTCGAGAAGGGACTTTGACACCCCTGCCATAGAGCGATACAATGGCATTATAACATTTTCATCTTTGCTTTCAATTCCTTTCCTGATAATTCCTAACATTCTATTTGATTTCTTAGCTGCTGCCACACATTGAGCTGAGGATTTCAACGTATCCTCAACGATGGCTTCTAAATCCTTTTCCTGGACAGTGACTCCTAGCATGGAACCCTGCATCACATATCTATAGTTCAGGTTCTTCTTTCTTACTGGAAACACGGTTCAAGGTTAGAAACATAGGGGTAGATATGGTTTAAGTGGGCAGAAGCTCTTTCCTACAGAAAACACCCTGGCAGAATTTGAGTTAATTGGCATCAGTTTGGATTTGTGTGTGCATCTGGCCTGGCCACTTTCTAAAATATCCTTGCCTAACTTTCAAAGTATGTAACTCAGAAGAGGGTGTGGTCATGGGAGGAACATTGGCGAGTCTGGAGTGTTCCTGGAAACTAGTCGTGATGCTACAGAATACTTGGCTTTGATACCTAACTGGCATGAGGATTTACAACAGTTTTTAGCAGGTGTTAAGTCCATGCACACAAAGTAGGGCATCAGAATCTGCTGTAATTTTATGAAGCTAACATGGAGTTCAAACAAATTTGCTTATTTATTTGATACTGTATATTGTTTGACAGTATTCACCCTTACGCAGAGCTGGGAGCTCGAAATGTAATTGCATCGGCGTTCATTTTGGTTGGCTCTCAAGTTAAATAATAAGCAATTGTTGTTTTATTCTAAAAATTTTTTTTTCTTAATTAGCCATTGAGACTGATGAATGTATTGTGGGATATTTTTGAGACAATTTGCTCTTTAACTACCTGTTCGGATAGTCCCTATGCTACACTTTTGAAGTTGTTATATTTGCTTTTGGACTTATAAGTTTATTCAATTGTTAAGGTTTATTAGGAAGTATTCTTGTTTTACTCCTAAAAATAATTTTTTGAACATAAGAATAGCCTTACTGGATCAGACCAATGGTCCATCAAGCCCAGTACCCCGTTTTCACGGTGGCCAATCCAGGTCACTAATACCTGGCTAAAACCCAAAGAGTAGCAACATTCCATGTTACCAATTCAGGGCATTTGGACATTTGAGGGCAAATTCTTTAAGAAGCGCCCAAACGTTAGGCGCCTAATTAGGCACTGTTCAGCGCAATTCAAGTAAAATTGGGTGCTGATTAGTAAATCGCGTTGAGCGGCACCTATTTGGGCACCTACTTTGGAGGCGCTCAATAAACAGGCCCAGCTGTAGGCACAATTAAAAGTTAGGCACCCATGCGAGCGCTTAAGCACGCTTAAGAGCAGTGATTCTGTAAGAAGGCGCCTAACACATAGCCACGCCCATGACTAACATGCATAGCGCCTAGATAGATTGTGAGCCCACCGGGACAGATAGGGAAAATGCTTGAGTACCTGATTGTAAAACCGCCTAGATAACCTTGATAGGCGGTATATAAAATCCTAATGAAACTTGAAACTTTTAGAGGCGCCTTGTTACAGAATCGCTCTTTCTTGATAGGCGCCTATGTTTCAATCAGTGCTGATTAAAAAGCTTAATTGAGCTTGTTGTTCAATTTAGATAGGTGCCTATCTAGGTGGGCGCCTCCGAAATAGGTGCACAGAATTTGAGCCGGTGCTATCATATAGTTTTTACAAAATATGCACTCAAGGCTAGATTCTGTAAAGGACATCTGACTTTAGGCATCCACAATGTGGACATTCACTGACTTAGGCGTCCAAATAAAGTGGTTAATAAGCCCATTTAATGAATTTAACAAGCAACAATTGGAAGTTAGATACCACTTCTGCAAAAAGCATATTGGTTACCAGTCACATACAGAATTACTTACAAAATTGCGTTATTAACTTTTAAAATCCGACAGTTTAATGCACCAATATTTTTAGACCGCTTCCTGATACCATACACCCCATCTAGGACACTCAGACCAACAGAACAGCATCTTCTGACCATTCCCTCCTTAAAAGTAATAGGCACTAGGAGATCTACTATTTTTTCGGTTATAGTTCCTCAGCTCTGGAATAATCTACCAAATTATTTGCGTGGTGACACCTCATTAGAAAAATTCAAAGGCATGTCTATGAGAGTTAAGAGTCAAATAAATATCTTTCAAAAATAATAAACTCTTACTTATTTTAACAGGAGTTGCCATACAACAAATAAGTAATTGGAAAAATTGGAACTGATTACACTACAGTTTTTGGTGGAATTCAGTGTGTCACATTTACAAAACGGAAAGAACACTAGCTATTCAGAAAGGGAATTTTAATAAATTTCAAGATGTGTGGGGGCCATTAACAAATTTTTGCAATGAATAGGTATTATTTTCCCTGATTTGTATAAATGAAAGAATAGGGTGACGAGAGGGAGGATATTATTATATGGTATATGCGTTATGAGGTATTGAAGAGATGAGAGGGAAAGGGATAATTCTATGTAATATAAAGAATTATAGAATTTCAAGAGATGTATTTAAGTAAAAATGATATTACTTTTTTATGCACTTGATGTAAGTTATAAAAACAAATAAAGAATTAAAAAAAAAATTCAAAGGTTTTAAAAAAAGTTTCCTGTACAAGGACGCATTTAGTCATAGACACGATAACCTGTTTATGGTTAAAATCTTATATTTTCTATCCTAATACTCAGTTTTATTTAGTCCTCATATATAGGATTCATAGATTTCTTCTTCTTCTTTTTTCTCTCCTTCTTTATTCTCACTTTCTGTCCCCCCCGATGTGTTACCCATAAATGTTTCTCCATTTTCTTTAGCGATTGTAGTTTATCTCCCTCTCCTTCTGTATCGTTACTAAATTTGTACATATATATATTATTATTTTGTAGCAAAATGCCTCATGGTTTTCCCTAAATTTTTTAAACTTGTAATACGCTTTGAAATATTTGACATTGCGTGCACAGCAAATTTTAATAAAACTTGAAAACTTGTGTGCGATTCACAAAATAGTTGTCCACAATTTCATGGATGCCCATCGGAAAAAGCTGTACCTAACAGGATTGGCATGGGTATGGCTTCAATATAGAGTCCATTTACAGAATCTCATGCCGCTTAGCATCCTAATGTGTCTACCTAATGCCTAAAATATAGGCATTGCAAAAGCAGGTCTACATTTGAGTGTGAGTTGGGCACTAGGTATGTGTGAGTTATGTGGCCCCTCCAACCAAAAAAGGTGTTACACTGCTCGAAGTTAACCTCTTGTTTTCCCTGGGAATTTGTTTTAATGAAGACTATAGCTTAATGGATTGGAAACATTGCATTACACTTCTCCCTCCGCATCCACGGGGGTTGGGGGCAGAGCCGGCCCGCAAATATTTAAAAACCGCGAATAATATTTGGGCTGGCTCTAACTCACCCCTTGCTTCCCCCTGGCATCCCTTAAGCCTTACCTAGTGGTCTAGCGGGTTTTTGGGGCAGGAGCAATCTTCCTACGTTCCTGCCCCGTGCAGATCACTCAAAGGAAATGGCTGCCATGAGCTCCCGTCGTAGTCTCGAGAGACTAAGGGAGCTCATGGCAGCCATTTCCTATGAGTGATCTGCACGGGGCAGGAACGTAGGAAGATCGCTCCTGCCCCGAAAATCCGCTAGACCACCAGGTAAGGCTTAAGGGATGCCGGGGAGGAAGCAGGGGGTGAGTCAGAGCCAGCCCAAATATTATTCGCGGTTTTTAAGGGGGGGGGGTCTAAGAGGGCTTAAAAATAGCCCGAAAAATGAAAACGGAGCTAAGAAAAAAATTGCGAATAACCGAATCCGCGGATGATGAAACTACGGATTCAGAAGGAGAAGTGTATTATTTATAGTTTTAAGAAAACATATTATTCTGGTCCATGAAAATTAAAAATATAGTTGCAAGAAATTAGTGGATGCTACTCATGCCTAGAGGTGATACAAATGATCAAAATGATAGAGGCACACGGGTCACAATACAATTCTGGAGATTTCATAAAGCAGATGCTTCATGCTGAAAGCATGTGTTTTTGAAACAGTACAAGCGCACTTACAAAGATTATTGCTTCTCTAGGACAGGCTTTTTCGTCCATATTTGTATGCTGTAAAAATAACACAAAAGGATTGTGGCACACTTTCATTATTCCAACAACCACTGGGACAGAAAATCAGGAAGACAAATGTTGAAGTCATTCCAAATTGCTAGTTTAATTCAGTAGCAGGAATCATGTGGGCACCGTGGGCAGCAGACCATGCATGCATGCAGGTAAAAAGGCCATTTTTATTGATAGATATATCTAATTTTACCTTGAAAAAAAGCAAACATATTATCTATGGTTTTATTCAGAAATTGTATTTAAACTCAATTTATAGCACCCTTTCAGAGCCATTCTGTCATAAGCCTTTGTTTTTTCAAGATGTATAAAACAGAATATGAGCAAAGTTTGGTAGCTACACATTTTGAAATACCATATTATTCTTTATTTCTCAAGAAACTTTGGGGCCCTTTTACTCAGTCAAAACAGTAGCAACTTATTTACACAGGATATCCTTTCTTCTCTCCTTCACAAAGGTTTTACAAAATAAAATGTTAGAATCACTGTTATTGAGAAGCCAATTTTAAATCTCTATGAGAAACACCGCCGCCATTTTGAAGCAATGAAGTCATTCCAAAGAGGGACTGTGGATTGCAAATAAGGTACTAAAATATTGTGGAAACTTTTCTTTATGGATATTTTTTAAGAACATATATCTGAACGATATTTTTGTATTTTAGGGGGCATTTACTTTGAAGCAGCGGGAGTGAAACATGTGTATGTCAGCAGAATAAACCTCTTGACCAACTCAGAGCAGTAAAGCTAAGTTATAAATGAATTCGTTTTGAAACGATTTATTTCAAAGATATAATTGATCAACTTGACAGATGATATATATAAAGAATGAAATTAGAAATGAAAATACAAAAGATAATGGATCTGGAGAAAATATAATCGCTATTGAGTTACATTGCTGAGATCCATAAAATAAGATGATATTATATAATATTGAGTATTGTACAGTTTCACATTTGATTATTCTAAACATTTGCATGTATAATTGGCAAATAAAGTTAGTGTCCACTTTATACAGTAGAATTACTCCAAAGAGTGTACATTGATGAAGACATGTACCTGCTCCACACGTGTACACTGAAAATAAAAAGGAATACTGGGGGGCACACCTCCCACAACACATCCCCCCTCCTGCCATCCTCAACTAGACAAAGTCCCCTATCTCACATGTGCGGTTGACCAACCAGGGTGCTGACGGATCACGTTTCACCTGAACAGGCTTCTTCAGGGCAAGTGACAAAAAAATTTCTAAATGAGTGCTACTTTATAAGCCTGTTCAGGTGAAATGGGACCCGTCGGCACCCTGGTCAGTCATAAGAACATAAGAAAAGCCTTACTGGGTCAGACCAATGGTCCATCAAGCCCAGTAGCCCGTTCTCATGGTGGCCAATCCAGGTCCCTAGTACCTGGCCATAACCCAAAGAGTAACAACAGTCCATGTACACATGGGAGCAGCTATGGAGAATATAGCCATGTGAACAGAGAAAACAAGATAATTTTTGGCACTTGCCCTGAGGAAACCTGTTTGGGTGAAACGGAACCCGTCAGCACCCTGATCAGTCAACCGCACATGTCAGCAACTATGGAGAATATAGCCATGTGAACAGAAAAAATAAGTAATTTTGGTGCATACTCTAAAAATCAATGTGATATTTTTGTTGTATCCTGATTATTATTAGCGGTTGCCTTCCATGTTATTAAGTGCTGTTTTGATAGGCAAAAGACAAAGATAAAAGAGATTACTATTGGACAATTTAATAGTCAAAAGATGAAAGAAAAAGTGAAAAAAAGCTAAAATATTAAGAGTAAAATATTTTAAAAAAGTTTAAATTATGAGGAAATAAATTATTTAAGTAAATATTTTGGAAAGTTTTTTGGATCAATGATAGAAAATTCAATCCGAAAATAATCAATGGATGCCAATTTCACCTATGGTTTGGATTTCTGAGAAACAAAAACCAGAAACTGCAGTGATGATGTACAGGACGCCAAGACTTTATTAGACAATCATAAAAAACATAAAACAGTTTGTTTCCAAAAGGACTGATAAGACTGGACCCAACATGGTCCGTATTTCGAAGAAACACTCCTTACTCAGGGATCCTAACACATATCAGAACAAAGTAACCTGATGGATAACAACTGTATAAAAACTGGAAACAGCAGTGAATAACCGTAAATGTTCTTGCGTGATGCGGGGCCAAAAGATTAAGGATTTCTGAGATCCTTTTCCTTCATTAACACTGATAGGTAGTGTTATAATGGCATGTGCCTTCATATAATAAACCTGTAGTTGTTGATACTTGGTATATTTATGGTTTATTACCATTTTTGTTTGTAATATAGGGGTCCTTTTACTAAGGCGCACTAACTGATTTTGCGCATGCTAAAGATTAGCAAATGCTAAATCAATTAGCTCACTCTAAATTGGTTAGCACGCCTTAGTAAAAGGACCCCATATTGAGAACCCTTTGATACCCCCCAACACAACAATCATGCCCACCAACACAACCTTACACCCAACACAAAATCACCCCTTCAACTGAAAAATGCTGTCCCTCCTCAGAGCCCTACCCTTCCTCCTATCCTGCTCCTGGAAGTATCTACCCAGAGGTCTGCAGTGATAGTTCAGGGAGTCTTCAGTCACCCTCTATTGTGCTGTCATCCAAAATGATGCCTCTGTCCCCTAGAAGTAATCTTATAATACACCATCTAAGGGTCATCCTTCCATTTAAGGTGCCCCTTGCATAAGATTAAAGAAGAGGTCCGGGACTCCTCATGATCTACTGATGAGCAAGTGAAGATGCAGTCAAACACCAAGGAGATCAAAGAACTTGGGAATGAGGAATATGGAGCACTGTATAGATGCAGGCTTTTAGGAACAATCCTGAAGGCCTAAGACTTGATAGTCTTGCCTCTTTACTTACCTGAAGGTTGAGTCTGATACCAAAACTATTTACAGAGTTAGCATTTCACATTCTCACTTTAAAACCATCTTTGTGCTTTGTTTCATTATTTGATTGACAGAGATTTGTTTGGTCTTAAGTATTCCTTTCCAGGGTGTGCTCTTTAGCCGTAGTGCGAATATGCTTCCATTAGGGTGCTAAATTAGTTCCTTTATGGTTAAATTCATAGTGCTCTTGAAATTCCATCGAATAGTTGTTACAAATGACCTTACACTCACTGGATTGGTTTGGTCTATATTGACTGGTGATCTTGTTGCCTCTAGAACTCATCAGATGTCATTTCCCTTGGGGGACACACAAAAGAGAGATATTTAAAGATGCTCCTAGTTCATTTAGCTGTTGCAGTACAAACGAACACCTTGGTGTGTGTTAATGCTTGCATAAATTGCCATCAAATGCTCTAATTTACTTACATGGTTAACCCGTGAGCTAATCAACATCAGTGTTTAATTTACTCAGTGTAAAATGTGTTAATTACACAGTAGGAAGATGTTAGTCATTGCAATGTGAAAATCATGTTGGATATGTATCCCTTCATGGTAGACTTGTATAATGTAAGAAAAATAATAACTTCCCGAAATGATAAATCTATTTTCTATCTTCCTGACAGAGTGTGATTCAACTGTTATGAAAGTTATACCTTCCATTCTTACCAACATCTAGCAATGTAATACCATGGAAATTTTCCAACCAGAAATAACACCCAAAGTTCAGCTTTTTAATCTTGAAAACATTAATCCAATGACATTATTTCTGAACTAAATGATCTGCTGTTCCAAATGGAAGGAAATGGAAAGGATTTCATTGCAAAGGGAGCCTACTTCTTTACTTCTACCCTTTCCCCTGAACATTCAATAATACCAATGACAAAATCAATTATGAATTAGTATTAGACTTTAACAGAGAAGTTGTATACTTTAAAATACCTTGCAGAGATCATTTTATATCTGCTCTTATAAAGTAATGTGGTCAAACTTTATCAGATTTTCAAGTGAAAGCATGCAAGTATTTACACTTTTAAATTTCTTCCATTAAAACTGTGCACATTCATTTACATCTTCTATGTAATATGCATTCATTTGAATTTTCACATATATGAATATATGCATGCAAACATCTCCCTTCCTTTGGTGAGTCCTCATTTGGAATATTGTGTACAATTCTGGAGGCTTCACCTTCAAAAAGATATACAAATGATGGAGTCTGTCCAGAGGAAAGCTACTAAAATGGTGTGTGGTCTTCGTCATGAGGAGTATGGGGACAGACTTAAAGATCTCAATCTGTATACTTTAGAGCAGGGGTGCCCAATATGTCGATCGCGATCAACCAGTAGCTCAGGAAGGCAACGTGAGTCGATCGCGGAGCCCATCCCGGGCTCCGTGATAGACTAGTGTTGCCGTCCTGATCTACCGGGCCGATCAGCCTTCCTCGGTGTTCTCCCTAGGGCCTTTTAGCTGCTGCCGCTGCTGCTGAACATTAAAAAAAAAAACGGCTTGGAGATTTCAGCCCGTAGCGAACTTATGCTCCGGGCTCTAACGTGTGCGTGCCGGCTTCTCTTCTCTTCCCTCCGAAACCGGAAGTTATGTCCGGGGGGGAGGGGGAGAAGGGAAGCCGACACGCACATGTTGAGAGCCCTGAAGCAAGCGTTCGCTAGGGCTAAGGCGGGAAACATGTTAGTGAAGCATTTCCTCTTCTTGCTGCCGGGTCCTGCCTACTTTCTGTTTCCGCGAAGGCAGGACCCGGCAGCATTTCCCCCAACAGCTCCTCGCGATGCTGGTCGGCCGAAGCAGGGAGAGGTTGGGGCGTCGTCGGCTTTTGGGCGTGTTATTGGCGTCGGCTTTCGGGCCTGTTATTGGTGGCGGTTTGGGTCCTGGTCCCCGATGGCAGTGGCAGTGTCTTGGGGGAGGGCAGGGAGAAAGAAAGAAAAAGGGCAGGCAGGGAGACAGAAGGAAAGAAGAGAAACAGAAAAAAAGGAAAGGGAGGCAGAGAGAAAGAAAGGGCAGGGAGAGAGGAAGGAAAAGTTGGGGGAGGGAATGAGGTCTGGAGGAGAGGAAGCAAACAGGCTAAAAGGGAAGAAAGATTGTAAGCACAGTCAGAAGAAGAAAGTGCAACCAGAGACTCATGAAATCACCAGGCAAGGTAGGAAAAATGATTTGATTTTAAATTTAGTGATCAAAATGTGTCTGAATTTATATCTGCTGTCTATATTTTACACTGTGGTCCCCTTTTACTAAACCGCAATAGCGGTTTTTAGCACAGGGAGCCTATGAGCGTCAAGAGCAGCACTGGGCATTCAGCACAGCTACCTGCGGTAAAAACTGCTATCGTGGTTTAGTAAAAAGGGAGGGGGTATATTTGTCTATTTTTGTGTGGTTATTACTGAAGTGATAGTGCACAGAGTCATCTGCTTTGACCTCTTTGAAAAACCCTGGAATAGGAATGATAATTAACATTTTCTATGCGTACAGTGTGCTTTGTGTTTTTTTAAAATTTTTTAAAATTTTGGGCTCGCAAGCCCAAAAAGTGTGGGCACCCCTGCTTTAGAGGAAAGGTGGGAGAGGGGTGATATGATTGAGATGTTTAAATAATTACATAATATAAATGCACGAGTCCAGTCTCATTTGAAAGAAAGATCTGAAATGAGAGGGCATAGGTTGAAGTTAAGAGGTGAGAGGCTCTGAAGTAATCTAAGGAAATACGTTTTTTTACAGAAAGGGGGTAGACGCATGGAACAGTCTCTCAGAAGAGATGGTGGAGACAGAGACTCTGTCTGAATTCAAAAGGGCCTGGGATAGGCATGTGGGATCTCTCAGAGAGAGAAAGAGATAACGGTTACTGTGGATGGGAAGACTAAATAATAATAATAATTTTATTCTTATATACCGCCAAAGCCATGGAAGTTCGAGGCAGTTTACAACAAGAAGCGCTGGATAATCAACGAAGAGGTCACAATCAAGTCATCAATACAATCTTACATAATGAAAGAAGTGGAAAGCTATATAGTTCTTAAGGTTGCTGGTTGAATTAGCAGAGCTGTATAGATTCTTAGTTTACAAAACAATTGAACAAACTCGTTTTTACCAATTTTCTAAAATTGAAGTAGGATGAGGAGAGCATGATAACGTTACTAAGCCAATCATTCCATTTGCCTGCCTGGAAGGCAAGTGTTCTGTCCAAGAATCTTTTGTAGTGGCAGGCCTTTATTGTCGGATAGGTGAACAGATGTATTCTTCGTGTGGGCCTAATAGAACTTGCCAGATTAAATTGGGAAACTAGGTAAGTGGGGGCCAGACCAAATATCCTATATAATAAAAGGCTAACTCGCGCATGCGCACTTCTATTTGTGTGCTTCCATGATCAGTAGTTCTGTGGCCGCATGAGTGCGCATGCGTGAATCCCCAGCACTTCCCTGCACTCGCCGGAAGGACTGGACTGTACGAGTCCCCAGCACAAGCGTGTGGCCGACCCAGCATCGTGAGAGGATGCGCCGTGCAAAGTGCTGCACACTACTGGAGGGGGAGGGACATACCGGCACAAACCTCACACCAGAGAGGAAAGGCTGAAGCCAGCAACAGCAGTGAATTGTAAATGCTGCTGTTGCCTGAAGCACCCGAGGCAGACGCTTCTCTCCCAGTGAGATGACTTTAATATCAAACCTCCCTCCAGCGTTGGCAGCCGCAGCACGCTAAACAGGCTGCTTCGGGCTTTCTCCTGCAGTTGAGTCCCTCTGCCGTGTCACTGATGACATCATCAATGACGCAACAGAGGGACTCAACGGCGAAGAAAGCCGTGATGCAGCCTGTTTACCATGCTGCGGCTGCCAACGCTGGAGGGAGGTTTGATATTAAAGTCATCTCGCTGGGAGAGAAGCGTCTGCCTCGGGTGCTTCAGGCAACAGCAGCGTTTACAATTCGCTGCTGTTGCTGGCTTTAGGCCTTCCTCTCTGGCCGGTCCTGCCTACTTCCTGTTTTCATGAAGACAGGACTGGCCAGAGAGAAATACCTGAAGCCAACAACAGCAATGAATTGTGAATGCTGCTGCTGACCAATGAAGTAATTAAATGAGGAAAGGGAGCAGAGGGGGAGAGAATGGCTTGGAGGGAAGGAGGAAGGTATGCCAGACCAAGGGAAAAGGAAGGAGGAGATGGAGAGAGGCCATATGGAACAGAGAGAGAGAGGGCGGACACTGGATGGAAAGAGAAGAGAGGGACAAGACAGAGGGTGAATAGTAGATGGAAGGGGTAGAGAGAGGGAGACACACCGAATGGAAGTGTGGAGGACAGGGGGAGCAGATGTTGGAAGGAAGTGGGGAGGAGAAAGAAAAAAGGCCACATGCAGGATTGAGGGAAGAGGATAGAGTTAGAAATAAAGATAGACAGGGAAAGACACAGACAGAAAAAATGACAGCGTCCAAGGAGAGAGAGACAAATTAAAAAAAACCAAAACAGACAGACATCTACTCTAGCACCCGTTAATGTAACGGGCTAAAACACTAGTTGATTTATAACACAAACAAGAGAACTTAAAAAGAGTTCGCGCCTCCAGGGGCAGTCAATGGAGTTTTTGATAGTAGGGGCTTATGTGTTCCCATTTCTTCAGCCCAAAAATCAATCGAACTGCCAAATTTTGAATGACTCTTAGAATATTTTTTTTGAAGGATCCAAAGTAAATGGTGTTGCAATAATCGAGCAAGCTTAAGATGGAAAATTGAACCAGTAAGTGGAAGGATGCTGCATCAAAGTATTTTCTGACGGTTCTGAGTTTCCATAGTACCGAGAAGCATTTTTAAACCAATAAATCTGTGTGAGCATTTAGAGTGAGGTGGCGGTCCATGGTCACTCCCAGGATTTTAATAGAGTGGTCAATAGGGAAGTCCCTACCATTCAAGGAAATTGATGAGTCTTTGATTTTATCATTGGGGCTTGCAAGGAAAAATTTAGTTTTGTCTGTGTTGAGCTTCAATTTGAATTCGGTCATCCATAGTTCAATTTGCTTTAGAATGGATGATAGATGAACTTTTGTCTCGGAGGTCAGAGTAGTAAAGGGAATAACAATGGTGATATCATCAGCATAGATATAAAATTTAACTTTTAAGCTTTGTAGTAAGTTCCCCAATGAGGCAAGGTAGATGTTGAACAATGTAGGGGATAGAGGAGAGCCCAGCGGGACTCCGCAAGAGTTTAACCAACTACAGGATTTTTTATTGTCACTATAGACTTGATATGACTGTTTGCTCAAAAAACCCTGGAACCATTTTAACACGTTACCTGAAAGACCAATTGACTCCAGACAGTCAATCAGAATAGCATGGTCAACCAGATCGAAGGCACTACTTAGGTCTAGTTGCAGAATTAGAGCACTGGTACCCTGACTGAATAAGGTATGAAGGAAGTCCAGCAGTGATGCAATGACAGTTTCAGTACTGAACTCAGAACAAAAACCAGACTGATTGTCTTGCAGTATGTTAAATTTGTCCAGGTACATTACTAGTTCCTGGTTGACCAATCCTTCCATCAGCTTAATGAACAAGGGAGTGCTCGCAATTGGTCTGTAATTAGATGTCAGTTTGGTAGATTCTCTAGGGTTTTTACGATTGGGGTGATCAAAATCTGGCCTATATCCTCAGGGAAAGTACCGGTTAGTAAGAGAGAGGAGAGCCAGTTGTATAACTTGGCTTTAAATGAGACTGGGGCAACTTTCATTTGGGGGGCAGCAGTCTAATCTGTAGTATTTCGTGTAATATTTGGAGAATTGTTGCCAGGATGGGGTAGTGAAATTATTCCAGGCCATTTGGCCTTTATCTGACATCATGTTTCTGTGTTTCTTCCCATGGGAATAGGCGGAATAGAAATCACTAATGTAATGTAATGTAATGTAATATCCATGTAAAATGCTTTAGTCCGCTATTTAAGGATTAAATATGTCTTTTTTACTCGAGATCAATTAAAAGCTTTCATAGAGGTGAAGAAAGTCACCAGTGGTAGTGGAGCAACAATTGGTTGAAAGGCATGAAGGAAAGGTAGGTATTTTGGGATGAGTTAATGCTTTTCTCTCTTACAGATAAGATTTTCTTATTTTTTTTAAATTTCCTCACTTAGGCCCTCATTTACTAAGCCACGGTAGAGGTTTCTACCATGGCTTGGGGCGTTAAATGTTCTGACGCTCATAGAATTCCTATGAGCGTCGAAGCATATATAGGGAAATTCTATAACTAGCGCCTAAACTTAGGGGTCGGTAGGCGCCCTGCCGATGCCTAAGTTAATTGAAAAATGCCACCAGAAATGGCAAAAAACAGCAGTGTTTAAATGCCTACTGACGTCTAAATAAAAGGCAGCTGGCATTATGGCTAGTTAGCCGCTTTAGGCAGTGGAATACCAAAGTAGGTGTGGCCAGTGCCAGAAATGGTGTTAGGTGGGCTAAAGCAGCTACTTAGCCATGATTCATGGCAAGATAGGCAGCTGAAATGTAGGCCCGGAAAATCCTATCTATGCCACCACAGCATACTAAAGTCAGGCCGCAGCAACCATAAACTAATCGCAGCAGGGGAAGTTATCCCCGATCAGCTGAGCCAGAAGTGCTCCCTGAAATTGTGGCTTTGGGGAATCCTGCCAGCTCAGCTGATCAACGAGAAATACCCCTGCCACGATTAGCTGAGCGGTTGCGGCAGGGGACGCCTGACATCGGCAGGAGGGATGCCCACTCCCTCCTGCCAGAACCCCCAAACCCCCTTTGAAGTCTTCCAGCAGTAGGGATGCCCACTCCCTCCTGCTGGAACCCCTAAACCCATCCTCGAAGTCCTGCAGCAGGAGGGATGCCCACTACCTCCTGCCTGCAGACCTCACCCTGAACCCATGACCCCCAACCGCTGATACTCCCGAACTTCCCACACCACTCACCCTCCAGGCCCCAACCCCCCTCCCTATATCTTTTGCTGTAAGGCCGGCCAGAGGGATACCTATGCCGTCTGGCCGGCAGGCCTGCCTCTTCACAATGAAATGCCTTTCCCTTCCTGGTGCATCCTGGGATGTACTGGGGAGGAGCCTAAGGCCCTGTTTGACCCAGGTGCCTAAGGGTCCTACCATAGGAGGGTCTTTATGCACCTGGGTCACCCATTGTATTAGGCATCCTTCCCAGTGCATTTTGGCCTTAGGTATCTGGCCAATCTAGTCTTAGGCCTGATACTGGCCAATTGTAGTATAATGGGACATCTTCAAGTAGATATTGTGCCATGTGTATGTGAAATCATATTTTTAATGTGTCATTCATATTTATGTTTATAAAATGGCTGCTCCAACTGCACATCCAGCACATAAGTACACATGTATTGTAGAAAAGGATCAATGCTAGCAGATCCTTTTCTAAAATAGCATCCAAACTGAGCATGTCCTGACCTGAATGTCTCAAATTCAATCTTTATATTCTAGGCTTTCATATTTGTGAAGGGTTTTCGCTATCCATTCCATGTCTTCTGCATGTGGAGGGTAATTTTTTTTAACAGGTCATCCAGGTGAGAAGCCAATTAGATGCCTATTTTGAAGCTAGCTAGTTTATAAAGATAAATATGTGCTTTTGTAAATGTACATGTGGAGGGGCATAATAAAAAAAAGATGTCTAAGTCCCCTTTTACCCTAGGCCCTAAACGCTGAAAGTAGAAGCAAGGAAAATGTCCATTCTCAAAACAACACATCCAAAATGAGAATTTTTTTGATAATGGCCTGCCTCTACGTCCAGCTATTTAAACGGTGTCAGGTCGGGGGCGTGGCCGTGCCGAGAGCAGGGAAGACGCGTTTTCCTTGAGCTCCGCTGCTCTTCCCCTGCCTCGGCCTCCCGGATCCAGACTCAGCGAGAAAAATCGCCACCAAGCATTTTCTCCCGACTCCTTGGGGCTTTATGGACAAATTTATACTAAAAGGGAGCGGAGACATGGCGGCGAAGGCGGGTAAAAAGGAGCGCGAACGACTGAAATCGGGGTCGGGCACGGAAGGCAAGATGGCCGGCTCGGGAGACGCTGCTGATTCAGCGGGGGCGGACATGATAGCGCGCCTCACGGAGGCAGTCGTGCTGGCGCTGGGGACGCGCTTGGATAAAGTACACGAGTCCATAGCAACCCTCTCTACATCAGTGGCTGAGTTTAACAATCGCGTTTCTGAAGCTGAGCAGAGGATCAGCACTGCAGAGGACACCATTACTTTTATGCAGGCAGAGATACAGCAACTACAGCGTAAAGTGGGGCAATGTGAGAAGAAGATGGAGGATCTGGAGAATCGCTCCAGACGAAATAATCTGCGCCTGGTGGGGGTCCCTGAAACCATATCGGATGGAGATCTCCTGCCTACCCTTGAAGCATGGCTGACGACTGAGCTGCTGGCTACGCGGGGCCTGGGTCCCTTGCGTATAGAACGGGCACATCGGCTGGGCAGGAGGCAGGAGAGCTCGACCAGGCCGCGTGTGGTAATCCTCCGCATCCTCAATTTTGCTATCAAAGATCTTCTGCTTCGCACCTATCGCCAGAAAAAGGATTTACAGTTCCAGAATCAGCGTATCCTGATGTTCCAGGATTATTCTGCTCAGGTGGCATCTCTCCGCCGAGGCTACTCGACTGTCTGCAAGCAACTCACCGAGAAAAAGCTGCGCTTCACTTTGCAATATCCTGCCAAGCTCCGGGTGCTTCATGGGGGTCAACCCTTCCTCTTTGAAACCAGTGAGGCTGCCCGGGCTCAGGTTCTTCTGTGGTATCCTGATCTGGAGCCGAGCACTTGAGGGCCCCTGACAGTGGCTGGAGGTTCCTGTCTGCTATGAGTGGGGGAGCGCCCGTGGGATCCTGGTGGTGTTCCCCTTGAGACATGATGGCTCATATTATGTTGACTATCTTTGTTTAGTGGCTCCTCCCTGGGGGTCACTTTGGTTTGTTCTGGACACTGTTCTCTGGCTTTTTGAGCTAGATTGTTGTTGTGTCCTGCAGGGGTGAGACTTTGCGATTTGTTCTTCCTTTAGATGCTCTTTCCCTAAGGGGTCCTGCCGTTGTTGATGGTATTTGCCCCTTGGCTTTTGCCTTTTCTCCTTCTTGTTTTGTACTGCTTGGTATCTGTATGGGAGGTTGAGGGGGGGAGGGACTTTGGGCCCTTGGTGTACCCTCTTCTGGAGTGGTGGGCTGGGGTATCAGAGGGGGTATGGGAGGGGGATGTTGGGTTTGGGAGGAGGGGTAGGGAGGGTGGGAGGGGGAGTTGGGCTAGGGTGGGGTGGGGGGGGTATGGGAGGGGGGAGTTGGGGTTGAAGAGGGATAGTGGTTGGAGGGGTGGGGGACTTGGATCGGTGTGGTTGATGGTGGGAGGTCTGTGTGTGCGTGCTGGATGGGTGGCTGTCGGGAGGAGGGCTGGGACTCTCGGCAGGAGTTTTCTACTCCTTTATTTTGTAGACCATGTTGGTTTTCTTCTGAATGACGCCTAAGAGGGGAGTGCGATGTGTGACGTGGAATGTGTCGGGTATTAACTCTCCGATAAAGAGAACCAAGATTTTGCAGCATTTAGCCCGGCATCGGGCAGATATAGTGGGCCTGCAGGAGACTAAGCTTTCCGAGACAGAACATGGTAAGCTGAGGCAGTCCTGGGTGGGACAATGTTATTCTGCTTCTTCTCCTAAGGCTAAGGCCGGGGTGGCTCTCCTGCTACATAAGTCCATCCCTTTTGTTCACTCTCGGGTCCTGTCTGACTCGGAGGGTCACTATGTTCTGGTCCAGGGTACATTGTACCAGCGCCCGGTACTCTTACTGTCAGTGTATGCTCCCAATGCTGCCCAACGGTCTTTTTATAAGAAGCTTCTGGGGGTGATCCTGTCGGTGACCTTGTTACCTGGGACTCATTTGATTATCCTGGGGGATTTCAACTCTATTCTGGATCCTGTCCTGGATTCTTCTAGGGGGCCCTCTCGTTCCTCTGGGAGGTCGGATAACGGGCTAAGTGCTTGGCTGCAGGCTTTGGATGTGGTAGATGTCTGGAGAACCCTTCATCCTGGAGAGAGGGATTTTACTCATACTTCCAAAGTGCATGATTCCTCTTCTAGGATAGACTATGTTTTTCTCTCCCGCTCCTCCTTCTATGCAGTCCATCAAGCTGAGATTGGGGTGTTGGCTATTTCTGATCATACTATGGTTTGGATGGACCTTGGTCTTGCTGATGGGTCCTCTGCTGGGGGTGGGCGCTGGCGTTTTCCGGTAGCACTTTATTCTGACCCTGATTTTAAACAGTATCTAGAAGAGCAGTGGAGGGAGTATGTTGAGTTCAATGGGGTGCATGCGGAGGACGGAGCTCTTTTTTGGGAGGCAGCCAAGGTGGTGCTCCGTGGAGCTGTGATAGCCTACTGTGCCTGACGGAAGAAACGGATGGCGGCAAAGATATTAGCTCTCGAGCGTAAAGTGCGGGAGGGCAGGCTTCTAGTATTGCATTCTCCCACTCTATCCCACAAACATGAGTTTCAGGCGGCCCAGGCGGCGCTCCATGCCCTCTTACATGAACGGGCACACAAGTCGCTCTTCTATTATAAATATCGCCTTCATAGGTTTGGTAATCGCCCGGGTAGAATGTTAGCGCAGTTGACTAGGGCGCGGAGGGGGTCCTCGTCCATCACCTCACTTCGAGGAGCTGGGGGGCAGCTGGTCACAGCCCAGCCTCAACTTGAACAGCTTTTTGTTTCTTTTTACAGCTCTCTTTACTCGGCGGAGGTGGTGGACCGGGACTCTGCGATTCAGGCGTACTTTGACTCGCTGCCCTTGCCTCGGCTCTCGGAGACCGACAGTGCGAACTTGGTCTCCCCTATTACTGGGGAGGAGGTCTTGGGGGTTATTAAAACCTTGCCTCTCTGTAAATCCCCGGGTCCGGATGGCTTTGGCGGGGAATTTTATCGTCTCTTGCAGGGGTTTGTGGCGGATCCGTTGAGGCGGTATTATGAGCGAGCGGTGGAGGGGGGGTCCTTCCCTCCTGGTTCGAATCAGGCGCTGATAACTGTGCTGCCTAAACCGGGGAAGGACCCTCTCTTGGTGGGGTCTTATAGGCCCATTTCGCTTATCAACGTAGATCTTAAAATTCTGGCCCGGCTGCTGGCTAATCGGTTGGCCCCGCTTGTCCCTTCACTGGTGGGACTGGACCAGGTGGGGTTTGTGAAGGGCCGTCAGGCAGGTCATAATGTTCGGAAGCTTCTACTGGCTCTGGCCCACTGTGACTCTCGGCGTCAGCCTACCTTGGCCATTAGTTTTGATTCTGAAAAAGCCTTTGACAGGGTTGAGTGGGCTTTCCTCTTCCCGTTGTTACTCCGCTATGGGGTGACTGGCTATTATCTGAACGCTCTTCGTGCTCTATACTCTAACCCCGAGGCTGCTGTGATTGTCAATGGGGTAGCTTCCCCGGTTTTTTCCCTGCGGCGGGGTACTCGGCAGGGTTGCCCCCTGTCTCCTTTGCTTTATATTTTATTTTTGGAACCTCTGTTGCTTTGTATCCGCACTCATCCGTTGCTTGAGGGCGTGGAGGTGGGAGCTTCCTCCCTGCGTAGTTTGGCCTTTGCGGATGACATCATAATTCTTTTGTCTGACCCGGTCTCGCACCTTTCTTTGTTGCTGGAGTTGTTTCGGCAGTTTGGAGAGCTCTCGGGCCTCAAACTCAATGTATCTAAATCGGAAGCTCTCCCTCTTCATCTGCGTGTCTCTCACCTGTGGTCGGACTTTCCTCTGAAGGAGGCTTCGGCTCAGGTGAAATACTTGGGGGTTCTTATTCCCTCCACCTTGACGCGCCTTTATGAGATTAATGTTCGACCTATGCTTCGGTCCTCTGTTGAGAGTCTGCGCTTATGGGGGGCTCTGCCGGTTTCCCTTGCGGGCCGCGTCTTTTTATATAATATGATGATTGTGCCGCGGTGGCTCTACTTGTTGCAGACTTTACCAATTTGGTTGAGACATAGGGATTTGGAGGAGCTGTACCGGGCTTTGCGGATTTTCCTGTGGCGGGGAGGGCGTCCTCGCCTGCTCCTTCGCGTTCTGATGCTGCCAGAGGCACAGGGGGGGTTCGGTCTTCTAGATCTTCGCGCTTATAACTTGGCATGTGGCTTACGCCAGATTCGGGATTGGTGTCTGGAGAGTTCCTCCTTTTTGACCTTCTCTGTGGACAGGGACTTCCTGTCCCCTGTCTCGGGATTGTTCTTGTTGCATGCTCCGTCGGTTCGGTTAGACTCTTTCCAGAGGGGTCATGTGGTGTGGTCATATATGAGATGTATCTGGAAACAGCTGTGCCACCGCTTGGGGGTCAATTATAGTGCAACACCAATGTTGCCCTTAGTGGGCAACGCGCAGTTCGGTCCTGGAAGTGACAGCCGAGTATTCCGGATTTGGCATGCACATGGGATCCGTAGAGTGGGAGATGTGCTCACTGAGAGGGGGATTCTTCTTTCTCCTGCTGAGTTGGCGTCCCTCTACGGTTTGGATCATGTGGATGCATTTGGTTATTTACAGCTGAGTCATTATGTTCGCAGTCTCGGAGAGCCGTCCTTGCGGTACTCGGTGGCGCAGGGTCTTGGCTTGAGTTTGGGTTTGTGGGAGGATCCGGCTCCGCGCCTGCGTTACTTTGTTACTGCGCTATTGTCACCATTGTCAACCGAGAGGGCGGACATGTTGGCTGGGGCGTGGAGCGCTGACCTGGGGTGCACTATCCTGTCCTCCTTGATTTCTCGTTGCTTTGTCTTCCTGCGTGCCCTCTCCTGCAATATGCTCCATAGGGAGCAGGAATATAAATTCCTCCACAGAGCGTTTATTTCCCCACAGAGGGCTTATCGAGCGGGCTTTGCAGCTCAGGCCTGTTGTCCCAAGTGTCCTGTGAGTCCTGCTACCCTGGGACATATGTTCTGGGACTGTCCCCGGATACGGGCTTTCTGGCTGCGAGTGTGGACCTTTTTGTCTTCTATCTCTCCTCCGTTGCCTGCATGCACCCCTTCTATAGTCCTTTTTTATGATGGAGCGGCTTTCTCTCGTTGCTCCGTTGGGCAGCGGATGTTGGTGTTTAAGGCCCTCCTTTTAGCCAAGAAGGCCATTTTGATTTCGTGGCGGGCTCCCCAAGCTCCCTCTTTTTCTAAGTGGCACTTGTCCCTATATGACTTAGCGCTTCTGGAGCGCAGGATGGTAGGGAGACAGGACGAGGGCCGGTGGGCCACATTTCAGGGTGTGTGGGAGGGGTACTGGTTGTCTCTTCCGCACAGGGAGCGGAGTATGCTGTTGAACTGCTAACCCTGTCAGCTGTGGTGACGTGGGTGGGAGTTGGGTGCTGCAGTTTTCTCTATGTAGTCTGCCTCGTCTTTCTTTCCTCTTGGTCTTGTTCCACCTTTCTTTCTTTCTTTTTGGCCTGTTTTCTTTGTGGTCAGTTTTTTCTTGTCTTCCCATCTAATCACACGGGTCTGGGTTTGGGGGGGTATCTTTGGGGGAGTGGGGGGTTGGGGGTTTAGGATGTGTGGGGGGGGGGTGGGGTATTCTGGTAAAACCATGTATTGGGCACTCTAGCATTTTTGCCTGGGCGCTCTCCTGTTGTATTGTTTCTGAGTTCCCTGGCTGCCTTGTTTTAGCACTTTACCGGGAGCTGCGGCCGTATGCTTCTTTTTCTTGTTCTGTACGTTGCTGAATTTGCTCAATAAAGAAATATTATAAATCAAAAAAAAAAAACGGTGTCAGGTCAAAAGCGCGCCGGGACAAAGGCGCGAGCAGACAACTGAGCGCAGCGCAGAGGCGCGCGCCAAAGAAAAAGACTGTTTTTAGGGGCGCGCCGCGTTGTGGGGGCGTTGTGGGGGGTTGTAACCCCCCACATTTTACTGAAAACTTAACTTTTTCCCTGTTTTTAGGGAAAAAGTTACGTTTTCACTAAAATGTAGGGGGTTACAACCCCCCAAACCCCCTACAACGCCGCCGCGATCTGTATTAAGTAAAGTGGGGGGGGGCTCCCCAACAAAAACCCCTGTCTCAGCCCCTAAAAACAGTCTTTTTCTTCAGCGCGCGCCTCCGTCTTGCGCTCAGTTGTCGGCGCGCGCCTTTGTCTTCTGCGTTACTGTCTATGAACCATTTAAACACCCAGACCACCACTACGTCTACACTAACAACATATCATCAACAAAAAAAAGCCTAAGTCCCAAACACCCAACACAAGAGCTTTTAAGCGAAAGAGGAGCCAGTCCTTCACTTAAAAGCTGGATTCTGTAACCGGTGTCTGTCAAAAAGAACACCGGTTATAGAATCCACCCCCCTCCAGCAATTATCGCAGCAGGAGAGATGGCTCATCTCCCCTGCTGCAATAACGATCCTGAAGTGCCGTCAACCACAGCACTTTGGATCGCTATCGCGGCAAGAGAGATAGCCAATCTCTCCTGCCGTGATCCATTACCTCCCGACAAGATCGGGCAGGATGGAGCCCAGGCCCTCCTGCCCCAGCGACACCCCCGACTCGACTGGGGCAGGAAGGAGCCCAAGCCCTCCTGCCCCGGCGACCCCCCTACCCCCCATCCACACTAAGATACGGTCAGGAGGGATCCTAAGCCCTCCTGCCCAACGCAGCCCTCCCACGACTGCCCCCCGAACCCTCCACCCACAGACTCCACAACACCCTCCACCGACCCCACGACTCCACCCCCCACCCCCGACACCCCCCCTTTACCTTAAAAAAAGTTGGCCAAACAGACGGGTCCCATGCCTGTCTGTCCAGTAGGCCCGCCATCCTCAGAATGGCGGGCCTTAGGGCCTGATTGGCCCAGGCACCTCAAGCCCCACCCACAGGTGGGGCCTTAGGTACCTGGGCCAACCGGAATTGGCCCAGTTTCCTTAGGCCCCTCCTGTGGCGGGGCCTTAGGAACATGGGCTGGGTTGAAATGTTGCTGATGAAAGAGTGCTCTCACTCTTAGAACACGGAGGCTGAAAAAAACACTTTTTAACAAGCAAACTTAGTTGTTCCTTGAATGTAAGTGATGAATCGATGACAATACCCAATATTAGCGAGGAAAACTCAATTTTCAAAGATTCTCCCGAGTTTAAGATCACAGTAGAAGGGAGCTTAGTCTTGGCAGCATTTAATTTCATCTGGACCATTCAATTTGTAATTAGGTTACTATGTTCCCATATTCTGACATCCTGATTGCACACAGAAGGCCAGATTCTATAAAGGACTCCTATGTTAGGCACTTCTAGGCGCCTAAATCGGCGACTATATTAACAAGCTAACTAAGCTTTTACAGGCTCATAATTGGAAAAGAAATGAATTGGCTTATAGCCGCCTATATCAGTGGTTCCCAGAGGCCAATCGGGTTTTCAGGATAGCCCTAATGAATATGCATGAAGTAGATTTGCATGCCTGTCACTTCCATTATATGCAAATATCTCTCATGCATATTCATTAGGGCTAGCCTGAAAACCTGATTGGCCTGGTGGTCCTCCAGGACAGGGTTGGGAACCACTGGCCTATATGATTCTATAAAAAGACACCTAAATGGGCGTGTTTGGGGGTGGAGACAGAGATAGGCCCTGTTAGGTGCGATTCTGCAAAGAACTTAGGCACCTTCAATGCAGGCCAGTACTACCCTGGTCCACATTGCAGAGGCCTAAGTTTTCTGACGGGCACCATAAGGTGCGATTCTGTAAACGATGCCTAAGTGTGACTGACACGGGACCGGCCCCTTGTTTCACGGCGCCTGCCAATTTAGGCGCCGTTTACAGGATCTGGCCCAGAGCCACTAACTCTCAATCTCCCTCCCACGAAGAAGTCTCCAGAATTCTGACACAGCACAGTTTCCCTGGGACCCCCCCTACCATACCTTACTAAAGCCGAAGGCTCTTTTCCCCCAGTTTCTACCTTGGGCCCCAGCATGTGTAATACTAGCCCTGAACGGAGCAGTTACTATGAAGGAAGAAGGGTACACCACACACCATAACATTTTCAGTGTGAATGAATGGAGCTGTTTTATTATTTCGATCTAGCGCACACCTTTTCAGTGACTTTAAGTTAGGAAAATGGGCCTTAGTTGCAGATTAGAAGTTTCAGCTTTAAACTATGCAAACCACATTGTGCGAAATAGGCAGCTTAATAGGTAAGACCTTGCCTTCAGAGCAGATTATCTAAATGCTTTTACAGTTTCCAATCTGATTTAAGAGTACTTACGTTTTAGATCTCTTCCTAAACCTTGGTTAAACAATAGCCCAGCGCCTGTCTATGGAATGCATCAACACAGTTTAATGCTTAGTGTAGTTTTGCACCCAAAGACGCCTATACAAATGCATGCACAAATTCCACAGATGCTTTTGAAAATGCGAAAGTTTGGCTTTGTTCATGATGCTGTTAAAGTATGCACATGCACATGTATAAAGAAAAGAAGAACTGTCACTTTGATGACTATGCACTGAATCTAAGCGTAAAGGCATTGTAGCCAGCAAAGAGCTCCATTTCAGTACAGTTAATCTTATGAATGCCTGTTCACGTTTAACTTTGATTCCTTTGCAGAGACTTGCTTCTGCTATTTGGACAGGTGAAAACTTCAACCATCTTTTAAAATAATAACTATTTTCTGCACCAGAAAAAAAAAAAAAAAGACTTTCTATATCAGTTACAGTTCTGCTGTCTAATTTAACTGGTTTTAAACTGGCCGAGATTAGTTTCCTACCTTAATTTGACCACAGATCAAAGAGACAGAAAAATGTGTGCCTTTCCCTTTTACGACATGCTCTGTATAATAACTATTAATTAAGTCATATGGCAAACTCAATTGCTACCTTTGTGTAGGACTGTGTGCTTTATTTTGTGCAGTGAGAAACCAAAAGGGGCTTCTTCTTTGGGTTTCACTTTAATTCTTGTTAAATTTCTATTTGGTTCATGCATCATGCTTATATAATCGGTTAAATTATAAGAAGGCCAAAGGTCCATTAAGTCCAGGCTTCATTTGCTTGCCTAGGGCTAGGGTGAATAATCTGCATTCTTAGTCAGTTCTGGTGCAGTGAAAATCACTTCTTTCTGAGCCCAGATAGGGCAATCATCTTAAAATCACTCATCAGCGCCTTTTGCTAAGCTCAGTTGTATCAGCTCACCCACCAATATCTTTTTCTGCTAAAAAGAAATGTTTCAATTAATAAAGCATTCCTTTTGAAAAGTAGAAAAATGATGTCTTAAGTTCAAGCCCAACATCAATATAAACACTCCAGTCTTCTTATTTTATTTTTGTCTTTTTAGCTGATCCTCAGAGGGCTAAAGAACCCTCTGAGGATCAGATAAAAAGACAAAAATAAAATAAGAACACTGAAGTGTTTATATTGATGTTGTGATTAGGGACCAGTCTATGAATAGCCAGTGCTATTAAAGCTAAATATTAAGTTCAAGCCCTGCATTTCCATCTGTCTGTCTTTCTGTGACTCTCTTGGAGTTGTGGTTTGGTGTCTTTTGCATCAAGACAGTGTAAAGGAAGAGGTGAAACTTATGGTTCAATAGACTCACTTGTGGAACTTGTAAAAGTGGCCATATGAGGGCACTGTGTCAGGGGAGGAAACGGAGTACAACTTTGAGAGAGGTGCATCATGGGAGTGTTTTGGCTGAGGAGGATATAGGCCAAAAGTGCTCAAACTATGGCCCGTGGTCATTTACCCAGCTCCCACTCGAGTTCCTAACCATTGCTGACCTGCTCCATTGTGGCTCTCTCACTACAGCGCTCTGCAGTTCTCACTGCTCCTCATTGCACACCAGCAGTAACTCCTTCATGTGAGCTAGACAGCCAGACATATAGCACTGATGTCACCCATCCGCTGAGCACATGGGCTGGTTTGCACAGCCCTGCTGTCTCTGGGAGGGTTTCTTGGAATTTCGGTATGACTGGCGGGAAAACGTTTGGCATTAGTGAGTTGCTGGATATTTGGGCTTGGAATTCTTCACTGAACGTTCCAAACCTCAGTATGCTGTTTCGGCTCCTTTTGTGAATTCCAAACCTCATTCTGGCACTCTAATAGCTTTTCTCAGCATATTTCAAGCCTCATGCTGGTGTTTCAAGCCTCATGCTAGTGCTCCAATAGCTTCTTTCTGTGTGTTCCAAGACTCATTCTGGTGTTACCATACTTCATTCTGAGGGGTTTTAGAGTGCTTTGTTGTGATCCCCTATCACCATCTGTTAGTTTTTTTGCTGCTCCAGTATCATTAGCATTGGCCGGGAGGACGCGGTGATGTGACGCGCTGGGGCCGAGGACGTGTTAGTTAAAATTGTTCTTTATTTTAAATATTGTATTGCTCTTTCATTATTTTTCTTTTTGCACTATAAATAAGATATGTGCAGTGTGCATGGGAATTCGTTTATGTTTTTTTTGTTTGGTTTTTTTCAAATTATAGTCCGGGCTCCCCAACAGTCTGAGAGACCATGAACTGGCCCCCTGTGAAAAAAGTATTTTTTTTTTTTCAGATTTAGGACTCCTACATTTAATCTTTGTTCCCTAGGGCCCGGAGCTTAATTTTGAACTTGTTCTAACTTGGTTTTCTCTCTGGATTCTGGATATATTCCCTGGCGATTGGCATGGCATGGCATGTAGAATAGTAGGTATGGGTGGCTAGAGTGTCTGCTGGTATGACTGAGGGTTTTTGGGGTTTTTTTTTGGGGGGGGAGTCTGAGATTCTACAAGTGGAAAAAGATGTCTAGGCATTAGAGAAAATTGTCTTTACATCTGTAGCTGAGTTAATGGAGTATGAATCTTGCTTCCGCCTGTGCCCACAGATATTCAGAAAGCCATTTTTATGAACAGAGCAGTATTTTATGTGTGAAATTAGATGCTTATAAAGTAGTTTGCTTGCACTGCATTTCTGGAGGTGGAATTTGAATTTATATGCATACTTTATAAAAATGGAAAAATCTTACCTTAAGGCTACAGTCTTTTCTGTAACAACCAAAGAAACTAACTCATGGCATAGCTTGAATTAGGATGAAAAGACCTCGGCAGTCACTGACATGCAATGTTATCGTCCTGACTCTTGTAATGTGACTTACTGTAGTTGCTGCACTTCAGATCCCCATGTCTTTCGTAGATCAAAAAACTCTTAATAGTCAAGCTGTGCCTTGGGTTCATTTCTTTGGTTGTTACATAGTTTATAAAATACACAGAAAGGCACATAAATTTACCTGAGAAATGTGCGCGTGGTCAAAAGCAGATGTAAATGTATGCATAACTTCCCAGAGCCAATTTTCAAAATGGAAATATGCATATTCTGAAATCACCAGTAGCTGCACAGGGGAGAAGCATGAGTGCACTATTTACACATGTGTTCAGTTATAAAATTGCCCCTAATTGGTTCCTGAAGACATCTTAAAATGGAATGCTGTAACTCAAAACAGATTACCCCTTAATAATAATGCTATAAATGAAGGACTGGTTCTATCATTAAGATGTGATACCTATTTTCACTGATATAACCTAGAATGGGTTGTCATTGCAATGACATGGAAAATGTCAACAACATATCCCATAACATGCTAATAAATGAAAACAATCAGAAAAACCACAACACGTTAGGGGTAATTTGGGTGGGGGAAGAGTTGCTTGGGAGGAAGATAAGAGATTGAAGCCAAAGGAGTGGTTTTTGGAGGGGGAAAGAACATAAGAACAGTCATACTGGGTCAGAGCAATGGTCCATCTAGCCCAGTCTCCTGCTTCCAACAGTGTACCAATCCAGTACCTGCCAGGAACCCAAATAGTAGCATATTCCGTGCGACTGATCCAGGGCTACTGATCAATACTACTATATTGAGAATATAAGTAGTGATTTTAAGTAATGTGGTGCTGCTAATAGTACACTGAATATAAAATTTGTGTTGTAGGGGACTTTTCTTGAAACAGCCTTCGGGCGAAACATGTCGAAATAACAGGTCCTTTCCCGATATGAACAAAACAAAAAAGATAAGTTTTTTCAGCTTTTTACTATAGCTATTTAATGAAGTTGGTTTAAAATAGAGCACTGAGCACTTTTGGAAAATTGATTAATGAAAACCTGATTAAAATAAAATTAACGGGCCTAATGAGGAGGCCAATTCCACACAAGTATTTTTAGCCATTGAAAACACTTGGCTAATACTGGCACTTCTGAAGACCTTAGAATAAGATAAAAAAAGAAAGAAAAAAAATGATTTTATGGTACTGGTTTGTGTTTGAAGGTATGAACTGATCCAGGGCTTCTTCCATGTTGTGGGGAATGTGTGATGCAGTGATTAGAGCTATAGCTCTAGCACCCTGGAGTTGTGGGTTCAAATCCCACACTGCTCCTTGTGACCCTGGGCAAGTCACTTAATCCTCCAGTGCTCCAGGTACATTACATAGAGTGTGAGCCCACCAGGCCAGATAGGGAAAAATGCTTGAGTAGCTGAATAATTTGTAATCTGCATAGAATTGTAGGATATGTGGAATATAAATAATAAAAAAAATACACTTTTCCTCCAAGAAGTTGTCTAAACCTTTCTTAAACCTATCTTTGCTAACCACTGTAACCACATCCTCTGGCAATGAATTCCAGAGCTTAATTATTCTTTCAGTAAAAAAAAAAAAAAAATAGGAGTTCCATTCCCTTTATCATTTTGGTCACTCTTCTTTGAACCTTTTCTAATTCCACCATATCTTTTATGAGATACCGCAACCAAAGCTGTGCACCTGATTTCCTTAACATTTTAATTCCATATACCTCGTCCAGAATACTCAGATCCCAGTCACAAAATCTACTAACCATTCAATCACTTCAAATTCTGAGCATCGCACGTACAACAAATTTTGCACTGTTTGGAATTCATTACCTATCGAACTACGCAACAAAAACTCTCTTGAAAAATTTAAAGGAAAACTGAAAACATTTCTCTTTAAGGATGCCTTTAATTTTAAATCTTTCCTGCCTCAGCTTCCTGACTCCTTCTTGCTCCGGTTTTCAGATGAGATCACCCCTCCCTCTCGTATTGTCCCTTTCTTGGATTACTGTACTTTTTAAAGATGGATTTCTTACCTTCAACCCTCTCGTCCCAGTCTTGTTAGTCTCATGTTTGTTACCCTCCTTTTTAGCGATTTACTTGTTTAAATGATTTTATAATGTAAAACCACCTAGAAGTATGATAGGCAGTATATCAAATTTTGAATAAACTTGATACTTGGCATTATAATATTCTCAGTGTTATTTGCTATCCCTTCCCTAATAATTCCTTGTATCCTGTTTGCCTTTTTTTTTTTTTTTTGCTATAGCTGGTACTAAGAGGAAAGATATAGACTTGACAAATGAACTGTCCATATGCTGAATCAACCAGTAAATTACTTGGTTGATATTCAAAGCTGCTTATCTGGGAAGCAGGTGATACGTAGGAGTTTTGTCAGCCGTAAGCCCGAAGTCATTATGCCATTGTATAGATCCATGGTTTGACCCCATCTGGAATACTGTGTACAATTCTGGAGGCCGCATTACCATAAAGATGTGCTGAGACTTGAATCAGTTCAGCGAATGGCCATCCGGATGGTCTCGTGACTCAAGGATCACCCGTATGAGGAATGGCTGAAAAGATTGCAGCTATACTCACTCGAGGAACGCAGAGAGAGGGGAGACATGATCGAGACGTTCAAATATCTCACGGGCCGTATCGAGGTGGAAGAGAATATCTTCTTTTTCAAAGGCCCCACGGCAACAAGAAGGCATCCGTGGAAAATCAGGGGTGGGAAACTACACGGTGACACTAGGAAATACTTCTTCACCGAAAGAGTGGTTGATCGCTGGAATAATCTTCCACTACAGGTAATTGAAGCCAGCAGCGTGCCTGATTTTAAGACAAAATGGGATCGTCACGTGGGATCTCTTCACAGAGAAAGGTAGGGGAGGGTTATTGGGGTGGGCAGACTTGATGGGCCGTGGCCCTTATCTGCCGTCTGTTTCTATGTTTAACTAAGGGTTCAATCATCATCATTTAGAGGAATTCATTTGGAACAAGAAAAAACCTCGAATTGCTCTCGCCAAACTGAAAGCCTCTAAGATCAACGGTGGTCTCAACTTTCCTGATTTCTATCACTATTATATTGCTTCATTAGCCAAATATGGAGCTTACTGGCTCACTAACTCCTCCACTCAAAATCTTCCCACTCAAGATCTTCCTGCCTGGTTTGAAATGGAATGTTTTTTATGTACGCCTTTACACATCTCATGCTTACTAACGGTGTCAATACCAAGGCACTTAAAGAGATACTCTTTATTGGGTGCAACGCAGCATGCTCTTTATCTTATAGATACATTGACTGAAATCTCAGTTAAGGTTAGTCCACTCATGTCCCTTTGGAACAATCCCAAAATTCAAAATCACGACAAATCTCTATCATGGAAAAGGTGGCAGCGGGCAGGTATATGGTTTGTCCATCAATTGTCTACCCTCAACTCGTTAATTCCATTCGATATACTGTGCTCTACATACTCGCTGCCTCCTTCTACTTATTCACAATGGCGTTCTCTCACTGGAGTGTTGCCGTCTTTACATATACGATTTGACTATATGACTTCCAAAAATACTATTTACAACTGGTCTTCTCTGTCTCTATTAAAAGGCAAGGCGATATCATCCTTCTACAGTATTTTAAGAGATCACTCCTTCACTTTTTCACCTCACTCTATGAAGCACTGGGACGCTATACTTACCACTTCGCTTTCTGACATTGATTGGGAGCTTTTCTGGTCATCAACAAATCGCCCGCTTTTATCTTCTAGAGTATCACAATCAATGTACTTCCTTATGTGGCAGGCAATATGGACCCCACTTCGCATGTGGAAAGCTAACTTAAAGCAAGACTCTGTTTGCTGGAACTGTTTGAAAGAGGAAGGAACTCTTGATCATATGTTATTTCATTGTACTCTAGTCCGCTCTTTTTGGACCTACGTCTGGAACACCATACAATCTATTACTAACTGCTCAGAAGAAATCTCTATAGACATTGTAATCCTTCGCTCTCAACACCCATGTTTCACACAATCAAATTGTCCACCTAAACTCATTGATACCATGTTGGTGACTGCCCTCATGCACATTCTAAAAAATTGGAAATCACCCTCGCTATTAGATTATACCTTTTGGTGGAACTCTCTGAGTATGTATCATAGATTTGAATCCTACGCATATGAGAAGAGAGTTACATTCCGAACCTGCATGAACTTGAAATACAACAAATCTCCATGGTCATTCTTAGATTCCTATGTACGCTCATCTTCTTAGACACTCCTGTTATCCTTTTCTTCTCCTCTCTTCTCTCTTTCATTTTTCTTTCCTTTTTCTTTACTGCTCTCTCTCATCTTTATCTTATATATCCCTTACATACATTTTTAATAATTGGAGCCTTTGCTCCTATACAGTTAAACATAGATTTATATATTTTATATACAGAAAGCTTTATTTTGTTTCTATGTACTTTAAATGATTCTTGTATCCTTTAAAATACTTAATAAAAATTATTGAACTTAAAAAAAAAAAAAAAAAGGGTTCAAGTTCAAGTTCAATTTATTTAATATACCGCAAATATAAAACAAAAATGTTAAAATCTAAGTGGTTTACAGTAAGTATAAAGTAAGGGAATAAAACAATACAAGATAAACTCTGTTACCTTTAAAGGGGAAAACAATAAAGTAAATTACAATAAAATTTGCAAAAGGAAAATAGGGAAAGGGAAGAAAAAAATGGGGTCCCCATAATGTAAACCCCAAAACCCTTTTACAAAGTCACGGTAGCAATTATCCTGTGGTAAATGCACTGAAGCCCATAGGAATGGGGCCTCATCAGAGACTTATACAATGGCATTATCACTTAAACTAAACTAAACCTTAAGTTTATATACCGCATCCTCTCCATAATTATAGAGCTCGGCATGGTTTACAAGAGGTTAATATAAGAAGGAATAACATAATGGGTTTGCAGGTTGAGTACAGGGGGGAGGAAAGTATTACATTTTTGTGAAAAGCCTAGTTTTTAGGTGCTTACGGAATAGTTGGAAGGAGCCCTGATTCCATAGAGGGGCAGTAAGATTATTCCAAAGTCCTGTGATTCTGAAGAAGAGATAGTTTCCCAATTTTCCCGCATAGAGGATACCTTTTAGCAAGGGGAAGGATAGTTTAAGTTTTTGGGTGGGCATGGTGGTGTCAGGACTCGAGGAGTTCCAAGATAGTGTGATTAGGGGAGGGAGGATGCTGTGTAGGATCTTAAAAGCTAGGCAGGCACATTTAAAATAAACCCTGGAAATTACTGGGAGCTGGTGGAATTTGGACAGAAGTGGGGAAACATGATCAAATTTGTGTTTTGCGAAAATCAACTTGGCCGTAGTGTTCTGAATTAGTTGAAGTCTTTGAAGATTGTTTTTTTAGTTAGACTTAGATAGATGAACATAAGAACATAAGCAATGCCTCTGCTGGGTCAGACCTGAGGTCCATCATGCCCAGCAGTCTGCTCACGCGATGGCCCAACAGGTCCAGGACCTGTGCAGTAATCCTCTATTTATCCCCTTCTATCCCCTTTTCCAGCAGGAAATTACCCAATCCTTTCTTAAACCCCAGTACTGTACTCTGCCCTATTACGCCCTCTAGAAGCGCATTCCAGGTGTCCACCACTCGTTGGGTAAAGAAGAACTTCCTAGCATTCGTTTTGAATCTGTCCCCTTTCAACTTTTCCGAGTGCCCTCTTGTTCTATTATTTTTCGAAAGTTTGAAGAATCTGTCCCTCTCTACTCTCTCTATGCCCTTCATGATCTTATAAGTCTCTATCATATCCCCTCTAAGTCTCCTCTTCTCCAGGGAAAAGAGACCCAGTTTCTCCAATCTCTCAGCATATGAAATGTTTTCCATCCCTTTTATCAGACGTGTCGCTCTCCTCTGAACCCTCTCGAGTAACGCCATATCCTTCTTAAGGTACGGCGACCAATATTGGATGCAGTATTCCAGATGCGGGCGTACCATCGCCCGATACAACGGCAGGATAACTTCTTTCGTCCTGGTTGTAATACCCTTCTTGATTATACCTAGCATTCTATTTGCTTTCTTAGCGGCCGCTGCACTCTGTGCCTTGGGCTTCATTGTCATGTCCACCATTACCCCCAAGTCCCTTTCTTGGGTACTCTCATTCAATAATATCCCTCCCATCGTATAGTTGTACCTCGGGTTTCTGCTTCCCACATGCAATACTTTACATTTTTCAACGTTGAACTTCATCTGCCATCTCGCCACCCATTCCCCTAGTTTGTTCAAGTCCCTTTGCAATTCTTTGCATTCCTCTTTAGTCCCAGCTCCTCTAAATAGTTTTGTATCATCCGCAAATTTTATTATCTCACACTTCGTCCCTGTTTCTAGATCATTTATGAATATATTAAATAGCAGCGGCCCGAGCACCAAGCCCTGCGGAACACCACTCGTGACCCTCATCCAGTCCGAGTAGTGGCCCTTCACCCCTACCCTCTGTTTCCTACCCGCCAACCAGTTTCTGATCCATCTATGTACGTCTCCGTCCACCCCATGGTTCTTCAGTTTTCGGAATAGACGCTCGTGAGGCACCTTGTCAAAGGCTTTTTGGAAATCAAGGTATATGATGTCTATGGGGGTCTCCTCTGTCCATCTGTTTGTTAATTCCTTCAAAGAAGTGCAATAAATTAGTTAGGCACGATCTCCCCCTGCAGAAACCATGTTGGCTTGTTATCAGAAGTTTGTTTCTTTCGAAATGTTCATCGATGTTTACTTTTATCAGTGCTTCCGCCATTTTCACCGGAACCGGGAGAGGATAATGGATTGAACAAGGACGGCAAAATGTTGTTGGCGGAAGCAGGATCTCACTTTCCTCATCATGTGGAGGCTAAAAAAGCATGATTTTACCAAGGAGTTGAGATGGTCATTGAAGGAAAGAGAAGAGTCGATAATGATGCCTAGAACTTTGCTTGAGAACTCAAGCTGCAGTGTGGCGCCAGAGGGCAGTGCGAAGAGGGTAGGCAGCAGTTCTAATTTTGGGCCGAGCCAGAGTAGTTTCATTTTGGACTCGTTCAGTTTCATTTGAACTGAGAGGGACCAGGTTTGGAGTTTTGTAATGCAAGCTGTTGTGTTCTCAGAGAGGTTGGTAAGGTTCGAGTCTGTCTCGAGAAGGACAAGGATGTCATCAGCATATGTATAGATTGTTTCAAGGGAAGATAGATGGAAGAGTTTCAGGGAAGACATGATGAGAATAGGGGATAGGGGTAATCCCTGCGGGACTCCGCAAGTCGGTTTCCAAGGAGCGTACTTGGTGCCATTTGTGTTTCCTACTGGCCATTCCTCACCTTATGCACCCAAGCATCTTTCTGGCATTGACCGTCGTTTTTTCTACCTGTTTTGTCACCCTGACATCATCGGACACAATCACCCCAGAGTACTGCTTTTCTTTCGTACACAGAAGTACTTCACCCTTATACTATAGTGTTCTCTTGGATTTTTGCAGCCCAAGTGCATGACCCTGCATTATTTAGCATTAAATCTTAGTTGCTAATTACCGGACAAATCTTCAAGCTTCACCAGATCCCGCCTCATCTTATCCACACCCAGGCTTTGATATTGTTCCTATACTACTACTACTACTACTACTACTACTACTACTACTATTAATTATTTCTATAGCACTACCAGATGCACGCAGCACTGTACAGAGTCACAAAGAAGAAGACAGTCCCTGCTCGAAAAAGCTTACAATCTAAACAGACAAGACAGACAAACAGTATGTCATGGATACAGTTAAGGGGAACGGTTAATCAGCTGGCTGGGTTGGAGGGCAGAGGGGAGTACAAGACAATCAAGATATTATGACATCACTGATGAGGTTGGCTGTTAGGCATTGGTGGAATGAGGCATTATGACATCACAATCTCAGCTCTGCTTCCCAAAGACTGAAACTCTTTATTCTGCTACTACTATGAATTATTTCTATAGCGCTACCAGACGTATGCAGCGCAGCGCTATACAGAGTCACACAGAAGACAGTGCCTGCTTGAAAGAGCAGACAACAGACAAGACAGACAAAGAGGATGTCATGGATAAAGTTAAGGGGAACGGTTAATCTGCTGGCTGGGTTGGTGGGCAGTGGAGAGTAGGGTTATGGATTGAAGGCTATATCAGAAAGGTGGGTTTTCAATCTGCTTTTAAACAAGGTAAGGAAAGGAGCTTGGCAGACGAACTAAAGTAATTTATTCCAGACATTGGGGGTAGCTAGATGAAAGGAACAAAGTCTGGAATTGACAGTGGAGGAGAAGGATACAGCTAAGAATGGCTTATCTGAGGAACAGAGTTCTCTGGGAGGTGTATAAGGAGAGAGAAGAGAGGAGACATATTGAGTGGCAGCAGAATGAACACATTTGTAGGTCAGCCATAGGAGCTTGAACTGTATGCGAAGGTAGATAGGGAGCCAGTGAAGTGATTTAAGGAGAGGGGTGACATGAATGTAGCGAGGTTGGTAGAAGATGAGTCATACAGCAGAGTTTTGCACAGATTGCAGGGGGGAGAGGTGGCACTGCGGGAGACCAGTTAGAAGTAGAGAGGAAGGGGTGGGAGACCAGTAGATGGAGGAGACCAGAAGAGGCGGCACTGCGGGAGACCAGTAGAAGTTGAAAGGAAGGGATAAATTTTGGTGATATTGTAGAGATAGAAGGCCTTAACAGTTTGTTGGATGTGGGTAGAAAATGAGAGGTCAGAATCGAAGACAACTCCAAGGTTGCGAGCAGAGGAGGCCAGAACGATGACAGTATTATTTACAGAGATGGAGAAAGGTGGAGGAGGAGCAGAAGGTTTAGGAGGCTCATGAATAAACTTAGCAGCTTGGTGATGGGACTTGAGATGGTAAACCGGATCAGAAATTGTTTGACTACTGAGCAACAGTGGGTGGTGGTAAATGGGTTAGATAGTATGTATCACAGGGATTGACTATGATGAAAGGGAGAGTTCTTCTTTTATCTTTCTTTTCATCTGTTTTCTTTCATATCAGGATATTGTCCATGTTAGCGATCTCTTCCCCTATGTTTTTTAAAATTTTGTCTTTATTTTAAATGCCAAGGATAATGCATTAATTACTTTTTAGCATTGCATAATTTATTAATCTCTTATCATTCCTTGTTATTATAATTTTCTTTTACAATGTATTTAAAAATTGCTAATAATAATTAAAAAAACCTTGACACATTGACCTGTCCATCTCAATTCGTACTTCTATGACTTACCTAAAATGGTTTTTTTCTCATTTTCAAAACAGCGATCTGAGATTACAAACTCAGCTGCATAAGGGGAACTTCCTTGAGAAAGCCACGGCGAAACATAGGGCTCCTTTTACGAAGACGCGTTAGCGGTTTAACGCGCGTAATAGCATGTGCTAAAACGCCAGACGCGCTAACCGCTACCGCCTCCTCTTGAGCAGGCGGTAGTTTTTCGGCCAGCGCAGGGGTTAGCGAGTGATGAAAAGTCATGCGCATTAAACCCGCTAGCTCTATGTCAGAACTTAGGGCTCCTTTAATGAAGCCGTGCTAGCGGGTTAAATGTGTGTGGCTTTTCATCACGCACTAACCCCCGCGCTGGCTGAAAAACTAGCGCCTGCTCAAGAGGAGGCGTAGCGGCTAGCGCGTCTGGCAGTTTAGCGTGCGCTATTACGTGCATTAATCTGCTAATGCACTTTCGTAAAAGGAGCCCTTAATCTCCCCTGTTGGGTTGATACAAAAGATGAGTATACTATTAACTTTATAAGCTAACTTATTGAAAAGAAATATGTATTTAAAAATATAAATAATAATAAAAAAAATATAAATAAAGACTGATGATGATCTGGGTACCAAGGGTCTGTGCATGAAGAAATATTGTGTTCGCATAGCGGTACCGCCAAGGTCTATGAATGAAATAATTAGGGTTTGATGTGTATGATAACTGTTACCTAATATGCGTCATTATAAAATATAATCTCTTATCTAGCAACTTGACTCCTAGATGTAGTAACATGGGCAGAGCAGGATTAACCAATAGGCCCAGTAGGCACGTGCCTAGGGCCCGAAATGGTCAGGGGGGCCTGATGAAGGAGGGCATCAACATTATTTTTTCCAAACGGCGATGGGCCCCTCCAGTATCGATTGGCAACGCGAGCCCCCCCGATCAGCAACACGGCCCCCAATTGACGGAAAGTAAGACAAGCAAGCAAAGCGGGTAAGAAAGGCAAGGGGAACTGTAATTTTGCAAGTGGTGCTGCTTGCCCAAAGCTTCCCTCTGACGCAGCTTCCTGTTTCCTCCTGGACGCATGGTGGGGTGGGGCGGGGCAGGGGGCCCAGTGTACTTGTGTGCCTAGGGGCCCTCGACGAATTAATCCTGCCCTGAACATGGGACAAATGCTGGGGGATTTGGGTGCCATTTTGAGCTCCGACAGCAAAGGGGCAGCAGCCACCTAGGATCACTCCTGCCCTTCTCTAAGCGTCGGAGACTCTGGTAGGAGCCAGGAGGATCAAGGGTTGGGAATTTTCTAACAAAGGGTCTTGGGAGGGTGGGAGGTTCTGATTGACAGTGGTTTCCAACTTGCACTCGCCCCTTTAAGAAGTTCCTCAGGCGCATTGGGCTAGATATTGGCCCAGTGTTTGTGGGGAAGAAAGATAAGGTTAGTTTAAAGCTGCTGTTTTCTGTCTTCACAAGCTGCATTATTCATAGAAGCTTTTTTGCATGCATGTTGTGCTTGTGTTGTGCTAGTGAATGGAGTGTTAAGGCAAATAACACACAATTTGCCATTTAGCACATGTTATATGGCAAAAACCATGGGTTAATCCCTTAATGCACATTAATTACCCTTGTGTATATAGATTTTCAGTCAATACATACATTTAAGTCAAATCACTGTATATATGGTCCTAAATATAAATATATACATTCCTAAATAGAGGAATGAGGTAGGCCACAGGAGACTTGACCCCCATCAATATATTATCCAGCACAACATCAGCAACTGGACAGCTTGGGGACGGAGCTGGAGATTGGTTTGTTTGGCTCCCCCAGCCACTGGATAAGTAATTCATTGAAGTTAGGATAGCCATTTGTGTAGACCTACGGAAAGGGATAAAGTTCACTAGATAGTTCTGATTATTAACTTTCAACTCTGTCCCTAGAGCTTCTTTCTGCACTCCAGCTTCCTCCTCATTCTAGAACAGGTTGCCTACATTTAAACACTATCTCCCAAACTCTGTATATGACGGCTTAGGTTGTGGGCTCACATTGGTGCGTGTAATGAATGTGCCCGCACAACGTAATGAATGAATTGGCTTTAATCAACACCGATAATTGGCGATTTTTAACACCTGTTAATTGGTGCTAATTGGCATCAATTAGGAGTTGCATGCTATAACCCAGTGGTCTCAAACTCAAACCCTTAGCGGGGCCACCTTTTGGATTTGTAGGTACTTGGAGGGCCGCAGAAAAAAGTTAATGTCTTATTAAAGAAATGACAACTTTGCATGAGGTAAAACTCGTTATAGTTTATAAATCTTTCCTTTAACAGTTAAAGGAAAGATTTATAAACTATAAAGAGTTTTACCTTATGCAAAATTGTCATTTACTATTTTTTTCTGCAGCCCTCACATTTAAAATTTAATATCTTTCCTTTCTCAAAACTGACACATTTCAATCACTATATTGAAAATAAAATCATTTTCCCTACCTTTGTTGTCTGGTGACTTTATTTTTCTGTGCTTTTAACTATGTTTCCAGGGCCTTCTTGTCCTTTGACTGTTTTTCTCTCTGTCTTCACTTTCTGCCTTGCATCCATCTTTGGCATTAACTTAATATTCAATTTTTCTGCTTTCTTTTCAAAATCTACGTTTCCATGTCTTACCTTCCCTTCTATCTCTCTCTTCTTCCGTCCCTATTTCCATGGTCTTATATCTCTTTCTTTCCTTTCTCTCCCTCCCTCCTTCCTTTCCCCTGGTCTGGCATCTGTCTCCTTCCATCCCCCAACTTTTTATTTCTTTCACCCTGCCCCCTTCTTTCTTTCTCTCTCTCTCTCTCCATGCCCCCTTTCTTTCTATATGTCTGTCTTTCTCTCTCTCTCCGTGCCCCCTTTCTTTCTTTTTTTCTTTCTCCATGCCCGCTTTTTCTTTCTCTTTCTCTCTCCATGCCCCTTTCTGTCTGTGTCCCGTCTCCCTTCTTTCTTTCTGTCTCCCTGTCCCCCCCCCCTTTCTTTCTTTATTTCTCCCTGCCCTCCCACAAGCCACCACCATTGGGGAACAGACTGCCACCGCCACAATCGGGAAATAGGCCAGCGCCGAATTCTTAGCTCTCCCTGCTTATCTTCCCCAGCGCGGGGCCGACCAATTCTTGTCACCCGACGTCAATTCTAACTTCGAGGAGGAAGTTCCGGGCCAGCTAGACAGCGATTGGCTGGCCTGGAACTTCATCCCCGACGTTAGAATTGACGTCGGGTGGCGAGGATTGGTTGGCTCCGAGTTGGGGAAGATAAGCAGGAAGAGCTAATACCTTGGTGCTGGCCTGTTCCCCGATTGCGGTGGCTTGGGGGAGGGCAGTGAGATGGGAAGGGAAGCAGATTGGGGACCCCTGCTTTAGGTGAGCCGCAGTTGCGGTCTGCATGCAATTGTCCTCTCCACAATCGGAAAACTTGTGAAGTGGAGAGGACAGATAGCGGGCCGCAAAATAGTCCCTGGGGGGAAAACATGCAGCCCATGGGCCACGTGTTTGAGACCGCTGCTATAATATGACCATATATCCCGTTTTGAATGGGACCATCCTGTTTTTAGGTAGCCTGTCCCGTTGGCCCCAAACACAGCTTTGGGATGCCGAAATGTCCCGGTTTCAGGGGCATGATGAAGAAACAAGTACCCTAGTGAATACAGCCCCCCCCCCCCTCTGCCCCGGGTACCTTTTTTTAACCCCAGCATCTGACTCCTGTCTTGATGTCTTCCAGCAGTGGCAGAGCGGCACACCTGCCTGGTCCCGCGCCGCTCACTGAATGGCTGCCATCAGTTCTTGTGAGTCCCACGAGAACTAACAGCCATTCAGTGAGCGGCGCGGGACCAGGCAGGCGCGCGAAAAGCTCATGCATCCCTTGTGTGCCGCTCTACTGCTGCCGGAAGACATCAGGACAGAAGGCAGCCACTGGGATTAAAAAAGGTACCAGGGGGGTGGTCTGGGGTCGGGGGGGGGGGGGTCGTGTCCCGTTTTGGGGAAAAAAAATAAATGGTCACATTATACATGCAGAATTTGGTAGGTTCATTGCACAAAGTATTATGTGGAAATACAAACAGGCAGGAAAAAAAATGTCCCTTAAATGGAAAAATAATTATTGCAGATCGACCTTGAATGATGATTCAAGGACTATAAATAAACACTATACAAAAATTATAATTATAATTGTAGTCCTGAGAACAGCCTAGAATGGTTTTAAATAATTTTGTTAAGAGAGTTCAGTATAGGGCAACTGCTCTAGATAACTATAGGCAGTTAAGCCAAGATGGTGTCTCCAATGTGGCATTGGTAAATTCAGTGCCTGAATGAGTCTACTCCATACATCATAATATCTCTTTCAAGTTTTTAAATCATTCCCTAGTGTCCAAAAACTCAAGTGTCCATAAAATGAAGGCTGAATGAAATATACCGCTATTATTCAAGATCAGTCCACTCAATGCATATGTTACAAACAGTCCATGTGGCCGACCCTACTAGTTGAAACAATTGTAAATAGCAAAAATAAAAATCCAAAATTGTGAAAGTGCAAGTAAATGAAATTGCAAAACTTCTCGACAGAGCTCTGTTTCCATCCTTCTTCAGGGGCAGGAAAGGTTTCGCAGCTTTCATGCGGTCAGCATATGGCATCAGCAGGGAAAACAGTTACATGATTCTTCTGCTGTTGACAATGGCATCTATTCAATTAAGAGATGCTGGCAGCTTTTTTTTTTTTTGTATTATGTACCATGTCTAGTGTATGAATCTAAAAGGGGTTGTGGCCAGGAGATGGATCAAGGGCAGACTGTGGGTAGATCGTGGGTGTTCCTAGAAGTTATGCGCTGACCAATTGATTGGCGCATAATTTAGGCACAGACATTCATGGTTTTAGCTGGCCTAAAAATTATGATATGCATTGGTTCTAAGCGTGATTCTGCAAGGTGCGTGTAACTTTTACAGAGTTGCACTGCGTGCTGTGTTAGCGCTGATATTTTAGGCTCCATACATAGAATCAGGATGTATTTCCACAATTAAATTTATAGATTAATGCAATCCAAGTACCCAAGTTTACTTTTATATGTGTACGTTTTTGTAACAATGTACTACTATTTCGAAAATTACTTAAGGCTCATTTTTTCGTCTTAGCTTGTAGCTGTTTGAGAATGGCTACAATTTTTTGTTGAATGGTGTAAACAAAGCTGATTGATGTTTTTAATGTATTAGAAAATGTATGGCAAAATCTGACCTCTACTCTGTGTATATGTAATTGTAAGCCACTTAGGAGATAAGCAGATAATAAGTTCTTTAAATAAATAAATAAATAAATGGCGGCAGTGTGCCTACCACTTTTCTGTATATATGCACTTAAATGACTTAGCGCATAAATGCAAAGGAGGCATTTCTAGGAAAGGGGCATAGGTAGGGCCAGCATTTGCTCATTTAACTTATAAAATGCTGTAAATGGTCGAATGTTTGAGTCCAAAAATCAAACGAATGATTTTTAATGATTTTTAATCTTTTAAGGAGCTTTTTATGAGTTTCCAAATACTGTATATTGTATTACAGTAGTCAAGAACAGACAGGATGGATGATTGTACTAGTAACCTAAAAAATGTACTATCAAAATATTTTTTTATTGTTCGAAGCTTCCAAAGAATTGAGAAACATTTTTTGATCAGTAGGTCCATATGATCATCCAAGGTACATTTATGCCTGCCATAGACCTGGCATGAATGTTAGCGCCTAAATGTAGGTACATTGATGCCAACTCAATTACAATATATACTCAACTATAAACCCATCTGACTATAAAGCAAAATCGGGCAGCTGTTTTCACTGTAGAGACAGTATGGTAGGCCTGGAGGGGCCTTCCAGGGAGTCCAGGGGGTGGGAGGTTCATTGAGGGAAAGGGGTGAGCCATGCTTGTTTTGGGGGGGGGGGGGAGAGGGAGGGAGGAGAACTCTGCTGGTTTGGAGGGGGGCTGACTGGCTGATGGTGGTAGAACTCTGCTGGTTTTGGGGGGGGGTTGCTTATGGCGGGGAAACTCTGTTGGTTCGGGGGAAGGTGCTGATGATGGCAGCAGAGGAGGAGGATGGATACTACCAGGAGGGAGGGTGGTAGAAATGAGGACATCAGGGGGTGGGAGGGAGGGAAGACTCAAATATAAACTGAGACTCCCCAAAATCTCAGTTTATATTTGAGTAAAAATGGTACTCACACAAAAGACGTCATAGTATAGACACAGTACCTGCTTAATTTTGGTGTCTTAATGGCAGTGCCCTGTTATGGAATTGCCTCCCTTATGACTAATAATAACATTATTCTTATATACCGCCATATCACATAGTTCTAGGCGGTTCACATCAAAGAGGACTGTACAATCGGTGAAAAAATACAATTAACATAAAAGTACATTCAGGAAAAGTCAAAATTATGACATACATTAAAGTAAAATATTAATTTACAAATTTACCAAACAAATCAATTTTCAACAACTTCCTAAAAGACGAATACGAATAAGCCTGAGAATTAATGGTACACAACCAAGAATTCATTTTGCCTATCTGAAATGCAAATGATTTATCAAGAAATCTCTTATACCAACAAGATTTTATAGTTGGATAAGCAAACAAATGATTTCTTTGAGTGGGATCTTGCTCGGTTTATAACGTTCAAGACGTGAGGACAGGTAAGTTGGAGCCAGCCCAAATAAAGCCTTGAAACAAATACAGCCAAACTTAAACAATATTCTTGCCTCAAATGGCAACCAATGTAATTGTTGATAAAATGGACTAACATGGTCAAATTTTTGAGTCCAAAAATCAAACGAATGATTTTTAATGATTTTTAATCTTTTAAGGAGCTTTTTATGAGTTTCCAAATACTGTATATTGTATTACAGTAGTCAAGAACAGACAGGATGGATGATTGTACTAGTAACCTAAAAAATGTACTATCAAAATATTTTTTTATTGTTCGAAGCTTCCAAAGAATTGAGAAACATTTTTTGATCAGTAGGTCCATATGATCATCCAAGGTCAACTGGCGATCTAATGTAACTCCCAAGATTTTAATGGAAGCAGCTATTGAAAAAGTTTAACCATTCAGATGGAGTACCTTCTCATTGATGTTATTGGTAGGCCTAGATATCCTGATGTCCTGCCAATAGATATTTGGTCAGTGGAGTGGGATTTAAAAAACAAAAAAAATCTGTGCAATTATCTCCAAAGTAATATCTTCAATAAGTGTTTGCTTTTGGCACATATTATAAAAATGAGGTTTGGATTTCCTTTCAGAGAATGTGGTCCTATTGCAATGTGTAACTCATTAATAGACCTTTGGTATTACCCTTGATATTTCAATCAATACTATACTGCTACTTACTCAGACATTTCTCTACTCTCCAAAGATATAAGTTGTTTTTTCTAATTATAAACTATGTTTGTAGTTTTATTATCACCAAGATGTCTACATTATATTCCTCTCTGTTGTGCATCTTGTTTATTGTATTTGCGTGCTGTTTTATTCATATTAAATAAAGAAAACGTTTTGAACTTAAAAAAAAAAAATCTCTAAACTTGTGCCACAAAATGTCCTCTTTTTCTCGGAATCTACCTAGAAGCTAGGAAGGGTCAAGTTAGAGGAAGGAAAGAGCTGGGAGGAGTCTTATCTTGGGGAAATGTTGCATACAACTATTACAATAAGAGTTTTTGCAATATTGTGTATAGAATTTTCAAAATTTATAAACAGAATTCCACCCATCCTCACCCCTGAGCACACAAAACTAATATTTGTATTAGCATAGTTTTATTATATATTCTCAGCATCTAAATTTAAAAAAAGTGCTTAACTTTGTCCAGATTCTATAAATTGAATTGATACTTACTTAACACATGATAAATTTCAAAGATTCTTCTTGAATGTGTATTTTTGTGTGTGTGGTAAGTGGGTGAAAGTACAGCTGAGCTGAGATCAATATTTTTCATTTAAACAGAAAGCTAGTCAGCTATAAAAGCTACTATCAACACAAATAGCCTGAACTGTTTAACATTATTGATGTACATGGAAGCTGAATCCTGATGTAATGAAGACATTCTTCAGGAAAATTAACCATTTCCTATTCTGCTATTCTAGCAATAAGAGATCAATTTAGGTAAATCTGCCAACTAATTGGCAAGCCAAAAGGCACAAGGGATCAATCCTGTTCTTTAATTCTCATCCTTAGGCATTCTGGGTTTGCTATTCCTACATTTTGTATTGCAGACATTCGGACAGAGTTCTAATAGTCAAACTGATTTAAGTGATAACTACATTCTTTGAAGGTTAATTATACCTGTTGTTGGACCAATGTAAGAAAAATCCAGAGAAGTTTCGTGGAATTTTGAAAAACTCTTAGTCCATCTGTGGTTTTCAAAGCTCACATGCAACACCATTTCTGTGCAATTGTCTTAGGCCAGCGATTCTCAATTCGGTCCTGGAGTACCGCCTTTCCAGTCAGGTTTTCAGGATATCCACAATGAATATGCATAAACTTGATTTGCATACACTGCCTCCATTATATGCAAATTTCTTTCATGCATATTCATTGTGGATATCCTGAAAACCTGACTGGCTAGAGCAGTGTATCACAAACTGCTAGTGTGCCCCAGTGAGATTCTGTGTGTGCTGCGAGATGCTGATGAGGAGGAGAGATGCTGGCGCTGGCTGCCTGCCTGGAGGACATGCCTCTCGCAGTGAGAGGCATGTCCTGTAGGCAGTTAGCCGGCACCCACGCCTCTTCTTGGTGCCTCTCCTGCTCCAGCACTCCCCACTGGCATCGTGGGGGCCCCATCTTGAGGGCCTTTGCGCATGCGCAAATGTCGACGTGATGATGTTAATATTTGTTAATATTTTAATTATTATTGTACAACGCTTAGTATTTTGGATAGGCGTTTAATCAAATAATCAAATAAACTTGAAACTTGATGTCATCACGTCAACTCCGTGCATTTCCAGTTGACCTCAAGCTACAGTCGGGAGTTTACTGTGCCACTGAGCACAAATGTTTGTGGGACACTGGCCTAGGGGGTTCTCCAGTACTGAGTTGAGGAACTCTGTCTTAGTCTACTACAGAAGAGTCAACTTTTCAGAATGATTGCAGGTGCTAAACTGAACACAAATGATCCCTTATTGTAGTGGTTCCCAACCCTGTCCTGGAGGCCCACCAGCCAGTCAGGTTTTGAGAATAACCCTAATAAATATGCATGGGGCAGATTTTCATGCCTGTCACCTCCATTATATGCAAATCTCTCTCATGCATATTCATTAGGGCTATGCCAAAAACCCAACTGGCTAGTGGTCCTCCAGGACAGGGTTAGGAACCACTGCCTTTATTTGATGTAGTGAAGGAGTTTGCTCACTTCTGGGTCTGCTCAACCACCAACTGCATCACACAGAGCTGGCCTTTGTCATCTAATGAGAGATATTACAAACAATATACAATACTGTTGTGAGGGCTACACTGCTTGCGGATTGGAGTTAAAAATGTAGGACAGTTTTAGAGTATCTGAGCTGGTTTCCTCTTAGTTGGTTTAAGATTTCTATTGAGACAGTTTGGCTATCCATGAAGCCAGTTGCCAGTATAGCTAAATTGAAGCATACAAATCTGCATGCCCGTGTTGACTTTCAGATGAGAGTCAAGGCTGGCTTAATCATTAAGCTAACTAGGCAGCCATTTTGGGTTGCAGCTTCTTGAAGGGTGGCGTGGCAAGGAACAACTGCATTCAAGGTAAAGCAGTAAGTCTCCATGAGCCACATAAATGTAAAGAACTGTCAGAATGTACTTTTACCAGCACAAGAGTGGTCAAATTTCAAATAGTTTATTTACTTGGATAAATTGCTTTTGGAAATTGTGCTCATTGTATAAATATATAAAAAGCAAAATATGATGTTTGCTTTGTGCAGAATTGCTCTTTGAAGAGTGATATTAGGGTACTTACGATAGTTGAATGTAGGGGAGGAAGAGAGCTTAGGACTTGGCTACTAATGGGGGGAGGGGGTTGCAAAGCTGAAGGTAGTTTAGTTTAAATAGGGGAGTTTAATTTAGAGGAGAAGAGGGCTAAGGACGGTTAATTTTTGGGGGAAGAGGAATGCAAAGCTGAAGTTTTTTCTATTACATCTTAATAACCTTGTACTGCCCTTTAATAGGGTTTTCATTCAGTGGGTAAGTTTTATATAAGCAGCATGGATATCCATATCCATCTTCTAGCTAGGGGTAGGGAACTCCGGTCCTCGAGAGCTGTATTCCAGTCGGGTTTTCATGATTTCCCCAATGAATATGCATGAGATCTATTTGCATGCACTGCTTTCAATGCATATTCATTGGGGGAAATCCTGAAAACCTGACTGGAATACAGCTCTCGAGGACCGGAGTTCCCTACCCCTGTTCTAGTTGTTATTTGAAGAATGTATAATTATCCCATGGATTCTAAATATGGCACCTAACATTGTGCACCCCAGATGCGCATGCAACTTAATTGTGTAACGAGCTCTTAACTAGCATTCATTAGGCATTAACAATCAATTATTGTAGTTAATTGCCTCAAATTAGGATTTGTGCATGAATCTGGCTGTGCGCTATTCTACGAGGAGGTGGTGAAAAGTTCTCAGCCGAACTAAGAAGAGAGTGACGTGGATATATTTCAGTCAATGATCTGAAACAATATCAAATCATAGAATTTATATTTCTGCAAACTGGCACTTAACAAAATAAGGTAACATTCTTTTCAGCTACAGTGGCAAAATAACGCTCAGAATTTAGGAAGTTGGGCTGAGAACTTTTCAGCACCCCCTCGTTTGTAGTATAAGTGAGCCAAGTATAGGACAGTCAAGCTATGGTGACATCATTGTTGAGGTTAGCTCTTGTTGGTGGAATGAGGCATTATGACATCATAATCTCAGATCAGGTAACCAGAGACTTAAACTCTTCACACTACGAGACAGTGCTGAAAAGTTCTCAGCCCAACCAAGAAGAGAATGACATGGAGATGGTTCAATCAATAATCTGAAACAATGTCAAAACATAGAATTTTGTTTTTGCAAATTGGCACTTAATGAATTAAGATAACAGTGGCAAAATAACGCTAAGAATTTAGGAAGTTGGCTGGTTGGGCTGAGAAATTTTCAGCACCCCCTCGTATAAGGCTTGGTGTCAACTCTTATTGGAAGTATATGAAAAGGGGATGTGGCCAGGGCTTGTAGGGGTTTGTGTGTGTTTTTCAAAATGATACACATGGATTTATACAATATGGCCTGAGTACCCCCAGGTTAGGTGCTAGCATTTATACCTGGTTTTACCAGATATAAGTCCAGTGCTCTAAGCACAATTCTATGAAGTACACCCCCCCCCCCCCTTTATAGAATAGTGCTCCATGTGGATTTTATTGGCATCTATTTCTTTTTAGCACCATTAACTGAATCTAATCTTATATGTGCAATAAAATAACTCTGAGGTCCAAACCGGTAAAGACTCAGAGTGATAGAAAGAAAAAAAAAATTTTTTCTTGATAACTTGTAGGTTTGACCATAAAAATTGGAAGGCAGAACACAAGAAAGGAGTTAACTGGAATTCTGTTGGGATAGCTGGGCTGTACATAATTGTCAAATATTTCTTTTGAAGTGGGACAAACTGCAGAACTTGAATCATGCAATCGGTATTCTAGCTGTGAGGTCCAGAAGCCTTTAACTATGACATCTACCACATCAAGTGAGGGTTAGAATCTCAAACAGTCAGCAAAATTAGACCATCCAGAGTGCCTATTGTTACAGGCAGTTTATCAAGAGTGCTTTTCTCTGTAATATGCATCCTACAAGGAAGTGTTCAGACTGATATCATAAATACAGTGCTGAAGGCTTACAAGGTAATAAAAAGATTTCAGCATATTGAAGGAATATCTGTAATTATGTGTGAACATGATTCGTCGGAAGTAATAACTATATGTAGCTCTCTGGGTCTGATCTCCTTTGTAGAATCCCAGTACATGTTTTCATATTCTGTGCATTATCTCTGTTCACATACAATATTTTTTTACCTTATCCATGCTATATATTTTCTCTTATCCAAAATATACTGTAAATCCTGAAGATAAAGCTCTTTATTATTAAACAGTCTAGAAACAAGTGGAGGAGCATAATCGAAAGGAACGTCTAAGTCCGTTTTTGTCTAAGTCGCAAGTCGTCCAAAGTAAAATCAATCTAGGACACATTTTCAAAAAATATGTCCATAATTTTTTTTGTTTCGAAAATCTTAACTATACGTCCTGCCGATCTGATCATCCAAGTCGCTAAATCGTCCATCTGTATACCACATTTTCGTCCAATTTATCATCCAAGTCAAAAATGCCTAGAACAAGCCCTGTTGGATGTGGGATGGGGTCTGCAAAGTGATGGACTGAACACCCAGACATGGCACCTAAATAGTGGGGTACCTTACAGGGCACTGCTGTGAACTTCACAAAAAGGGTGCCATGTCTTCTCCTCACTACAGCTCTCTTATAGGTCATGATGAGCCCCCCAAACTACCTCCAGAATCCCCTAGACCCACTTATCTACCACCCCAATAGCCCTTATGGCTACAGGAGCCACTTATATGCCAGTACAAAAGGGTTTTGGGGGTGTATAGGGGAGTGCACATGTTTAAGTATCAATGGGTCCCTAACCCACCCCCAAGACGGCTTAAGCTGCCTCTGTGTTGGACGACTAGGCTTTCCTATGCCAGGCTGCCAGGTGATGATGGTCTGGAGGCTGAATTTTAAAGGTGTGATTACGATTTTTATGGGGTTGGGGGGGGTCGGTGATCACTGGGGTAGTGTGTGTGGGTCTGTATTATGTGTTTGCAGTGCTTATGTGGTGACTTTAGGTTGGTTTTTGTGACTTAGACCATGTTTTAAATGGTCTAAGTCACAACATCCAAGTTCCATCGATCCTGGGCTGTATAACTTTTGGTTACACATGCTGTACAACTAAATCTAAGCTGGCCCACGTCCTGCCCAACTCCCACCGTCGACACTCCTCCTGAAATGCCCTGTTTAGCTTTGGTCGTTCAGCGGCACTATGAAAGCCTAGGTAGTTTCGAAATACATCCAAAACCCTTTTCATTATTTCTAACTTGGACGTATTTTGACAATGTTCGTCCAATTGCCGATTTCGGCCGGTTTTTGGACGTTTTTCTCTTTCGATTATGAGCCCCATAGCATTCTATTTTCAAATGAATATTTTTTTTTTGGGGGGGGGGGACGGGACTTTGAGTATGCAGCCTTTAGTCTTTGATGAGGGATTGTCATGCATGATATTCTAGGGTGCTGTGGTTTTAGAAGAGGCTGCACTAAAAAGCAATCTTCCCTTTTATTTCATTTATTACCTATGCAACAAAGAGTGCAGTTTAAGATTGTTGTGATTATACATCAGACACTATATCTTGCCTCCCCAAAGATCTTACAAGAATTCTTTGAGATCTATAAACCGAGGAGAGGGCTTAGAGATGTAAATGGGATGAAATTAAGTTTGGAGGATAGAATGTCGACTATGCATGCTAGGATTGGAGCATCAATGATATCTGTGGCTGGCATAGAACTATGGAATGCCTTGCCTGGTATCCTGTGGTTTTGTATGGGGAGGATGAATTTTAAGAAAATGCTGATAACTCAATTATTTGCCAGTTGATAATCGCCTTTTAGAATGCTTTTGACAGCAATGTATGATTTAAAGCTTGCTTGTATTTCTGAATTGATCGAATTTACGCTCTATCCCTGTTTATAACAGGGACAATTAATGATGTTGTTTAGACATGTGATAATCGTAGGGAAACAAGATTTTATGTATGTGATATGGAAACCGCATAGTTGTATGCGGTATAAAATTTTTAAATAAATACATTTTTAGATCACCTCTCCAACTAATCTAAGTGGTTTACATAACATACATAAAGTACAATCGACAAAATTAAAGAGTCAATAAAGTCAATAAAATAAAATAGAGTCAAAAAGCAAACAATAAAATAAAGTCAATAAACATACAATAACATAGAGTCATACAATAAAACATACAATAAAATAGTCAAAAACATACAATAAAATAAACCATCTAAAAGCTTTTTGAAACACAAATCTCTTCAATTGTTGACAAATTAAAAGATACTCCAAATGCATATGCAAATTAAGCTGACAACAAATTCCACATTTTCAGAGCATGATATGAAAAAGAACATGATGGAGAAAACTTGTTTCTTGAAAAATAGAATGGAAGCTATATTTCAATAGAGATACACTCATGCTATATTTTAAATATCATACAGCATGTTTTACAATGTGCGTGTGATCTCAAAGGAGCCAATATAAATTGACATCTTTTTAGTTTGCTACCACAATAATGGGAAAAGCTTGTGATTTCACTGCAGCAATGCATTTTCATACAAGGAACTACACTGGTTTCACAGCAATATCCACATGCACATCTACACTGGGGCCACTTCACAAATAGAACAATGTAAGAAGTCACACCTAAGCACTAACACAAAGTTGACACAGCCATCCTGTTTTGACGATTCAAGGCCTTTGGAGGACCCCTTTTTCAAATTCCAGTTGACAGTATTTATTCATCCAGAGTGGCATTTATACGATACCCTAAGCAAAGATTACCACAAACATTTATATGCTGGTACAGTTAATCTCTTACCTTGAAAGCACACAATCTAAGTGGATACCTGAGCCAAAAGAAACAAGGTGATATTGCAGTGTCGGGGCTGTTCTTGAATTCAAGTGACCTTCTGGCCACCTAACTATTATTCCTTCAAATAGGCCATTTCACTCCAATTCAGCCAAAGTTAAGGTATAGAGATTGTTAATAATCTATAATGGTAATGATACAGCTTTGAAATTTAAAATATTGATACTATTTCATTAATATGCATGAGACCTAGAAGGGGCCCAAGTGTCTGAGCTAAGGCCTAAGGAAACCTTGCATTGTACTACCCACTCCCTCACACAGCCATCTAGGTCACTGAGATCTGAAGGGGTAGGGTTATTAATAATACCAACTTTGAATACAATTTGGTATGAAGAAACAAGGAAATGCTCCTTTTCATTAGCTGGACCCAAAGAATGAATGTTCTTCCTTTGATGATCAGGATGCAGAATGAGCTGGTCCAGAGAGCAGGCTTAAAGAGAATTTGAAAAGAAGCATGGCATAAAAGTAAATATTAAACATTAAATGTTTTCAAGTACACTTTAAAACAAGAAGCCTTTGACAGATTTGAGTGGACCATTCTTAATTCTCTAGTTTCAAAAGATGACCACTAGATGACCAAGAAGTGTATGAGATACCCTAGGATGACAAGAGCATAGCAGAAATCTAAACAAATTGTTTGCTTCAGTTTTTGCTGAGGAGGATGTCAGGGAGATTTATTTATTTATTGCATTTAATTATATGCTTCATCAAAAGAAAGGTTACAACCAAGTATAATGATCATAACAAATACAATTCCATGTTGACAGCCTATCATTGGTTATTTGGCAATTCACCACTAGAGGGAGCCCAATAGAACATAAGAGAGCTCTGAAAGGAAGTGCACTCGTGGTAATGCTGGCAGATGCAGTTTGTGAGTATCCCGAGTTGACAAGAAATTAACTAATATTTAAGAAATGGAGTCTTAAAGTTGTAGTGAGGAAGCAGCTGGGATAATTAACACACATGAATGTACCTGAAGTCTTGGCATTAGAACTAATCTGAAAAGCTGCTGGTGAATGAAACAAAGCAAGAGAAGGGTCAGGAAGAAGATGGATGCAACTAGTCTTGATTGCATAACTGTCAAAAACCTTGACTTGATAGTAGCTTGATTGGAAACAACGCAGCTACAGATTTAAATAAATAAGAAACAGAGGATAGTAGGTGAAACTAAGCCCTGGTCTTATATTATGGATGTTTATAAAATGATGAGTGGGGTGGAATGAATAAAATAAGAAACAGTTGTTCATAACTTTTGAATTGTACTAAAAATGGAGGACAGACCATAAAACTAATGGGTAACACGTTTAAAATGAATCAAAAGTATTTTTTTCTCTCAATATACAATTACACTGTGAAATTATTTTTGCCGGGGGGGGGGGGGGGGGGGGTAGGAGGTCAGGGGGGGGGTATAGTCAAAGCAGTCCACACAGCTGAATATAAACAAGTTCTTGGAGGAAAAATCCACGAATCATTATTAGCCTTGCAAACTCAGGAAAGTCACTGCTTATGTCTGGGAGTCAGCCACAAGGAATAGATCTACTCCTTGAGATCTGTTTGGTTGGTATCTGTGACCTGGATTAGCCACGGTGAAAAACAGGATGCGAGTTTCAATGGATTTTTGGCCTGGCCTAGTATGGCACATCATATGGTCTTTAAAAAGAAAACAAAAGAAAAAATAGAAAACATTTTTTGCTTGGCATTTTAAGAACATAAGAACATAAGCAATGCCTCTGCTGGGTCAGACCTGAGGTCCATCGTGCCCAGCAGTACGCTCACGCGGTGGCCCAACAGGTCCAGGACCTGTGCAGTAATCCTCTACCTATACCCCTCTATCCCCTTTTCTAGCAGGAAATTGTCCAATCCTTTCTTGAACCCCAGTACTGTACTATGCCCTATTACGCCCTCTGGAAGCGCATTCCAGGTGTCCACCACACGTTGGGTAAAGAAGAACTTCCTAGCATTCATTTTGAATCTGTCCCTTTTCAATTTTTCCAAATGCCCTCTTGTTCTTTTATTTTTCAAAAGTTTGAAGAATCTGTCCCTCTCTACTCTCTCTATGCCCTTCATGATCTTGTAAGTCTCTATCATATCCCCTCTAAGTCTCCTCTTCTCCAGGGAAAAGAGTCCCAGTTTTCCCAATCTCTCAGCGTATGAAAGGTTTTCCAAACCTTTTATCAGACGTGTCGCTCTCCTCTGAACCCTCTCGAGTATCGCCATATCCTTCTTAAGGTACAGTGACCAATATTGGACGCAGTACTCCAGATGCAGACGCACCATCACCCGATACAATGGCAGGATAACTTCTTTCGTTCTGGTTGTAATACCCTTCTTGATTATGCCTAGCATTCTGTTTGCCTTCTTAGTTTTGAAATTCTGTTTTGTTGCATTTTTAATTACATTCCAATATGAATATGCATCCTTCTGGAGGAACCATTACCGAGGGTAAGAAGATAATGCATTTCTCAAGCATTTACAATACTTGGCCTTACTGAGATCTTAAGTGATGTAGCACCCAGCTCCTTGGAATTCGAGACCATCAAATCATTTTGTAGAGTTAGATGTGGTCCTGTAGAAAACAAATATTTTGTATGTTGTAAAATCTTTTTTTTGCATTAACAAAGAAAAAGGTCTAGTGTATGTGACTACAATGCTTCTTGTAGAATAAGGCAAGTACATACAAATCAGATGTTTATAGTCAAATCTGTAAGCCTTTAGATACTCGTAGTAAAGCTGGAGGAATGATAGTGAATGAAGGCATGTAAAGAATGTTGTGAACCTGACATTGGTACCAGCCAAAAAGGTAGATGCCATTCTCAAAAACCAAATTACTGAAGATAAGGATAAACATGGCTTAATGGGTCAGAGCCAACACAGATTTAGTAGAAGAAAGTTGTGCCTTACTAATCTGTTACATAATTTTGAAGGTGTTAATAAGCATGCATTTAGCATCTGGATCTGAGCCTGCCTGCGGTGGTTAGTGCTGTCGAAAATGCTGACCACTGTGGATTGAATATCGGGGGGGGGGGGGGACGGGGAGGGGAAGGTAGTTTACAAGGTATGAAAGACAAAAAAAAAATAATGAATTTGTTGATAGCCTTATCTCACATGTGAGTATCACCTGCAATCATAAGGGCTACTGGTGTGGTGCACAGTTGGGTCCAGTAGGTTTGGGGTGAGATTTGGAGGGCTCACCATGTATCATAAAAGAGTTATGGTGAGATGTGCAGCTGGGACTTTTTAATGTGACGTTCGCTACTGTGCCCCCTATGCTGCCTCACTGCTCTTCTGGGATGTCTGTGTGGCCAGTCTAGCACAAATGCTGGCCCCTCCTACATCCCAATAGCTTGTTCTGTGCATTTTTCATTTGAATTTTTTTTTTCCAAAAGTGGTTCAAAAAGATAGATGCACAGAAGATAGACACACACAGCATAAACACATGCATTTTTGGAAAAAAAAAAAAAAAAAAAAAACCCCCCAAGGTAGACGTTTTGCAGTTTTGAAAACGGCCATGTTCGCTATTGGATTTTTTGTGCATGTTCCGCAAAATGTCTAAATTTAGATTTAGACGTCATATCGCAAATGCCCCTCCATGGCTCATTAATCTATGCTTATGTATAGGCTCTTTATTTTTGTTCTTTCTAATAATCTGTACTATTTTGCCTGTCAGCGACATCAGGCTCACCAATCTATAATTTCCCAGATCACTTCTGCAACCCTTCTTAAAAATTGGCATTATGGGGCCGGGGTGACTTTTTACATATATGGTGGTTCTGTCCAGCAGTACGCTTATATTGGCAGCGGGTGGGTTGTTCCTTGGTCCAGATCTTTCATAAATCTTGTTGTATTCTGATAGAATGTTGCTTACTTAATGTGAGAGTTCCTGGGTTTACCCCCCCCTCCCCGAACAGAAATTGACGGCATGTCTGTTTACTGTGGCCCGCCTTGCTTTGGCACAATATTGGCGTACTCCTGTGATGCCGAATCTTCTTGCAATTTATTCTCGTTTGGACTACTTACAATTGATGTCTACATTGACTGCATTAAGGCATAACACCTTGGTGAAATGTTCTAAGATGTAGGAGCCGTATGTTCAATGGAGACAGCACTCTACTTAATTCTGTGTTATCTTATTGTGTTGGCTTGGGTAGGGGGGGATTTAGGGGGTAAGGGGGTTATGTTTTTGAGAACTTTATATTTGCTTTTCATATTTCTTTAGGTGGTTTCTTGTTGGGTTTTTTTCTTGTTTGTATTACTTTGTATTATATTTTTCTGAAAAACTTAATAAAGAGATTACAAAAAAAATTAAAATAAAAAATTGGCATTACCCTTAATCCTCCAGTACCAAACTGGAGTTTAAAGATAAATGACAAATTACTAACAATAGCTCTTCAAGTTCATTTTTTCAATTTCATCGCCACATGAATAACTTCCCTACTAAATTATTAATTAAATCAATCTGAAGGAAAATTGTCTCAGCCAAGTTATGGTGCCCTCCCTTTAAATGTGAGAGTACCAGCTTGAACATGAGCGGGTCGAATGTGGAGACTGAATACTAAGGGGCAAATTCTATAAGAAGCGCCCAAAAGTTAGGTGCCGAAATAGACACCGTTCAGTGCAATTCAAGCAAAAGTGGGCGCTGTTTCGTGAATCACGCTGAGCGCCACCTATTTTGGAGGCGCCCAGTAAATAGGCCGGCTCTAGGCCCAACTAAAAGTTAGGCGGCCATGCGAGCGCTTAAGCACGCTTAAGAGCAGCGATTCTGTAACAAGGCGCCTAACACGAAGCCACGCCCATGCCTAACATGCATAGCACCTATTTTTTTTGAAGGCCGCCTAAATTTTTAGAGGTGCCTTGTTACAGAATCGCTATTTCTTGATAGGCGCCTAAGTTTCAATTATTGCTGATTAAAAAGCTTAATTGAGCTTGTTATTCAATTTAGATAGGCGCTTATCTAGTTAGGCGCCTCCAAAATAGGTGCCTAACATTAGGCGCCGATTACAGAATTTGGGCCTAAGGCTCTCTTTATCAAATTACGTTAGGGCTTTTTTTTTATAACCGGCCCCTGTGGTAAAAGCTCTGACGTTCATAAGAATTCTGTGAGCTTCGGAGCTTTTACCTGTAATTAAAAAAACCCCTAACGCGACTTGATAAAAGAGGGCCTAAAGTAGCAGAGAGGAGTAAAGGAGAAAACGGCGAACTGAAGTTTCAGATGACTCGATCAGATCTAAAATATCTTACCATCTCAGTCAAAAACATAAAACTGTCATCATTAATAGAAGTATTACACTGTAATAGTTGAAATATATTAAGCTTGTTACACCTATCAATCATTTTTGTTGTACTTATAGTTCACCTTTGGACAGGAAGGGGTCTGCAAATGATTTGCTCAGCTTCATTTTAGCAGTTTAGGTATGGAAGAAACAACACTGACATATCCTGGATATATTTCATGGGCACCACTATTAATAACCCCAGTCAAATATCAGTTGATAAACTATACATTTTGAAGATGTAAATGAGACGGTATTTGACAGCATGAACAAGTGCCTCAGAAAAAAATTTGACCCCCCCCCAAAAAAACGCTGTTTATTGAGCTCCACACATCTAACAACACTTTAGAGACAGTTTGAAAGAAAATGTTTTACAACTGTGTGTCATGAGCGTATCAAGGGGAAAAAAACCATTGCACATTATGTACATGAGCTGAATCTTAATGGAAGAACATGAGGATCAAATGCAGTGCTGTGCTGGAATTGAACCCCTCTGGAATGCTGTGAATTCTTGAGGATAGTCCAAAGCTCTGTTTATAGACAGAAGATGAAGAGTTGCCAACTTAATAGAAATAATATGCGAACATTACAGTAGCCACGCTCACCAACAGGGTAACTCCAGCACAAGTAGATATTTTGTACCTGATTGGAAAATACCCACGGGAAGATTTGTGTGCTAAATGCTTGAACAAAATATTTTCCAGGCTGGGAAGAAATAAAAACGCACATAAATATGCTTTTTCAGTACATACCAAATCTTTTGTTAATTGTCATGCTGGAAAACATGAAAAAAAGTATTTTTCCAAATAAGAAAGGAACATAAGGTTCTGGCAAGATGCTTCAACTTTGTTGAGTTCCAAGGAATTTGAGAAATTCAATAGAGTGGATCGGTATTTAGATAGCTAAGTGATTAATAGATTCAGATCTACATATATTAAGGTTGCCAATTAAACCCAGGTCATAAGAAGCACTGAATCTGCTCCAGATTGTATTAATTCATCACTAAATATTTTCCAACACTAATAAAATATCTATCATATAAGCAGTAATCCTGCTAGATATATGGAGGACATTTTTCTTTGAACATTGCCCCATGGCCAAGGAGTTAAATATAGGCACCTTGTTTTACTAAGTGGCTATATTCGGAAATCAAAAATGTAGGTCTTCCCAGAGGCATAATTTGGCCAAGGAAAAGAATTACTCACATATATTGAATATTCCAGTTGACATGCCTAGTTTCCTCAACTAACTCCATCAGCAGCGGGTTTTATATAAGTCTTCACTAGGCTCTCTGACTCTTCAGGGACATTATATAGTACCTGTTGCACACAATGCTTGAATCTCATGCCTGTAGCCCCTTTCTTCTCTCACCTTCTTATACCTTTGGATTTCTGGATAAAATTCCAGTTAAGCAACTCTCTCTTCTACTAATTTTCTCTGTTCCTTACTACTGGGTAACTCATAGACACCTGGCCCACATATCCCAGTACTCCTGTATAGATCTTCATTCACTCTTAGAACAGAGATCTGGTTCTTCTAGCTCCATAAGACTCAAAGTGAGAGATTTACAGATACATTTTATGTAGAAAGTAGAAATCAGACTTGAGGGGCTTGATTCTGTATAGGAGGCCTGTCTCAGCAGCCGCCTAAGCGGCTTTTGAGAATCGCACAAGTGCACAGAATCGCACAGAATCGTGTCTGCTCTAACAGACAGATGCCTAACCCTGCCTAACCACCCCAATTCTCTAACCTGCGTCCATGTCACAGGCGTCATGTAGAGAATTGCATTGCCACTAAGCTGATTGCAGAAAGAAAATCTCCCTGACATGAACCCCCCCGAACCCTACTACAAGTCGGCTGGCAGGAGGGATGCCTACTCCCTCTGGCTGGCAAGCCCACTTCTTCAGAATGGCAGGCCTTCCCCTTTCCAGTGCACCCTGGGATGCACTGGGGAGGGGCCCAAGACCCTGATTAGTCCAGGTGCCTAAGGCCTCACCCATTGGAGTGGCTTTAGGTATCTGGCCAATCGGAATCTTAGGCCACTCCCAGTGCATCCCAGAATGCTTAAGACTCTGGTTGGCTCAGGCACCTAAAGCCCCTCCTATGGGAGGGGCCTTAGGTACCTGGGCCAATCAGGGCTTTAGGCCTCTCCCCGGTGCATCCTAGAATGCACTGGGAAGGGGAAGGCCCACCATTCTAAAGAGGAGGGCCTGCTGGCCAAAGAGAGTAGGCATCCTTCCAGCCGGCCTTGCAGGAAAAGGTACGGGGGATGAGCTTTGGGGGGGTCAGGTTTTCGGGGGGGGGGGGGTGTGCCAGCAGGAGGGAGTGGGCATCCCTCCTGCTGTGGACAGTGTATGTGGGGGGTTTGGGGGTAGTAGCAGGAGGGAGTGGGTATTCCTTCTTCTGACAGATGTGGTGGGGTTCGGGGGTTTCCTGATGCAGGGAGATTTCCATGCCATGATCAATTTAGCAGCCACGACTATTTGAAATATAGGCTAGGATTTTGCTGGTCTATATTTCAGGCACCTATTGTAGCACTAGGGAGATGCCTAGGGCTGCTTAAGGTCACCTAAGGCTACTTCCGGGCAAAACCACGGCCATGCCCAGCTTTGGGTGAGCTTAAGCATCCCTAGGCACCTCCCTGCACCCGCGACCGATGCCTACAGTTTAGGCGGTCTGCCTCAGGTTGTTTTAGTTTAGAATACGTGTGTTCGCCTATCGCTGTCTACAATCGGGGCACTGTTTATAGAATTTTTCCCAAGATCTCCAGATCAAGCCATATCAAATTATAATAACATTTTAGAAAAGAATCTGCCATCATAGAGCCTTTTTAAAAATGCACATAGGTATGGAAGTGTATGCACTGGCTACATGTGATAGCAGCACCCATTTTGTATTTGTGAAAAAATATACATCTACTCGTCGGCACTTATATGTGTATATTGGTATTTCAGACGATACACATGTAAGTGCTGACACTTAGATGTGCTTGTCTGCCAATTTCAAAACCCCACATGTCTATATTTTTCCAAATGGTACAGAGCCCACAATCATTCAGCACTATCAATTACTGAGTGGGGAACACTTGGGGATTAAGGAAGAAGCCTCCTCTAAACCCTCTTGTCGCACACTGCCCAAAACAAGCATCAAACCTAGACAGTCCTGGGAGTAGCTATATATCTGATTGTTGATCTTGGAGATCATAGATGTACATTCCCCTACTGACATGGAGAATGTACAGTATTTTACGGCTCTGACCTAATCCTTCATAAACCGTGCCCCTTGCCCTATGCACATATTGTTGATTTACGTATCTAAAACCCTGGCTTTCTAAAATCAGGTTTTCTGCATATTTCTGAGATACATGTGCAAATGCTATTTTTTACATGTGGAACTCACAAATAGGGTTTGGAAAATAATCACCCTGGCCCAGCACAGTAAGATGTGCTACGCTTTAGTGATTTTCTTATTCTATTATTCCCAATGTAAAAACAGATATTTGCACAGGAAATTTAGTATCAAACCATTGAAATAAAGGATACTGCAGTGGCCATGCAAATCTTGATACCATTATAAAATTATGTGTTAAAATCTAAAGTGGTTTTTCACTCTTTCTACTGCCACAACTGGACCATTTCACCTAATAAGACTAATGAATTCTGGAGGTCAAAATGGGCCCTTGATCCTGCATGACTCCCCAAAGATAATCACTGATGGTCCTAATAGACACACCACTCTGATCTCCCTCCCTACCCCAAATCCCTGAAAAATAATCCCTGATAGTTCTAGTAGGCACTTCCAGATGCCCAAAATAATTCCTGGAGGTCCTAGTGACACCCTTCCAAATTGACTCTCTGGACCCAGCCTTCATAGAACCTCCTTCACCACTCATCTGCCTCTAAATCTTGAAAGGCGGGAGTGATGTCCACTCACTTCTGCCACTGGTGCCACCTTCTTCCAAAATGATTGTCTCTAGTGATGCATCCTGGAGATTTGAATCAAAATTGATTATTTGGGGGTTTGGGGGATAGGAATTGGATGTCTAGGGGTGTCTACTAGGACCACCAGTGATAATTTTTGAGGTTTGAAGAGGATTAGGGTATCCACTAGGATCACCAGGGATTTATTTTGGGAGGGAGATCAGAGGAGGAGATGAGGGTGTCCAGGAGTGTCTGTTAAGACCATCTTGTTCCCCATTCTGCTATACACATGAATTCACTGACCAATCATGGTTTACCTATGTGATCACTCCTCAAGGGGAGTGCCATAGTAAACTAGTTTAGTCTACAGTGGTTTCACACATTTATGCATCCTCTATGTTGGGATAAACCCAGGCCTTAAAATCTAGCCAGTGGTATGTGAACTCGTAATTTGGAAAATTACACATTAATATTAATTATAAAATGTGGAGGTCTTCATACCATGCTGCTTTGCTTCCAGTGGCATGTAGTGCTATTTAAAGCAGGGGATTCTGTAGATGAGTTAAATCAGGGTCAACCAACCTCGGCCTTTGCCAAGTCAGGTTTTCAGGATTTCCACAATGAATACATATGAGCTCTATTTGCATACAATGGAGGCAGTGCATGCAAATCATTTCATGCATATTCATTGAAGAAATCCTGAAACCCTAACTAGACTGAGGCTCTTGAGAACCGAGGTTTGACATTCCTGCAGTTAAAGATTCTGGGAAGGAAGCTGAAGATGAGGACCCAGAAGATAGCATTCTCAGAGATCCTACCGGTACCGAGGGCAGATGTGAAAAGGCAGGAGGAACTACAATCAATAAATGCGTGGATGAGGAAATGGTGTGAGGAAGAAGGATTCCACTTCATGAGGAACTGGACAACATTCTGGGGCAAGAGCAAGCTCTACAGGAGAGATGGACTGCACCTGAGCGCGGCGGGAACAAGACTTCTATCAAACCACATCAAGAGAGGAATAGAACAGGCTTTAAACTAAGAGGAAGGGGAAAGCCGACAGTTGACCTAGCGTCGATGATTCGGAAGAAGGTATCCCGTGATGATACTAAGGGGATGCAAGGCTGGGAAGAAACAATGGACAAATTACAGGAGTCGACTAACCCAGAAGAAGAGGTTAGAAGGATTGTACCAAAAGAGAAGACACTAAAGACCGAAACACAGGGAAAGGAAATGAAGACACTTAAATGCTAGGATCTAAACTGCATATATACTAATGCAAGGAGCCTAGGAAACAAAATGGGGGAACTAGAAGCCGTGGCCAATGTAGAAGACTTAGACATCATTGGAATCTCTGAAACATGGTGGAATGAGGAAAGCAAATGGGATACAGCACTGCTGGGATATAAGCTCTATCGCCAGGACAGGACAGGACAGAAAGGAGGTGGAATGGCCCTATACATAAAAGAAACCATACAATCGACAAGAATAGACACAGCAGAGACGACCAAAAAGCTGGAATCGCTATGGGTTAAAATACCGGGTAAAAAGGGACATGAAATAAAAATGGGCCTATACTATCGTCCACCCGGGCAAACCGGAGATATCGATAAAGAAATGGAAGCCGAGATGAAACAAGAATGCAAAAGTGGTTACACAGTTATTATGGGAGACTTCAACTACCCCAGGATAGATTGAAGTCTTGGAAACTCAAAATGCGCTAGGGAAACAGAATTCCTGCAGGCTACACAAGATTGCTTCATGGAGCAGCTTGTTAGAGAACCGACAAGAGAAAATGCCACTTTGGATATAATCCTAAATGGGTTAATGGGACCTGCAAAGGAAGTGGAAATAGTGGGACCGTTGGGAAACAGTGACCATAACATGATCAAGTTCAAGGTTGAAGCAGGAATACTAAAAGGAAAGAGAACCATGGCGACAATTTTCAACTTCAGAAAAGGAAACTATGAAGCAATGAGGAAAATGGTAAGGAAGAAACTTAATGGCAAGAAATGGAGGATGGTAGAACATGCCTGGTCTTTTTTCAAGGACACGGTGAGCGAGGCGCAAAATCTGTACATCCCTAGATTCAGAAAGGGGAGCAAAAAGAGTCGAATAAAGGACCCGATATGGATGACTAAAATAGTGAAGGGAGCGATAAGTAATAAGAAAAATTCATTCAGGAGATGGAAAAAGGACAAAACTGAAGGGAACTGGAAAGAGCACAGGAAGTATCAAAAAGAATGTCACCATGTGGTTCATAAAGCCAAAAGAGAGTATGAAGAGAGGTTAGCCAGGGAGGCTCGAAATTTCAAAACGTTCTTCAGATATGTTAAAGGGAAACAGCCGGCTAGGGAGAAGGTGGGACCGCTGGACAATGGAGACAGAAAGGGAGTTGTGAAGGAGGAGAAAGAAATTGCTGAAAAACTTAACATGTTCTTTTCGTCTGTATTTACGAACGAAGACACAACCAACATACCGGAACCTGAGCAATTCTTCAATGGAAATCAAGCAGAAAAATTAACATTCATGGAAGTGAGCCTTGAAAATGTGCGCAGGCAGATAGATAAACTAAAAATTGACAAATCTCCAGGTCCAGACGGAATCCATCCAAGGGTTCTGAAGGAACTAAAGGAGGAGATAGCAGAACTACTGCAGCAAATATGCAACCTATCCCTGAAAACAGGCGTGATCCCAGAGGATTGGAAGACGGCCAATGTCACGCCCATCTTTAAAAAGGGATCAAGAGGTGACCCGGGAAACTGCAGACCAGTGAGTCTGACCTCGGTTCCGGGAAAAATGGCGGAAGCACTGATAAAAGAAAACATCGATGATCACTTGGAAAGAAACGAACTTCTGATAACCAGCCAACATGGTTTCTGCAGGGGGAGATCGTGCCTAACTAACTTACTACAATTCTTCAAAGGAATTAACAAACAGATGGACAGAGGAGACCCCATAGACATCATATACCTTGATTTCCAAAAAGCCTTTGACAAGGTGCCTCATGAATGACTACTCCGGAAACTGAAGAACCATGGGGTGGACGGAGACGTACATAGATGGATCAGAAACTGGTTGGCAGGTAGGAAACAGAGGGTAGGGTTGAAGGGCCACTACTCAGACTGGAGGAGGGTCACGAGTGGTGTTCCGCAGGGCTCGGTGCTTGGGCCGGTGTTATTTAATATATTCATAAATGATCTAAAAACAGGGACGAAGTATGAGATAATAAAATTTGCAGATGACACCAAACTATTTAGGGGAGCTCGGACTAAAGAGGACTGTGAGGAATTGCAAAGAGACTTGAACAAACTAGGGGAATAGGCGACAAAATGGCAAATGAAGTTCAACATTGAGAAATGTAAAGTATTGCATGTGGGAAGCAGAAACCTGAGATACAACTATACGATGGGAGGGATGTTATTGAATGAGAGTACCCAAGAGAGGGACTTGGGGGTAATGGTGGACAGGTCAATGAAGCTGACGGCACAGTGCGCAGCGGCTGCTAAGAGAGCGAATAGAATGCTAGGTATAATCAAGAAGGGTATTACAACCAGGACGAAAGAAGTTATCCTGCCGCTGTATCAGGCGATGGTGCGCCCACACCTGGAATACTGCGTCCAGTTTTGGTCGCCATACCTTAAGAAGAATATGGCATTACTCGAGAGAGTTCAGAGAAGAGTGACACGTCTGATAAAAGGGATGGAAAACCTTTCATACGCTGAGAGATTGGAGAAACTGGGTCTCTTTTCCCTGGAGAAGAGGAGACTTAGAGAGGATATGATAGAGACTTATAAGATCATGAGGGGCATAGAGAGAGTAGAGAGGGACAGATTCTTCAAACTTCCAAAAAATAAAAGAACAAGAGGGCATTCGGAAAAGTTGAAAGGGGACAGATTCAATACAAATGCCAGGAAGTTCTTCTTTACCCAACGTGTGGTGGACACTTGGAATGCGCTTCCAGAGGACGTTATAGGGCAGAATACAGTACTGGGATTTAAGAGAGGATTGGACAATTTCCTGCTGGAAAAGGGAATAGAAGGGTATAAATAGAGGATTACTGCTCAGGTCTTGGACCTGTTGGGCCGCCGCATGAACGGATTGCTGGGCAAGATGGACCTCAGGTCTGACCCAGCAGAGGCATTGCTTATGTTCTTATGTTATGTTCAATACCTACCCTTAAGCAGAGAAGAGGACAAATTTTTCCCCATCCCCCGTAGGAACTCATTTTCCTGTCCCATCCCCACAAGTTCTTTTCCTGTCCCTGCCCCATTTCTTCAAGCTCTGTCCTCATCTGCACAAGCCTCAAACTCTTTAAAATGATATGTGTTTGAGGTTTGTGTGGTTAAGGCAGAGCTTAAAGGAATGGGGCAGGGACAGCGACAAGACTCACAGGGACAGGGAAATTGAGTTCCCATGGGGTTGAGGACAAATACGGTATATCCCCGTGTCATTCTCTACCCTTAACCAAGGTTAATATACTCACTGTGCTGAATAATGCCACATCTCGGTCTCTTTCTGAGTCACCTATAACATTTGCACCTTCTTTTGATTTCTGTATCACTACCACCTTTCCAAAATCTATCCTTCAGAGTTATACACAGACTGACATTATGTGTTGTAGAACTTCAGATTCCATTAAAAAAAAATCCTTTGAGCAATGCAGACTATGTGATATTCTGAGACTGAAGCAGCACATTATTGCGGACCCACAAATAAGAGGCAAAGCAGAAAGCTGCAGACACATGACTTCCAAGGAGCTTTGCCTTGTTACCCATTCCTTTTTCAGGTCATAATCAAATAGGAGTGATAGTACATAATGCAAAATCATGGTCATTGTCATTGTCAGCTGTCACCCTATAGTCCTGACCTGGCTCCCTTGGATTATTTCCTGTTCTGAAGAAATCTCTCCGTGGGAAGACATCAAGGAAGCTGTGACGTCCTGGTCTGAAGGTCAAACAGAAGAATTATTTTCAAAGGAGTTAAAAGTCATTGCAGGAAAAGTGTTTGAAGTGTATGGAGTTATCAGGTGACTATACTGAAAAATAAAACAAAAATGAATTGAAAACTATTTTCTTTCCTGCTGAGTAGATAAATTAGTGAACACCTCTCGTATCTATCTTTTGTTCATTCCTCTTCCTATGTCTTTTGCTTTCTTTCGATACTTTATCCTGCTCATACTCTTTCATTCTCCTTTCCCCTCTTTCTCACATTCTTCCTCACCCAGCACTCACCTTTTCCCATCCCTCACATGCTGCCCTCCTGCTCATATCCTTTACATCTTTCCCTCACATTCTCTCACCACCCCCTTTTATCCCTTCTTATTCTTCATCCTCTTCCTTCACACTCACTTTCGCCCCCCCCCCTTCGATTTCCCTTACCTTCTCTTCTCCATTCTCATTTCCCCCATACTGAGTAAGACCAATGGTCCCCCTAGCCAAGTATCCTGTTTCCACAGTGGCCAATCCAGGTCACAAGTACCTGGCAAAACCCCAAATAGTAGCAACATTCCATGCTACCAATCCCAGGACAAGCATTGGCTTCCCCCATGTCTGTTTCAATAGCAGACTAAGGACTTTTCCTCCAGGAACTTGTCTAAACCTTTTTTAAACCTATGTTAACCTGTGAATACTGTAATGTCACCAAAGTCTGGGACTATTATGGCATCCAGTGAGCCCTAAATTTGTGCAACCTTGTACTGCTAATATTTAAAAAAAACCTTTAAAGAAAAGAAATGACAAGTCTACTGAGCTAGTCAACAATAAAAACTTATAGTTTCTTTGTTAGGTGTGGCTTTAAAGTAAAATAAAAAGACATCACTTTCTGCCCTCTCAAAGATATACTGTATAAAACAAACATTTTATATATTAATCATATTGTTGAAAAACTGGTCAGCAACCTCACCTCCGGTACTGCAAGTGCTTGTCCACAGCCTAAGTCCCCTCTGGCCGCAAGCTCAGCTGCTCCATGGCAGCTGCAAGGATGACTGTGCATCTATACTCTCCTCTCGTCTGTCCTTTCAGCCACTGCACATGCATGGATTCAGTGCCTGGAGAGAATTGCCTAAATGCTTTTTCTGTTTGTTTTAATTTGATTAGTTGGGCAGGCTCAGAAGTTCTACCAGCTCAACCAATCAAATTAAAACAGAAGAAAAACAAAATGCCTTCAGGGATTCACAACAAGGAACTGAATCTCCCGAAGGCACGACATTCTTCTGTGCTCAACTGCTACAGGATGTTATGGAGGAGGAACCCAATCACTCTGCTGACCTGATATTGATCAGCCTTGAGCCATCAAGGGATTCAGCGTCTGTAGAGAATCCCTTGATGGCCCAATGCTAGCAGGAGGTCTGGATTGCATCAGGCATGGAGGTACAGAGGAGGAGCTGCTGGGAGCTCCAGCCTGCGATCAAGGTCTTCACTGAATCCCTTGAAGGCCATTACCACACGCCACTGTTTGCTTCTTTCTGGCTGCCTGGTAGTCTTCATGCCAATGTTGGTGTTACTTTGCCCTGTGTCAATGCCATGGGCTGTTTATAACACTTTTAGCACTTTGGGGAGCTGTTTTCTTTACTGCTGATGCTGTCCAATAAATTTCAAGCAAATTTTGTTTCTGATGGAAATCATCAGTTTTGGAGCCCATTATTGATTCCCCAATTGACTTTAATGGATCTGAATTAAATGAACAAAGTTCCAAAATCCCAAACTGAACAAACCAAATAAAATTGTTATTAAAAAACCTGAAAATGAGCCAAACCAAAAACATTTTTCCTAAGCACATCCCTCTACCTGACAGGCATTAAAGAGCCTGAGTGCTAGAAGATGAAGGGCTAATTGTACCCCATCTCAACCCGTCTGACTGATCCACTACCTTTCAGCATTATAGAAGTGATAAATGGTAGTAGTAAGTGAACCTGAAATATACCTCTCTTTAATTCACCTCTCCTGATATGAAAATTTGAAAGCCTATTCAGTTTGCAGAAAGGTTCAGTTGTCTCAACATTTTGATCAAAGACACCGACATTAACATAGGTATGAGATATAGCTTCTGGAAGATTAATTTTGAGATCTTGTAAGAGTTACAACTTGGTGCCTACGTTATCATATTGAACCTTCTTGAGATAGAGGAGAGGGTTTAAAAAAACAATTATCTCTCCCCCCTCCCCCCCCCCATTTTTTTATCAAGCTGTACTAGAAGATTTTTTTAGCGTGGGTTGGTGAGGTAAGTGCTCTGACGCTCACAGGAATTCTATGAGCGCTGGAGCATTTAATGCACTGGCTCATGGTAAAAATCTCCACAGCAGCTTGATAAAAGGGGCCCTATTTATTTAGGGACCTTAAGTTTTCAAAAAGTTTGTATCATTTATAATGGAACTGCAGATGTTTTGGTGGTTATTAACAAAAGTTGTTCTTTTTGTATATTCTAGACAGTTGATGATTGTTCTTTTCTTTTTGATTTTTTAATTAATTTGATAGTGAATTTAAATAGGGTTTGTGTTCTAGGTGATTTAAATGTGCCTTTTTCTTCAAGTTCTTTAGTCTTTTAACAATGTAATCATTTATTGTTTTATATTTTTGATTCTTGTTATTTTTCTCAAATTGTTGGACAGTCACACATGGCTAGTCATGTGTTTGATTTAATTATTTTAATCTAATTTATTGTATGATTGGCCTCTACTCCATGTGCATGGCCAAAACACTCCCCCACCCAACTACGATAGAGAGGGATGTCCACTCCCTCCTGCCAGAACCCCCCCCAACACCCATGGGAGGAGCTTTAGGTATCTGGTCAATCGGAATCTTAGGCCCCATTCAGTGCACCCCAGAATGCACTGGGAAGGAGGCCTAAGACTCTGGCCTAAGGCCCCTCCTGTTTTAAATGAGCGAGGTCTTGCAATATGAGTACATACAGTATACACACGTCACATCATCACAACTGAGCTGATGGTTCTTCTCTCTCTGACACTGTGGGAGTGTAGTGACTGTTCTAATTGAGCGAGGTCTTGCAATATGAGTACATATACTGTAGTATTTTGTATTAAGGTTTTTAGGCTGTGGAACAAATCGCCTGAGTTTCCATGATTTCTTATGGGGAAATTTGCTTTGATATACTTTGGATTACAAGCATGCTTCTGGAACGAATTATGCTCGCAAACCAAGGTGGTTTTTTTTGGGTTTTTTTTACTGTAATTAGTTTGATTTATGCTGCTAAATATTCTAAATTAAATAGTCTCTGCTCAATAAAAGTGCTCAAATTAGTAATGATTTGTATATCTTTATGCTTTTCTTTATTAGTTACCTGATATACCACTTAACCAGTGGACCCACAAAGCAGTTTACAGCTAAAATCAGAATGAAAGAAACTCTATTACGTAATAGGACAGTGAAAAGGAGAAAACAAATCATGCTACTTGGAAAAATTAGGATAGACTGAATTTTACTTTTTGGTGAGAAACAATTTGTTTATATTACCCTTATGAAAGAATGTAAGCGGAGCAATCTGGGAAAATTAGGAATTTTAAAGAAATTTGGAGTCCATTGGAGTCATTTGTTAAACACCTAAATGATTAGTATTCACCTACCAGATCTGATCTTAGTTCCACGTGCATCCAGGAAGGGGAGGGGTGGGTAAATTGTTTCAGTAATTTGCAAGTATGTAAGTGCTGTTTATTGAATTTTTGAATGTATATGTGTTGCACTTTTTATATGCTTAATAAAATTAATAAATATTTTTTTTTAAATAAAGTTATTATTATTATTAATCCATAATAGGACATTTCTTCCTATCCCATGACTTTCAAATTTCCTCAGAAGTCTTTCATGAGGTACTTTGTCAAATGCCTTTTGAGAATCCTTTTACAAGGTGCTATGAGGAGGTAAACATTGTTTGCCTGCATAAAAATCTTCAAAAATTGTCCTCCCCATGTTTAATACATGTGTTTTTTCCTTTAAAATATGTGTGGATACATACAGCACACTTATTTGTAGGCTATTAAGATTAATCAGGCTTCCCATAATGTTAAGTTGCTTCACTGACCAGCATTTTAACTTGTCTATAATAGAAATTAAGCATCTTTTGGCTTCTATGGTACCTCTCATAAAATCATTCATGTTTCTATGGAAAACATGAACAATTCAATGCCACAATTTCTTCCACTTGCACTTTCACCTTTTCCCAATGTACTTCACTAAATACGGCTGTCTTCAATCATAGCACAGTGTGATTCATCCCACACTCAACAGGCCTCATGGGAGCCAAAGTATATCAATTGACTGAAGCATATTTGTAATAGTAATCTACTAATCATCAGTTAGAACATAAGAGTTGCAATACTGGAACAGACAAAAGGTCCATCAAGCCCAGGATCCTATTTCCAACAGTGGGCAAACCAGGTCACAAGTACCTGGCAAGATCTCAAAAGCATAAAACAGATTTTAGACTGCTTATGCTAGAATAAGCAGCGGATTTTCCCAAGTCCATTTTAATAATGGCTTATGGACTTTTCTTTTAGGAAAGTAATCAAATCTTTTTAAAACCCTGCTAAGCTGTTTCTTTGGGTTCATAGACAACCCCGCTAAAGACAAAGGCGCGCGCCGACAACTGAGCGCAAGACGGAGGCGCGCGCCAAAGAAAATTATAGTTTTTAGGGGCTCCGACGGGGGTTTTTGTTGGGGAGCCCCCCCAGTTTACTTAATAGAGATTGCGCCGGTGTTGGGGGGGGTTTGGGGGGTTGTAACCCTCCACATTTTACTGTAAACTTAACTTTTTCCCTAAAAACAGGGAAAAAGTGAAGTTTTCAGTAAAATGTGGGGGGTTACAAGTCACCCCCCACACCCCCCACAACGCCCCCACAACGCGGCGTGATCTCTATTAAGTAAAGTGTGGGGGGTTCCCCCCCACGCCCCCCCGTCGGAGCCGTAAAAACTGTAATTTTCTGTGGCGTGCGCCTCCGCGCTGTGCTCAATTGTCTGCGCGCGCCTTTGTCCCAGCGCGCTTTTGACCTGACACCGTTTCTTTGCAATCTACTTGGATTTGGGGGTTTGTTTGTTTGTTTTTTTAATCCCATTGTCATGTCTAAGGCCTAATTATTCCACTAATATAGAAAAGGTTTCATGGCATTCTCATCAAAACAGCTTAATTTCATTTATTGAAAACAATTTTCTTGTTTTCTTCTGCTAAAAGGGAATTTTATTGAATAGGCCGCAGCAATATTATAAAACATGTGCTTAATTAATTAATTAATTTTAAAAATGTCTTCCCCGCTTAATGCCTAAGCGGATTAGAATAAGAACATACATAATCAAAATACACATGAACATAATGTAAGACCAGACATCATCTCATCCTATTCTCCTTAAATCTCAACAACACACCTGCTAAAAAAACCCCAAACACTACCATAACGCTAATAAAAAGCTTTCACAATACAATCTATAAAATAGGCTCATCATCAGAAGCTAATAGGAAGCTTTATCAAATAAATAAGTCTTTAACTACTTTCTAAATGATATCTTATCTCTGTACAATCACAAAATCCCTGATAGTGCATTCCACAAATGTGGACCTACAACAGAAATTGCTGTTGTTTGCTTCTCACCCAGCGCCTCAATCGATAACCTTATAGTGGATTGTGACCTTAAGTTTCTGGGAGGTATATACTGTTTCAGCGTCTGTTTTAAATATCAAGGTGTCACCTCATAAATCACCTAGTGTACGATTGTCAAGATTCTATACTCAATCCTTAAATGGACCGGCAGCCAATGCAGAAGTTTCAGTACGGGTGTAATATGATCATTCCAAGCTACACCCATAATCATTCGTGCTGCAGCGTTTTGAGCTACCTGCTGTGCTTTGATTTTAAATTTTGCACTACCCATCGTCAAAGAGTTACAAAAATCGAGCTTGGACACCACCAGCCCATGAGCCGCAGTCCGAAAATCTAATCAGTCTATCCAATCTGAAAAGGGGGCTATGGCCATGAAGAGGGACGAGGGCATATGAAAAGTTACGCACATGGTAAGTGCACCTAACTTGGATGCCAACATGTACAACAGGTTTCAACAGGCATAAGTCTGGTGGTAAAAGAGTGCATGCCCTTTGTAGAACTGCACTTAGTGCTGAATTTTAGCGATTGCGAGGCACGTTCGGTTTTAGCATTGGATTCACACAGGCACTTGTCTGATACCTTTTTATTGCGGTTTGTTTCAATGCCTTATCCACCATGGACCCCTGATGAAGGCGGGTTATCCGAAACACGGACCGTGTCGGGTCCCTTGGTTGGTAATAAGGTTGTAGATTTATTGAAATAAACAATGCCTGCATCCTGTACATAGTCGGCAGTTTTGTTTTGTTTTTTTGAATTTTAGCAACACCCATTTTCAGCGCCATTTGTGGAAGTGCCCCAATAACTCACTCTTGTGAGTAATGCATGAAAGTGTACGCTCCACCCAGATTCCACCCACGTGAACGTTCGTCTGCAAAGTATATGCTAACAAAGATATACAGCCTGATTATTATTTATGTGTGTAAATGATTAGAATATTGACATTACAGGCATATTCGTTGACTAATTTTAGGATGCTTTTTATAGAATTACATCTAAAGTGATAAGAAAAGTTGTGAACTTCCTAAGATGGTCTATAATTAAGCACAATGTATTTGCAAAACTTGATTAGATCCTTAAAAGAGAGAAAGAAAATTCCACTGAATAAATAATTCAGACATAGACCGCCCAATATTCAGCACTACCGTATTTTCGCGGATATAACGCGCACCCGTGTAAAACGCGCACAGGGGTATAGCGCGCAGAAATCACGATGATATGTACAAAAACTTTTGTATACCGCGCTCAGGCATATAACGCGCATGATGCCCGACGCTCCTTTCGCCCGCCCTGACTTTCCGTGCGCTGTCCCGACTCTCCGTTCACCCCCCCCTGACTTCCGTGCACTGCCCTGACTTTCCGTGCGCTGTCCCGACTCTCCGTTCACCCCCCCTGACTTCCGTGCACTGCCCTGACTTTCCGTGCGCTGTCCCGACTCTCCGTTCACCCCCCCTGACTTCCGTGCACTGCCCTGACTTTCCGTGCGCTGTCCCGACTCTCCGTTCACCCCCCCTGACTTTCCGTGCACTGTCCCCCCTTGAAGTCCTGTCCCCCCTTGAAGGTCTGTCCCCATCCTGAAAGCCTGATGCCCCCCCCCCGACGTCCGATACATCCCCCCCCGGCAGGACCACTCGCACCCTCACCCCGAAGGACCGCCGACTCCCCAACAATATCGGGCCAGGAGGGAGCCCAAACCCTCCTGGCCACGGCGACCCCCTAACCCCACCCCGCACTACATTACGGGCAGGAGGGATCCCAGGCCCTCCTGCCCTCGACGCAAACCCCCTCCCCCCAACGACCGCCCCCCCCAAGAACCTCCGACCGCCCCCCCCAGACGACCCGCGACCCCCCTGGCCGACCCCCACGACCCCCCCACCCCCCTTCCCCGTACCTTTGGTAGTTGGCCGGACAGACGGGAGCCAAACCCGCCTGTCCGGCAGGCAGCCAACGAAGGAATGAGGCCGGATTGGCCCATCCGTCCTAAAGCTCCGCCTACTGGTGGGGCCTAAGGCGCATGGACCAATCAGAATAGGCCCTGGAGCCTTAGGTCCCACCTGGGGGCGCGGCCTGAGGCACATGGGCCAAACCCGACCATGTGTCTCAGGCCGCGCCCCCAGGTGGGACCTAAGGCTCCAGGGCCTATTCTGATTGGCCCACGCGCCTTAGGCCCCACCAGTAGGCGGAGCTTTAGGACGGATGGGCCAATCCGGCCTCATTCCTTCGTTGGCTGCCTGCCGGACAGGCGGGTTTGGCTCCCGTCTGTCCGGCCAACTTCCAAAGGTACGGGGAAGGGGGGTGGGGGGGTCGTGGGGGTCGGCCAGGGGGGTCGCGGGTCGGCTGGGGGGGCGGTCGGAGGTTCTTGGGGGGGGGCGGTCGTTGGAGGGAGGGGGGTTTGCGTCGAGGGCAGGAGGGCCTGGGATCCCTCCTGCCCGTAATGTAGTGCGGGGTGGGGGTAGGGGGTCGCCGTGGCCAGGAGGGTTTGGGCTCCCACCTGGCCCGATATTGTCGGGAAGTCGGCGGTCCTTCGGGGTGGGGGTGCGAGTGGTCCTGCCGGGGGGGATGTATCGGACGTCGGGGAGTCGGCCGGGCAAGAGGGCTTGGGCTCCCTCTTGCTCCGATCGTGGATGCGGGTGCGGGTGGGAGCGCGTGCGAGCGGTCGTTCGGGGTGGGGGTGCGAGCGGTCCTGCTGGGGGGGTGAATCGGGCGTCGGGCGGGGTGGGAACTATGTTTAAAAACTTTTGTATACCGCGCTCAGGCATATAACGCGCGAGGGGTATGCGCGGTAGGTAAAAACGCGTATAACGCGCGCGTTATATCCGCGAAAATACGGTACTTAAGTGGCCAGGAACAAGCGCCTGGCTGGTTATATAGCATTAAGCTGACTAAGCAAGATGGCCACTGAATATTAGCCCTTAGGGCCGGATTCTCTGAACGGCGCCGTTAGCAGCAGCCACTTAGAAAAGTGGCACCAATCGCATGTCTATTACCTGACAGTATTGTTTTAGAGAATCGCAGCGATGTCGAAAGTAGGCGCCAGAAATGTAGACCAGGGTTTTACAGGCGCCTATATCCACTTCCAGCGTAAACCATGCTTACTTTAGACATAGGCACCAGTAGGCACCTTTATGGACGGGAATTGGATGCTGACATTTGCAGGCGCTTGTAAGCGCCTACATTTTTTTAAAAATTAGATTTTAATTGGTTTTAAATGATGTGGTCAATTGTCGCGCTATTTATCAGCAATCACGTTATGTGCTGGTAGGTCGCCTACTACTGCCTAACTTATGGTGCACTAAAGTGAATTTGGGCTTCATTGGTTAGCAGTTAGCTGGCTATGTCATGCGAGTTAGCCAGCTAGCAACAAAATTTAAAGTGCTAGTGGCGAAGTTTAGTGGCCAAATCGGGCTTCTTAAAAAGCTGGTCTATTTTTAGCCACTATAAACTTAGCTGGCCAGGGCTGAATATCGACTTAATTGGTTAAGTTTATAGCAGTCAAAAACAAACCGGATATTCAATGCCAGCCACTGAAAACGGCCCGGCACTGAATATCTGGTTCAGTGCTGACAGTGAGAATCAGCCCAGCTAACTCCCCCCAGTCTGAATATCGGCCCCAAAGAATATATTTTTATTACATTAAAAGATTAAGGAATAAGCATCCCTATGTTACAAAAGTATGTGAACCATTCACTCAGTGGGTGGTGGCGACAATAAATTGAGCAACATTAAGTTTAATTAAGCATTGCCTCTAATTGTCGATTAGTGTCTCACATTACCCTTGAGGAATTTTGACCCATTCGTCCATACAAAACTCTTTCAAATCTGTGACATTTTGAGGGCCTCCTTGCATAACATTGGCACGCGCACCAGTTCTTCACATCCTAAGAACCCATCAATAAAGTGAAAAATAAAGCCATAAACAAACTAAATTTTAATGGCAAAACACTGTCTGCAGCTTTTATTATCAGGAAAAAGTCCAAAACTAATAGGGTAAGGTTAAACAAGAAATGCAAGAACTCACCCTGATAATCTTTGAAAATGCAACCTACAATACCTAGTATCTTACACTGCAGTCTCCTTGTTTTAATAAATTTAGAAAGAAAGAAGTACTTGCTGTGTGTTATTTATAGAGAGAGGGTATTCGGTGTCAGTTGACCCGTACTTTTATTAAACCATCTGTGAAAACAATGGGAGTGGCTTAGAGGCCTGGTGGTTAGAGCAGCTGCCTCAGCCCCCCTGAAGTTGTAAGTTCAATTCCCACCTCAATTCCTTATGACTCTGACCAAGGGCTAGATTCACGAACCTGCCTGATTGGGACCGACCCGTGCCCAATCTAGGCAGGTCTGATGGATTTCTCAAAGCCTAATATGCAGATGGGAGCGATCGGAGGAACGCCCCCATCTGCCGGCACGGATCGCTGATGTGGGATCCCGATACATGCACAGACCATCTATAGATGGTCTGTGCATGCGTCTAGACCCAATTGAACCGCAAATTTTTTTAAAAATTTTTTTAGCCCAGCGAGCCCGTGGTTTTAACCTGCTTAAACCACGGGCTCGCAGTGCAAGGAAGGGCAGGAGAGATTTGGGGCAACAGGCAGGAGAAAACCGGGGACGAGCAGGGCGGCGATTCAGGGCTAGCAGGCAGGAGAGATCGGGGCAGAGCAGGGTGGCAAACTGGCAATGCGGCAATTCGGGGCAGAGCAGGCAGGAGAGATCCAGTAAGAGCATCGGGGTGGCAGGCAGAAGAGATCTGGGGCAGCAGAGAGCAGGGTGTGCAGAGAGCAGGGCTTCTATGGAGCTGGAGAGTCAGAAAGATGTTTTCGACTGGTCCCCAGCAGTCGCTTCTTGGATTTGGTTGGTGAATCGCGTCCCTGTCTACTTTGCATGCGTTTCTCCACATTTGCATGCACAGATTCAAAGCGGATCGCAGGAGAGGTTAGTGAATAGTGCAGGAGGGAAATCTGGTCGCAAAGGGGTTGCAAACCAATTAGTACACAATGGTTTGCTGTGTGAATCTAGCCCCAAATCACTTAACACTTCGTTGCCTAAGGTACAAAATATGCAAAACCACCTTTTTTCTGTAAACCACACAGAAAAAGTAGTATACAAGTCCCATATCCTAAATTACATTAACACCAGTTTACCAATATACTTTCTGCACACTTTTGGAAAATATGGAATTATGTGTGTGTGCTCTCTTTTTCAGGCCTGCCCGCTGAAATGCCTTCCCAATATGCGAATACAATTATCCGCAAATTAGCTTTGCCTAGGCCAATGTTGCCTAGCAATTTTCAAAACAGCCATTTCTGGGTAAATAAAACCTAGGAACAGAATTACCTTTGAAAATTATTCATTTAGGGAGGCAGTTTTCAATCTGTACAATTTGGAAGAAAGTACACAGGTACATTTACTTTTAGACGTAGTTTCAAATTTCAAGAACATAAGAACATAAGAACTGCCATCTCCGGATCAGACCTTCGGTCCATCAAGTCCGGCGATCCGCACACGCGGAGGCCCTGCCAGGTGTACACCTGGCGTAATTTATAGTCCACCATATCTTTATATGCCTCTCTTAAGGAGATATGCATCTAGTTTGCTCTTGAAGCCTAGGACGGTCGATTCCGCAATAATCTCCTCTGGGAGGGCATTCCAGGTGTCAACCACTCTCTGAGTGAAGCAGAACTTCCTGACATTAGTCCTGAACCTGTCCCCCCTTAGCTTCATTACATGTCCTCTAGTCCGTGTCAAATTGGACAGTGTAAATAATCTTCTCTGCTCTATTTTGTCGATTCCTTTCAGTATTTTGAAGGTCTCGATCATATCCCCACGCAGTCTCCTTTTCTCAAGGGAGAACAATCCTAGTGTTATAAGTCTATCCTCATATTCCAGTCTCTCCATACCCTTCACCAGTTTTGTTGCTCGTCTCTGCACCCTCTCCAGCAGTTTTATATCCTTCTTTAGGTAGGGAGACCAATGTTGGACGCAGTATTCCAAGTGTGGTCTGACCATTGCCCTATAAAGCGGCATTATAACTTTCTCCGATCTACTCGAGATTCCTTTCTTTATCATGCCCAACATTCTATTTGCCTTCTTTGCCGCTGCCGCGCATTGTGCCGACGGCTTCAGGGTTCTGTCTATCAGTACACCCAGATCCTTTTCTTGTTCACTCTTCCCCAGAGTTGCACCTGACATTGTATACTCGTATTCCTTATTTTTATTGCCTAAATGCATTACCTTGCATTTCTCCACATTGAACTTCATCTGCCATTTCTCCGCCCATGTTTCTAACCGACACAAGTCGCTCTGGAGTTCCTCTCTATCCTCCTGCGATCTGATTTCCCGGCATAGTTTTGTATCGTCTGCAAACTTGATGATCTCACTGGATGTTCCTTCCTCCAGGTCGTTGATATAAATATTAAAAAGGATTGGCCCAAGTACCGAGCCCTGGCGTACACCACTAGTCACTTTCTCCCAGTCGGAGAACTTCCCATTTATGCCCACTCTCTGCTTTTGGTTTTCCAACCATTTGCCTATCCATCTTTGTATATCTCCCTCTATGCCATGGCTTTGTAGTTTCCTGAGAAGTCTTTCGTGTGGAAATTTGTCGAACGCTTTCTGGAAGGAATAAATATATCACACCAGTTTTTTCTGCATGCACTTTTTGAAAGAAAAAAATAATGCATTCAGGGATCCTTTTACTATTGTATTAAGCGCTTACCCCTGAATTCTCTATTTGGTGCCCAGATTTAGGCAGCCAAATGTGGTCATGGTCCTGAAATGCGTGTGCAAATTAATTGGCAAACAAACTGTTAATAAGCAATAATTGGCTGTTATGAAACAATTATTGATGTTAATTGATGCCAATTAGGATTTGCGCATGCATCTGGCTGCACCCTATTCTATAACATAAGGCACCTAGATCTCATTTTGCGCAAAAAACGGGGGCATGACTATGGAAGGGGCATTGGTGAGTCAGGGGTGTTCCAAAAAGTTGTGCATGTTACAGAATCCTGGGTCTCCGTGCCTAGCTTGGGTGCTAGCATTTATACCAGGTTTCAATAGGAGCAAGTCTGATGTCCTAGTGGTTAGAGCTACAGCATCAGTACCCTGGGGTTGTGGGTTGAAGAACCTGTGCTGCTCCTGGACAAGTCACTTTAATATTCCATTGCCCCAGGAAAGTTAGATTGTGAGCTCACCAGTACAGATAGAGAAAAATGCTCAAGTACCTGAATGTAAACCACTTAGACAACCTCCCTCGAAAGGCAGTATATAACTAAAATTCATTAAGGAATGCTAACTGATTTAATGTGCACTAGCAATTAATGTGTGCTAGACACTAAGATGCTCATTATATTCATATGGACAAGCTAGCAGTTAGTGTGTTTTAAATCAGTTAACACCCCTTGATAAATTCCCCCCTAAGTGTTGATTCTATAAAGTGGGCACCTGTTTTTGAGTCAACTATTGCAACTATTGATAAAGTTTCTTCTGGTGACATCTCTCCTTCACGACTCCTGTGCTTGACCTGGTTGTTGTTAGCACCATTTATAGAATCCTGCCCTTAATGTAATTGTTAGCACACAATCGTGTTAAAGGGCTATGAGTTTAATGTGTATATGACGTACCACCTGTCAGCACAGCCATCTGGGCAGTTCACAAGCTAATCAGGTACTCTTAAGTTAGGTTCATGATCTAACTTTGGTCCCTGGGATAATGGCGGGTTTACATGACTTGCCCAGGGTCACAAGGAGCAGCACTGGGCTTGAACCCACAACCTTAGGGTGCTGAGGTTGCAGCACTAACCACTAGGCCACCCAACTCTGCATGTTAAGTGCGTTATGTGTTAGTGGATGCATCATGGTTGGAGAATGGGTTTGGAAGGCATTTTGTGGTTAGCATGCTACAAATACTGCAAATGAATTGGCACTTCCACAGCGTGGGGCCACTTACCACATTATATATAGGAGACACTGAGACCCCCAATTCTATAAATGCAGCCTAAAGTTAGGTGCTTAGATCGGTGGGCCTAGACAATCTAGGTGCCTAACTTAATTGTATAAAAGCCTTAATTGTTGCCAATAATTGGCAATTAACAACTCATAATTGATGTTAATTGCAGTTAATTGGATGGTAAAGGTGCCTAGTCCAAGGTGTCTACCAGAAAGAATGCATAGTTAGGGGCAGATAGGCATGTTTGTCATATAGGCATCTGTTTGTCATATAGGCGTGTTTGTCATATAGGCATCTGTTTTGGCTTAGGTGCTTAACTTAGTCCAAGAAAACTCTGGCATAAATAGGGTGAGCCTAAGGTTAGGATGCCCTAAGCCCACTGTAGGTGCCTACTAAGCACGATTCTATAAAATATGTCTAACTTTTATAGAATCACACGTAGCGCCACACTACTTGGGTGTCATTTATAGAATTTCCCCATAAGTGCTTCCATGTAAATTCCAAGCAAACAGTAGCTGCACTTGTAACAGCAAATGCAGGGAATGCCTAGGGTTACCATATGTCCGGGAAAACCCCTGGCATTTCCTCTTTATTGAGGACTGTTCGGGCGCCCAGAGGGATTTCCAAAACCTGGCAGTTTGTCCGGGTTTTGGAAATCATGAGTTCTGAGGCTGTGTCTGGAAGCCTTTGCGCATGCGCAGCTGCCGCTGTGATGATGTCATACACACGCGTGCCTATGAGTGATGTCATTGCATCGACGTTTGCGCATGCGCGAAGGCTTCCAAATGCGGCCTTCGAGCTTGGGGAGGTGTATGGGGGGTGGGGCTGGGGGGAGGAATGGGGTGGAGCCAGAGGCAGAATGGGGCGGGATTAGGGGCCTAGGGGGGGAAATCTGGCAACCCTAGGAATGCCCCCAATAGTTGCCACGTTAAATTTTCAGGTACTACACAGTAAAATCTTATGTTAAGACACACTTAGAGCCTGATTCTGGAAACATCTCCTGCCGTGGTAGGTGCCTGCAAAACAGGTGCCTACGCGTGTCAATCACTGGTAGGTACCATTTCCAGAATCATATCTATTTTCTTCTACAGATGCCTTAAATGGCCTGAATTTTACAGGCCTACATTTAAGGTATCTGTCTTGCACTTATGAGAAGTGCCTAGGCACACCTAGGGATGCCTAAGGCCCTTTACGGCGTAAACCATGCCTACACCGGCTTTAGGTGTTCGTAGGCATGCCTAGATGTTTCCGTATGCACTCTTTGGTCCATCATTTTTTTTTTTTAAACATGCATCCCAATTTAGAAACATAGAAATGATGGCAGAAAAGGGCCACGGCCCATCAAGTCTGCCCACTCTAATGACCCACCCCCTAACTTCCTCCATGAAGAGATCCCATATGCCTATCCCATTTTTTTTTAAAATCTGGCATGCTGCTGGCCTCAATTGCCTGTAGTGGAAGATCATTCCAGTGATCAACCACCCTTTCGGTGAAGAAATACTTCCTGGTGTCGCCATAAAATTTCCCACCCCTGATTTTCAACAGATGCCCTCTTGTTACCATGGGTCCTATAAGAGAAAAGATATCTTCTTCCACCTTGATACGGCCCATGACATATTTGAACATCTCAGTCATGTCTCCCCTCTCTCTGTGTTCCTCGAGTGAGTATAGCTGCAGCTTACCCAGTCGTTCCTCATACGGAAGATCCTTGAGTCCTGAGACCATCCTGGTGGCCATTCGCTGAACCGACTCAACTCTCAGCACATCTTTTTGGTAATGTGGCCTCCAGAATTGTACACAGTATTCCAGATGAGGTCTCACCATGGATCTGTACAACGGCATTATGACTTCAGGCTTTCGGCTGACGAAACTTCTACGGATACAACCCATGATTTGTCTAGCCTTGGATGAAGCTTTCTCCACTTGATTGGCAGTCTTCATGTTTTCACTAATGATCACTCCCAAGTCTCGCTCTGCTGCAGTCCTTGCTAAGGTTTCACCGTTTAGGGTGTAAGTTCTGCATGGATTTCTGCTGCCAAGGTGCGTGACCTTACATTTTTTGGCATTTTGACATTTTGAAACTTAGTTGCCAAGTTTTTGACCAATGTTCCAGTAAGAGTAGGTCCTGCATCATACTGTCGGGCACTGTGCTTTTGCCTACTATGTTGCATAGTTTGGCATCATCGGCGAATAATGTAATTTTACCTCGAAGCCCCTCAGCCAAGTCTCTTGTCTGTTAGATGGCAGTAGGATGCGCCTACCGTCGCCTACAATTGGGACATTGTTTTTAGAATCAGGCCCTAACTGCATATTTTACAGCGGTATATTAAAGGGGCCCCACAAAGTTGAAAATTCAGTCTACAGATGCCATTATACTCCTCAACCAATTTTTGCATTATCAATGGCTCTCTTTAATACATCTAAAAATAAAGACATTATGGAAAAGCATGCATGCTTTAGCCACACTGATGGAGAGCAATTATCAGCTGACCAAATGACACATATAAATTGCTTTTCTCTCATGTGAATTGATTTGAAGATTGCCTTTCACATGAATTGATTTGGACTCAGATAAAAGGATTCAAAAGTGCAAGACTCATTTATTTGGTTAGACAGGAACAAAAAACCCCCAACAACCCCAAACCCCAAACCATACATGCAACAAACAGAAAGAAAAACCTGGCTCTCATTCATCATTAGTTAATACAGTTGGGGGTTGCCCCTTGCTGCCCTGAGCAGAAAAATTCTGCTATTCTTAAATGGAAAAAGAAAGGAATAATTTCTCCACTCTCTGGAACATGTCTTCGTAACAGTACCCAAAAGGCTTTCCAAGCAGGTTGGCTTCCTGTTTATCTAGGCTTTCTGGGAAGCTGGAAGAAACTTTCCCAGACTCTGTAGAGGCAGACACTTTTCCTAGGATGAAACTCTCTAGGAAGCATTTCCAGCACCCGCAAGACAGCCTCAGAAAAGAAAACTCTTTTCTCCCTTCCTGCTGCTTTTACTTGGCATCACCCTGCAGCGATCTACACTTATCAGTCCTTGCTCTCAGGTCTCCTTTGATTAACTCTGCACCTCTTCCAAGTATGGAGTGGATCAGCATGAAACCTCTGCGAAATTATACCTACCTTAGAACAGTTTTCCCACCATCTTTAAAAGTAAATTCCAGCACAATAAGGTCCTGGTCACATTACACCTGGAGTATGAACTCATCATTAACCGCTTATTTTCATAGTAGCAAGTCTATGTTACACGTTCAGGTAGGTCTAGTAGCGCTTTAGAAATGATAGGTGTTCTCCCAGGGTTTCAGCAGATGGCATTGTGCTTGTTGCAGGTTTCCGGGTCTCGTTGCATCTTTGTCAGGTAGAAACTGATGTTTCAGCCACCATGCTGTGGCTTTCTTCAGGGTTTGCTCTAAAGTCTACCAGAGACTTTTCTGTTCTATGGACTTTCACAACAAAACTCAAATTTCTGACCAACTGTCTTTCCCGCCAAAAATTCAAATTGGTGGACTGCCCTGTTCCCAATCATCCAAAGTCATACTGCAGACTTCAGAGCATACCCTGAAGAAAGCCACAACATGGTGGCTGAAACGTCGGTTTCTACCCGACAAAGGCGCAGCGACACCTGTTAACCTGCAACTAGTACAGTAGATGTTTTCCTACATTAAGCACTAACTTGAGAAAAAAGGCTTACTGTAAAATGCGTTAAGGTGTTAAGTGGTAGTTTGCTTGTCAGCACCTGCTAACCTGCGTGTTAGCTATTTCTAAAATAAATATATTTTGCTGGGGTGTGTCATGGCAGATAAAGGGTGTGAGAGCATTAACCAACTAGCACATCGGTTGCACTAGCATGCACTAACTGACTAATGCATAATTAACGCAGAAGCACTTCTCCCAAATTCTATAAAGCTTACGTAGTTAGGTACCTACATTGGCATGCCTAGCTGATGCAGGCGCCTTAATTGATTAATAGGCTTAATTGGCACTGATAATTGGCAACTAACAGCTCGTAATTGAATTTATGGCTGGCCAAAACTGTGTTAGAAGCTTCTTCTTATCTCGATTTTAGAAAACAGTTAAAAACTCAATTATTTAATAGGCTGGGTTTTTAATGTATCTTATTCTTTTAACTTTTTACTTCATTTTAACATTGTTGTATTCTTCTTATATTGTATGCACTTAATTTGTCGAATCTCAAACGATTTGCATTGTTTGTACTATGCTTAACTGCTGTGAACTGCCTAGAACTCACGGGTATGGCAGTATATAAAAATAAATTATTATTATTTATTATTATTATTAATTGGACTTAACTGAAAGTTAGGCACACAACTTGGTAGCTGCATATCACAAAGTGGAATGCACCTAGTCCAAAGCACCTACCTAAAAGTTGTCATGGTTAGGGATGGATCATGGGCATGCTTTTGGGTTATGTGCCTGTTTTTGACTTAGGCATTGCTGTGCGCACAACTTAAGAGCATGCATGTAGACATAACTTGCACCTAAAAGTTATTACACATAGCGATGCCTCTCCAATAGGAGATGCTAAGTGCCTTTGTGCTAAATGAGACAAAGTTTATGCATGCTAATGAAATTTTCAATACTGAGAACATGCTGGGTATGCCCCCAACAATGAGCATACAGCCTTTGTACCTAGTCAACTAAATTCTCGTATATATGGCACCCAAAAAATTGCTATGCTATAAGTCACACTCAAACCACAAACAAAGACAAACTACTCCACTAGATTATCACCAAGGTAAACATCAAAAGTGGAGCGGGTATGTAATTCTTAATAAAACATTGGGAATCTTGTTCAAAATAAATCTTGCAAAAATATTTTCCTTTCATATCACAACTTAAGTTGGCTTAAAATCTTTCCACACATCATATAAATCAATTTTGAAAATCTTGGAAAAAGGTGGAAAAACCTCAGACATCCTTCCCTATTCACAATAGGACAACGAAAGCTGCTCTATTTGATGTTTTTTTTCTTTTCAATCATCACTCCTCCAACAGCTTAAATATGCAAAAAGGTATAAATATGCAACAAAAAGAATAAGATGAGAACTTAGATTTTAAACTCAAAATCAGATCAATATATCTGATCTCAACTGGACCCGTTTCGCCCTAAACTTTCTCAGGAGATCAGGGACTGAAAAATCCGCATCCAGCCATGTCCACAACACATACCAGCAGTCCTAATCGCCAGGATGTCGAAGTGCCGATAATCAAAACCGTCTTTCTGTATGTCTAACAAGGTCTTCCAACCTCTGTACGTTCAGAGCATGAGATGGTCGTGGTGGAGGCCTGTTATGGGTGGGCTTTGGGAGGTCTCAAGGGCGGGTTAGACATGGACGTTTCTTTGTGATAATTAATCAAACATTTTGCAAGACATCTTGGACGGAACTTATATGTTTGGAACTAGACCTGTTTTAGAAGCACAAACGTAAGGAAGTTCTTCTTTACCCAGAGAGTGGTGGGAAACTGGAATGCTCTTCCAGAGGCTGTTATAGGGGAAAACACCCTCCAGGGATTCAAGACAAAGTTAGACAAGTTCCTGCTGAACCAGAACGTACACAGATAGGGCTGATCTCAATTGGGGCACTGGTCTTTGACCTAGGGGCCGCTGCGGGAGTGGACTGTTGGGCATGATGGACCACTGGTCTGACCCAGCAGCGGCAATTCTTATGTTCTTAGATGCCACAAAGGTGCCTAAACTGACCAAATGACCCTGAGGTTTTGGGTTCAAATCCCATGTTGCTTCTTGTGACCCTGGTCAAGTCACTTAATTCCCCATTGCCCTCAGATATGTTAGATAGAGTGTGAGTCCACCGGGACAGATAGAGAAAAATGCTTGAGTACCTGAATGTAAACCACTTAGGCAATAAGTGGTATACCTCTATTTTATAAATACTAAAATATACAATTTAAGCAAACCCTCACTAACAGCCGAAGTGGCAGTGTGCAATAAGTACCAAATGCTAACTGTAATATGTAGTCCTTGCACATTCTCTGCCTATATCCTGCCCCCTAGGACAACATGCGTTAAACGTTGGCAGGCTTATGCGGTAGCGGTTAGTGTGCACAAATTTGCATGTTTCCAGCTTTACGCTTCTAAGTAAAAGGACCCTAAATTAAAACGAAAAACAACATATTAACATGAGGAATGAAATATAAAGGCAACTAAAGATTCTAGGGAGTGAAGGAGATCATGAATATTGTAGATATACATCTTTGACAGATTAATATGTGGATCAGTTAGATATTTTCATTTCATCATATAGTCACGGTTTCATGCTACAAAAATTAGTTTAATTTGACTATACGGAACACCTGTTTTAATATCTGGGTAATCTTTCTTGAACAGACCTGCCTGTGAACTTTAAATTTTCCAAGCAAACGTGTATTACTATGGAAGAGGAAGACAGAACACAGTAGGCAGAAATCTTTGATGTAGTCTAAAAACAATAAAGCAGAGTATTTTTGTTGAATTGCAAGTATCACATACGTACATGTGCTTAGTAGATTTCTTGATCATGCAGTTACAGAGTTTGAAAGAGGTGGGGGGGCCCTCAAATGCTCCTGTGGAAGTTGCATCACATGGGCCTGCATGGAGGCTGTAGATGGTACATTTGCACTGTGATCCTAGAGTAGCAGTGATGTAATAAGGGGTGGGCGGGGGCACCGGCACCTCTCCACCCCCACCAAGCCATGCTCGTGCCCTCTCTTCCCTGCCCCCTGTATCTCTTTAAAATCTTCACCACCGCGAGCAACTACTCTGGTCTAGTTGCTTGACTCTAGTCTAGTTGCTCATGCCAGCTTGGCTCCATCTGAAATCAAGTCCAGGTTGCAGGGACAGGAAGTGATGTCACAGGGAAAGCCAGCACAAACAGCAGGCCAGAGAAGCTGCTCGTACTGGGAAAGATTTGAAGAAGTATAGGGGTGGGAAGGTAGGGCACAAGTGTGGTGGGCATGGAAAGCAAGGAGGCATGGAGACATGGGGAGATTGGCACATAAGGAGCGAGGGGGTGGCGCCTCCTACCCTCTCTATGCCACTGTACAGCAGATGACAGGCCCTGATTCTGTAAATGCTGTATTGATAGCATGGAATATTGCTACACCTTGGGTTTTGGCCAGGTACTAGTGACATGGATTGGCCACCATGAGAACGGGCTACTGGGCTTGATGGACCATTGGTCTGACCCAGTAAGGCTATTCTTATGCTCTTAAATGTGCCAAGTATAGGACCATCAAGCTATTGTACTGTCATTGATGAGGCTGGCTCTGACGCACTGTGAAATGAGGCATTATGACATCACAATCTCAGCTCTGGAATATTGTTCTCATTCGGGTTCCGGAATCTTGCTATTCCTTGAGATACTGGAATGTTGCTACTCCTTGGATTTTGGCCAGGTACTAGGGACCTGGATTGGCTACCGTGAGAATGGGCTACTGGGCTTGATGGACCATTGGTCTGACCCAGTAAGGCTATTCTTATGTTCTTATACTGACTAATGTAGAGTTAAGTGGAACACTTATCACCTCCTAAAAAGGAGGCATTTAGGGCCAAATTCTATAAATGGCGCCTAGAGGCACCAACATTGTAGGGGCCACTCAGAGTGGTTGTCAATCAACTGCTAGACACCATTTCTAGAATCTTGCCTAGCGGCACCTAGACATACATAGGTGTTGCTAGGCATCCTGGAGGTAGGCACTGGTATGTTAGGCCAGGTTTTGCTGGGCATAGTTTACCAGTGTCTAACTCGGATGCCTAGTCACACTTAAGTCAACCGGTACACTGTCAAAAGCGTGGCAGACAATTCCACCTCAACAATTCCGCTCTGTCAAATGTGTGCACCAACAAGTGTGCGCGTGAAGGGAGCAGGATTTTTGGGGCAGAATTGTAACTTGTTGGGGGGTTAGCGACAATTGAGCGCGTCGGCAGAGGCCTGAAGGAGAGCACGATTGTAGTGGGGGGGAGTTTTCCCTCCCCCCAAGCCCCCCCTTAGAGCGGAAGAGCAGAAAAGAGAAGTTTTCGCAAGGAGAGTGGGAGTTTTACTGTAGTATGGGGGTTCCCCCCCAATACCCCACTCAATGTGAGCGTGAGTGTGTTGGAGGGCTTCCCCCCAAGTCCCCCCTCAGAGCACAAATGGGCAGGCCTGGAAGTGGGTAAAAGGGCGGCACGCATTTGACCTGCGTGAAAAATGTCAGCACGTGATTGTCAGCGTGCCATTGTCCAGCGCGCTTTTGACGTGTCACCAAGTCAATCATGCCTGTTCTCTGCTCATAACCACGCCTAAGTTTCAGGTAGGGAACGGAAGGTGCATCAACTTAGGCACACTAGGTGCCACATGGAATTCCATGCTTAACTTTTAATTTCTAAAAATTAATTATTCAATTAACTTCAATTTATTTATTTAAAAATGTATAGCCTGCTGCATCCACAGTTCTGCGCAGGTTACAAAAACACGCATAGTCAAATTATAACAAACAACATATACCCCCCATTTTACAAAACAGTAATGCAGTTTTTAGTGCCAGCTGCGGCGGTAACAGCTCCGACGCTCATAGGAATTCTATGAGCGTCAAAGCTGTTGCCGCTGTGGCCGGCACTAAAAAACACACTACGGTTTTGTAAAAGGAGGAGATAATGAGATAAAACTGTAAAACTACACTCAACTATTATCTCTACTCATTTTGCATGAAATACAATAAGAAACTGCCTATAATAACTCACTTATATTCTCTCTCAAACAGCAAAGTTTTCACACTTTTTCTAAATTGCATCTCAGTGGAAGACTGCTTAATTCCATAAACTGCACCCTCTACTGACGCCGTAGACTGACAAATTCATACTGATTTCACCAGATTCAATGACGGAACTTCAAAGCTCTTCTGATTCTCAAGACCGCAAAGCTCTCTTTGGTTGATGACACGGTCAATTACATTACATTAGAGATTTCTATTCTGCCATTACCTTGCGGTTCAAGGCGGATTACAAAGGAGTGGTAGATGGAGGGTTACAAAAGAAGATCTCTGGTCATTTCTAGAGAGGGTAAAAAGAGGGTCATTTAAACTAATTGAAGTAATTTAAGTTAGGCGCAAATTTTAATTAGGCGTGCTATGTGATCTCAAGGTGCCCAGCGGCGCCTAACTAAGGCACCATTTATAGCACCTAGCCCTGAGTGCTTGTGTCTTGACTGAGAGCAGGTATCATGCATTAGAGCAACAGCCTCAGCAGCCTGAGGTTGTGGGTTCAAATCCCACATTGCTCCTTGTGACGCTGGGCAAGTCTCTCAATCCTCCATTGCCCGAGGTGCGTTAGATAGATTGTGAGCCCACTGGGGCAGATAGGGAAAATGATTGAGTACCTGATTGTAAACCGCTTTGATAACTTTGATAGGCAGTACATAAATACCTAAAATAAATAAATTTGAATTTTAACGCACAGCCTGCGTTTTTAGATTACTGGGCCCACTCCCAATAGTTGCCATTTTAATTTTGCAACTACCACTCATAATTTCAAATTTTACCACAGCTTAGAAAGAGGGCTCCGAATCCTGTTAATGATGGCATGCAAATTATTTTCTATTTATTTCAAAAGAAGAGCAAAACTAGTTATAATGTTTATTAGTACTGAACAATAGCATTCGTTCTGCAAATATATTGTAGACTGTCTTGTAACTGGACAAAATATGATGTCTCTATGGCTCTAATTTGTTATGGAAAGAACTACTCCATGCGTCAGACTCCACATTTCATCAGTGTATATTTGTAAGTGCACTGCATAGACATCTGTTGGTTAAATATACATGTACAGGAATCTCACAGATCTATCTTTGTCATCTATGGAATTCAGTGTTAACACAATAGTGATAATATTAATAATAAAATGAAGCCAAATGGAGCTATGACTTAAGACACTGGAAATGTGAGCTCCAAAGAAAATGGACCCTTTGGCTGTTTCAATATCAAATACATATTTATATTTTTTGTATACAAGTGTAATTATCCAGGCCATCTTTATTTAAGTGGAGGGTAATTTTCAAACTGGCAATGTGACTCGAAGCCCAAACGATGAAATTACGACTGTCTAGGGCAGGGGTCTCCAAAGTCCCTCCTCGAGGGCCGAATCCAGTCAGGTTTTCGGGATTTCCCCAATGAATATGCATGAGATCTATGTGCATGTACTGCTTTCAATGCATATTCATTGGGGCAATCCTGAAAACCTGACTGGATTTGGCCCTCAAGGAGGGACTTTGGAGACCCCTGGTCTAGGGTTACCAGACGTCTGGGAAAACCTGGACATGTCCTCTTTTTAAAGGACTGTCTGGGTGCCCAGATGGAGTTCCAAAGTCCAGCAGTTTGTCTGGGTTTCGGAAAGCCTGAGTTTGGGGCTGCGTATGGGGGGAGGGGGGCCTCTGAGTATGCATGGTTGTGACATGATGATGTTGCACGCATGTGTGTGATGTCATCGCATTGCATCTGTGCGTGCTCGAGGCCCTCCAGATGCGGCCTCGAGATCAGGGAAGATGACAAAGGTTTGTATGGGGGTGTGACTGGGGCAGAATGGGGAGGGGCTGGAAGCATAACAGGCTGTGAGTGGCGGCGGAATGGAGCAGGGTCACGTGTTTTATTTTTTAACTTTAAAAATCTGGTAACCCTACAACTGTCTTATTTTAGTCACACTGTCAGAAGAGAAAGATAATTGGAGAAGGGCATCATGTTTGGGAAGGACCCAGGTAAAGAGGGTGACCAGCAATCAGATGGCTGGAGATGCTGAAAGCAATCATGGGGATGATGCTGGAGGACCTTATCAGATTAACACAAAACCGATCTCTTTTTAGATCTGTAATTCATCAAGTTGCTAGAACTCAAACACGAGTCGATGGCACCTAATTTTATTTTAGGTGCCATTTATAGAATCATGCTTAGCAGCACCTAAAATGGACTTTGGTGCTGGTAAACGTCAAAACCTTGGACACCCCCTATTTATGCCAGGGTTTTATTGGCCCAAATACCGGCGCCTAAGTTCATGTTAGGCGCCTGCATGGAAAACAGGACCAAGATCCACCCAACTCCAGTACAAATGGCATTAGCGTCCGGGAAAGATCCACCACTTTTTACTGCAGCGTAGCAAAAGGACCACTAAATTAATAGATTTGCCTGTTTTATATAGAGATTGCCTGGATTATTTGGTTGGAACTGCCAATGCAGTGCTTTTGGAATACTGACCAGTCAGTATCTTGTATATTTTGCTAAGTGACATATTTCATGTTATTAAGGGGTGTATATATTGGCAGTCCATGAGAACAGGAAAAACGACCCCACGTCAAACTAACCAGAGCAAAGAAACAAGTGGCAAAGGGACTGTACATATCACCATTAGCAACAAGAAAGTTTATTAAATATAATTATGCATTAAAACGTTATCACATATATATAAATTCATATATAAATTCACATATATAAGTCCGGCAGCAAAGGAAACAGACTTTGCATTTATATATGTGATACATTTTAATGCATAATTATATTTAATAAACTTTATTGCTCCTAAGGCTGATGTGTACAGTCCCTTCCCCACTTGCTTCTTTGATCTGGTTATATTGGCAGTGCTTCCATAGTATGCAAATATTTCTCATGCATATTCATTGCGGGCGTCCTATAAATCTGACTGGCTGGGTGTGTCTCCACGACTCTATCGAGAAAGGGAGAGAGGTGTCAGCTGGCATCTTTGAAAAATGGCCAGAGGACTAGCTAGGTACTTAAAAGAGTGCCATAGAAACCCCCTCCCAAGAATTTGGTTACTAATACACTGAGTACCACCAGCTGTTCGCTCAAGACTGAGCCTATAAAAATACATAATTTGCATTTAATTACCGTATTTTCGCGGATATAACGCGCACCATTGTAAAACGCGCACAGGGGTATAGCGCGCAGAAATCACGATGATATGTACAAAAACTTTTCTATACCGCGCTCAGGCATATAACGCGCATGCTGCCCGACTCTTCTCTGGCCACCCCGACTCTCCTTTCGCTCTCCCCGACTCTCCTCTGGCCACCCCGACTCTCCTTTCGCCCTCCCCGACTCTCATCTGGTTGCCCCGACTCACCCTGACTTTCGGTGCACTGCCCCGACTCTCCTCTGGTTGCCCCGACTCACCCTGACTTTCGGTGCACTGCCCCGACTCTCCTCTGGTTGCCCCGACTCACCGTTCACCCGCCTTGACTTTCGGTGCACTGCCCCGCCTCTCCGTGCCTGTCCCCCTTGAAGTCCTGTCCCCCCTTGAAGGTCTGCCTGTCCCCCCTTGAAGGTCTGCCTGTCCCCCCTTGAAGTCCTGTCCCCCTTGAAGGTCTGCCTGTCCCCCTTGAAGATCTGCCTGTCCCCCCTTGAAGTCCTGTCCCCATCCTGAAAGCCTGATGCCCCCCCTCGACGTCCGATTCTTCTCCCCCCTCGGCAGGACCACTCGCACCCCCACCCCGAAGGACCGCCGACTCCCCGACAATATTGGGCCAGGAGGGAGCCCAAATCCTCCTGGCCACGGCGACCCCCTAACCCCACCCCGCACTACATTACGGGCAGGAGGGATCCCAGGCCCTCCTGCCCTCGACGCAAACCCCCTCCCCCCAACGACCGCCCCCCCCCAAGAACCTCCGCCCGTCCCCCAGCCGACCCGCGACCCCCCTGGCCGACCCCCACGACACCCCCACCCGCCTTCCCCGTACTTTGTGTAGTTGGGCCAGAAGGGAGCCCAAACCCTCCTGGCCACGGCGACCCCCTAACCCCACCCCGCACTACATTACGGGCAGGAGGGATCCCAGGCCCTCCTGCCCTCGACGCAAACCCCCCTCCCTCCAACGACCGCCCCCCCCCAAGAACCTCCGACCGACCCGCGACCCCCCTGGCCGACCCCCCCACCCCCCTTCCCCGTACCTTTGGAAGTTGGCCGGACAGACGGGAGCCAAACCCGCCTGTCCGGCAGGCAGCCAACGAAGGAATGAGGCCGGATTGGCCCATCCGTCCTAAAGCTCCGCCTACTGGTGGGGCCTAAGGCGCGTGGGCCAATCAGAATAGGCCCTGGAGCCTTAGGTCCCACCTGGGGGCGCGGCCTGAGACACATGGTCGGGTTTGGCCCATGTGCCTCAGGCCGCGCCCCCAGGTGGGACCTAAGGCTCCAGGGCCTATTCTGATTGGCCCACGCGCCTTAGGCCCCACCAGTAGGCGGAGCTTTAGGACGGATGGGCCAATCCGGCCTCATTCCTTCGTTGGCTGCCTGCCGGACAGGCGGGTTTGGCTCCCGTCTGTCCGGCCAACTTCCAAAGGTACGGGGAAGGGGGGTGGGGGGGTCGGCCAGGGGGGTCGCGGGTCGGTCGGAGGTTCTTGGGGGGGGGCGGTCGTTGGAGGGAGGGGGGTTTGCGTCGAGGGCAGGAGGGCCTGGGATCCCTCCTGCCCGTAATGTAGTGCGGGGTGGGGTTAGGGGGTCGCCGTGGCCAGGAGGGTTTGGGCTCCCTTCTGGCCCAACTACACAAAGTACGGGGAAGGCGGGTGGGGGTGTCGTGGGGGTCGGCCAGGGGGGTCGCGGGTCGGCTGGGGGACGGGCGGAGGTTCTTGGGGGGGGGCGGTCGTTGGGGGGAGGGGGTTTGCGTCGAGGGCAGGAGGGCCTGGGATCCCTCCTGCCCGTAATGTAGTGCGGGGTGGGGTTAGGGGGTCGCCGTGGCCAGGAGGGTTTGGGCTCCCTCCTGGCCCGATATTGTTGGGGAGTCGGCGGTCCTTCGGGGTGAGGGTGCGAGTGGTCCTGCCGGGGGGGGGGGGGATGTATCGGACTTCGGGGAGTCGGCCGGGCAAGAGGGCTTGGGCTCCCTCTTGCTCCGATCGTGGATGCGGGTGCGGGTGGGAGCGCGTGCGAGCGGTCGTTCGGGGTGGGGGTGCGAGCGGTCCTGCTGGGGGGTGAATCGGGCGTCGGGCGGGGTGGGAACTATGTTTAAAAACTTTTGTATACCGCGCTCAGGCATATAACGCGCGAGGGGTATGCGCGGTACGTAAAATCACGTATAACGCGCGCGTTATATCCGCGAAAATACGGTACTCACCTTTTCCCAAATTTGGATTCAAGGCAAGTTATAATTAGGTACAAGTGTTATTTAGAAACATAAAAACAGAGAAAATGAGTCACATAGGTGCATATGTTGTCTTTTTGTGTGCCTTTATAAAATTATCTCCCTAAAAGCTCCCACACAAACTTATAGCACATAAAGAAAAGAACATTTCTGGAGGCCGCACCTTCAAAAAGATATAAAAAGGATGGAGTCAGTCCAGAGGAAGGCTACTAAAATGGTGTGTGGTCTTTGAGATTAGGCATATGGGGGCAGACTTAAAGATCTCAATCTGTATACTTTGGAGGAAAGGCAGGAGAGGGGAGATATGATAGATACATTTAAATACCTACGTAATATAAATGTGCATGAGTCGAGTCTCATTCATTTGAAAGGAAACTCTGCAATGAGAGGGCATAGGATGAAGTTAAGAGGTGAAAGGCTCCGGAGTAATCTGAGGAAATACTTTTTCACGGAAAGGGTGGTAGATGCTTGGAACATTCTCCCGGAAGAGGTGGTGGAGACAGAGACTGTCTGAATTCAAGAGGGCCTGGGATAGGCGCGTGGGATCTCTCAGAGAGAGAAAGAGATAATGGTTACTGCGGATGGGCAGACTAGATGGACCATTTGGGCTTTATCTGCTGTCATGTTTCTAGAAGAACATAAGAATAGCCTAATTGGGTCAGACCAATGGTCCATCAAGCCTAGTAGCCCTAGTACCCGGCCAAAACCCAAGGAGTAGCAACATGCCGTGCTACTGATCCAGGGCAAGCACTGGCTCTCCCCATGTCTTTCTCAGTAACAGATCATATGGCCTATGCAGTTTACCCGTCTACTATAATTACTAAACTCTACAATCTGGTTTTCTCCCTCAGAGAGTCTCTCTACTTGTGAAAAAAATGGATCTGATCAATCTGACAATATCTATGTCTAGTTAAACCACGCTGCCTACCCCCAGTCTTAGTGCACTCTGGGGTAAATTTTATCTGAGGTAACAGCGTGAAATGACGTACCAGAGATCACATGGAACATTAGAAAGGGAAAAGAAATGGGACTTGATATATTGCCTCTCTGTGGTGACAATCAAAGCAGTTTACATATTATTCCCCCCCTCCTTTCACTATGAACTTTTCTTCCAGAAAATTGTCCAAACCTTTCTTAAAACCAGCTTTGTTAACCGCTCTTAACACAACCTCAGGCAATGCATTCCAGAGCTTAACTATTCTCTGAGTGAAAAAATATTTCCTCCTATTGGTTTTAAAAGGATTTCCCTGTAACTTCGAGTGTCCCCTAGTCTTTGTAATTTTTGACAGATCCACTTGTAACTATTCTACTCCACTCAGGATTTTGTTGGCGGATTACAAAATTACATACACAATAAATAGACAAACAACATATAATATATGTCATTCATCTAACATAAATAACCATATTTCATCTTACAAAATAAATGACATTTCAACAATTTCTTAAAATTACACAAGTCTTTCTGCTGTCTAATATAGACCGGAAGTTTGTTCCATCCAATGGGGCCTGCCCAGGAGAAGACTCTTGTTCTTATTGTTTCTAAATGCAACCTTTTTCGTGTTGGTATAATCAAATCAGAGTGCTCTGCTAAATGTAACACATGAGAAAGCACATAAGATAAAACACAAATCTTGAAAATATTTAGATGCCAATTGATGTACTGTATACTCAAATAGACCAACTACTTACATTGAATTCTATACTCCATCTTCAACCAATATCAACTGTGCTATCCCTGTCCCATTCCTGTAAGCTCTGCCTTTACTGTACAAGCCTCAAACACGTATGATTTTAAAGTGTTTTGAGGCTTGTGCAGGTGAGAACAGAGCTTAGGCATTGGTGGACTAAGGCATTATGACATCACATACAGAGCTCTAGAATGTTGCTGCTTATGATTTTAAAGTGTTTGAGGCTTGTGCAGGTGAGAACAGAGCTTAGGCATTGGTGGACTAAGGCATTATGACATCACATACAGAGCTCTAGAATGTTGCTGCTTATGATTTTAAAGTGTTTGAGGCTTGTGCAGGTGAAGACAGAGCTTGCAGAAATGGAGCAGGGACAGGCAAAGAACTCACCGGGACGAGACAGGAAAATGAGTTCCCGCGGGGATGGGGAAAAATTTGTCAGCTATATCACCATTGTCCTTCAATGGAGATGCACAGTAAGCTTTGCAGTGGTGAAGGTCTGTAGTGCCTCCTGTAAGCAGTAAGGATAAAGAGATAAACATCAGTACGGCAATGAAAAAAACGAGAAAGCTGAGCCTTGGCAGGTCTGAGCACATACCACACTATCACCACATTTCAAAGGAAATCCAGAAGTGAATGAGGTGACAGATTACAGCATGCGGCAGGTTGTTAATCTAAAGGGATGCACAATAACAGCTCATTAAATTTACCTACATCAAAGGAAGCAAAACATCACCTTAATCAAGCATTCCTGGGAAAAGGTAAGAGTCGTTAAATAATATAGTCAACAACATGACTGGTGAAGATAATGGAAGGGACAGCGTCTCAGAAAGAAATAAAGCCAGGAAAGAGAAGAAAGTAAAACAAGTTCTCAGTATTATAAGAGCCACTTGTGATCTGCGAGAGGAACAGGCCCTTTACACACTTGGAAAACAAATGGGTTTCTTAATCAGGCATTATAGGGTTTTTAGAGTAAAGATGAAGAACAGAAGGTTATACTCATACATATGGAATATGAAGTAGTGAAAGTACAAGTTCACTAATTAGTGGAACAGACGCTTCCAACACAAAACAAAACAAACAAATAAATTGCTGTAGTAATACGTATGTGGAAGGTTCCCCAAACTGGGCTTTTGTTACTATGCGTACTTATTATGAATGTTTTTACGTAAACTGCCTAGTATGTAGGATAGAGTGGTATAGAAACTGTGTAATAAATTTAAAAAATAAGTACCATATTTTTCTGACCATAAGACGTACTGGACCATAAGATGCACCCACCTGTAGAGGAGGAAAAACCAAGGAAAAAAAAATTTGGTTCAGAATTTTTTTCTTCTTGGTTTTTCCTCCTCTACTTGTAGGTGCCTCTGGTGGTCTGGTGCATCTGGTGCTGGGAAGCTCAAAGCCCAAAGCTGCCTGAAGCCGCCCACAGCCACCCAAAGCCCCCTGCAGCCGCCAGAAGTCTGAAGCTGCCAGAAGTCCAAAGCCACCTACAGCCACCTGAAGCCACCGCAGCCCCCTGTACCTTTTTTAGTGGTGGTCCAGCACAGTCTCCGGGATGGCTGCCTGTGTCTTTAGAAGAGCGACACAGGCGTGCGACCTGCAATCAATCACAGAACGGCACAACCAGGCAGGAAACGCAAAGGTTGCGCTCCTGCAATGTGTGTCACTCTTCTAAAGACACAGGCAGCCGTCCCAGACACTGCGCTGGACCACCTCTAAAAAAGGTACCGGGGGGGGGGGGGGCAGTGTATTCAGTCCATATGACGCAATCCCTTTTCCATCCCCTTTTTTGGGGGTGGAAAAAGTGCATCTTATGGTCCGAAAAATACAGTAAATAAATTCATAGAAACTGAAATTCTGGGGTTTTCACAAGTTGTATCTTACAAAACTTCATTTTGGAATCCTTTTACTAAGCTGTGACAACAAGTGGCCTTATCCCACCCTTGGGCGTGTTTTTTTTCTCATGTGCTAAATTGGACAATTTTCTATTAGCCTGCAGCCCTTAAATGGTAAAACAGACATTGGTAAGAGTTAAAATTTAATTGTAAATCTTTATTGACATTTCAAACTTTATAATGTATACAATTGAAGAATCAGGAAAAAAACGTATGAAAATACATTGTAATCATCACAATTATTACATTAAACAATTTTTATCCCCTTCTTATCCTAATTATAAACAATAAAATTATATATTATACTATTAATATAATAAAAAAGAATTAATTTTACTCTTCCAAATAAATATTCCACCCCCCCCACCCTCCCACCCTCCCTGGATGTGTAAAGAAATCTAAAGGAAAAAAAAGAGAATCATAATTTTAATTATAACGTAATAAAATTAGTCAATGAAAAGCACCATGGGCTATATTCTCAAAACGTCACGGTAAAAACCGATGGACCGCTGTCACAGCCCTTATTGTAGTGATTTCAAAAAGGCGAGTCATTCTAAAAAAAAAAAAAGTGCATGCAAATGAGGTTGGCAGAGAATAGCAAAGGTTTTTGCTAAATTGACATGAGATGAGTCGCTGGTGATAGTGATCGGCTTATGCACAGAATACACCACATAAGAGATATAAATGTGCGCATGTGCCGGAGAAAGCAATTGCCGTAAGCGGTGTGTCAATCATAGGCATGCCAGAGCTATTGGATGAAGGGAAAGCAGAGTGGCTGAGGTAAGCCCAACTAATTATTCTAAGAGCCTGGAGAAGGGCTCTTTATTTTGAATGAAGAAAGTGTTTCCCCCTGAGCCTGTGAGTGAATGGTTCATAGACAACCCTGTGAAAGACAAAGGCGCGCGCCGACAACTGAGCGCAAGACGGAGGCGCGCGCCAAAGAAAATTACAGTTTTTAGGGGCTCCGACGGGGGTTTTTGTTGGGGAGCCCCCCCCAGTTTACTTAATAGAGATCGCGCCGGCGTTGTGGGGGGTTGTTACCCTCCACATTTTACTGTAAACTTAACTTTTTCCCTAAAAACAGGGAAAAAGTGAAGTTTTCAGTAAAATGGGGGGGGGGTTACAACCCCCCAAACCTCCCCACAATGTGGCGCGATCTCTATTAAGTAAAGTGGGGGGGTTCCCCCCCACGCCCCCCCCGTCGGAGCCCTAAAAACAGTAATTTTCTGCGGCGCGCACCTCCACGCTGTGCTCAGTTGTCTGCGCGCGCCTTTGTCCCGGCGCGCTTTTGACCTGACACCAAGTGAACAGGCTTAGCAAAGTAAAAAAATAAAAATAAAAATTTTTCCTTATACTTTCCACATGTGTTGGTGCTGTTCGTGTGAAGGTGAATAAGGGGGCTCCTGGAAAACCCAGCCAGGAATCTCCACACTGGGTTTTACTTCCATTGATTTCAATGGAAGTAGAACCCAGATGTCTCAATCCATCCTCCTTTTTATGGAGTGATATGGTAACTCCAGTATATCCAGGTTCAGCATGTCTTTTCTTATTTATGCATATATCAACTAAATGCATCAAACAAAAGACACTTGGAGGCCGATGTACTAAAATGCAAATGTGTCATAAAAATGTGCTTTGATGAAAAACAGCTCAAAATGCTGAGAAACATGAAAAATGCCTAGGTTTTCACATTTTATGCTTTTTCAGCATGAAACAGACTTCTGTGATGTGACCTAACAAAAGTGGGCTTTGCTGCAGTAAAGCTGTATCTGCATTAAGTCACTTTATTTAAATTATACATAAATAAGTTTCTGTGATGCAAATTTATTCAAAGGAGCTCATTAGTTTGGCTAACTGTGCTAATGGGTGCATGAGAAAGGTTTTGCATTTTGTAGCAGATCCTGGAGCAGGCTTCACAGATAGTACAGGGACATTTTCAAGGGGCTGCATGGATCCAAAGCTGAGTTCCCCAGTGCTAGAAATCCCTAGTGTGAATCATTCCCCCTAAACCAGAACCAGCCAAAAAAGAAAAAAAAAAAAATCCATGTCCCTTATGTAAGCCCAGCCTCCAGCTCAAAAATGACTGTAAAGTGCCTTGGGTCTTGGCCTCACCCCTCCCAAAATTTTATCTGTAAGGTTTGGGCCTTCTTATAGGAAGTCAGATTAATACCCAGCCTCTTCTACCCCCAATAGGAAGGCCTGAATCTGTGAGGTAAGCAATTGGGGGGGGGGGCAGGGGGAAATAACTCAGTTTTGGGTGATGGGCTTCAAAGGAGACAGGATTTACCTAAAGAATAGGTGTTCAATTTTTAAAATCCTTTTGGGTCACCATCAGTGTTCCCGCTAAGCTGCGCTGGCGTGCGCTGGCGCACAAAATATTACATCGCAGCGCACACGTTTCTCGTCACAGCGCACGATCGGAAGAGGCGTACGGCAGATGGCAGGGCGGCGAGAGGAGAATCGGGCGAGTTGGCTCATAACTTGCTGGCGCCCGATATTTTTGGCTCACGGTGAAAAAAGTTTGCTCACAACACCCGCCCGCTTAGAGGGAACACTGGTCACCATAGGTTTGAAGGCAGGGAAACAGGGCCCACTGGCCCACAGATGATTTCTGGCTGGGAGTGATCTCATGGAGCCTCTCAGCCCTTTTAACTCATTGGCCCTGCTGTGCAAAGAGATCATTAAAAATCTTTTAGATGCATTTCTGGGAAAGAGAGTAAAATTTCTTTTACAAGTGCCAATGAAAGTAAAATTTCTTGCATAAGTGTTCTTTGGATGCAAATGGGCCAAGTGCCTTGTCTGCATCTGTAGCAAAATTTCTGAAATGACAGCTACTAACTCTTGGCATTTACTTGCAGTCTAGCGCATCAGTTTCTTAATTAGAAGCTGAGAGGGGGAAAAAAAGGAAGAGAAAAAAGAGGAAATATGATCATTTTTTAACCTTCCCACAATAGTAACATAGCAACATAGTAATTGACAGCAGATAAAGACCTGAACGACCCATCTTGTCTGCCCAATAGTTATATATTTGATACATTAATGGTTAAATGATCTTTTTTTTCTTTAATATTTCTGGGCCACAGACTATAGAAGTCCACCCGGTACCATCTTTAGGGTCCCACTATTGAAGTTACTGTCAAAACTTACTCCAGCCTATCCTAACCATCCTGTTGTTTGTGGGATACAGACCATAAAGTCTGCCAGTACTGTCCTCACTTTCCAAATCACTGGAGCTTCCGCCGAAGCCCTCCCCAGCCCATCCTGAACCCTTTCAAGTCTTCCTTTTCCCCTCGTAGTTCGCACTGCACTATTTCCTTCAAAAATGTTTTCCATACCTTCACCTCAGGAGGACTTTTATCCAGCCACATGCGCAATATCACCTTTCTTGCTAGTAATTAAGCAATATAAATAAATTTCCAGTGTTCATTAGAAAAACCTGGGTCCACTACTTCCCTGTCATACCCCAATCCTAATGTAATGTAAGACCATTGTACTGATTGTGCCAGGGTACTAAAGATAAAATCTAACACTCCATTCCATTATTCTCCAAGAGAAGGACATTATACCAATCATATGTACCAAAGTACCTGAGAGATATTTGCACTTTATGCATTCATCAGAATCCCACAGTCCTGCCCTAACAACCTGAGTTCTGGTTATATAAGTGTGATGCAAAATTTTAAATTGTATTTCCTGAAGCTGGGTACTCCTGGATCCCTTAGTCACATTGCAGAAACATTCCCTCTCAGAGCCATAGGATCTACTGCTTCCGCCATTGAGTCGCCAAGGTGTCCAATGTATGGTCGGGTCTTTCTTCCCTAGTTACCTTATACCATATAGACACTGAGGTCAGGGAACAATTTATTGACTTTAAAAAATGTTCCCCCGGTGGGCTCCCTATTATGTTGCCCCAGATAAAAATGCCTCAGCTGAAGATATGTAAAAAACTTCATGTTAGGAAGCCCCCATGCTTTTTTGAGGTCCTCCATGGTGGGGAAGACAGATTCCCCTTTATTCACTTCAGTACAATGACCTAGACCAGTGTTCTTCAACCTTTTTACACCCGTGGACCGGCAGAAATAAAATAATTATTATGTGGACCGGCAAACTATTAGGACTAAAATTTAAAAACCCCGTTTACGCCCCAACTGCGCGAGCTCGGTCCCTGCAAACCATCTGATCCCATCTGCACAAGCCGCAATTATGATTTTATATTGAACGTATTTTATTAAAGTATAAAAAGAAACAATATTCTGAACAATTGTGATTTTATAAATACAAATATACAGAGCACGGACCAACAAAACCCCTGTCTCCCCTCCCCTTCACATATATCCCCTCTATTATTAAGAAAACTGAACAAGCCAAGTTCATAGAAATATCATGCTAACAGAATACTGCAGTCCCCAGTTATGTCTCTAGCAGGATATATATTTCAAATCTGATATATTCTAATCACAAAATAGAAATAAAATTATTTGTTTCTACCTTTTGTTGTCTCTGGTTTCTGCTTTCATCTTCTTTTCACTCTCTTCCTTCCAGCGTCTGCCCTCTCTGTCTCTTCAATCCAGCATCTGCCCCTTCCATCTACTGTCTGACCTCTCCCCCTTCCATATGGTATTTGTCTTCTTTCGATGCCCCTCTCCCCTTTCCATCCAGCCTATGCCCCTCTCTCCTTTTTACACGATTCACTCCAGCTACACTGCTCTCTTCATTTTTATATCTCCTACACCAGATCTAGCATCTTTGTCTCTCTCAATTTCTCTGCTGACCCCCCTTCCCATCTCATTTCTGTCTCTCCCCTTCCCCTCCTCTAATCTCCCTGCAAGCTGTTTCCTTCCTTTTTTCTTCTCCCTTCCCTCCTTCCCCTGTCCAGCAGTAACTCTCTTCCCTTTCCTTTCCCTCCTCCCCTCCCAGCAGCATCTCTCCTTCTCCCTCTCCAGGTCCAGTAGCAGCTGTCTCTTTTTCCCCCTTACCCAGCAGCTTCCCAGACTCCTTTCCCTCCCCCCTCCCAGCAGCATCTCTCCTTCTCCCTATCCAGGTCCAGTAGTAGCTGTCCCTCTTTTTTTTCACCATGCCCAGCAGCTTTCTCCCCTCCCAGCAACTCTCCTTACTTGCCAGCGCTGCGATTCAGTAAGGCAGCCTCGGGTCCTTTGTTAGGTTGTACCGCCTCTGAGGAAAGCGGAAGTTGCATCATCAGAGGCAGCCCGACTCAGCAAAAGCTCCAAGGCTTCCTTCTTCAATCGCTGTGTTTGTAAGGAGAGCCACTGGGAGGGGAGAAAGCACAGTGTGAGGCTCCCTATTATCTTTTCGGCCCTGCACGAAGGACAGCTCCTTGATCTTGCCGGTCCTGCGTGGACCGGCAGGAAATTGAAGAAGTTGATCTCGCGGTCCTGTGTGGACCGGCAGGAATTTTCTGCGGACCGGCACCGGTCCGCAGACCGGCGGTTAAAGAACTGTGACCTAGACACCTACACACCCTCAATTGCCTGACCTCATATTCTGTTTCTCTCACCCCGGGAAGAAATTCTGGGTTGTTTCAAATGAGATAGAAAGCCCAATTGCCCCTCCCTCCCCCTACTGTCTGTCTCTACCATTTCTAAGCCTTGTGTAACAGGCTAATCCACACTCTATGACAGGTACCCTAGAGTCCTCACCATGTCTGTTCTGCATGGCATGCTAGTGCATTGTATGGATTTAAGATTATAAGCTCTACTGAGCAGGGACCGTCTCTTAAATATGTTGTTGTACAGCACTGTGTATGCCTATCAGCACTATAGAAATTTAAATAGTAATAAGTCCAGGAATGAATAAGGTGCTCCAGGGCAAATTGGCTATGTCCAATATAGATTTTGTGGTTCCATCTCATAAAGTCGTAAATCAGGGATCCTCAAACATCCCTCTCCCTGCTCTGGGTAAGTTTCCTAAAATTATAGGGATCGTTTTGCTCTCCAAATGAAAGAGCCAATAATTGATTTATATTGTTGTTCATCCTACTACTACTACTTATAATGTCTATCGTGCTACTAGGCATATGTACATCAAACAAAGAATAGACATTATTTTTAATCCAAATAGGGAGTATTAGCATGGAATTATAAAATTTTCAGGCATAGCACCATCTTAATAAAGGCAATCCGTCCATAAAGAGTGGTAGATTATTATTATTATTATTATTATTATTAGGTTCTTATATCCTGCCATACCCAAAGAGTTCTAGGCGGTTTACATTCGTTACATTAGGATCCGGTCTGAACCCGGATTTACAAAAATTTTATCGGAATTGCAGGTAGCGCGGAAGGAGGCACAGGTTTATCATAGTTGGGTTAGAAGATAAAATGGAGGGAGTGGGAAACCAGAAGAGGGGGGGGGGAGAGGGAGGTGGGGGTGGGGGGGTTGGAGTGTATGATCTCCCCATCTAAGACATGCCCCATCTAAGATTTTCATTAATTTATCATATATATTATTTTTGTAGTCGCTGGGCCAATCAGCGCTGGGAAAAATTGCCAAATACTTTAAATCTCCCTGGGCCCATCTTTATTGAAAATCAGGCGAATGCAGAGGAAAACACAGATTCATTACTGGTAATGCTTCCAACTTACTGAAATTTATGCACAAGCCTGAAAAAGTCTCAAATTGCTCTATAAATTGTATAATCTTAGGAACAGATTGCGCAGCATTCCCGATAAATTACATGAGATCGTCTGCAAATAAATTGATTCTACATCCTTGACCTCCGGGTCCATTATATTAAGACTGATCCACTAGTCTCAGTTAAGGCCCTTTGAAAAATATTGTTTCAAGGAAGTCTCTCCACAAATCTTTTTAAATCTTCTAATGTATTGCAAATTGTCATACCTGCATTTGTTGGGATTTTTACCTTAGCAGGTTATTGAACCTGGAATTTTATTCCCTTATTAAGCAGATTTGAACAATATGGCGCCAATGCTCGTCTGCAGGTGGCTAGTCACTGAAAAGCAAGAACTTAGTGCCTTCATAGTTCAGAGAACCTTTTTTCCGATAAACTGCCATGATTTTCTCATTAACAGCAAAATTAAGGATCTGGGTCACTACCAGGTGCAGGCATATTGTGTCATCCTTCCAGGGACACCATGAGGGAGGAGGAATAAGATACTGAGAAATGAGGTGATGCTGGATGGGGAAGAAATAAATATAGAGAGGTGGGGTGATGCTCGATTTGGGGGGAAGATACCCTAATTCCACACCCAGAGTGCCCCTGTACTAACCAGATAGTAGTGCTGTGATGGTCAAACATAATATACAGAGGTACCATTCACCTAATGCTGCTGAATACTATGTCCTCACTTAGCCTGCATTATTTGTCTAGGTGGGAACCTCCGCTTTTTGGTTAAATAGAACTGAATATCTACTCCTAAGTGTTTAGTCAAAACAGAGGTTCTCAACCCAGTCCTTGCGGACACCCAGTCAGGTTTTCAGCATGAGATAAATTTACACGCATTATCTCCATTGTATGCAAATCTATTTCATGCATAGCCAGTGTGGATATCATGAAAAACTGACTGTCTAGGTGTATCATGAGGATTGGGAATCATGAATTCCTGGTCTACAATTTATAAAATTTATAAAAAGTTCCAAAAATTCTCACAAAAACTGTAAAATTTGAATCACAGTCAAAAAATCTGATGGAATTTCTGGCTCAATGAAACTACAAGCAGATTTGTTTCAATCTACAAGTCTGATGTAAGTTATCCAAAGATTTGTTGAGATGCTGTGGAGCATCTCCAGGAAGTGGTCATGGGTTTTTTGAAAAGTTAGAGGAGGAAATACAGAGAGAGAGAGAGAGACAGACAGACAGATAGACAGAAGGAGGAATGTCTTTCAATAACTTTTGTAGAGGTAATATTTTCTTCAGAAACTCAATGTGTAAGTTTGATAGGAAATGCTATTTGCTCTTTTAAAAATAGGATCATTGACTTTGTAGTGATCAAGATTCAATCATTTGACCTTTATAGGGACCCTTCAGAGTTTAAGAGCAAGCAGTATGCTGGTATATCATCACCCTAGTCAGTTTAGGGTGGGTTATCAATACGGGTTAATGTTAAGATGGGCTACTTTACCACGTCACGCTATTTTAGCATGGGATCCCATGGGTCACTGAGCTAAAATAGAACAACTTGAGGCAGAATAACCTTTAATGATACAAGTTCCACCTAGATTAGTTATGCATCAGATCTGTTAAAATTTTGAAAAAGAGAATTGACATTACAAGCTACAATAATTACAACATTTACTTATCTGTAAACATATACTTAACCGAAAAGCCTCCTACATTTTTCTTTGAAACCAAGTTAACACTATTGTATATGATAATTTTTCTGTTGGGCTATAATGCCAAAAAGTGAGTCTATAATTACTCTATTACTTAAACAAAGTTTGTTCTGTATTAAACAGCAAAGGAGTGTTTTGATGTGGATCTAGACTTGTTGCCTTTCTCTACTTCCTAGTAATTTATTTGTGAAAATTGGTAGTAAAAAGATTTATTTAGTGAAGATATGGTGCAATCTTTCAACTCACCTCTCAATAATTATAGTTAGCATCACAGGTGAATGGATTATTTCTAGAGAGATGCTTATGATTAAATGTGTATGTGATACTGTGAGCCGCCTTAGATAAAGGCGGTTTAAAAATGTCTTAAATAAATAAATAAATATTTTCAGAATTTTGTTTCTGTTCTGTCCCCCATATTCATGTGAACAGAGTGTTTGTTTTCAGATATATAAACAGTGTGTTTCTTTAAGATAAGCTCCCAGAGTACACTGCTGTTCGCCTGGTGGGCTGAGCCCCCCTTTCTGCCGGCTACTTCTCTTGAGTGTGTGAAGATAGCAGACTCCATTTTTGAGCTGCACGTGGTCATAAAGTACTGTTTCCCTTCTGATTTATATCTTAAGAATCTGCTAGTCTAAATACAGCTTAGCCAGAATTAACTAGCTTTGTATCTGCTTGCCTCTAAGTAACTTGGTGTTGCTAAGCTTAAAAATACAGTATTGTCACTTCACTAAAAGTATATGAAAATACACTGCCAGCTTTCCCTAATCATAAGAGGTGCTGGTTGAGTGTGAATTCTGTGAGAGAAGAAATTCCTTGAGATCTACTGAACTGTAAGTTTATTTATTTCTTAATTTTAAGTTTTGCATTAAAGAAAGTTGTTCAAGGAATTACAGAGTCTAGCCTGATTATATTATAGATCCAGTGAGGGCCATTTTCGAAAAAGACGTCTAAGTCAGACTTGGACATTTCTCACTAAAAGTCCAAATTCGGAAGCACAGAAATGTCCATTTGTGAATGTGATGTCCAAAAAATATTTTAAGGAAAATTGCCTACTAGGACATTTTGGCCGCCAAAACATCTAGACCGCCAGAAAGTCTAACTTTATTCACCATATTCGACCACAAAAATGCCCAAGTTAGAAATGTCCAAATCAGCACCATTTAGATGTGGGAGGCGTCACAATTCTAATGGACTGGCCACATGTACATGCCAACAGAGTAGTTGGATACCTTAGAGCAGGGGTAGAAACATAGAAACATGACGGCAGATAAAGGCCAAATGGCCCATCTGCAATAACCAGATATATATCTGGCACCCTCTATGTGAAGTTCACAGCAGTGCCCTCTAAGGCAGGAGTGTCAAAGTTGGTCTTCGAGGGCCGCAATCCAGTCAGGTTTTCAGGATTTCCCCAATGAATATGCATGAGATCTAGTTGCATGTACTGCTTTCATTGTTTGCTAATAGATCTCATGCATATTCATTGGGGAAATCCTGAAAATCCGACTGGATTTCGGCCCTCAAGGACTGACTTTGACACTCCTGCCTTAGAGGGCACTGCTGTGAACTTCACATAGAAGGTGCCAGATATAGATCTCATCATATACCCCTTAAAATTTATGATGAGCCATCCAAAACTCTCCCCAAACCTATTATACCTACCTATCTACTACCCCAATAACTCTTATGACTGTAGGTGATACCTATATAGCAGTATAGAAGGGTTTTAGTGGACTTTGATGGGCTCATAGTTAACACCCTAGATGTGGTTAGAGTGCCTTATGAGGCTGGCTTTTCTCTGTGGTTCACTACCCATCTGGCTACTTAAGACATCTGTGTGATGCTCTACTAGCACAAGATATTTGAAAAGCTCTTCTTTTGCGACCAGGATTGGTTGGAGGGAGGGAGGAGAGGATGAGGAAATAGTTCAATAAAATCTATGATAAAAATGTTAAGTTTATGACAATATTTTTGGGTTACTGGAATAAGACAGGCGTTATTTCTAGGATAACTTTGAAGCTAAAAATAAAGCAAAAGTCAGAGATATTTTGCACGAATAGCCCTCACCTTAATACCTACATTTTGGCGCTCTTTTATTCAGCTCTTAAGGGCTGACAAAACTCCCAGCTAGAAAGGAATGCAGACTGTCAGGCAAAGTAAAAGCTTTGGAAGTCATCCGAGATCAATTGCCAGAGACTAGGCCTTAGCCATGTCATTACCAGATTAATAGCAGGGTTCCAACTTAAGCTGGAATTATTTGGATCTCTCCAGTGAAAAGGAAAGGTATTTGCACACAGTTTTGCCCTGCAGCATAAAAAAAAGCATTGGAGATTTTTTTTTTATTGTAATTTCTGCCACACATCTCAGCTTCTAGTGGGGCTCATTTTCTTAGAAACGTCTCAGAAGTACAGAAATGTCAGCAGATAAAGACCACTGAATCCATCCGGTCTGCTCCTTTGTGTCTACTTATTTTAGTAATGGAGGTGCATGCCTGGAATACTTTATTCCAGCTTGTGTTTAAGCAAAATAAAGTGGTTTTGGTTCTGATCATCACGTCCATTAAACTATAAAGGAGCAATTTGACATTTTGAAGATAACTATTTAATTTGGTAAATTGCCCTCGTTTGCAAAATTACTTTTCTCTAATTGAAGGAGTAGCCTAATGGTTAGTGCAGTGGCCTAGGGAACTAGGTTCAATTCCCACTGAAGCTCCTTGCGACTCTGGGCAAATTGCATAACCCTCCGTTGCCACAGTTACAAAATAAGCACCTGGGTATAATAGGTAAACTGCTTTGATTGTAACCACAGAAAGGCAGTACTGTATATCAAATCTCATTCCCTTTCCTCTGACTGTAAACATGCAGAGTATCAGACTCGGTTTCAAAAAACGATAAAGACATTACATCACATTACGTTACATTAGTGATTTCTATTCCGCCATTACCTTGCGGTTCAAGGCGGATTACATAAGCATTGTCATGATATTGCTAATACTTAAGGCGGATTACATAAGAATTATCATATTGCCAAACATACGAGTTGTCATGATAGTTGGAAATACATAAGGTGTAGATTGAACATTTTTTTTGCTGAGATAATCTGGTTGGGTTATATAGGTTTTATGTATTTTTTTGAAGAGTTGGGTTTTTGTTTCTTTTTTGAAGGTTTTGTAGTCAAAAGACAGCATAAACTGGCACTTGGACGTCTTACCAACCAAAGCATCCGAGGGGGCATTTTCAACACTGACTTTCTGGACATCTTTCTGGTTGTTTTGTTTCCAGTGAATCTCGATCTTAAGGTTGTGTGTTAGAGGCGTGTTTTGGGTGGGATTAGCACTTGGATGTTTGGCAGGGATAATCAAACTTGTAAGGAAACGTCTAGTTTTTTTTTAACACCTGCTTTAAAAGCATCTAAATATTAAAAAGGTGCCCAAACTGACAAGATGACCCTGGAGGGTTTAAGGCATGATACCTCCTTACTCCCCAAGTGGGCACTGACCCCCCACCCACCACCCAAAGGTAGAACCCTCCCCCCGGTACTTTTCAATTGTCCTACCCTGTCTGAAAGGCTTCCCATCAGCTGATCATGGCAGGGGAATCCTGATCAGCTGAGCCGGTTCGTGGAGTCCTGCCTGCTCAGCAGATTGGGGATTCCCCTGCCAGGATCAGATGAACCAGCAAGGAAACTGCAATTCCTTTCTCCCTCCGCCTTCACACCCACTGATCCCCCTAGCCCCCCTCCCCCCAATATCCCCAACATCCCCTGACATCCCCTTGATATCCGCCATCACCCCTGACATCCGCTGACACCCCCTAATTTAAGCCGACCCTCCTGACATCATCTGACACCCCCTTACTGTCCAATGAAAAATTGGCAGGAGGGAAGTCCACTCCCTCTTGCTTACAGAGCTGCCTCTTCAGAATGATAGGCCTCCCCCCTCCCAATGCATCTTGGGATGCCGTGAGAGAAGCCGAAGACCCTGATTGGCTCAAAATGGAAGACCTGCCATTTTAATCCAATCTGGGCTTTAGTCCCCCCTCCAATGTATCTCAAAATTGGGAGAGGTGGCTTCCCAAAATGCATTCTGAAGAGATGGCCCTATAGGCAGGAGGGAATGGGCTTCCCTCCTGCTGATTTTTCATCGGTAGGTAGGGGGGGGGGTCAGTTAATGTCAGGGGGTGTTGGCTGATGTTGGGGGGTGTCAGCTGATATTGGGGGGTGTTGGGTGATGTCAGGGAGGGTGTTGGGGATTTTGGGAGAGGAGTGGAGGGCTCTGAGTACAGCTGCTCTCTGTGGAGGGGTCCTGGGATAGATTGGTAGGTGTGAGGGTAGGAGGGAGAGAGGAATTGCAGTTCTCCCTGCCAGTTCAGCTGATCCTTGCAGGGGAATCCTCAATCAGCTGAGCCTGCAGGACTCCATGAAACTGGCTTAGCTGAACTGGATTCCCCTGCCATGATCAGCTGATGGGAAGCCTTTCGGACAAGGTAGTTGGGTGGCATGCCAAAAAGCTGGCTTTTGTGCGTTTTTCATGTGGACATCTATATATTGGAGAATGGGCAAAAAAGATAGACATACTAGGTACCAAAACGTGTAGATAGGACATTCTCAAAAGAAAAAGATAAGACGCCCTGCTGTTTTGAGAATGGGCCTTTTCTCGACTGGATTTCTGGACGTCTTTCCCAAGACGTCCAAACTCAAACGTAGACGTCCTATTGAAAATGCCCCTCGATGTGTACTTTCATACCAATTAGAAAGGAAGCATTTCTAGAGGTGTATTTAGGTTGGCAGAGGAAAACAATGTAGCTCTGAGTAAATGTATAAGTTTTATTTTTTGATTTTGTAGAAAGTTCACATGCCCTTTGTTTTGGAGGGTGGGGTAAGTTTCAAAGGCAAACTCTGTTCATATTTTGCAAATTATCAGTCTGTATTGGCAGTTGTAGCCAATCATTTTTATCAGAGAATACTGTATATCTGTTCATTGATTCAGTTTAGCAATAGTAATGATTGTGGCAATAGTGACAATAAGTACACAATAAAACTTCTGCCAAATAAACAATCATTGGGTGTGAACAAAAGAGTTTTTATAAAAAGACACTTGGCATCTGTCAGGCATCTACATGTTTTAGCCTGTAAAGAATGAAAAAGGGAGACTGTCACCAGAAACACTCTTTATCTGGATCGAGCTTTCTTGGATTCTGACTTCCAAATTTTCCTCCAGAAGAAGGATATAATCCTTTTCACGCTTTGATGCTATTCAGAATTACATCAACACTAGAATATGTTTGAAGTTTGCAGTGCATAAATCAAATAACACTTGTTAACTGGATGAGATATCGGGTTTAAACCTCTTTCCGCTTGTAGATTACAGGTTTCTTCACTAGCATCCAAATGAACCCTGCAGACTAAAGGGCTATCACAGCAAATCATCTCCAAGAAAACTGCATCCTTTTTCTCAATCAAAATACCTACGAAAAATCTACTAGAATATACCCAGCCAAATATACACATGCACACACATTCTGATCTCATCACACTCAACTAACCATAATGAACAAAAGCAATAATATGACCGGATCTTCTACTATCCTAGGGGAAGTGTTGTCAGAGGTTGTGGTAGGAGATAGCGTTGCTGGTTTTAAGAAATGTTTGGACAAGTTCCTGGAGGAAAAGTCCATAGTCTGTTATTGAGAACGATATGGGGGATGCCACTGCTTGCCCTGGATCGGTAGCATGGAATACAACTACTCCTTGGGTTTTGGTCAGGTACTAGTGACCTGGATTGGCCACAGTGAGAACAGGCTACTGGGCTTGATGGGCTGGTCTGACCCAGTAAGGCTATTCTTATGTTCTTAAGCTCTGTGGAGGGTCCTCTTCTCTTCCCCTCCAGTCCTACTCCCAATGCAGATAAGAGCCACTAATATAACCATCTGCAACACAAGGTTTCAATCCCCGATATAGCAACCAAAGTTATGTGAGTAGGCTCTAGGACGATTCATCACAGCTGTTTTAGCACGGCCAGTTCATCATAGCTGTGCCAGAACGATGAACTGTTCATGATGATGAGTGGGCCTGAGCCTAAAGTAGAAGGACCCCTCCCCCCCCCAGCTTGTGCAGCAGCCTCTCTCTTTCCCTCCCTTCCCACTCCCAGCCTGTGCAGCAGCCTCTCTCTCCTTCCCTTCCCGCTCCCAGCCTGTACAGCAGCCTCTCTCTTTCCTTACCTTCCCACCTCCCACTCATGTAGCAGCCTCTCTCTTTCCATCCCTTCCTACCTCCCAGCCCATACCCAATCTCAAGCCCATGCAGCATTTTAGTTTCTTTTCAGGTCACCGGCAGTGGTTCCTACATGCTACCAGTGGCTGACCCAGAAGCCTTCCCTCTGACTCAAAATGCAAATGCATCAGAGGGAAGACTTTGGGTCAGCTGCCGGCAGTGTGTAGGAGCCGCTGCCAGAGACCTGTGGTTGCTGGATGGATGGACCTGAGCTGAAACTCGCTAGGCCCGCACCTTAGCTACGTCCATGCTTTGCATTATATCCAAAGATTTAGAGGGAACCCTGTAAGATGTGTTCAGGAATCTGACTTTTTTTCTCAAGTCAGCAGAAATGAATATTAATGTTTAGCTGTAAGAGTTTAAAACTTCTATCTGAAGTTCTCTAGTTTGCTCCCCCTCCCAGCCCCACCCTGTGAGGGAGCCTACCCAGCTTCCATTGTAACTAGCAGCAGAGATTGTAAGTAGGATCCAGCCAATGGGAAGGCAGTGGGGGTGAAGGACTGGAAGACAACTTTAGTAACAGGATAGGGGAAGGTGATTCGCAGGAAGTTTCTGTAACATAGTAAATGACAGCAGATGGAGACCTAAACGGTCCACCCAGTCTACCCTGGGTTGTAGAAGCGAAGTTTCTGGATATGGTGAGAGATGGAATAGAAATGAAACCCCTCCAAAAATACATTTCTGTGGGAGAAGAAGTTCCAACAGTTACAGTATATAGCAATGTCCACCGAAAATCCTCTCTGAATCATTTGGTTCTGCATTTTCCATGGATTTCCACAGCCTGTTGTAGAGTTTCATGGCATAAACATACAGCACACTGATTATTTGTAACATAATGGTTAAGGAATTATACCTTTCAAACGTCCTTTTCCCTCAACCAAATAAAGACACAGAGAGTGTACACACACATACACATCTAAGTAGGCATACACTCATATAAACACACAAGCACACATACACAGACCCACACACACATGTACACACCCACCCACAAACCCTTGCCTCTTCCCTTGACATGCAGAGAGGTTGGGAAGAATTACATTACATTACTGATTTCTATTCCGCTTGTACCTTGCGGTTCAAAGCGGATTACACAGGAAGAGAACTGGACATTTCCAGGAGGGTACATGACATTGGAGAATACAGGTTGAGGGTATAGACTTAATAACAGAATGAGTGTATAGACATAATAACATTGGAAGGTAAATCTGGTTACATTACATTACATAGCAGATTGTCTGTTTCCATATGTTGGTAGGTAATCAGTTTCGGAAGATGATTTAGGTTCCATTTTTTTTTTTTTTTATTGGTCGATTGAGGGTATGGTGTCAGGGAGTGCGTAGAACCTTGTCGGTGTAAGTGGAGGAGGAGAGGGAGATTAGGAAGATTGTAATGGTATTGAACAGTAGTGTTTTGATTTCTAGGGGGAGAGGAGAGGGAGGTTAGGTAGTTTGTATATACTTTTTGAATAGCAGCGTTTTGATTTCTTTACGGAATGCTTTGAAGTCGGATCTTGAGGTTAATAGCCTGGTAATGGAGGGTTCGAGTTTTGCTGCATGCGTTGCTATGAGGTTATCGTAAAGCTTTTTACGATGAGTGCCATTGAGTGATGGGTATGAGAATGGTGTCAGTGTTCTTCTTGTTCTGGGTGGAAGGTTATAGTTTAGGCGATCGTTTAGATAGGCAGGTGCAGTACCGTTGATTACTTTGAAGATTAGACAGTATAGTTTGAATTGAATTCTGGCTCGAATCGGTAGCCAATGTGAGTCTAGGTAGGCATTGGTGATGTGATCAAATTTTCAGAGGGAATAGATTAGTCTGAGGGCTGTGTTCTGAACGGTCTGTAGTTTTTTGATCATGTTTGTAGGGCATGGTAGATATAGGATATTGCAGTAGTCCACAAGACCTAGTACCAGGGATTGTACAATGATTCTGTAGTGTTCTTTGTCAAAGTATTTCCTTATTTTTCTTAAGTTGCGCATTGTGAAGAATGCTTTTTGGGTAGTTTTATTGATTTGAGTCTGCATAGTGCAGCATCTGTCTATCAGCACTCCCAGAATTTTGAGGGAGGTTTGGATTGGGAATTTGATTGCTTTAATTTCCAGGTCTGTTATGGATGGGTTTTTGTCCGTTTCAAGCATTAAGAATTTGGTTTTGTCCGAGTTTAGTTTTAATTTGTGGTTTGTCATCCATTTTTCTACTTCATTCAGTATTGTTTCCAGGTGTCCTGTTGTGGTGTGGTCTTGGGATTCGAAGGGGAGGAGAATAGTTATGTCGTCTGCGTAGCTGAATGATGTTACATTTAGGTTGTCTAGGATGGTACCGAGGGAAGAGATGTATAGATTGAATAGAATGGATGAAAGTGGAGATCCCTGCGGGACTCCGCATGGATTTGACCATGGGTTAGATTTCGTATCATTTATCTTAACTCTGTACGTTTTTGTTTTAAGGAATCCTTGGAACCAGTTATAAACCACCCCTGAGATCCCTATTGCATCCAGTATCTGGAGTAGTATGGTATGATCAACTAGATCGAAGGCGGCGGAAAGATCTAGTTGGATGATTAGGATCCTGTGTCCTTTACTGAGGTATTGTCGGGCTATGTCCAGTAGTGTTGCTAGTAGTGTTTCCGTGCTGTGGTAAGATCTAAATCCTGATTGAGATGAGTGAAGTATATTGTGGTCAGCTAGGTAGTTGGTGAGGTATTGAGCCACCAGTCCTTCAATCAGCTTGACGTATAATGGGATCGAAGCGATAGGTCTATAGTTGGTAGGTGTGTCTATAGGGCCTTTTTGGTCTTTCAGTAGAGGTGTGATTATAATCTCTCCAAGATCTTGCGGGAATTGGCCTTCTATGAGAGTGCTTTGTATCCATTGCGTGAGGCTGGTTTTGAATTTAGGGGAGGCATTTGTAAGTAGATACGATGGGCAGTAGTTCAAGTCGCATGAGGTGTGGCTGTATTTTTTGTATAGTCGGTTCAAATCAGGCCATTGTAGAGTTGGGAAGGTGGACCATGTTCTGTCTGCAGTTATGGCTTCTTCCGTTGTGGGGGTTGTTATTATCTCATCGTGTGTGGTAGTTGAGTTGTTGAAGGTAGTTCTGATTTTGATGATTTTGTGTTTGAAATGGTCTGCTAGTTGGGAAGCTGTTGGTGTTTTGTTGCCTTGAGTGGTAAGGAATGGTTTTGTGTCCGTAAGTTTTTTTACTAAGTTGAAGAGTGTTTTTGTGTCGGAGGTGTTTGTACCAATTAGCTTAGTGTAGTATGTTTTGCGCTTTTCCTTGAGTTTGATGTTATATAGTTTGATTTGGGTTCTCCAAGCGGATTTGGTTTGTTCATTTCTCTTTTTTCTCCAAGATCTTTTGAGTTGTCTGCAATGCCTTTTTAGTAGGAGGAGTTCAGAGTCGAACCACTTGTCTGAGGGTCTGCAGGTTCTGTGTTTGGTTTTTTCTGGGGCTAGCTCGTTCAAGGTTGTTTCACTTAGGGTGCGCCAGTGTTTTACGAAGTCTGTGTGGTCTGTGGGGACGATTGCAGGGTCTACTTTGTCCCAGAACGTGGCTGGTTCAATTTTCTGTCTAGATTTGAAGGTTGTTTTTTGTGGCTTAGATTTTATGTTATTTTGAGGCCAATTGATTGTGAAAGTGTATTTGTGGTGGTCTGACCAAAGAGAGGGATGCCAGGTGCCGTTGGCGATGTGAATATTTGGGGTGTGGAGGTTGTGAGACGCGAATGCTGCTATATCGAGTTGGTGGCCTTTTTCATGCGTGGGTTCAGGATTGAGGATCTGGTAGGATAGGGCGTCGAGGTATGAGAGTATTTCGTTTGCTTGTTTGGATGTGTGATCTTCGAGGTGGAGATTGATGTCTCCTAGGAGCAAGTTGTATTTAGAGGTTAGAGAGTTCTGGAATAAGAAATCTTCGAGTTCAAGTTTTGCGGTGTTCCATTTTCCTGGAGTGATGTAGCATAGCAGACAGTTTAAGGTGTCTGTGAATGTATTGTCGGAGAGTTGGCATGCAAGAAGATCTAAGTGAGGGGTTGATTGTTTGTGTAGCACTTTTAGGTTGAGGGTGTTTTTTTACTATAATCGCTAGTCCTCCCCCTCGTTTGTTTTCTCGACAAACCAGCTCTAATTTGTAACCTTTGGGGCAGAATTCGGTTATGCATGGGTCCGAGTTGGATGTTAGCCAGGTTTCGGTTAGGAAGAGACAGCTTAGTTGTTCTTTGATTAACCAGTCTTTGATTAGATTTGCTTTTGGGCAAATTGATCTTATATTCATGTAGGCACAGGCTAACGAGGTGTGTTTTGTGTTGGAGTTAAGGTTGCAATTGAGGTAGAGGATATTTTTTGGTGGTGTTTGTTGTTTTTGTGTGGTGGTTTTGTGCTTTGGTGGTGGTCGTTTTCTCCAGACGGTGGGAATGTGGTCTTGGTTGGTCAGTGGGCAAGATGTAAGGGTTCTGTTGGTGTGGATTTTTCTGGATGGATGTGGTTGTCTGTAGGTTGCTGTCAGAATTTGGATGGGTGATAGGTGATATCCTGTGGTTTGCCAGTTTGAAATGAGTAGTGAGAGTATTAGGAGGGCAAGTATGTTTTTGTATGCGTGATTTTCCATTTTGTTTGAGGGGTGGATGGAGAGAGTTTCTGTTCGCTCTCCTCTCTGATGAAGGTAATCACCTATGTGTTTAGACTCTGGCTTGTGGTGGTGTATGAGGAGTCTGGTCCCTCGCAGGTCGGGGAGAGGGGCGGAGCAGGGCTCCCACGCTGCCTCTCCTCTGCTGGTCTCTGGGCTCTGGTGCTAATGGCCGCGCTGCAGGGAGGTAAAAGTCGGGTCCCTCGCAGGTCGGGGAGAGGGGCGGAGCAGGGCTCCCACGCTGCCTCTCCTCTGCTGGTCTCTGGACTCTGAAACAATGGTCGCGCTGCAGGAAGGTAAAAGTCGGGTCCCTCGCAGGTCGGGGAGAGGGGCGGAGCAGGGCTCCCACGCTGCCTCTCCTCTGCTGGTCTCTGGGCTCTGGTGCTAATGGCCGCGCTGCAGGGAGGTAAAAGTCAGGTCCCTCGCAGGTCGGGAAGAGGGGCGGAGCAGGGCTCCCACGCTGCCTCTCCTCTGCTGGTCTCTGGGCTCTGGTGCTAATGGCCATGTTCTGCGTCCTTTTCCCACCTGTTTAATTTTGCAGCATATTGCTGGTACACGCCTAGCCAGCTTGTGGGTGACTGCTGTCACATCAAGCATAGGTGCCAATATTCTGAAATGACTGGGAGCGCCAAACACAAAATCGATTACCCCACCCCCAGACACAGTGAAGGAGCTTGCTCAATACTGAGGGTACTCAGACTCCAGTGGCACCCACGGTGCTAGCTCCTATGACGAGCAGGACCCAGATAGTGCTCTGCTCCAGCTGTAGGTGTAGAAAGCCTCTCTTTGCTCCCTAGACTCAATGTGAAAGGATGACCTTGGGTAGTGGTCTACCAGACCCATTGATAGTTCACTCCACTTTAATGAGATAGCTCCTCCTGTTCTCTGAGTGATAAAAAAGTCCATTCTTTATATCATATTTATAATTAGGGTTTAACTTAGGTACCAAAGGTTTCAGAATGTTCCTCATAGAGCTATTGAAAGGTACATTGAAGATAGGAGTCATTTTGAGAAGCCCTATCAAATTTGAAATTAAAATGAATACTTTGAAGCTAGCATAAAGGACTTATAGAGACACTGACTTTCTCACCTACGGTGTTTCCCCGAAAATAAGACACTCTCTTATATTAATTTTGGGCCCAAAACACGCACTAGGTCTTATTTTTAGGGAAACATGACTCCCTCCCATCCCCCCCCCATCGTGCACTGATCCATCTCTCCCTCCCATCTGAACCCCGCCGACCGCGAGACCAAAATACCTTGTTCCAATCTAGACAGGGGCTGCTTCGCGGCCTTCTCCCGCCGGGGCGTTCCGTGTGCTGCATTGCTGATGACATCATCAGTGATGCGGCAGAAGAAAGCCCCAAAGAAGGCCGTAAAGCAGCCTGTCTAGATTGTGCCTATCTTTTCTAGAATTGTGTCCCTCTCCAATTAAAATTGTTTTCAGTTATGAGCTTATTAAAGCTCACTGTTGAAACCAATTTACTAATTGAGTAAGGCACCTTTTATTTAGGTGCCTCTTGTAGAATTTCCCTCTGAGTGCCGTAATGGTATTTTCTGTTTCTATGCTGCTTCTATGATGCAAGGATGAAATAATCATCTTCTTGAATTTCAACATAAGTATTCTGTCATAAAATTACCCTCATAAAGTTCAGGAATGGTGTTAAAGATAAGATAATTGCAGATTTAAGCTCAGATCCTCACCTTCAACACTAAGATTTTGACAGATCCAAAGATACATCTCATTCATTTTAATCTAGTCTATTTGTTATATAATTAATATAGATTTTTCTGAGCTATTGCTTAATGTCTTTAACAAATAGGCCTGACTGACTGAAGCAAGTGCTTGCATTAAATGTATTCTTAGGCTTCTATAAAAGAACCCATATCAGATTCTTGTGTGGGTATCACCTTTTCTTCATAATCCAAAGCGTTATGACCTCGGGCTTTTATGGCAGATATTGGAAGGAATCCAGCAATGACATAATCCTGCTCGCTTCAAAATGACAGGAAACAGACAAATAAGAGGTTAACTAAATATACAGTTTCTCGGAAAATTTTTGTAATATTACAACAGAGCTAAGAAGTTCAGGGTATAGCTTACTAGGGCTAGTATCCAAGCAGGACAATATGGATAGAAATGCCAAAGTAATTTTGCACTGCAAAATTAGACCGTGGTGTAAGGTGTTTTCATGTAGGTGTAAGTAGAAAACAGAATGATATTTCCAAATAGAATATTTAATTGGAGTTGATTTTACCTCATTGGAATACTGTATTTTATGAAAGCACAGATAGAGTAATAAAATACAAGAGGGCAGTGGATAAGCTGTGGTAAATTGTGTTATTTTACTAAAGCAAAATTTATGATGAAAGTGACTAAGGGGCCCTTTTATTAAAGCTTAGCTTTCGCTAATTCTATTAGCATATGCTCGGGCTCAGATTATGTACAGTATTAACCCAATTGTATGTTCCCATATTTGTTTCTGTTCTATAAATACTGTAGTTCTACCCCAATCCCTTTTAGTCCTTGTCTGATTCTGTCCAGATGTTTTTCAAATAAACCTGAAACCTGTGCGCGCAAATCTGTGCGCCGTTAATCATGGATATTCAGTGGGAGATAAGAACATAAGAATAGCCTTACTGGGTCAGACCATCAAGCTCAGTAGCCCGTTCTCACTGTGGCCAATCCAGGTCACTAGTACCTGACCAAAACCCAAGAAGTAGCAACATTCCATGCTACCAATACAGGGCAAGCAGTGGCTTCCCCCATGTCTTTCTCAATAACAGACCATGGACTTGTACAAACCTTTTTTAAAACCAGCTGGTAATCTCACACTGAATATCTGCAGATAGATAAATGATCAATTATTGGCCCTGGTGAGCTTATTAGACAATTATGCTAATCAGTGCCAATAATTGGCAATTAAAACCTAATAATTGATAATTGGCATTAATTAGAAGTTGTGTGCACAACTTTCTAATTGTATTCTATAAAATGGTATGTATAAATTTGATTGCGCGATCCTCAAAAGGGGGCGTGGCCTGTGGAGGAGCATGAGCAGATTGTAGGCATTCCTAAAAAGTATGCACCTTGTTATAGAATGTACCCGATCTGCGCACATCTTAGGCACAGATATTTAGGCCTGGATTTCATTGATTTACGTGAGTACGCTTACATGTTAGTTATGCATGTGGGCATTAAGCGTGATTCTGTATTATAGAATTTGTACTTAGCCCTCAGCATTTTGGTATCTAATTTTGGTGCATTTTAAAGAATTGCCTCCACAAAAATATGCTTTCAATAGCTGCCCTTTGTGGTGAACAGAGTCGGGCCAATTTTCAAAGCTATTTAACTGGCCAAGAACAGCTCCTGGCCAGTTAAATAGCGTTTTGGCATCTAACTGAAGATATTCAGTGGGAGATAACTGGTCCTGGTGTGCTCAATATCATGATTAATGCTTAGCCACTAAGCATAGTTGGCCAGTCATGGATAGTCAGCGACAAACCGGTTATGTTCAGCCATTTTTCTAAGGCTGCAAACCCTCTTCTTTTTTTTCTTAAGAATATGGGACTACTTTGTCAAACTCTGCAGTCAATCAATGTCCACTGAAAAATCCTCTCTGGATCATTTGGTTCTGCATTTTCCATGGATTTTCCAGAGACTCTTGTTGAGGTTCGTGGCATCAAATGTGCCAAATCCTTTTGTAGGCCTCAGAAAAGTCCATGGGGGTCTGTTCAGACTTGAAGCCAAGTGAAATCCACCTGGCTGAACTCTGAACTGATTTGGTTCACTCATTAAGTTGCAGATAATGCATAGTTGAACTATGATAGCAGCTACATTAGTGGAAATATTTGGCATTATAAAATGTTGCTAGCAGTAAAAATTATTCTGGAATTTGAGAACATATAAACATAACAACTAGAAAAAAAAAATCTCATTCTAGTGGCCTGCAGACTTCTGATACAGATGTTTTCTCTCTTGGCAAGCTGCCACCAATCTAATCTTGTAATAATGTGCATCTCATAACACTACTAATCCCAATCTGGTGCGCCAATGGAGTCGGTTTAAGTTTGGCATCTTGGATTTGTATTGACACAAAGCACATTCAAGGCAATTCTGTTGACTGCTGCAATGACACAATTCTTAAGCACTGAAAGTCCCTTTAAACCTTGCAGGAATGGGGCTTAACATGAACATTACTGTGCACTTTTAAAAAGCTTTATAAAGTGTGAAATACTTTTATATTACAATAGATGCAAATGACATATGAAGTCATAATTTTTAGAATTTCTTCAATATCTGACTTGCTTCCTGGTCAGTTTGGAAAGAAGATGCAAACTGAACTTTTTGATAAAAGATAAAATGAGGATCAATTTGTAATAGAGAATGTCACGGGGGACAAATTTGTCCCCCGTCCTCGCAGGAACTCAATTTTCCTATCCTGTCCCGTTGAATTTTGTCGCTGCCCCTGTCCTTTCCCCATTCCTGTCAGCTCTGCCTTAACTGCACAAGCCTCGGACACTTATGATTTTAAAGTGCTTGAGGCATGTGCAGATGAGGACAGAGCTTGCAGGAATGGGGCAGGGACGGGAAAAGAACTCACGGGGACGGAATGGGAAAATGAGTTCCTGCAGGGACGGGGAAAAATTTGTCCCCATGTCATTCTCTAATTTGTATAGGTTGTTTAGGTCGGAAAACAGATGTTTAGGTCCGTGTGTTCAAAGAAACCCAGGAAAAGAAAAGAAGTGGATGATTCCATACTCATGCGAATGATCTGTCATCATAGTTGAAGCTTTCATCCGAATGAGGCACTGGCAGTGATGTCATAGACTAGTGCCCACTGTGACAACTTTATTAAGGGCTATTGGTTATGTTGTGTACCCACAGGTACATACTTGAAGGCGCCCAAAGAGGAAAGCCCTTAGGAGCTGCTTAGGTGTCCCAAAGGAAAATGAAAAGAGGACTGAAGCTTGCAGGTCCAGGTCTGACTCTGGGTGGGTTATACTGAAATAAGGAAGAGAAAAGCTAGATCTAAGAACGTAGGAACTGCATTGCTACGTGTGATAGACCCCATGGACAAGCATATCAAAATGAGTAGGTATAGGGCTTCTATTCCAGGGAGATTAGATCTTTAATAATAATAATAATAATATTAACAACAGTTTATATACCGCAATACCGTTAAGTTCTATGCGGTTTACAATAGATTAAGCGAGGTACAAATTGATTGAATTTAAGAGATAGATTAAGCGAGGTACAAATTGATTGAATTTAAGAGGGGGGAAGAGGAGAGTTAATAGGACAGAGGAATCACTATGGAGAAGAAAGAAGATGAGTGGGTCAGTTGTCTAGATACTTTAGGAACAGTTGAGTTTTTTTACCCTCTTGGATGTAGGAACCTCCTTTAAATTTTGGAGGTAGATCCCCTGGCAGCTGTATAGATCAAGCTATGGTTTGGAAGTCCTAAGCATTTGTGAACACATTGATTAAACAGAATCTTTCTGATTCTAATTCTGATATCTTATCTATTCCTAAAGTGATTGTTTTTCTTCAAGAATTGGACTTTTCCGAGTCTGAAGGCAACTTCCTTTCTGAGATTTCATTAGCGGAAAAATATTTGAAGGGTAGTGACCAGAAGGGTTACTTAAACAGAATAGAATCTTGACTGATGAAGCAGCTGACATGAATCTAGGCCAAAGTGGAAGAGTTGGAAAAAAGGGCCATTTCATTTGAAATGTATCTGTCGGACTTGAAACTACATTGCATGCCACAGGAGTTTCTAGGATTAAAAAAAGCCTTATTATTCATTGTAAATTTGAGGCATTAGAAAATGTGGCTCGATCTAAGAACCCATACTTCCTAAATTTTCCTGTGATACAATTATTGTCCACGAAATGCTGTTAAAAAAATTTAATGAGGCACTTAAGAGGCAATTCTCTAACAGGACACGGCATTTAGTCACCATTCTGCAGATTCTAGAAATGGTGTGCAAATTTCCATGTGCAAAGCTAAATTGATGAATGAGCCAATTAGAACCAGTAATTAGGTGCTAACAATCAATAATTGGTGTTAACTAGCAACATTTGGGATTTGCATGCATATTGTGCTACTCTGTATTCTATAAAGATCCACACGCAAATCTTATAGTACACAACTGAAAAGGGGGCATGCCTAGCTTACATGCCAGAATTTGAACCAGATTTCAGTTGGTGTAAATCGTCGTGCCCAAAGTTTGGTATGGAAATCGGCTCTAAGGGCCTGATTCTATAAATAAGTGGTCTCAAACTCGCGGCCCGCCAGGTACTATTTTGAAGCCCTCGGTATATTTATCATAATCACAAAAATAAAATAAGACAGTTTCTTGATCATATGTCTCTTTAGCTATAAATTACAATATTATTATTAAGACTTAGCCAAAAGGAAAGATTTATAAACTATAAAGAGTTTTACCTCATGCAAAATTGTCATTTCTTTAATATGACATTAACTATTTTTTCTGAGGCCCTCCAAGTACCTACAAATTTAAAATGTGGCCCTGCAAAGGGTTTGAGTTTGAGACCACTGCTATAAATGGCACTTAAGTCATTAGGCACCATTGAAAACAGCACCTACCACATGTCATTCAAAGTTAGGCCAAACAAATACCAGTCACCAGATGACCAATGTCCAAATCATATATTACTACTTATCTTGTGCTCAGAGATACGTTGGATCGCGAGACCGTTGTGTGAGCAAACAACCCACCATAGAACGGCTCTGTTCTCAATCACTGCACAGATTTTTTTTTGTTGCTTCTTATTTGCTTGTGCTAGCTATTTGCTAGTACAAAGTGCTCATAAAACTTTAAAGGTGCTCCAAAGGCAAATGCACTTAGCTTGTACTTTTGAAGTTGAATCATGGGTCCAGACGCGTTTTGCCTACTGGCTGCTTCAGAGAACTCCAATTTTAACATGTATCATTTTGCTCACAGAGTCTCTGCTTCATGTTGGGGATGTTTAATTGAAGGTGTCATTTGTAGAAGCTTTCACCCCTTTATTATTTTATATTATACACATATTTCTTACGTTCTTTTCTTTCTTGCTCATTTCTTTTTAATGTTTTCTTTTTAAAGATGCATTTGAATTCTGATAATAACATTTCTCCCATCCTTAAGTACTGACTTCCTCTTGACAATGCCAAACTTTTTATTTTTTTTATTATATTTTTTATTTTTTCATTTTATTATGTTTTCCCCCTCCTCTCATTCTAGACCCTTTCATGTTTCTCTCCTATACAAATGGTAGTTTTCCCTTTTTCCTATTCATCCAGTTAGTTAATTGGAGTACCGTAAATGTATTTTGTCATGTCTTACAGGATTACTTGTATTCCCCTATTTTAATTGTAAATCGCCTAGAATTTTACATAAAGCAATTAATCAAATTTTAATAAACTTGAAACGTATAATGATGGCTTCTTGTAGGACACTTTTCATCCAATGATGGTCATCAATTTTTTTAAAGCCTTGACCGCTGTCAGTTAAATTAGACTGATCTATTCATTGCTGGGGCCATGTCCTGACCGCAACACTGCATAACAAGGTCTTTGGTAAACCCAGAAGTTATGTGGGTGTCAATGATTCCCTTTTCCATATTAGGTGAAGCGTTTCCCATGTTCTGATTGGGTGACCGAGTTGAAGGTTTCTGCTATCGTGTAGTTCCTGTGAAGCGATCTATAGTGCTCTCATTTCTTCTGTGCCCTCAGTAGGAGGGGGTATGGGTGTTCTAGGACCTGGTATAGTATTTGCAATATTTTCTTTTCAGAGGTAGAGTTCTTGCACTTTTGAGTCCAAGTGGTTAATGTGCGGTATTGTATTTGCTATATAGGGCCTGAGCATATTTTTTCCAGGGTTATTTGTTACTTTGCAAAGTGCCTGGTAGTTGAATGGAAGTGTGTTGGTCCTATGCCAATGTTTTAATATATCTATGGCAAGTTGTAAGGGGAAATGCCCCAGCTTTATTGCTGGGGGGAATTCATTGAATGATAGTCCTAGCTTTAAATGCTGTGAGAACTAAGCCCCAGTACATTCTGCAGCTATGGGGAGGAGATTCATCATTAGGCAAAGTGCACTTTATTTCATCTGAAAGGAAAGAAGGATCACCCCCAAACCTGTGAGAGCTTTAGTTTTAGTTTTATTAAAACTTGATACAGGCAGTCCCCGGGTTAAGAACGAGTTACGTTTTTTCAAGTTGTTCTTAAGTTGGATTTGTATGTATCTCAGAACATGTAGATTTTAAGATTCTTGCTGCTTACCTCTGCTCCCAGCTGACAAAAGGGCCAACTGTCCCTCACAGTGTTCCCTCTAAGGTATAGCATGCACAACCCACACACTGTTCTTAATGTGGCCATGCATCATTCCTGAATCTGCTGCAGGAGAAGTGTAGGAGTTTATGCCACTGGAAAGACTGAAATCAAATGATGCCACAACTGTGTTCTTAAGTACGATTTGTACTTAAGTCAGGTGTCTGTAACTTGGGGACTGCCTGTATACTGCTTGTTCTTACAACAGGTCCAGGCAGTTTGCATCTTTAAAATACAAAAAGTATATAAACCATCTTGCAGCTGCCTCTCCTCTTTATCATGAACTGTCCTATTTCTGAGGCGCAGCCTAGCGGTAGAGCTGCTGCTTCCACACCCTGAGGATATGTGTTCAAATCCCAGTGCTGATCCTTGTGAACCTGGGCAAGTCACTTAATCCTCCATTGCTCCAGATTCAAAACCAGTACCTGTACATATACGTAAACCATTTTGAATGTGTAACCACACAAAAGCAGTATACAAGTCCTATTCCCTCCTCTTTTTCTGCAAACTGAGAGTTGTAGGTTTTGTGTAGATTCTAAAGAGACTCTAGACTTCACTCTCATATAGAAGATTTCATTGAATTATAGTTTTATTGAGTGGCTGAAACTGAGGGGGGGGGTTATTGATAAAGTACTGTTGGAATAATTTTTGCAGTATCTTCTATTGCTAATTTCAGTGCATGGAGGGGTGAACTGTGATATGTGTATGATACACAGAAATGTTACTCTAGCATCCTTCTCTCCCATACCTGGTTTCTTCCTTCTATTGCCTTCCCAAATACAGAAACACCACTGCGGAAAGGGGATCACTGTATGAGTAGAGACAAATATGGACATCTAAGAAAGCTCAAAGAAATCATATCTGGCCCCCTTAAAAAATAAAACACTTGCACAGATACTAAGAAATAGAAGTTGCCCCAAACTGTACCATCTTAAGTCAAAATAAAAGGTTTTGTTTCCTCTGCTTCTGAGTATTGTGTTAGACAACTGAAATCATTCCCATTTTACAATTCAAAAGCCATTCCCTACTTGACTTCAGAGCTAACTGAACAATGTGGTGTCTTCCTCCAGCCTTTGAAAGGAAATCAGTTAATTTCAAGGAGTCAAACGTTTGCTCAGAGGACTGCTTCTCTACAAGCAAGTGTAATTTTCCCTCAAAAAGGTAATACATTTTTGCACTAGAAGGAAAAGACAACTCAGGCATTTTTACCACCTCCAGAAGATATTTTTTAAACATTTCATATGGTGCAGTCACTAAAGATTTTCAGAAAATTAATAATACAGATTTCTCCCATGTATTATATTCTCCACATTCTCAAACTTCCTCTGTATATTCATAGTCCTTGATCAGAATAGTCATGTGTTTCTAATTTAACAGTTCTCTTCATTTTCCAAACCCCTTTTCTGCTACAGCTCCATATCCAATCTCATTTGAATAGATTCGCCAGAAATCTTAATGAGCTGAGAGGACAGCAATTGACTTTATGCAGAGAGGGACAGCTGCATAGCTTGAATCATATCCCAGATATTTTCCATATTGAAAACAAGAGGCCACTTTAATTCAGACAGAGCAGCAGTCCCCAAAATTGAAACAAAATGAGCAATTACAGTTACTGGGTCACTATCCCGTTGCAGAGCTCCTCATCCTCTCCCAGCCACAAGGTCTGCTACAGGCCGTTCTTCAATATCTGAGCCATCAGATAAGGTGACCTCAGAGGTTTTTTCAAGCTGCTGCCAGCACCCTCCATCTGGATTACAGCTTTAACACACCACATCAGCAGAAGACATTATGTCAGCCAACAGAATAGGTCTAACAACCACCAAATAGTTCAGGAGACAGCTGTTCATTGGGAGCTAAGGAAACCATCTCAAGAGATGAGTAGGGGCTGTTTGAGGGATGGCACATCAGATTCACTGGTTGAGAACTTTCTGATGTCAAGGCCTCAGCTGACAAAGCTGATGCCACCATTCCTCAAATAGCAAAGATATCCATGACCATGGTCTCCAATACAGGACGAGCAGATGTACTAATCACAGATTCAGAAGGGTGAACCTGGAGCTTCTCCTTCTGCTTGCTCAGACTGGGTAAGCAGTGAGCTCCACAGACAGCTTGCTAAAATCTTCCATTTCTCCACATTATTTTTTAAATAAATTTATTTTTCTCAATTGTAATTAACCCCATCCTTTACAAAGCCGCGCTAAGCCCCTTTTGATATTGCTTTACTTTTCTATCACAACAGAGCAGCGATTACCATAATGTATGATTTTAGCACTATCCGTTTGGAAACACATATTCCGAATATTATCTGCAGTGTTTAAGTCTGCAAAGAATTATTAAGCTGATTTCAGGATTATTTCTTTTCAAATGGAAAATATATTCTGTAAAGAAATTAATAATAATAAATATATAGTACCCTCTTATTAAATTTAAATCATTTATTTATTAAACATGCTGAAAACTCAATTGTTTGCTAATGCCTTCTTATGCTAAGATCTATTTCAGTTGATAATCGCCTTCTAGAATTTTTCTGACATCGAAGTATGATTTAAAGCTTGTTTGTACTTCTGAACTGATCGAATTTGTGCTCTATCCCTATTATAACAGGGATGATAAACGATGCTGTCATGACATGTCTATGTTATATGTGATAATCAGAGGGAAACAAGATTCTATGTATGTCATGTGGAAACCGCATAGTTGTATGCGGTATATAAATTTTTAAATAAATAAATATTTCTTTTTAAAATTTCACATTATACATAATATACATTAACATTATTAAAAATATCATTAAATTGATAAAGTGCTGTGTAAAACCTATAAACGGCTGCAACCTGCCCTCAATTTCATTCAACTCCTACTAAGTCAAAAGAATCATGTATATGAAAAACTAAAAGTTCAGTCAGCTCTTGAACTTCTCACAATTCAGTTTCTTAAAAGTAAAGGAATTAGCCAAGAAAAGATGTACCAATCATGAAGATTCAGAGATTTTTTAAAGATTTTATCACATATTGTAATGTTAATATTTAATTTAATTCCAGTGTTTATATTCTGCTCTTTCAGTCCAATGGAATCGCAAATAATGAACAATAACAAACAACCAAACACATTAAATTACAACAGAATTAATAAAATAAAAATAAAAGAAAGACACAAAAACAAGTATCCCCCCTCCCCCCAGATCTAGAATGTTCCTCGGGACTAATATAATCCTCTTTTCTCGAAGAATCCGGAAGGACAGAGTGGATCCCTTGGTCAATAGTCATTTTTCCACATGAGAACCCCATGAGAAGTGCCAGGGAAAGCCTTTTCTTTCATTATCACCCACCTTTTGCAGAAGAGACCACGGGATTAGTTGGGGAGGAGATTCATCATTAGGCAAAGTGCACTTTATTTCATCTGAAAGGAAAGAAGGATCACCCCCAAACCTGTGAGAGCTTTAGTTTTAGTTTTATTAAAACTTGATACAGGCAGTCCCCGGGTTAAGAACGAGTTACGTTTTTCAAGTTGTTCTTAAGTTGGATTTGTATGTATCTCAGAACATGTAGATTTTAAGATTCGTGCTGCTTACCTCTGCTCCCAGCTGACAAAAGGGCCAACTGTCCAGTGTTCCCTCTAAGGTATAGCATGCACAACCCACACACTGTTCTTAATGTGGCCATGCATCATTCCTGAATCTGCTGCAGGAGAAGTGTAGGAGTTTATGCCACTGGAAAGACTGAAATCAAATGATGCCACAACTGTGTTCTTAAGTACGATTTGTACTTAAGTCAGGTGTCTGTAACTTGGGTACTGCCTGTATACTGCTTGTTCTTACAACAGGTCCAGGCAGTTTGCATCTTTAAAATACAAAATATATATATAGAAAATGATAGCAAGATTGATAATGGGATTGTCGAAATATGATCATATTTCGCCCTATCTCCAATAATTGCATTGGTTACCAGTTGCCTTCAGAATACAATATAAAGCAGTAATGATTTGCCATCAATTTTGGTTTGGAATCATACCAGAATTGTTTAAAAATAATATGCTTAGTTACACGCCAAATAGATCATGACGTTCTGAGAATTTAGCTTTACTGAAGAAGAATGTTAACCCGAGGCTTGTGGAGACTGGTAAAATGACTTTTTGTTGTGCAGGAGTTAAAATATGGAACTCCCTTGTGGGCCAAATACGAAATTGTTGTGAAAAGGACTTGTTAAGAAAATTACTCAAGATGCAATTATTTCTAGATGCCTTTTTCTAGCTAATAATTCTCTTCTCTGGCATAGTTGATGAACTATTCATGATTTTCATTATATAAGCCATGGAATTAGTTTGAAGATATGTTTTCTGAGGATTGTTTGTGTGTCTGTTTTATTATGTTTTTATAATATTATGTATGTAAATCATGTAAACCGTTTAGTTTTAAACGGTATAGAAAATTTTTTTAAAATTAAAATTCCAATAACAATAGGACAGACCTAAAATAGGAATCAATCATATTTCTCATTCATGCATAAATAATTTTCTGCTGCCAATATTTTACAATGTCCCAATGTAGAAAGAGAGCATATTTCCATAATTCAATATTTCCCCCCATTTTACAAAACCATGATAGCGTTTTTTAATGCAGGCCAGCGCGCTGAATGCTCTGTCCTGCTCCTGTCATTCATAGAGTTCCTTTGAGCATCGGGAGCAGCGCAGAGCATTCAGTGCACTGGCCTGCGTTAAAAAATACTATCGCAGTTTTGTAAAAGGGGGGAAGGGGGTATATGTGAATTATTTCTGTCACCACAGAATCTTCTCCAAATACCTCTTGAAAGAAAAAAAGTTTTTAACATAGTTTTAAAAACCTTAAAATTCCCGTCCAATCTCAATTCCTATGGTAGGCTATTCCATAATCTTGGCGCCATAAAGTAAAAAGCTCTGTTTCGACTTCCATTTTGCCCTTTTTACTGGATGGAGAACCATTCTATTATCTTGAAAGGAACTAAGGGCTCCTTTTACAAAGCCGCGCTAGGCCCTTAACGCACGGAATAGCGTGCGCTAAATTGCTGCACACGCTAGCTGCTACCGCCTCCTTTTGAGCAGGCGGTAGGTTTTCAGATAGCGTGTGCTGTCACAAACCCGGAACTACATTTAGGTTTGTTTCAGGGAAAGGACAAAAACCCCTAACTGTTAAGAGAGCAGATCAATGCAGCAACTCTCCTGCAAGCAGGTCACAAAGCTCTGTTCCTAGTAAGGGCGCCCAAAAGCAGGAGCCCTGGGAGGAGGGGAAGCAGGATGAGATAATGGAGTTCTCTAAGCCTAGTGTAGCTCCTAACAAAGTACACTCTAGGACAGTGTTCTTCAACCACCGGTCCATGGACCAGTGCCGGTCCACAGAAATTTCCTGCCGGTCCACAGGGCCAGCACGTGCATCTGGCCCAAAACAGTATTCTTCAACCGCCAGTCCACGATGCGATCGATGCGGCGTTATCTTCGAGCCAGCTCCCTCTTCCTAACTGATTCAGTGACCAAAGCCACGGGCAGTGGCTCCTACGGGCAATCTGTGCCTGAACTGGAAGCCTTCTTTCTAACGTTGCAACGTCAGAGGGAAGGCTTCCAGATGAGGCACGGGATGTGCAAGGTGCAATTAGTACTATTATGGGGGCGGGGTCTGGGGTGGAGATTGGGTAGAGATGGGCGGGGTCTGGCCCACGACTTAGCCCAGTGTTCTTCAACCGCCGATCCACGGACAAATGCCGGTCCACAGAATAATTTTTTTATTTCTGCCGGTCCATAGTTGTAAAAAGGTTAAAAAACACTGCTCTAAGAGACAAGCTCCTAGTCAGTCCAGCACTCACCTGCTGAAATCAATTGAACAGCAACAGAAAGCTCAGCACAAGGCTGCCCAGCCCCCATTCAGGTTAGGGCGTGGCTCTCAGAGAGCTGGTCAAATAGAACAGAGCAAGCTTAGTAAAGGCAGTCTGGATCCAGCCCTGGAAGGAGACTTATGGCCAGGTGCTCCCATGTTCAAACCAGTAAATGAAATAGAGATGAGAGACCTGGATGATTCCTCTCTGCCAAGCCTGCCTGATTGCCTACAGACTGAGGAAGCCATGGACATTACCTGGGAGCCTGAAGAAGTCTCCGTGGAGGAAAGCTAAGTTTCTCCTTGTTTTTTTATTTCAAACTGCTTGGTGTTTTGGTGCATGTGGGACTTGTGCTGGCTGTGTATGGGTGTGAGCATTTCCAAAGCTCACTCCAGAAGAACTCTCCTATATTTTTGAAGGACTGTGAACTGTGTTTTTGGATTTGTTTCCTTTTCTTGAGATAAGGAAAGTTTTGGCTACTGGTTGTTTTCAGTGGGAGTTGTGGGGTTTGAATCCACAAAAGATCCTGGGTTGGGATTGTGGGGCCGTTCTCTGGCAGTTTTGTAAGTGGATTCAACAACTCCCCACCCCCGCCAGCTTACCTAATCTGGCAGGGGAAAGCTGTTTAATCTCAGGCTAACACAGTGAGCTTGCTAAAGCCAATTGACTCATATTACCAGGGACAAACCTTATCAATTGTTGTTTTGCTCTGGGTGTGGAAAACCCGGTGAGACTGTTGAAAACTTACCCTGAGGAAAGGGCTGCTCAGACTTAGGCTAACCTGGTAGCTGTACCTTCTGAGCTGTGTTTTTGTTTGTTCTTTTTGATTTGGACTTTAGAACAGTGGCTACATTGTTTACTACAGCCCTTTTGTTAAATAAAGCACTACTATTTTGAAAGAACTCAGTTAACCTGATCTTTGTGTTCCTGACATTGTGACCACCAGCAGGGCCTTTCACCTTTGGAAGGCACGCCCGGATTTATGTTTTTGCACACTACCCGGTAGCCCTACTAGGAACCCGGTACCGGGGGTGCGACAGTGCTAATCTGGTACATGCGTTAAAAATGCTAGCACACCTTTGTAAACGGAGCCCTAAGAGTTCTATTTGATGTATAAGGTATAGTTAATGCAGATAAATAATCTGGTTGTTGGGAAAAAAAACAACATCTCTATGAGTTACACTTAGACCCTCTTCTATTCTTGAAGTGAAAAGGTATGACAAGATATAAATAAAGCTAAATAAATAAAATTAAACTGCTCTAGCAGTTTTTAGGACTCCTTTTACGAAGCCGCGGTAGCGGCTTTAATGCGCGTGACTTTTAATCATGTGCTACCCCCGCGCTAGCCGAAAAACTACCGCCTGCTCAAGAGGAGGTGGTAGCAGCCAGCACATTTGGCGGTTTAGCACGCGCTATTATGCACATTAAACCACTACCGCGGCTTCGTAAAAGGAGCCCTTAGTGTGGTGAGCCACGCTGAATGGCCCGCACTGCTCCTGACGCTCATAGAGTTCCTATGAGCATCGGAAGCAGCGCGGGCCATTCAGCATGGCTCTCTGCACTACAAACTGCTAGCGCAATTTAATAGAAGAGGGGGTTAGAGCTTTAAACTGAATCCTAGACTGAACTGGTAACCAGTAATAATCCTACATAATAAAACCCTAGTCGCGCATGCGCACTCTTACCTGTGTGCTTCCGTGATCTCTGATCTGTGATCAGTAGGTCTGTGGCCGCAGGAGTGTGCATGTGCGAGTCCCCAGCCTTACAACACCTAACTACACTCGCCGGCAAGACTGGCCGCCAGCGCTGGACTTCCTGCTCTCTACAAGATCGCGGTGTCGGCTCCTATCACAAACCGCACCAGCCTCGGAGAAGGCTTCCGACGCTGGTGGGGATCGAGAGGAGCCACGGCGACACCTTTCAACTTAATAAAAGTAAATTATTCGCTGTCTGACCCTCCCATCCCTTCCCGACGTCTGACTGGCTCACTTAGTTCTTTGCCGCCCCCCCCTTCTCTTCCCGCGGTCCCGACTCCAAACCTGCTGACTCCAGCAGCGTCTGCAGCACTCTACACACGCTGCTTTGAGGCCTTCTACTACCCTGATTTGCTCTGCCGCGTCTCTGATGATGTCATCAGGGACATAAGAACATAAGAAGTTGCCTCCGCTGAGGCAGACCAGAGGTCCATCTCTGCTTCCGCTCCCGCGGCGGCCCATCAGGCCCACTGCCTGAACAGTAGTCTCTGACTAATTTTATAATTTACCTCTAATCCTATCCCTATAACCTTACCTCTACTCCTATCTGTACCCCTCAATCCCTTTGTTCTCCAGGTACCTGTCCAGACCTTCTTTGAAGCCCTGTAGCGTGCTTCTGCTTATCACATCCTCTGGTAGCGCGTTCCATGTATCCACCACCCTCTGGGTGAAAAAGAACTTCCTGGCGTTTGTTCTAAACCTTTCCCCTTTCAATTTCTCTTAGTGCCCCCTTGTACTTGTGGTTCCCCTTAGTTTGAAAAATCTGTCCCTGTCCACTTTTTCTATGCCCTTCATGATCTTGAAGGTTTCTATCATGTCTCCCCTGAGTCTTCGCTTTTCCAGGGAGAAAAGCCCCAGCTTTTTCAGTCTGTCCGTATATGAGAGGTCCCTCATACCCTTTATTAGCTTAGTTGCTCTTCTCTGGACTCTCTCAAGTACTGCCATGTCTTTCTTGAGGTACGGCGACCAGAGTAAATCAGGGCAGTAGAAGGCCCCGAAGTAGCGTGTGTAGAGTGCTACAGACGCTGCTGGAGTCGGCAGGTTTGTCGTGACCGCCTGAAGGGAGGGGGGGCGGCAAGGGACTAAGTGAGCCGGCCAGACCACGGGAAGGGAAAAAGTGGGGTAGGGGGAAACGCTTCTGCTGCACAGGGAAGTGGTGTGGGGGGAGGAAAATGGAGGGGGAGGGAATGCTGCTGCTGTGGCTGCTGCACAGGGAAGTGGGGGGAGAGAAATGCTGCTGCATAGGAGGCAGGGAGAGAGACAGATAGATAGAAAGAAAGAAAGACAGACAGCTGACGGAAGGGAGTCAGAAAGAAAATAAGAAAGACACAGGGGAAGGGAGAGACACAGAAAGTCAGACAGACAAAGGGGGCCAGGGAGAGAGACAGACAGAAAAAAAGACAGTGGGAGGGAGAGAGAGACAGAAATAAAGACAGACAGACATATATTCTAGCACCCGTTAATGTAACGGGCTAAAATACTAGTGTAGAAATAATAGGGTAACTCAATCATACTTCTTTTTATATCCAAATAATTTACCCCCTCCTTTACAAAGCCGCACTAGTGTTTCTAGCGCCGGCCACCATGGTAACAGCTCTGATGCTCATAGAATCTATGAGCCTCCGAGTTGTTACCGCCGCAGCCTGCACTAAAAACACTAGCACGACTTTGTAAAGGAGGGGGTTAATTGTTATATTTTGGATTGTTTGCAATCTCTTAAAACTAGATTTTGTAAGACCCATATATATAATATTGCAATAATCCAATTTTGAGATTACAAATGCATGAATAAAGGTATGCAGGTTACGTTCCTCAAATAGACCTCTTATTGCCCGTAGCATTCTCAATGAATAAAAACAAGATTTTATGAAGTGTGAAATTTGATCTTCAAATCAACTATAATTCCAAGATATTTAAAAGTCTGCACTGCTGATATTTTTTTCTCTAAGAACAGATCTACCTGAGGTTGGGGATAATGTCCAGTAATCCAACAAGACATACATTTCTCTATACGTCAAAATGAAAAAGTAAGGACTGGCAATGTTTTTAAGCACATAAGTCAACTTGTGGAACAGTGCTCAGAAGATGGTCTGAGAATAACACCATCTGAGCACTGTTCCACAAGTTGACTTAAGAGAAGCCCGGAGCGAATAGTGGAGGGCGGGCATAAGGTGGGGGAGGCTCCGGGGAAACAAAGGTAGGATGGGAAGAAAGGGCCAGGTAGAGATAGGAGGAGGGGAGGGACAGTGGGAGGTTTTAAAACGGACTCTCCCAGCGCAGCCATTCCTTTTGCACTAGCGGAAAGTTAACCATGGTGTTGACTCTGATTGGGGGAGGGGAAAGGGTAGATAGGGCCCCCCCGGTGAGGCCTTCCCAACCTTATGTGCTTAAAAGCATTGCCGGTCCTTACTTTTTCATTTTGACGTTACAGTTCATTTTTAGGATCTGACTTCATGGTGTACCAAGTGTTTTCCACTATATTTGTGGATACATTTCTCTATATTCAGCTTTATGTTTGCATTTATATTTGTATGAATTGGAGGGGGGGGGGCAGTGGAAAATTTAGGAAAAAAGCAAGTTAAACAACGTAGTCTCCATCAAGGGCCAGCAAGTTTCTCGTTTCTTTGTACGCTATTTTTTCTACGATACAAAAAAACTGGAAACTCGCTGGACTAAGGGCTCCTTGTACGAAGGTGCGGTAGCAGTTTAACGCACGTAATACCGCGTTAAACCGCCAGCCGTGCTAGCCGCTACCGCCTCCTCTTGAGCAGGCGGTAGTTTTTAGGCTAGCGCGGGGGTTAGCGCGTGATGAAAAGTCACGTACGCTAAAGCCGCTGATGCGGCTTCGTAAAAGGAGCCCTAAGTGTATAGCCCTTGATGGAGACTATGGGCTCCTTTTACTAAGGTGTGCTAGCGTTTTTAGCGCGTGCTGCAGATTAGTGTGCGCTGCTCCCTGTGCTACGCGTAAAAACTAATGCCAGCTCAATGGTGGCGTTAGCGTCTAGCGCACGTGGCAATGCAGCACGTGCTAAGTGCGCGCTAAAACCGCTATTGCAGCTTAGTAAAAGGAGCCCTAAGGGGTCCTATTACTAAGGTGCGCTACCCGATTTAGAACGCACCTTAGCATTTAGCGTGCACTAATTTTTAGCGTTTGCTAAATCGATTAGCACATCTTAGTAAAAGGACCCCTATGTTGTTTAACTTGCTTTTTTTTTTGTAGTTCAAATATTTTTATTAATTTTGTATAGTAATTAACAAGATATACTGTACAAAATATACAGATATTATCTAGAATTAAATGGAAGCAAAACTATCAAACTGTGCAAATCATGGGTGATATATACAAAGCAAAACAAAACAAAGCCAAACAAACAAAAAAAATCCTATAATTACATAAATAATAAATAAATAAATATCTATCTATCTATATATATAACTTGCTTTTTTTTTTTTACCAAACTCTTCAAATCACCCTCATATTTCAGAAAATTGTACTTGTTCATTTGTACTATACAGCAAAATAATCATTTATATTAATTACTCTGGACTACAGAATTGTTATTTTAAATCATGTGCTGAACCAGGAATTTTCACAGATTTTCAGATATATTCAAAAAGCCTTTTTATTAGGAAAAAATGATCTTCATGTTTCACACATACATAAACCACATTAACTCAGATGCCAGGATTGATCTTAAAAATTGTGGAACCAGTTTATGGAAAAAATGAGCCCTCTTTCCTTTCACAGAATTTGAAGTTTGTTAGGATGGAAAAACACAAAAAAGTTTAGGAAGGAGAACTAAAATATGCTAGCACAGCATAATATCTAGTTTTTCTACTATATACAGTATTTGACAGTCAACCTTTAAATGCATTTTTATTTCAGATATTAATTTACAGTTTCATGCATACATGACTTTTTACTATAGATACAAAAAGGAAAAAAACTGAAAAAAGCCTTAGCAAATCAGTTCCATAGAATGAGATTCTTGTTAATTCAATTTGTTCTTGTCTTTCTAGGCCCCTCTGTTTACTTCTTCCCACCCAGCTGTTATCAGGGAGACATCACACATAACCTCCACTATTATTCTTGGACTGCCAGGATGGATCCAAGTTTGTTTATAGTGCATATTTTCATTAATGAATGCTTTTAATCAAACAACAGTGCCGACCAGGGATGTCACTTCTTGGCAGATAATATTTGGGAGGAACAAAAAAGACCTTTTTGGTGGCATTAGAACAGAAAATTTGACAGAAACAGTAATTAAAACGTGCTTGAAAAAAAATTATTTCAAAGTTGTACGATGTTATGAGTCCTCTTTGTTTCCACAGCAAGGATCTCTGGGGACATTTATGTTTATTTGATTGAAAGCGTTCAACAGGATATTCAAGGATGCCAGCAAATTAAAAGGCTTGCACACAATGAAAGAGGGAGGCATATATTACATAAATTCCCTTTCCATGGAGTTACAGAGCTGTTGTTTGCAAAGACATGGGAAAAGTCAATGACATATTCCTTTAGGGATAGGCAACTGGAAAATGTTTGTGTTCTTTCCTGTGTCATTTACCTGAATGCTCTTTTGCTGATTTTTTTTTCCTGGGTGTTTTTTCCCCCCCCAGAATGTAAGACTAGGCACGCTCATAATGGGAGCGGGTCGGCACAAAGAGGGGGTCAGCGCAGGGATTGTCAGATGTGGGGCTGGAGAGGGGGGGGAAGAGGTGGAGAAGAGGAGTGAGCACAGGAATGAAGGAAGTCGACCGGAATTGAATGCAATACTCAAGGTGAGGTCGCACCACGAAGCGATACGGAGGCATTATAACAGCCTGTGCCTAAGTTCCTCCCAATGTGTATCCCTAACCACACTCTCTTGAAAGGACATGACACAATGTGATACCCTAGATATCATATACCACTTATACATAAAAGGTGCACCCTACAGATATTTCCACGATATCTTTCCTATATCTCATAATAAATCTTCAGGGAAAGGCCTCAGAATCGGAGCCTACGCGTAGTCCTATCATGGACTAGACTGTCAGCGTAGTGTTGTAGCTCCCTGCTCCAGTCATAGGCCAAAACCCCAATTATATAGCTTAATTTTTTTGAAAGCAATTTTTTAAATTTTAAACTTTTTGTAAATCAATTTTATCAAATATAACTACAATTTAAAACTTATTGTTAGCTAGTTCAGAGTGCATAACCTCTCAGGTTAAAGCAACTATTACTCACAGTTGTATTCACAACTACCGACCTTTCTCAACATCGGCAATATGGCGGAAACCTCCATTTTATATTCTTACATTGACATGACGCATACATAAAAAGGTAGTTGGCAGCAAATTACTTATCTTAAGGCATTTTCAGTGTTGTAATTTTTATCGTTCCATGCCTCCAGCTTGTATATAGCTGGTATAGTGCCTGTGCCGACGCGGCCAGCGTTTCGTGGACTTGCTTACATCCACTGCTTCAGGGCCGATAGCACAAACTTCAAGGCATCTGAAACAAAATAAAAACGTTGGTACCAAATCATGTTTTACATTCAAGCCTTAAAGCAACTACTACTCACAGTTGTATTCACGACTGCTGACCTTTCTCAACATCGGCAATATGGCGGAAACCTCCATTTTATATTCTTACATTGACGTGTTTAATCACGTGACACATACACGTCACGCTTAAGAGAAATAAATTAGGCTTCAGATTCAGTATTAGACATGCAATATTTATATATCCTAAAAATAAGTTCAATAAAAGTGTTGCCATTCTAAATTTCTGTTGAGGCCCAGTGGATCTAAAGTACCTAGGCGATTGATCCAGCGTTGTTCGTGCTGAGCCAGGTAACATTTAAAGTCTCCTCTTCTAGTGCTGTGACTAACTACTTCAAAAATCGTTGCCTGTAGGGAAAAAAACTCATGATTTCTTTTCTATACAATGTTTTGCCAGTGGAGCTATCACTCGATTTTTAATGTTGCTCTTGTGTTCTGTCAATCGGACATTAAAATTCCTAGATGTTTGTCCGACGTAGAGCAACTCACATGGGCATTGCAAAACATATACTACCCCTCTGGTCTTGCAGTTCGAGGTATGTGTTAGTTTATATTCTCTTTTATCTCTAGGATTACAAAATATATCTGTATTGATCATTATTTTGCACATTTGGCATGACCCACAACTGTGGTGTCCTGAATATGTCACCTCAACATCATCCCTAACATCGAGAAGTATAGAGGGGCATAAGATCTCTTTAAGGTTCCTCTTCCTAAGGTACACAATACGTAAATGAAAATCCTGAAAGGCTCCCAATATCTTAAGGATGTCCCAATGTTTTTTAAGGGAACGGACATTTTGATGACAATTTCCTGAATATGTTAACACACAGGTAACCACGGGTTCCTTTGTTGTAATTTATCTTTCTTAGGAATCAACAGATGTTCCCGGTGGTTATAATTTGCCCGTTTGTAAGCTGCTGTAACAGTCTTTAGAGGATATCACCGTTGTAAAAATTTTTCTTTAAGTATATTCACTTGTCTCTTAAATTCTGTACTCGAGGAACAAATCCTCCTAATTCTTAAAAATTGAGAATATGGAAAACTTATTTTTAATGTATGAGGATGAGCACTAGAGAACAAGAGAGCAAAATTACAGTCTGTCGGCTTAAAGTGCACTTCAGTATGAAATTTGTTGTCTTTAATTCCAATACAAACATCCAAAAAAGAGATTTGATTCTTATTATAGGTATGCGTAAATTCCACTTTAGGATGACAAAGATTTATATATCCCAAGAATGAGGACAGTTCCTCCTCATCTCCATTCCAAATTATGAATATATCATCAATATATCTTAGCCATACCTTGATGTTATTAAAAAATGTTGAAGGATATATCCATATATGTTCAAACCTATCCATGAAAACATTAGCCACTGAATCTGAAGCCTAATTTATTTCTCTTAAGCATGACGTGTATGTGTCACGTGATTAAAGAATATAAAATGGAGGTTTCCGCCATATTGCCGATGTTGAGAAAGGTCGGTAGTTGTGAATACAACTGTGAGTAATAGCTGCTTTAAGGCTTGAATATAAAACATGATTTGGTACCAACATTTTTATTTTGTTTTAGATGCCTTGAAGTTCGTGCTATCGGTCCTGAAGCAGTGGATGTAAGCAAGTCCACGAAACGCTGGCCGCGTCAGCACAGGCACTATACCAGCTATATACAAGCTGGAGGCATGGAACGATAAAATTTACAACACTGAAAATGCCTTAAGATAAGTAATTTGCTGCCAACTACCTTTTTATGTATGTGCCACGTCAATGTAAGAATATAAAATGGAGGTTTCCGCCATATTCCCGATGTTGAGAAAGGTCGGTAGTTGTGAATACAACTGTGAGTAATAGTTGCTTTAACCTGAGGGGTTAATTTCTAGATTAGATTACTGTAACTCATTGTTATTAAATATTACATGCAAGGAACAAAGACGACTACAAATAATACAAAACATTGCTATTAAATTAATTCACCACGGAAAGAAATATGATCATGTAACGCCTTATCTTATAGACTCACATTGGCTACCTATCAATCAAAGAATAACTTATAAAATAGCTTTACTTGTATTTAAAACAATTACTACTAATGAACCACAGTTTATTAACCGTCTTTTAATTCCACTTACTTCAAATCGTTCTCTTCGGTCTAATACACAAGAATTATTAATGGTCCCATCTTTAAAAATAATAGGAACCAGACGCCATGATATCTTCTCAGTTAAGGCACCACTTATCTGGAATACCCTTCCTTTGTACATTAGAAACATTAAAGATCTCAATCTATTTAAAACCAATTTAAAAACATTCCTCTTCAAAGCTTCATTTAGCCTCTAAAATTTTTCCTTTTTCATGATCATTTAAAACTTCAGTATTTTAAACCCAACCCTAGTGTTTTATCCCTCCCCTACCAACGTTCTTTTTTCTTCTTTTAAGATATAAAATATTGTAACTTTTTCCCTTACGTTTTTACCAAAGTATTCCAGTATTGTCCATAATGTCTGTATTGTCAGTTTAATATTCCCCTGTTTACTTATTTAATGTAGTAATGTTAATTTAATTTTAATGTTTTATCCCAATTATATATTTATGTAATTCGCTTAGAAATATTAAGCGAATCATCAAATTTAAATAAAACTTGAAATTTATGCACTCTGAACTAGCTAACAATAAGTTTTAAATTGTAGTTATATTTGATAAAATTGATTTACAAAAAGTTTAAAATTTAAAAAATTGCTTTCAAAAAAATAAGCTATATAATTGGGGTTTTGGCCTATGACTGGAGCAGGGAGCTACAACACTACGCTGACAGTCTAGTCCATGATAGGACTACGCGTAGGCTCCGATTCTGAGGCCTTTCCCTGAAGATTTATTATGAGATATAGGAAAGATATCGTGGAAATATCTGTAGGGTGCACCTTTTATGTATAAGTGGTATATGATATCTATGGTAGTATAGCATTTTTTCGAACCACTTTGGGTGATATTTGTTTAAGTTTCACAATATGATACCCATCAACAAGCTTGGCTTTTCATTCTATTTAAGCACCTTTCGGACAGCCTTATTTTCTTACTCTTGTTACTCTATCTTATCTATCTATCCCCCCCCTCTTTTAAAAAACCACGATAGCGTTTTGTAGCGCAGGCTGGAGCACCGAATGATCTGTGATGCCCCTAACACTCCTAGAGAGCATTCGGCGTGCCAGCCTCAGCTTAAAACCACTATCGCGGTTTTGTAAAAGGAAGGGGTATATGTTCCATCTTTACCTACACCCTATACTGCCTATTAAAATGTTTTAGTGCATATTTTGTTGGCACTGTAATGTCACACAGTATCAGTAATACACAGCATCTATCACAGCAAGTTAAAGCATATCAATCACTTCAGTAGATAAAATCTGTAATAAACGCTTTGAACTTCAGATTACAAAAGCCGTGTGGTAGCATAACACACATCGGCTCACACCCTCACAGGTTCCTTTGTTTTAAGTGCAATTAACTGTATAAAGTGCTTTTCATAAAGGGATCCTTTTACTAAGGCGCACTAGCTAATTTAGCGCATGGTAATTATTAGCATGCGCTAAATGCTAATGTGTCCATTATATTCTATGGATGCGTTAGCATTTAGTGTGCGCCTTAGTAAAAGAGGGGGGAAGTGCTTTATGCTTATGTTTCTCTTGTGTTCATAATAACATTCTTTTTTATTTTCATTTAAATGAATTGGTTTAACGTAAAATGTATCTCGCGTTGCTGTAATGACTTGCTCGGACCGCTGGCATGCCTTTCAAAACTTGTACTGTAATGTAGCATGCTATGAAAACAAACTACCGTAATTCACCTCCAGTTATCAATATTGCTGGGTACACACATCCACTATTGCCAAACCTCATACACAGACACTCACATTACTGAACTCATGGCAGACGCAAAAGGGAAAAGGCCTCAGAAGCCACGGGACAAAAATTTGCATCGGAGCCATGAAGGGGAGCTTTGGTCACTCACTGCCTCCCCTCTCCCCCATGCTTCTATTATCGGCCAGAAAAACCCTTTTGTATTGCTGATAATTGTCTTGAAAAGATTTTACTTGTTGTTAGTTATGATGTTAATTTTCAATAGCTCAGACTTAGGAAAAACATGCAGAGGGTCAGCACAAATCTTGATAATACTAATAAATGATGGAAGAGCAAGCTAACAAGCTTATCTTATCCTCAGAGAACTGCTTGCTCCTCCGTGCTTTCTCACTTCAATTTTGCTGACGATGGCCAAAATCATTGCATCAGGGCTCTTAAGTGTTCACAACGTTTAGAGTCTGTGAGGTAAGGGTTTCTGAGGCCTTTTCCCTTTTGCGTCTGCCGTGAGTTCAGTAATTTGAGTGTCTGTGTATGGGGTTTGGCAATAGTGGATACATGTACCCAGCAATATTAAGAACATAAGAATTTGCCTCCGCTGGGTCAGACCAAAGGTCCATCGAGCCAAGCAGTCCGCACCCGCGGCGGCCCATCAGGTCCATGACCTGTCAGGTTATCATGATTTAGCCCTATAGCCCCCTTGTTTTTATCTATACTCTTTCCATGCTGATATCTACCCCTATCTGTATCCCTCAATCCTCCTATCCTTCAGGAATCCATCCAATCCCTCTTTGAATCCCCGTAGCGTACTCTGCCCGACCACTTCCTCCAGGAGCGCGTTCCATGTGTCCACAACCCTCTGTGTGAAGAAGAACCTCCTCGCATTGGTTTTGAATTTGTCCCCTTTGAGTTTCTCCGAGTGCCCTCTTGTGTTTGTGGTTCCCGTTGTTTGAAGAATCTATCCTTGTCTACCTTCTCCATGCCCTTCATGATCTTGAAAGTTTCTATCATGTCTCCCCTAAGCCTCCTCTATTCCAGGGAGAAGAGCCCCAGCTTGTCCAGCCTGTCAGTGTATGAACAGTCCTCCATACCAATTATCATTTTCGTAGCTCTTCTCTGGACCTTCTCAAGTATCGCCATGTCTTTCTTGAGGTACAGCGACCAATATTGGACGCAGTATTCCAGATGCGGGCGCACCATTGCACGATACAGTTGGCACTGTAATGTCACACAGTGTCAGTAATACACAGCATCTATCACAGCAAGTTAGAAACATAGAAAGATGAAGGCAGATAAGGGCTATAGCCCATCAAGTCTGCCCACACTATTTACCCACCCTCTTAAGTCTACTGACCCCCTAAAGTATAATTGTAATTATACTGTCACTCTACTGACCCGCTCATTCAAGTCCTAGTGACCCTATCCCTTAGCATGACCTCGTAGGGATTCCACATAGGTATCCCATTTGTTCTTGAAGTCTAGGATGCTGCGTGCCTCAACCACCTGCACTGGAATCTTGTTCCAATGCTCAATCACTCTCTCCGTGAAGAAGTACTTCCTGGCGTCTCCACGAAACTTCCCTCCCTTGAGTTTGAGCGGATGTCCTCTTGTGGTCGAGGGTCCCTTGAGAAGAAAGATATCATCTTCCACCTCGATCCGTCCCGTGATGTACTTAAATGTCTCAATCATGTCTCCCCTCTCCCTACGCTTTTCGAGAGTGTAGAGCTGCAATTTGCTCAGTCTTTCTTCGTACGGGAGACCCTTTAGCCCCGAGACCATTCTGGTGGCCATCCGCTGAACCGATTCAATTCTGAGCACATCCTTACGGTAATGTGGCCTCCAGAATTGCACACAGTATTCCAGATGAGGTCTCACTATGGCTCTGTACAATGGCATCATGACTTCAGGTTTCCTGTTGACGAAGCTTCTCTTGATACAACCTATCATCTGCCGTGCTTTAGATGAAGCCTTCTCCACTTGAGTGGCTGCTTTCATGTCAGCACTGATGATTACTCCTAAGTCTCGTTCTGCCGTAGTCCTGGTTAAAGTTTCTCCATTCAGGGTGTACGTTCTGCAAGGATTTCCGTTACCGAGATGCATGACCTTACATTTCTTGGCGTTGAAGCCCAGCTGCCAGTTCAAGGACCAACTTTCTAAAGTATGCAGGTCTTGCTCCATAGCATCCTGTAGATTATAGCCGTTTACTATATTGCATAGTTTGGCGTCATCAGCGAATAAGGTTACTTTGCCTTGAAGCCCTTGAGTCAGATCCCCAATGAATATGTTGAAGAGGAGTGGGCCCAGGACTGAACCCTGTGGCACTCCGCTAGTCACCTTCGACATTTTAGAGAGGGTACCGTTAACCACCACCCTCTGAAGTCTGCCACTAAGCCAATCTTTAACCCATGCAGTTAGAGTCTCTCCTAATCCCATCGATTTCATCTTGTTCAGCAGCCTGCGGTGTGGGACGCTGTCAAACGCTTTGCTGAAGTCCAGGTACACGATGTCCAAGGACTCTCCTGAGTCAAGTCTTCTTGTTACCTAGTCAAAGAAGCTGATTAGATTGGACTGGCATGACCTACCCTTGGTGAATCCATGTTGGCTGGGATCCCGGAGATCTTCCTCGTTCAGGATCGTATCTAATTTATACTTAATTAGTGTTTCCATGAGTTTACACACTATTGAGGTGAGGCTTACTGGTCTATAGTTCGCAGCCTCAGCCTTGCAACCCTTTTTATGTAGAGGAACGACGTTGGCTGTTTTCCAGTCTAACGGAACTTTCCCCGTACTTAGTGAGAGATTGAAGAGCACTGGCAACGGTTCCGCCAGAACATCTCTCAATTCTCTGAGCACTCTTGGGTGTAAATTGTCCGGTCCCATGGCCTTGTTTACCTTTAGCCTTGCCAGTTCGTTGTAGACGTCCCCAGGTGTGAACACAAAATTCTGAAACGGGTCATCCACGTCTTGTTTTATCATCAACTGTGGTCCGTGTCCCGGATGACCTCCTTTGTCCTGGTTGTAATTCCCTTCTTAATGATGCCCAGCATTCTGTTTGCTTTCTTCGAAGCCGCTGCACATTGCACTGATGATTTCATTGTTGTGTCCACCAGTACACCCAAGTCCTTTTCAAGATTACTCTCCCCCAGCAATGTTCCCCCCATTTTGTAGCTGAACCTCGGGTTTCTTTTCTCGATATGCATGACCTTGCATTTTTCTATGTTAAAGCACATTTGCCATTTGTTTGCCCACTCTTCCAGTTTGCTTAGGTCCCTTTGATAACTGGAGACATCTGGAATTAATTTGTTTTCATTTTTTCTCCAGTTCCTCTTTATAGTTAATGATTTATGCAGCATACTATGCCATACTTTGTATTATTATTTGAATTTTTTTTTTTTACTCCTGTAATTGTCTATTGCTCATGTTTGACTTAACCCCTCTTTTACTAAAGTGCGCTAACTGATTAGCGTTCGCTAATCGAATTAGTACTTGCTATATTCTAACGCATCCATAGACTCACATGCACATGTTAGCGTTTAGTGTGTACTAAATCGATTAGCATGCGCTAATCGGTTAGTGCATCTTAGGGCTCCTTTTACTAAGGTGCGCTAGCGTTTTTAGCGCACGCAAGCTGAAAAATTACCACCTGCTTAAAAGGAGGTGGTAGCGGCTAGCGCGCTAAGCGTGCGCTAAAATCACTAGCACTCCTTTGTAAAAGGAGCCCTTAGTAAAAGAGGGCCTTAGTCTTACTGGGCTAGATGACGTCAGATGCACATGACAATCTAGCCGGAAGGAAAGGGGGAGGGATAGCTGGCCCTTAAAAGTTATTATTATTTTTTTTTTAAAATTTGGCATTGTTATATAAAATGTACAATGCGCATGGAGAGCACGGGGTTAATCCATGATTTTCTCGCCATGCGCATTACACATCCACGATTCACTCCCGCGCTCGCTATGCGCATTCCAAAAAATCAAAAAAAATATTTCTAACGCTTATCTACATGAAAGTTTACATATATTTATAGCTGAGATATATTTTGGATTTTTTGCAGGGTAGATGCAGTCAAAACTTTTTGGATCGGAAAGGCCAGTTGGTTTGGACGAAATGGTTTCATGAATCAATGCCTTAAGAAATTCACATGCCTTTTTACTCATTTGCTTGCGCAGATTGGATCGGGTGCGGATGGGTTCTGGAGGAAGGTTAGTGAATCGAGCCGTAGTTGAGAAGTGATCGCATACTGATCGGTACACAATCGGTTTGCTTAGTGAATCTAGCCCATTGTAAGCAGCCTTGAATGAATTCCTTCAAAAAGACGGTAAATAAATCCTAATAAATAAATGTGGGCAAGGCAAACCTTTTGGTTCATTTTCAGTTTGTTTGGCCTTGTTTTCTCCAATTTTCATCATAGCGTTGTTCATTCGATACATTTCTTTTAATAAACATTTTTAATATATGCTAATTGACAATGTGCGTTAATTCAGAGTAATGTGTATTGATTTGTCTGTATCAAATTTTGTAAGCCATACTGATGATCTGAATGCGTACTAATGAATACAGATGTCTAGAGAAAAGAATGCATGCGGTTACAACATCATCCCCATATGGTCACACACTTCTAGAAGAAAAAAAACCTTTTGCCTCTGATTTCCATCTTCATCTTCACATAATTGGCTTGAATTCTTGCCAACATCATTGACTTTATTTTTTATCTGACAGCATTTTCTATCACATCAACATAGGTTGATGACTGTGATTAATCTTCTTGTACTATCTGCACTAAATAGCCACAAATGGATTTTAAATATTAGCTATAGAGCATGTGTGTGTTTCCTAAAAGCTGTCTCCTTGGTATAGTGACAAGTATTGGGTTTGTTGGGTTCGGCTTACAAAAAGATTGATTTTGCCAAGGTTATATTGTCAGAAGTCTCAACGTGCAAATTATAACATTACTTGATATGAAATAGAGTCTTTTGTGAGATTTAATTGGGTATGACCCATGATGTAATCTTATCTCTACTACAGGGGTGACTGTAGATGCTGCCAGAAAGGTACCTAGTGTCAATATTCAGCCTAGCATTGGCTCAACCAAAATCACTATACTACTGATGAATACAGTTCAAGTTAAACAGTGTCCAGAACTTAAATGGTATTAGTAAAGTAAACAGAGCCTTATGATTAGTTGTAAAAAACTTTCAACTGGTGCAATTCAAAGTTCTGCAAACATTGTGAGGAATTTATTTATTTGCATTTATATACCATTGTCCTGATCTGGTGATCATTCAAAATGGTTTACAAAATGAATAAAAACAATACAAATATGAGAAAGAAAAAAAGAAAATAACCTGAATAAAATTAGCATCAGGTGAAGTATAAAACCCCAAACCTATAAGTTCTTAAATTATTACAAAAAATAATTTATACATATATATGCTTTTATACATATACATATGCTATTATACATATATATGTAATAACATATAAATTATTACAAAAAATAATTTATACATATACATATATATAAATTTTTTTAAAATAAGTTCTTGACAACTTTCCTTAGGTTTAAATAAGTATGAATATCTAAGAGATGAACATGACTATTCCTTTAGACTACCTATCTTTTCATATTGAGTATAAGAAGTAATATAGGTCAAGTGTCCAGATATTTGGAAAATAATTTTAGCTGTGGTATCTTGGTTTTGATTAATATGGTTTGCATCTTTTATAGAGATACATGATATTTACTTATGTGGGTTCCTTCTCACTGCTTGTATTTCGTAAGTGCTTGCCACAGGACTCCCGAGGAAGGCTTCACAGTTTGATTTCATCTTGTTCTACAGTTTGACTTTCATCTTATATCTCCAATAAAGAATCTGAGTTGTCATTCTGGAACACCTGTGTGATCATTCCCACCCTTTTTGTCTTCTTTCGTCCGTATGTCAGATATAGATGTCCATATTCCATGTATTTTCTATTTCAATAATTTTTATTGGTACTTAAAGAAATCATACATATGTTAAATCTCAACACAATATAATATAATATAACGTAGGTCATATGTATGAATAAAAGGTAAAAATAAATAAAACAGCAAATTAACAATATCATTATTAATGATCATTAATGCTACCATAAATACAACAAAAATGACAGTATGGATGTACACCTTAGACAGATCCTTATAATTAAACAGGTGCATGGCTATAAATTCCAGTGGCTCCCATATTTTAGCAAATTTTTTTAGGGCATTAAACCTTTCTGCAGCGATACATTTATATTTGGCAGTTATATAGACCGTGTCCCACCAAGCTATATATTCTACCATTGTTGCATTCTTACAATGTTGTAAGATGATTTTAATGGCCAAATTGAGCAAAATTCTTAATAATTTTGAATGATAATCAGGTATTGACTGCTGAGGTCCAAAATGTTCTAGTACTATGATACTCGTATTTAATGTAAGCGATTCCTTGATATTCATCAAGGTATAGATAGTGTCCCATACACATAGCCAATACTCACGTATATGATCACAGTGGTAATAATAATAATAATAATAATTTTATTCTTATATACCGCCAAAGCCATGGAAGTTTGAGGCGGTTTACAACAAGAAGCGCTGGACAATCAGCGAAGAGGTCACAATCAAGTCATCAATACAATCTTACATAATGAAAGAAGTGGAAAGCTATATAGTTCTTAAGGTTGCTGGATGAATTAACAGAGCTGTATAGATTCGTAGTTTACAAAACGATTGAACAAACTCGTTTTTACCAATTTTCTAAAATTGAAGTAGGATGAGGAGAGCATGATAACGTTCCATTTGTCTGCCTGAAAGGCAAGACTTCTGTCCAAGAATCTTTTGTAGTGGCAGGCCTTTATTATCGGATAGGTGAACAGATGTATTCTTCATGTGGGCCTAATAGAATTTCCCAGATTAAATTGGGAAACTAGGTAAGTGGGGGCCAGACCAAATATTGATTTATAACACAAGACAAGAGAACCTCCTTATAACATGACCAACACTTCTTCGAATTATCACTCTTAATTTTAGATAATTTATAAGGCATCCAAATAGCTTTATGATATACAAAAAAATATAGATTGCTTAATTGCAGCTGATCTTAATGAATTATGAATAGAGGACCAAATATGTTCCCAACACTGCTCAGAAACATCCATTTGAATGTCAAATTGCCAAGTAGATTCAGTACCCTTAGGATGAGAGAACTTATTAACCTGCAACAATTTATACCATTTAGGATCAGCCCCTTTTTTGGATGTTAAAACATGAAAGATGGACATCCAAGTGCTGGCTACGTCCAGCACGAACATCTATTGTACAACCTAAAGTGTCCATACTATGAACAGGGCAAATCAAAAGACTTAGGGCTCCTTTTATCAAGCTGCAGTAGACGGTTAGGGCTCCTTTTATCAAGCTGCAGTAGGCGGTTAACGCGCGGAATACCGCGCGTTCAATTGCCTGCCGTGCTAGTCGCTAACGCCTCCATTGACGAGGCGTTAGTTTTTTGGTGTGCTGCGGGGGTTAGCGCATGATGAAATGTCCGACGCGCTAACCCCCGTAGCGCACCTTGATAAAAGGAGCCCTTAGATGTCTTTGTGGCACTATAGGACTGTCTACTTTAGAAAATAAAAATGTATCAAAGGAACTGGACTAGAATGTAATAGGGTATGGATTTTACCCCGTTCGTATAGCTTCAAAAGGACACCTCAGCCCCACCACTCCACCGCTAGATATCTCAAGAATGCGGGAAGAATTACATGGTGCCTCATCATTGACTGTCCATCTTGAATGCAATGTTGATAATTCACTACTTAATCCTTTTTCATAATTTATAAATTTAAATACATAAATAGTATATATATGATTGTAAATATTAAAGTGCTTTAGTACTTAACTTGATCACAGCCAAATCTGGGAGTCTGACCCGACATGTTTCGCACAACTAGTGCTGTTTCAAGGGTCTCCCTGTGTAAATAACAAAGGAAAGGAAGCTGTAGTCAAACCTTCTTCAACCGCTGCCTCCCCCAACAACCTCAAACCTAATGTTCCCTAATGCACACATTCATTCGAAAAATGCAGTTAAAAGTTTTTTTCCACAAGCGGAATGAAGAAAGAGATAACTGCTGAAAACCAAGACGATCAGGAATTGGATTATGAGAAGTCCATTGAGACCTGTAAGACAAAATCCAACTGGGTCCATACCCTATTACATTCTAATCCAGTTCCTTTGATACATTTAGATTTGGAAGGATAGGGCTGGATAAATCAATAGATAAATGTTTGCCACTGATTCTTAATACTTTAGAAAATAGCCACTCAGCTTTCCATGTGGTGGAGTAGCCTAATGGTTAAAGGAAAGAACAGAAATCCAGAGGTCACAGATTCACATCCCTCTGTAACTGTAATTTTTTTTCCTTCATGGATAGTGTTAATACCTTCCTTCCAAAACAAATTGTGTATCATCAGTATCATAATACAGAACATGTTTTGCTTGCTTTGCTTGATGCATTGCTTGACTTTGTTTCTGTCCATCTGGATATGAGTCAATGGAGGTACTCCTGCTCCTCCTTTACCTCTCAGACACTTTTGTTCTTGTACATCACTCTATTCTCTTTCACTGCATGTCTGAATTCAATATCTCTAGCACCGTTCTTTCTTGGTTTAAGACATACCTTTCTAATAGATCTTCTCATGTCAACAGGCAAGGCTAATGCTCTGCCTCTCACTCATTTCCCTGCGGTGTCCCTGAAGGTTCAGTTTTAGGCCCCAATCTTTTTAATATACAGTATATCTTGCACCCATTTGAACTTCTAATTCAGTTTTTTGGCCTAACATTTCTCAGTTATGCTGATGACATTCAGCTATTCTCCATAGTCAATGATCTCTTCCCTACTTCCATTTCTAACCTTTCCAGGAAACTCAACACCATTACTAGCTAGATTCTTGCCTATAGGTTCAAGTTGAATCTTGTCAAGGCTGATGTTATATTGTACTCTGGGCAGAATTCTTATTCTCTGCTTTGTTTACTAGCTATCCTCGATTCCCTCATTCCATCCGAAGGGTCAGTGAAAATTCTTGTTGATTTTGTTCGTAAGTACTTTACTTTGGCTCCCATATTTCTACTTTGGCAAAAAAAATATTTTACCCTTTGCCAACCTCACAGAATTCATCCCCTCTTGGAAAGAAGCCCTGTGGCTGGTTGTTCACACATTAGTTCTCTCTTGTCTTGATTACTGTAACTTCTTATATTTTGATCTGTTTACTGTCCAGTTACATCTCTTACAGCTAATTCAAACACAGCTGTTGAATTCATCAAGGGAAAAAAAAAGTTTGATAGTCATCTTCCTCCTTAAGGAAGAGGATTGGCTCCCTGGTATCATACTGTATCCTATTAAAGGTCCTCATTATTATACAACACTTTTTTTAATACTGATACACCTTCCATTTTATACAATTCACTCATTTTTTTCACATCTGCTTTCATAATTTGTTTGTCTCAACAAAATCTCCTCACTATCCCCAATTACCTCTTCGTCAGGCTAAACCATAATTGTCATTCGTTTTCAGGGTAGTAGCCTCTATCCTTTGGAATAAACTCCCTTTCCACAATCACTCAAAGTAAGACCTCATTAAAAAAATATTCAAGCAGAAGGAAACGTAGTAACATAGTAAATGACGGCAGATAAAGACCCGAATGGTCCATCCAGTCTGCCAAACCTGATTCAATTTAATTTTTTTTTTTTTTTTATTTTTTTTCTTCTTAGCTATTTCTGGGCAAGAATCCAAAGCTTTACCCGGTACTGTGCTTGGGTTCCAACTGCCGAAATCTCTGTTAAGACTTACTCTAGCCCATCTACACCCTCCCAGCCATTGAAGCCCTCCCCAGCCCATCCTCCACCAAATGGCCATACACAGACACAGACCGTGCAAGTCTGCCCAGTTAGAAATGCTTGAGAACAACTCACGCAATAACAATTAGAGACTTATTAATTTTCCTAGACTAATGACGGTAACTCCTAGGGAGATGCTTAAGAGATACTTGATAGAATTTCTACAAGTAGAAGATACTTTACCTCCATTTTCTCAAGTATATTATCTACCAAATAAAATGGATCTCAATCACAGAAAAAAGAATCTGATCAAACACCATTGAATTCTGGAAATATCTGATAAGGATATAGTAACATCTTCCACATTGATATTAACAGTAGCTCTTTCGATAGATAAAGTATGGTTATTGAGGCTTTTCTTTAAAAATAAGCAGAAAGAATTTATTGGATATAAAATTCAAATGTATCCTGATCTTTCAAGAGAAACTCAAAAACGCTGTAGAGAATTTCTTCTTTTGAAACCATGGGTCATTCTGATGGGGGCTACGTTTTATCTAAGACATCCTATTTGCCACCGCTCAGTTAGTTTTATTTGAACCTCAACAGTTAACTGCTTTCTTGGCTTTATCCCAAATGGATATAGAAAAATCAAGTGCTCTATAATTTAAATAAGTAACTCCTACCTCAGCACTATGTATAGCTTATTCTAAGATAGAGTTATATTTTCCTAATTTCTCACTTATTTGAAATCTTGGATCCAAATATGGAGGACTTGAGTTTTGTTAGTTAAAATATATATTCTTTTGTTCTAAGATATCAAGGTGTAAAGTTTTATACTTTGAAATATTAATGTCTTGTCTAACAACTTTCTGTACAAGTGTATACTTGATTTGTAATGTGAAAATTTATTAAAAAAAAAAAATTTAAGCAGGCAATAAAAACATTATTTCTCTAGGGCATTTCCAATGTTTCCAACATTGTCGTTGTAGATACTTGTGCTTCATCTTCCTGAACCGTTTCCATACTTACTATAAAGAGTTATTTACTTCTTCTGTTACATCTGATAATTATTATTTCCTTAAGGATATAGATCACCATTTAATAACGGAGCAGGATAATGCCTCATTCTTTGAAGATATTAATCATGCAGTTGTGTTCAATACACTGAAAATCATAGCCAAAAATAAAACACCGGGTCCTGGTGGTTTGACTATAGAATTTTATCTGGCATTCAAATCCTTTTATTACCAAAACTTACAGTTGTGTTTCAATACTTCACAAGTTCTCAGAGAGTGGAAGGTACATTTACTGAAGCACATTTATTGTATTACCCAAAGGAGATAAAGATCCAACACTGGTTCAGAACTATAGGCCTCTTTCAATGATAAATGTCAATGCAAAAATTTATGCAAAAATACTTGCGTCAAGATTACAAATCTTCTTCCCCCCCCCCCACTCCTCTCCACACCTTTGATTCTTGCAGTTTCAGCTCTGGCCTTCCTCCTCTCCCCAATATTCCTAAAAAATAGTATTTTCCTTTTACTTGTGTTTTTGCCATCCTTATTTCTTTCATTGCCTTTCACTTTTATGTGATCCTCTTCTTGAGATCTGTATTTTGTGAATGCTGCCTTTTTGTCTTTATTTTTTCACCAATTTCTTTGGAGAACCATATTGGTTTTCTTTTCCTCTTGCTTTTATTTATGCTCCATACATATTTGCAGTTGCAAATAAACACTACAGGTAGAAAGTATAGATCAAGTTTACACAGACATATAGTTCTAATTATTATCCTTAAAATACAAAGATTGAATATTATTTTCTATTAACTGTCTCATCATATTTTTAGATATCTGTCAAAATAAAAGATAGACTTATAGTTGTCTCTGAATAATAATAATAACAGTTTATATACCGCAGGACCGTGAAGTTCTATGCGGTTTACAATGATTAAAAGATGCTACAAATTGAGTAGAATTAACAAAGTTAAAAGCTAGTGATTAACAGCTCTAGAGATCAGTCATTGTGGAATAAGATTGTACAGGTCAGTTGCCTAAATACTTCAGGAACAGATATGTTTTTAGGTGTTTCCTAAATTCCCCGTAAGTAGTAGGCATAAGCAATTGTTCCAGATCTTTGCCCCATAATGCTGCCTGATGTGAGAAAAGATGTTGATGATGTCTGAAGAGTACAACCTGTACTTTGGATTTTAAGTTAAAATCGTTTGGTAAACAAAATTTTCTTAAGAGCCACTTAAACCAGTTCTCTGTGCCAGTTAAGAATTCTGTATGCTTCAAATGAAAATTGTGCAAATTTTGGGGGAATGCATCCATGAAACCTCTAATCCACAACACACATGAGTTCCAACCTCAAGTATGCTGCTCTAAGGCAAGATGCAAGGAGTGGTGGAGTTATTCCAACTAAAATAGTATCTATATTTGATACTATTAAGTTGCCTTTTTTGAATTAATATGACATTATTTTCAATGCTTGATACATAGGTGAATCAGTTTGGATAAAATGTGAACTCTCTCTAAGGTAAAGCTGGGAAGTTCTTCCCAATTGATATCATCTCCACACAGTCAGCTCTGTCCTGGAGTGAGTCCGTAGGTTTGTTTTTAAGGTGGTATTTTTAACCGCACCCAATTAATTGTTATAAATAAATTCAGCCTGCATCATTGTACGTGTCTCTGCAGTTTTCCTTGTTTTTGTTCAATGGGAGTGTAACATAAATGAGCTACTGAAGTGGTCATTGCTCGAACTTTATGAGCAGTGACGCGCCCTGGAAACATCAGACCAGCCCTAGCATAGCAAATAGAGATACAGTCTACAAGCCATGTTAAGATGGTTCTCTTGGTGACAGAAGCTCCAAGTTTGTTACAATTGAATGACAGGAACAGTTGAGTAGAAGTTCTGTGAGGCTTGGTATGATTCAGGTAATGAGCCAGAACACTTTTACAGTCCAGTGTATGAAGTGAAGCTTCGCTAGTATGAGAATGGAAAGAACACAGGAAGAACACAAGAAGAACTATAGATTGATTTAGATGAAATTCTGAGACAACTTTTGGAAGGAACAACTCTGATAGAGAGTTGTATAAGATCAATCTGATGTTAGTGCCTGAAGTTCACAAACTTTGCATGCAGATGTAATTGCTATAAGCCAGGGGTGCCCAATAGGTCGATCGCTAAGGCAAAGTGAATCGATCGTGGAGCCCATCCCGGGCTCCGTGATAGACTCACGTTGCCTTCAAAATCTACCGGCCGATCAGCCTTCCGCTCCCCGACTGCCTGGTGAAGACAGCTTCCCTCCCTTCCACTCACTCACTGCCCTCTTGTCCACAAGCGAACTGAACTCAGGCTGTGGGGCTCTAACACTGCGTGTGCTGACTTCCCTTTTCCAAAACAGGAAATTATGTCATTCCTGTTTCAGAAGAGAAGGGAAGCCGGCGTGCGCAGTGTTAGAGCCTGCCCCCCGCCTGGGTTCAGTTCCTCTAATAACGCGTGCTCCGAAACAGGAATGACGCACCCTGCAAACTCCGGCCTTGAGGCACGACACTCTTGGTAGCTGGCTGCAGCTGCAGAAGCGTCCCACGCTGCTACAGCGGCAAGTATCTGGATTGCCGAAGGAGCAGAGGCAGGACACAGCAGCCATGCTCGGAGTGTCGCCTTCCCTCCCTGTGGAAAGTTTCCGCTCGTGTACGCTTCCGAGGAGAGCACTGCCGAACATAAATGGGTGAGTGCCGTTCTCCCCACATATTTTTCTGTCACCCTCTCCCGCTCCAGCATCCCCAGAGCCAGAGAAGGCAAGTGGCTGCGTCCTGTTCCTTCTCTGGGGCTTCTATAGGAGGCAGGGCAAGTAGGGATTAAAAATAAAACAAAAAATATTATAATGCATCTATATTGCTTGGACACTAGCCAGCAAGTCTGAGAGGCCCAAACCGGACATTGTAATGTGTGGAGTGATGCCGCCCTTTACCAGCCTGGCTACCAAACACGGAGGCAGCAGCAGAAGCACAGTAAATGCCACGGGCTTCCGAGAGAAGGGAAGGAAAAGAGAAACCAGACCATGGAAGGAGAGAGAAGGGAAGGAGACAGATGCCAGACCAGGGGCAAGGAAGGAGAGAAAATGGCAGATAATGAAGGGGGGAGGGAGAGATAGAAGAGCAGAAAGATGCCAGGGTATGGGGGGAGGGAAGGGAAATTAAGGAGACAGATGCCCGACCAGAGAGAAAGGAAGGAGAGGAGATGCCAGAGCATGGCAGGGGAGGAAGAGATAGAAGGAAAGGAGAGAGATGCCAGGCCATGGGGTTGAGTAGGAAGGAAAGGAGGCATGAAGAGAGAGAGAAAGAAAGGGCAGGGAGAGAGGAAGAAAAAGTTTGGGGAGGGAATGAAGTCTGGAGGAGAGGAAGCATACAGGCTGAAAGAAGGGAAGAAATATTGGATGCACAGTCAGAAGAAGAAAGTGCAACCAGAGACTTATGAAATCAACAAACAACAAAGGTAGAAAAAATTATTTTATTTTCAATTTAGTGATCAAAATGTGTCCTTTTTGAGAATTTATATCTGCTGTCTATATTTTGCAATAGCAGTTTTTAGCACAGGGAGCCTATGATGTTGAGAGCAGTGCGGGGCATTTAGCACAGCTCCCAGCACTAAAAACTGCTATCGTGGTTCAGTAAAAAGGGAAGGGGGTATATTTGTCTATTTTTGTTTGGTTATTACTGAGGTGATATTGTACAGTCATTTGCCTTGACCTTTTTGATAAAACCTCCGGAATATAAATGATAATTAACATTTTCTCTGCGTACAGTGTACTTTGTGTTTTTTAAAAAAAATTATTGTTGGTAGATCATTTTGACTTGGTCATTTTAAAAGTAGCTTCCAAACCCAAAAAGTGTGGGCACCCCTGCTATAAGCAATATCTCCTTCTAAGTGAGATACTTGGGAGATTCGGTCAATAATGCTTCAAATGGAGGCTTCATAAGATGAGAAAGTACTACATTAAGATCCCACGACACCAGAGGGGACTTGAGGGTTGGCTTTGTATTGTTAAGTCCTTTCATGAAGCTAGATACCAGAGGATGGAGAGACAATGATTTATTGTGTATTGATGCATGAAAAGTACTAATAGCACTGAGGTGGACTCTCACTGAAGATGTCTTAAGGCCAGAGTTGTAGAGTTGAAGGAGATATTCAAGCACTGATGGTAAAGGGCAGGTTATTGGATTTAATGAATGATGATTACACCAGACTGAGACACGAGTCCATTTAAAGTGATAGCAGCGCTGTGTGGATAGTCTTCTGGAAGCTTCAATGATATTTTAAACCGGTGCTGAAAATGAGGTGCTTGTAAACAACAATAATGGGTGAAACCTCATTTAGAATATTGTGTACAATTCTGGAGACCGCACCTTCCAAAAGATATAAAAAGGATGGAGTCGGTCCACAGGAAGGCTACTAAACTGGTGCGTGGTCTTCATCATAAGGCGTATGGGGACAGACTTAAAGATTTCAATAGGTATACTTTAGAGGAAAGGCAGGAGAGGGGAGATATGCTAGAGATGTTTCAATATCTACATGGTGTAAATGCGCATGAGTTGAGTCTCTTTCATTTGAAAGTAAGCTCTGGAATGAGAGGGCTTAGGATGAAGTTAAGAGGTGATAGGCTCAAAAGTAATTTAAGGAAATACTTTTTTACAGAAAGGGTGGTAGATGTGTGGAACAGTTTCCTAGAAGAGGTGGTAGAGATAGAAACTGTGTCTGAATTCAAGAAAGCATTGGATTGGCACGTGGGATCTTTTAGAGACAGGAAGAGATCATGATTACTGTGGATGGGCAGACTGGATGGGCCGTTTGGCCTTTATTTTCTATATTTCTATGTAACCATATAGCAGTTACATGAGGTTGTTGTGTGTGTGCAATCTTAAATGAATTACTTGGGGATATTATTAGATATCAATTTGTGCATATATGTTTCCAAGTTATGAAGGTAGTTTAAGCAGCATTTTAAAAAACATGCATTTTAAAACAGTTGTATCCTTTCTTGGATCTGTGGATTTTTCAAGGTTTGGTATTTCCATCTTACAATTATTGCAGTATTATTTTTGCTGAATTGCCAAAGTCTACAATTTTAGCTTTGCAGCTTTATAAAGCTGATTAAGTGAGATGTGCTCACATTTCTTCTTGTTTACCTGATTATCTCCTATTGAATTTAGGATTTGTTTTAAGTCATTGTTAATGGTTTGTGAGGTGCATAAGGGGTTATTTTCAAGTTGACTTTCTCCATTGGTTCAGGTATATAGGGCTAACAGACCAGTTCAAAAGTGTCTGTGGTATACCCTTGTTTTGCCATCAGTGGGAGGTGGAATGAGATAGGGAATGCACTGTATAACTATGCTTTTTCCTTGAGAGTTTTTGTTTATGGAATTAACTGCCAAGTGAGATTAGGATGATTGATGATTTATTATTGTTTCAACAGCAGTAGAATTTTTTTATTTGTCCAGGATTTTCATTTAACAGCCCGAAACTGATGTCATGTTGCTAACTTGATAATATATAAGTTTATTGTGAATCATCATGAACTTTGTGATTTGGTTGGTTAAAAAAAAAAAAAGTTTTTAAATAAATAAATGCTAGTGCTGCTTAATTCTAGATCCACAAGCTCATTGTAATTTTAGACCTTATCTTGGATGAGAATCTTTAGTTTGTTGTGTATCATTAAGATATGGTTGTCAGAAAGTGACAATGATTGGAAAAAAGCTTTGTCTCACTAGATACATCTTCAGCTAAGTATGTGTGTGTGTGGGGGGGGGGGGGGGGGGGGGAGAGGGGGGAGTGTTATGGTATTGTAAAGTGAACTCTTCCTTATCAATATTTTCCTCTAGATAAAATGGTCTATTCCCAATGGCGGTATATCAAATGAAGAGGGACTTGAACTTGATTGAATGTAAAGTTTTAGGCTCACAGTTTAAGGGGGTACGATATATATAATTTTAGAAGATTTTAATTTTCAATGATAATCATACAGATGTCCTGTTCCATGTGAAGGATTTTATTGAAGGCATGAAAGCCCTAGGTCTTAAACAAGTAGAAAGGAATTTTTTAAAGGATGTCAAAGTCAGAATAGGGACGTCCAAGTCAGAACATCCCAAACAGATGTCCATAAGAACATAAGAATAGCCTTACTTGGTCAGACCAAGGTCCATCAAGCCCAGTAGCCCCGTTCTCAAGGTGGCCAATCCAGGTCCTGACCAAAGAGTAGCAACATTCGATGTTACCGATCCAGGGCAAGCAATGGCTTCCCCCATGTCTGTCTCTCTCAATAACAGACTTTAGACTTTTCCTCCAGGAAATTGTCCAAACTTTTCTTAAAACCAGCTTTGCTATCCGCTCTTACCACAACATCTGGCAATGCGTTCCGGAGCTTAACTACCCTCTGAGTGAAAAATAAATTCCTCCTATTGGTTTTAGAAGTATTTCCCTGTAACTTCATCGAGTGTCCCCTGGTCTTTGTAATTTTTGACAGCGTGAAAAATCGATCCACTTGTACCCGTTCTACGTCGCTCAGTGACTTCAATCATATCTCCCCTCAGCCATCTCTTCCAAGCTGAAGAGCCCTAACCTTTTTAGTCTTGCCTCATACGAGAGGAATTCCATGTAGCCTGTATTTTCAAATAGGATGCAGCATGTTTGAAAATATGTGAGATGGACATCCATGCACTAGAAACATCTAGCATGAACATCCATTTTACAAACAGAAATGTCCACATTTTGAACAGGGGAAAAAGAAGGGACTTGATTGAATGCTGTATAGCATCACTCTTAGAAAATGTCCACACAGATGTTCAAGCAGAGTCAAGACTGTGCGGTGGACTGTAAACCAAGGGACCCGGGTTCAAATCTATCTTTAACTCATTGTTTTTGTAATTTTGAACAGTCTAGAAACAGAAAAATACCTACTACACCTGAATGTACACCACTTTGATAGCCTTCAGGCTTGCAGGTGTCATATATTTAGGTATTCAAAACAACAAGACTGTTCCCTTTTTGAAACAGACTAATCAGGATTGTCAACTCGATCCTCAGATGCACCACTCCACGTTCAAGTAAATTTCATAACGCTAAGTTTGACGTGCATAAGTCTTCACCGGATCCTAATTTATGTCATAAATATTTTATATTAGATTATTCTATTTCTTAACTTAATAAATATTAATTTAACTTATCTTTCAGTTTGTTGTCTCTCGTTTATAGGGACTCTTTTTGCCAACATGTTTTGCTGGAAAGAGCTTTTTCAAGGCCAGGTCCCTAAGCAATCATACGCCGTCCATCTAGACCACACTATTCAATGATCAAGCTTAGCGTTATGAAATTTACTTGAACGTGGAGTGGTGCATCTGAGGATCGAGTTGACAATCCTGATTAGTCTGTTTCAAAAAGGGAACAGTCTTGTTGTTTTGCATACAGTTGAATGATTGTTGAGCGAAAGTTGTACAGAGAAGGTGCAGTTAATCTGATATATTTAGATATAGCAGCTATTTTTCTGTTTCTGGAGGGATCACTATAAAAAAAAACCAACCCAAAGCTGAAGTGGGATTGACTGCACTAACTACTTGGCTACTCCTAAGACGCTGTCCATAATATCTGAAGCTGCCATACAGCCTAATATTCCCTTGCAGTTTCACTTTCAGGGGAGAGGGACAAAAAACACTGGGGGCTTATGATTAGGGTTACCAGACGTCTGGATTTCCTTGGACATGACCTCCTTTTCGAGGATATGTCTGGGGGTTTGGACGGCTTTTCAAAACCCTGCACTTTGTCTGGGTTTTGAAAAGCCTTCTCTAAATCGCAGACTTCCTCCTGCCCGACGAGAGCATGCAGCGGGGGGGGGGGGGGGTGGCTAGGGCGGGATTGGAGCGTAACAGGGCGGGGATTTGTGGAACTGGACAGACCTGGGTACAGGTCTAGGGATCTGGATTTTACTATAGTAAAATCTGGCAACCCTATTTATGATAACCCTAGTTATTGGTAGCAGGAAGCTAGTTAACAGTAGGATTTCACATTTAACAGTAGCTCACATTGATAACCTCCCTTCTAATTCATGGTTTTTTTTAGCACAGGTCCCATTTTATGCAATCACGATCCTAGTTACTAATAACTGGGGTTAACAGTAAAACAACATGTCTTAATGGTAGCCCATGTTGATTATCCCTTTCTCCCAAAGTGCTAGCAAATCAAACAATTATTACTGCATGATTTTTTACTATATCAGACCCTTTTAGCAGCTTTATTCATGAGAGTGTTTTAATGGCACTCAATTGAGCTACTTAAGGAACAGTCTCTAAATATGAAAATGTGGCACTGATCAATCCAATTTGTTTACACTATCACATAGGGTTTGTCAGCTATTGTTGTTTAACACATACCTGCGACTTTGCATGACTATTTTGACGTTAGGCTTATATTTTTGCATGTATATGGATATATCACTATCTATGCTTCTAATAAGGATAATAAAATTATGTATCAACAGCTTTTAGCAATGATTACATCAATTTCCCATAGGAAGGTAAGAATGTCATAGAACTTAACATCTACAAAATGTAAATCTTAGTGATTACAAGAAGGTAAGAGGTAGGCCTGCTTTCTAACATCATTATAGGTACTAAGGTTGTTTTGTGTTCCTCTGAGGTCCATACACAGTTTTTAAAAACAATAAAATGAATATTATAAAAACTCTGCAACAGATTTAATAAGGTGAGCAGCTTTCAAGAAAAAGCCTCTATAAATAAAGTCATTTTTAACACCTTTTTAAATCTCTGAATGTCACAGAGCATCCTAAGTGACCCTGTCAGATTATTCCATTTTAGTCTGATATTAAGACATGGGGAAGCCTCTGCTTGCCCTGGATGGAATGTTGCTACTCTTTGGGTTTTGGTCAGGTACTAGTGAGCTGGATTGGCCACTGTGAGAATGGGCTACTCAGCATAATGGACCATTGGTCTGACCCAGTAAGGCTATTCTTATGTTCTTATCAAGATAAAGATGTATCCCACATGATTTCCAAACTGCTAGACGTCCAATTTTTTTTTTTTTTTTTAAGGACCTATTTGGACATCTTGGCCCCAAAGGACATCTAACCTTTTTGGTAGTTTCGAATACCAAAACATCCATATTCAAAAGTCTTAATCTAGACCATTTGAATGAGGGAGGAGCCAGCATAGTAATGGACTGGCCACATAGACAGCCCAGCAGATCACCTCATTGGCTCTCACTGAATTTAGGATTTGTAGAAGGAAGCACAGAAACACCATCAAAACATGCAACCATTGCTTTCATGTATTTTAAATTTAAGCTCAACCCAGGACCAGACTGCCTCTGCACTACTGTGGAAAAACAGTTCACAATTGAAACTAGAAAACGACCCTAATGGCACCTAAATCAAAAAATCATCAGCATACACATGATGTAACCAGGGCAGGATTAATCAATAGACCAAGTAGACACGTGCCTAGGGCCCGAAATGGTCAGGGGGGGCCCGATGAAGGAGGGCATCAACATTGTTTTTTCCAAATGACGATGGGCCCCTCCAGCATTGATTGGCAATGTGGGCCCCCCCGATCGGCAATGCGGCCCCCCCCATCGACGGAAAGTAAGACAAGCAAGCAACATGGGTAAGAAAGGCAACAGGAACTGTAATTGTGCAAACGGTGCTGCTTGCTCAAAGCTTCCGTCTGACGCAGCTTCCTGTTCTCACCTGGGCGCATGGTGGGGTGGGGTGGGGCAGGGGACCCAGTGTATTTGTGTGCCTAGGAGCCCTCGACGAATTAATCCTGCCCTGGATGTAACACATTAAACACCTCTTTCCAAATGAAGCCATCTAGACATCTGCTGAGCCATCCACAAAAGCATGGTCTCTCATAGCCCCAGCTACCTCAATCTCTTCAACAAAAGATGTTGACCAATGAAATAAAAATCAGACAAGATATGAGGAAGTAGCAACATAAAGAATTTGGCTTTGCCAATCCTTGCTTATCAGTGTATGAAGCCATTAACTTTTCCACACCACAGCCTTTATGGAAGCCATGTTGCCGATTATTCAGTAAAATTCTGCAAATGCATTAATACCTTGTGCTCAACTACAGTAACCTTGATAACAATGGGAAACTCAATATCTGCTGGACTGAACTCGACAGCAAAGGGTCCAATGTTGTCATCTTCAGAATAAGACAAATACGCGCCCGATTCAAATCAGAAAGGCAAAAAACCCTAAGGAAAGGGAAACATTAACAAACCATTGCAAAATATGAACAATATCTCCTCATATAGGGCTTCTTTTATCAAGATGAATAGCGCGATGAATAGCAGGATGTATGGAAACCATTAACAAAATATTGTCAGGATTAAGTAAAATTATTTCCCTTATGTTTATTAGTTTATGAGGTAGGGAGGGGGGTATTTTATTATTACATATATCATACAATAATGGAGTATATGGTTGGGGGGGATGGGCGAGAGATAGGGAGGGATAGGGATAAGAATATATGTAATATACTAATGATTGTTTATAAGTGATGTATTTATTGTTACTGTGAATGAAAATATTAACACTTAATGTAATTTGTGAAAATGAATAAAGAATTATAAAAAAAGATGAATAGCGCGGGCTGATGCAGTAAATGCACCGAAGCCCATTGGGATTGAATAGGCTTTGGTGCATTTGCCATACAGCAGTGTTTCTCAACTCGATCCTGGAGTACCCCCTTGCCAGTCAGGTTTTCAGGATATCCACAATGAATATGCATAAACTTGATTTGCATACACTGCCTCCATTATGTACAAATTTCTTTCAAGCATATTCATTGTGAATATCCTGAAAACCTGACTGGCAAGGGGGTACTCCAGGACCAAGTTGAGAAACACTGCCATACAGCACTTGTTACCACTGCTTGATAAGAGAGGCCCATAACCCTAATCTACCCTCCAAAGGAGAGGTCATGCTATGAATTGCCACAATTTTCTGTTCTAACTTTTCTTTAAAATACTGTTCCCTGTCTGAGTGTGAGAAACTAAAGGAATACATTTTTTTTAATTGAGAAAAATCTGGGAATCTAAAAGGATGATAGATATTTACAGGCATATACCGACCTAACCTGTTAATACTTTAATAGGCAGTCCAACTGCAAATTCTGTACATCTGCACATGATAAAAATAATAATAGCAAAACCAATAACAAAGCCCAACATATAAAAGCAAATTTAAAGCTAATAACTTCAACTGACAGAAATATAAAAATATATAACATAACACAGTTGCTTATAAAGATGCTATAAAGCGATATCCAGTCTGCAGCAGTATGTGACTTGTAAGCAGCTCACAGCATATTCAATACCAGGGCATGCCTGGCCTCTGGTACTAAGTCTTGGTTAGTGTGATATGCTGGAAGCTAACCACACACCAGCCAAAATTCAGACTGGTACACAATTAGCACCCACCTTGGACTGCCACCTAACTTTGCCAGTTAGTGCTTTTGCAGTCAGAGAAGGGATTGGGACTTGTATATTGCCTGTTTGTAGTAATACAACCACACTCAAAATGGCTTACATACAGGTGCTTCAAGCATTTTCCCTATCTGTCCTGGTGGGCTCACACTCTACCTAATGTAGCTGGAGCAGTGGAGGATTAAGTGACTTGCCCAGTGTCGCAAGGAGCAGTGTAGGGTTTGAGCCCACAACCTCAGGATGCTGAACCTGAAGCTCTAACCACTGCACCACACTCTCCTCCTTTAATAGGGGAGGAGCTTCTCCCCTGCCATGTTAAACCTTTCAAATTTCAACCCCCTAGAACAGTTTTCTTCAATGCAAGGCCCAAGGGCCAATGACAGTCCCCGGAGACCTCTGGAGTGGCCCCCTTTGTCTTTCTAATTTTTTTTTCTGCTGCTCAGGACAGAAGGTGGATGGAAAGAATAGCATACTTGAAGGACATGGCCTTTCTCAATAGACAAAAGAGAATGCATTTGGAAATGTTCATGCAATCCCACCTCCAAGAGTCAGCCCCACTCTTCTTGTACCAGAAATCATCAGCATACAAATCCAAGTGGCCATTACCTCAGACGGGACCCCTCTTGGAAAGCAAGGTTTGTAAAAATGGGGAAATATTGGGTAACTCTAAATTGGGTAGAGGTAGGCAACTCTAAAATGTTTGTTTATTAAAATTTGTTATTCTGCATATTCCAACATAGAATCTAGGTGATGTAAAATAAAATCATAACAACAAAATTTAAAATTCAGGAGAAGAACTAGAGTCGCATTTTACTCAGTGAATAATCACCAGGGAAACAATAAGCACTTTTCCAGAAATCCTTAGTGGATTCGGTTTATAAACGAATGAAACAGATTCAATGTCAGATAAGTTTATGTACATGGGGGTGGGGGGTTGGAGGGAGGGGAATAAATATTGATGGGGACATTTGGGTAACTTTATTCTGTATTTATACTATATATTATGTTATTATTATATGTAGGATAACTGAAAATCTTGAATGATATATATGTTACTTGTACAGATATTAGTGTAATGTATGTAGTACCTACTGTTTTAGATTAAAAATCAATAAAGAATAAAAAAAAGTCAGATAAGTTTCAATTAATTTTCTAGCATTGTTAACTTTAATGTTTAAGGAAACTATTAACCTTAACTCTGACTGATACTTTGTGTTTCTCTCTCTTGCAGGTGTAGTCTTGGGAGAAAGAAAACTTCAGGTAAGTATTCTCTCTCATTACGTGCACAATCATGAGGATACCCCCTCCCAGCGAAGTTTGATGGTGAGCTGGTGGGGATGGATGTCATTGACACATGTTGGGAAGCAATATTATGGCCCTGTATGAGTAGATATTTGGCAGCTCATTAGGATTCAAAGTGGTTCCTGCTTAAAAATTAATGAAGACTACTGCCTTAGAATCAGTCAGGAATCAAATCATAAACTAAACTAAAACTTAGTTTTATAGACCGAGTCATCAACCAAGAGGAGCTCGACTTGGTTTACAATAATGTAAAACTTGGAAAAGGTGCTCAAAGGGGTAGGCCCCCTTTGTCATGTCTTTATTTCTAAATGATAAGACTAAACCATTCCAAAACGGAACACCTAATGGCTAGCTCAAACAGTTGCTGTAAAAAACAAAGAATATACCACAGGGTCAAAGTCTATGATAACATCAAGAAAAGCAGCAACTATAGAGTTCCCTTTTCTCAGTTCAGAAACCACCCATCAAGAGCTTATGCTAGAAGAGTCCTTTGTACTGTATCCAGTATGAAACCAAAATTGATACTGGTCCAAAATCCAGGCGAGTATCCAAAAATTGCTGTAATTGGTCCAAAACCACGTGCTCAGTAAGTTTAAGAAAAAAAAAAAAAGTGGAAGCCTAGAAATAGGTCTGTAATTAGATAAAACCTCATGATAAGTCATAGCATTTTTTTCAATCCTGATCATAATATGGTTCTCTTCAGCATAGATGGCATGACCTTCAAAGTTAAGGAGCCATTAATTAGATCTACAATATAGGAGAATCAGTAGATAACAAATCTTCAAAAGTCCTTTAGTGACTGGATCTAATATAGATGCATACTTTGAAATCCTGTTCAATAATTTTTCCACGTATGCAGGATTCTGTCCATAATAAATGGATACTCATAAATGACCCATCAAATAAGTCATTATGACAATCCCTATTAAAATATTGACTTTCTTAGCTGAAGCTACTGAATCAGAATGAAGTATAATGGTGTTTATCATTTGTCATCTTTGACCTCCTCCAAATTCTCCCAGCATGTCTCAGAGACCTTTTAGCAACTGTGGAGGGGCATTTTCAATAAGACGTCTAAGTCTGAGTTATGACGTTTTGGGAAAGACGTCCAGAAATCCAGTAGAGAAAATGTGCATTCTCAAAACAGCAAGATGTCTATCTTCTTCTTCTTTTTTTTTTTTAATGACCTATGTAGATGTTTTGGTCCTTAGTACATCCATCTTTTTTTGACCAGTCTCAAATACAGTGGTACCTTGGTTTACGAGCATAATCCGTTCCAGGATCATGCTCGTAATCCAAAATGCTCATTTTGCAAAGCAAAGTTCCCCATAGGCTTTAATGCAAACTCAGAAGATTCGTTCCACAACCGAAGTTTGCAGTGGTGACCCAGGGGTGAGTACCTGCCTGTGGGTACACAGCGATTCGAAAGTGGTGCCTTCCTTGCCTCGGGTCCCCATGCGGCTGCCCTCTTGCTTCGGCAATGCCTCTGCCGTCCGTCAGTGTCTCCCGGCTCCCATCTAAACCGGCTGCCATCCTAAATGAGCATGTGCGACTTCACCTCTCTCCTCTCCTAAGTCAGCCGCTGCCGTGACAACATGCTCACCACGTACAAGCACGCAGGACATAATGTAATGACATAGTAACATTGTAGATGCCATCCAAATCACACAATACTTCCACAACTCAAGGACACTCCAGCAAAGGAAACTAATCCCCCCCCTGCACGCCATATTTGAAGGAAAGCTCTCTGTATTGTGAGCCCTCCAAAACTTACTGAACCCACCTGTACACTACCACAATAGCCCTTATGCCTGCAGGTGTCAACTTAATGTAGGTACAGTAGGTTTTGGAGGGATCACCATACAATATGAACAAAATATGATGACATCTGTAACCTGGTACTTTTAATGTGAAATTCACTGCAGTGACCTCTGCTCTCTGGGCTCAAATGTCTGTGTTAACATCTCAAGCTGCTTGGGCTGAGAACTTTTCAGCACCCCCTCATAATACAGGCTAGAATGTATTGTTTTTTTTAACTGGGTGGTGAGAGGGGGTCGTGACCACTGGGGAGTAAGGGAGAGTCATGCCTTAATCCCTCCAGTGGTCATCTTGTCAGTTTTGGCAACCGTGTAGCATTTAGACACTTTTAAAACAGGTTGAGCTCCAAAAGTTAAAAAAAAAAAAAAAAAAAAAAGCTCTAAACCTTTTGTTAAAGGTTTGATTATGCCTGACAAGCATCTTAAGTCCTAAGCTTGCCCAAAACATACCTCTAACATACCCCCTTAAGATTTGGACACACTGGAGACAAAACAACCAGAAAGACATCTAGAATGTCTGTTTTGAGAACGCCAACTTGAACGTTTTGACTAGTAAGATGTCCAAGTGCTGTCTTTTGGATGTCTTTCTTTTTTTGAAAATGAGCCCCTTAGTATCTACTACTGTATGTATCATGGTTCTACTGTATGTAACGTACGTTCTAATGATAGATGAGTGTTTCAGTGGATCTAACTGGTCTAGCATGCCCAATCTGATTCATACCAGTAGCAAGTAAAATCAGTTCAGAAGATTTCTAGTGAGCTCCTGCCATTTCTGAGAAAACCTATAAGACTCCATTTCTCCTCTAGGTCCATAAGTGATGCTGGGCACTTATATAAGCGAATGAATGTCTCATAGAAAAGACAAAAAAAAAAAATGTCTGTAGAGGATAGGGAATCAACTAAAATTTTTATGGGACAAAAAAACCAAAATTTAGCAGTGAATACTTTCATGGGAATAGGAACTAACTAACTGTACAAGCTCACTGAAATGTAATGACACAGTAACATAGTAGATGACGGCAGATAAAGACCCGAATGGTCCATTCAGTCTGCCCAACCTGATTCAATGTAAATTTTTTTTTTACATTTTTTCTTCTTAGCTATTTCTGGGCAAGAATCCAAAGCTCTATCCTGTACTGTGCTTGGGCTCCAACTGCTGAAGTCTCCATCAAAGCTCACTCCAGCCCATCCACACCCTCCCAGCCATTGAAGCCCTCCCCAGCCCTTGAAGCCCTCCCCAGCCCATCCTCCCCCAAACGGCCATATACAGACACAGACCGTGCAAGTCTGCCCAGTACTGGCCTTAGTTCTTCAATATTTACTATTATTTTCTGATTATAGATCCTCTGTGTTCATCCCACGCTTCTTTGAACTCCGTCACCATTTTCATCTCCACCACCTCTCTCGGGAGCGCATTCCAGGCATCCACCACCCTCTCCGTAAAGAAGAATTTCCTTGCATTGCTCTTGAGTCTCCCACCCCTCAACCTCAAATTATGTCCTCTGATTTTCCTTACTCTGAAAAAGATTTTGTTCTACGTTAATACCTTTCAAGTATTTGAACGTCTGAATCATATCTCCCCTGTCCCTTTCTTCTAGGGTATACATATTCAGGGCTTCCAGTCTCTCCTCATAATGAGACTGTTTTTTTTTTTTATTTATTCAGAATCAGATGACCCCACAGGATCTAAACAGTTTTCTTTTTCAAAGTAGCATCCTTCACATTCAATATATTTTTGGCAGCATTTCAAAAATGATTCCAAGTCGTACAGTAGACTGCTTTATAACATCACCTTTAGCATTGCGGCTGTGGCATTTTTCACTTCATTATCTGAAGAGAACTTCTTTCCATGCGGTTGCTTTTCAGAGCCATAACATTTCAAGCGTTTCATTACCATTTTTTTATTGTCAAGTTTAACACAAAATGCAATCACACACCTCTGGCATACTCTCACAGACACGTCTTCCTCATCTGCCACAACGAAACATACCAAGTTCTTCCTCTTGCTGTGACTCAACAATGAAGACTGCGGTGGTCCAACTGCAAGGTTCAGAAACGTCGACGTATGAGCTTCACGAGAGCAAGCGCAGCGTTGCCACGTCTACGTCTTGGAAAGAAAAACAGAGGCAGTCTCATTATTTTTCAATCCACCCTCTTACATGACTTAAGACACTAAAATTCCAGCGTGACACACAGCTACAGAAGAAAAGCCAGTCAGCATGTTAAAATCACCAGGATAAAATAATAAGCGATTAGACGAGGGTTTGAGTAGGACTGTGAGACTGAATGGAGAAATATTGGGAGGAAGATGGTTTGAAGAATTTTGGGAGGGGTTGGAAGACAGTTGACCAAGAACACAGGGCAACTGTAATTAGCAGGAGAGAGACAAAGGAAGAGAACAGAGGATGGAGGGTACAAATGCCCTTTTTAATACTGTTGGAAGTTGCCCATTAGAAAGAGAGGAGTTCATGATTTTTGTGGCCCCCCTTCAAGGATGCTCCTGCTTGCCTCCTCCACTATCTTTAATAGGCATAAGTCAAGGGAGCAGGCAGTTGGTCGGTTGCCTCTCAGGATTTATCTAGATCAGGGCTGGGCAACGCCGGTCCTCGAGGGCCGGAATTCAGCCGGGTTTTCAGGATTTCCCCAATGAATATGCATTGAAAGCAGTGCATACAAAAAGTTCTCATGCATATTCATTGGGGAAATCCTGAAAACCCGACTAGATTCCGGCCCTCGAGGACCAGAGTTGCCCACCCCTGGTCTAGACCCTACTCTGTTATTGGGTTGAAAGAATCCTATATGCCTGTGTAAAAAGACTTTCATCTGGGTTAGCATAGGACAAAAAAAAAAAAAAAAAAAATAGCTTCCCCTCTGTTATTGAGCACTGAGCAAGTGTTTGATGGCATGAATAGAAATGAAAGTATCTCACTACGGATGCACATGTCCCCCAGTCAAAGACATAAGTATCTCTGATGGTGCTTAGCGTGTTATGAGTTGAGAATAGTGAACTATGTGACTGGGGGGGGGGATGCCTGCCTCAAATCTAGGGGCTACTATAGACCTCCAAAGAAACAAAAGGCTAACATGTGGTTCCCTGATGTTATTCAAATAAAATCAGCCAGAGGAACTGCAAACCCTATTGCATCCTTGGGTTACTGTGGTTTGATTCTAGTAGCCACTGGTAATGCTAAGAATTGCAACCACACGGGATTAGTGGTAAGAAAAGAATCCAGACAGTGCTGTGCCAGATGAAGGGGTGATGCTGGGGAGGTAAACACATGACACACAGTATTTTGCCTCCGAGATGCTGCCTGCTGCTGAATCAGTGGTCTGCTTTTGGCAGGTTCTCTCATTGCAGCTGCCCACATTGATCTCTCAGTTAAGCTGCAGTGACAAGAAGCAGTGCTGGAGGGAAACCAATAAGTACAACACAGCAGGGGAAAAGAAAAATTACATTTCAATGATTGAAGACAGTAAATGGATAGATTTTTTTTTTCCTTTTGTTCGAGAACAAGCAGTAATGTTTTATAACACAAAGACTACGTAAATAAGGAAGGAGTCATACCTTGCGGAAGTTGCTACTGTTCAGGAACCAACTCGCTCCTGGTCTCAAACTTTAACTGACCGGGACCCAGCGCATCGTAACTCGGGGCACCTGAATCTGTCAGCCAATACTGTGCTCTTATCTACTACAGCCATGTAGATACCATTCTGAGGCTCTATATAGCTTGTATACGTTTAGATTCATTAAAGCATGTGTGTTCTTAGTTTCCCCGTAGCATGTGTGTTATTGATACCTGTCTCAATTTTCTGTGTGTTCTGATCCTGTAGGTCATTGTTGATCCTGAAAACTTCTGTGTACGTATCCTTGTAATCCATTCTGGGCTAAAAAAAAAACCCTAACATAAATAAATACATAAATAAAAGGAAGGGTAGTTGTATTCAAGCCTTCACTGTTTTTAATGAAACTTTGTGAAATAATCAACTTCTGAGCAAATAAAAAGTTAAATTACGAGCTGGAAGTTGATGTCAGTGCGAAATAATATTTGTTGTCGGACTACTTGCAGTATAAACATATTGGTAGCTGTGTGTGTGTGTTTCACTGTTAACGGGAGCTGCAGTCTGCATAATGTGGTGTTTTGGCTGATGCTATGAACTGAAGTAAACAGGAAAGTCATGAGAAATGAATCCAAGTGCTGCATTTCCTCTATAATTTGTTTAAATACCTTTCTTTTTGTTGGTTCTGGCAGATGTCTTCGCTTTTTAGATCATAATTCATACTCAAGCAAACCTTGTGCATGTTTAGAGCACTTTGGACATAAATAAATACTGTCATTTTATGGTGGCTAGAGCATTTTCCCTGGGCTTTGTTTTTGTTCCAAGGTTGGCTTGTCTTTAGCACTTACCCTTTAAGCTGCAGCAGGTTTACGCTGCTCTAATATATGACATGTATGTTATTTTAAAAAAACCCGGTAAAAATGTAAACGATGACATAAATAAATACATATTGGACAACAAAATATGTTGAACAATAAAAGGGCAGCTCTCTAAGGTGCACCTATATTTAGATTCCATTTACAGGCATTAATGCACTTATGTACATATGATGTCACTAATTGGCATTTGCATGTGTAAGTATGAGGAACTATTCTATAAAATGAATGCCAACATTGCTTAACATTTATACCAGCCTTAAGGTGTAACTTTGGGCACCTAAATAAAGCAGGAACAAGCAGAACTTACAAAATGCTACTGTGATGACACCTGTAGACATAGAACGCTAGACTACTCCAAACGACCTGCCACTGAAACTTAAAAAGATACCGACAAAAAGGCAGAAATAGTCAAAAGGTTCTGAGAGTGGTAACTCGATGACAAAAAACCTCTGTGAATACCAACACAACTTCAAAATAAGATAATATAATAAATATTAGTGAAATTGGGTAACCTCAGTGTGAGGGTTCAGCGAAAGGAGAAATTCTCCGGCGCTTCACACAACAAGGCAGAGGCAACCATACACCTGCCTACACACCATCATCAGGTACCTCATGTGTGCTTTAAACCAAAGGTGTGAATCAAAGCTCCGCCCTCCTTCCAGCCGGCTCGGACTTACGCCATTGATTTCTCCATCGACGGGTTCCTGAGGAAGGGACGCTGAGTTCCTGAAACCGGGCTTGGTTGAACCTGGTATTCAGGGGTGTATGGATTCTATTTCCCCCTACTTCTTCTGTATGATCCACGAAGACTATTTGAAGCTAAGTCCGCTGTCATTTTCTTGGGGAGTTGGCTGGGGGGGGGTTCTCAGAGTGGTCTCTTTGATGTATTTCACCTGTGTTTTACTAGTTATTCACTGTGGTTTGATTCACACCTTTGATTTGAAGCACACATGAGGTACCCGATGATGGTGTGTAGGCAGGGGTATGGTTGCCTCTGCCATGTTGTGTGAAGCGCCGGAGAATTTCTCCTTTCGCTGACCCCTCCTTTCGCTGAGGCACTTTTTACTGCTGCTTAGTGACTCCAGCGATCTGTACAAATGCATGCCTTTTCTTCAGGTCAGCATGATTTTCGTGGGTGAGAAGCTCTTTAAATAAGGAAGAGGGAGGGAAATTATAGGGAAAACAATTCAGGCTATAAATGATACATTTCTAAAACCTCTCTCCTTTTATAGAACTTAAGCCCTTCCCCATCATCCCAGGCACAGAAAAGATTGTCTCGCAACCTCCTTTTATGAAGTGCAGATGGCAAGAGTTAAATAAAACTATAGCTTCACTGTTGAATGATATTGGAGATCTCTAAGGAGATGTTACTTACTGCTTAGTCTTTTAACTTCTCAACTAAACTTCTCTCAGGTAACTTGGACTTTAGAAGTGTGAGTTCTACCATACCTAAGTTTGAGCTTCATCTACAAACAAAAAGTAAATTGCTATCTATTCATATTTAATTTTAAGGATAATCTTTTGCTCTCAAAAGACTCCCTTCTGTGACTTTTGGTCAAATCATATAATTTTGTCATGTCTTTTTGCCTTATAAATTTGATTGTATCTTATATATTAGTATAGGCATGATTTGCCTGCTTTAGGGAAGCAAAGGATATGAAGTTGCAATTAAACATGTCGCCGTACATGAAGAAATACACAGTACTACTCAAAAGGGTCCAGAGAAGAGTGACTAAAATAGTTAAGGGGCTGGAGGAGTTGCCGTACAGTGAGAGATTAGAGAAAATGGGCCTCTTCTCCCTTGAAAAGAGGAGACAGAGAGGACATGATCGAAACATTCAAGATAATGAAGGGAATAGACTTAGTAGATAAAGACAGGTTGTTAACCCTCTCCAAGGTAGAGAGAACGAGAGGGTACTCTCTAAAGTTAAAAGGGGATAGATTCCGTACAAACATAAGGAAGTTCTTCTTCACCCAAAGAGTGGTAGAAAACTTGAACACGATTCCTGAGGCTGTTATAGGGGAAAGCACCCTATAGGGATTCAAAACAAAGTTAGATAAGTTCCTGCTGAACCAGAATGTACGCAGGTAAGGCTAGATTCAGTTAAGGCACTGGTCTTTGACCTAAGGGCCGCTGCGTGAGTGGACTGCTGGACACGATGCACCACTGGTCTGACCCAGCAGCGGCAATTCTTATGTTCTTATATACAGCTAGAGATTGGTTTGTTTGCCCCATCCAGTCAAAAAGGGGTTCCCCTGTTCCTGCTTCAGATAGTCATTGATTAGGTTTTTTCCGCACCCACCCCCTTTCTCCCAGGACTCAGAGTAATCATATTTAGGAGGCACAGATTTATTGGTGACTATATTTTATGCTTTTTTTTTTTTTTCTTTTTCAGCACATAGCAGATTTTCTGGTGATGCCTCCCAGAATGAATGTGGAAATTAACTGATGATGTAGCTCAGTGAGTGTGAATGTGGACTTCAGCAGCAGTAGCCTCTGTGGTTTTATTCTCCAGTGATTTGATAACTGCTTTTGTACTTTGTTATCTCCTCAAGTCCTTTGTTCAGCACACTTACAAACTGAAGGCAATTAGCATCAAATATAGCCATCAGCAAAGCCCAAAGGAACAGTCAGAGAAGCAGTGGCGATGAGGACAACTACTTCCTTTCTGTTGCTGTTTTCTGAAAAACAATAATCCCAATGGAAATATCTGTTAATCTCTGAATATCACCTTTGACTTCACTAAGCCCCCTCCAATATGCATATACGCTTGCCTACGTCTGTTATGTTCTGGAGATATAGATGTTATTTTAACATACACAATGGCAGCAGATGTGAAGGGCAAGTCTATAATCTAAGCGCCTATATTTGCATGGCCCTTGCGCACATTAATGTATAGCACTTTCATGGAAGAGTGGCCTCATGGTTAGCGCAGTGGCCTGTGAACCAGGGGAAACGGGTTTGATTCTTGTAACCTTGGGCAAATCACTTAACCCTCCACTGTCCCAGGAACAAAAGACATACTTATATATAATATGTTACCACTTTGATTGTAATACAAAAAGGTGGCATATTATATTCCATACCCTGGAAAACCATTAGCAATTCTTGGCTCTTCCCTTTGAGCTGGTGACAGCACCTCACACGTCTACCAAGGTGATGGTGGTGGTAGCTGCTCATTTATGCAATACAAGCTTGCAAGTTCATCCATACCTGGATGACTGGCTGATCAGAGATCCATCATTACTGGAAGGAGAACAAGCGGTGGCTCACATAGTCTGGTTCCTGCAGAGTCTGGGTTGGATAGTGAATTTCCAAAAGAGCCAACTGGTTCTGTCCCAATCCCTAGAATACCTGGGAGTCTTAAACAAAACAGAAGGCTGTGTCTGTCTTTCAGAGGCATGCAGACAGAAGCTTTGTACACAGATAACGAGCTGTGTTGGCCAAATCAGCTCTGTCTGTGTGGCACTACATCCAAGTGCTAGGTTCCATGGCTGCCATGATAGACATGGTTCCATAGGCAAAGGCTAACATGCATCCTCCCCAGTGTGCATTACTATGGCAGTGGCCACCTCAATCAAACTCCCTGTAGATGTCTCTGCTGTGAACTCTGGAAGCCAGGGACAGTATGGACTGGTGGCTCTGCCCACAGGCGTTATCAAGGGAGACGCCCTTCAGAATAGACTCATGGGTAATTGTGATAACAGATGCCTGCCTGTATGGCAGGTATGGGGCTCACTACAACAGATGCCCAATCCAGGGGCATTGGTCAGCCTCCCTAAGGAAGTGGTCGATCAACAAATTGGAACTTTGAGCCATTCGATTGGTATTGCAGAGGCTGGAGAAGAGTCTGGAGGAACAAGAGTCCAAGTCTTCTCGGACAATGCTACTGTGGTGGTGTATGTCAATCACTAGGGAGGTACCAAGAGTGTGCATCTGAGTCTGGAGGTCCTCTTACTTGGCAGAATTTCATCTTCAGGCTCTTTCAGTGGTTCATGTAATGGGAGTGGACAATGACCAGGCTGTCTTAATCAGCAGACAGACAATAGATCCAGGAGAATGGATGCTGTCTGCAGCAGCCTTCAAATCCATTGTTTGTTACTTGAGTCACCCAACGTTCGATCTGATGGTGAAAGCAAGAAACAAGAAGGTAGACCGATTCTTCAGTTGAAGATCTGAGCCCAGAAGCATAGGTCTGGATGCTCTGGTCCAGCCTTGTTACAAATATGGTATTCTCTAGTTTTAGGGGGAAGAATATTGGACATATGGGTTGTCATCATTCTTATCTTGGCATTTTCAACTAGTACATTTATATAATGATACTGTTTGTCTTCCTGGATACATTTATTCACTGATAGGAGGGAGAAGATTGGTCCTATACCATGGATGTCGACCTACGACCCCCCTGAATAAAGAAGATGGGGATCATCGTGGGAGACTCCAGCGTACGTCATGTGGACAGCCACACCACAGGAGGGAGAGAGGATAGAATCGTCACCTGCCTGCCTGGAGCAAGAGTGAAGGATGTGGCCAACAGGATCTCCAGGATCATAGACATTGCTGGGGAGAGGACACTGTTGTGCTTATCCATGTAGGAACCAACGATGTGAGTGGACAGAAGTATGACAGGGAAGAAATGAAGGGACAGCTCTGCTCACTCCGAAGAAAATTGAAGATCAGGGAGGTGAAGGTGGCCTTCTCCGAGATCCTCCCGGTACCAAGAGCGGATGCAAAGAGACAAGGGGAACTGCACACAATCAATGCCTGGATGAGACGATGGTGCAAAGAGGAAGGCTTTGACTTCATGTGCAACTAGACGGCGTTCTGGAGAAAAAGCAAGTACTACAGAAAAGACAGACTGCACCTCAACAAGGAAGGAGTAAGAGTACTGGCAGGCAACATGAAGAGGGCCATAGAGAAGGCTTTAAACTAAAGGACAGGGGAAAGCCAACAGTCAACCACCAATCGATGGACCGGGCGACAGGATGCCCTGTAGAAGGAATTATGGACAACTACTCAGACACGGGAGGGGTCGACCACAAAGCAAATGAGGAAGACAATACAGCAGCAGAAAAGGATACCGTTGAAGAAACAGTAGATACTGCTAAGCTTAAAAAGTCCAAGAAGGTAACACAAAGGGAACTCAAATGTATGTATACGAATGCTAGAAGTTTGGGAAACAAAATGGGAGAGTTAGAAGCAATAGCAAAAAACGACAAACTGAAACTCATTGGCATAACAGAAACATGGTGGAATGACAAAAACAAATGGGACACAGTACTACAGGGATACAAACTACAGAAAAGATAGAGTGGGGCAGAAAGGTGGAGGTATTGCCCTATATGTTCAGGAAGGATTAGAATCCATGAGAGAGACTATGGCAGAATAGAAAGAGAAGCTGGAATCCCTCTGGATCAGGATTCCCAGACACAACGATGCTTACATAAAGATTGGCCTTTACTACCGACCGCCGGGACAGAGGGAGGAGACAGACTCGGAAATGATAGAGGAAATTAAACAAGAATGTAAGACAGGTAATGTCATAATCTTGGGGGATTTCAATTTCCTGGGGATAGACTGGGATCTGGGAACCTCCAACTGTGGCAAGGAGGCAAAGTTCCTGGAAGTGCTAGGAGACTGCTTCCTGGAACAGATAGTAGGAGAGCCGACGAGAGGAAACATCACTTTGGACTTGGTCCTAAATGGCATTACGGGTCCGGCAAAGGAAGTAGAAGTCACGGTCCCGCTGGGGACGAGCGATCACAACATGATCAACTGCAAACTTGATGCCGGGAAAGGGAAAGGTACCAAAACCTCAACCACAACTTTAAACTTTAAAAAGGGAAGATACGACAGCATGAGAGCTATGGTGAAAAAACGGATCAAGAAAAAGATGGGTAAAGTCATAACGGTGGAACAGGCATGGCCCCTACTGAAAAATACTATCACGGAAGCACAAAGCCTCTACATTCCGCGGATGTCCAAAGTATAGAAAACCAAAGGCATAAGAGAGCCGGCGTGGCTTACCAAAGAGGTGAAGGAAGCCATAAATGAAAAGAAGGACTCCTTTAAGACGTGGAAACGCATGAAAACATCCGAAGCTTGGAACAAACATAGAGATGATCAGAAAAAATGTCACAAGGCGGTGAGAATTGCCAAAAAGGTTTATGAGGAGAAAATAGCGCGAGAGGCCAAAAATTTCAAGCCCTTTTTTAGATACGTAAAAGGGAAAAAACCCGCACGGGAGGCGGTGGGACCACTGGACGACCTGGGAGGAAAAGGGTGTGTCAAGGATGACAAACAAATTGCAGACAGACTGAATTCCTTCTTTGCGTCTGTCTTTACAAAGGAAGACACTGCAACAATACCTGACATAGTGAAAGTGTTCAAGGGAGTAGAAGTGGACTTGGACCAGATTTATCACCAGATCAACAAAATTAAAAGTGATAAATCTCCTGGACCGGACGGAATTCATCCGCGAGTCCTAAAAGAACTGAAATTTGAAATTGGAGAACTATTGCAAAAACTTGCCAACCTGTCAATCAAAACAGGACAGATACCTGACGACTGGAAGATAGCAAACGTCACGCCGATATTTTAAAAAGAATCGAGAGGAGTGCCAGGCAACTACAGACCTGTGAGTCTCACGTCTGTCCCTGGAAAGATGGTTGAGGTGCTGATCAAAGATAGCATAGTCCAGCACCTAGACACACACGACGAGAGCCAGTCAACATGAGTTCAGGAAAGGGAAATCATAGAAAAACATAGCAACATAGAAGATGACGGCAGAAAAGGGCTACAGCCCATCAAGTCTGCCCACTCTGCTTACCCACCTCCTGTCTATGCCCTAATGACCCAATTTTCTTATCTTGACCCTCGTAGGAATCCCACATGGGTATCCCATTTATTCTTAAAGTCTGGCACGCTGTCTGCCTCAATCACCTGCACTGGAAGCTTGTTCCAATGATCAACCACTCTCTCTGTGAAGAAATACTTTCTGGTGTCGCCATGAAATTTTCCGCCCCTGAGTTTGAGCGGGTGCCCTCTTGTGGCCGAGGGTCCCTTAAGAAAGAAAATATCATCTTCCACTTTGACACGTCCCATGAGGTACTTAAATGTTTCGATCATGTCTCCCCTCTCCCTACGTTCCTCGAGAGTGTAGAGCTGCAATTTGTTCAGTCTCTCTTCATACGAGAGACCCTTGAGCCCTGAGATCATCCTGGTGGCCGTCCGCTGAACCGATTCAATTCTGCACACATCTTTACTGTAATGTGGCCTCCAGAATTGCACACAGTACTCCAGATGAGGTCTCACCATGGCCCTGTACAACGGCATTATGACTTCAGGCTTTCAGCTGATGAAACTTCTATTGATACAACCCAATATCTGCCTTGCCTTAGATGAAGCCTTCTCCACTTGATTGGCAGTTTTCATGTCTGCACTGATGATTACTCCTAAATCTCGTTCTGCTGAAGTCCTAGTTAAAGTTTCTCCGTTCAAGAAGTACGTCCTGCATGGATTTCCGCTTCCGAGGTGCATGACCTTACATTTCTTAGCACTGAAGCCTAGTTTCCAGGTTGAGGACCAACTTTCCAATGTAAGCAGGTCCTGCGCCATATAATTCTGTAAACTGCATTCACTTACTATATTACATAGTTTGGCGTCATCGGCGAATAGTGTTATTTTACCTTGAAGCCCTTGAATCAGATCCCCTATGAATATGTTGAAAAGGAGTGGACCCAGGACCGAGCCCTGCGGCACTCCACTGGTCACCTCCGATGTTTTAGAGAGGTTACCATTAACCACCACCCTCTGAAGTCTGCCACTCAGCCAATCATTGACCCATGCAGTTAGTGTCTCTCCTAACCCCATCGATTCCATCTTGCTTAGCAGCCTGCTGTGTGGGACACTGTCAAAAGCTTTACTGAAGTCCAGGTACACGACGTCCAAAGACTCTCCCAAGTCCAACTTTCTTGTTACCCAGTCAAAGAAGGTGATGAGATTGGATTGGCAGGACCTACCCTTGGTGAATCCATGCTGACTGGGATCCCGAAGATTCCCTTCATTCAAGATCGTTTGACGAACCTACTTCAATTTTTTGAGACAGTGAACAGACAAATTGATAGCGGAGATCCGGTGGATATTGTATACTTGGACTTTCAGAAAGCATTCGACCAGGTTCCACATGTAAGACTTCTCAGGAAATTACAAGGCCATGGAATAGAGGGAGATATACTAATATGGATAGGCAAATGGCTAGAGATCAGAAAACAGAGAGTGGGCATAAATGGGAAGTTCTCAGAATGGGAAAAAGTGACTAGCAGTGTACTCCAGGGCTCGGTACTTGGACCCATCTTATTTAATATTTTCATAAATGACCTGGAAGAAGGAACATCCAGTGAAATCATCAAGTTTGCAGATGATACAAAGCTATGCCGGGCAATCAGATCGCAGAAGGACAGCGAGGAACTCCAGAGCGACTTGAATCAATTGGAGAAGTGGGCAGATAAATAGCAGATGAATTTTAATGTGGAAAAATGCAAAGTGATGCATTTAGGCAGAAAAAATAAAGATCACAAGTATAGTATGTCAGGTGTAACTCTGGGAAAGACCAAACAGGAAAAGGACCTGGGTGTACTGATAGATAGAACCCTGAAACCATCGGCACAATGTGCGGCGGCGGCAAAGAAAGCAAATAGAATGCTAGGCATGATAAAGAAGGGAATTATGAGTAGATCAGAGAAAGTTATAATACCGCTCTACAGAGCCATGGTCAGACCGCATCTTGAATAAAGCGTCCAGCATTGGTCTCCATACCTAAAGAAGGATATAAAACTGCTAGAGAGGGTGCAGAGACAAGCAACGAAGCTAGTGAAAGATATGGAGAACCTGGATTACAAGGAACGACTTAGGAGACTGGAGTTGTTCTCCCTTGAGAAGAGGAGACTGTGAAGGGATCTGATTGAGACTTTCAAAATACTGAAAGGATTCGACAAAATGGAGCAGGGAAAGCAGTTATTTATAATGTCTAATGTGACACGGATAAGAGGACATAGACTGAAGCTGAGGGGGACAGGTCCAGGACGAATATCAGGAAGTTCTGTTTCACGCAGCGAGTGGTGGACACCTGGAATGCTCTCCCAGAGGAAGTAATTGCAGAATCCACCGTTCTAGGATTTAAGGGTAAACTAGATGCACATCTCCTTAAGAGTGGCATAGAGTGATACGGGTAAGGGTAAATTAGATGCACATCTCCCTTGAGAAGCATACAGTGATATGGGGACTAAAACTATGCCAGGGTACACCTGGCGGGGCCTCCACGTGTGCGGATCACCAGTCTTGATGGACCCAGGGTCTGATCCGAAGATGGCAATTCTTATGTTCTTATATCCTTCAGGATTCTTCATTATCAACTGTACTGTTTAAGTTATACTCATATATTCAATCTATTTATCAATTATTTCAGAACTAGATGGGCTATACGTTTTAAGTATTAATAGTTAATAACAACATATGCACTTAAAAAAAAAAATAAAATAAAAAGTATAATGAAGAAACAATCCCCACATAAACTCAAAGTCAGAGCCAAACTCTGGATAGCCGAAAAGGATTGCTTAGAGAGAAACTCCTGTCACCAGAAGGGGAGCCCGAAAAGGGGTTGGAGTCTTGTTGACGCATTTGGATGAAATGAAGGCTCTCTGAGGGAAATAGTCAGCCAATTGGTGACCCCTGAGGGAGGAGGTTTTCTGTAGAAATACAGGTCATGTCAGGTCCAATTGCATGTGTTCGAGGTCTGCAACAATAAAATTTTGGATCTCGCCATTGAATTCTGTATGGAAGTTCATCTTCCTTCCCTTCTCCTCTATTGTCATACTTTATAAATTCCCTCCATAGCCTTCAGATAACTCTGTTCAGTACTTGCTTTTAACCTTTGATAAAACTATAACACTTCCAGGTTCCTGCCTAGTTAACAATATGTAACATATAGTTTGTAGTGTTAGAATAGCTTATCGTATTAGCTTTACCGAAGTATAAGCCATGTACTATTTTATTGGGGGATTTTTTTTTAACCTCCTAAGGTAACTAATCATGGTGACATCATATGACAGCTGGTAGGAGTCCCTGAAAGACTAGCTCTGACAATCCACAGAGATAGCACGCTAAGAATTTACACAAGTGGCAGTCAGACCACACATGTGGTATGATTACAAAAGTTGCAGTCTCTCCAAAATGTTTGGATATAAAATGAAGTAGTGCAAAAAAAACACCACCTAAATAGAGCTGAGAGTCTGCTCAAATGGAGCATTTGAGCAGACTCAGCTTTATTTAAGTGGAGTTTTTTTTGCACTACTTCATTTATATTCCTTCACTTCACCTTTTGCAATATTGTGGATATAAAATGATACATTTTTCTCTTATAGCATATGCACTATCTTCCAGGTAATTATATTTATACTTTATTCAGTTTCTTTGTCTTTTGCTTTGTCATTTATTTTCCACAACAAAGTAAATATAGAAAAATGTTTTCTCACTAATCTATAGAAAACCTACTCCGATCATTACCTCATTGAATTCATTTTGTACACATGCTTCTATAGTGCCTTTCTTTAAGTTTGTTTTATTTAGGCTTATTGAATCACAACCTAAAACTCTAGAAGGTCCTTTAACCAAACTGCGGTATGCATTAATGTGCGCTTACTGCAGGGTGTGCTGAGGCACTAAAATCCTGATGTGTGTGTGTGCTACCCATGCATTGAAAAATAAATTTTATTTTTTGAGGAGGAGAGTGGGCGTGTCTGCACTAATCAGTTAGTGGAGCCACATTGCCATACGAGGTCTGTTCAAAAAGTTCCAGGACTGATTGCATCAAAATTTATTAAACAATCTTACAACTTATTCCATTGGGTCCCCTTCAAAGTACTCCCCTTCAGTACAGTTTTCCCAACGTCGTTTCCACTTCTGGAAACAGTGCTTAAATACATCTTCAGGAATTGCCAAAAGTTGCTGCGTCGAATTTTGCTTTATGTCTTCAATGGTGTCATTTCCTTTCACGTGGATTTAAGTTTAGGAAACAAGAAGTCAGCAGGGGCCAAGTCTGGAGAGTAAGGTGGCTGGGGAAGAATTGTCATCATGTTTTTGTGCAAATTTCGTGAATTTTGAAGGCAGCATGAGCAGGTGCTCCCTCAAAACTTTGGGCCGCTTCCTCCTGATTCTCTCACGGAGTCATTTTAACACTTTCAGATAGTAATTTTGGTTAACAATTTGTCCTTGTGGCAGAAATTCATAGTGAACAATGCCACGACTGCCAAAACAAACTGTTAATATCACTTTGACTTTCAACCAAACTTGCCGAACTTTTTTCGGTCTTGGCGATGCTTTGGTTCTCCAATGAAATGATTGAGCTTTGGCTTCCACATCATAACCGTAGACCCATGTCTCATCCCCAGTTATCACTATCAAGAAATGTTTCTTCTTCATTTGCCTGCTCAAGAAGATTTTGACAGATCATGACATGGTTGTTCTTCTGGTTGTTGGTCATCAACCGTGGAACAAACTTTAACACAATGCAAGACATCCCCAACTTCTCTATTAGAATATAATGGCATAAACCAATGGAGATGTTGCATTCCTCTGCCAATTCTCTAACAGTTTAATCACTGATTAACATGCACAAGATCATTATTTAATTGTTAATTTTATGTTTTTCTAGTTCTGCTTGTTTCTGTTACATACATACATATGATCTAGTTTATATTGTATTGTGTTAGATGTATGATGTATGTTTGATTTTTCCTTAAATTCCAATAAAAGTTTTTGAACTAAAAAAAATAAACAAATAAACACAAGAACTCTCACTTGATCAACACGATCATCATTAGTTGACGTTGATGATCTTACATTTCGCAAATCGTCATCCACTGATTCATGACCACTTATGAAGTATGAATACCATTCAAAACACCTTCCACAACTCATATTCCCCATAAGCTACTTTCAACATTTCATAAGTTTCTGCAGTGGTCTTACCCGATTTAAAACAGAACTTCAGGCTGTAGCACTGCTCATTGACGTCACACATGATGAAAACTAGACAGTATAGAAACGTCAAATAAACTATAAACTACAATAGAGAAAGTGTGTATCATGACAGGGTTTTTTCCCCCCGCTTTATTGAAATACAATGGAAACAAATATACTAGAACCTCCAGAAGTATATGACTGACCATATATAAACAAGGCTGGCCCAATCACTTTGCCTAGGGTGGCAGCATAAATGTGGAGACAATATAGCAGGAGAGCAATATCTTATCTTCCCTACCTTCTGCCCCCTGTGTCTAATATCTTCCCCCTCTTTACTGCCCTAATTCTTCATAGACACAGGCTGATGTTGCAAGCACACTCATTACTGGAATTCATGCTCACACTCAAGTGCTGCCATATCCCACTCTCCCCTTGACAGGACCTCCTTTGTTGGAGTGGAGCTGAATGTGGTAATGCCTATGTGTAAAGACTGATGTGGGAAAGTGCCGAGGAGGGATACAAAAATAGAACATAGAAACATAGACACATGATGGCAGATAAAGGCCAAATGGCCCATCCAGTCTGTCCATCCACAGTAACCATTATCTCTTTCTCTCTCCGAGAGATTCCACTCTTTGCAGAGTTTCCTTTCAAATGAAAGAGCCTCGACTCATGTGCATTTACATTACGTAGGTATTTAAACCTCTCTATCATATCTCCCCTCTCCCGCCTTTCCACCAAAGTATACAGATTGAGATCTTTGTCTGTCCCCATACGCCTTATGATAAAGACCACATACCATTTTAGTTGCCTTCCTCTGGACCGACTCCATCCTTTTTATATATTTTTAGGGGTATGCACTTGGGGGGAGGGGGAGTGCTTATGCAGAAGAGAGATGCCAAAGTAAAAGTTGCCATAGTACTTTGAGGTTGCGCTGTGTCTTGGGTTGCAGAGGGGAAGAGGGGTAGAGGAGGGGGAGATTGAAACTGAATGTCAGGAGGTGGCATAACAAACCTGCTGCTCTTGAAATCTGATTTTTGGGGGGAGATGGGGCTGGGAATGCGATTCCTTGTGAATGTGAATGTATTTTCGAAAAGCTACAGTATTGTTACAAATGGCTGTTGTAATTCACAGCTGTCTGGAGAATGGCAGAATTTTGTAACAAATTGGTTGTTATTAAAAAAAAATAATAATAATGCAAAGAATACTTCCTAATAGGATTACAGCTATTTTCAGTATTTCAGCTCTGTTAACAATTATCGGCAAACCCTTCTGTCAACAGTGACTTTTATGAGATTACAAAAGCTCTACAGCAATTATAAAAACTCACAAGTTAGTTTCTTGTGTTAATATAGGTTAGCTTTAGAGTCAACGATATACGCGTGAGTTTTTATTGTAAATGATATTGTTTTAAGAATTTCTATTATATTTATTTTGTTTATCAATTGCTGTTATTCGTCATCTATTGTTATTTGAAAATTCTAATAAAATTTATTGAACTTAAAAAAACCCACACCTCACAATCACTTCTTTCCCCCCCCCCCATGCATGCATATTTTCTCTAAATTCGCAAGTCAGACTTGACCAAAGGTTTGAAATATTCTTCCAGTTTTCTTCAGGACCTGCACTATTCAGTAAGGAGTAATATACAAGGTTCACAGATGAGCAACTGCCTTCACATCTCTCTTAACAGGGTAATAACTCTAACTGAAAAAAAGTTCAGTGAACTGCTCACACAGTTTCTAAACTTGTTTAAAGCTGTCTTATTGGATAACCAATATTGTAGGACTGCAATCTACATTTTGATTGGTAAGTTCTCCAGTGTTCTAAGGTTTTATTTTCTGAAAGCTACATCATCTGACTGGTAGTGGACTCTTAACAAATGTGTTATTTGATCTCCAGTTTCTGTAGTTTGTACATTTCCCTGTTAGGAATTTTAAAAAAAAAAAGTCAGAGCAAAGCCCTTGGGATGGGAGATGATGATGCAAAACAGTTCCACTATAAAAGGCCATACACAACTCAAAATGCAAGTGAAACATACATAGTCAAGTTTCAAGTTTAACATAAATTTGATTGATCGCTTATTCAAAATTCTAAGCGATGTACACATCAATAAAATTACAGATTTTTAGGGGACAACAAAACAAACGACAAAAACTAAATCTTATAAGACATTTTAAAGACTAATCTTACAAACAAATTAAAACAAAATAATAATAATAATAACAGCTTATATACCGCAATACCGTGAAGTTCTATGCGGTTTACAAAGATTAAGCAAAGGTACAAATTGATTGACTTTAAGAGGAGAGGAAGAAAGAGGGTTAATAGGACAGGAAATCCATTTTTGAGGAGAGAAGGTTGCCAGATCTTTTCATGTCTGATCAGTTTATCCCCGATTGATCAGTTCCAACCACATGTAAGGGAAAAAGGGGAAGAGAAATACAAGTTGCTGATAGTAAATAAGACACTTATGGGAAAAACATTGGGAAGGGAGAGATCCATGTACTTCAGAGAAGTTATGAAGTGGAATTGAAATCAGGCTTTCTAATTATCAAATGCATCCTTAAAAAGAAAGCTTTTTAATTTGCTCTTAAATTTGTCTAAATTGCATTCTTCCCTTAAGTAGATAGGGAGTGAATTCCATGTTTGAAGGGCTGTGACAGAAAAAATGAATTGCCGCCGTGTATTAATAATTTTAAGTGAGGGAATTATTAGTAAATGTTGATCATTTGACCTCAATAATCTAGTTGAGGTGTAGGGAATCAGTAATTTATGAATAAAAGCAGGAGTTTTGTATAGCAAAGATTTGAAAGTAAGCAGACTTACCGGTAGTTTGTATATTATACGGTGAGCTACTGGAAGCCAATGCGCTTTCTTAAGGAGAGGTGTCACGTGATCAAATTTCTTAGCTTTCATTATAAGTTTAACAGAAGCAAGAATATATACAGTATTTGTGATAGAGAGAAATGTGAAACATGTGGGGGTTAGGAATTCTGTGTTTTCAATAGCAGGAGTGAAATTCTGGAACTCACTGACAGGTCAGCTATGATTATGTAAACCCAGGGATATATTACAAAAAAAAATCAAACAAAAAACACACCTCTTAAAGACGATAGGATGTAGGACAGTTTTTGTAGAGTATATGTTGTATTATTATTTATTTTGTAACCTGCCTAGATTTTAGGCGGTATATAAATTTTTAAACAAATAAATAAATTATATATATACATATATACACACGTGGAGGGACATAATAATAAAAAAAACATCTAAGTCCCCTTTTGGCCTAAGGCCTTAAACGTTGAAAGTAGAAGCAGGGAAAATGTCTATTATCAAAAAAAGCGTCCAAAAGGAGGTTTTTTTTTATAATGGCCTGCCTCTACGTTCAGTTGTTTAAAAGCCCAGACCACCACTACATCTAAACTTATACCATATAATCAACCTAAAAAAAGCCTAAGCCCGAAACGTCCAAAACAAGGCTTTTAGGCGAAGGAGGAGCCAGTCCTTCGCCTAAAAGCTGGATTCTGTAACCAGTGTCTGTCAAAAACAACACCAGTTACAGAATTCAACCCCCCTACAATGATCCGGGCAGGAGACCAAGCCCTCTTGCCCCGTCGAACCGCAACCCCCCCCACCCGCCGACATCGGGGCAAGAGGGAGCTCAAGCCCTCTTGCCCCACGATCACCAACCCCCCCCTGCTGATTCTGGTGGGGCCAGGTGGCCCGGCAGCACCCTCACCTCCCACCGTCCGATTCTGATGGGGCCAGGAGGGAGCCCAAGCTCTCCTGGCACGGCGGCACCCTCTAACCCCCACCCCCCACTAAAATATGGGCAGGAGGGATCCCATGTGCCTAAGGCTTATTCTGGTTGGACCAGGCGCCTCAGGCCCCACCTGTGGGTGGGGTTTGAGCTGCCTTGGCCAATCCGGCCCCATTGTTGGGATGGCTGGTCTGCCGGATGGGCGGGCTTGGCACCTGTCTGTACGGCCAACGATTTCCACGATTTCAAGGTACGGGGGTGGGATTGGGGACGGGGGTGTCGTGTGTTCGGCGGGGGGACGATCGGGGGTTAGGGGTGGCGGTCGTGGGGGGTTACGTCGAGGGCAGGAGGGCCTGGGATCCCTCCTGCCTGTATTTTAGTGGGGGTGGGGGTTAGAGGGTGCCGTCAGACAGGAGGGCTTGGGCTCCCTCTTGCCCAATGTTGTAAGAGGGAGGGCTCATCGCTGCAGGAGAGATGGCTCATCTCTCCTGCCGTGATGATGCTCGCCTACACCCCTCCGAACCGCGGCACTTCGGGGTGAGCATCACCGGCAGGAGAGATGCCCTGCCCCGATGCTCACCCTGAAGTGCCCCGGTTCGGAGGGGTGTAGGCGGTCATCAACGCGGCAGTAGAGATGAGCCTTCTCTCCTGCAGCGATAGGCAGGTTGCTGGGGCCGCTCAGCTGCAGCGATCAGCTCAGTGACCCCTTTTTCGGCACTTACACCTGTTTTGACTTGGTCTAAGTCAAAACGTATAAGTGCCGACTAGGCAACCTGTCAAAACATTTGGTTATACCTGTTGTACGCCTAGGTGTAGGTCAGCCCACCCCCGCCCTTTCCACGTCTCTAAAAACGCCTCTTTTTGCTCTATGCGTTTAGAGGCAGGGGAAAGGCCTAAGCTGGTTTTAGATACATCTAAAACCAGCTTTGATTATGGGTACTTGGACGATCAGGCTTTTTGATCGTCCAAGTAGCCATTTAGGCCACTTTTTAGACTTTTTTTTTTTATTATTATGAGCCCCATAACATATATACACACATAACATGAGGAACCGCTGAAAGGTTTGCAGCCTAAGAATAGAATGATATGGAGGTATATATATATATACTGTATACACACACACACACACAAGTATAATATATTTGATATGATATTTTAAAAGACACATCATCACTTCTGGGTAAACAGTACAGTAACTCAATTTAAACATATGAAAGATATGTTCCTTATATCTAATTTACATTCCGCAGCAGCCCACAAAAGATTTGCTTCTTCAGCTTGAAGAACTAAAATCTCCAAGTTGCACTGTGCGCTGCAGTTAGGAATTGCACAGAAAACATTTTTGTTTTGTTTCAATATTTCAAGCTGTTTGCCTGATCAGCCATTCCATTGATTTTGAGTTCCAAATTATTTGTTTTGTTCTGTTTATTTTATTTCCACTAAATCAACGGCGGAAGCAATTCTTGTGTTTTCACCTAGCAGTGCTTTATGAAGTCCGCATTAGCAGCACCCAAAGGCTGTAAGGGATAAAGCATGAACAGCCCACGGGACCAAAAAAAGGGAAAAGCAGAGTTAAAAGTGGCACAAACAGTCTACAACACCAAAAGAGGGGCAAACTAATGCCCAAAGCGCCACAAACATCTCAAGGCACCCTAAGGAAACCAAAGCATCATCAACGGTTATACAGAATGCTTTCTCTGAATACTGTTTTAATCCTTTTTGACTTGCCCTGAACTCTGAGAAGCAAGGTGTTCTGCCTCCATATTCATGAATAGTGTTAAGCTAAACAAACCCAAAATGTTACTTTGAAAGAATAGCTCAAAAATCTATAATCATGAAAAAATTCCTTTAACATCAAGAAGAAAGCTGCAGGACTAGAAAATTAATTAAATCTAACACCAGGCTAAAAATAGGCTAGAAACCAAGCCCTTAGGTGCTAGAAAAATAATTTGTGAAAGGAATATAAATATAAATAAATAAATATATATATATATAAATGTATTTGATTGTGTGAGTCCTCAGTTTTCACAACTCATTAAGGGAAAACCTTTAATAACAGTTGTTTATTCCCATTAACACAAGCGTGTGACAAATTAAGGGCTCCTTTTACTAAGGTGCGTTAGGGCCTTAACACACGGAATAGCGTGCGCTAAATTGCCGCACGCACTAGACCTTAACGCCAGCATTGAGCTGGCGTTATTCTAGAAGCATACCGTATGGTACAGCGCGTGGTAATTTTGTGCGTGCGCTAAAAATGCTAGCGCACCTTAGTAAAAGGAGCCCTAAATTAGCGTAACAAGTCAAATCAATTCTGTTCTTTCAACAAATGTCTTTCAATTTTCTTCAAAATCATAAATGTCTATCATGCGCATTCACGGACTCAAAACCACATATCTGATTCAATAAAGTCAAATGTGCAGGTTCAAAAAGAGTCCTCATTTCAAAACTGGGTACTTATCTCAATCATTTAAACACTTGAACCCAATTCAGTGTTCTCAGTGGCGTGCTGCCTTCAGCTCAACAGAACTCCGTTTTGGAGGAAACCCATCCTTCCTCGGGAAATTAAGCACTGCACACTTCCAATGCATCTCTCTGGATGAAAAGGATAAAGGTGTGAGAAAATGGCGTTGAAAGAATTTTGTCATTGTCCATATTCATGAAAGCAGACTGTTATTGTTTTATACAGAGTATTCATTGCCTGTTCCCTTTAAGGGGTGAGATTGTGTCCTTGGACTACAAAATGATGTAATTGTAGTTCCCCTTGTAATAGGTTCCTTCAGACCACATGTACAGCTCTCTGAGGATTATGGGACTATTTTCTATTGCTTGCTTGCTCTCTAAGCAGACTGCTTATTTTCTCTTCTTGTTCCCACCTGGAGAGCAAGGCAGGCTGCTGCTCCCTATTCTTGCCTGTAGAAAACCACTGTAAACCCATCAGATTTTTTCCCTTAGTATTAAACTCTATCCCTTTAGTACTTCATGGTATCAAAGTTAAAGTACCTCCTTTAGTACTTAACAGCATCCCTACCTGCACAGATTTACGATTTACTATTGTTTTAAGTTTTTAATCCACACATTTCTATATCAGGACTTTTAGGGACCCCTGAGGAAGACTACATTGTTGAAACACGGACCATGTTGGGTCCATATTTTCCAATGGGTTGGGTCCTAGATATATTGCATGTGAATTATGAATTTGTATATTTTTAAATAAAGTCTGTATCTTGAACATCACCATCTCCACAGAGTTTTCTTTTTTGTTAGATTTGCTTCATCTATGGGATTTAGGATCAGCCCATTGCTTGTTTTTATGTCAACTCTCCCAAGTTCTCTAACATCCAAGGACACGCTGGTGGACTGATAGCAATAGCTACAATTTTTTTTCAAGCAACTGAACTGTAAATCATTCTCTCTTTGTTTTAAGTTCTATATTGAAAGAAGATTTGCCTTTGTCTTCTCCCCCCCATTCCTGGGGGTTGGGGTGGGTAGGTAGAGGGTTTTCACTGTTTTGTCATTGTACCAAAATTTTTGAGCATCTGTATCTCCAGTATTTGCTTTGTATGCATTCTGCTTGGATTGGTAATTTTGTTGATTGATGTTTGCTCAATAAAAATGATTTAAACATAAAAGAAATTTTGCTTAAGAATTGGGAATCCATTCTAGTGATGATCCATGCTCACAGCACTGGGGTTTATTCTGCCTAATGATCCTTAGGAAGAGATCGGAACAGAGAGGAGTGGATAGTAGATGGCATGATTAGGCAGACTAGATAGGCCATATGAAACCATCAGCGCAATGTGCGGTGGCGGCGAAGAAAGCAAATAGAATGCTAGGCATGATCAAGAAAGGAATTACGAGTAGATCAGAGAAAGTTATAATACCGCTCTACAGAGCCATGGTCAGATTGCACCTGGAATACTGCATCCAGCATTGGTCTCCATACCTAAAGAAGGATATAAAACTGCTAGAGAGGGTGCAGAGACAAACAACGAACCTAGTGAAAGGTATGGAGAACCTGGACTATGAGGAACGACTTAGGAGACTGGGGTTGTTTTCCCTTGAGAAGAGGAGACTGCGAGGAGATCTGATTGAGACTTTCAAAATACTGAAAGGATTCGACAAAATGGAGCAGGGAAAGCAGTTATTTACAATGTCCAATGTGACACGGACAAGAGGACATAGACTGAAGCTGAGGGGGGACAGGTCCAGGACGAATATCAGGAAGTTCTGTTTCACGCAGCGAGTGGTGGACACCTGGATTGCTCTCCCAGAGGAAGTAATTGCAGAATCCACCGTTCTAGGATTTAAGGGTAAACTAGATGCACATCTCCTTAAGAGTGGCATAGAGTGATATGGGTAAGGGTAAATTAAATGCACATCTCCCTTGAGAAGCATACGGTGATATGGGGACTAAAACTATGCCAGGGTACACCTGGCGGGGCTTCTGTGTGTGCGGATCACCGGACTTGATGGACCCAGGGTCTGATCCGGAGATGGCAATTCTTATGTTCTTATGATCTTTATCTGCCTTGATTTTTTCCCTTGTTTTTCTGTTTCTAAGACTTACTGGAGACTGCTTCTACACTGTCTGAAATCTTTTAGACAGGTGACTGCTTCTTTCCCAATCCCTACCAGCTACTGGCTGTCGGGGATGAAACATAAATTTGCAACACTTCTGTTTCCCCATAGACTTGAACAGGATGCAAAACAAAACAATTTATTGCAGGCTTTATTTTGTTTAATTTGAAAAGATATGAAATGAAACTGCTTATTCATTGTGGAGTTTTGGTTTTTTTCATGCTCCAACCGATTTATACACCTAGATACATTTTGGGGTTCAGCTAAAAAATTATGCCTCAAAGGATTTTCTTGATAAATTCTTAAAGTGTACGCAAGAACGAAAAGGGAAGAACTGCTGAACATGTGTCTGTGTTTCTAATCAGAGCAGCCTGCAAATGCTCGATTTATTAACACAGCAAAGAAAGATTTGTGTAAAGCCAATGCGAGAAATCCCATAGTATGGTTACTCCTCCTTTGGTGCATCTGTGTCAGTTCAAAAGAGCTGCCAGATTTCCATCTGTTCCCAATACAGCTTCGGCCACAAAGACAACCGTTGTGACAATCACACTGAGTTAGTCTTTCAAATAAAACTTGTTAAGAACTACTGGCCACTAGACTCCACCCACCAAAGTTAACGGCATGAAATCACACTATAGCTACTATTTATTTTCTTAGGCTGTACAGCTGCAGGAACAGTGGCCTTTGATTTTAGATCATTTCAATTGAATGTGAGTTTACAGTTCTTGAAAGTGAAGGTGCATAGGAAATACCTGACAGACAGAAATTTCTCACGTTTAGGTTCTGTGTGCTTTGCATTTCCAGTTTTTTGCTCAGCTATTTCATATGCTACTAAGCCTACAAATTCCAGTGGATCTCCACATGTTCCTAAAATGGCCGCTAGAGGGAAAAAGCCAAATTTCAGGGCTGCAGACACCTGAGATGGGAGCATGGTCAAAGGAGAGACAGCACAAAGATGTGCAGGATCTGGGAAAGGATAGCCAGACATTTCTAAAAGAAAGCTTCCTACCTCAGAGAGAGAAGTGCCAACAGGGGACAGATAGTGAAACTAGGCCAGAAGTCCAAGGCAAACAGTCAGAAGTGTTTAAGAATGTGTTCATATTATTAAAAAGTCTACTTGTAAGTGATGGACTAGTGGTCCACTGAAAATCTACTCTCACTTAGCCCTCCATTACTTCAGGTATAAAAGAAATATCTCTACAGGCAGTCCCCATGTTAAGAACAAGTTCCATTTTTTAAACTGTTAAGTTGAATTTGTATGGAACTCGGATTCTGTATAGTACACAGTCTATCAAAACATTAAAGAAACAGCCCTCAAAATAAAGTACTATAGATTAAATAGAAAGAAAAGATAGGAGGTTTACACTTACTTTCGTTCTTCATCCGTCCCACTGTTCCCTCTCCACCACCACATCCAACATTTCTTCCTCTCATCTCTCTCTTCCCCATGCAACTATACCTCCCACCTCTCCCACCACCATGTCCAATATTTCTCCCTCCCTATATCCAATTCACCTTTCTTCATTTTCCCATGTGCATCATCTCTTTCCCTCTTACTCACACACCCATGCCCAACAATTCTCCTTTTCTATTCCTTTCTCCACCTTAGCATCTCTTTCCCTCACTCCCTCCATTCTTCCATCCCATCTCCCAAGTTCATGCTCCCATCCCTCCCTCCATTCTGTGTCCCAAGTTCATGCTCCCTCCTTCCTTCCATCATCCTTTGTCCAAAGTTTGTACTCCCTCCCTTCCTTCTGTGTCCCAACGTGCCCCTGCTTCTCCCTTCCTGTCTCAACGTGCCCCTCTTCCTTCCTTCCTGTCCCAATGCGGCCCTCATCCTCCTTCCCTCCCGTTGCACTTGTCTTTGCAAAGCTGTGTCTGCAGTTCCTACACGTGGCCCGTGGCTGACCCAGAAGCCTTCCCTTGATTTAGGCCCCAAAGTAACGAACTGGGTCAGGAATTGGTTGAGTGGAAAGTGAAAGAGAGTAGTGTTCAATGGAGATCGCTCTGAGGAAAGGGATGTTAGCAGTGGTGTGCTACAAGGTTCGGTTTTTGGGCCTGTTCTTTTTAACATTTTTGTAAGTGATATTGCTGAAGGGCTGACTGGTAAGATTTATCCTCTTTGCAGATGATACCAAAATCTGCAATAGAGTAGACACCCCTGATGATGTGAATAACATGGTGAAGAATGGTCTGAGATTTGGCAGCTAAGATTTAATGCTAAGAAATGCAAGGTCATGCATTTGGGGTGCAGAGTGTGAAGAACTTTTATGCATGAAAGAGGAGCGGGTCTTGGGTGTGATAGTATGCAATGATCTAAAGGTGTCCAAACAGGTTAAAAAGGCAACAGCAAAAGCTAGAAGGATGCTAGGGTGTATAGAGAAAGGTATTGGTGAGTAGGACAAAGGAGATATTGATGTCCCTGTATAAGACTCTGGTGAGCACTCATTTAGAATATCGTGTGCAATTCTGGAAACCACACTTTCAAAAAGATATAAACAGGATGGAGTCAGTCCAGAGGAAGACAACTAAAATGGCTGATGGTATACGTCATAAGGCATATGGGAACAGACTTAAAAATCTCAATATATGTACATTGGAAGAAAGGTGGGAGAGGGGAGACATGATACAGATGTTTAAATACCTACATGGCATAAATACACGAGATGAATCTCAATTGAAAGGAAATTCCAGAATGAGAGGGTATAGAATGAGGTTAAGAGGTGATAGACTTAGGAGTAATCTAAGGAAATACTTTTTTTACAGAAAGAGTGCTAGATGCGCGGAATAGTCTCCCAGTAGAGGTGGTGAAGACAGAGACTGTGTCTGAATTCAAGAAAGCATAGGACAGGCACATGGGATCGCTTAGGAATAGAGATAGTAGATGCTGTGGATGGGCAGACTGGTTGGTCTTCATCTATTTTACCTATATAAAGCATGTTATACACATAGAAAGTGCTTCACACAGTCGAGGGTGACTATATATTCTTTATGCCTGCAGACAAGACCATGCACACTTTCACATGATCCACAGTTCTGAATTAGTGGCCTTTCGGTGGAAGTTCCAAACACCCTTTCAGGGAGTTTTGTAAAAACAGGATGTTATTATACTGAATTAATTCACTTGAACCAATGGTTCTTTCCTGCTAGAACTACAAGTATTTCCCTTTTTCCCCAGAGAAAAAGAATCTATAGTATTGGGTTCACAGAGGATTTTATGTTTAAAGCTTGAGAGCACTAAAAGATCCTATAATCACAGTTTGGAGAACTGTTTATTTAATTTTAAAGATAACTTGCCTCACCATGCTGGCTTTTTCAAGCTCTCACAACACTAGTTGCTATTATCTGTGAATAAAATATGCTTGGTTCTACCCATGGATAAAAAATGATTAGTAGGTATCATATGGATAGTACTTCTCTAATTATTATATCTCTGAAGTGCAAAGCTTAAAGATAGCCTTACTTTCCTTAGCTGTATAATAAACAGAGACTATTTTACAACAGAGCTGTGATATACTAAGGGCACTAAGGTTATTTACTGTGGGACCATTATTCAGCAAGTTAGCAACCAGAAAATTTCTCCAGATAAATTTACCTAGATATTTAGCAGGATTTAACTGATTAAGCTACAATTACATAGCATGAGTTAATGCTGTTAATTCACATTATTAGTGAATATTTGCTAATGCATCAAATAGAGCATGCGGTAAATAAGGTGCATTAATGCATGCTAGCACACTTTTGTAAATGTAAGTCTTCTGCTCAATATAAATTCTTAAAGTTATCCAGATAAAATTTTTTTGAATAACTTTCGACCTGCTATTCATGTGACCAGATTCAACAAAATAAAGGGATCCATGTACTGAACTGTGGTGAGCACCAGCACACACTTACTGCATGTTAAAAAGGCTTACTGCAGGACTGTGCTGGCATCCTGCGGTAAATTTGCCATTTTCCTCCATTAGGGGGGGGCGGAGAATGGATATAAAAGCGCTAATCAGTGTGTGAGGCATTGCCACATGCTAATTGATTAGAATGGGGTCATGCAAGAGCTCTTACCATTTACAAAATGGGTGGTGGAAGGGGCTCATGCAGGAAGTTCTTATCACTAGTGGCAATATTAGCATGGCCGGAGGGGCTTAATGCCAGAATTAAATGGAACACTTTTTCTTATAGTGCGTTCCATTTTAAGTGATTCTTTTCTCTGATTGGAGTTTTTCCAGCAGGAAATGGCCTGCCGTTCCCACAGCATTCTTTTTATAATTGGGTACCATTATTATAAGGATTAGTGCATGGGGTACAGTGGCATAGTAAGGGGTGAGCAGGGGGCAGACCGCCCTGGGCACTATGTCAGTGGGGGCGCTGGCACCTCTCCGCCCCAGTCCACCACACCATGCCACACTTGCACCATCCCTCCCCCCACACCCTGTACCTCTGTAGATCTTCGCTAGCATGAGCAACTTCTCCTGCCTGTTGCTTGCACCAGCCTGGTTCCCCCTCTGAATCACTTCCAGGTCACGGGGCCAGGAAGTGACATGACAGGGACATCCAACGCTGGTGCAAGGAGAATGCTGGAGAAGCCACTCGCAATGGCAAAGATTTAGAGGTATGGGAGGGAGAAGGGTGTGCGCAAGTGTTGAAGGGGGCACAGAAGGAGCAGGGGCACAGAGAGGAGAGAAGGAGGGGCGAGGGGCGCCACCGCCCTGGGTGCCTCCTACCCTTAGAATGCCACTAAGGGGGTATGTAAGTTTTCTCCTGAAGAAGCATGACCGGTGAAACTTGATTTCTTGTTGGGTTTTGTTTGCATGGAACTGGTCTGATCTTTGGGCATTGTATGGAATGTGGATTTTTGTGAAAACCAAGACCAGGATTATATCAGATAAGTTTGCCTTTTGTGCACGCTTAATCACAATTGTGAGCGTGTCTCTTATGCTGAAAGATTATGAATGTATGAGTTGGAGTTTTGATCATATAAGGGGTTGTTCCCCAGTTTGGGGACATGGAAAACAAAAAGCCAAATTTCTTGTTGATTCGTAGTGCGTACTTTTAAGAGGAGGGAAATCAAGCTGGTGTGTGTCAAAGAAATGTAGGATGCGACCTGGGGTGTAGGGGATCATCAGTGAAGAAAGATATAAAGGTAATGCCAGATGTAACACCTTATGAGCAAGACTGAGTTCAAGAAGCGTGGGATGAACACAGAAGATTTAGAATCAGAAAATAATATTAAATATTGAATTAGGCCAGTTACTGGGCAGACTTGTACGGTCTGTGTCTGTGTATGGCCGTTTGGTGGAGGATGGGCAGGGGAGGGCTTCAATGGCTGGGAGGGTGTAGATGGGCTGGAGTAAGTCTTAACAGAGATTTCGGCAGTTGGAACCCAAGCATAGTACCGGGTAAAGCTTTGGATTCTTGCCCAGAAATAGCTAAGAAGAAAAAAAAAATTAAAAAAAAAATTAAATTGAATCAGGTTGGGCAGACTGGATGGACCATTCGGGTCTTTATCTGCCGTCATCTACTATATGTTACAAAAATCATTAAACACAAAAATGTATTGATAAACAATGTAACCTAGCCAGAAGAGAAGACACACCCAGGTACGTTAGATAAATTGTGAGCCCACCAGGACAGATAGGGAAAATGCTTGAGTACCTGATTGTAAAACCGCTTAGATAAGCTTGATAGGCAGTATATAAAATCCTAATAAACTTGAAACTTGAAACACATGATTGTGTTTCTTAGTTCTAGAGAGAAAATGGGGTGTTTTGGAGGGCTCACCATACACTATGGGCTCCTTTTACAAAGGTGCGATAGGGCCTTAACGCGCAGAATAGCGCACGCTAAAATGCCCTGCGTGCTAGCCGCTATCGCCTCCTCTTGAGCAGGCGGTAGTTCTTCAGGTAGCACATGCTATAGTCGCCATGAGTGTCCATGAATGACTAAGGGGTCTTTTTACTAAGGTGCACTAACAGATTTAGCACATGATAATAAATTAGTGTGGGTTAAGTGCCATAGGTATAGATTGGGCTGTACAGCATTTAGCATACTCTAATCGTTAGCTCATGCTCAATCCATCAGCGTACCTTAGTAAAATGCCACATTCCTAGCACCTAAAACTATCCCCCTACATTCAAATAAACATGAATTTATGCTTTAGCAGATGTCAGTAACCACCTTTTACTAAACCGCGATAGCAGCTATTAGCTCAGGGAGTCGCGCTGAATGCTCCACGCTGCTCCCAATGCTCGTAGAGTTCCTATGAGTGTTGGGAGCAGTGTAGAGCATTCAGCACGGTTCCCTGCAGTAATAACCACTATCACAGTTTAGTAAAAGTGGGGGATGGAGGGGTAAATTTGGTCTGCAATTCATGCTAATAAAAATGCATCTTAAACTTTTATAAATATAAATAAAAATCAGTTACCTGAGTGTTAAGTCACTATCCTGAACTAGCACTGCTGCAAGCGTAGCTGGAGGAGATGCAAGACCAGTTGAAAAGACACTCCTACTGCTGATGGTGCTCCGTGAGTGGCAGCGCAGGCCTCATTTCTTCAAATGATTGTGCAATGCATTTCCTTTTTGGTTTTTAAAGCCATCCGAGGGGAATCATTTATTAAAGCAGACATCTATTAGAAACATAAATTGGAAATACATTTCAATTTCCAGACTAATTGAAAAGAGCATTAAACAAGGATTGTAGTAAATAAAGTTATGGGAATGGTCTATTACTAAATGGATTTCCTATGTACTCGTAAACTTCGGTACACTTTGAAGGCCTGAGACAGAAAAAAGAGAAAAGAGCACAAGCACTAGCAAATAAGATACAAAGCATAAGGCAGACCAAGCAAGAATTTCAAAGGGATTTTGCCGTACTGGCAAAAACCAATGCCAAAATATGTTTTTCAAATGCCTTCAAAAAGAAGAAGCTTGCGAGAGTCAGGTGCACTTGTCCACATTAAATTTCATGTACCATTTAGATATGTAAAGAATGACCTCCTTTGTGTATGGGGATAGGGGTTGCTTTGTGGATCATCAATTCTAAAAGAAACTAAAAAACATTGTGGAGTGACGATGTTCCTGAAATGGACTTTATTGAAAATTTAAAAGTTCCAAAAGTCTACTTAATCCAATCCACATAAAGGTAAAATAATCCACATAAAAACCTTAAGGACCTAGTCTGCTGAGAGCGTAGGACCCAACACAGTCCATGTTTCGACAAGATAGTCTTCTTCAGGGGTCCCTGAAAGTCCTATGGTATTAGATATGTGAATAGCAAATACGTGGAGAATCGTGGAGAACGTGCTGCTTAAAATCAAAGCAATGACATCAATTCTAAGTCCTTTTTAAATCAATAGATTTTGAAAAAGATGGCCAAAATAAAGTGAGTTAGAGGCTTAAGTCCAATTTTTTGGTTCTCAACCACCCTATCACTAAAATATTAGAATTTGGCACTTGTTACATTTAGTAATCTGCACAGAAAGACTAGACATTGGAGAATCATTTGTGCTTTCAGAGCAAGCTTAGGCATAGAGAACCCTGTACTGTTAATATCCACTAGGAACAAAGGAAGTACCTCTATGCAATATGTAAACTGCTTTGGTGGTACCACATAATATAGTAAATGACAGCAGATAAAGACCTGAATGGTTCATCCAATCTGCCCATTAGTGATACTCATTTTAAAAATGCATGATTTTATTAACTTGTCTCTTCTTTGATACTTCTGGGCCGTAGACTGTAAAGTCTGATATTGTCCTAGGTTCAAAATGCTGAAGTTGCCATCTATCAATATTAATAATAATACAGTTGATCTGTAAATAAAGGGAAGCTGTTGGCTTTTAGTATCATCCAACTAGCAGCTTTTACAGGTTTCATGAGTGACAAATTCACTAAAAGCCATAAAAGAAATATACTGTAACATCATCTAGGAAGGCTGTGTTTTGGTCCTTGGTTTTTATTGCTACTATTAATTATTCTAAACTGTATTTTTAATATTTATTTGTCATCTAATTAGTGTTTGCAAATTAGATGTTGTACAGTTGGTTGTTAACGCCTCCAATATATCAGGGGAAGAGCAATATGTCAAGTAATAAATGCAAATGGGAACCTGAGACCTCAATATGAGAATTTTTAAAACGACTGTCAGTGTAGTAGAATTTATTGCAAGTTGCCATGATATTCATTTTCTTCAAGTGGGTCATACCATATACTTCTAGATTTTAGTTTTGCAAATAGCGTGGAGGCAGTACAGACACTGAGGTCAGGGATTTCTTAGTAAATCTGATATAATTCACAAAGCTGTGCTTAACTCTGCAGATATAATTAATAAATAGGCTGGCCTTTATGTAGGTTAGCACTAATGCATTTCTTTTGTATGGTAGGAAGGGGATCGTTTTGCCCCGGCCTTCTTGACGTTGATTTATAAACAACTCATTTTCAATTGAGACAGGGTAGTGTTTGATCTCAGCAGGGGATAAGGGTGGTTATTATTAGCCACTACAGAAAATGATTTCTCAACTTGTACATCAAACAGGTTGTTTTTTTGTTTTGCTGGAAAGATCCTGTCTGGTGTCATTGTGACTCTAGACATATGGTGGTAATAAGGATCATTATACCTAATATGTCATTTATTGGTTCCAAAAGAATAACATTAACCAATGGTAGCAATCTCTCCATAGGCAAATTGTCAACTTATTCATCCAGCCAAACAATTCCAGTTTATCAACCTGTCACAAATTATAGCTGATATGAAACAAAGCTTTTTTGTTCTTTTGGATATATTTCTTGCTTGTGGGACTATCAGCCTTAATCATATACCACTCCTCTTAAGTCCCTGCTCAGCAACTGAAAATAAATGTTAAAAAAAATTCTAAGCAGTTATCATGGCTCTTCTAAAGGCTGCACATATCATAACATTTAGCCTAGTTTTGAGAACTAGCTTGGTTGAGTTAGTAGAAATGAGAAGATTCAGACTAGGTAATCTATAGATCTTTGGCTATAGATCTATTGGTAGGAGAAATCAGATTGTGCGCCGGAGAGTACGGTATATAGTGTGATAACTCCAAAGAATGTCTTTTCTTGTATGGGTTCAAAGAAGAACGACCAAGATGAAAAAGGAGATGGAACTCCTCTCGTATGAGGAAACACAAAAAAGGTTAGGGCTCTTCAGCTTGGAAAAGAGACGGCTGAGGGGAGATATGATTAAAGTCTACAAAATCCTGAGTTGAGTAGAGTGGGTACATGTGGATCGATTTTTCACCCCATCAAAAATTACAAAGACTAGGGGACACTCGGAGTCACAGGGAAATACTTTTAAAACCAATAGGAGGAAATATTTTTTCACTCAGAGAATAGTTAAGCTCTGGAACGCGTTGCCAGAGGTTGTGGTAATAGCGGATAGCGTAGCTGGTTTTAAGAAAGGTTTGGACAAGTTCCTGGAGGAAACGTCCATAGTCTGTTATTGAGAAAGACATGAGGGAAGACACTGCTTGCCCTGAATTGGTAGCATGGAATGTTGCTACTCTTTGGGTTATGGCCAGTTACCAGTGACCTGGACTGGCTACCATGAGAACAGGGCTACTGGGCTTGATGGACCTTTGGTCTGACCCACTAAGGCTATTCTTATGTTTTTAAAGTAATGCCTACAAACAATCTTCTAGATAATTTCTGCTGCTCTTTTCTCGAGATAGAATGAAGGTATATTCTGGATACCACTAGGTAGAGAACAGGTGAGCTAGGGGGAAGAAGGTCCAGCTCTGATGGGATCCTCTCTGTTCTACTGATCTTCTCAGAATGAGAGGGGCAAGAAAGAGATGGGAAGGGTAATGAAGGTGGGTAAGAGTTTTGAAGGGACAGAATTGTATTGCCTACTTCTCCTTCCAAGATAATACAGTTAATTATTCTGAACTAAGATAGTGTTCCTCTTGTACTACTATTGTTATATTTACTGAGGACAAGAAACAGATATTCTATAAGATTAGCTTATAGGTGCAAGGAAACAACAAGGGAAACAGTCAACCAAAGGATCCAATGTGGAACAAAAGAAGATCAGCAGACAATATGGAGATTAGAGTCAGATTTATTCTAGGTGCTCCCAGGAACCATGCCCGACGTATTTTGCCAAACAAGGCTGCCTCGGAGGCACGTAGCTATGATAACCAAATCATATATGTGTACAAACAGTGGCGTACCTAGCATATGTGACACCCGGGGCCCATCATTTTTTGGCACCCCCCACCATGTGTACGAAAAACATGATGGGTTTTTTGTCCGTTTCAAGCATTAGGAATTTGGTTTTGTCCGAGTTTAGTTTCAGTTTGTGGTTTGTCATCCATTTTTCTACTTCATCCAGAATTATTTCCAGGTGTCCTGTTGAGGTGTGGTCTTTGGTTTCGAAGGGGAGGAGAATAGTTATGTCGTCTGCGTAGCTGAATGATGTTACATTTAGGTTGTCTAAAGTGGTACCGAGGGAGGAGATGAAGAGATTGAATAGAATGGGCGATAGTGGAGACCCCTGCGGGACTCCGCATGGATTTGACCATGGGTTAGATTTCGTGTCGTTTGTCTTAACTCTGTACGTTCTTGTTTTAAGGAATCCTTGGAACCAGTTGTAAACCACCCCTGAGATCCCTATTGCATCAAGTATCTGGAGTAGTATGGTATGATCAACTAGATCGAAGGCGGCGGAAAGATCTAGTTGGATAATTAGGATCCTGTGTCCTTTACTAAGGTATTGTCGGGCTATGTCTAGTAGTGTTGCTAGTAGTGTTTCCGTGCTGTGGTAAGATCTAAATCCTGATTGGGAGGAATGAAGTATATTATGGTCAACTAGGTAGTTGGTGAGGTATTGAGCCACAAGTCCTTCAATCAGTTTGACATATAATGGGATCGAAGCAATAGGTCTATAGTTGGTAGGAGCGTCTATAGGACCTTTTTGGTCTTTCAGTAGGGGTGTGATTATTATCTCTCCAAGATCTTGTGGGAATTGACCTTCTATGAGAGTACTTTGTATCCATTGCATGAGGCTGGTTTTGAATTTAGGGGAGGCATTTGTAAGCAGATACGATGGGCAGTAGTTCAAGTCGCATGAGGTGTGGCTGTATTTTTTGTATAGTCGGTTCAAATCAGGCCATTGTAGAGTTGGGAAGGTGGTCCATGTTCTATCTGCAGATATGGCTTCTTCCGTTGTGGGGGTTGTTATTATCTCGTAGAGTTTGGTAGTTGAGTTGTTGAAGGTAGTTCTAATTGTAATGATCTTGTGTTTGAAATGGTCTGCTAGTTGGGAAGCTGTTGGTGGTTTATTGCCTTGAGTGGCAAGGAATGGGTTTGTGTCCGTAAGTTTTTTTTACTAAGTTGAAGAGTGTTTTTGTGTCAGAGGTGTTTGTGCCAATTAGTTTAGTGTAGTATGTTTTGCGCTTTTCCTTAAGTTTGATGTTATATAGTTTGATTTGGGTTCTCCAAGCGGATTTGGTTTGATCATTTTTCTTTTTTCTCCAAGATCTTTCAAGTTGTCTGCAATGCCTTTTTAGTAGGAGGAGTTCGGAGTTGAACCACTTGTCTGAGGGTCTGCAGGTTCTGTGTTTGGTTTTTTCAGGGGCTAACTCGTTCAAGGTTGTTTCACTTAGGGTGCGCCAGTGATTTACGAAGTCAGTAGGGTCAGTGGGGTCGATTACAGGGTCCACTTTATCCCAGAATGTGGCAGGTTCAATTTTCTGTCTAGATTTGAAGGTTGTTTTTTGTGGCTTGGATTTTATGTTATTTTGAGGCCAGTTGATGGTGAAAGTGTATTTGTGGTGGTCTGACCAAAGAGAGGGATGCCAGGTACCATTGGTGATGTGAATTTTTGGGGTGTGGATGTTATGAGACGTGAATGCTTCTATATCTAGTTGGTGGCCTTTTTCGTGCGTGGGTTCAGGATTGAGGATCTGGTAGGATAGGGCGTTGAGGTATGAGAGTATATCGTCTACTTGTTTGGATGTGTGGTCCTCGAGATGGAGATTGATGTCTCCTAGGAGCAAATTGTATGTGGAGGTTAGAGAGTTCTGGAATAAGAATTCTTCGAGTTTAAGTTTTGAGGTGTTCCATTTTCCTGGAGTGATGTAGCATAGCAGACAGTTCAAGGTGCCTGTGAGTGTGTTGTCGGAGAGTTGGCATGCAAGAAGGTCTAAGTGAGGGGTTGAGTGTTTGTGTAGAACTTTTAGGTTGAGGTTGTTTTTTACTAGAATAGCTAGTCCTCCCCCTCGTTTGTTTTCTCGACAAACCAGCTCTAATTTGTACCCTTTGGGGCAGAATTCGGTTATGCATGGGTCCGAGTTGGATGTTAGCCAGGTTTCGGTTAGGAAGAGACAGCTTAGTTGTTCTTTGATCAGCCAGTCTTTGATTAGGTTTGCTTTTGGGCTAATTGATCTTATGTTCATGTAGGCACAAGCTAACGAGGTATATTTTGTGTTGGAATTAAGGTTGCAATTAAGGTAGAGGATATTTTTTGGTGGTGTTTGTTGTTTTTGAGTAGTAGTCTTGTGCTTTGGTGGAGGTCTTTTTCCCCAGACGGTGGGAATGTGGTCTTGGCTGGTCAGTGGGCAGGATGTTAGGGTTCTCGTGGTGTGGATTTTTCTGGGTGGTTGTGGTTGTTTGTAGGTTGCTGTCAGAATTGGGATGGGTGACAGGTGATATCCTGTGGTTTGCCAGTTGGAAATGAGTAGTGAGAGTATTAGGAGGGCAAGTATGATTTTGTATGTGCGATTTTCCATTTTGTTTGTGGAGTGGAAGATTCTTTGGTTCTGGTATCTCTCTGGTTTGAGCTGTGGCAATGGTGTTGGTGATTTCGAGAAGATTTTTTAATATTATTCTGTCACGGAATAATACCTTATTTGTCAAATAATACCTTATTTGAATACCTTATTTGTCCATTTGTATTCTCGCACACTGGAAGCTACCATATTTGTTTTATATGTTCTGTTTAACAAAAAATTCAATAAAAATATTTGAAATTGACCTGGAGGGGCATAATTGAAAGGAACGTCTAAGCCCGTTTTCGTCTAAGTCGCAGGTCATCCAAAGTCAAACACAGCATAGAACACATTTTCAAAAAATACGTCCCAAAAATAATTTTTTTCAAAAATCGTCTGACTATATGTCCAGCTGCATGATCGTCCAAGTCGCTAAATCATCCATCTTTATACCACATTTTCGTCCAACTATTCATCCAAATCAAAAACTCCTAGAAACAGACCTTTTGGACATGGGAGGGGGTCAGCAAAGTGATGGACTGGACACCCAGACATGGCACCTAAATAGTGGTGTACCTTACAGGGCACTGCTGTGAACTTCACAAAAAGGGTGCCACATTATAATCTCACTACAGCTCCCTTATAGGTCATTGTGAGCCCCCCAAAACACCCCCAGAATATCCTAGACCCATCTATCTAACACCCCAATAGCCCTTATGGTTGCAGGAGCCACTTATAGGGCAGTACAAAAGGATTTGGAGAGTGCACATGTTTCACCATGAATGCAGTGCTCACAATGGCTTATGGGCCTGGGTCCTCCTCTCCATGGGTCCCTAACCCACCCCCAAGATAACTTAAGACACCTCAGTGCAGCTCTACTAGGCTTTCCTTTGCCAGGTTGCCAGGTGCTGATGTTCTGGAGGCAGATATTTAAAGTTCTTATTAAAATTCTTATGGGGATGGGGAGGGGGGTCAGTGATCACTGAGGTAGTGTGTGGGGGTCTGTACTTTGTGTTTGAAGTGCTTATCTGGTCACTTGAGGTTGTTTTTTGTGACTTAAACCAAGTTTCGTCTAGGCTGTGTTGTAAATCTTTTGATTATACACACAGTACGACTAAGTTTAGCACAGCCCACGTCCCGCCCAAATCCCGCCCTTGACACTCCTCCTGAAACACCCCGTTTAGCTCTGGTTGTTCAGCGGCACTGTAAAGGCCTAGGTCGTTTGTAAACACGTCCAAAATCCGGTTCGTTTATCGGCACTTGGACATCTTTCGTTTATGTTCGTCCAAGTGCCAACTTAGACTGTTTTTTGGACGTATTTCACTTTCGATTATGAGCCCCATAGCATCTAGCAGTGCAGGTATAAGGAAACAACAAGGCACATGATCCACCAAAGAGTCTATGAGTATAGGAGGTCAACTCGGTTTCTATCAGTGTTTACTCCTGTAGAAGCTGTTTGTTTTCACCTAGTACACTTTTTTTTTACTTGGTTTTACTTGCTCGTTTTAAGTGATACATCCCTTTATTTTTATTTCTTTTAATGGTTTTCCAGAGTTGGAGTTAGCCTTTCTTCTTATACCAGCTGGCTATAATTGATGATGGAAGCTGTTCCTTATCCCAGCTAGGTAAGCCATCCATTTATAGGTCTGGATATGTTTAGGTTTGTTTCTAACGATGGGCTCCTTTTACAAAGGTTTTAACGTGCGATAGCCGCTACTGCCTCCTCTTGAGCAGGCGGTAGTTTTTCGGGTAGCGCATGCTATAGCGTGTGCTAATCTGGTGCATGCGCTAAAAACGCTAGCGCACCTTTGTAAAAGGCGCCCTATGTGGTTTTTAATTAAGTTGATTGGTGTTTTTAATAATTATGATAAAATTTTACATATATCTGATTTTGCTCACAGCTACATGCCCCTGAGGCAGGTTTGTTTGACGAAACACATCAGGCATGGTTCCTGGGAGCACCTTGAATAAATCTGACTCTAATCTCCCATATTGTCTGTTGATCTTCTTTTTGTTCCAGATTAGCTAGAAGCCATATCTAAGACCAGTCCAGATTAGATTCAAGAAACATTCATCACATTTCCTGTGAATTGCTTCCTTTAAGTAGCTTTGAGTTGATGAAAGTTTGAAACTTCTTGAAGAAAGGCATCCAGAGTTTTAAAGCAAATCAGAGCCCTCTCTATTATCTATAATAATAAAACGCTAAGCGCGCATGCGCACTATTAACGCCGTGTTGCCTGATCTGTAGTTCCGTGACCGGCAGAGTGCGCATGCGCGCTTACCACGCATCTCTGTCTCACAGCGGGCTTGCCGGCTCCGACCAGACAAAGTTCATTTTTTTGTTCAAAGCCCCCGCCGTGGCTTCTCTATCGAACCTCACCAGAGTCGGAGAAGACTTCCGACTCTGGCGGGGATCGAGAGAGGAGACACAGCATCGGCTTTGAACTAAAAAATGAACTTTGGCTGGCCGGAGCCGGCAAGCCCGCTGCGAGACAGAGAGATGCGTGGTAGGCGCGCATGCACTCTACACACGCTGCTTCGGGGCCTTCTACTGCCCTGATTTGCTCTGCTGTGTCTCTGACGATGTCATCAGAGACGTGCAAGAGTAAATCAGGGCAGTAGAAGACCCTGAAGCAGCGTGTGTAGAGTGCTGCACATGCTGCTGGAATTGGCAGGTTTGTCGGGACCGCGGGAAGGGAAGGGGGGCAATAAGGGAGCCAGCCAGACCGCGGGAAGAGAAAGGGGAGGTAGGGGAAACACTGCTGCTGCACAGGGAAGTGGTGTGGGGGGAGGGAAATGGAGGGGTAGGGAATGCTGCTGCTGTGGCTGCTGCACAGGGAAATGGAGGGGGAGGGAATACTGCTGTGGCTGCTGCACAGAGAAGTGGGGGGAGAGAAATGCTTTTGCATAGGAGGCAGGGAGAGAGACAGATAGAAAGAAAGACAGACAGCGGGAGGAATGGAGACAGAAAGAAAAGAAGAAAGACACAGGGGCAGGGAGAGACACAGAAAGACAGACAGACAAAGGGGGCCAGGGAGAGAGACAGACAGAAAGAAAGACAGGGGGAGGGAAAGAGAGAGACAGAAATAAAGACAGACATATATTCCAGCACCCGTTAATGTAACGGGCTAAAATACTAGTACTGTTTATAATTTTTAAAACAATTACTTATACTGCATTACAACTAACAATTTATAGTAATATTTAGGTCTTATCAGATTTACGATGGCTGGTTCCTTAGCACAATATCTGCATATGATTCAGGAGGAGGCACTTTTGAAAATAGGTAGAGATATTTAGGCTAAAAAAGGTAGCAACCTTTTCACTTCCTTTCATTGTGAGTAGTACAGAGAAATTCTTTAATTTAAAGAATGCTTGCAATGCAACTCCCTTCTCTGCCTCTGCCAGTTTGCTTTCTGGATGACCGACCACGCCAGGTTCAGGTTTCCAATTTCTTTGTGTACTACCCCCTTTGTGTACTACCTTAGAAAGATACACAGGTGCTTATGTGTCTTTATAAAATACTAACACACACACCCTGCATATCTCATGTACCCATGCACATTTAGACCTTCTAGGAAAATGGTATAAGTGTATTCACGCACAATATGTATAATCACATGTGTTTTATAAAATACTGTGCAAATAATGACTTCACCTAGGCTCCCTCCCCAAACATATCCCCTGAACATGCCTATTTTTAAGCTATATCCAATATCCCTCATATTCTATATATGGTGCTCAAATTTGGGCACATTTCTAAGATTCGCATGCAACCTATTATGCTAATGAGATGTTAGCCATCAACTGGATGCTAACGTCCAATTATCGATGCTAGCAACCAATTAGGATTTGCGCGTGCATCTGGATGCACATTTTTCTAGACCACTGGACGTCTGAATCCCATAGCACACAACCTAAAGGGGGTCAGGGCCATGGGAGGGACATGGGCAGATCATGGGCATTCCAAAACGTTATGCACGGTGTTATAGAATAATAGGTCTCTGAGCCCAGCTTGGGCGCCGGGATTTACACTAGGTTTCAGCAGTCTTAAGTTCTATTTATTCTTCCTGAAATATTTTTGTTTTGGAATAGTACTTGTACTGCATGGACCATTTATTTAAAACTGTGCATTGTCCCTATGGGTCTTGAACCTTGGCTGTCTCCCCAGTGGAAGAATCCTGAATCCAGGATTTCAGGGAGCTAGATATTATTCAACAGTAGTTAAAGGTGGTATTTATTTGGTTTCAGAAAATGCTCTGGATAAAGGAGGTCACATATATATAATTATTTTATTCAGTAAAATAGATTTGTACTGAAACTTAATTTTAAAAAAAATCCTATTGTGACCTCAAATGTATGCTAAACTTCCAGAAGATTCTGACTGATGAAAGTTGTATTGACTTATGGCACCAGAATCATAATTTCTAAATACTGGTACAGTATAATCTTGTTATAACGGACTCGCTTATAACTGAATATCATTTGTAGCAGATGAGGTCCGCTGGTCCTGGCCGTGCGCCTTTATGAACATGCAGAAAATCACCACATATAGCGGACTCGCATATAAAGGACAAACAATTTGGTCCCCAGAGCCGCTTTTAGTTGTAGTTTTGTTCGGCTATAACGGATATGCAGGCTCCGCCTACAAGGCGCGTGGCGTGCCAGTGATATAGTATCAAAATGCAGCCCAGAAGAAAATAACAGATTATTTTTCTCTCCAGTATAGTACAACATAATGCTTTAGAACATCTTTTAGGGCTCCTTTTACTAAGCTGTACTAGTATTTTTAGTGCACGCTAACAAAAAATACTAATGCCAGCTCTATGGAGACGTTAGCATGTAGCGCGCGCTAAAAAAGCTAGCACAGCTTAGTAAAAGGAGCCCTTAGTGTTCTGGTTTTGCAATCATTTCGTGCCATACCAATGTTTTGCTGAGTTTTGTTATTGATGTTGCTGATATGCATGTGCACAGGGCAGGATTAACCAATAGGCCCAGTAGGCACGTGCCTAGGGCCCAAAATGGTCAGGGGGGGCCCGATGAAGGAGGGCATCAACATTGTTTTTTCTAAACAGTAATGGGCCTCTCCAGCATCGATCGGCAATGCGGGCCCCCCTGATCAGCAACGCGGGCCCCCCCCGATCAGCAACGCGGCTTCCCCCCACCATCGATGGAAAGTAAGACAAGCAAGCAATGTGGGTAAGAAAGGCAATGGGAACTGTAATTTTGCAAGCGGTGCTGCTTGCCCAAAGCTTCCCTTTGACGCAGCTTCCTGTTTTCGCCTGGTGGGGTGGGGCGGGGTAGGGGGCCCAGTGTACTTGTGTGCCTAGGGGCCCTCGACGAATTAATCCTGCCCTGCTTGTACAGTGACCGTTGTTCATTGATTGTACGTTGTTTCAAGTTTTAAAGTAAAAAAAAAAATGCAACTCTGGATATAACGGACTCTGGATGTAACAGACTGTTTTTCAAGGTCCCTTGAAGTCCGTTATAATGAAATAATACTGTACTTATGTTACTGAAGTGGCAAAGTTTAGTTTTCTCAGTATACAATGGAACTGCTACAAAGAAGCTCAGTCTCCCCTTCCCCTAAAATAAAACCTCAAACAACAACAAATGGCCCACCAGCTACCCATTTTTAATTAACTTTTCTTTCTGTGATTTAATCTAAATTGTAATTCCTGAAAAATTGAAATACGTCAGATATCCACCATGATACAGCATTATTTGGCATGTCTATGAGGGCTAAGAGCCAAATATCTTCCAAAAATAATAAACTCTTATTTATTTTAACAGGAGTCACCATACAACAAATAACATGTAATTGGAAAAATTGGAATAGATTGAATTACAGTTTTTGGTGGAATTCGGTATGTCATATTTATAAAATGGAAAGAACATTAGCTATTCAGAAAGGGAATTTTAATAAATTTCAAGATGTGTGGGGGCCATTAACAAATTATTGCAATGAACAGGTATTATTTTCCCTGATTTGTACAAATGAAAGAATGGGGTGGGGAGGAGGGGGGATTTTATTATATGGTATATGCATTATAAGGTATTGAAAGGATGGGAGGGAAAGGGATAATTCTATGTAATATGAAGAATTGTAGAATTTTAAAGTGATGTATTTATGTTAAAATGTTGTTACTTTTCGATGCACTTGATGTAAGTTATAAAAATGAATAAAGAAATGGGGAAAAAAGATATCCACTACTTTATTACAATGCCAATGAGAATAATTTGAAATCAAAACACTTTCAAATCTGTAGTTACTCATCAAATTCTAGAGCAATCACCTAACATAGTCCAAATATATATTCACATTCAGAAAAGTCCTAGCCTGACTCTCTTTCTTTCAACTGCTGGGGACAAATGATGGAAAGAGTTTGGAACAGCTGCCAGTTCAAAGAGAAGCCAGCTATGAGTATCCACCATGCATGTTAACTGATCTAGAAATATCCACCAAAGGTCAACGAACTGAGGCCTTAATTGGGAAATGGGATTACAAGAGCTACAAAATACAGTAAATCAATTTTGACTCTCCAATACACTTCAGACACAAGTGATGCAATATCATTCACCACTTGGTGGGTGTTGTTGTTGGGTTTTTTTTAACCAAAGTTTAAGAGTTAGTTTGGATTGTGTTGCCCTGCTCCAGGCAAGCCCACACATGATTAAGACTTAAAGCTCCCTTCTGATTTAACATGCACTTCCAAAGTACATCAGCCTTCATTAGACTTTTTAGATCCTATTGAAGTAGCTAGTACATTAACAGGATCTGTATAGTGCAACAAAATTCAGAAAATCCAGCACATTTTTGTTTGGAGCATTATAAGTTATTTATTGATTTGTTATAACAACCAGGCAAAAATTATAAGGGCCTAGGTTAAATAACCATTATTTGTTGGTGTTCATTGGGTGTAATTTTTTTTAAAAAGATGTCTATGCTGAAAAGTCCATAAGACCAGACCAAAGGTCCTTCAAGCCCAGTATCCTGTTTCCAAAAGTGACCCATTCAGGTCACACATACCTGGCAAAGAGTAAAATATATGGTGTCTGGAAAAAACAGGACCCCCACAACATTTTTCCCAATAGTTATTGACAGGTGTTACTGCAAGATACTGTAAAAACTGGATGATCCCTGTTTTAGCAAAATGGTATTTAATGAAGAACATAAAGTTGCAATTTAAACCCTCCCCCCCTCTTATGAAGCTGTGTTAGTGCTTTATACCACCGGTCATAGTGATAAAAGGTCCGATGCTCATAAGAATTCTATGAGCATTGGAGCTTTTACCGCCATGGCCGGTAATAAAAAACACTAGTGCAGCTTCATAAAAGGGAGGTAAATTTGTACGACAAAATAAGCCATAAGGCTCAAGCTGTTTTCTGAGGGAGTTTCCTAATAAAGGTTGCACTAATGTATTTTCAAAGGACATATGTGGTGGACCATTTTTGATAGGACGCCTAGGTCTGACTTTGGATGTGTCCTGAAAGACGCCCAAATGTTGGGGCAGGAAAACGTCCATTTACTGCTAGATGGCTTTTTTTGTGTGTGTGTGTGTGTGAAAATGACCTATTTGGATGTCTTAGCTATCAGGATGCCCAAATAGGATGCCTAACATTTTGGGGCATTTTGGACCACTAAAACATCCAAGTTCAAAACATCCAAATCCAGACCATTTAGACATGGGAGGGGTCAGAACTGTAATTGACTGGCCACACAGCCATCCCAACAGAATAGTGGGGCACCTTAGAGAGCACTGCTGTGAACTTCACGGCAGCCATCTTTGTATGCAATTCTGCACAGAACAGGAGGAGCATACAAAGATCGCTCCTGCCCTGCTTCACCTCTAGACCACCAGGCTTTCAAAAAATAAGTTGTGGAGGGGATCCGAGAGGCCAGAGGGAACTGGGGGTGGGTCAGAGTTGGTCCTAAGTAGGTTATGGAGGAGTCTGGGAGGTGGGAGGGAGCCAGGAGTGGATCTTAGTCGGCCCTATAGTTATTTGTGAATTTTTGTTATTCGCGGGCTGGCTTTGCCCATATCCCCCGTGAATATTGAGGGAGAAGTATATTATTAATCCTCAGGTTGGTATTTATCACTTAGAAGTCAGTTTTTTAAAACACTGACCACTGCAGGTGGAATTAGCCCTGGATATTCAATGCTGGGCCGTGTCTGGCCACAAGCATTAAATATGCAGTGCTAAATTTGGATAAGGAAGCCACCAGGGCATGCCCCAGCTGAATTTTGGCCAAGCCCCACATGAGATGTCCTCTGCTCCTCCAAAACCCCTTCCCTCCTTATTGAGCCCCAATCCCTCCTCCCGGCTCCTCCCACACCATGCTGTGCCCAAACAGCCCACTGGCACTAACCGGTCAGTATATGGGGCAGTCTGTGGTGATATTCAATAGCATTATTCAGTTAAGTGCCACAGAATATCACTACTTAGGTGGTCAGATGTGAATTTACCAGTCAGGAGTCTTTCCTGCCTGGTAAATTGCTTTGAATATTGAGTGGACACTGTGTACTGTTAGTAAAATAAAGTTAGGAATTATTTGGAAAGGAATAGAGAATAAAACAAAAAAGTACGAGCTATCATAATGCCTCTGTCTTACTCCATGGTGCAAATACATCTTGTGTATTGTGTGCAAACCTGGCCATCACATCTCCAAAGAGATATAGTAGAACTGGAAAAGGTACAGAGAAGGACAACCAAAATGGAACAACTCTCATAAGAGGAAAGGCTAGCAAGACTGGAGCTCTTCAGTATGAAGAAACGGCTGAGAGGAGATTGGATAGAGGTCGATAAAATCCGGAATGGAATGGAATGAGTACATGTAAATTGACTGCTTACTTTTTCAAAAAGTACAAACACTAGGAGAAATGTCATGAAGGTACTTAGTAGCATAGGCGTCGGAATGGGGGAGGCCACAGGAAACATGGCCTCCCCAAAAATTGGCTGATGGATTCAGTTATGGCTCTACACCTCTGCTCTGCTATAATTTTAAATCTTCCGGCAGCGTCACTGCAGAATGAAGACTTCTGGGGCAGGCCTGCTCATTGACGCTGCACAGCAGCTGCCAGACTTTTTTAAAAAAAATTTTATTCTTTATTTATTTTTAATCTTATATCAAGTGTACAAATAATAAAACATTTGAAATTAAATACATCACTTGAATTTCTTTCTAATATGACATCAAATATATATATTTATTCTTTTCCTTTAACATTTAATTAAAAATATACAATATAAATATTCTTTTTCTTTTGATTAAACCCACAGTAAACTATAAGCCACCCTCCTCCCCCCATTTGCAAATATACTTTCACTAGAAAATGGTGTCTATTCATTACAATAAGTTGTCAATGGCCCCCAGAACTTTTAAAATTTATTATAATTCCCTTTTTGAGTAGCAATTATGCTTTCCATTTTATAAATGTGACACAATGAATTCCACCAGAAGGTATAATTTAATCTACTGCAGTTTTTCCAATTGCTTGTGATATTTTGATTGGCGACTTCTGTCATAATCAATAAAAGTTTATTGTTGTTTGAAAATATCTGACTCCTTGCTCTCATTGACGTACCGTAATAGAATCGTATCATATGATAATGCTACATGATTCTCTAATAAACAATTTGGGACCAAATTGATTTCCAAAAGGCCAGATTTAAAATTACAGCGACTGGGGAAGTTAGGTGGGGGAGTTGGGAGCTGGTGAGAGGTCATGCCATAGGATTCTGCTGGGAATCGGGCAGAGCCGATGCTAAGTAGTACATTTAAAATAATATACATTTAGTTAAGCTTTGGAACCCATTGCTGGAGGGTGTGTTAGATAAACTTAGTATGGGCGGGTTTAAAAAAAGTTTAGAAAAATTTCTGGAACAAAAGGCCATAAACCGTTATTAAAAAGAAGTGTAAAGCCACTGCAGAACTTTGGTAGTAAGTAGAATGGAATCTGGCTACTTTTGGGAATCCTGACAGGTATTTATGATCTAAATTAGCCACTGGTGGTCTGAGTCAGTATGGCAATTCTTATGTTCTTATGTTTCCCATCCTCTAACTTGTCATCCCCCCCTTCTCTCATCTCCCTCACTCAAACTCTTATCTCATCTTGGCTTAGTTACAACACAAGGAAAGCAGTGGAAGTTTTGCATGGTCAGTCCAGGTCATTCTTTACTTCCTTTGCTACCTGGAGTCAGTACCATGCCTTCTACCACCCTATACTCTGGAGGTAAGGCGGGAGAGGCTAGATAGAACATTGCGGTCAAACGAACAACATTTACTGGCAATTCCTTCTCTCAAGATCATCAACACTAGACGACAATTTATCTTCTCCGTTACTGCCCCACAAATCTGGAATTCTCTTCCAATTTATTTAAGAGAAGAACATAATATTGATAAATTTAAGACTAATTTAAAAACATTCCTTTTCAAAGATGCTTTTGAGCAATAATTCTTAATCTTGAATTTATTAATAATGTTGTATTTGACCATGCATCTTAAATTCCTAACCTTGTGTTTTTACCTGACCGCCTTTTCTATAATAATTTGTAGTTCAAATCCCCTTCGCCTTTTTGTTCTTGTTTGTTAAGTTTGTATATAGTCTAGTTTATTTTAATGTTTATGTTTAAATAATGTATTACTTTTAATATTGTAATTTTAATTGTTTTTTTATGTATGTTCATCGCTTTGAAGTATGATTAAGCAATTAATCAAAAACTTTAATAAACTTGAAACTTGAGACATTTAAATACCTACCTAATTTAAATGCTCATGTGTCGTGTATCTTTCATTTGAATGGAAACTCTGCAATGAGAGGGCATAGGTTGAAGTTAAGAGGTGATAGGCTCATGAGTAATCTAAGGAAATACTTGTTACAGAAAGGGCGTTAGATGCAAGGAACAGTCTCCCAGTAGAGACTGTCTGAATTCAAGAAAGCCTGGGATAAGCACGTGGGATCTTTCAGAGAGAAAAAGAGATAATGGTTACTGCGGATGGGCAGACTAGATGGGCCATTTAACATTTATCTGCCATCATATTTCTATGTTTCTATGTTCAGAGTGTGACAGTCTGGACTTGGAGACATAGGGTGGGGGCAGCATAAAAAGCAGAACGTAGAAAGTAAAATACCAGGCAACTGCCACTATTGCCAATATAGACACTTCAGCCATCTGGCAGTTCAGTGAGGTTCAGGGAATTCTGCAGAACAGGCTGGATTTTGAAGCCATTCCTGTAGCCGCAGAGCTGCAAGACACTGTGAGCTTGAGATAAGTGTTCCATCATTCAGCAGTCTCTTGAAAACTACCAAAGGCCCATTGAGAAAATTACCAAATTTGGGATTAAGAACTATTTGACTGAAAACTGTTTCCTGACTTGGAAAGGAAAAATATTTGTGCATCCTGTGCTAAAAATTGCTATCAAGAGGGCATGTGTAATTTTCAAGTACTGTACAAATTGAATTTCTACAGGGCTTTGGGCTAACCTCACTTGTGAAGTCCACAATACATTATCACCCTCCTTTTATTTAATCTCTCATCAGTGTCCATTTTTGGGACGTTTCCAAAAGATGACATCATGCACATCTGGAAAAAGGAAGAAAAATGCAAAAGGAGCATACTTAGACTCTGATATCACCACGGGGAAATAGAATACAGTCAAAAATAGATGTCGACACTTCATGAAAAAAAATACCCATATTAACCTTTTTTAAAAGAACTTTAAGGACAGAAATGGAATTTCAGGTCCATTGATGTGATCACAGGAAAACCAGAACTGTCTTAGCTTATGCCATTTGATATGGAGATGTATGAGTACATCACTGAAGAAGAAGCTCTCATTTCTCACTATTTCTTGTACCCACTACATCTATTAATATTTGACTTGTTAACAAGAATAATTTAAAATAAGATGCCATATAAGCATATAGGAAGTAATTGTGAAAAAAGACTTTTCATGCACAAAGGCCATTTTATGTGCCTATAAGAGCTTCTGTAATATTACCTGAAGGGTTAAATGTGAAAATGTAGCACAGTGACAAGAGCTCACCCCAAAAATACTAGGACTAGGGGACATGCGATGGAGCTACTAAGTAGTAGATTTAAAACATATTTCTTCATACAACATGAAATTAAACTTTGAGAATGTGGTGAAAGCAGTTAGCTTAGAGGGTTTAACAAAGGTTTGCCTAATTTCCTAAAAGAGGGCCATTATTGAGATGGCTTGGGGAAATCCATTGTTTATTCCTATCTAATACGACCAGTTCCTACCTAAACCCCACCTACCCACTCTACACCCTTAATATACTCTAATATGCTTCTAACTACCCAACTAATGCTAAAATGCCTCCATTTACCCAACACTTACCACCTTAAGATCTCGACAACTCTTTGGTAATTCTTATTACCCAACATTTATCACCTTAAGATCTCGACAATTCTTTGGTAATTCTTATGTAACTCTTATGACATCTCTTATGCTATTCCTGTAAACTTTTATGTAATCTCTGAAAACTTTTATGTAATCCGCCTTGAACCGCAAAGTATTGGCAAAATCGAAATCACTAATGTAATGTAATGTAATGATAAGCAACATAAAATCTGCCTTTGCTACTTGGGTTCTAGCTAGATACTTGGGACCTGGGTTGGCTGCTCTTGGAAACAGGATACTGGGCTTGATGGACCTATGGTCTGTCCCAGTATGGCAATTCTTATATTCTTATGTTCTTATTCCGGGGCAGAGTTTGGACAGAGCATGCACAGTGTCACAATTTACACTGAATTTTATAACATATGTGCATGCTGTAGGCATTGATATTTAGACCGGTTTTCTATAAATGTATGTGCTTTCAATCTAGGTGGAATTTCTGTCTTCTTCCCCTTAATACTTTATAAAGACATGTAGGTGCATGTACAGTAGGTGTTATATATATACAGTGATGCCTTGGAATCTGAACTTAATCTGTTTCAGAAGCCCGTTCAAGTTCCAAAGCATTCGGGTTCCAAGACAATTTTTCCCATTGAAAATAATAGAAACTGGATTAATCCATTCCTGGGTCCCACAAACTCAAATTTTAACAGGAAATACACTGGATTTTAAGGTAAAATATTAACAAATATTCCAAAGCAGCATTCAGATTCTGGGGCACAAACACACATACATACAATGTGCACAGTGTTCGGATTCCAAGAAAAAATTTACTATAAAAAAAGGTTCGGATTCAAAGTCATTCGAGTCCTGGGGCATTTGGATTCTGACGTATCACTGTGTATATATATATATATATATATATATATATATATACAGTGATACATCATATATATATATATATATATATATACACAGTGATACGTATATTAGGTACATACTGTATATGGCCTTCACCCATAGGTCTCCTGTGATAAAATTATCTCCATAATAACTATATTTGGGAAATGATGGCATTTTTCTGTCAGCATAATTTTGGCAGTGGTTTTATAGGGGCAAGATTATATCACATGTTTTTTGTTATACAATCCGCCCAATATTCTGTACTATTTAGCTGGACAGGAATGAGATGGCTGTTGAATATTAACAGTTTAGTGGCTAGTGGCTAGCTGGCTATGATAGCATGGGATCCATGCCTAAATTTTATGCATGAGTCAAAATAGGGGGCACAGCAATGGGCAGGGAATGGGCAAACTGGAGGCATTACTTTTAATTAAGAACATGAGAATAGCCTTACTGGGTCAAACCAATGGTCCATCTAGCCCAGTATCCCGTCTTCACGGGGGCCAATCCAAGTCCCAAGTACCTGTCAAAAACCCAAATAGTAGCAGAATTCTATGCCACCAATTCAGGGCAAGCAGTAGCTTCTCCCAAGTCTGTCTTGACAGCATACTATGGACTTTTCCTCCAGGAACTTGTCCAAACCTTTTTTTTTTTTAACCAGATACATTAAGAATGTTATAATGCCTCTGTATCACTTAATGGTGCAACCTCACCTTGAATATTGCATTCGGTTCTGGTCTCCTTATCTCAAAAAAGATATAGCAGCATTAGAAAAGGTTCAAAGAGCGACCAAGATGATAAAGGAGATGGAACTCCTCTTGTATGAGGAAAGACTAAAGAGGTTAGGGCTCTTCAGCTTGGAAAAGAGACAGCTGAGGGGAGAATGATTGAAGTGGTATAGAATGGGTACAAATGGATTGATTTTTTTTTACTATATCAAGATTTACAAAGACTAGGGGACACTCGATGAAGTTACAGAGTAATACTTTTAAAACCAATAGGAGGAAATATTTTTTCAGTTAGAGAATAGAATGCATTGCCAGAGGATGTGGTAAGAGCTCTTAGTCTTGTTGTACCATCACTTTTCTAATAATTCCTATCATCTTGTTGCTTTCTTGGCCGCCACTGCACATTGGGCGGAAGGTTTCAATGTATTGTCCACGATGACCCCCAGATCTTTTTCTTGAGCGCTGACCACCAAGGTGGACCCTAGCATACGGTAACTATGATTTGGATTATTTTCCCCACGTATAATTGCAGAATTAGGGTCTCCATGCATAAATTGGGATGCAAAAAAATATTTAAAAAAATCTCTCTACTGTAAAGAACACTCAGCGTCCCAGACAAGGAAAGAAAAAGCCTCAGTAACGGTGAGACTATTTGAAGTATGGCTCTACTCAATGTACATCACTGGCATAAAAAAACTTTCCGGTCTGAGTAGTGCAGGGGAGAACGCTCTGTTTCAATTATATGAAAAAAGCAAAGGCTAACCAATCAGGCCTACGATCGTTTCGTGATTAATATCCACTTCTTCAGGGCCATCCCAACCAATGAATCAAACTCGGAGACTATCTCTGCCTTAGCAGGTGCAATGTGGCGCGATTGGAATGCAGGCATTTGCACCACATTTTTGTTGGTCCAAATGGCCATGCCTAAATTTACCCCCTCTTCTATGAAATTTTTAGTGCAGAGAGCCGCAATGAATGGCCCGCGCTGCTCCCGACGCTCATAGAGTTCCTATGAGCGTTGGGAGCAGCGTGGGACATTCAGCACAGCTCCCCACGCTAGAAACTGCTAGCGCAGGGAGGGTTAGTCACATTTCCCTGGCATAAGCATTGTTCTATAAACTGCACCTAACTTTCCCCCCCTTTTATGAAGCCGTTTTAGGCTTTTTTATTGCCAGTTGTGGTGGTATTAGCTCCAATGCTCTGTGGAATTCTAAGAGCGTCCGAGCTAATAGCACCACAGCCGATGATAAAAAAATCCTAACACAGCTTCATAAAAGGGGGAGGGGGTGTTTATGCGCAGCTTATATATAGAATAGCACTATTTTCAGCGTTGACATTTGAGACACCATACATAGAATTTATCTATAAGCACACAGTATTTATTTTTTAAAATTTTTATGGAGAATGGGCACAGATTAAGCACAGGTGTATTAACCAGTTAGCGTGCTGACATTACTGCGCACTAACTGGTTAGCACAGACTTAATGTGGGACCCCTTACTGCCTCCTAAGTTAGAGTCATTAAAGGACCCAAGTTAATTTTTTCAAAAGGCCATGCATTAATGGTAATAGCGCATGGCCAGAAAGTTACAGGGAAATACGTTTAAAACTAGTGAGAGGAAATATTTTTTCGCGCAAAGACTATTTAAGCTCTGGAACTCGTTACCGGAGGTTGTAATAACAGCTGTCAAAGTACAAGGGTTTAAAAAAGGTTTGGACAAGTTCCTGGAGAAAAGGTCCATACTCTGCTATTGAGCCAGACATGGGGGAAGTCAATGCTTGTCCTGGGATTGCTAGCATGGATTGTTGCTGCTATTTGGGTTTTTGCCAAGTACTATGACCTGGATGGACCATTGGTCTGACCAAATATGGTTATTCTTATGTTCATATTAAATAATGACATGGGGACAAATTTTTCCCCGTTCCCACGGGACTCATTTTCCTGTCCAATCCCGGAGAGTTCTGTCCCTGTCCCATTCCTGCTAGCTCTATCCTCATCTGCACAAGCCACAAACACTTTAAAACTATAAGTGTTCGATACTTGTGTGCTTAAGGCAGAGCTTACAAGAATGGGGCAGGGACAGCAACAAAACTCACGGGGACAGGGCGGGGAAATGCGGGGACGGGGAAAAATTTGTCCCTGGGTCATTCTCTAGCTCATATGAAACAAATGGAAACATGACTATTTGACAGCCATGCTAGAAATGGACTTAGTGCATGTTAAAGACCTAAGCTCATTTATTAGTACCGTTTAGTAAACTGATCCCTAAATGTGTTACGTAGTCATCACATAAATTAACATCTGGTAGATGACAATGTACAGCCTTCAGTAAGTATTACTGTGCTGCCATGACAGCATTTGCTAATTCCCCTATTAAATACAGGGTTTGTTAAAAAGTGGGATAAGGGTGAGTTATGGGTGGGGAATAGACATTGACTATGAATTGCAGTTAGCATAGGGCCACTTATCACACGCTGTCAGTACAATTATTGCATTGTAAGGAGATTTTCTGTATGGTAATTAATTGTATGGAAACATGCTGGGTTTGCCCCCAAAAGAATTAGTTATGCACAGTACGAGTAAACTTTACTGTACTAAAGTAAAAGGACACTTAAGACATTTTAAGATATGTATCTGGCAAATACCCTTATTCTGGTGTGGGTGGGTGTATGTGTGTGTGTGTGTGGGGGGGGGGGGGGTCATGCCATCATGCATCCAATGGTCACCTGGTCAGTTTGGGTACCTTTTAGGCTCTTACATGCTTTAAAAACAGGTCTAACTCTTAAGGCCCTGATTTTGCAAAATGTGTCTGAAGTTAGGCACCGTTTAGGTGTTCTTTATCGAATCGGGGCCTAAATGACACCCTGGACTTCTTCAAAAAGGTTTCATTATCCCTGCAGGATGTCCAAGTCCTAAAGCTGCCCTAATCCTGCTCAAAACACACCACTAATATGCCCCTTAAAATTTACACATACTGGAGGGAAAATGACCTGCAAGATAATCGGCATGTGGATGTTTTGGCAATTAAAATGTCCAAGTGCTGGTTTATGCCGTCTTTTGGACATTTTTCTTTTTTGAAAATGAGTCACTTATGTGTCTTAAAAAAAATAGGCATCAAAGACCAAATTGTTCCTGCTGTAGCTACCAGGATCTATCTCAAGCCCCATGAGACATATTTTAATTTGGGACTTCCTCCTTATTTTTTGCCCTGGGTTTCTTCATGTCTAATACTAGCTCTGGTCTATCTTGATCTCACAGTTTCAGCTATCCAGAGTGATGGCTTATACTAAAGTCTGGGTGTTCACACCTCCTAAATACGTACTACTATTTAATTTCTGGTTGGAAATTCTGGGCAACTCACTTGCTGTGGAAATAGAACAACCAGTATAACAGGAATATAATAAATTTCCCAATGTTCAAAGAAAATACGATTCCAAAATGCATGAGCAGCACAACTGTAAGATCCTTTTCCGTTACATTCTCAAAAAGCAATCTTCATATAATCTACTACAGGGGTGCCCACACTTTTTGGGCTTGCGAGCTACTTTTAAAATGACCAAGTCAAAATGATCTACCAACAATAAAATAAAAAAAAAACACAAAGCACACTGTACACTGAGAAAATGTTAATTATCATTCCTATTCCGGGGTTTTTTCAAAGAGGTCAAAGCAGATAACTCTATGCACTGTCACCTCAGTAACAACCATACAAAAATAGACAAATATACCCCCCTCCCTTTTTACTAAACCACAACAACAGTTTTTAGTGCAGGGAGTTGCGCTGAATGCCAGCGCTGCTCTCGACGCTCATAGGCTCCCTGCGCTAAAAACCGCTATTGTGGTTTAGTAAAAGGGGGGGGGGGGCATAGTGCAAAATATAGACAGCAGATATAAATTCAGACACATTTTGATCACTAAATTGAAAATAAAATCATTTTTCCTACCTTTGTTGTCTGGTGATTTCATGCGTCTCTAGTTGCACTTTCTTCTTCTGACTGTGCATCCAATCTTTCTTCCCTTCTTTCAGCCTGTATGCTTCCTGTCCTCCAGACCTCATTCCTTCCCCCAGCTTTTTCTTCCTCTCTCCCTTCCCTTTCTTTCTCCCTGCCTCCCTTTTTTTTTTTTTTTCTGTTTCCCTTCTTTCCTTCTGTCTCCCTGCCTGCCCCTTTTCTTTCTTTCTCCCTGCCCTCCACCAAGCCACTGCTGCCACCATCAGGAAACAGGCCTCCAAGCCGCCGCCAATGGGTAACAGGCCCCAAAGCCACCGCCGCCCCAAGCTCTCCCTGCTTCCCTGCGTCGGGCCGACCAGCATTCCTCTCCCCGACGTCAATTCTGCTATCGGAAAGGAAGTTCCGGCCCAGCCAGGCAGCGATCGACTCACTTTGCCTTGGCGATCTACCAGTTGATCGCGATCGACCTATTGGGCACCCCTGATCTACTAGATGATGATGACTTAAAGTATGATTAGCATGAACAGAGAAGGAGGACAAGATTTGTTTTCGTTAATTGCTGAAAACAGTTCAATCAAAAATTGGGACAAAAGAAAAAGAGAAATTGTATGATTACACCAAAGACTCTTGAGGCAGGCTAAGAGCCGATATACTGACAGTGTCGGGGCTTGGGTCTTTTTCATCTGGAATAAAGAAATATATGTCCCAGCTCTTCAAGCATCTACACTCTTTATTGGGTGATATTTGGTTTGTTGGGTGTTTAAAATTCCCTTTCTTTGTGTGTTGTGTCAGTGATCATAAGAACATAAGAATTGTCATACTGTGACAGATCGAAGGTCCATCAAGCCCAGTATCCTGTTTCCAACAGTGGCCAACCCAGGTCCAAAGTACCTAGCTAGATCCCAAGTAGCAATACAGATTTTATGCTGCTTATCCTAAGAATAAGCAGAGGATTTCCCCAAACCATCTCAATAATTGCCTATGGACTTCTCTTTTAGGAAATTATCTAAACCTTTTTTAAACCCTGCTGAGCTAACTGATTTCACCACATTTTCCGGCAACGAATTCCAGAGTTTAACTACACATTGTGTGAAGAAATATTTACTCCAGTTTGTTTTAAATCTACTACTTAGTAGCTCCATCCCATGTCCCCTAATCTTAGTATTTCTGGAAAGAGTGAACGAGCGATTCATATCTACTCTTTCCACTCAGTAGTATTTTATAGACCTCTATCATATCACCCCTGAGCTATCTCTTTTTCAAGCTAAAGAGCCCTTTTGCCTTCCCTCATAGGAAAATTGTCCTATCTCTTTTATGAGGAGAGGCTAAAGCGGCTAGGGCTCTTCAGCTTGGAGAAGAGACGGCTCAGGAGTGATATGATAGAGGTGTATAAAATTCTGAGTAGAGTAGAAAGGGTAGATGTGGAAGATGGAACACAGATACAGGTTTTGCTTGATCTTACAACTTATTTTGCAATGCCAGGTTCAATCTCAGCCAACATTTACGGCCTTTACTCTTTAATGGAATATTGTACCGCCATTTAGATGGCCAAGAATAAACATAGCAAGTTGAAATGGAAGATTGAATCAGCAACCAAGTCATATTGCCATCTCATCAGCTTAAAAATTGAAATTTCCTCCTGTGGTTAAACTTGCTTACTGTCATGTCTACTAGCTGTACAAAAGCGCACACAGAGCAGCCTTTCTGTCAGTAAAAGATAGTCATCTCTGACCCTAACATTAAATTGAATGAAAATCTTTTCTTTTTTGAAACCACAAGGTAGTATAAGATTGCTGCTTTTCTAGTGAGATAAATATGTAGGTATTAAGAAGCACACATTATAAGGTTGCAGAGCTGCCTATATATTATTGAAGCCCAAAGCAGCAAACATTTGGATTCTGCTTCTTCCTTTTCTACAGTAAAATTAAGTACAGTTTCATTTTTCTCTCATTTCTTTTTTTTCCTCTTGCTGTTGCACCCAGTTTGCTGACACTTCCCTAATTCTCAAGGGTAAGAGCCAGAATTAATTTGTCAGCGATTATAACAGGTCTGCACCGTTAGTCTCTGAAGCATACCAGACCTCAGAAGCAGTCATTTAATAAAATGAAGAGGGGACAAGCAGCTGGACTAATAATTACAGCCCACTGCCAGCCACTGTAGAAAGCCAGGCCAAACTAAGTAAATGATGCATTCAGATCGCTTCCGTGCACAATGGGAATCCATTTGAATACTTCATTTTAGGACCATTGTTTGTCAGAAGACTTTACAGTTGTTGTTGTTTTTTTTATGAATAGGCTTGTATTTAAAAGAAAATTAGACTACATGCACAGAGAATTTGCTTTCACTGCTTTAGGCCATTTCATCCTGTAGTAGACTACATCTGTGTATACCAATGCCTGAAATCCTGATACAGTGTGAAACAGAACAAGAGCCTGAATAGTAAATAATTTCACAAGTTTGCAGTTTTATACTGTTGAGAGAGTCGGGTGGGGATTTGAGATACATCAACAGATGTTTCATCATATCCTCATATTTTCCAAATGGATAACTAGCAGGCAAGCAGCTGTCAACATACTGAGTCAGAACAATGCTAACTCCGTTGACCTAGATTATTTCTAATTTTTTAAAAATTGCATTATGGATCTGATTCGGTATTTAATTTTAATACAATCTGCTCTGTTTCACATATAAAACTTACTTGTTCTTTGCAAGAGTGACTGGTATAATAATAATAAAAATAAAAATACTGGGTCAGCAAGGAGAGTACGCCAACCTTCCCTCTTCTCCCTTCCCCCACCTGGGACACCCAGACCATCCTTTATCGCCTCTCATATAACTTCTGTCTTTGCCTCCCCGCCTTATTGTCAGGGTAGTTACTATGGTGGGGGGGGGGGGGGGGGTGTCAAACAGCCTCCTCATTTGGTATCTGGCCAGCTGTGATCCTTTATCCCTGCAAGCAATTTTTGAAACTTGCTAGCTGGGCAAGCACACATCCTAGCTACCCGTACTGATCTTGTGAGATCAGCAGACAAGGAGTGGCTGCCAATGAGCTTCAAAAATGCTTACAGTATCTTAAGTATGTGGCACCGTTCCCCAGTCCCTTGAGCCTTGAACTGTTGCAAATTCATGAATAGTAAATTTGCTGCAGTTCAAAAAGGTGCCGGGTCAGCAATCCCGGCATAATCTAGCAGATAATCAATACTGCTTTTTGAATGCTTGCCAATATACATATATCTTCCTCTATTGTCACAGCTTCAGACTAGCAGTTTGAAAATGTTATATGCAACCTCCGTCATTCATAGGTATTACTACAGAGAAGTAGGACTTAATGTCTGCCTCAACTGCAAATGTGCCCACTTCCTGCGCCAGCCCCAAGCATCCCGTAGCAGGGTAAAAGGGGCATTCACCCCAGATGCAGAGCTGGAATTTTGCTGGCACAAAACCAAAGCATCTGCAAAAATAGGCAGGAAGCTCTTCTCAGCCTGCTGTTGTTTTTCTTAACCAATGAGTCTTGGGGCTCCTTTTACTAAGCTGCGTAGGGTTTTAACGTGCTAACACGCTACATTGCTTTGCGCATTAGACCTTAATGCCAGCATTGAGCTGGTGTTAGTCCTAGCCGCGTAGCGCATGGTGTAGTGGGCGGTAATTTCCTGCGTGCACTAAAAACGCTAGCTCACCTTAGTAAAAGGAGCCCTTGGAATGGTGAGGGAAGAAACTGCATATGCAAGAGAGTGAGAAAGGTTCTCATGCATGCCAGAGCCAATTCTGATGCCTTGCATGGAGAGGGACCTACACTCTGGAGGATTCCAGATTGGGCATGGATATTTCCCTTATTTAACTGACTGGTTCATTTCTAACTAGTTATCAAAGGGGAAAACTATTGTATCTTTACAGATATAGAGCATGCAGTGAAAAGGTCATAAAGCCATGTCATCTCAAAAGCATTCAACATCTCATTAGTTGCACATATTGGCTATTATTGTCCAGTGTACGTACAGTGCATGGTAAAACGAACATGAGATGCTTATTAAGCAATGTTTACTCACAATATTTTAGAAACGTTAATAAGATGAGGATACTTTAGATTTATGACTCAAATTCTGATATTATTATCATTATTAGCACTACCAAAAATATGATACTTGAATCAATGCTAGAGATGGATACAGTGGAGGAAGTGAAGAAGGAGGAGAGAGAACATGACAAATGGACAAGAAACCCTGGCAAAAAAATTAAGAGATGACAGAGGAAAGCAGAAACCAGAGACTAGAATCAACACAATTAGAAAAATTAAATGGCCAGATCACACAAGAAGAAAAAATAATTGTATTTTAAATTTAGGATAAAGTAGTGCCATAACTGTGTTTTTCAACTCTGAAGATTAATAAATAAAAATAAAACAAATTGTAGACAAATATTAAACTGAACCCTTAAAAAGCCAGACTCTGCACAGGGATATTTGTTGTCCTGTACTGTGGAAAACTGAAATATTGCAGATGTAAATTTTTAAAACTGACATATTACAAACAGCATATTACAAATTAACGCTGGGTTTTACTAAATGGCACTAGAGGTTTTTAGCGCCAGTGAGGTAAATGCTCTGACATAGGAATATACCTCGCCGGCCCACGTTAAAGACCTCTAGCACCGTTTAGTAACAGGAGCCCTAAGAGGGGTTGTAATTCCCGCACACTGAGGCCATTTGTACCACTGGGGTAAAATGGCCGATTTTTATAATTTTTCAATAATGGCCATATTTTTTCTCTGTCCCTGAAGAAGGAACAAAACAAAGTACTTTGTCGGACAGAGAACTTGCTTCACATGAGATTGAGATAAGTTTTTTTGTAATAATCAATTGCATTTCTTGACTGCATTTGATTGCATTTGAATTTTGAAGCATACATTTGGAAACTTGTGGCTGTTTTCTCTTTTGAATTGAAGTTTTTAAGAAGTGACTACACTACTAAAATGTCTCACTTGAGGACGTTTGTTGTTTTTGTAAACACAATGGAGTGCAATATGATATAAAAGGTCTGGTAGTTTTATTTTAGAAAGTCTCACATAGTACCACAGGGGTGAATCCCATCTGAAATGGGGAGGCTGATACTGAGTTCACTCCTTATGGGGTTGGTTTTTTTTTTTCATTCTGTATTTTTCCAATGGAATGAAAAAAAATGGAAAGTCACTGGCCAAAACCTGCCCATAACATGCCTCTAACAAGCCCCCTCAAACTTTTGACACACAAGGGCTAAGAAGCCTAGCAAGTTCAGAAATTAGCACTTGGCCATTTTGGCGAGAAAAACATCCAAACATCGATTTATGCCATTTTTTGGATGTCCAACCCCCTCTTTTACAAAACTGCGATAGCAATTTCTCACACAGGGAGCTGCGCTGAATGGCCTGCGCTGCTCCCGATGCTTATAGGAATTCAATGAGTGTCGGGAGCAGCGCAGGCCATTCAGCACAGCTCCCCATGCAAGAAACTGCTATTGCAATTTCTTAAAAGGAGGCCTTACCCCCTCTTCTATGAAACCACGCTAGTGGTTTTAAGCGCAGAGAGCCGCGCTGCTCCCGATGCTCATAGGAACTCAATGAGCGTCGGGAGCAGCGCGGGCCATTCAGCATAGCTCTCTGCGCTAAAATCCGCTAGTGCGGTTCATAGAAGAGGGGGTAAATGTTTTGAAAATGCCCCTAATAGTGAAGGAGTCCTTCCCTGCTATGTTCAAAAAAGCCTCTACTGGACCTTCGCTGTTGATGTAGGTATTGTTCCTCCCAACTATAAGAATTTTAACTTACCCCATCATACTTCATCTCACCTTACCTTAGGCACATCCATCTGGACCTCCCCATACAGTTGAGTCACCAAGGGGGATATTCTATAAATGGCGTTGAATGACGCTGAGCTGGTGCCTGAGTTAACAGAAAAACACCATTTAAAATGGTAAAAAATGGTAAAATTAAAGAACCTACTGGCACTTAAATAAAAGGGGCCAGAATCATGCCTTCATAGGCGCTTTATGGCATTTCTAGCATCTATCTGTCCTGGAGACACACTTCTTTCTACAGCATCGTCATGCGATTGACACATGATCGGAAGACACCTTTTAAGAAGCCACCGATATCAGCGCTGTATAGAGAATCCGGGCCCAGGTGCCCATGATGGATGGAAGACAAATGTGGAGGTCAGCAGGATGAGCAAGAAAATGTGGAAACTGTTGTGCAAAATCTTCAGGGAGAAAAGAGGATTTGGAAGGGATATTTTAAGGGCCATTTTATAACAGGGTACCTATATTTAGAGATCTGATAAGAGCTTTTTCTGTTGCCCTTTATGTGTGTGGAGAGCATGGAAGCAGGGAGAGTAGAATTGGTAGGCTCCTCAAGCCCCTTGGAAGATAAGTGGTGGGGTTGCCGAGCCCCTTTTGTGATATGGTGTTCTGCTACGGTATATTTTCCACCTAGGAATTTGTAACAATCAACCAGATTGGTTCCAGATGTTTGGGTACCCAACAGGAGATGTTTAAAAGTGCCCCCTCCCCTGTACTCACTGGGATCTGAGCCAGGGGCTGTCTGGGCTGGCAGACACATTGCTGAGTTTTGGGGATCTGACACAGTATGTCATTGATCACATTGCCTTTAGATATGATGACGTTGCTCCTCCCTCTCCCGATGAAGATGCACAAAAGTTATTACTAGTGCATCACACACAGTGCATATTTGATCCTGTTTACCCATCACCCATTCTGTGTCTAAAGGCCTCAGTTCTCTGTTCGCTTTCTAAATTGCTTAATAACCCTTGTACACATTAGCCTCTCTACCCTCATGATTTCCTACAAATGCCAAGGATGTGTATTTCATACTGTAAGCAATTTAACCAAGATAACATTTTATTCTTAGGGACAGTCAAGCTGTAAGCGATTTAATTACCAAAACATTTCATTCCCAAGGATTTGATTCCATAGCAAAGCTCTGCTCTTTATGGCTCATTTCACAGTGTATGTCTTATAAACCTTTATAAATATTTTCTCAGGCCCCCTGATCTTCACATAGTTCCAGGGCAGGATTAAAGGGTAGGCCAAGTAGGCACGTGCCTTGGGCCCAGAGAGTTCAGGTGGGCCCAGAATGCTGCCTGCTCTGATGACGTCAGTGTACCTGCCTCTGTGTCCGGCTTCAGGTGTCCAAGTATTGCCTCCTGCCTTCTTCATTATTCAGTGCAGCTGAACTTGCAGTCTTCAAAAGGCCACGGGCAGTAGTTCCTACACGCTGCCCACAGCTGACCCAGAAGCCATTCCTCTGATGCTAGGATTTTGCATTAGAGGGAAGGCTTCTAGGTCAGCTGTGGGCAGTGTGTAGGAACTGTTGCCTGTGGCCTTTTGACGACTGCAAATTTGGCTGCAGTGAATAATGAAGAGGGAAGGAGAAGGTGCTATTTGGAATTCTGGAGCTGGGGGGACATAGGAGGGCAGAGGCAGGGAGGGGACAGGGCCATGGAAGGGCAGGTCTAGGGGCCCTGTGTACTTGGGTGCCTAAGGCCCACTGAAGAATTAATCCTGCCCTGCATAGTTCCCATCAGATTCACCAGCAAGTGTACCTGCATTTCCCTGCTTGTCTATGGAGAAAACAAAATGGCTTCCCTGTAACAGAAGTTCTTTATAGACAGCAGGGAAATGCAGCCATACTTCACCCCCCCCCCCTTCTTTCCCTATTAAAAAACAAACAGACATATCTAAAGAAAGGAAACCACTTACCAAGGTACCTTGGATTTCAAAAGGTTCAGAAGGTTTTTGCTGGACTTTGTCTGCTTTCTGTTTATATTATTGTACATTGTGTATGATTCTATATTTTTCTTTAGCTTGTACTGTTATAATATTTTCGTTCTCTAAGCTATTTTTAAACTACGGTATTGGTTCTTGTTTTCGCTTTGTAAACCACTTTTAAAACTAGTGGATTAAGTGGTATATTAAGTCATTAAATCAAATCGACATTAAGCTCTGGAACTAAACTGAAACCTGATAGGCTGTCTGGCTAGATGCAGTAATTCCCATGCAGTCTCAAAACTTTAAAAGCTGGGCATTGTGGCTTTGTCAGGTGATGCTACCAACAAGTGTGCCTGTATTTCCCTGTTGTTTACAGAAAACTTTCCTTACAGGTAAGCAACTTTCCTTTACACATGTAAATAACTAGAATAATGCCACTTATGCACTTTTTTGCCACCTAAAACTAGGTGGCGCCCAATAGAATTATCTAGAACAAAAATTGTCCCTTCGTGTTTGTGCCTCCCCAAGGCACTTGGAAGTGCCTGTTCCCACCCTACACTTGTGTTTTCAATCAATAAGCATAATGGCATTCTCCACCTCCTGCCATCCCAATTGCCCCCAACATCATGCATACCATATCCTCCTACTTTCCCAGACCCTCTGGATATGTTCAATACCTCTCTCTAGATACTTCTGAATATCTTCCCAGAATCCTCTCCCAGTTCTTATCTGGTATCTAATTGGAGGGGGGGCTGGGGGGGGGGCAGCAGATGCCCAGATTCAAAAATGCCTTCTTTGAAACCCTAACAACATTTTTATTGGACTACCTCTAGGGTTTGATCTTCTAAGTAAGGATTTCTTGTGCATTGGTACACTTTAACAACAGAGTGAAGTCCATGGCTATATTGTACATTTGGAGCAAGACCTGACGAACCTGCACTGCTTCCTCATCCTCACTTTCACCCAACAGTTTAATCTATCCTCACCTCTCTTTGAAAAACACTGTTCACTTTTTGTAAGAATGGCAGCAAGTTGTCCTCTGCATCTGCAGTCTTGCAGCATGGCAGTGGCAAAACTGTTCTTTTCACCTGGGCATGCCGATGTATCATAGACCCGTCAGAGAGACTCTTTAATGCCAACCCAGGAAACAGACACCTCTGGTAGGTTTATCAGGAGCTATATCATCATGTGTTCTCGGATGGCAGTCTATCAAACGAGGGTAACTTACTTAGAGTTGGAGAAAAGTTCTCTTGCTCTGTCATCCCTCTTCCCAATACCAAAAGATAAATCAGCAATGGTTAATGAGACAGACTCCCCTCCACCCCGAGCAAACAAGAAAAAATCCTTCCATTTCACCACCTTGTTTCCCATTCTGAAAATTAAGGCAGTCAGCCTTTTTGCAAGTGCTACCTGCTGAGGGCTGAATTAAGCTCAGATACTCCATGCTGGGCCTAATCTGGGTCTTCGGTGGCAGACATGAGTTATTCAGGTACTCCTGTACCCGGACAGCACTGAATATCTAAGGTGCCCAGACAACTTCTGAGTCTACCCTGACTCTGCCCTGGGGCTACCCCAGCACTAACCAGAGAGTGCTGCAGTGGTCAGAGTAGATATTTGGTGGGACTCTCCAATTAAGTGCAACTGACTATCTCCTTCTCATCTGGATATCCTGCTTTAATTGGGCAGGAACCTCTCCTGCCCAGTTAAATCATTATGAAAATTTACCTCTAAATCTTTACCTCGTGGGTGAAATATAAAATCACCAATGAAAGGAAGTACGAAAGTAAACTGGAAGTAATTAAATACTCTATTTGCATGGAAAGTGCAATAAGTCAGCTGACCTCTACACTTCCTCTTCGGTTGAGGTATCGTGCGCGCTAAAATATATTTATATGGGAAGTAACTTCAACTCACAAAAAATGGGTTCACAACCCAATGTACAGCAGAACAGCAAAGAATGGATCTCAAAAAATAATATAGCTTTACAATTTGCTTCCCAATGGCATTTATTTATTTATTTATTCATTCATTCAATTTTCTATACTGTTCTCCCAGGGGAGCTCAGAACGGTTTTACATTAATTTATTTGGGTACTCAAGCATTTTTCCTTGTCTGTCCCAGCAGGCTCACAATCTAATGTACCTGGTGCAATGGGGGGATTAAGTGACTTGCCCAGGGTCACAAGGAGCAGCGTGGGTTTGAATTCACAACGTCAGGTGTTGAGGCTGTAGCTTTAACCACTGCTCCACTCTAGAAATCAAAATGTAGCAGAAGTGAGCCAAGTATAGAACAATCAAGCCATTGTGACATCACTGATGAGGTTGGCTCTAAGGCATTGGTGGAATGAGGCTTTATGATGTCACAATCCCAGCTCTGGTATCAGAGGCTGAAGCTTTTCACACTATTTATTCAACTTTCTATACTGTTCTCCCAGGAGAGCTCAGAATGATTTATATGTCGGTTCTCAAGGATTTTCCCCTATCTGTCCTGGTGGGTTCACAATCTATCTAATGTACCTGGGGCAACGTAGGTGATTAAGGGTCTTGCCCAGGGTCACAAGGAGCAGCGTGGGTTTGAACCCACAACCCCAGGGTGCAGAGGCTGTAGCCACACACTAACATTGTTTTAAAACTGGAGCTAAAACTGTTTCCGGATAAATGGACAATTTAAAGATAAGTAAGTAGACCTCCTGCTATTTAAAATAACCTGAAATATTTCTAAAATGGTGATGCATTAAAGTATGCCCTTAACTGGAAGTCTTTTCAAATTCCACTAAAAATAACAGTTAAGATATTTGGGCTGCCAAGGCAATGACATGCATCTTTATCCGTAAGTAATTAGAGACCCTGTGGCACAGCAAGTGCATGTCTTCTGATAACATCAAAATGGAACATTTACTTCATGTACATTTTCCCATAAACTTGTTTCTAACCATATGAAACATGACAGTTCTAAATGGTAATTTGCCATATAAGTGGACAGCTGGATTTATAGCTGGTTTCTTCAAAGGTAATTTTATACCCTCAACAGGCAACTTCAAAGTTGTTTTCATTACAGGTTTCTTGACAGCATACTTCTGGTATCTGGCTATTTTTTTTTATAGCCTTTCACGGTGTTTTATCATAGTTTTTTAAAACACAATTTACATTTATGCATTTGGTCCATTTACCTTTTCTTGTCCTTCAATTCAGGAAGATAAAAGCTTGGCTAATACTTCTATAAGGAAGGTTAAAAACACTATGAATTACGAGGGGCCGCAGAAAAGTTCTCAGCCCCAACCAAGAATTATGTGGAGCCATGAAACTTACAAGTTATTCCACACTTACAAGTTATTCTTGACACTTTTTATTTTGTTTCATATCATTGAAATGAAAAGTGTCAAGAAAAGTGTGGAATAACTTGTAAGTTTCATGGTTCCATAACATTCTCTTAGTAGGGCTGAGAATTTTTCAGTGGCCCCTCGTATAACACTTTCTTATTCTTCCTCATGGCTATTCGCCTGATTATATATTTTCTGCCAAAATCCCTTGCAAGTGAAACATGATATAACATAAAAATTCATTTATATACCGCAGTACCTTAGGAGTTCTATGTGGTTTACAAAAGAAAATTGAAACAGTGACAATAAAAACAAATGACCTAGAAATTACGAAAATTTGTTAAATAAGTAGGTTTTCAATAATTTTCTGAACTGCTGGTAAGAGACAGAGTTAACTAACAGATTTACAAACTCTATCACAAGAAGCTGACTGAAAAGATAGGAGTCGTTGAAAATAGCTCTTGTATAAACGACCCTTTACCGATGGAAGAGCAAACAAATTACAATTACGCTTTGAGCATTGTGAATTAATGAATAAAAAATGATCCACAAGATAATCATGTGCTAAACCATGTAAGACTTTATAGCATATACAACCAAACTTAAATCTGACTTTGACCTCAACTGGTAACCATTGTAGTCTTTGGTAATAAGGTGTGACATGATCTGATTTTTTCAGTTTGAAAATTAGTCGGACTGCAGTGTATTTCACCTAGAAACTATGATAGTTTATTCAAAAATTCCTTATTCAGATCGGGAATATAAAGTTTCTGCTTATGCAGATAATATATTGCTTCATTTGAGAAATCGAAAACAACCATAAGATTTGGGAGGAAATGGGATAAAATATATTGAGTATGATTAATTATAGAATTTCAAGTGATATATTTAAGTTAAAATGATGTTACTTTTTGTTACACTTGATGTAAGTTATAAAAACGAATAAAGAATTAAAATTTTTTTTAATAAAGTTGAAACTTGAATCAGACTGCAGTGTTTTGTGTGATGTGGAGTCTACGAAGATTTTTCTGATAACCCGCTAAGTAAACTGTATTAATCCAAAATACTTAAAATTAATGACTGTGCCAACAGTCTAAAAGAAGAAACATCAAAATATGGTCGAACAGCCCATAATTTCCGCAACATATAGAAACTTTTCCTTACTAAAGCATCTGTATTTGAATTCATTGTGAGATTTTGATCTAAAATAACCCCTAAAGTTCTTATACAGTAGTAGGATTAATTGAGTACTAAAATTGTATTCAAATTTATGCTCGTCTCGTCATGCAAGGAGTAGCATGGAAGAATTTTGTTTTTTCTGTATTAATTTTTAACTTTAAATTCAGTCATCCATAATTCTACAGTTGTGATTGTGGTGGAAATTAACTGCATAGATTGAGGGAATGATGAATATATTGGAATTGCAATAGTAATATCATCAGCATGACTGTAAAATGTCACACCTGACTTAGATAACCTGTGTCCTAGAGATGACAAGTCGACGTTGAAGAGTAAAGGAGAGAGAGGAGATCCCTGAGGAACGCCACAAGAATTAGTCCCTTTGTTAGAAAATACATTCTCAAATCAGACCCGGTAGGTACGAAAATGCAAAAAGCCATGAAACCATTTAAGAGCATTACCAGAAATGCCCAAAGCATCCAATCATCTAAGCAGTGGACAGTGATCAACAAGATCAAATGCACTGCTTAAGTCAAATTATAATATCAATGCCCCGACACCTTGACTAAACAGATTGTGCAAATAGTCTAAAAGGGATGCTAAAATAGTCTCTGTGGTATATAGAGGACGAAAGCCTGATTGAGATGAATGTAAAAAAAGTGAATTGTTCTAAATAATCAAGCAGTTGTGAATACACAAATCCCGAAAACAAGGAAAGAACCTTAAGATTTGATGTACAAGATACAAAGTCTTTATTGGTGAAAATACATTGTAGCAATCCAAATAATGGTTCTCATATGTGAAGGGGCAGGACATGACATGGTCTGCCTTTCGGAAAACATTTCTTCAACACTTCCTGGCTCCCCCCCCCCCCCCCCTTGTGGGTGAATGGGTTTTTAAAGTTGGCCTTCAATTCCTCTTCTGAGAGAAACCCATCCCCTCAGCTAGGCTCAACCGTAGGGTTTATGTTCAATAGGTTTTACTGAGTTATAGCAAAATAAAACATATAATTATCAGATCATACAAACAGTACAATATTATAATATGCAGTACATGTTCAAGAATTAAAAGAGGGAAGAAGAGGAGAGAATAGTAGTGGAAATTCCCCCAAAAGTACGTTTATCATCTAATTTTACAAAAGAGTACAGTAGTTTAAATATATACACATTACAGCTTGGATGTACACTAATGTATAAAAGAGTACGGTCATGATGTTTTAAAGGGCAAGAGACTATATTGCATAAGTGGTTCCCATCCTCTATAATAAAACTCTTACCCGCGCATGTGCAGTTGAAATGGCATGATCCCTGCCACCGTGATTTGTGCTTCCGTGCCGTGTTCCATTTGCGACTTGCGGCATGTGTGGCGTGCGTTGGCTTGCGGCGCATGCGGCGGTGAGAGCAAGGCAGGAGGGTGTCCTCTGAGGTGCTGCGAGGCGTCCGGCTGCTACTGCTGCTACTGCTTTGGGGGGAAGGGTATGCTGGGGGGCAGGCAGCAATCTTGGTTTGCTCGGGGGGCCAGAGAGAGATAGGCAGGGGGCCAGGGAGAGAGACAGACAGACAGAAAGACAGACAGACAAGGGGCCAGGGAGAGACACAGACAGAAAGAATGACAAACAGATAGGGGGGCCAGAGAGACAGACAGACAGGAATGAGAAAGAAAGAAAGACAGACAGCGGCTAAGGAAACAGAAAGAAAGACAGACAGACACATCTATTCTAGCACCCATTAATGTAATGGGCTTAAAGACTAGTACTTTAATAAAAGAGTTCAGAGTGTTATTTTTTTTCAGCTGCAATCCTTTCATATTTGGCAGTGACACAAACAGTGTTCCCCCAATCAACATATTCAGTCACAGAAGCATCCTTCCAATGACTTAGAATGGTTTTAATAGCTAAGTGTAGTAGGATATGCAATAGTTTTGAATAATCTTCTACAATTTGATGTTTAAGGCTGTAGGTGACTAGGATGATAATATTAAAGGTCAGAGATTCATTAATTTGTAGTTAGAGAGCAAATGGTTGACCAGACTTTTTGCCTAAAGTCTTGTAATAAATCACAATAGAAAAGCAAATGAGAAAATGTGCCAAAAGCTTTGTTAAACAACCAACAGAGATTTAATTCAGCATTTTTTAGTTTAGATAACTTGTATGGTGTCCATATGGCTTTATGGAACACAAAAAAAACATAGTTTGCATTGTGGCAGCAGATTTTAAAGATTTATGCACAGTTGAATCTATCTGTAGCATTGGCTATTCCTCAAGTGGTAGTTAGTTTGTAGTTCCGGAAAAGTCAACCAATTATTGTCATTTCATAAATGTTGGAGAAACTATATACCAGACTTCTGCCAGTTCAACCAATTGAGGGTTCTACCTTGTATTTTGATGTATGTATTATTCCAAATAGGAATATGATAAGTATTTTTCCATACAGTAGTTAAGCAAGTTTCTATGCGTTTCACTGCACATGAAGTGTTGCGTGTTAGCCAATCCAAGTGAGAATGTTTCTCAAATGATGAAAATGGGATAAGCTGAAGGGGGTAATTATTTCATTTATGTTGCATAGCTTTCATCCAATCAGGTTGGTCAGCAGGCTGAACCATTTTGATACTTGTTTGATAATATATGCAGTATAGTAATCAAAGAAACCTTAGGATTTCAACACCTGACTTTCTTGTGGTTCTCTGCTGGAGCTGCTTTACTGTGCAGAAATAAAGAAGCTTTTACTTGCGAGGTGCCTTTCTGCATTTCATATCATTGAAACGAAAAGTGTCAAGAAAAGTGTGGAATAACTTGTAAGTTTCATGGCTCCACATAATTCTCTTCCTGGTTGGTCTGAGACCTTTTCAGTGGCCCCTTCTTATCAACTTCTTATCAAATTAAAATAGGCATTTCCTTAAAATTTTACTTGGTGTTGACACCATAGCAATGAGAGAGGAAACGAGAAAACTGGGGGCTAATTATTTGCTAGCGCATCCATGCAAATGTATAATTAAATATTTAGGTTTAAGATATGTATTTTTTCAGCCCGACCATCTGCGGTCCTTCTTAGACCTCAAGAAATTAACTTCAGACACTGCACAATGAGTAAATGCAAAGTGGATCCCAAGATAAGCCATCTTTTGTATTTGCTTTATTAATGCTATTTCAGTAACGATTGTCCCAAATCTTTTCTTAGTGTCTACCATATTCTTAATTAGTGGTCTGAGGAAGTGCCTATGTTTTCTTTTCCTTTTGGGAATTTTTTCATTTGTTCTGTAATTTATGGTTCTAGTGTGGCACTGTATTGGGGACATATTAATAATATCTTAGAAGCTAAGATTCCTTTATCTTATGAAGTTGTGATTTGTGGGACTATATTGTATGTTAAAGATCCCCTAGATAAATATAGGAGGCGATTGTTTTTAATTGTGACAGGCAAAAAACAAAAGGAATTGACCCCAAAATATCCACAAAGAAGAAAATCCAGAGAAAACCAAAAAAACTCTGTGGAGTGACGATGTTCCCAAATGGACTTTATTTGAAAGTATCAAAGTTCCAAAGGTACACTAAAATCATCCACATAAAATAATTCCATTCACATAAAAGTAAATCATCCACATAAGAGCCCTAAAGTACCTAGTCCGCCAGGGATACAGGACCCAACACGGTCCGCGTTTCGACAAAAAGTCTTCTTCAGGGGTCCCTGGGGGTCCTATAAAGGTGTGTACATGGGAAACAATTGTGTGGTGAACCGGAAGTGAGACACTGCTTGCATTTGCAATGAAAAAAAACATGTTGGGTCCTGTATCCCTGGCGGACTAGGTCCTTTAGGGCTCTTATGTGGATGATTTACTTTTATGTGGATGGAATTATTTTATGTGGATGATTTTAGTGTACCTTTGGAACTTTGATACTTTCAAATAAAGTCCATTTGGGAACATCGTCACTCCACAGAGTTTTTTTGGTTTTCTCTTTAATTATGACAGGAATAGCTATACAATTAATTATGATAAACTGGAAAAATTGGGACCGTTTAAATTTCACATTCTGGTGGGCAAATTTATGTTTAATTTATAAATATGAGAAAGTGAATGCTGATTTGTCGGGAAACATAAAAATTTTTAAATTAATATGGGGCCCATTGATGTCATTTGTAGATTTATTATAGTTTTGAATTTGTTGTTATATCAATTGCACATCCAGAGGGGGGGGGATTTTCTTTTAATTTCATTTTTTTTATTTTTTATTGATTGGGTGATAGGGTGGGTGGGAGGAATTGGTTTGAGTCTTGAATAATTAAATATTTATATAGGTGCTTACTATTTCCTTATAAAGATGAAATTTGACATTTGCACTTTTGGAAGGGTATAAATATACTTTATCAATAACTATATCTATAATAATTATATATTCTAAGGATTTTAAGTGATGTATAAAGTGTAAAATGTATGTTTTTTCTTTTATTCACTTAATGAAAGTATTCAAAATGAATAAAGATTAAAAAAAAAAAAAAACAAGTGGTGTAACTTGTGAATATTGTTAAAAGGGAAAAAAAATTAAGGGCAATTCTATAACTGTGCATATAGTTATGTGTGTCATATGCACATAGGTATCGAGAAAACTGGCATTTGCTTGAGTTTGTATACTACGCACTATTCTCTACACTAGCACATTAATAGATAACTGTAAAGAAGACTAAATATGAGCAGAGCAGGGAAGGGACATGAGCCTAGCTACGCCTTATACACGTAACCTATAGAATACTATATGTTACACGTATATCATGAAGCATTCAAGGACGAGCATTTAGGCCTGTCATATGCACCTAATTTTTGGTGTGTCAACGTCAACTTACACTTGGATTCTAATCTAATCTAATCTAATCCTTAGGTTTGTATACCGCATCATCTCCACGTTCGTAGAGCTCGACGCGGTTTACAGTAGGAGAAATAGGAAGGAACTACAACAGAGGGTTAGAGGTAGAAGTGTGAAGAAAATTTAGAGGACTTGGGATGCCAAGATATAAGAGTTTCCTTGATTCCTAAATTGGAGGGAGACTTACATTTTTTGAGAAAAGCCAGGTTTCAGATGTTTGTAACAACATCTTGGCATTCAGAATTCAGTATCAACACACCTGCCTTGAGGCAACCTATAAAGGGCACCTAAAATTAAGTGCATGTAGTCTTCATTTCCACATATAACGTAATTGGTCAATTGGCATTTAATTTATGCTAGGGATCTATTACTTGGCCTTCATAGGCACTAATTGGAGCCAATTAATAGTTACACACAGAAAGGTTTTACAAAATATTCCATAAGCACCACGCTTAATTTCTATGGTACATATGACCATGGGCGGAGCACAGGCAAGACATGGTTGAAGCTGGAAATTAGGCACAGTGTTATGGAATGCTTGCTTTTCCATGTATAAATATACTCATCCTTCTCACCTCCCCCCTTTTTTGGCCTGGGTTTCCTGCTCACCCACTTTCCCATCTACTTATTGGTCTAGCATCCATGTCTCCTCCTTTCTTCCCCACTTGCAGTCCAGGATTCATATCCCTTTCTCTCCCCCTCCCTTTGTATTCCAGGATCCATATCCCCTCCTCTCCCTCCCACCATCACAGGCCCAGCATCAATGTTCTTTCCTTCCTAACCCCCCCCCACTCAAATTGTGGTCTAGCATCCATGCCCCCATCCCCCTACCCTTCCCTCGTGCAGATCTAGCATCTCTCTGACCAACCAATCCCTTTCCTATGAGATCTGACATACCTGTGGGCCTACCAGAGCAGCAGTTGTGGCGGCGGCGGCAGCTGATCGGCAGAGGCAGCACAATGAACACACTACTTGCGGCCGGACCTACCAGGGCCTTTCCTCTGCTGTGTCATCTATCTACAGGAAGTGATGCAGCAGAGGGAAAGTCCTGGCAGGGATGGCCACAAGCAGCCTGTTCACAGCAATGCCTCTGTCAGCTAGCTGCCACCACTATTGCTTCCTTAGGAGGCCTCCAGGTATGTCTGATCTCACCCGGGGGGAGGGGGGGGGGCAGTCAGAGGCAGGAAGAGAGGCCAGACCCATGTGAGGGAGAAGAAGGGGATGAGGACAGGACAGAATGGAATGGAAGATTTACATAGAATTCTGCACAGCATGTGCAGAATTCTGTGCAGATGGGGAATTCTGTACAACTTCTGTGCTGCGCATTTGTGCAAAATTTCAGCAGGACTATTTAAAACCAGGACTTAGGATGTGACTAGCATATACAGTATACTCATGCCTATTGTTAGGTGCAGAATCTCACACTCACCTTGAATTCTATAATGGCATCACCATGCAGTGCAACCACTATAGAATTCATGCTGAGCACAGATCATACCAGTGCCTAACTTTGGACGTCATTTACTGAATCTGGCCCTTAGTGTACACAAAATTGATTTAACACACATTAAAATACTAATTAAGAAGCACAAAATAGATTTGCATTTTTAAAAAGTTCTAATATGAATTAAACATTGGGCCCGATATTCAACCTAGGGCAGAAAACAGTTTATAAGCCACTCAAAGCTGCAGACTGAATTAACTCTGAATATTCAATGCTGGGAGATGTCCGGTCACCAGCACTGAATACCTGGGTGAGTACAGCAATCTGGAAGTTAACTGGGCATTGGACAATATTGAGGCTGGTGTCCAGTTAACTCAATGAATTTTTCTGCTAACCGATTAAATACTGGCTCTACAATCACCAGACCGCTCCTAACCTAGCCAGTTTGTGTTTTTGTGGTTAGAGGGTTATTTAACAGCACTATCTGATTAAGTTTCACTGAATATCCGAGCATTGCTTGCTTGGAAGGATTTAACCAAGCAGAAGCCTCTTCTGCCTGGATAAATGCTTTTGAATATTGACCCCATTGTTTATTAAAACATGTGAAACGAACCAAAGAAATCAACAAGAATTATGGGAAAAAAAAATTTCCCAAAACTGAAACAATTTTTCAGTGCACATTCTCTAGACACTGTTACAGTATATTCTGATGATCTTATGGCGGCTAAAAAGGTTGAAAAGACAACAGTGAAAGCTAGAAGGATACTTGGGTACATAGGGAGAAGAATGGCCAGTAGGAAAAAGGAGGTATTGATGCCCCTGTATAAGACTCTGGTGAGACCTAATTTAGAATATTGTGTACAATTCTGGAGGCTGCATCTTCAAAAAGATATAAAAAGGATGGAGTCGGTCCAGAAGAAAACTACTAAAATGGTTGGTGGTCTACATCATAAGGCATATGGGGACAGACTCAAAGATCTGATTATGTATACTATAGAGGAAAGGTGGGAGAGGGAAATATGATAGAGACATCTAAATACCTATGTGGCATAAATATGCATGAAGCAAGTCTCTTTCAATTGAAAGGAAACTCCAGAGTGAGATGTCGTGAGATGAAGTTAAGAGCTGTTAGGCTCAGGAGTAATCTAAGGAAATACTTTTTTACAGAAAGGGTGGTAGATGCATGGAATAGTCTCCTAGAAGAGGTGGTGGAGACAAAGCATGTGCCTGAATTCAAGAAAGTAGGGGACAGGCACATGGGATCTCTTAGGAAGAGGAGGAGATAGTGGATGATGAAGATGGGCAGACTGGATAGGCCATTTGGCCTTTATCTGCCATCATGTTTCTATAACCTGCGAGGTTTATGAAGCTTTGGCTTCTTAGAGCATCCAGAAGGATTCATTTTGAAAAATCCCTCCATTATTGTTATCATGATTTGCTTTGAATGCTGTTGGCTGTATGCCAAAACCTGAGCGCTTGGTCTTCCAAACTAATTATCTAAAGTGGTGTATGTATTTCTGACAAAGGGATTCAAAAATAACTTTTTAAAGAACCTACTAATGGAGAGTGTGCTAATTGGAAACAGATTATATGATAAAAAAATGAGTAATTCTATCTAATGACTGGTTCATGAGTATATAAATACATGGAGTGCTTCGCAGATAGTTGCATCATAACTGTCTCTGTGCAAGTAATAGAAAAAGGAGATTAAAGCTGAACCATTTCTTCCTAGTAAGTGGGCACGAAAGTTTAGCAGATTCCATGCTCACCTTTTCATTGCAAAAAATTACCAACATAGTTGTAGATTTTCACATTACTCCATTTTGATGGATGTTCTATTTTTAGTAGGGCAGATTTTTTTTTTGTTTAATTCTTAGCATAAAGTGGCCTGAAGAAACATAGAAGCATGATGACAGATAAAGGCCAGATGGCCCATCATCTGTCCAGTCACAGCATCCACTATTTCCTCCTCTCCCTAAGAGATCCCATGTGCCTGTTCCACGCTTTCTTGAATTCAGACACAGTCTTTGTCTCCACCACCTCTACCAGGAGACTTTTCCATGCAACTACCACCCTTTCTGTAAAAAAGAATTTCTTTAGATTACTCCTGAGCCTATCATCTCTTAACTTCATCCCATGCCCTCACTCTGGAATTTCCTTTCAATTGAAAAAGACCGGACTCATGTGTATTTTGTTTTTCCCTTTTTTTCTTTGCTGGGTGAGTGGAAAATTTATTGTGAATTATGAGTTGAGCACCCCCAATCATTTTCAAAAGTTGGCTTCTGTGACTATTACTCTCTTTCATCTTCCATTCAACCAGTTCCTGACCCAGTCCTTCATTTTGGGGCCCATCCTGAGGGTACTCAGTTTATTTATTAGACACCTGTGTGGAATACTGTCAAAGGCTTTGCTAAAATCTAAATACACCACATCTAGCACTTTCCCTCTATCCAATTCTCTGGTCACCCAATCAAAGAAATTGATCAGATTTGTCTGAATCCATGTTGCCTCGGGTCCATTGGATTCCAGAAATGTCACTATTCTCTTTTTTAAAACCATTTCTATTATTTTTCTTACCACAGAAGTCAGACTTATGGGCTTATAGTTCCCTACTTCTTCCTTACTTCCACTTTTGTAGAGAGGGACCATTTCTGCCCTTCTTCAATCCTCTGGTACCACTCCTGACTCTAGTGAATCATTGAAAAGGTCAACTGACAAATGCTCCTTAGATCTTGACCAATGTTCCCAGGGTCTCTCAGGCTGCTTCACCTAGGGTCCTCTCTTGACGGTTCTCAATGCCATCACAGGTCTCTCCTCCGGTCAGCACAGGCCCCACCGGTACCACCTCCAATCAGCCTCCTAACCCCCTCAGCCTTGGACTCTGCCAGCTTTTCCACCTGCCTCTTGAGGGGCCACCATCAGTCCCTCACTCCCTGGCTTCTTGGTTCCCCATCACCTCGATCTTTCTTCAGTGGTTCCTCCGCTGGTCATTAAGCCTGGGTCCCTTTCTCAACTCCAGGTCTACCTACCCCTCAAGCTACTTTTAGCTCCTTCCTGCCAGTGTATAGATCCCTACAGACCCTCCCATCACCAGGCTTCACTCCAGGGCTCTCTATACTGGGAGCTGGTTTTTTCAGCACCACAATGCACTCAGGGTGAGTGGACAGCTCCCAGCAGCACTTGCAGCTTTAAGCAGATTAGCTCTGGTTCAATGAGCTCCACTGCTCGGGCTCCCTCCGCTAGTCAGTGACAGGAACTTCACTCTGTCACAATTGCTTATATGCAAATTTGAAAGAGGGAGAAAATTTATTCTGAAAATGAGATCTAATATTAACAGAGATGAGCCAAAGAAGGTATATAAAATCCTAATCTCAATGTTTAATCCATCCATGGTCAAAAATGCTTTTATATCAATAATATATCATTACTACTAATACCACTATTAATCATTTCTATAGCGCTGCTAGGCATATGCAGTGCTGTACACATTATATGCAGGCACTATCTCTGTTCCTTGCAGGCTCACAATCTAAGGCCCTCTTTTACAAAGGTGTGCGCTAAATCAACGCATGCGCTAACCGCTAATGCGTCCATAGGATAACATGCATGCTTTAGCGTTTAGCGTGCACTAAAAAGCTTAGCTCACCTTTATAAAAGGGGGGGGAGGTAAGTTTTGTACCTGGAGCAATGGACTGCCAAGTGACCTGCCCAGGATCACAAGGAGGCTACAGTGGGTGCTATAGGATGAGGGGGTTATGAATTAAAAGCAACCTTGAAAAAGTGAGCTTGTAGTGTGGACATGAATACTGCCATAGATGGGGCTAGATGTACCAACACAGGCAGACTGTTCCAGGAGTGTGGCACAGCATGAGAGATGGGACATAGTTTGGAGTTAGCAGTGGAGGTGTAGGACACAGACAATGACTTGCCCAATGATCGGAGTTCCTGGGGAGGAATATAAGGAGATACTGAAGAGCTACTGAGCGAATGAAGTGACTTGAGGATGTAAGGTTAGCAACTCTGGCAAAATATAAATTGTGCAGCAGCATTTTGAATGGATTGAAGGGGAAAGAGATGGTTTAATGGGAGACCAGTGAGAAGCAAGTTGTAGTAGTCTAGGCAACAGGTGATAAGAGGGTGGATAAGAGTTATGGTGGTATGCTCATAGAAGAAGGGTCAGATTTTGGTAATATTATAAAAAAAAAAAAAGTGGCAGGTTTTGGTAGTCTGGTGGATTCGTGCAGAGAAGGAGAAAAAGGAGTCAAAGATGACCCTGAGGTTGTGATCTGATGAAACAGAGAGGATGATTGTGTTAGCCACTGAGAGCATGGGGGAGAAGATAGGTAGTTGTAGGCAGAAGATTAAGCAGCTCAGTCTTGGCTATGATCAGTTTTAAGTGGTGGCTGGGCATCAGGCATCAATGTCGGACAAGCAGGCTGAGACGAAGGCTTAGATTCCTGCAGAGATTTCTGGAATGGAGAGGTAGATTTGGAAGTCGTCAGCATAGAGGTGATATTGAAAGCCAAGGGATGAGTTCAGAGCACCAAGGGAATGAGTATAGATGGAGAGAAGAAGAGGTTCCAGGACAGATCCTTGTGGATCCCCAACTGATAGCGGAATAGCAATGGAGGAGGATCCACACTAAAGGTGTGATGTGAGACATAAGAAGAAAAATAAGTAAGAACAGCTAGGGATGACAGAAAGTCTCAAGGCAATGGTGGTAAACAGTACTTTCAAGTAGCTTAGATAACAAGAGGAGGAGGGAGATGGAGCAATAGTTGGAAGGGCAAATGGGCTCCACTGAGGGGTTTTTCTTTGAGGATAGGCATAAGTATGGCATGTTTAAGGGCATCAAGAATGGTTGCTGTGGAAAGCAATAGATTGAGGATATGACAGATAAGAGGGATGATAGTTGGGGAGATAGTGCTGAGTAGATGGGTGGGAATAGGATCAGAGGAGCAAGTTGTGGGTTTGGAGGAGGAAAGAAATTGAGCAGTTTCTTCTGCAGTGATTATAGAGAAGGAAGAAAAGGTAGGATGGTTGTCAGGATGGACTGGGGGAGGGGGAGGGAGATATTTTGTACCAGAGTGGGTTATGATCAACTCAATGACTTACAAACCAGTAAAGTCTTTCCTAATAAATTCAAAGTATAAAAACATTGACATTAGTGATGACTTCTATTAGCTCTTCACATCTGTTGTTAACCCAAAGCACATGGCTTCAAACATAATCTTTTGTTTTATATTTGCATTTAAGAATATGGTTTAATTTTTTTCTTTCTTTGTTTCTGCACCAAGTAATTCTTTGAATGTGTGTGGCTGGTGGAGTCAAAGATGGTGTTTTTCACAACAGTTTCTACAAAACATTTCATGGTTCTCTGTATTCCAATTTTATTTTGCAGTCTATTTGACAATTAGATTATCTCGTAGAACCACAAAGATTTTGTTTGGGATTAAGAGCCTTTGAAAAAAAAATGTTAGCATTTTTTAACTACGTGGGGTCTAGTCACCTATTTTTTAGCTGAAAAAAAAGTCAAACAAAATGCTTTATGAGCATCATCATTCAAAGCCAAAACATAGGCTTAGGAGACTGAGGGCTCCTTTGGTGAAGGTGCGCTAGGGTTTTTAGCGAACGCACAAAATTACCGTGTGTTATAGCACGCGGTAGCTGAAAATCTACCTAAAAAGGAGGCGGTAGTGGCTAGCGCGCTCGGGAATTTAACGCGCGCTATTGTGCGCGTTAAGGCTCTAGCACACCTTTGTAAAAGGAGCCCTGAATGGGGTAAAATCGGATAAGGACAGGGCAGTTTTCAAAAGGAATCTAGGTAAATAATTAATGAGTTGGTGGGTTAAATCAGACCTTTTGAAAACTGACAAGACTGAGCAGCTATTCTTAATCATCCAGTTTCACTATACAGGTAAATTTAGCCGCAGTAAAAATTGGCATTGTAGGATTGGGGTTAGGTGAGAAGACTGATTTATTTATTTATTCATTCATTCAATTTTCTATACTGTTCTCTCAGGACAGCTCAGAACGGTTTACGTGAATTTATTCAGGAACTCAAACATTTTTCCCTGCCTGTCCCCGCAGGCTCACGGTCTGTCTAATGTACCTGGGGCAATGAGGGGCATTAAGTGACTTGCCCAGAGTCACAAGGAGCAGTGTGGATTTGAACCCACAACCTCAGGGTGCTGAGGCTGTAGCTTTGACCCAGGAAGTTCTTTTTCACCCAGAGGGTGGTGGAATGCGCTACCAGAGGATGTGATAAGCAGGAGCACGCTACAGGGATTCAAAGAAGATTTGGATAGGTACCTGGAGGACAAAGGGATTGAGGGGTACAGATAGGAGTAGAGGTAGGATAGGATTAGAGGTAAATTACAAAATTAGTTAGGGACCACTGTTTCAGGCAATAGGCCTGATGGGCCGCCGCGGGAGCGGACCGCTGGGCAAGATGGACCTCTGGTCTGCCTCAGCGGAGGCAACTTCTTATGTTCTTATGTTCTTAGAAAGACTAACAAACAGTGAAGGCGATCTAAGGTGCTCAATACCTTTATTACATCAATAAAGACTTGACAAGTGCGTGTTTCAGCCTGAATCAATACATCATGCTCCATCCCTGGTAGTATTCAAATCCAAGCTAAAAGCCCACTTTTTTGAAACTGCTTTCAACTCTTAACTCACCCTCACTGCTGTCAGATACCTAGACCCATTGTATCATTTCCTCTACCATAATCTCCTCAACCCTGAAATGTCCTGTCTAAATTAGATTGTAAACTCTTCTGAGCAGGGACTGTCTATTGTATGTTACAATGTACAGCGCTGCGTACACCTTTCAGCGCTATAGAAATAATAAATAGTAGAGCTAGTGGAGCTATGGTGGGGACATCTAACTTTATTATACATGCAGCTGATACATCTCAGATGGTAGTGGCAGAGTACTGCAAACAGCTGGAGGTGGTCTGACTCAGTAGAGTATTACATAAATTGAACTTTATATGCCTGATGTCTAGTCTTACAGGCAAACAGAAAAAAAAAAAATCACCAAATGGTTCCACAGTAGAAAGGGGAGAACCCAAAAAACAAAGCAACACTGTGGAAATGATGATCTTGATCAGTGGTCTCAAACTTGCAGCCCGGGGGGCACATGCGGCCCACCAGGTACTATTTTGAGGCCCTCGGTATGTTTATCATAATCACAAAAGTAAAATAAAACAGTTTCTTGATCATATGTGTCTTTAGCTACAAATTACAATATTATTATTAAAACTTAGCCAAAAGGAAAGATTTTATAAACTATAAAGAGTTTTATCTCATGCAAAATTGTCATTTCTTTAATCAGACATTAACTAGTTTTTTCTGAGGCCCTCCAAGTACCTACAAATCCAAAATGTGGCCCTGCAAAGGGTTTGAGTTTGACACCACTGATCTTGTTGAACAGTTTATTGCGAAGAAGTCTTCATAGCCAAAAGCGATGCATATACTTGAAAAATCCAAATAGTACACAGTATAGTTAGTACACAGATAAACTGTTTATCAAGATCATCGTTCCAGTGTTGCTTTATTTTTTTTTTTTGGGGGGGGGGCTCTAACCTTACAGCCAAATGTTGAAATAAGATGGGAAAGGAAGTATGGGAGTCTTGGGGCAAAATGGAGGCATTTGACTTGTTGAATTAGAGGGAAAAATGATATCATAATTAGTCTAAATCGACTCATTTGAGGGACGACAACCAGTTTGTAAGGAAGAAAAGATGGTGGCACATCTACATGGGGATGGGCGGGAGGATTCTTTTTAATGGACCCAAATGATCCATGTGATCAGAGTGAGTCAGCATCTGACAGTGAACTGAATGGATGAATGGACCAAAGACAAACTGAAACAAAGCTTTGTTTTGTTATTCATAACCCTAGTGTACATGGAAATGAATGCAACTGGAGATAATTGATGTCTAGCTTGCTATGATTTCTTTGCTCCGTATTCTGGATTGAATTGAAACATAACAACGAATAAGAAATATCTTGCATTGTACATCATGTTCAAAGGAAGAGAAGAATTCTTTTTCCCAATATACAGTACAAAGTGTAAAACTTTCTTTAGGTTTCATATTAGTCTGGACTCCTATAGGAAAATACATGTGGTATTTCACTTGTTCTTGGCATTCGGTACACATATAATTCCATGACATTGAAAACATTGCTTAGGAAGGCTGTGAAGAGAAGAGAACGTTGTCAGCGCCGATTGCAATTACTGCTACTATGGAATTGCAATAAAATGGCTTCAGATAGTCATTAACTAAACTTCTTTCCTAGTGAAAAATGAGTGCAAAAAGTTACCATATGCTGAAAATGAAACCATATAAAAGGCGTGAAGAGAGTGACATAGTAATATCATTAGCTCAAAGAAAGTGGAATATATATTTTAAATTATACCATACTAGTTCTTATTCTTAATTTGCAGAACAAACATTTTGCAACTTTGATTGTTGAAAGGGAATGGAAAACTGTATTTGCAAAAGAGCCCATGTCGGCTGAATAAGGGAAAAATAATGCACCATTAGCACAAATCAAAAGGATTACCAAAGTCTGAAGTTTTGCTCTATTATTCCCTATCTCAGGGGTGGGCAATCACGGTCCTTCAGGGCCAGAGCCCAGCTGAGTTTTCAAGATTTCCACAATGAATATGCATGATATTGGTTTGCATACACAGAAGCAGTACATGCAAATTAATCTCATCCATATTCATTCTGGAAATCTGGAATTCCTGGGTGGTGACTCTTGAAAACTATACTCGCTCTAAATAAATAAATAAAACCACAATAAGGAAATACTTCTGGAGTGATAATAAAGTGATGGACCATCAGAAAAGATAGAATGCTCACATCAATGTGCAGAATGTCTGCAATAATATGCTATTTTTTTTTAACTCTCCTAGATACAATCGTCAATCTTTTTCAATACTACTTCAGTATCATAATTATTGAAAAAAATATTCCAAACATATCTTCAGGCATGTGAATCTTTAAGATAACCATAATGATTTCAGTTTGCTTGGTAGTTCTCAATATAGATGTTCATGTTTGCTTACTTTAGACATCTGGTTTGAATACTCACCCTGGATTTGAGAGAGATCATCGCTTCATACAAGCACGTGCGCAGATGCTTTCCCAACAGATTGAGTGGGCGGGGCTGGGGCGAAACAGGGCATGGCTCAGATGGAATGGGGCATGGCTGGGTGGAACAGGGCAGGCCTAGAGGTGGGGCCATAGTTCCAGATTTTTTGTTCACCAAAATCTGGTAACCCTATACATGGAGAAATGGATGTTTATGTACCTGTTATTTGTGGCATGAACATCCATTTTGGAAAATAAAAGGTCCACATTTAAAAAGATTTAACTGGCCAGAAACAGATCCTGGTCAGTTAAATTGCCTGTTCAGGACTAACCACTCATTTCTCATTAGCTCTTAACTGGTTACTGTCACTGAAAATAACCAGTTAGAGAGCTGAACTGAAAAACAGGGTAATTCCAGGGGCAGAGGTGATACTTAGCCAAGTTAACCTAATAAATAGAACTATATAAATCAGTCCTATCTCTATGCGGTAACTCATGGCCAGTTAAGTGCTTGAATATTGCACCTAACCAGATATGCCTTAGCCAGATCCAGAAACTTAGAAATTCGGTGCCAGTGCATGGACATGGTCTGGCATTGAATTTACGGGCTTAAAACCGGTGATGATCTGCAAAATTCTGATTGCCCCCAGCCGAATAGTAGGCTCTAACGCCCAAATCCAATAAAGTTCACCTAAACTTAGGAGCCTGCATAGGCATGCCTACCTCAATTAATATAAGACCTGGAAAAGTCACTGCAGTATCATCACACAAAATGAATTCAAAAGTTACTCATTCACAATTCTTTTCTTAGAACTCTGCTCAGAGACATGAAGGCTGATTACTCCGCCTCACCACCCAATCATAGCAGTGTTCAAAAATTGAATTGACTCTGAAGATATGACCTTTCAATGATTTAAGTGCTAGCCTGAAAAAGCTATGCTGACACTGTCATTGCTTTAATAATTTAGTATTTTTTAAGAAATAACTTAGATTTGAAAATAGTGACTGGTTCCGACGTGCCACGTTTCGTAGCTGCATCAGGGAACCGACAAAACAGCTAGGTTTAAAGCTGGAGGTGAAGTCACATAAGATTGAAAAACACTGGTTCATTTAATATATGTTTCTTCTTAGATATCTCGAACCCAATCTTATGTGACTTCACCTCCAGCTTTAAACCTAGCTGTTTTGTCGGTTCCCTGATGCAGCAACGAAACGTGGCACGTCGGAACCAGTCACTATTTTCAAATCTAAGTTATTTCTTAAAAAATACTAAATTATTAAAGCAATGACAGTGTCAGCATAGCTTTTTCAGGCTAGCACTTAATTCATTGAAAGGTCATATCTTCAGAGTCAATTCAATTTTTGAACACTGCTATGATTGGGTGGTGAGGCGGAGTAATCAGCCTTCATGTCTCTGAGCAGAGTTCTAAGAAAAGAATTGTGAATGAGTAACTTTTGAATTCATTTTGTGTGATGATACTGCAGTGACTTTTCCAGGTCTTATTGACATCTCTTTAGTCACTCTACAAATATCTACGGTATTTGAGTTATTTACCCCTGGTATATTTTTGTACCTCAATTAATAGGCTTAAATGGCATGTGACAACTCATAATTGACGTTACTTGAATGTTAGGCACTCAACTTGGTAGATACAAGTCTTTAAAAGTTAGGCACTTTGTCCAAGGTGCCTATCTAAAAGTGGGTGTGGTTAGGGGGCAGATCGTGGGTATTTGAGATGTGCACGATTATAAAATATGGGCCCTGTAAGCCTAACTTATGTGCAGGCATTTAGGCCACGTAAGCCCTGGCATACATAAGGCACACCTAGCAACACTTAAGGATGCTTGGGTGATGCTAAGCGCGATTTTCTACAGTGTGCCTAACTCTTATAGAATCACACTTAGCGCTGCACGAGTCAGCACTGAATTTTTATTTTTTTTTTAGGTGAGATGTATAGAATCTGGGCCATAATGTCTAAATATGAATGGGTCAAAATGGGCACATAAATATTTATATCGTGAAATATAAACATAAAACAGTTATTTTTTTTCCCCGAAGCTGTCACAGAGCCTGGTATCCCTTGCCAGTCTGGCTTTCAGAGGAAGGGGGAAAAGATATCGAGCATTAAAGAATTAAGGGGGACCGGCATCAGTCCATGGACCGGCAGTTGAGGAACACTGGGCTAAGTCGTGGGCCAGACCCCGCCCATCTCTACCCAATCTCCACCCCAGACCCCGCCCCCCATAATAGTACTAATTGCACCTTGCACATCCTGTGCCTCATCTGGAAGCCTTCCCTCTGATGTTGCAACAGAGAGAAGGCTTCCGGTTCAGGCACAGGATGCCCGTAGGAGTAGGAGCCACTGAATAAGTGAGGAAGAGGGAGCTGGCTCGAAGATAACGCCGCATCGATTGCACCGTGGACCGGCGGTTGAAGAACACTGTTTTGGGCCTGTGGACCGGCAGGAAATTTCTGTGGACTGGCACCAGTCCATGGACCGGTGGTTGAAGAACACTGCAATAGAAGATCTCATGCCCTGTTTACCTTTCTGTCAGTACAGGGTTGTAAAAGTAAGAGATTGTTTGACCATACTTTAGCATTCCAGGCGGCTTCCTATTATAGAGAATTTTGATTGCTATTGCTTGGAGCTTGTTCTTATAAATATTATAGAGCACAATTGAAAACTCATCTTTTTTTCAAAATACTTGGTCAAATAAGTTTTCTGTTATCAAATTGTCTTTAGTTTAATCTTTTGTAAACCGCGTAGAACTTATGGTTACGCGGTCAAGAAGTACTATGTTATGTTATATGTTATTATGTTATCTCATTTAACCCCTGCAGTAGAGAACTGCTTTTCTGCAACCTAGAAGTCCTAGATAGCGGGTGACAATCCCGTACTGATCTATTAGGACATAAACATCCATTCCCCTTCTGAAAATGGGAATGAAGGTTTGTTTTTTAGACCTGCTGCTCACAACACACCTACTACATTCTTTAGTTTTAGATGTATATACCCTGGCTTTGTAAATTTAGAACTTAGGGGCATAGGTACAACATGAGCTACCATTAAGACATTTTTTTTAAACACTAACTCATGATATTGTCCCACAGGTTCTACTTAAGCAGTTCCTAATAACTGGGGGTAATAGTAAAAATATATTGTTTTAACAATAGCCTGCTGTGATAACATCCCCCTTTAGACATTTATGCAAAATAAACATTTAAATGTCAGTTTTTGCTCATCTAAAATGGGAATGGCACTTCTACAAAAAACAACTAAAAAAAACCCACACCCAAGCATTTAAAGTTACACATGGATTTCTAAAGCTGGCACTTGTATAACAAAAATTGCAGATGAAAATATATATAACTTTAATTGACCTCAGTAGGGTTTTTTTCCCCCCCTCAAAAGCACAATCTTGAAAAATATTTGCATCTGTACTTCTTTGTATTATTTTCAAAGCTAATACTCAGGCAAAAAAGTAGATGTATGCACTTGTTAATTCAATGAGTAATATACTGCTTAGTTCTCATACTCCTATACTAGTAATAACTGCAAAATTGTAGGAGTTTCAAGAAAGCTTTTGGATTATGTAGTTGTTTCACTGTAAACCAGTGGTGTTAACATACTTATCTCAATGAGGAATTTACAGGAAGCTGAAGAAACTGGTGACAGTCGACAGAATTTGGTTTGTATGAACTCATGCTAAAATGTCTTCCATACAGTAGTTTAAAGCATTTACTTCAATAGTAACTGTCTGGTTTTCTGAATGAGGCTTTGTGGTTGTTTGCATAGTAACATGAGCCAAGTATAAGCCTGAATATCCAAATATACAGTCCAAAAGCGGGTGAGACTGGCAACTGGGGTGAAACAGGTGGAAGACAATGAAAGAGAGCAGAAAGGAATACTCAGCCTCCGCTTGAACCTTCCGGCATTTAAAAGTGGTGGTTGTGTAGTGGTGACCAGCGCTGCAGTTTTTGGAAGTGAAGATAAAGTGAGAATGCTGATTTTAGAACAGGATATATCTCCACGGAGAGGACCTAGCATTTAACTAAGTCGGTTAGAGAAAGAAAGAAATGTGCAAAGAAAGGTAACATTTCTAAATCTTTTAACTATCACTTGAAGAAATCCTTTTTCAATATTAACGGTTACATCAACATCTCTGTTCCAGGAGTTCAGTCTTGTGGAAATACAATGCTTCAAGAGTAATTTTTTTAGCTATTCCAGAACAATATCACATATGCAAATTCAGAGCCATTGCTACGCTAGTATGTTATTGCACATATGAAACGTGGAGGAGGAGGAGGAATAGCAGCCACAGATGGCAATACATTCTGCTGGTGGTAGAGCAAAGAAATGGTGGCTTCTCTGATAACATCTGTGAGTTTAAATGAAGTCAGAATACCCCCAGATGGCCATGTGCAGATACCCTAGCATCTGCTTTGTCTTATTGTTATAATGAGCTATTTCTGTTCCACATTTCAGAAAAGCATGTCTGAAACATGTCCAAACCTCTAAACCTACCACCCTGTTATTCCCATTCTGTGTATGACTATTAGAATCTGCTTTTCACCGGCAACTTAGAAGTTGGCCTACTTATTTTAGATTTCAAACAGGATGTTTTTGTGTTGTTAACTTTTCAAACGTCCTCCTCTCTCAGACCCATCAACTATGATTGGCATGCTGGGGCATGAATATTTCCTCAAAGATGGGGAGGTCTCACTGGGGTCCCCGACATCTATTCTTCTTCCCCCCTCCCCCCGTCAATCAGTGTCCGAGACCAGGGTTGAAGTCCGCTTAAGAAGGTTTATTTTTGGCCGCAGCATGGTTACAACACAATCCAAATCACATCAACAACCATATTCAACAATTCTATCTATGAATAACAATGTTTAACTACCAATAACCTGCCAAATAACAACTTATCCTAAACTTTCTAACAACCCTCCAGAGTAAGGGCACAACATCATACCAAACAGGGGCCAAGCTGGGGTACGTTTACCACTGCAGACGAGTAGGCACTGCTGTTCAAGCAAATGCTCTACTCTCACTTGGCCCGAGCCGCCGTCCAAGTGTCCCAGGCCCCACTGGATGTCCCCCCCTGCCTCCCCCCTGATCGCCGTTCAAGAGATTGGGGGTAGCGATGGTCCATCTCTGCTTGCCCCGATGTCCAAGAAAGATCTCTCAACCATCGAGGAGTAGGAGTCCTCAATTTAGAGCGGCACAATCCTAATCCCCTACCAAAAGTTCCCTCTCCCCCGCTTGTCTTGGTTCCTCCCCCCCTTTATTAAGCACTACACCTGCCATCTGCGACTAATCTTGCTAGCCTCCTAAAACTGGGTAGGGAGGGTGGATGTTCCTATCTCCTCGGCACGCCACTAAAAGATGGCTAAAAGATGGCTCCCGAGAGGCTCTTAATTAAAATTCCCGTCGCTCCTCCCCCCTACCTATCCCCTACTAGCCCTCCCTATCTCCTGTCCTTCTTTGGTCCACCAGAGCCCACCCCCCACCACACACACACACCTTGTGGCAGCCCTTCACTAATCACTCCGGGCTTCTTCTTTCTTCTCTTTCTCCTTGAGACTTCAGGTATTTTTATTTCCTGTCTTTGATTGGGTTTCAGCAATGGTTCGTTCTACTTTTAATGAATGGTTTTTTTTAAACCTGATTTTCATATTTTAACTTACCACCAAATAATTTTGTAATGCTTATGATCATGTGTATATTGGGTGATGAGTCAAAAGCACATGGGACAATCGCGCGCCAACAAAGCCGCTTGGACAAATGCGCGCAAGACATCAGCGCGCCAGATTAAAAGTTAACTTTAAAGTGCTCCGAGGGGTTTTGGGGGGGGAACTCCCTTCCCCACTTTACTTAGAAGTGTTGCTGCTGCTGTTGGGGGTGGGGAACTCCCACCCCCCCCCATTTAGAGAGGAAAGTATAATTGATCCCTAAAAAGAGGGAAAAATTACACTTTCCTCTGTAATGAGGGGTGGGGGGGGTGTTTCCCCCCAACAGCAGCATCAACACTTCTAAGTAAAGTGGGGAAGGGAGTTCCCCCCAAAAAAACCCTCGGAGCTCTTTAAAGTTAACTTCTAATCCAGTGCGCTGATGGCCTGCGCACATTTGTCTGAACGACTTTGTCGACACGCGATTGTTCCACGCACTGTAGTCTATGTACCATATATTGAGGGTGCTATTTTATAAAGGAAGGTAATAAGCACAGGAAGTGTGTGCCTGTAAAAAGGGTGTATTCTGGGCAGGGAAGGGATGTATACTGGTCAGCGTGAATAAGTTGGAGCTCATGATTGCTTTTATGACATTAATATGTCCTACAGTATCAAAAGTGGATGCCCTTGCCTATACCTGCTATTAATCACACCCATCATAGAAACAGAGACAAAGAGAGCAGAATAAGATTATCTCCCCCCCCCCCAGATTCTATAACTTGTGTGCTCAAATTTCTGACTAGAATGCAAATTGTAGAATAAGGGCAGTTGTGTGCATAAATTAATTCAATAATTGACTGTTAATTGAAGTTTACAGCCAAATATTGACTATAATTGATCTTAATTGGTTCTTATCAGCAATTACTTGCTTAAGTGCCCTTAGATGCTATTCTATAATAGGGGGGATGCCTGGGCAACGCATGGGGATCAGGGGGCGAGGCAGACAGGCAAGCAGGTTATAAAATATGATCATTTTTGTGTCTAACTACCTACAGTTAGGCATGAGCATTTATATTTATGTCAACCATTGAGCTGACTTAAGAGCTCTGCCTAAAGTTAGGCACACAAATACAGACTTATTCTTCTGTTCTATAATGGCAGTTGTACGCGCAACAGTCGTTATAGAATTCATGTTTAGCCCACATCATCTTGGAGCCTACATTTTGGTGACCTTTTGAGAATTTACCCCATGTGATCTATCTAATCTGCCTATGGAACAACTTGTCTATTGGGAACTGGTCTGTAGATTAGTGGTTGGTGCTGAAGATTAGTAAGTGAGAAAATGGTCAGTCATATATTGCTCTTCATACTTTTTCTTTGTTTTCTGCTTTCTTCTACCTTCCTTTGTACTCCTACAACAGTTGTTTTTTTTTTTACCCTGTCCACTTTCTATCCTTTCTATGTAGGTACATTAGGTTTTGGGTGGGTTTGGGAGGCTCATCATACAATATAAGCAGGTTATAACAACATGTGTACCTGGGACTTTTTTAATGTGATGTGCCCCTCTGCTCTGCTCAGCTGTCTGTGTTGCCAGTTTGCTAAGAATGCTGGCTGCTTGCACATTGCAATGGCTTGTTTTTGTGTGGTTTTCATTTGGATGTTTTCATATTCAAAAATGGTCAAGGAAAAAAAATTTCTGAACGTTCTCGTCTGGAGAGGGGAGTTAGACAAAGGTGTCCATTATCTCCTTTGCTGTTTGATATTGTTTTGGAACCCTTGTTATTGGCTATTCAACAAGCAAAGGAGATTCAGGGTATTCCTTATGCAGGTCGGGAATATAAAGTCTCTGTGTATGCATATGATATTTTGCTTCATTTGAGGAATCCTGAAACTACCATTCCACATTTACTATATTTGATTGATAGATTTGGAAAATTTTCAGGGTGTAAGATAAATTGGAGTAAATCAGAAGTTCTTCCGCTAAATGTACATTGTCCAAAAGGATTGTTTGAATCATTCCCTTTTCTTTGGAAGGAAGAGGGTATAAAATATTTAGGTGTTTAGATACAAAAAACATTGGAAGAGATGATGAAAGTAAATGAAAAATCCTTATTGCTGAAGGTCACAGAAATGGGTGAGCAATGGAACCCATTACACTTGTCTTGGTTGGGGAGAGTCCAAACTGTTAAGATGATGATTTTGCCTGTGGTTTGCTACCAAATGGGTATGTTGTCAGTGTTTTTTCAGGGATCCTTTTACAAAAAATTGAATAGTATTCTCACTAAGTTTGTTTGGCTGGGTAAAATTGCGAGAATTGCTCTAGTATTTTTACAAAAGCCAATTGCAGCCGGGGGGGGGGGGGGGGGGAAGGGGTAAATTTAAAAAATTTTTATAGGTACCATCAAGCCTATATTATGCGTCAAGGTATGTATTGGATCCTCCCCGAGCTCATGGAAAATCTTCCAGACTGGTTATGGTTGGAATGGCAACTCCTGTCTCCATTGAGATTGAGTCACATCTTTAGGATCAAGTTATCTAGGTTGTATAAGGACAATAGAATTTTATTAGACACTTGGCAGACATTAAAATTTATAAATAATTTAACACCTATTTCGATCCATAAATCCACGTGTCAGTCCCTTTGGCTGAACTCCAAGATTCAAATTGGCAGGTTTAACATTCTCTGGAAGCATTGGATGCAGGCGGGCATACATACTCTGGATGATGTAATATCAGGGGGAAAGCTGTTTGACTTTTCACGACTGCAACAAACATTTAGTATTGCTAAGTCTCAAAATTATAGGTGGTTGCAGTTGAAGCAAGCCATTCAGAAGGGGTTCCCTAATTGGCAAAATCTTAAAAATCAGTATAGTTTGCCGGTCCTATGCTTCTAGACAGATTTCCTATGGATTCAGCAGGGCCGAATTAATCAATAAGCACACTAGGCACGTGCCTAGGGCCCGAAACTGTGAGGGGGGCCCGCTGAAAGAGGACAGCTCACCTTGCCATCAACGGCAATGGCATGAACGGCAACCGGCCCCCCCGCCTCTCGGCATGAACGGCAACGGGCCACCTTCCCGGCATCAACCGCAACGCGCCCCCCCCTGCAGCAACGCAATGGGCCCCCCTTCCAGCATCAACCGCAATGCAGCCAGATCTGTTACTGGAAGGTCCCGCGATGATTGCTTCTGCCGGTCCATCCCCCTCCGACGTCATTTACTTGCTCTGGAAGAAGTGACGTCGGAGGGGGATGGACCGGCAGAAGCAGTCATCGCGGGACCTTCCAGTAACAGATCCGGCTGCATTGCGGTTGATACCGGAAGGGAGGACCATTGCGTTGCTGCAGGGGGGGCATTGCCATTGCTGCGGGGGGGGGGAGCATTGCCGTCAGCTGTTATAATGCTGCTTTCGGGCAAAGGAGCTCAGAGGGCAGAGCCAGCAGCAATGTTTGGAGGGGGAGAAAGGAGCATGGAAAGGTGGTGGAGGAAGAGAAAGGGGGCAGGGTGGTATGGAAGGGTTGTGAGAAGGATGCTATGGAAGGGTGGTGGAAGAAGAGAAAGAGGGAAGGGTGGTATGGAAGGGTGGTGGGAAGGATGGTGGGGCAGCGTGGTATGGAAGGGTGGTGGAGGGAGAGAAAGGGGGCAGATGCTGATGGAATTGGGTTGGAGGGAAAGAAAGGGGGCTGATGCTGATGGAAGTGGAGATGAGAGAGTGAAATTCTAGACCATGGGGGTGTGGGAGAGGGAAGGGAAGAAGAGAGGAGATAGATGCCAGACCATTGGAGGAGGGAATGGAAGAAGATGGATGCCAGACCAATGAGGGTGAAGGGAAAGATGGAAGGGGGAGGCAAAAAGTTTCTGGAAGTGGCACAGGAGGACAAAAGATGAAAGGAAGATATTGACAAGAAGATGAAAAGAGCAGAAACCAGACAAGACAAAGGTAGAAAAAAATTTCTATTTATTTATATATTTTGCTTTAGGGGAGACGCTTTGCTGTTTCTGTGGTGTTGCATTGTATGCAGAGTCCAGCTTCTTGATGGTTTTATTTAATCTTTGTCTACATATATCTATTTTATCCCCCCTTTTACAAAACTGTAGAGCATTTTTTTAGCACGGGCCGTGGCTAAAAACTATACTACAGTTTTGTAAAAGGGGGAGAGGTTAGTTTGTGATTACATATTCCATACTAGGTGAAGGTGTTTTCTGTGACCTGTGACCTGTTTGTATGAAAGACATGTTTTTTTGTTAGCGTTGACTAGCCTTGTTTGGTGAAATGCATCAGGCATGGTTCTTGGGAGCACCTTGAATTAACCTGATTTGAATCTCCTTATGCTTCATGTTGGATTCTTTGGTGGACTGCTTGCCTTGTTGTTTCGTTACAAGTTAACATACATGGAGTGGAACGTACTAGAGGAGTTACAGATTTGGTTGTTTATACATACATATGGGTTACAGTTGGTTGATGTAGAGTGAGGCAGTTGAGAGGCGTTGTAAATTTGGTTATTAATATAGACTTATATTTCGGATAGTATTACTGCTTTACAAATATTTGAACACTTTTATATATGCATGGAAAGGGTTCAGAGTTAAAGTCCTGGGTAAGTAGGTGGGAAGGGAAGGAAGGGGGATTTGTTCAGAGATGTTTGGGGCTTGCATAGAAGAAAAACTGCACTGGTATGCTAAACTTTGTTTTGAATTTAAAAAAAAGAAATACAAGTGGAAATAAAGAAGTAAATAAGAAAACAGATAAATGGAGGCGGGACATTGGCGAGGCAGGGCTAGGGGGGCCCAGTGTACTTGTGTGCCTAGAGGCCCTTGAAGAATTAATCCTGCCCTGGGCATCAGTCTACCCAGTGGTACAAATTAATATCTGAATTTTTGAATAAGAAATCAAAGACTGGTCTTCATGACATTTGGAGCATTGAGATAAAGCAGCAGATTTCTGCTTCTCAGTGGCAACGAATTTGGACTTGGAGGATGAGTTGTACGATGTCTGCATCTATGAGACAATCATGGTTTTTCTTGTTACATAGATCATTTTGGACCCCTGTTCGATTACAGAAACTAGATAGTTCCAAGTCTAATAGATGCTGGCACTGTCATCTCGAGGTAGAGACATTGGATCATCTATTGTTTTATTGTCCTTTGATACTTAAATTTTGGAGATCCATTTGGGATCAAGTGAATAAATTATTGGATAATCCAGTGGCATTGACGTACGATACCGCCTTATTTGGTATGTTAATGAGGGCTAAGAGCCAAATATCTTCTAAAAATAACAAACTTCTCTTCCTAATGACAGGGGTTGCCATACAATTTATTTTAAAGAACTAGAAAAACTGGGATTGGTTAAGTTACATTTTTTGATGGGAAACTCTATGCCATATTTTTAAAATATAACGCATGATGGCCATACAACAAGGACATTTTAGTAAATTTTTAGAGGTTTGGGAACCATTGACAAAATTTTGTAAGGAATGATAATTGAACTGATGAGGGAGACAAGAAAGGAGTGGTGAAGGAAGAAAAAGAGGTGGCTGATAGACTAAACAAGTTCTTTGCGTCGGTCTTTACAAAAGAAGACACATATAGCGTGCCGGAACCGGAAAAAATCTTCAAGGGGGATCAGGAGGGTATATTATCATGCATGGAGGTAAGTCTCGAAGACGTTCTAAGGCAGATAGATTAAAAATTGACAAATCTCCTGGCCCAGATGGGATCCACCCGAGAATACTGAAAGAGCTCAGAGACGAAATAGCGGAGTTACTCAGGCATATTTGCAACCTATCCTTGAGAACAGGGATAATCCCGGAAGATTGGAGGATAGCAAATGTTACACCAATCTTCAAAAAAGGATCGAGAGGCGACCCAGGGAACTATAGACCGGTGAGCTTGACCTCAGTTCCCGGGAAGATGGTCGAATCACTGATCAGGGAAGGTGTCAATGAGCATATAGAAAAAAATAAACTGATGAGAACAAGCCAGCACGGTTTCTATAAAGGACGATCGTGCCAAACGAATCTACTACATTTCTTTGAGGGGATAAGCAAACATTTGGACCAAGGTAGCCTCATTGACATAGTTTATCTGGATTTCCAAAAAGCCTTCGACAAGGTACCCCATGAGCGCCTGCTGAAGAAACTGTGGAACCACGGGGTGGAAGGGGACGTCCACAGATGGATCCAAAATTGGCTGGTGGATAGGAAGCAGAGGGTAGTAGTAAAAGGACACTACTCTGACTGGAAAGGGGTCACGAGTGGTGTCCCGTAGGGGTCAGTGCTGGGACCGCTGCTGTTCAATATATTCATTAACGATCTGGAAACGGGCACGAAGTGCGAAGTTATCAAGTTCGCGGACGATACAAAACTCTCCAACAGGGTCAAAACTGTTGAGGAATGCAAAGAACTGCAGAGCGACCTGAACAAACTGTGTGAGTGGGCAAAATGATGGCAGATGAGCTTCAATGTGGAGAAATGTAAGGTCTTGCACATGGGGAAAGGGAACCCCATGTACAGCTATACGATGGGAGGGAGGGTGATGGGGAAAGGCACCCTAGAAAAAGACCTGGGGGTTTTGGTGGATACAACAATGAAGCCAGCGGCGCAATGTGCAGCGGCCTCAAAGAAAGCGAACAGAATGCTGGGCATTATCAAAAAAGGTATCACTACCAGAACGAAGGAGGTTATCCTGCCATTGTATTGAGCAATGGTGCGACCACATCTGGAATACTGTGTCCAATACTGGTCACTGTACCTTAAGAAAGACATGGCGATACTTGAGAGGGTCCAGAGGAGAGCAACTAGGATGATAAAAGGAATGGAGAACCTTTCATATGCCGAAAGGTTAGACAAACTGGGGCTCTTTACCCTGGAAAAGCGGAGACTGAGAGGAGACATGATACAGACATATAAAATCATGAGAGGCATAGAGAGGGTGGAGAGGGACAGATTCTTCAGACTAGCAGGGACAACAAAAACAAGAGGTCACTCGGAAAAACTGAGAGGGGCCGGATTCAAAACGAATGCAAGGAAGTTTTTCTTCACTCAGAGGGTGGTGGACACCTGGAACACGCTTCCAAAGGAGGTAATAGGACAGAGTACAATACTGGGTTTTAAAAAGGGACTGGATGACTTCCTGGAAGCGAAGGGGATTGCAGGGTATAGATAGAAGGTTACTCTACAGGACAAAATCGAACAGTGTATGTGAGTTTTAGGGTAGGAGCACTATCAGGTCCTGGACCTGAGGAGCCGCCGCGTGAGCGGACTGCCGGGCACGATGGACCTCCGGTCTGACCCGACAGAGGCAAGTCTTATGTTCTTATATTTAGGCCCTTTTAATGTACACATTCAGGTAAGGGTGAGAGGGGGGGATACTATACTAATATTTTAAATTGGGTAGAATTATTGGAAGATCCTATGTATTGTTTTTCTTGATTATTTATTGGGTGGGAGGGGGTTAAAATATTTGCTCATATATATTTGTAAAATCAATGTGCTTTTATTATATTAATATATGTATATTTATATTTGGTTGGCACAGATGTAGTTTGAAAATCAATAAAGATTTTTTTTTTTTTAACGGCCAAGGAAGATAGATGCACAGAGGGCCAAAAAGTCTAGATAGATCATTAAAAAAAAAAAAAGAGAGAGATGGATGTTTTCTGGTTTTGAAAATGGATATTTTTTTCTACCTGATTTCTGGACGGCTTTCCCTAAACGTCCAAACTCAGACATCCTATCAAAAATGCCCCTCTATACCTATGTATAAGCATGAAAGAAGTTTGCAAAAAATGGAGGCTGTGCATACAAATCTATCTCATTGAGGATATCTTGAAAACCTTACTGGACGGGGCATCCTCCAGCACAGGTTTGAGAGCCACTGATCTATGAGACAACTTCAGTGCAAAGTCAGCAAAATTTTACTTATAATGGCATTGTGACCCATTTCTAACTTATATGTTTCATTGTTGTGTTATAATGTACAGGTTCCTTTATTATATACAGCACATAAATTGTGTACTACCAAGAACTGTAGATACTATGAGTTAGACATTGTTTAAATAGAATTAAATAAATACATACATATGGAACAGTGTATTTTAAATTAAGAAGTTGGACAAAAGCCTTGCAGATTCTTGTTATGGGGTTGGCATTAAGCCAGCAAAAACACTTATGGTCAACCTCTACTACTGAAACATTTAATATAGGTTTATTTAAGCACGTTTCATGAATGTAGAAACTGCTGCAAGTCTTCATTGACCTTGAGGTGAATGCTTTCAGCATTCTCCAGTTGCAGACCTCCTGTCAGGCTCAATTACTCCAACCTCAGATTTGTAGAAAAATGATTTTTGTTCATAGATCACTTTGCAAGGTCCCGTCTCTATATTTTCTTGGAATATTACTGTAAAGGTGTTAAATGCCCATATCTGATTCATGCTGTTGGTGGCTAAGTACATGAAATTATGGTTACATATCATGATGTTTTAGTCATGTGTGGCGGCGGCCAAAAAAGCAAACAGGATGCCAGGAATTATTTAAAAACGGATGGTTAACAAGCCTAAGAATGTTATAATGCTCCTGTATTGCTCCATGGTGCGACCTCATCTGGAGTATTGCGTTCAATTCTGGTCTCCTTATCTCATGAAAGATATAGTGGCGCTAGAAAAGGTTCAAAGAAGAGCGACCAAGATGGTAAAGGGAATGGAACTCCTCTCGTATGGGGAAAGACTAAAATGGTTAGGGCTCTTCAGCTTGGAAAAGAGACCGCTGAGGGGAGATATATTGATATATGATTGAAGTGTACAAAATCCGGAGTGGAGTAGAACGGGTACAAGTGGATCGATTGGCAAAGACTAGGGGACACTCAATGAAGTTACAGGGAAATACTTTTAAAACCAATAGGAGGCAATATTTTTTTACTCAGAGAATAGTTAAGCTCTGGAGCACATTGCCAGAGGATGTGGTAAGAGCAGATGGCATAACTGGTTTTAAGAAAGGTATGGACTAGTTCCTGGAGGAAAAGTCCATAGCCTGTTATTGAGAAAGATATGGGGAAGCCACTGCTTGCCCTATATCGGTAGCATAGAATATTGCTACTCCTTAGGTTTTGGCGAGGTACTGGTGACCTGGATTGGCCACCGTGAGAACGGGCTACTGGGCTTGATGGACCATTGTTCTGACCCATTAAGGCTATTCTTATGTTCTTAGTGTTATATTTGCAGTACAAGCAGATTTGGAGGCTGATTTACATAGCAATTAGACACACAAAGTACCATAGGTTTGTATAGCACTTTGTATGTCAAAGTGCTTTGCAAATAAGCCCCTTGATATCAAATGTGTTTGATATACTGAAAGCAAAATGCAAAGTCAGGGAAGAGGAGAGAGTATGGTGCTATGGCTTACCTGGCCATCACCACCATGTAGCTATAGTCTTTTCAACTACAGGGATTTGGGGGCTTTTACATTTGGAATGACCTTATTTTACTCACTTAATTTTATCTTGCTCTAACACTACATCTTCACTCTTTCTCTTTACTTAAAATCATTGTTTTGAACTTTTCTACCCTCCCTGTGTTTGAGGACAGGCCCTTTCCATGGGTAGAGCAGTATATACTGTTCCCTGAAAAGCCAAAGCAAAGTAACTGTTGAGAATGTAAATATGAGAAAAGTTTTTAAAAAAACCCTTTGATTAAATCCCCAGGAGTTTTGTAGTCTCTATAAAAGCAACTACATCTAAGTCATCTTCTATTATTAAGGCTAGTAGATCTGGATTTTTGTTGCTTACACTGCATTTGTATTAATTATTTTCTAGCCATTTTGAGCTATCTTGTATAGCCCTGTGCCTGGTTTTCACCTGTACTTTGTTGAAGATGAGTTAGTTACTCAGATGGTTTATTGGACTATTTTCCCCACTGTCATCTTGCTTATGCTGTGGGTAACATCCAAGGGTCATACATTTTAACCTGTTGCCCTCATTGTATAGTTTCAATGCCTAGTAACCTACTGCCCAAATTTCTTCTTTCACAGAGAGATGTAGGCTATATACAGAAAAAGTATGCATCTGTAGGCTCCATTCAGATTCTTTGAATCTTTCTCCAATCCTATTTCAGGTCTTGAACTACTTTACTCCCCCCCTCTCTGTCCCCCTTTCTGGCATGCAGTTACTTCCAGCTGCAGAGGATTTCACTCACTTCTACAAGGCCAAGAATATTTAACTTTGTACTGCATGGCCTCACGTTCCCCTTCTACAAGATACCTCATCTGACTCTGCGGCTTCCCATCGTGATACTAATCCATTTCCATACTCTACCTTGTATAGTCATAGATTCATCACTCACTTTTATGTCCCAAATTCATGCTGGATACACTGACCACTGTTACCACATGCTCTGGCAATGAGTCCTAGAGCTGAAATAATCTTTAAGTGAAAAAAATGTTTCCTCCTATTGGTTTTAATAGTATTTCCCAGTAACTATGTTGAGTGTCCCCCCTAGTCTTTGTAATTTTTAAAAGAGTAAAAAAAAAAAAAAAAAAAAATCGATTCACTCTCAGGATTTTGTAGACCTCAATCATATTTCCTCTTAGCCATCTCTTTTCCAAGCTGAAGAGCCCTAATCTCTTTAGCCTTTCCTCTTACAAGAGGAGTTCCATCTCCTTTATCATTTTGGTTGTTCTTACATGAATCTTTTCTAATGCCATTATATCTTTTTTGAGATACGGCAACCAGAATTAAATGCAAATACTCCATCAGAAACATTGATCCTCAGAGGTTTCACCTCTTCCCTCACATGCACATTTTCTTTTAGACATCAGTCTGCTTTCGCCTTCATATCCACCTTGCTATAGAACTTTCCCCTTTACTTACACTAAATCCAAGAAAAGACTAAAAGCTTGGTTCTTTCAACAGACTTTCTCTCTTTTGGTTCAGGAATTCCTCCTGTGACCCTGCAGTTGGATGTGAGATATCTGCTCCTCACTTTCTCTCCAAGATACTTTGATATATTGCAAGGCCTGCTGCTAGGAGCTCTTTGATGCGGTTTAGTATCCATTAAACACTGCTTTGATGGGGTTTTTTTAACCTGAAGATCAGATAAATAAGTTCTCATAAATAAATATGAAAAAAAAATGTACCTGCATATAAAATCCGTACTAGGGTATGTGACGAGTACTTGCACAAATTTACACATGCTTTGGAGAAGGTATAAATTCTACATTGGTATTTGGACACTATGATGAGCTGGTTCGGGAGCCTATTTGATAAAGGCACTCAGACTTGGATTCTATAACTGGTGCCAATTTTTTTTTTTTTAATATTCTTTATTCATTTTCAAAATTACATTAAGTGTAAACATAGTAACATAGTAACATAGTAGATGACGGCAGATAAAGACCTGAATGGTCCATCCAGTCTGCCCAACCTGATTCAATTTAAATTTTTTTTTTTTTTTTTTCTTCTTAGCTATTTCTGGGCGAGAATCCAAAGCTTTACCCGGTACTGTGCTTGGGTTCCAACTGCCAAAATCTCTGTTAAGACTTACTCCAGCCCATCCTCCTCCAAACGGCCATGCACAGACACAGACCGTACAAGTCTGCCCAGTAACTGGCCTAGTTCAATCTTTAATATTATTTTCTGATTCTAAATCTTCTGTGTTCATCCCACGCTTCTTTGAACTCAGTCACAGTTTTACTCTCCACCACCTCTCTCGGGAGCGCATTCCAGGCATCCACCACCCTCTCCGTAAAGTAGAATTTCCTAACATTGCCCCTGAATTCATTCACAGTAACAATAAATATATCACTTATAAACAATCATTGGTACATTGTATAAACTTTTATCCCTTTTTGCTCTCATTTCCATACCATATATCACAGTATCATAAGATAATGCCACTGGGTTATCTAATAAATTATTAATTTGGTCCCAAATTGATTTCCAAAAATTCATAATATATGGGCAATGAAACAATAAATGATCTAAAGTTCCTACTTCTAGATGACAATGCCAGCATCTATTAGACAAAGAACTATCTAATTTTTGCAACCTAACAGGGGTCCATAACGCTCTATGTAACAGAAAAAAACAAGTTTGTGTCATAGATGCAGACACCGTACATTTCATCCTCCAAGTCCAAATTCGTGGCCATTGAGATGCAGTAATTTCATGCTTAATCTCAATGCTCCAAATATCTCTTAAACCAGTTTTTAATTTCTTTTTAGTAAATCCACTTAATATTTTATACCACTGGGCGGCCTGGTGACCCAAGAAGTCTGTCTGAAAACAAAGAAACTCCATACTATAATGATTATTAAGGTTTTTCCAATCAGGGATGATGGTGCCAATTTTTTTAGGTGCTGGTAGGTGCTCAAGCTCATTTAAAAAAACACTGTTTAAACAACATTTTTAACTGAGTTTCAAGGCACCTACCAGCTCCTAACAAATTGGCACTTTAGGCTGCCTGACCTCACTGTGGGCGTGACTAACTCCGGAAGTGGCCTGGAAAACCATGGCAACAGAATCCAGGCCTTAGTATTAAACTAGGTACTTCTTTTGATTTCTAACAAAGGCAGCCTGTTAGAAAATTGTGCTCCATCCCTCAGATTCTATAGATGGTTCTCAAAATTGCAAATGCAAATTTGTACACATGCTCAATTTGTGCGCACAATTTAATTGAGCAATGAGCCAATTAGCACCAATAATTGGGCACTGGAGTTAATTGGCACCAATTTGAATTTATGCCCTCTCTATGTTCTATTCTGTATAGAAGTGCGCATAAATTCTTTTCCACACAATTAAAAAGTAGGCAAGGCCATGGGAGGAGCATGGACGACTCTGGGGCATTCCCTAAGGATGCACGCAGTATTATAGAATTTGGGGAATCTGCGCCTAATTTACAAAGGAAGATTTACACCAGCTTTAGCTGGTATAAATCGTCACACCTAGCAGCACACCCTATTTTATAAAAAGCACCCAATTTGGAGCACCTTTTATAGAATAGTGCTTAGCGCTCATTTTTCTGGGTTCCCAAATTTGGGAGCTATTTATAGAATCTAGTCCTGAGCCCTTGGCAAAGTATTAAAAGGCAAGGAAATAACACGCCAAACAAAGATCAGACTTGTCCACGCACTCATTTTCTCAGTGGTCAGTTACGGTTGTGAAAGCTGGACCTTACATAAACACGACAGAAAGGAGATTGACTCATTTGAGCTTTGGTGCTGGAGAAGGATTTTGTGTGTGCTTACAGAACCCATAAGCTCAGAGCCAGCGAGAGGAGGTAGAGGGAATGGCATAGGCAGAACCAGTAGGGGAAAAGCTCTCAAGCTCATCAGAGCTGTGCCACCAGTGTCTCCAAATTATGCCACCCTGGGTGGACACCTCGTCTGCCTAGTGACTTGGCTGGTCTTGCTGTGAACACTACCTTTGTAACATCTGAGCAGGAGAGAGCAGGAGAAAAGCAGCTACAGAGAGAGGCAGAGGCAGAGAGAAGCCAAAGGGGGTAAAAAGGAGATAAAAGAGCAGGAGAGAGAAGCAGAGGCAGGAGACCAAGAGGGGAATCAGTGAGAGTTAGCTAAAAGAACTAACAAATCGATTCAGGAAGAGATCAAACCGGCTAAGTCACTCAAAGCCCAAATGATGAAGTTACTACTGTCTTATTGTGGTCACACTGTTAGAAGAGAAAGATCATTGGAGAAGGACATTATGTTTGGAAAGATTGAAGGAATCAGGTGAAGAGGACGACCTACAATCAGATGGCTGGACATGCTGGAAAAAAAAAACATGGGGATGACTCTGCAGGACCTTACTGGATTAGCACAAGAACAATATCCTTTTAGATGTGTAATCCATCAAGTCGCTAAAACTCAAGAACTAGTTAGGTGCATGTATACAGTATACAGTACATATATATACAGTATATTTTTTTTATTTTACTAAAAGCTTCTCATTGAGCAAGACTTTTGTAAATTAGGCTATTCTTCCTTGGTATGTAAATCTCTTTCATGTATATTCCTGAAAATCTGGCCTGTCTGTGAACCTCGAGGACTGGAACTGAATAACCCTGTATTAGACACAGATTTTACAGCTTATTTTGCATGCATAAGAGTATGCATAATCCCGGTTCATAGACAATGGAGCGCAAGATGTCAGCGCGCTTAAAATCCAGCACCAACAATTCGGTGCAAGACAGAAGCACGCGGGGGAAAAAGTAATTTTTAAAGAGCTCCGATGGGGGATTTGGGGTGGCAACCCCCCCCCCCCCACTTTATTGGTTAGTGTTCGCGCTGCTGTTGGAGGGGGGTTCGGGGGGGGTTGGAAAACTCCATTATAGCGAAAATGGAACTTTTTCTGATTTTTTTCGGAAAAAGTTCCGTTTTCTCTATAATGGTGGGGTTTCACCCCCCCCCCCCCGCAACGGCAGCGTGAACACTAACCAATAAAGTGGGGGGGGGGTTGCCACCCCAAACCCCCAGTCGGAGCTCTTTAAAAATTATTTTTTCCCCCGCGCGCTTCTGTCTTCCGCCGAATTGTCGGCGCGCTGGCATCTGGCGCGCGATTATCCTGTCACCGCATAACCCCTCCTTAACCCAAACCTCTGAGTTGTACTTAGGACAGATAGGCTGGCTGTATGCACATAAGTTTATGTGCCTATATCCAGGGCAATTTAGAATAGGCATAAAACATTCTGAAAAATTGCCTTTTAAAATGATGCCAACATTGTATTACAGTTGTGCAATAGGACCATACAAAACATCCCTGTTCTCTCTTATGTTTTTTAGGTCACTGTTTTTTCAAGTGTAATACGTAAGACGTAAGTAAAAATTGGCATCTAGTGACAGTGCCCCTGGGCATGCAAATGGCATATATATGCCTCAAAGCAATATTATTTAATACATAAGATATCTAATGTGGTTCTGACCATCCATATTTTTAAAGAAAAATTTTAAACAAAATATTTCATCTAAATTTAGATCAAAAGTGATATCATAAATAAAAGAACTTAGCAATTAAAACAGCAACTAGCATATTAACATCTGAAATAGCAAAAAGCTAGTTTCAAAAATAAACTTACAGACACATCGGTCAATCAAATAAGGGCGCTACTGAAAAAAGATCTGAATATCTCAGTCACAACAAAGCCAACTATTTTCAGAAAGTGTTCTGCAGACGTACATTCTGTTTGTGGCTGGAGCCCTGCCCTAAAAAGAGATACAGTCTGGGTTTGGAGAGGGTCCAGAATAAGAAGCAAAGTGAACTCTGTGGCCTAACCCTCCAAGTGAGCCTGAGAAATGAAAGCAAATTCGAGATTTAAGTCCACCACAGCTGTCGGGGGAGGTTTGAGGTAGATGGGCTGCAGAACTGAGCCCCTAAATAAACTTGTTTGGGTTAGTGCAAGGAAAACACACAATGTTTACTTTATTCTCTACAGAAAAGCAACTTATTTAGTGGAACCTCTTAGGAAAACAACTAGCATCGTTTTCTAACTTCTCCACTGCACTGTACTCATGAAAACGTCTTGGATTGATCTGTGCAGCTGCTATGGTAGGAATCTCTCTCTCTCTCTCTTTGTACAGTTACTAGAATTGAAAACAACTATGGCATTATGTATCTTTCCCAGTGCGGTTTTACACAGTTTAGAGCAGGGGTATCCAACCTTTTGGCTTCCCTGGGCCGCATTGGTCGAAAAAAATGTTTCTGGAGCTGTGCAAACGCTGCAGCAAGACAGAGGAGGGAGCCGGTAAGACGGTAAACACCCGGGGGCAGCAGAGGAAAACACTGCATCGCCCTCGACCGGGGCCGCACAAACTACTCCACGGGGCCGCATGCGGCCCTTGGGCCACAGGTTGGACACCCCTGGTTTAGAGGTAAAAGACGATAACTTAATTCACCCAGTCTCAAATTTATGTAGATTCTGAATTAGAATTCTGGAATTTATGAATCAAAGTGTTAGATTCTAATAGCTAGATCAGTATTTCCCAACCTTTTTGCACACGTGGATTGGCAAATTGGCTGAAAACTCTTTGTGGATCCCCTCCCCCTCCCCTGCTATCTGTCACCTACCCTATTCAACCTAAAAGTACTTGAGCTGGCAGGGATCCTAAATCATGTTAACTGAAGACACCCCCCCCCCCCTCACTTGGTACTAAAAATGCAACCCTCCACCTTGACAGGCCATGGTAGCACCCTGAGTCACCAATACTGGTACATGCTTAGGGTCAAGGCCATATAACGAGGCTTGCTTCGGAAGCACAGCCAAATATAAAGTATTAAAATCTTATTTTCTTCAACCCACATTCTTACAAATATACTATTATGGTTTTAAGAATGTCTGAAATTAAATTGAACCCCAAAATGCCAGATTCTGCATACAAAGTGACACTATTGTACAAAACAAAGGTAGCTGGTACAAAATTTAAAATACTGAAATACTCCAATCGCATTACAAATTACAAATAAAAATAAAACAAAAATTGGAAAATTGTGATACTTTTTTCCCCTGCCGATTAATGTAATACATTTTTTAGTTAGCTTTTAGAGCCCAAAACCTCCTTCCTGAGATCAGGACCGTATACTCCCATTCCCATTCCTCTTATTCACCAGTCTTTCACTAACTCTATCCTCTTCCCCTTCCATACAGCATGTCCTTCTCCCTAATCTCACTTCCATCCAGCATGTTCCCCTCTCTCTCCGCATTTCCATCCAGCATCTCTCCTCTTTCTCGCCCCATCCTTCCATGCAGGGTGTCCCTCTCTCTCTCTCTTCGCCCACCCTTCTATCCAGCATGTCCCCCCCTCTTTATCCCCCCTTTCTATTCAGTGTCTCCCTTCACTCTCACTCACTCTCTCTTTCTCTCTCTCTTTCTTCCCATCATTCATTCTGTGTCCTCTCTTTCTCTCCTCATCCTTCCAACCAGAGTGTCTCCTCTGTATCTCCCCACTCTTCCATCCAGTCTCTCCATTTTCTCTCCCCATTCTACCATCCAATCTCTTCCTCTTTTCACCCTTCCATCCAGCCTCTACCCTCTATTTTTCCCCATCCTTCCATCCAATGCCTCCCCTCTCTCCCCTCTTTTATCCATCATTTCCTGCCCCTTTTCCATTCAGCTTCCATCTCTCTCTCTCTCTCTCTCTCTCTCAATCTCTTCCATCTGGTGTCATTTCTCTTCCTTCCCAGGTTACCTTTGGCATCTTCAGTTCATTTCCAACACTGGTGCTGCTTCACCCAACCAGCCACAGCAAGGGCAAAATAATGAGCAGGTGCGGGGCTGCATTATTCAGGCACTTGTTGTCAGTTCCGCCAATCCTCCGCCCCTCTGATGTCATTTCCTGTTCCAAAGCAGGGGACTGGCAGAGTTGACAGTGTACACTGTGTTCCTGTTTCCTGTTATTTTGCTACTGCCGCAGCTGGTCAAAACAAACAGCAGCAGTGATTGCAGTGGCAATAGGAGATATGTGGCGAAGATTATACTTCAGGCTGGAAAGGCTTAGCCTCTTATACTGGGTGCCTATAGGGGGAATATTCATGAAAGTTATTACAACCAGAATGAAAGAAGTTATCATGCCGTTGTTATCGGGTGATGGTGCGCCCGCATCTGGAGTACTGCGTCCAGTATTGGTCGCCGTACCTTAAGAAGGATATGGCGATACTCAAGAGGGTTCAGAAAAGAGTGACACGATTGATAAAGGGTATGGAAAACCTTTCATATGCTGAGAGATTAGAGAAACTGGAGCTCTTTTCCCTGGAAAAGCAGAGACTTAGAGGGGACATGATAGAGACTTACAAGATCATGAAAGGCATAGAGAAAGTGGAGAGGGACAGATTCTTCAAACTTTTGAAAACTACAGAACGAGAGGGCATTCAGAAAAATTAAAAGGGGACAGATTCAGAACCAATGCTAGGAAGTTCTTCTTCACCCAAAGGGTGGTGGACACCTGGAATGCACTTCCAGAGGGTGTGATAGGACAGAGTACGGTATTGGGGTTCAAGAAGGGATTAGATAATTTCCTGAAGGAAAAGGGGATAGAAGAGTATAGATAGAGGATCACTAAACAGGTGCAGGACCTGATGGGCCACCGCGTGAGTGGACTGCTGGGCATGATGGACCTCTGGTCTGACCCAGCAGAGGCACTGCTTATGTTCTTAAGTTCTTTAAGAAAATACTTTTTTTTTCCCAGAAAGGGTGGTAGATGCGTGGAACAGTTTCCTGGAAAAGGTGGTGGAGACAGAGACTGAGTCTGAATTCAAGATAGCCTGGGATAGGCACGAGGGATCTCTTAGAGAGAGAGGAAGAGATAATGGTTACAGCGGATGGGCAGACTGGATGGGCCATTTGGCCTTTATCTGCCATCATATTTCTATGATTGTCATTGGTGTGTTACCAAGTGATATGTGTAAGTTATTGAATATCAGTTGTGCATATTGCATGGTGCACTTTAGCATGCCCACTTATGCCAGCCTTTAAATTGTTATATGTAGCTATGCCTAACCTTTGAACAGCTTAGGCACAAATATGCCCCTTTGTGGGGCCTAAAATAAGGTGCCAGTTTATAGAATTGCCAGCATAACATGTAAAAGCAGATTCTACAGTTTCTGGGTGCCTACTGTTACATGCATACACCCCCAGGAACTGTAGAGGTGCCTACTTGATTGTGTAAAAACACAGTTCATCAAGCTGAATTGCTTATTGGGCTTGATTTTATAATATGTGAATGTCTTATTTAATGCCTGTTTTATAAAGGCCTTCTGTTCCTCTGAATAAATATAAACACCCTTCTTTATTCTGTATTATATCCACACAATTCTGCAATTGGCTAAAGTCAACGTGGCACTTAAGGGAGAGTTTAAAATTAGCATCCATATCAAAACTACCCAGCACCATTTAACAAAGGTGTATATCTGAAGTACACTGGAATGAGGGCCCCCATGAGGAGCCTAGAACCTTGAGGCAGTATGGTGAAACATGACATCATGTTGGGAGGCTGCCTGATGTGGAGGAGCGTTTTTGATATGACACCTAAATCCGAGTTTGGACATTTTGCGGAAAGCATCCAAAAATCCAGTAGTGAACAAGCCATTTTCAAGACAGGAAGGCGTTTATCTTTTTGTTTCAAAAATGGCCATATTTTAGGATCTGTTTGTGCTCAGTGTGTCTATCTTTTTGAACCATTTTCGAAAAAAAAGTCCAATCGAAAAAAAGCACAAAACAAGCCATTGAGATGTAGGAGGGACCAGTATTCTTAGCAGACTGGCCACACAGACATCTAATCAGAGCACTGGAGTACCCTAGGGGCACTGCTGTGAACTTAACATAAAAAGTCCCAAGTATACATCTCACCATAATCCCCTTATGATGTATGGTGAGCCCTTCAAAACCAACTGTACTCAAGTGTTCACCACAACAATAGCCCTTATGCCTGCAGGTGTCACCTATATGTAGGCTTTTGGGTGGGTTTTGGAGGGCTCACTTTTCATCACAAGTGTACTAGTTAGAATGGGATATGGGCCTGGGTCCCCATCTCTATAGTAGGCTATTCCAGGAATCTGATTGCTGTTCTAATAGAACTAACCATAACATCTGAAGCTATTGTACAGGCTGGTAAGTACTATTTCATTCACATCTTTGGGGAGTATGAAGGGGTCATGTCTTAATTTCTCTAGTAGTCATTTGGTCAGTTTGGGCACCTAATCTAATCTTCTATTTGTGCATCGCTTATACCTATACAGGCTCAAGGTGACTATAAAGAGAGAAAAGAGGGGAGAGAAAGAGGAGGGAGAGAGAGGAGGTGGATAAGTAGGAGGGAGAGGAAGGGGAGAGAAAAAGAGGGAAGAGAGGAGGAAGGGGAAAGGGAGAGAGGAGAGGGTAAAGGAGATTAAGTATCGAAAAGATGGGTTTTCAGTTTTCTTCGGAAGATGATGTGGCAATGTTTAGTTCTGGCCCTTTCTGTAAGGCCATTCCAATAAAGGCGACTCCTAGAAAGGCGAGCATGGAGTGGAAAACTCGTTGATTATTGAAACAGGTCTAGCCTCAAATATCCAAACTGTGCCCTGGACATTTTCTACAATGTTCCGTTATTGCAGAAAAAAATGTCCAAATCACAAGACCACCCTAGTCCCACCTAAACCACACCTCCAACATGCCCCCCTTGAAATACAGTTGACGAACAGTATAGAAAACCATCTACAAAACGAGTTTCAAAAATAGTGATTTGGACGGTTTTCTGAGAAAAACAACCAGCTGCCTCTTTATGCCACTTTTTGGATGTTTTTCTTTATTGAAAATGGGTCATAAGAACATAAGAATTGCTGCTGCTGGGTCAGACCAGTAGTCCATCGTGCTCAGTAGTTTGCTTACACGGCGGCCCTCTGGTCAAAGACCAGCGCCCTAACTGAGACCAACCCTACCTGCATACGTTCCAATCCTATATTTATCTTCTACGATAATTGACCCATTTAATATACTATGGGGCTCATAATCAAAGCACACATATGTCTAAAAACCTGCCCAAATGGATGATCTAAAAGACAGGTCGTCCCAGTGCTGATAATAATCGAAACAGGTTTTTAGACATATCCATGGACATTTTAGGCCTTTAAATGCTACTGTATTCCCAGAGCTGAAAGGGGCGTTTTAGGAGGAGTGGTGAGGGTGGGATTTGAGTGGGACATGGGCCAACCTAGACTTAGTTGTAGTGCAAGGATAATCGAAAGTTTTACAAGGCTACCTGGATGGAACTTATATGTTGTGACTTAAGTGATCTAAAAACAGGTATAAATGACAGAAGGTATCCAAAATGACCAGATATCCACTGCAGACACAAAGTACAGACCCCACCCCCCACACGCACACTCCCCAAATGATCACTGACCCCCCCTCCCCCCACCGCCATACAAATCGAAATAAAGATGTACATACCTGCCTCCAGAACATCAGCACCTGGCATAGGAAAGCCTAGTACAGCTGCACAGAAGTGGCTTAAGTAGTCTGGGGGGTGGGCTAGTGAACCATAGAGAGGAGGACCCAGGTCCATAAGCCACACTAACCACTGCATTCATGATGAAAAATGTGAGTCCAGCAACCCCCCCAACCCTGCTCTACTGCCATATAGGTGACACTCACAGCCATAAGGGCTGTTGGAGTTATAGATAAGTGGGTATAGTAGGTTTTGGGGGAGTTTGGGGGGCTCACCATGACCTGCAAGAGAGTTGTGGTGAGATGTTTATGTGGCACCCTTTTTGTGAAGTTCACAGCAGTGACCTGCAAGGTGCCCCCACTACTCTGTTGCCATGTCTGGGTGGCCAGTCCAACACTTTGCTGGTCCCTCCCACGACCAACAGGTTTTGTTCTAGGCATTTAGGATTTGGACGATTTTTTCTGGACAAGAATGTAGTATAAAGATAGACGTACTCGCGGTCTGGACGATGAAACAGCTGAAGTAGACGATTTTCAGGAAAAAAAAAAAGATTTTGGATGTATTTTGCAAGAATGGACTTTAAATGCTGCCGACTTTGGGCGACTAATGCCCTAGGCCCAAAACGGACTTGGATGTATTTCTTTTTATTATGCCCCTCCACATATAAATAATAAAGAAGTGATATGCTGAATATACTTATGAATATATGAAAATTGGATCAATGAAGAATTGAACCAAATAGCCCCATGGACTGCCTTATGCGCTTTCTGATGATCCAGTAAACATTTTAAAACTTGTAAGTTGTATGGTGGATAGTTTTAATACAGATGTTAATTTTGAAGTCACCCTTAAGTAAACCACCACCACAGTAACTTTAGCATGTTTTATAAAGGCAACATAGGTGCTTTTATAGAACAAGAACCCAGAAGGAGTCCTAATAGCGTACAGATATTCTCAAACAAATTGATACCTGCTCCAAGTTTTTGCAAATGTGTTCATATGTATATGCTCTCTGCATGCACTCACACATTTTGCAAGATATGCAAGTAGTTTGCAACTCAGCCCCTGTTCTGCTCACAGTCTGCACAAAGACTGTTGCACACTTTCCATGGGCCTATAGTCCAATGGATATATCACTGCACAATTTTGTAACAGCCATTCTATGAATGTAAAGCATGTTTCTTTTCTCACAAAAAAGCTTTAAAAAATTACCCCTCCTCTCTGCCTTAATAATGCATAATACTATATAATACTTCTAAAATCAGATATGTTAAGCTTCTTGAGTTGATATGGCATGCTCCGTCGCTGGCCCTATTCAAAACCTGGTTAAAAGACCACCATTTTTACGTTACCTTTAAAATCTTAACCAGAAGCATAGCTAGATGGGATGCAAGGGGAGAGGCTACTCCCCTAAATGTATTTTGAACAAAATAGCTCCTATGTGAATCAGTCCTTTAACTTCACACTGATGCCTATTTTACAAAAGGTCCGGTCATCCTGACATCAAAAACTGGCTATGCTTCTGATCCTAACCCCTTATTTACTTGTTCAATACCCATGGTGTTCTGGTAGTAAATGAAACTCCCTAATCTCTTGTGTATCATGTTTGTCAGTCTTAAATAGATTGGAAGCTCTGTAGAGCAGAGATTGAATCTTACATTTTTGTGTACAGAACTGTATGTCTGGTAGCATTATACAAATGAATTAGAAAAGGTACAGAGAAGGGCGAAGAAAATGATAAAAGGGATGGGATGACTTCCCTAATGAGGAAAAGCTAAAGTAGTTAGGGCTCTTCAGCTTGGAGAAGACATAGATATGATAGAGATCTAGTGGAGTGGAAAGGGTAGATGTGAATCGCTTGTTTACCGTTTCCAAAAATACTAGGACAGGGGGCATACGAAAAAACAAACAGGAGAAAATATTTCTTTACTTAACTTGTAATTAAACTCTGGAATTCGTCGCCGGAGAATGTGATGAAAATCATTTAGCATAGCAGGGTTTTAAAAAAAGGTTTGGATAATTTCCTAAAAGAGAAGTCCATAGGCCTTATTGAGATAGCTTGGGGAAAATCCACTGCTTATTCCTAGAATAAGCAGCATCAAATCTGTTTTACTCTTTGGGATTTTGCCAAGTACCTGTGCCCTGGATTGGCCACTGTTGGAAACAGGATGCTTTGCTTGATGGACCTTCAGTCTGTCCCAGCATGGCAATTCTTATGTTCTTATGTAGTAGTACTTTGCAACACTCAAGTCTAGAATTAGTAGCCCCACTGTGTGTATGTAGTGGTGAGGTGATAAAAAATCGCAATGGTTTGAGAAAAATCTTCACATGCCCCCATTGTTACTATTTTCCTCTTGATCTATCCACTTAGCTCTCTGATTCCCTATTCCCATCTGCTCACCAGCCATTTCTCTGGCAGCCAGTCCTTCTTCCTTGAAGCCCGAACTCACACAATTCCTAATTTAGATGCACGAATTCCTGCCCACTCCACATTTTGAGACCAAGCATTTAATCACTTTTTCTCTCTGTACTTTCTTTCATCGTTCTTTCCACACACCCTGTTCTGCTGCGGTGTGCCCGCTCCCAAATGAAGTTTGCTCTGTTCCGTTCCAAGGATCACATGAGTGCAACAGAAGGAAAGTTTTTTAGAGCATTTTGCTGGGGTAAATTGACTGCCTGACCATTGTTCTCATGCAATCCAATTAAAAGAACATATGTACTTTAGTGTAGGTGCATTGAGAGGATGCATTCTTGGGGATATTGTAAGGCAAAACTGGAGAACAGGTAAGTCGATATTCAAAAGAAGTTATACATTTTGGGAGCAATTCTACAAATTGGCACTAAGGGCATGAGGTGGGAGCCTGTTTTATAAGGGGAAATAAGTACAGTACTTTTTCTTTATTGAATACACTTCTGCCAACCATAGAGCTAGTGTGAGTGTCTAACTGAGGCAGGATCATGTGTAACGTACAGTATCTTGTAAGTTACATGCATAAGTGGAAGTTATGCCTGTTTGCCCCTCCCCTGTGTACACTCATTTTGAAATATACACTGTGTACAGTAAGTTAAGTGTTTAGGCAGCATGCTGACATTTCAATGAAAAAGTGTGCACATGCATAAGCATATAAATATGCACAAGCTTATATGCTTGTATTCTAAATATTTACACATGTATCATTAGATTCTAGTTCTAAATATTTACACATGTATCATTAGATTCTAGTTCATGCAGCTCTGGTGCCCAGAGCTGCATGAACAAATTTGGACACTCACCCAATCTACATGAGCAATTTGAATATACTTGAATATAAATTGAGATTTGGGGGCCATAAAAAATGGTCCAAAAATAGGGGTCTTGATTTATATTCGAGTCCACAGCTCTACACTTCCTTGACCTCCCTTCTGGACCCATTGCATGCCTCCCCTGGGCCTGCTTTAAGCCCTGGTAGTTCAGTACTGAGTCCTGGCTGACTCTGAACCTCCCCTCCTCCATCCCACCTACCAGACCTCTACAGCCTATTTTTCTTGAAAGTCCTGATGGTCCAGCAGTGAACTGGAGCAGGAGTGATCTTCCTACGCTCCTGTCCCATGCAGAAATGGCTGTTTATGAGTTTCTGTGGTCTTGAAAGGTTGTTGCGGGATCTCATGGCATCCATTATCAATAATGGTTCTGCACGGTGCAGGGACATAGGAAGATCGATCCTGTCCCAGCTCACTGCTGGACCACCAGGACTTAAGGTAGACCTGGGGAAAGGCCTGCAATGGGCATCATGGGTGGGAGGGAAGGGGGAGTAGGTACAGAGACTGGCAGGGCAGTTAATCTTTTTTCCCCTTTTTAGGAGAAAAAAAAGATTACCTGGCAGGGCAGTTAACCTTTTTTCCCCTTTTTAGGAGAAAAAAAAGATTACCTCAGTTTATTTTCAGATGGGTTTATTTTCGCATATATTGTGGTGGGGAGTAGGGACAGCAGACAGCTGGACCCTAATCCTCATCACTGCACCAGTCGAGTGGTATTACTGGAGTGGCCAAGGGGATTGCAAACTCAAAAAAGGAACACAAAATCATCCATGTACAAAAATTAAACTCTGGGGTGTGGAAGCAAGTGTAACCAAGTTCAATTCAGTTCAGTGCTTTCACTAGGCACTGATCTATTCCAAACAAAAGACTCAAAACAAAAAAAAATACTTCTTGAGTGGCAAGTTGCTTCAAACTGTCTGTAATGCAGATTCAAGATTATTTTTCCTCTTGAGTCCACTTTCAGTTCAGCAACTTGACTACAACTCCCATGAATCTTAGGTCCATCAAATATGGTGGCTTTTGCTAAACTTTATGTGTTAGTGCTGTTCAGACAATTCATTAAAGGCTTTGCTAATTAAGCTTGAATCATACTTACAGCATTTGTGCCTTTGCACTAAAGCTCTCCTAATATTGGTAAAACTAGTCACTGAGCCTTTAACTGGCATTGCCTGAACTCAAAGCTAGGGCAAACCTACCTGGCTGTATACCTCATGTTTCTCAAAACCCCTTGGTGAACTTCAGTTAAAATGTAGGCTTTATCTTTAGGCTTTAGTACTGCTGCAGCTGTGCTTGTTAATTAGAGAGGGACGGAGTTAAGGCTTCCCTTCCCCCACAGGAAATACCCTTATGGGAAATAAAACTGCTCTGAGATGTGTCAGCTTTACTGCTCAGTGTTTCTTACAGTAACACACATTCTGACTAACACTGCATTTATTCCTTATATTCTAGTCCCCTGGCTCCCATTGCATTTCTTCATCTCCCAGCAAGCTTATTGTATCACATTCCCCTTCACTCATGCACATGTCACACTGGTTGAATATCTATTTCCCCAGAGAAAGAAACTAGGTCTATATCTTGCCCACCTGTTGCATGTGTTAAATCCTGACCAGTCATTTCTATAAAGCTGGGTTTGGAAAGTTTCCTTGCCAGAAGTCCTGGGTTAGCTTTGGTTCCTCTAGTAACTTGACCTCCTGAAGACAATAGGTTTATGCCTTGTGATTTCAGAGCTTTATCAAGAATGAAGCTTTGGTTGATAATGGAGCCGTTTCTCCATAGCTTCTGTTCTACTGCCTGTTTATTTATACCTGCAGGGACAACCAGAATTCGCATTGGCTGTTCCTTAACTAGCCTGCTTGCTTTGAATAATGCTTTTCCCGGTGTGTTCTTAGGTGTGATTGCTTCTACTTCACCTCCTCTCTGGGTTTTCTCTTTACCAGGAGAAGTGGGCTTTGGAATAAACTGCTGACTCACAGGCTTCTCAGCTGAAGGCAAATAAGCTTTTGTTACAGGAAGGTCTCTGACTTTTGAAGCTTCATGATTAACCTGAGTGACATTCTTACTGAGCTTCTCTTTAGTGACAGGGCTTGGCACAGCCTGCACCTTAGGCAATTTGCGGACTCCACTCCATCTCTCTTTGTAGCCCCTGAAGGCTCAGGATATGGTAGGCACACAAGAGAAAATGTGGGAGTTCACTCCCAAATAAAAGGAAAGATTAATGGCCTCTTTTACAAACTGTGCTGCAACAGCCCTGAAGCCCTTTAAATCTCTATGGGCTTCGAGGCTGTTAGCACGGCTTTGTAAAAGAGATTGTAAATCTATTTGCCTTCTGTAGTTTTTCCACCCAAGCACCAGGGGAAGCCCAATTCCCTTGGATAAGAAATCAATATGTTATACCACCTGACCAGGGAAAGCCAGATGAGTTTGGGCCTTACACCTGTTCTCCCTCCTCCTCAGGGCTGGGAAGAGGGGATAGCTTCATTGAAACAGAAAAGGAGGAGTTCAGTCCTGAGTCTATGAAATGGGCTGAAGCTGACTCCTGAGGAACTGAGGATCCAGAAGACATGGACTGCTATTGGAGCCAACAGTGACTTTCCTTGTGCTACAGGGATGTTTTGAAGAGCCCTCAGGAGCTTTTGAGATAATTAAAAAGATTATCTAAGAAATCTGTTTTGCTGAGACTTGCTTAAAGACGTTTGCATGGACCGTCCAAGAAACCAGCGGACCCTTCGTAGGGGCACAGGACCTATCCTCTCTGCCCTCCCGTTCCTTCCCAAACCCCGCATGTACACCCCTTCCCTTCCCTCCCCTTGTACTTCTTTCGTTTTCATTACAAATTTGCTGCCCATGTTGGTGTCACTGCTCTCTTACGTCTCTTCTTGGCCCTGCGCCTAGGAAGAAATGTCAGAGAGATAGCCAATGCGATGCAGGCAGCAGGTTCGTGATGTTGCTCCTGCCTGGAAAATTATAAAGATACGTGGGAAGGGGAGGGATAGTGTGCACGGCAGCCGGGGGGAGGGGGGGGTCAAGAAGGAGCGGGGTAAGGAGAAGAGGGTGGGGGAGGGGCACCACGGCCACGGGTGCCACTCACCCTCGTTACACCATTGTATATATGTTTATGTTTTGGTACCCTTTCTTGAATGTACCCCACAGTGTCTAAGCCTATGAATAAGTTAGTTTTAGTCTGCACAATTTACCTACCCCACTAAATATCTATTTACCTAGCTAAATGGCTTTGAAAACTATCCTTCTGAGGGCCTACAACTTGAAATTACACAAAGATATTCTTATACAATTTTAATAGGTTTACCGCAAGTTTGCATCTGCCACCAATTAACATCTGCCAGATGTTGCCCTTTTTCCCATTTCTATACAAGTATTTAATGTTTTTACTTGCCTGAGGGTTTTTCCTTACATGAGGGCTTTGTTTGCCTAACACCATCAATCCTAGATCAAAGCTTTCCATAGACTGGAAAACCTACTGAGGAGGGCTTCAAACTAAGGTTGTCAGAGATGGGCAGACAAAACTCTCAGGTAAGTAGAACATTAAAAATTTGTATAGAGATGGCTATACACAGCAACTTCTATATAGCTATGTATACTAATGTCCATAAAAGGACATTATCTAACACTCTTTTCAGCTACAGTGGCAACATAACGCTCAAAATTTAGAAAGTTGGTTGGTTGGGCTGAGAACTTTTCAGCATCCCCTCATATGGCAGGTTTATAAGGGAGGAAAAAGACACTATTCCCCAGATTCTGCATACTATGACTGAATTTGCACATGCAAAACTAGGTATATTATGATTTGCATTAGAGAATGACACGGTGAAAAAATTGGTCCCCGTCACCGCCCCGTCCCCGTCTCACCATCCCCGTCACCGCCCCGTCCCCGTCTCACCATCCCCGTCACCGCCCCGTCCCCGTCTCACCATCCTCTTCACCGCCCCGTCACCGCCACTGCCACCCCATTCACCGCCCCGTCACCGCCACTGCAATCCCATTCACTTTTCTTTATTTACGTATAAAGGAAACATTCTTTAAAACTTTAAAACTTAGTTAAATATTAGTTAATAACTATACAAAAACAAAACACGCAGAGAAAAAATTAATTAATATAAATTCCCTGACTTCCCTGCACTGTCCCCCCTTGAAGGTCTGTCCCCATCCTGAAAGCCTGATGCCCCCCCCCCCCGACGTCCGATACATCCCTCCCCCCGAAGGACCGCCAACTCCCCAACAATATCGGGCCAGGAGGGAGCCCAAATCCTCCTGGCCACGGCGACCCCCTAACCCCACCCCGCACTACATTACGGGCAGGAGGGATCCCAGGCCCTCCTGCCCTCGACGCAAACCCCCCTCCCCCCAACGACCGCCCCCCCCAGCTTCAAAATGATGCCTGAAGTTACCTTGGGGGTTCTGAGCACTATTAATTTTAATTTATTACAGCACTCCAGAAATATTTTTCTAATTGTTTTAACTTGGAAAAGCGAACCAGGATTGTCTTAATGAAAGGCTTATGTTCTGCACTGCAGCCCTCCTGCCCTCGACGCAATCCCCCCCCCCCCCACCGCCCGCCCCCCCCCCAGCCGACCCGCGACCCCCCTGGCGACCCCCCCGACCCCCCCACCCCCCTTCCCCGTACCTTTGGTAGTTGGCCGGACAGACGGGAGCCAAACCCGCCTGTCCGGCAGGCAGCCAACGAAGGAATGAGGCCGGATTGGCCCATCCATCCTAAAGCTCCGCCTACTGGTGGGGCCTAAGGCGCGTGGGCCAATCAGAATAGGCCCTGGAGCCTTAGGTCCCACCTGGGGGCGCGGCCTAAGGCACATGGTCGGGTTGGGCCCATGTGCCTCAGGCCGCGCCCCCAGGTGGGACCTAAGGCTCCAGGGCCTATTCTGATTGGCCCACGCGCCTTAGGCCCCACCAGTAGGCGGAGCTTTAGGATGGATGGGCCAATCCGGCCTCATTCCTTCGTTGGCTGCCTGCCGGACAGGCGGGTTTGGCTCCCGTCTGTCCGGCCAACTACCAAAGGTACGGGGAAGGGGGGTGGGGGGTAGAGGGGTCGCCAGGGGGGTCGCGGGTCGGCTGGGGGGGCGGTCGGAGGTTCTTGGGGGGGGCGGTCGTTGGGGGGGAGGGGGGTTTGCGTCGAGGGCAGGAGGGCCTGGGATCCCTCCTGCCCGTAATGTAGTGCGGGGTGGGGTTAGGGGGTCGCCGTGGCCAGGAGGATTTGGGCTCCCTTCTGGCCCGATATTGTCGGGAAGTCGGCGGTCCTTCGGGGTGGGGGGTGCGAGTGGTCCTGCCGGGGGGGGGGGATGTATCGGACGTCGGGGAGTCGGCCGGGCAAGAGGGCTTGGGCTCCCTCTTGCTCCGATCGCGGGTGCGGGTGGGAGCGCGTGCGAGCGGTCGTTCGGGGTGGGGGTGCGAGCGGTCCTGCTGGGGGGGTGAATCGGGCGTCGGGCGGTAAATAGCGGTTCCTAGAAGGGGGTACATTGGCCCGCGGGGACAAACCTGTTCACCGTTTCCGCGGTCGGTGAATGGCCTTGTCCCCGTCACCGCAGCGACTGCTAGTTTTCTTCCCCGTTTTCGGCGGTGACCCGCGGCTTAAATGCGGTGGCCGCGGGTAAACCGTCACCGTGTCATTCTCTAATTTGCATATACAACTTATGCTAGCTTTTACTAAACCCTGTCACAGTAGAGCTTTTTAATGTGGGCCAGTGAGGTAAATGCTCCAACGCTCACAGGAACTGAATGAGCGCCAGAGCATTTACCTCGACGGCCCACTGTTTAAAGCTCTATAGTGGTTTAGTAAAAGGAGCCCTTAGTTAACAAGACAATCAGCACTGATAATTGCCAATTAACAAGCAATTGGCATTAATTAGAATTTAAGTGCACTACTTTCTATAAAATGGTGTGTGTAAATTCCAGTGTACAGATTTCAAAAGGGGGTGTGGCCAGGGGAGGGCCATGGGTGGGGCATTGGCATTCCCAAATCTGACCTCTCCTCTCTGAGCACACTACCAAAACCTTTATCCTTGCTCTCATCACCTTACTGCAACATACTTCTCTCAACCATCTCTCTCCCCTTCAATCCATTCAAAATGCTGCTGCACAACTCATATTCCATGAGCGCTGCCACACTCACATTACCCCTCGCCTCAAGTCACTTCATTGGCTCCCCATCCATTTCCGAATACAGTTCAAACTCCTCTTGCTTACTTATAAGTGCATTTACTCTGTAGCCCCTCAGTATCTTTCCACACTTGTCTTCCCTTATGCACCCCCCCCCCGGGAATTCCGTTCATCGGGTAAGTCCCCTCTTATCTGTGCCCTTATCCTCCACTGCCAACTCCAGACTTCATCCCTTCTTTCTTTTCATGCCGTATGCCTGGAACAGGCTGCCAGAGTAAATATGTCATGCACTGTCTCTAGCAGTATTAAAGTCCAAACTAAAAGTCCACTTTTTTGAAGCTGCTTTCAACTCTTAATTTCCACTCACCAACCATTGTATCATTCCTTCTGCTAGAAACTCCCCAACCCTGAGATGTCCTGTCTATCCAAATTAAATTGTAAGCTCTTCTGAGCAGGGACCGTCTACTGAATATTAAATGTACAATGCTGCATATGCCTTTCAGTGCTTTAGAAATTATAAAAAGTAATAGTAGCAGGATAGAAAAGACTGGCATTCCCACTGTCCTGTGAGGAGTTCAATTGCCCATAGATGGAGTAAAGGGGTAAAAGGATCTAGACAGCTGGCATAAATGGTGAGAAGGTATAGGAGGGTATTTTTTGTATTTGTTTCTCTAGCTAGGGGGGAAGAGGGGAGTACTAGACTTTTTTTAAAAAAAAATTCATTTATTTCTCTTTTATTTCATTTTAATGTGATGCAACCCCACCCATGAGAGAGTCACCCGCTGTCTCCCTTAATTTCAGTAGTTGTATAGCCGAGGAAGTAGTAATTGGGTCAACAACAAAACTTCACCCAGATAATTACCGAGAACAGGTGAAATATAGCTTTTAATCAAGCGTAGAAAAAGTAAGAAATCAGATGTGCTTCCAGTCTAAAATAATCCGACACCTTTTAAAGTTTATTGCACTAAAACATTTTTAAAAAGTAAGTCACACTTTCTTTAAAATACCTTTTAATAAATAGGTTTAAAAATTATACTAAAACATTGTCCCTACTTAATTCAAAGCTTTACAAAGTGTTTCATGGGCCCTTATAGTTGAAGGTGTTAGAAAAAAACTATTCTTTTTTATGCACGACTCCTTCCTCAACGCGCCTCTTTTTATGCAGGTAAATTCTGAGCACGCAATGGTTTGCCCAAACAAAATTTGCCTGTTCAGTAGGGGTGAAATTTAAACTCAACTTCCAAAGTTAAACAGGCAGCTCTTTTAAATATGGCCTTCATAGTGTAAAGCCCTACAGAAGATCTAGCAGACAAAAATGTCTGACCCACCAATATACTGTATTCAGGCTAACCCCAAATTTGTGTGAGGAGTCTCTTTAAAACCACCAGTCTTATGAATCTCAGATCCTGAAGTCTTCCTGCTTTCTTGAATTTTCTTCGGTTCTTCTCCTTTCTTGACTTTCTCCTGGTCTTCACCCTAAATTTAGCTTAAATAAAAAGAGAGAAGACTACCTCCATCTGTATGTGCACTGGGCTGGAAGTCTGCCTGTCAGTACACCTGAACTGTGAAATCCTAATTTCAGAAAATAGCATTAATGTATTCCCTTTCTGAAATTTCCTTACTATGCTAAAGTACTAATTCCCGGACTTTACTACTGGAGAAGCTGAAGTTCAGCTGCCAGCTTCTGCTGCTGGAATGTACACAGCTGCATTCATACTTTCAGACACAGACTTCTGAGAGAGGGAAAGAAACCAGGGCAGCACTATCATTCTTGAGTTCCTGAAAGAGCCTTTGCTCTCTTTTACCTACAGTGGAGCTTTTAAACTCTCAGAAACCTTTAAGACAAATTTTCTCCTTAGGAATTTAAGACAAATTTAACCCTTAGGAATTAAACCTCAGAGGCGTTCAATTAACAACTCTTTTACTTTCAGATAGAGTTGCAGTAGCAATTCCTCTATTTTAATTCCCTCCTTTAATTTTGGAAAGACTGGCAAATAAGCTGAAATTAGTCAGTAATTAAATTTTTTGTAACATAAATGTTTCTTAATTCTCCATTACAAGGGACAGCACAAACCCATTTTCTTAGACCTGCAGTGAAATTTAGGAAATTCACTTCTCTCTTTGCAAGCATACTAGCTTTATTTTCCAATCATTGTCTCTCCCAGCCACCTCTGGCTCTCACTTTTCCAGTCAAATATTCGTTCTCACAGACAGCAGCTCTTCAAAACCCCTCTTCTCTTTTCCAATGTGTCCATTGCTCTCCACCAACGAACTTTGGAACTCACACTCTTACAGCCTTAGCCAGTCAATCAGTTGAGAGCTTACATCTAGATTCCAATCTTTATTTTTAAACAAAAATAATATTTAAAATCTTCAGTTTTGGCTTACAACATATCAGCTCAAGTCTCCAACATGTGCTAACCTGAATTTAGCTGATAACCCCACTTTTAACGACCCCCCAAATTCCAAAACGGAACACAAACTTCAGTGACTTTATACAATAATGGGACCAATTTAACCCCATGGCTCACATAAACAACCTCTCAGGACCTCAAAACAACTCTCCACAGATTTTTGAACCCTTCAGAAAACTTAATATTAAGAAATGAACTATACAATTTTGGGCTTCCTACAACTTCCAGGATACTTCAGGGTCATCTCCACATGTATGATGGCACCTGTCGCAGTAACACCACGGGCCATCTCTGGCCCACATCTTTTAGGCCTTTGCTGTGTGAGCTGCATTAAAAATATAATGTATTTAGTTTTGGGGGGCTGTGAGCCCAATATTTTACTCCTGTCCCTCCCCCACTGTTGGGCATGATTCTGAGCTGTTCACAAATGGGTCCAGACTCCAGGAAGAGCTCTAGGACTCTGCCTAAGTCCTCCTTCAAGTAAAATGTAATTTATTATTTATCCCTAGTTACATTAAAAATTGAAATGAAATGAAAGTGCAGCCTTAATGATCATTCGACTAGAAAAAGAAAAAAAAGTAATAGGAGAAAAGAGATAACGAAGAAAGAAATATAGGAAATAACTACAGATACATATCATATGACTTATCCAGTCTGCCCATCCATATCAGCTTTCAATCTCTATTATCCCTTCATTGCACTTAGAGATCTACTGAGCAGTCCTCATCTCCACCATCTCTACTAGGAAGCTGTTCCATGCATCTGCCGCCTTTTCTGTAAAGAAGTATTTCCTTAGATTACTCCTAGATCAATCTCTTTTCTACTTCATCCTAAGCCCCCTCGCTCCTTGCAGTGGAAAGAGGCCTCATCCTGTGTATTTACGAGAATAAGATAAGGCAGTAAAATTAAAAAATCAGCAGAGGATATGAAATCTTGTTGAGCAGGAAAGTGACTAAGAACTAGAGAGAGCAATCAAGGAAGAGAGAACAAAAGATAGGAGAAGAAAGTAAGAGAGAGAGAGAATGGATGCAAGAGAGAAAGGAAAATCAGAAAATAAGCCAGGACAATTGGAGTACACAAAAATACAGCGAAAACCTTGTACTTTATCATTCTACTTTCTTCTCCTTGAAGTAACCTAATTTGAAATGATGTCATATTACTTACATTTAGAAATATGCATGAGAATGGTTCTCAATGGGCTCATAAAATCTCAAAACAATTGGATCATTAACTGAAAACATACTGAAAAGCTGTAACGCAGAATTACATAAAATGTTACTAGGTATAGAATAAGAGCTCTTCCTAAGAAGATTTCACTAATTAAAATTAAGCAAATTGTTATTTAACAAGCACTGTATTATATTGTACAGGTCATTATTCTGCAAAGATTTGATCAAGGCACAACAATTTGTTCCAGCTGTCTTTTCTTTACATCATCTTCAAAGTTCAGTCATTTTCCTTAACCGAAAGCAGAATGCAAAATGTACTGTACATTACAGCTAAACACTTGCCTCCTAAAGACTTCTTACATCTGCCTCAGGAACATTATGTGAAATTCTTCTTTCTCGTAGCTGAGTTCCCTGTGGCCAGAGAAAAATACAAAATACTTTGAAAATGTTGACTGTGTGATGCTCAAACACTTTGAAAGAAAAACACAAAGGGACTGAATAGGCAGCTTGGTTTCCTGACCCATGAATATTACTAGATTTATTTATTGGGATTTATTGACTGTCTTTTCATGAAGAGATTCACACAGTGGTTTACAATGGTGGCACATCAAAAGTGTGTCAGACGTTGGTGCGCTGACAATCCGGCGCTGACATCTGCGCACAGGACCAATGCGCTCCACCGGTTCCGCCACTTTCACGCTTTACCGTTACTGTTCTGAGGGGGATGGGGGAGTACGTGGGGGGAACCCCTCCACTACACTTTGAACTGCTCACGCTCCTGCTTTGGGGGGGGGGGTGTAGGGAGGGAATCCCCCCCACTACACTGAAAACTCCTGAACAGCAAGAGAACGGATGTTTTCAGTGTACTGGGGGGTTCCACCTCCCAACCCCCCCCCCAATGTGAGCGCGCGACTAGTTCTAAGTGTATGGGGGTACCCCCCTCAGAATGCTAACGGCAAAGCATGAAAGCACCGGAACCGGTGGCCCACATTGGTCCTGCGCGCAGATGTTGGTTCACCAATGTCCTGCGCGCTTTCGTCGGTGTACCATTTACAATACATGGTAACAGCTTTATTTATTTTTATTAACTGCATTTTCATGAAGAGATTCACCCAAGGCGCTTTATAATACATGGAATAGTAATCAGGTCCTCAGGTGTTTCCCCTATCTGTCCTGGAAGACTCACAATCAGTGGCGTAGCGAGGGTGAGTGGCACCCCCCTCCTCCACCCTCTTCTCCACCCCTGTGCTCCTTCCTGACCCCCCCCCCCCCGCTGCGCGCACGCACCACCTTCTCTTCTCCCGTACCTCTTTAATGTTCTCAGCCTGAGCAGCATCACGAACTTGCGGCTCACGTCGGCGTCGGCTCTCCCTCTGTTGCCACTTCCTAGGCGTGGGACCCAGACGTGAGCCAACATCGATGCGGGCAGCAAGTTGGTGATAATGCTTGCGTTGGGAAAATTAAAGAGGTACAAGAGAAGGGAAGAGGAGCACATGTGTGACAGGGGGGGGGGGGTTTGGGAGCGGAGAGGAAGACAGATGCTGGCACCTCCAGCAAGAACACCACCTCCTTACTCACTGTAAGATTTTCATGCACAGAGGGTGATTTCATAACTCCGAGGCAAATTAGACTGCTATAGTGATATACTATGTTTTTCATATTTTGTTATTTTTATTGTTTGTGTATGTAGTTTATATCTGTTTCTTTATAACCTGCTGAGAACTGTGGATCTATCAATTTACTATCCTATCCATCCTCAAAGCTATCTAGATGGCTTATAGCCTAATTAAAAAGAAGTTAAGACAAGGAAAAGGCAGATTGTGTAAGATATAAGTATTTCAATTTTCTGAGCTCCTACATGTACTCCTTTCAATGTTCTGAGCTCCTACAAATAACTGAGCTCCTACATGTAGGCTCCCAAAGGGGACCTGATAGGTGCATATTCTATAGAGCATTGTTTCTCATCCTCTTCAAGCCAAGTACCCCCTAAGCCTAACAAATACCAACTGAGTACCCCCAGCCCAAACCCACCCAAACTCTGCCCCAGACCCGCTCAAACTCCATCCCTGACTCCACCCCCATAATAATAGTACTGATTGTAATGCCATTTACTCTCTATATTTTTATAAACAACCAATGTCAGCCAAGGTCTTGGTTTCTTATAAACTTCTTCCCTTTATTCATTTAGTTTTTTCTCATTAAATTCTCTTACTACACCAGTCTCTGATATATTGATCATTCCCTTTTTGTCCTTTATTCCTACTCCAATCTCTCTCCTTTCCTCTTCCCTCCCATCATCTCTACCCCCCTCCCCCCAATTTCTGGGCCCATCATTTCTTCCTATCTTTCATCACTTCTGGTGCAGCATTTCCCCCTCTCTCATCCCCTCCTCTCACACCTAGCTTAAAATAGCTCCAGGGGGCCCTATAGCCAAGCATCTCTTCCCCTTCTCTCCATCACAGCCTGACATTTCTCTCCCATTCCCCTCACTTTGGGGCGTAAGAAAATGATTTCCTGTGCTGATCGGCTGTCTCCCCTACACCCTTATGCATCTACTCTGTGTCTCTGCCCCTTACCTGTTGAACTGCACTGCTCCTTCGGTCCTCAGCCCCCAGCAACATTTCCCACAATGGATGGCACAAACAGCTACTCACACTCTGACGTTGGAGAGAAGGCTTCTGGGTCAGCCACTTAGGTGCAGCGCATGAATCGCTGCATGCACCGCCCACCACAAGGATTGCTGCCAAAGGCTGAAGACTGAAGGAGAGTGTGTCGGCTTCAGGGGTGGGGGAGGGGTGGCACAGCGAAGAGAGATCATTAGAAGTGGCTTTAGCCGGCGGGCAGGAACAGAAGATCCCGGATGGCTGTGGTGGCGGGCAGGAACGTGAGATCCCGGGTGGAGGTGGTTGCGGCAGCAGCAGTACGGTGGACACCGATTTGGCGGGAATTGGCAGCTAGGCCGCGTACTCCCAACAAGTGGCCCACATACCCCCAGGTTGAGAAACACTGCTATAGAGGACAGTAGGTACCAACTTTCCTTTATAGCATACAATATTAACCAGGTATTTAATATTGTATGCATGTAGGAGTCAACATAGAGCTGGAATGAAAGTATGTACTTAAGTGCCGTTGATACAAGTGTAACTTATAGTGTTCTATAAATTACACACATAAATATATGTCCTATCCACATACATCTCAAACCCTGCCTATATGTAGGCCCAGGGTAAAATATGCACTATGTAAGATATGTGCAAATTTATAGCATAGAACATAGGCATATTTCTTGCATGTACGCTTGTACATGCGCCAAGATGCATGTCTATGCTATTATCATTAACATTCACACGTGTAACTGGCATATAAATGTTAGCTTCTACTTTATGAAAGTACCCCCTAATTCACTTAACAAGAGTTAATTTGTAAACTAGTGTGCGTTAAATCACTTTAGTGTGCTATAAGTTTTTAAGGCACACTAATGAACCCAAAAAGTATTAACCAATCCACATCCTTAATAAGTACAAGGGTAGTTTGAAAAGTTTGATAAAAAAGCAAGTTAAACAACATAGTCTCCACTGAGGGTTATACACTTAGGGCTCCTTTGCGCTAGATGCTAACGCCACCATTGAGCTGGTGTTAGTTTTTACGCTAAAAACGCTAGCGCACCTTAGTAAAAGAGGGAGTTAGTCCACCGAGTTTCCAGTTTTTCTGTAAGCTATTTTTCCTATGATACAATGAAACTGGAAACTCACTGGATGAAGTGTATAGCCCTCAATGGAGACTACGTTGTTTACTTTGCTTTTTTTCCATTTTACAAAACTTTTCAAACCACTCTCGTAGACTTCCAAGGGGCCGATATTCAAACAAGTTGTGCACAAATTCTCTCTGAGTGGAATTTGGCTCTTTATATGAAAATCTGTCTGAACAGTCCTTGTTATCCGTATAATAAATGGGGAGCAGAGCGCAAGTAGAACAAAAATTTATTCGGACAGTGGCAATATTCAGTTAATATCTTAACATGTTATAGTGACACGCTGAACTAAATATATAGCAGCAGCGTGGTGACCATATAATACGGGGGCTGATTGAAAAGTAATGAGATTGGATTTTAAACAGAATCGGATGACACCACAGAATCGGAACATTTACCTTTTTCAAAGTAGCATCCTTCACATTCAATGTTGGCAATGCTGTTATCCATAACTGCAGAGGATGGCCTCCCATTTAGCGCATTATGAGTCACTCGCATGCTACTCTGTTTGAAGTACTTCCACATCTGAAATGCTGCTGCACGGCTAACTGTTTCACCACCGTATGCTTGCTGTAACATTTGAAGAGTTTCATTAACGCTCTTTCCAAGTTTAACGCAAAATTCGATCACACACCTTTGGCGTACTCTCATAGACATGTCTTTCTCATCTGCCATGACAAAATACATGAAGTTCTTCCTCTCGCTGTGACCCAACAATAAAGACTGTGGCAGTCCAACTGCAGGTTCAGAAACATCGATGTATAAGCTTCACAAGAACCATCACAGTGTTGCCATGCAGTGGCGTACCAAGGGGGGGGGGGGGGGGGGGGCGGGAAATCGGCCCCGGGTGCAGCCTTAGGGGGGGGGTGCACAGCCGGCCAGGTCCGGAAAATGGTAGATCGCCAAGGCAAAGTGAGTTGATCGCGGAGCCCATCCCGGGCTCCGTGATAGACTCACTTTGCCTTGGCGATCGACCATTTTTTGGACCTGGCCGGCTGTGCACCCCCCCTAAGGCTGCTGTCGGAGAGGAAGTTTGGGCCAGCCAATCGCTGCCTGGCTGGGTGGAACTTCCTCTCCGATGGCAGAATTGACGTCGGGGAGAGGAATGCTGGTTGGCCCGACGCAGGGAAGCAGAGAGAGCTTGGGGCAGCCGCGGTGGCGGCTTTGGGGCCTGTTCCCCGATGGTGGCAGCAGTGGCTTGGTGGAGGGCAGGGAGAAAGAAAGAAAGGGGGTAGGCAGGGAGATAGAAGGGAAACAGAAAAAAAGAAAGGAGGCATGAAGAGAGAAAAAAGAAAGGGCAGGGAGAGAGGAAGAAAAAGTTGTGGGAGGGAATGAGGGCTGGAGGAGAGGAAGCATACAGGCTGAAAGAAGGGAAGAAAGATTGGATGCACAGTCAGAAGAAGAAAGTGCAACCAGAGACTCATGAAATCACCAGACAAGGTAGGAAAAATGATTTTATTTTCAATTTAGTGATCAAAATGTGTCTGAATTTATATCTGCTGTCTATATTTTGCACTATGGCCCCCTTTTACTAAACTGCAATAGCGTTTTTTAGCGCAGGGAGCCTATGAGTGTCGAGAGCAGCCCCGGGCATTCAGCGCAGCTCCCTGCGCTAAAAACTGCTATTGTGGTTTAGTAAAAAGGGAGGGGGTATATTTGTGTATTTTTGTATGGTTGTTACTGAGGTGAGTGCATAGAGTCATCTGCCTTAACCTCTTTGAAAACCTCCCAGAATAGGAATGATAATTAACATTTTTTCAGCGTACAGTGTGCTTTGTGTTTTTTAAAAAATTTTATTGTTGGTAGATCATTTTGACTTGGTCATTTTAAAGTACCTCGCAAGCCCAAAAAGTGTGGGCACCCCTGAGCTAGAGCGTTGAAGCTGCGTGTGGCTGCCGTAAAGGTCATCTCCGAGACAACCGGAAGTTGCATCAGAGACGACCTTTACGGCAGCCATATGCAAGTACAACACTCCGGCTGCTGTAAGAAGGCAGACATCACCGGCCACAGGGCAGGGAGGTTTGTCGGACCGGGCCTGTTATCTGGGGAGGGGGGGGCGTTGCAGATCTTTGTGCCAAAATCAGAAAGGTGAGGAAGGGAGAAAGATGGGCCTGTGGTGGATGGAGAGATTGAGAGAAGGGGCAGATGATGGAAGTGGGTAGAAAGGGGAGAAAGAAGAGGTCAGATGATGGAAGTGGGGAGAAGGGAGAGCAAATGCTGAATGGAAGTGGAGAAAGAAAAAGATGGAAGGAGGGATAAAGAAAAAGAACATATGCTGGATGGGGGAAGGGTGTGGCATGCTGTGGGTAGACATAGTGAAAAAAGGGAAACTGAGGACTGCATAGTAAGAAAGAATTTAATTTAAACGGAGGCTGAAAATAAAGAAGGAAGACCAGAGAAGGAAAGGGAAGAGAGAGAGGAGAGAGAGATGCCAGAGAACGGGGAAGGAGACAGAGATATCAGATCTGAGCGGAGGAAATGAGAAGAGAGAGATGCTAAAAACCACAGAAGGGAGGGAAAGAGAGATGAAAGGAGAAAGATGCCAGACCATGAGGGAACAGAGGGAAGATGATGGATGCCAGACCAAAGGGGGGGGGGGTCTAGAGGAGAGATAGAAGGGGGAGGCATACTGTTTCTGGAAGGGGCATAGAAGGAGAGAAGATGCCATATAGGGAGGGGCAGAGAGATGGCAGACAGTGGATGGAAGGAAGACAGTAACAAGAAGATGAGGAAAGCAGAAATCAGAGAATACAAAGGTAGAACAAAAATTTTCTATTTATTTATTGCTTTAGGAGACATATGTCACTGTTTCTGTGGTGTTGCATTTTATGCAGAGTCCAGCTTCATGCTGGTTCAATTTAACCTTTGTCTATGTATTTCTATTTTATCCCCCCTTTTACAAAACTGTGGAGTGTTTTTTTAGCACCAGCCATGGTGGTAGCAGCTCTGATGCTCAGAATTCTATGAGCGTCAGAGCTGTTACCACCGTGGCTAAAATCCACACTACAGTTTTGTGAAATGGGGAGGGGTTAGTTTGTGATGACATATTCCATACTAGGCGAAGGTGTTTTCTGTGTTCTGTGTGTTTGAAAGACATGGTTTTCTGTTAGGATTGACGGTGTAGGATTGATCTGTGCCGGTCTGGCTTGTTTAGTTTTACAATGGGTGTATTGATGTACTGCTCACTGCAATATGTAAGATGCTGCCTTTTCCTAGGCACTCATGTGTGACGTGTGGCTTGTTATAAAAAATCATGTTTTTCGTACAGATGGGGGGGTGGGAGTGCCAAAAAATGATGGGCCCCGGGTGTCACATATGCTAGGTACGCCACTGTTGCCATGTCTACTTCTTGGAAAGAGAAACAGAGGCAGTCTCGTTATTTTTCAATCATCCTTCGTAATTATATTCAGCACTGCTAATTGTTCATAGAGTGATGCTAAAAATACACATTAATTTAAACACTAGCAACAGCATTTAAATTATTGAGGTGGCCATCACCACTAAATATTGATCCTCCCAAGTTTTCATACCACTGAATATTGACCTCTAAGTGATCTGCATCACCTGTTACAGATTTCATAATTTCTTTAAATACCTGTACCTGGTGATATTATCCCAGGACTTCTTGTTCATCTGAGGAAGTCCATTTATGTGTTCCTACTTCAGTGATGATATCTGATGGGCACCATCACTTATGATTTGCCGATGTTTCTGTTGCACTTAGCCAGTCTAGTTTTTAAGATATCCATAGAAATCTGCATGAGACAGATTTATATGATCTGATTCCACTGCACAAATCTCATGCCTAATCACTGTGGATTGTGTCCGAATTCCTTTTGGGAAAAAAGGAATACATTTTCCCTGTAGTTAAAACAGAATTCCTATTAGAGATTTTATTGAACATAAGGACATAAGAATTGCCACTGCTGGGTCAGGCCAGTGGTCCATCGTGCCCAGCAGTCTGCTCCTGCGGCAGCCCTTAGGTCAAAGACCAGTGCCCTAACTGAGTCTAGCCTTTCCTGTGTATGGTCTGGTTCAGCAGGAACTTGTCTAATTTTGTCTTGAATCCCTGGAGGGTGTTTTCCCCCCTATAACAGCCTCCGGAAGAGCGTTCCAGTTTTTTACCACTCTTTGGGTGAAGAAGAACTTCCTTACGTTTGTACAGAATCTATCCCCTTTTAACTTTAGAGAGTACCCTCTTGTTCTCTCTACCTTGGAGAGGGTGAACAACCTGCCTTTATCTACTAAGTCTATTCCCTTCATTATCTTGAATGTTTCAATCATGTCCCCTCTCAGTCTCCTCTTTTCAAGGGAGAAGAGGCCCAGTTTCTCTAATCTCTCGCTGTACAGCAACTCCTCCAGCCCCTTAACCAACTCCTCACTGTACGGAGGCTGTTATTGGAATAACTGAAAGACCTATTGAGAGAGTCAGTTAAAGTTCTTCTGAAAGGAAGGTGGAAGGTGAGAGACAACATTATATGAGAGAGAGAGAGAGAGAAATTCCTTGAATATGAGAGTATGGAAGTGCTTATGTCAATATAACAGCTGCACAAATAACATTAAATTATACTGTGTGAATAGAAATCATCAGAGCACTGACTCAACCGGATGCTGCTACTGTAAGTAGAAATCATGAGCGATCAAACTTGCCAACTCAGCCCAGGGTTGTGTTTTTATGAGAGAAAAAGTATAGAAGCCTAGAGTGTTTCTTGGTGGGTGGAAGAAAGCAATCTGTTCAAAGTAACTAAGGGAGCGACATCAAACGATTTTTCATGGGCAAATGTGTGTTTACTCATGTTAAAATGTGGTTTGAATATTGCCCTCCCTTAGCGTGGATATGATGAATGCACTTTTACTCATGATAAAATAAAATCAAGCAGAGTTAGGTTGAGGGAGGGAAAAGTACTGTGGGTAGCTTCAAAACTGGAAAAGCTTTCATTTGGAACGACAGTATCTATTTGTTGTCTACTGCATCTTTATTTATTTACGAGCAAAAGCGTATGTTCCACCAGTCTGGGATAAATCTCCCACTCCTGGGAGATCTAAAAGTTATAATGATACATTTGCAAATTAAAATGACAAAATCACACACTATTTCCAAAGCAAAATACAACCATAAATACTTATTGAATCTATGCAAAATCCAATTATAAAATACCAAAGAAGCATGGAGTGAAAGCAATGTTATACAGTAATTAATTCCCTGTTGTTTAATACTGAGGGTGTGTTCATGGGAATAGTCTCATTTTTTTAATGCAGAAGAGTGCGGCAAGAGGATTTGATAATATCTGAAACGTACTGGTTGTTACCAACTAGGAAGGAACAGGGGAACACATTTTTACCTTGTTTCCTTATTTGGGGCCTCTTTTACAGTCACAGTAAATGCACTGAAGCCCGCTCAATTCCTATGGGTTTCGGCGCATGTACCGCAGTAGCATCACTATCGTGGCTTTGTAAAAAGGGCCTTTAATTTTGTTTTCCCTTTTTTTTTTTTAATCATTTCATTTATTCTCTTTCCATTAAAATCACTAGGGAGCCACGTTTTATGAATGAAATTTGCATGCAGGTACCAGCAGCATAGAGGACAGTACCCAAGACACCAAGAGGTGTACAAAGTGGCATACATAATAAAACATCTATGCTTACATACTGTTAAAAACTTTCAGTTCTATGTTTACAAAAAAGACGCTGGTAGTCCTCAGAAGACATGGTTGAGAAACCACTGCTTTACAGAATGAGCTACTACTGTCTATCCTTGAGGCACCCATAGAATTGCTCCTTTAGAAGCAGCTCAATAGAAGGGCCCAAACTGAATCCAGTTTTCCCCTGATTCTTCTGGATGGTGTTTCTCCTTGCCTCCCCCTTCTCTCCAATCCCAAACGGTGCAAACTATTTGGAATGATATTGCTGATCTAGGGAAGGCATATCTCTCTGATTCAGTCCCTCTCTGCTAGAGTTAAAGAGAATACTTTAAAAATTGATAGCAATGCTCAGTCTATTTCTCAGATAAAGACTCCAATGTCTGAAATAGAAATTAAGATACCATCCCTCCAGGCTACTAATTCTGCTTTAATTAAAGATAATACTCTACTTAGGACTAAAATGGAATCTCTTGAGAATGCTGCTACAGCTGCAATCTAAGGCTTATTAACTTTCTGAAAATGTCATCAATTTCAACAAAAGAAATATTCAAGAAGTATTTACTTGAAGTTCATTTTCTTTGTAAGATTTTTGAAGTGTACAACTACAAAGAAAGCATAAGAAAACAGAAGCCAATAGCAATATGTAAACTAACAAACAACTGAAAAAAAAAATACACATTATATCTTAAAATCCACGTAAAGGGAAAGATATGGTCATCAAAAAGAAACTGAACAAGCAATCACAGTCAGGAGCCTAAAATGGAATCCTGATACTAATAGCACTAAAGTTAGTCACCTAAAGAAACTTTGCATCTGTAAAGAATCCCCAAATATGTAATCCTTAGCCTGCTAAAATATTAAACTTTTACTTGGAAATTTCTGAAAAAAATTATGTCACCTAAAGCCAACATGATTTTCTGTCTAAACTGAGTAGATCTTGCAACATCAGAAAACACTAAAGGGCTCATAATCAAAAAATTAAAATATCCAAAACCGTCATAAGTTGGACGGCCTAATCACCAATTTTTGAAGCCATTTTTCTGGATATCTAGCAAGGCGTTTTGCCTACTGTGCATTCAAAGTTTGAGAGGGTATGCTGAAAGGTATGTTATGGGCATGTTATAGGCACACTTTGGGCGGGCTTATCTTGGACATCTTGTAGTGATAATCAAACCTTTTCCAAGATGTCCTGGAAGGAAATTAGATGTTCGGGGTTAGACCTATTTTAGAAGCACCTAAGTGCCACAAAGATATCCAAACTGGCTAAATGACTACTGGATACATGAAAGTATAAAACCTCACACTTCCCCTCTGGTCACTGACCCCCCTCCCCCCCAAAAAAAAAAAAATTCTGAATGAAGAGTAAATACAGTACCTACTTCTAGAAAAGCAGCACTTGGTATGGTAAAGCCTATAAGAACATAAGAATTGCCGCTGCTGGGTCAGACCAGTGGACCCTTGTGCCCAGCAGTCCACTCACTCAGTGGCCCCCCAGGTCAAAGGCCAGTGCTCTAAATGAGTCCAGCCTCACCTGCGTACATTCCAGTTTAGCAGGAACTTGTCCAACTTTGTCTTGAATCCCTGGAGGGTGTTTTCCCCTACAACAGACTCCGGAAGAGCATTCCAGCTCTCCACCACTCTCTGGGTGAAGAAGAACTTCCTTACATTTGTATGGAATCTATCCCCTTTCAGCTTTAGAGAGTGCCCTCTCATTCTCCCTTCCTTGGAGAGTGTGAACAGTCTGTCTTTATCTACTAAGTCTATTCCCTTCAGTATTTTGAATGTACCCTCTCTGTCTCCTCTATTCAAGGAAGAAGAGGCCCAGTTTCTCTAATCTCTCACTGTACGGCAACTCCTCCAGCCCCTTGACCATTTTTGTCGCTCTTCTCTGGACCCTTTCGAGTAGTACCATGTCTTTCTTCATGTACGGTGACCAGCATCACACAGGTGTATTAAGTAACCTGGTGAATGGTTTAATGAACCAGAGAGGAGGGTCCAGGCCCATAAGCCACTCTAACCACTACATTTATGGTGGAAAGTGTGAGCCCACCAAAGCCCTACATTACTGCCATATAGGTGCCACCTGCAGCCATAAGGGCTATTTGGGGTGGTAGACATGTGGATCTAGTAGGTTTGGGGGGAGTTCTGGAAGGCTCAACATAAATAAGAAGTGGTTATGGTGAAATGTACTTCTGGCATTCTTTATGAGAAGCTCACAGCAATGCCCTCTGAGGTGTACCACTGATCTGTTGGCATGTCTGTGTGGCCAGTCCATCTCAATGATGGCCACTTTCACGTCCAAATGGTCTGAATTTGGACATTTTCAACTTGGACATTTCTGTGATTGAAAACGGGGTATAAAGTTAGGCATCCTAAGAGTAGGACATCCTGTCGGCCTAGACGTCCAACTAGTAGTTCAGCTTTCAAAAATGGATGTTTCTGTGCTTCCAACTTTGGACATTTAGCAGGAAATGTCCAAGTTGGAATAGATGTCCTTTTTGAAAATGGCCTGTTAAGACTCCACAATAGGAAATCTCCTTCTTTTTGAAATATTGCTTCAGAACTATAAATTTATCCTTCATTCACAAAAGTCACCAAGAGAGTAGATCCAGTATATTGTCCTTTAAATCTTCCAGAAATCCTCTGTGATCAAAACCTGAAGACACTAAAGAATCCATATCCATCTGAAGATGCCTTTTCTTACTAAAAATATAATAACACTTAGCTACGTATGGTTTCAGACATAGACATCACTAATACCTCCTTAAAGCACTTTCTCAATAAAATCTTGAGTGACAACAGATAAATGCTAGGAAAATTTGAAAATGTAGATTTCTAGACCTGCAGGCATATTCCATTTCCTCCAACTTATAATGAATATTAATAGAATTCGTAATTGCTGAAACATGGGCTGACTGCAGAGGAGCTACCTGAGTTTCCAAGGAGGATAAATGTTTGTCCAGAATAGAAACATTTGTATCCAGTGGAATAGCGAGGGTAAGAGGCACCCAGTATGATGGTACCCCCACACGCTCTCCTCTCTGTCCCGTCCCCCCACATCTTCTGTGCCAACTACCCCCGCGACCTCCTTCCTCGCTCCTTCCGCACCACACTGGTGCCCTCCCTTCACACCCCCGTACCTCTTAAAATCTTCCCCCGCCTGCTGCTTGTGCTGGCTTTCCCTCTGATGTCACTTCCAGACCCCATGACCCAGAAGTTGTTTCAGAGGGAGTTAGACCAGTGCAAGAAGCAGGCTAGAAGTAGTTGCTTGTGCTGACAAAGATTTTAAATAGGTACGGGGCGGGGAAGGGATGGCGTGGATGGTGCCAGGCCTGGAACTGATATCAGAGAGAGCACCGAAGCTGATGTAGGCAGCAACCTCGCCCTAGGGGGGAAGGCAAGGGGTGCACAGCAAGGAGAGGAGCGGGGGGGGGGGCAGAGAGAAGGAGGGGTGCCAGGCCCTAAGGAAGACCTTGCCTGGGGCAGACCACCCCCTCCCTCCGCGCCCCCCCTACCTAATCCACTGAAGGGAGCAGCTGTAAATCCCTACTTTGATATATTGGGACATACATAATAATAATAATAACTTTATTCTTTTTTTTTTTTTAAATTAAATTTCAAAATTATTTCCAAGCTTTAACATCTTGTACAGAAAGCGTATTTAAGACACAAAAGTTAAACAAAGAATCATCAAACATATGAAGAAATAAAACTTAATTACACTCAAGTCCTCATGAGTGATCCAAAAAGTAACAAAAAGAGTAATTTACTAAATATTAATAATCAAGATAAGTATATCTGCTGCTGAAACAAAGAGCTTAATCTATTTATATAGGAGCTGTTACACTTTCATTCTCCAAGCGTTTTGGAAGAAGAAAACTAACTAAATGAAAGGGATCTAAAAAACATATTTTAAAGAAAGGTATCTAATAATACACTTGCAGGGATACCGTAATAAAAAAAAATACCCCCTATCTCGATCACCCCGTTTCAAGTTTAAGAATTCTCATCTCCTCTTCTGTGTTTCTCTCGAAACATCAGGGAGTACCTGTATATTAAACCCCAGGAAGTCCTTAAATCTATTCTTAAAGAACAATTTGAGAATCTAGTCCTTATCAGGGGATAAGTAGCTACTTCTCTATTGGATTCTTCCAAAATTGAAGTAACATCCAAAGACGTTCCTGATGGTCACGATCCTGGTTCTGAATTTCTTGAGACTTTATAGGTAAATAATAAGCCCTCCTAAGGAAAGGTAGGGAATTTTCCAATATTTCTAATATCTCTATAGAGTAACAACTGAGGAAATCTTGGGGAAATTTATCAAATGTCGGTTGTTAAGACGATTACTGTTCTCAAGAGCCTCAAGCTTCCTCCTCAAGATAATGTTGTCTTTTACAATTAGATCTTGATTTTGTTTAATTGTAATTATCTCTTTGTCCATTTTCTGACTATCTGCTGTCACCAAAGTCAAATCCTGTTTTAAGGGCTTAATTTCCTCTTTCTGAGTTTTTAATTCCTTATCTAAATATTTTATTTGTGGATTAACAGAATTACCTAGATTCGCCACCAAATCCCAGAGGGCATCTAGAGCACTATTCTTCAACCGCCGGTCCGCGAACCGGTGCCAGTCCGCAGAAAATTTCTGCTGGGCTGCGCAGGGCCGGTGAGATCTACGAATTAAATTTCCTGTCGGGCATCTCTTCCTCTTTCCCTTTCAGGGCCGGCGTTAAGATCGGCTGCGGTACTGCTACAAACGGACGGCAAAAAGAAAGACAGAAGCCGCGGGACTTTTCCTCTTGCCTGCATCGCTTTAGGCTCTGCCAATCTTGATCCCACCCCTCTCTGAAGTGACTTCTTGTTTTTGAGGGGCAGGATTGAGACCGGCAGAGCTTGTAGCGAATAGCAATGCAGGCAAGAGGAAAGGTCCCGTGGCTTCTGTCTTCATTCTAGCAGTCTGATTTAGGGGGACCATAATTGAAGGTAGGGTAGGTTTTGTCTTTGTTATTGCTGCCAAGTTTAGCAGGACCGGGGTCGAAGGCAGGGCTGATAGCAATCGAGTGCTGGAAGAGTGGATCAGGGCCAGCAGCCAAGGGAGGAAATAAGAAATGCTGGATTATGAGGAGAGGGAAAAATGTGATATAGGTGTTGTGGGAAGGGGATGGTAGACCCAGGAGGGGGGATTGGTGTGACAGAAGGGAGATGGTGGATCCTCTTGGGGGAGGATAGTTATTGGAACTAGGTGTGAGTTGGAAGAATAGGGACACAAAGACAGATGCTGGACCTTGCAGGGGGCTGAGAGACATGGAAAATGCTACTCATGAGGGTGGAGTATGAAGACAGAAGTCAGATGTTGGACATGGGTAGAGGGAGTAGGGAGACAGAGGGGATATGCTGGACATGGTGAAGGTGGAATAGGGAGACAAGGAGAAGATGCTGAATAAGGAATGGAGGGAGTAGGGTGATGGAAGGTATCTGCTGGATTAAGATGGGGAAAAGAGGGGAGGTACTGGGATGGGGAAAGATGGTGGGTTGGCTGGCTGGCTCAGCAACGGGAAGAAAAAAAGAACACAGGAAGATGCTGGGCATGGAGGTTGTAGGGTGAAGGAAAAAAGCAGACTTGACTGAGTAGGACTTGACAGAGTAGGTGGGAGATGCTGGACACAGGGTGGATGCAGTAAGAAGAAAAAGGAAGTTCTGGATATTGGAATAATAGGTAGAAGACAGGAAGGGACAGAAGTGGCAGATAGATTGAAGACCTTGGAAGGAAATTTAAGAAAAGACAGAAGAAAGCAGAACAAAATGGGCAGATAATAAAGGTAGAAAAAAATAATTTTATTTCTATTTTGTCATTAGAATATATCAGATTTGAACTATATATCCTGCTAGAGACATAACTGGGGACTGCAAAGCCCAGGCAGTGCTTCTGTAGTTTCCAGCACTCCCCTAACACTATTCCTGTCATGTGTGACTGCAGTATTCTGTTAGCATGATATTTCTGTGTAGCATTCTGTAATAATTTGGCTTGTTCAGTTTTCTTGATAGTGGAGGGGATATATGTGAAGGGGAGGGGAGGGGAAACAGGGGTTTTGTTGGTCCTTGCTCTGTATATTTGTATTTATAAAATGACAATTGTACAGAATATTGTTTCTTTTTATACTTTAATAAAATATGTTCAATATAAAATCATAACTGAGGCTTGTGCGGATGGGATCAGATGGTTTGCGGGGACCGAGCTCGCGGAGACGGGGCAAAAATATATTTTTTAATTTCAGCCTTATTAGTTTGCCGGACCACAAAATAATTCTTTTATTTCCGCCAGTCCATAGATATAAAAAGGTTTAAGAACACTGGTCTAGAGAATCCTCTGGGGGTTTAACTGCAGAAAAAGCTGCTTCAGGTATAGTAAGATACAGTTCTTTGCATTGCTTTACCTCCTGAAAACCTTGTACCTCAGTAGCCTGCGATGTCCCAACCACAAGTCCATTCAGAGAGGTTAAACCTCTCCGTGTTGTTTCCACTGGCGAGCCCTCCGATATGCTGGCCTCTCGAGACGAGAAAACTTCCTCTTCTGGGACTTCCTGTTCTCATCTCGCGGTGAGCTAGTTCCTTGCGGCTTCGGCTGTAGAGGAGGAGTCCTAAGGTCGGGGATCAGAGTAGCATCTAGCCCAGTGGTTCTTAACCTTGTTGGAGGTACTGAATCCCACCAGTTTCATATGCGTGTTCACCGAACCCTTCTTTATTCCCTTAGTTTTGCCGGAGCTAGACTAGAATTACTCAACTTGGCATTGCAAATCATGCAATTAGGACGCTGACTCCCATCATGTTCTGTTATACATATGAATCCATATTGTACATATTCGTCCGACCACTTTCGTATTTTGCTCGACATAGTTAGTAAGGGATTAAAATATTAAGATAGGTATCACACGAAGTACCATCACAATAGTTACAATTCGACTACTGTGCGCATCAAATCCCCTGCAGCACAGATAGGCCAAGCGATGTTGCGTGATCCCCTGCAGCCAATTATGGACAAGCAGGGCGTATCATCACGAATCATAAGCGCTTCGGTCACATTCAATCATCTATCAGTTAAATCACAAATTTTGATCAGGAATTGATTGATATATATAAGGCGTTAGTTACAGATTGATAGATCAAGAAACCGAGTACATGATCAGTCTTGATCAAAATCACTGAATAACTGATAGATGATTGAACGTGACCGAAGCGCTATATGAGTCGGAGGTGTGTTTTGACCTCCGCCGAACCCGCGAGATTGACTCACCGAACCCCTGGGGTTCGGTCGAACCCAGGTTAAGAACCACTGATCTAGCCCAAGGATACTCGTGGCAGCACTACTCACTGCCGGCATCTCCAGCGGGCGATTCCCCGACATCAATTGCTCTTGTTGGAGGTGTCTGAGAAAGTCATCTATTGTAGTAGTAAGTGGTGGTTCTGAGCGGCGGGAGGCTCCACCAACGCTTTTCCCCCTTCTTTTCGGCATAGGTGGAGAGCATTTCTCACACCTTTACAAGGAAAATATAGAGAAACGATCGGAGGCGTCCTCACAGCAAGCAGGTAGTGGCATCCATCTTGGATCAGGATCCGCGCCAGCAACTTTATTCTTCTACTATATACCACCACACCACATAGTTCTAGGCAGTTCACATCAAAGAGGACTGTACAATCAGTGAAAAAATACAATTAACATGGAAGTACGTTGAAGAAAAGTCAAAATTATGAGTATACATTAAGGGAAAATATCAATTTACAAATTTAACAAAAAAATCAGTTTTCAACAACTTCCTAAAAGACGAATAAGTATGAGCCTGAGAAATAATGGTACACAACCAAGAATTCATTTTGCCTGATCACTTTATACCACAGAACCAGACCACGAAGCCAGACCCAGCGGACCAGTCGGATAAGTCCTCCTGCCACAGGAAGAAACTTTGGGCCGTGTGGGAGTCCAGCTCCGCCTCCCGAAGTCCCCTGCAGAGCAGCTCACATAGCTCTTCTCTTCAGGGCAGCCCCACTGAAACCGGGAGCTGCCCCAACAAAAAAACTGTCCTCCTGCCAGAGGAGAGGCGCGTGGGAGCCCTGCTCAGCCCCTCTCCCCGACCGGCGGCGGACCAAGCACAGGATCACAGCGCCAGCGGCGCTCACTCACTCTCGAGCCCAAATTCAATAAAGTGGTGAGCAAAATAATTCGGAACCCCCTTACCAAGAATCAGAAAGCTCATCTCCCACATCCACTCTTACGATCAACACTAATAGCTTACTAAACCACAGGCCTCACAAAACAAAACAAAAAAAAAAAAACAAATGGCATTGCATACACCGAAACTCATCCTTGTCATCATACTAACTGCCACATTTATAGCAAAATGGAAAACAGCAGGCTACCAAATCCGCACCATCCCTATCCTAACAACAACGCACAGAGCTGTTCAACATACCAGAATATTCCACACCCCTAGAACACTAACTCCATGTCCACTATCCAGCCAAGCTAGCATTCCCACTATCTGGGGAAAAAGACCGCCACCAAAGCCCAGCACAATCATACAAAAATACCAAACTTCACCAAGAATAATCATCAACACAACCCCCACCCCCACCACAAAATTCACTACGATAGCGTGCGCATATATGAACATTAGATCCATTAGCCCAAAAGCAGAATTAATCAAGGACTGGCTGATCAAAGATAATCTAGGCTGCCTCTTCCTAACTGAAACATGGCTCAACTCGGCTTCAGATCCAAGCATTACAGAATCCTGCCCCAAAGGATATAAACTAGAACTAGTATGTAGAGAAAACAAAAGAGGAGGAGGTTTAGCAATCATAATAAAAAACAATCTCAACATTGATGTCCTAACCAAGTACTCCACCCCTTACCTAGACCTGCTAGCCTGCCAAATATCTGACAAATCACTAACTGGAAATCTGAACTGCCTTCTTTGCTACATTACTCCAGGCAAATGGAACACCGCAAAACAAGAACTTGAAGAATTCATCTTCCAGAACTCTCTCTCCTCCACACACAACTTGATCCTTGGAGACTTAAATCTCCACTTAGAAGATCAAACATCCAAACAAGCAACAGATATACTCTCATACCTCAATTCCCTATCCTACCAAATTCTCAACCCAGAACCTACACACGAAAAAGGTCATCAACTTGATATAGCAGCTTACTCACCTCCAAACCAAAACACACAAAAAATACACATCTCAAATGGGTCCTGGCACCCTACCCTCTGGTCAGACCATTACAAATATTCATTCACTATCAATTGGGCTCAAAATAACAGCAAACCCATCCCAAAGAAATTGCACATCAAGATCAGACCGAAAATCGAACCTACCACATTCTGGAACACAGTTGACCCTGAAATAGACCCCAACAACCCCAAAGACTTCATAAACAGTTGGCGGACCCTAAGTGAAACCACATTAAACGAACTAGCTCCAATAAAAAACAAATACAAAATAGACAGACCATCCAACAAATGGTTCGACGACGAACTCTTACAATTAAAAAGGAAATGCAGACAACTGGAAAGGTCATGGAAAAAACAGAAATATAATCATACCAAAGATGAATGGAAAATCCAAATCAAACTATACAACACCAAACTGAAGGAAAAACGAAAAAACTTCTACTCTAAACTCATTGGCACTGAAAAACCAGACACTAAAAAACTTTTTGAAATCGTAAGAAACCTCACCGACACCAAACCATTCCTCGCCACCCAAGGAAACCAAACTCCCACAGCCACCCAATTAGCGAACTATTTCAAACACAAAATCATTACAACCAGATCCACATTCAACAATTCACAAATCAACTTAGAAGAAATACTAATCAATCCCACAATAGACGAAGCAATCCCAGCAGACAGGAGCTGGACAACCTTCCCAAAGATACAATGGTCAGACGTGGACAGGCTTTACAAAAAATACAGCAAATCCTCATGTGACCTGAACAACTGTCCCCCATACTTACTAACTACAGCCTCCACCAAATTTAAAGCCAACCTCACACTATGGCTTCAAACTACACTAAGGGAAGGTCATTTCCCACCGGAACTAGGAGAAATCATAATTACTCCTATCCTAAAAGATCCCAAAGGTCCTATAGACAATCCTACAAACTACAGACCAATCGCCTCAATCCCACTATATATCAAACTAACCGAAGGCCTAGTTGCACAATATCTCTCCAACTTCCTTGAAGACCATCACATACTGCATCCATCCCAATCTGGTTTCAGATCTAACCATAGCACAGAAACGCTACTGATATCACTATTAGACACAGCCCGACAACACCTTAGCAAAGGAAACAAACTACCGTATTTTCACGCATATAACGCGCGCGTTATACGCGTTTTTACCTACCGCGCATACCCCTCGCGCGTTATATGCGTGAGCGCGGTATACAAAAGTTTTAAAACATAGTTCCCACCCCGCCCGACGCCCGATTCACCCCCCCCAGCAGGACCGCTCGCACCCCCACCCCGAACGACCGCTCGCAGGCGCTCCCACCCGCACCCGCATCCACGATCGGAGCAAGAGGGAGCCCAAGCCCTCTTGCCCGGCCGACTCCCCGACGTCCGATACATTCCCCCCCCCCCGGCAGGACCGCTCGCACCCCCACCCCGAACGACCGCTCGCACGCGCTCCCACCCGCACCCGCATCCACGATCGGAGCAAGAGGGAGCCCAAGCCCTCTTGCCCGGCCGACTCCCCGACGTCCGATACATCCCCCCCCCCGGCAGGACCACTCGCACCCCCACCCCGAAGGACCGCCGACTTCCCGACAATATCGGGCCAGAAGGGAGCCCAAACCCTCCTGGCCACGGCGACCCCCTAACCCCACCCCGCACTACATTACGGGCAGGAGGGATCCCAGGCCCTCCTGCCCTCGACGCAAACCCCCCTCCCCCCCAACGACCGCCCCCCCCAAGAACCTCCGACCGCCCCCCAGCCGACCTGCGATCCCCCTGGCGACCCCCACGACCCCCCCCACCCCCCTTCCCCGTACCTTTGGTAGTTGGCCGGACAGACGGGAGCCAAACCCGCCTGTCCGGCAGGCAGCCAACGAAGGAATGAGGCCGGATTGGCCCATCCATCCTAAAGCTCCGCCTACTGGTGGGGCCTAAGGCGCGTGGGCCAATCAGAATAGGCCCTGGAGCCTTAGGTCCCACCTGGGGGCGCGGCCTGAGGCACATGGGCCCAACCCGACCATGTGCCTCAGGCCGCGCCCCCAGGTGGGACCTAAGGCTCCAGGGCCTATTCTGATTGGCCCACGCGCCTTAGGCCCCACCAGTAGGCGGAGCTTTAGGATGGATGGGCCAATCCGGCCTCATTCCTTCGTTGGCTGCCTGCCGGACAGGCGGGTTTGGCTCCCGTCTGTCCGGCCAACTACCAAAGGTACGGGGAAGGGGGGGGGGGGGGTCGGGGGGGGCGCCAGGGGGGGCGCGGGGCGGCTGGGGGAGCGGTCGGAGGTTCTTGGGGGGGGCGGTCGTTGGGGGGGAGGGGGGTTTGCGTCGAGGGCAGGAGGGCCTGGGATCCCTCCTGCCCGTAATGTAGTGCGGGGTGGGGTTAGGGGGTCGCCGTGGCCAGGAGGGTTTGGGCTCCCTTCTGGCCCAACTACCAAAGGTACGGGGAAGGGGGGTGGGGGGGTCGTGGGGGTCGCCAGGGGGGGTCGCGGGTCGGCTGGGGGGGCGGTCGGAGGTTCTTGGGGGGGGGCGGTCGTTGGGGGGAGGGGGGTTTGTGTCGAGGGCAGGAGGGCCTGGGATCCCTCCTGCCCGTAATGTAGTGCGGGGTGGGGTTAGGGGGTCGCCGTGGCCAGGAGGATTTGGGCTCCCTCCTGGCCCGATATTGTTGGGGAGTCGGCGGTCCTTCGGGGGGAGGGATGTATCGGACGTCGGGGGGGGGCATCAGGCTTTCAGGATGGGGACAGACCTTCAAGGGGGGACAGTGCACGGAAGTCAGGGGGGGTGAACGGAGAGTCGGAAAGTCAGGGCGGGCGAAAGGAGCGTCGGGCAGCATGCGCGGTATACCCGTGAGCGCGGTATACCAAAGTTTTTGTACATATCATCGTGATTTCTGCGCGCTATACCCGTGTGCGCGTTTTATACGGGTGCGCGTTATTTGCGTGAAAATACGGTACTTCTCATTCAACTCGATCTCTCTGCTGCATTTGACCTAGTTGACCACCCCACACTACTCCAGACATTAGATGCAATAGGAATCTCTGGCAATGTTCACAACTGGTTCCAAGGCTTCCTTAGAACTCGAACATACAGAGTCAAGTCAAAAGAGCATCTATCCGACCCATGGTCAAATCCATGTGGAGTACCACAAGGATCGCCATTATCTCCTATATTATTCAACCTCTTCATAGCATCCCTCGGCATTACCCTAGACGCCCTAAACACAATATCATTTAGCTATGCGGATGATATAACAATCCTCACCCCCTTCAACATACAAGACCCCTTATCAACAAACCACCTGAAAATAATAATGGAATCGGTAGAAAAATGGATGTCAAGTCATAAACTGAAACTGAACTCAGAAAAAACTAAATTCCTACTACTAGAGAAGGAAAAAAAAACCAACATGTACAGAACTGGAATTAAACACAATCAAGTACCCAATGCAAAGCACACTCAAGATCCTAGGAATTCAACTAGACAGAAATTGCACAATGCAGACCCAAATCCACAAAATCATCCAAAGAGCATTCTTCACAATGCGTAACCTAAGAAAAATAAGAAAATTCTTCATCAAGGATCAATACAAGATAGTAGTACAATCCCTAGTTCTAAGCATAGTAGATTACTGCAACAGCCTATACCTATCATGCCCAAACTACATGATAAAACAATTACAGACCGTTCAGAACACGGCCCTCAGACTCATCTATTCCCTCAGCAAATTTGACCACATCACCAATGCTTACCTTGACTCACACTGGCTACCAATAAAAGCAAGATCCCAGTTCAAATTCTACTGTCTACTATACAAAGTAACACACGGAACAGCACCCAGATACCTAAACAAAAGACTACACCGTAATCTCTCACACAGAATAAAGAGAACTCAAAACCTATTCGCCTACCCTCCTCTCAAAGGTACACGACGCATGAAACTATACGACAGCCTTTTAGCTACACAGGCAGCAAAAATTGACACTACCATTTCCAATCTACTGATCAAATCAATAGACATAAAAGAATTCCGAAAAGAAATCAAAACTCATCTCTTCAAAAAATACTTTCCATCATCTTAACCTCAACATAGCACTAGAAAATACACACACGATCACCCATCCATAACTATACCAAACATTGTACAACTCTCTTCATCAAGCTACTATTCATCTACTATGAGCTCTAAATATCTCCTGGAAACTTCCAGACTAACAATTGTAACTTGATACATTCCTGATTCTATGTATTGTAATATTCCTGAAATTGTCCAGTCTCTTAATTTGTAATCCGCTTAGAACCGCAAGGCACAAGCGGAATAGAAATCTGTAATGTAATGTAAATGCAAATGATTTATCAAGAAATCTCTTATAATGCCAAGATTTTATAGTTGGATAAGCAAACAAATGATTTCTTTGAGTGATCTTGTTCAGTTTATATCATTCACAACGTGAGTACAGGGTAAGCTGGAGCCAGACCAAATAGAGCCTTGAAACAAATACAACCAAACTTGAAAAATATTCTTGCCTCAAATGGCAGCCATTTTTTCAGGTCAAAAATCAATAACAGCTGTGTTCTGGATGATGGGGAATACATTTGTAATTTTGGTGTTATCAAAGCCCCTGCCAAAACATGTCCCTTTGAAACTACATGCAATGCAGTCATACATTGTAACTACTGGTTTTCTAAAATGCAAATGCACTAAATTATGAGTAGGGCTTCTAAATAATGACCAAAGTCTGACGTTTTGATTATTGTGTTTGGGAGAAATGACAAAAAATCATTTTCGTCCTGTTACTATCTTCTCACAGTGCAAACTAATATCTTCTTTTGTTCATATAATTACAAATGCCTTACAAAAATAGTATTACTACTATTAATTATTTCTAAAGTGCTACCAGACGCACACAGCGCTGTACAGAGTCACAAAGAGTAAGAAAACAGTCCCTGCTCGAAAGTGCTTACAATCTAAACAGCCAAGACAGACAAACAGGATGTCATGGATACAGTTAAGGGGAATAGTTAATCAGCTTGCTGGGTTGGAGGGCAGAGAGGAGTACAAGACAATCAAGCTATTGTGACATCACTGATGAGGTTGGCTCTTAGGCATTGGTGGAATGAGGCATTATGACATCACAAACTCAGCTCTGCTTCCCAAAGACTGAAGCTTTTCACAATACTACTGCTACTACTATTAATTATTTCTATAGTGTTACTCAGTGCTGTACTGAGTCGCAAAGAAGAAAACAGTCCCTTCTCAATAGAGCTTACAATCTAAACAGCCAAGACAGACAAACAGGATGTCATGGATACAATTAAGGGGAATGGTTAATCAGCGGGCTGAGTTGTGTTAACACAGAATGAACAAATACCTACAAGGGCAGTCTCTTACACTGAATTACTGTAGGAATGTTGTTATTACTGTCTGGCTCGTGTTTAACACTGTGAGTATGTAAGGAATTGCTCATAATTCTAGTTTATTGCCAACGTGGTCTTCCATACAATGTTACAGTGCTGTGTTTCCTGCGAAAATCTGAGCATTTTCCGTGAAACTGCTAATGCCCATTTTGTAGGAGTCTCTACTCAAAATTTTCTCTTACGAATCAGAAACAGGATGTGTGAGCTTTCATGCAGATGCATTTCATATGGTTATGACAAGATGCTATACAACTGTCAGACAGTAGCTTGATAAGTTTCAGCCTGGAGAAAATGAATTAAATAGGGGTTGGAAAAGGTTTATTTTCCACCCAAAGAATTGTCTTTGTTATTATTATCGGCATTATTTGTTTACGGGGAAACTTCTACAAATGGCGTTAAAAAGAGGGACCGCAAATATGAGTGCTAAGCACCAAATCTATAACAGAAATTGCATGCAAAATTGTCGCTATAGAATTGGGTGTAAGTTGGCGTGCACACGCCTCGAAGTTTGAGCACTTATGCCATGTCAAAGGCTGATACAAATCCTGGCACCTAAAGGTAACCGTGCTGCACCCAAGTAACTTACGTTCACAACTGCAAGACATGCCTTGACCCTTTCTAATTGCACGCTACAACATTTAAGTGCTATGCTTATAGAACAGCACCTACCTGCAGTTCCATGGGTAATTACTACTACTGTCACCTATTTCTAGAGTGCTAACCCACATCCGCAGCATTGTACAAAGTCACAAAGGAGGCAGTCCTTGCTTGAATGAGCTTACAATCTAAACAATCAAGGCAAACAAACAGGATGCCAGAATAGGGGTACAGTTAGAGGGGATGGTTAAATGGTTGCTATTAGCACCAATTCACACTACTTCAGGGCTATTATTGGGGCTTAATTTAACAATTAAGGTAAACACATAACTGACACTACTCTATATGTTCGAGTCCCATCAGCTGCAAAGGTCCTCTAACTCAGTGTTCTTCAACCTTTTTACACCTATGGACTGGTGGAAATAAAAGAATTATTTTGTGGACCGGCAATCTACTAGGACTGAAATTTTAAAAACCATGTTTCTGCCACGTCTTCGCAAGCTCGGTCCCCGCAAACCATCTGATCCCATGCGCACAAGCCTCAGTTATGATTTTATATTGAATGTATTTTATTAAAGTATAAAAAGGAACAATATTCTGTACAATTGCCATTTTATAAATGCAGAGCAAGGATCAACAAAACCCCTGCCTCCCCCTCCCCTTCAATTATATCCCCCCTACTATCAAGAAAACTGAATAAGCCAAATTATTACAGAATGCTACACAGAAATATCATGCTAACATAATACCGCAGTCACACATGACAGGAATAGTTTTAGGGGAGTGCAACTAGGGCAACTGCCCCCTGGTCAGAGAGTGCCCTAAGCCAGCTGGAAGCTAAAGAAGCACTGCCTGGGCTTTGCAGTCCCCAGTTATGTCTAACAGCAGCTCTAGCAGGATATATATTTCAAATCTGATTTATTCTAATCACAAAATAGAAATAAAATTATTTTTTTTCTACCTTTTGTCGTCTCTGGTTTCTGCTTTTATCTTCTTTTCACTCTCTTCCTTCCAGCGTCTGCCCTCTCTGTCTCTTCAATCCAGCATCTGCCCCTTCCATCCACTGTCTGTCCTCTCCCCCCTTCCATATGGCATCTGCCTTTTTTCTATGCCCCTCTCCCCTTTCCATCCAGCCTACGCCCCTGCTCTCCTTGTTACATGATTCATTCCAGCTTCACTGCTTTCTTCATTTTTATCTCTCCTACATCAGATCTAGCATCTTTGTCCCTCTCTGCTTATTTCTCTGTTCCCCTTCCCATCATAAGAACATAAGAACTGCCATCTCTGGATCAGGCCTTCGGTCCATCAAGTCCAGTGATCTGCACACGCGAAGCTCTCTACTTTCTCATGCCTGTCTCTCCCCTTCCCCTCCTCTATTATTCCTGCCACCCGTTTCCTTCCTTTTTTCCTTCTCCCTTCCCTCCTCCTGTCCAGAAGTAACTCTCTTCCCGTCCCTTTCCCTCCTCCCCTCCCAGCAGCATCTCTCCTTCTCCTTCTCTCCAGGTCCAGTAGCAGCTGTCCCTTTATTTTCCCTTGTCCAGCAGTTTCCCAGACTTCTTTCCCTCCTCCCCTACCAGCAGCATCTCTCCTTCTCCTTCCCTCCAGGTCCAATAGCAGCTGTCCCTTTATTTTCCCTTGTCCAGCAGCTTCCCAGAGTCCTTTCCCTCATCCCCTCCCAGCAGCATCTCTCCTTCTCCCTCCCTCCAAGTCCAGTAGCAGCTGTCCCTTTATTTTCCCTTGTCCAGCAGCTTCCCAGACTCCTTTCCCTCCTCCCCTCACAGCAGCATCTCTCCTTCTCCCTCCCTCCAGGTACAGTAGCAGCAGTCCCTTTATTTTCCCTTGTCCAGCAGTTTCCCAGACTTTTTTCCCTCCTCCCCTACCAGCAGCATCTCTCCTTCTCCTTTCCTCCAGGTCCAGAAGCAGCTGTCCCTTTATTTTCCCTTGTCCAGCAGCTTCCCAGACTCCTTTCCCTCCTCCCCTCCCAGCAGCATCTCTCCTTCTCCTTTCCTCCAGGTCCAGAAGCAGCTGTCCCTTTATTTTCCCTTGTCCAGCAGCTTCCCAGACTCCTTTCCCTCCTCCCCTCCCAGCAGCATCTCTCCTTCTCCCTCCCTCCAGGTACAGTAGCAGCGGTCCCTTTATTTTCCCTTGTCCAGCAGTTTCCCAGACTTCTTTCCCTCCTCCCCTCCCAGCAGCATCTCTCCTTCTCCCTCCCTCCAAGTCCAGTAGCAGCTGTCCCTTTATTTTCCCTTGTCCAGCAGCTTCCCAGACTCCTTTCCCTCCTCCCCTCCCAGCAGCATCTCTCCTTCTCCTTCCCTCCAGGTACAGTAGCAGCGGTCCCTTTATTTTCCCTTGTCCAGCAGTTTCCCAGACTTTTTTCCCTCCTCCCCTACCAGCAGCATCTCTCCTTCTCCTTCCCTCCAAGTCCAGTAGCAGCTGTCCCTTTATTTTCCCTTGTCCAGCAGTTTCCCAGACTTCTTTCCCTCCTCCCCTCCCAGCAGCATCTCTCCTTCTCCCTCCCTCCAAGTCCAGTAGCAGCTGTCCCTTTATTTTCTCTTGTCCAGCAGCTTCCCAGACTCCTTTCCCTCCTCCCCTCCCAGCAGCATCTCTCCTTCTCCCTCCCTCCAGGTACAGTAGCAGCGGTCCCTTTATTTTCCCTTGTCCAGCAGTTTCCCAGACTTTTTTCCCTCCTCCCCTACCAGCAGCATCTCTCCTTCTCCTTCCCTCCAGGTCCAGAAGCAGCTGTCCCTTTATTTTCCCTTGTCCAGCAGCTTCCCAGACTCCTTTCCCTCCTCCCCTCCCAGCAGCATCTCTCCTTCTCCCTCCCTCCAGGTACAGTAGTAGCGGTCCCTTTATTTTCCCTTGTCCAGCAGTTTCCCAGACTTCTTTCCCTCCTCCCCTACCAGCAGCATCTCTCCTTCTCCCTCCCTCCAAGTCCAGTAGCAGCTGTCCCTTTATTTTCCCTTGTTCAGCAGCTTCCCAGACTCCTTTCCCTCTTCCCCTCCCAGCAGCATCTCTCCTTCTCCCTCCCTCCAGGTACAGTAGCAGCGGTCCCTTTATTTTCCCTTGTCCAGCAGTTTCCCAGACTTCTTTCCCTCCTCCCCTACCAGAAGCATCTCTCCTTCTCCTTCCCTCCAGTTCCAGTAGCAATTGTCCCTTTTTCTTCCCTTGTCCAGCAGCTTCCCAGCCTCCAACAGTGGCTTTCTCCCCTTCCAGAAGCTCTCCGTACTTGCCAGTACAGCAATTCACTAAGGCCACCTTGGGTCCTAATTGGCCCATGTTCCTCAGGCCTCGCCCACAGGAGGGGCCTAAGGCAACTGGGCCAATTCCGGTTGGCCCAGGTGCCTAAGATCCCTCCTATGGGTGGGGCCTTATGTGCCTGGGCCAATTAGGCCTTTGGCCCACCATTCAGAGGATAGTGGGCCTGCTAGCCAGCCGGGCTTGGGACCCATCTGTCCGGCCAACGTTAAAGTAAGTTGGGGGGTATCGGAGGTTAGGGGGGTCCGAGGTTAGGGGGCCTGGGAAGTGGCTTGGGATCCCTCCTGCCGGTAGTAGCGGGAGGGTTGGGGTGTCGGCAGGGGGGCTTGGGATACCTCCTTCCAGTAGGCGAGGGGGGATACACCTTTGGCAGGAGAGTGGGCATCTCTCCTTCTGATATTGGATTTGTGGGAGGGGATGCGCCTTTGGCAGAAGAGATTGAACAGGCGTTAGTTTTTTAGCCAGCCACAGGGCATAGCATGTGATGAAATGTCCAATGCGCTAATCCCGCTAGCGCAGCTTGATAAAAGGACCCCTAAGACTAGGTTGGCCCATCTCCCGCTCTTTCCCCTCTTCTAAAAATGCCTCTTTTCACTCTAGGCGTTCAGAGGCAGGGTAAAGGCCTAAGCTGGTTTTAGATACATCTAAAACCAGCTTTGATTATCGGTACTTGGACAATCTTCCTTTTTGGTCGTCCCAGTACTGATTTAGGCCACTTTTTGAATGTTCTTTTTCTTTTTTAATATGAGCCCCCTAGGCTATAAGTGGTATATAAATGCTAAAAATAAATAATTACATTTTAATGGTACTTTTCAATTATTGGTGCCAATTAAGCCTAATGGACACTAACTGTTCCAATGCTGCTCCAACACTCATAGGAATTCTATGAGCATCAGGGCAGTGTCAAAGTACTTGTAGACTACAGTAGAAACCTCTAACACAGCTTAGTAGATGTGTGGGGGGGGGGGGGGTAGGTTAGGTGCCTAGATCAGCTAGGTGAGGCATGCGCAACTGTTAGAGGCATGTGTTACCCCAGAGACATATATAATTGTCAAATGCATGTGTAATTGTTAGAGGCATGTGTAATTGTTAGATGCATATGTAACTTGAAATTAACAGCACCAACGGCATGTGGCCATTTGTCTCAGGCCCTTTCAAAGGCACCGGTGGATCGCATATGCTCAGAACCCAATAGAGGAGAGGCAGCATAGGAGATCAGCTTCACCCCTATCCCTGACCAGCAGGGGATCCGACACTTGAAATCAACAGCGCCAACGGAAAGTGTAACCTGAGGGGTGTAACTATCTTTGTTTTTATTTTTTTCTTTCTTTACCATTTTAATAATTGTCTTTCTCAGGTACTTTAGCTAGATTGTGAGCCTTCGGGACAGTTGGAGAACTTCCAGTACCTGTCTTATTTATTTATTTTTATTTTATTTGTATCTTTAATGCATCTTTACTGTAAACCGCTTTGAACCTCACGGTATAGCGGTCTACAAGAAATAAAATAAAATAAAAATAAATAAATAAAATAAAATCTAGGTGCCTAACTTTAGGCACAGTTTATGGAATTGAGACCTAAAAGCCAATAGGTATAAAATGGGCTTTAAAATTTAGTGCACGCTAATTATTTTAATGTGCATTAAAGGTGAGTTAAGCCCTAAAGCAGCTTGATGAATTCCCCCCTAAATCACATAGACCCCCCCCCCTTCTCTGCTCTTCTCTATCCTTAATTTAACCAAAGTCAGATGATGATCTAAGAACTAGATTTCGTAGCAGCAAGAGCAGATGCTGACTGGCTCTCCAGCAGGCCAGGTGAAACTATAGATTTGAAAAGAAGAAAAATTTGGTTTTGTGGAATATATCAAATTGATAAAATGATGTGCTTTAATGAAATCTTGTTTGATTTTACTCTTTTCCTTTTGATGTGGGAGCAATATTGAAGTATTTCAGGTATGTGAGATTAGAAAAATAAGTTTAAGCAAACCAGAAGCAATGATGTTCTTTATCTCTGGTACATATTATTCTTTTCACTCCTGGCTAACCACCTCCCCCCCAACCCTTTTTTTTTTAAGATGGCATAGATCTGTGTAATCCTTATACTGAGATTTTGCTGTTGCCACTTTCTGGGTGTTCATGTTTACAGTATGGCTGGTAATATTGTTATTTTTTTATTTACTGATTTTTCAGATATTATACATGAAAGCAAGATCAATAAAATTAATAAATAAATTATAATAGAAAAGAAATAATTCAAACACACATCCAAAGAGAGACAGAGAGAGAGGACAAAATAACCTATCATAATTATTACGCTGACATATACTCCTAATTCAATAATTCTATATCACCCTATATAGAAAATAATATCTATAACACAATTTCTCCTAATTTTTCTCTTGTAAACAAAGACTCCAATTGCCAGGTTCTAAAAATAAAAATTTAGGACCCGAATGGGTTATAAAACATTTGCAAGGAAATTTAAGAAACCCCTCTATAAACCCCTCTATAAACCTGCAGGTGCAGCTGCCGAAATGCATTTCTTCTAAATTGGGTGGCACGGCTAAAACCAAATATATACTGACCACAGAAAATCTGATCCTTTTTCAAAAAGTATTTTGTCAGAACCACAATCTTATCAGATTCTCTTAAGAAAGGAAAGCAATACTGTAGCCCTATTAGTACATTATCAGTGGAGGATTCCAAAAATTTTGAGACATCTAGAGGTTCAACCTCTAATAAAACATCCTTACCACCTTCAGCATCTCTAGAAATAGTAACTCTAGGAATATAATAACTAAGGAAAACACTATTAAAGTCAAAATCTTGGATAAGAAGATTCTCATGAAAGAACTTTTTTAGTAATTTTAAAACAGTAAAAAGTCTAGTTTGTGGAAAATTCAAAACCTGCAGGCTTTTAGATCTCCTATGTAAAATCAGACCATCTTTATTATTAGATGTCAGAGGTTTTTTTTGTTGGAAATTAATCCCAGACTTTAATTTACTCATAGAATCTGCACATTAACCAACTTATCAAAACCACATTTTATGAAAAAGAAGTAGTGTTCATCAATCCAGATATATTTTGAAGCAGTATATAAAATGACCTTCCAAATATCCAATAAAGTGACTTCAGTAGACACAAAAGCCAATTGATATAGAGTAGATTAACAATTGAAATATCTACAGATGTAGGAAGGGGGCCTTCTGTCTTCTTTAGTTGCTCCAAAGTATATTTCCTCTGTGAAGCTTCATGAAGGAGTCCAGGAGAAACATCCTGAAGATCTAAGCAGGAAGCTAGAGGCCCAGATGGATAAGGTGATAGAGTTCTAGTTGGTGAGTTCAATGAAGCTCCCGATCTAGAGAGAATCATCCACATTAGTTGACAAAAGTAAGAGATGGCAGACCTGGAAGATGCTGCACATGTTTATCAAGAGGGCCTATAGTTGGACTACTCGAACAGGACTCATATTTGATCTTCCTCTTTTTTCTTGTCTTCACTATACCAAGTGGTACTATTTGGTTACCAAAAGGGCCTGTTGTGCCCCTTTGGTGATACCATGTTGTCATGTACCACTAACTGTACACTGCAACTGTGCACCAAGGAAGTGTTGCACTTCAAGTATAGGCAAGCTGGAAGTGATGCCAGATGCCAAATGCAGAAATATGTCTTCCCATGGACAGATAGAAAACTTGTCTCCAAACAACCAGCACTAGTTATAGTTCAGGTCTTCCAAGGTATCCTTCCTCACAGCGCTCTCCAACAAGCCACAGAAATACTGCACTTGGAAGTACCAGTAAGCCATAAGTGACACCAGATGTCAAAAAACCAGAAGAGCAAGATCCTAAGGACAGATAAAAAAACCGTGGTTCCAAACAACTAATAGTGGCTCAGGTCTTTCAAGGTGTCTTCTCTCATGGCTCTTTCCTGACTTGCAATATTTTCATAGGATTACTAGTATAACCGATATATAATAGTTAAAAGGGTGTCCTGTTTCTTTCCTGGGTCGTGATGGTTTGGAAGACTGTAGTCTTAGCCTGGTTCTAGGGATCACCAAAGAAGGGATAACATTCAGCTGACAGGTTTCTGCCTTAGTAACAGTTTCAAAAAGCCTATCAAAAAAACTCTGGGCTCCTTTTACTAAGCTTCGCTAGCAGTTTTAGTATGCGCTTAGCCCGTACTGCATTGCCGCGCACGCTAGATGCTAACGCCAGCATTGAGCTGGCGCTAGTTCTTGATGCATAGCACAGGGTTACCACGCGCAGCAATGCAGCCTGCGCTAAAAACGCTAGCGCTCCTTAGTAAAAGGAGCCCTCTGATTTTAAGACAAATATTAAATAGAAAAAAGAAAGACTTCTGCACAGCGAAGGGGAAAAAAAAGACATTTTGACACAAACCCTCATTTACAGTGTTTATTCTCACATTCACATCTGCCTGCATTTGTTTGTCTTTCCTTTTCAACACCTTTTAGTGTTGTTGTTACTGTTATTTTAGCCCTTCGGAGCGAAGACACAGAGAAAAAGAAATAGAAGGGAAGGTAATTTTATCATCTCATAGACATGTATGCTCGATTTTCTTCTATTCACTTCCCACAGCCACTAGGATACAAGGAGAAGCAAACTTACCTCCCCCCTTTCACAAAGCTGCGCGGTAAATGCCCCCAAACCCTTTAAATCTCTATGGGCAGCAGCCTACGCTAACGGGCTTTGTAAAAGAGGGCTAGTTATTTTATTCATTTATTTATTTAATTCATTTTCTAGACAGCTGTCGCTAAAGAGCTCAGAACGGGTTACAGGTTTAACATACATAGAGCGACATAATTTTTTAAAAAGTCTAAGTCTGTTTTGGGCCTAAGACACTAGTCATTAGTGCTGCCTGATTCAGGGAAAAAAAATTTGATTCAGCCTATTGAATCAATTTTTCGATTCGATTTGATTTTCCTGCCCAATTGGGTGTTTTTTTCAAACATCCTGGTGGGTTTATTTTATATCCTCTTCACCCCCTGTGCCCTCTTCTACCCACACTGGCACTGTGGTGGAAACAAAATAAACAAACAAAAAAGACTTTTCCTCTCTCTGTTAAATCCTAACTCATGTTCGCAGTCTAACACCAGCTCTGGCAGGATATACATCTTAAATCTGATATATTGTAATCACAAAACAGAAAATAAAATTATTTTTTTCTACCTTTTGTTGTCTTGGCATTATTCAAATCATGTTGGTCCCAGGCTCTGGTTGTCTTCTGATAACTCACTTGCTAGGGTCTCCTGCCCATTTGTCGTTTCCTTCTTTCTCCATGCTAACCATTCATCTTCCATCTCTTACATTTCCATTCCTTCCCCTGGAGGTCTAACATCTTTCCTTTTTTTCATCTCCATCCTCGCAGCTGCAGCGATGGACCCCACCATCCCCAGATCCACCATCTCTCCTTTTCTCAACTATCCTTTCATCCAACATATCTCCCTCCTTACCCATCACCCCAGAGTCCACCAGCTCTCCCTTTCTCTTCCCAACTACCCTCTTAGCCAGTATCTCTATCCCCACCCTGCCTCCACACCATACCTTATGTCCAACTTCTCTCCCTTTCTGTTACTTCCCTCCCTAAATCCCATTGTCCACAATCTCTCTCCCTCTCCTGTTTTTAGACCCATTATTTCTTCCCTCCCTCCCCTCCCATCCGGTATATGCACATCTCTTTGAATCTCCCCTTCCCTCCCTTCATGTACTTGTACACCATGGCCCCCCTGAAGGCCTACCCCTCACAAAGGCCTGCATGTTCCCCCCTTCTTTGCTGCATTCTCCAGCTTCCCCCCTTGGCTCCCACTCTTACATTCTGATAATTACCGCAGCCTGCAGAGAGGATTGCCAGTGCTGTACTGATCCTTGTAGGCTGCCATAGACCTCCACAGCACATTCCCTCTGCCATGGACCCGGAACTGCACACATAGGTTCTGCTTTCTAATTCAAAAATGAAATGGTCATGGGGGGGGAGGGGATGGGTGCTATTGTCTTCCATATTGGAAGTCTTGTTTCTCTACTGCCCCAGGTACATAAGATAGATTGTGAGCCCACCAGGACAAATAGGGAAAATGCTTGAAGTACCTGTATGTAAACCACTTTGCGTGTGGTTGCATAACTACAAAAAAGTGGTATACAAGTCCCAATCCCTTTCTCTTTCATGTAAGCTCTCTGCAATTGCCCATGATAATGGCAAACACTGCTATTACATTGGTGATGATGATAGATTAGTATTACTCATAAAGCTGAGCTCCTGTTATTCATGTGCTAATGAAGTAATAGCATCTTCTTAGCTTAATTTTTATTGGCCTGATTCACCCAGGGAGCAACAGCAAATCACCAAAGTAACAAGGAACACAGTTCCAAGAATTGTATTATAAATAAGTATGTAAGCACTTGAGTGCCATTCTGGGATAGATTGAAGGTCCATCAAGCCCTGTTTTCAACAGTGGCCTTTCCAGATCACAAATACCTGGCAGGGCCCCAAAAGAGTAATACACTCCATGCTGCATATCCCAGGAATAAGCAGTGAATGTTCTCAAGTCTACCTTAATAACAATTTTATGAACTTTTCTTCCAGTAAACCTTTTGTAAATCCTACTATACTAACAGCTTGTACCACTTTCTCTGGCAACAAATTCCAGAGCTGATTTGTTTAAATATACTATGTAGTCCTTGTATTTTTGGAAAGGGCAAACAAGAGATTTGCATCTATCTATTCCACTGCACTCATGATTTTATAGACCTCTACCATGTCTTCTTTCATCTATTTTTTCTCTAAGCTGAGGATCCTTAATCTCTTTAGCCTTTGCTCATAGGGGCATCATTCCATTCCCTTTATCATGTCCCTTTATCATATATCATTTCTTTACTGTTTTTACATAGAAACAGATAAAGGCAGCTAAAGGCCAAATGGCTCATCCGCAGAAACCATTAACTCTTCCTCTCTCTAAGAGATCACATGTGCCTAACCCACTCTTTCTTGAATTCAGCCATTTTCTGTCTCCACCACCTCTTCTAGGAGACTGTTCCACACATCTACCATCCTTTCTGTAAAAAAGTATTTCCTTAGATTACTCCTGAGCCTATCACCTCTTAACTTCATCCTATGCCCCTTCATTCCAGAGCTTCCTTTCAATTGAAAGAGACTCAACTCATGCAGATTTACATCACGTAGGTATTTAAATGTCTTTATCATATCTCTCCTCTCCCGCCTTTCTTCCAAAGTATACTTATTGAGATCTTTAATTCTGTTCCCATACGTCTTATGTCAAAAACAAAGCGCCATTTTAATTGCCTTCCTGTGGACTGACACCATCCTTTTTTAAATCTCCAGATTTGTACACAGAATACTAAATACCTCCTTTTTCCTACTGGCCATACCTCTCCCTATGCACCCTAGCATCCTTCTAGCTTTCGCCGTCACCTTTTCAAACTGTTTGGCTACCTTAAGATCATCAAAAGCATCAAAAATAGGAGAAAAAACTCAATAGGATTTCTAATCTTAATCAGTAATCAAAACAAAAAAATCCATAAAAGAAATATATACCTAAAAAGAAATATGCACATTAAAGTGAATAATAGTGCTCAGTCAAAGTAATACCTTCTTACACCAGCAAAAGTGTAAGAAGGTGTTACTGTGATGAGCACTATTATTCATATTATTCACTTTAATGTACACATTTCTTTAGATATATATTTCTTTTATGGATTTTTTATCTTGATTACCCTAATATCATCACATACAATCACACTGAAGTCCTGCTCTTCTGTCGTGAACATAAGTTCTTCAACCCTTAAACTGTACCATTCCCTCAGGTTTTTGCAGCCCAAATGCATGACCTTGCATTTCTAAGCATTAAATTTTAGCTGCCAAATTTCAGACCATTCTTCAAGCTTCACCAGGTCTTTCTTCATGTTATTCACACCATCCAGTGTCTACTCTATTGTAGATTTTGGTATCATCAGTTACATCTTTTCTAAGATACACCCAAAAGTGATGAAGAAGCAAAAACTTTGTTGTCCAGTGTTATTGACTAGGACTAATTCTGGATTCAATGATCAACATTTTTTAAAATGCTAACTGTGGGATGAATATCGACCAAAAAGTTAAAATATCTAAATAAAGAGCTATGTTTCCTGTAATTCACTCATTTGCCTTGCTGTGATATCAAGAATTCTATGAATTTACTAAAAAATGATATATCTAGCAGATTAATTTTGTTAGCATATCAAGGCACTATAGATTGTGCATCCAATGATTTGAAATGAACAGCTGATCAAATATACAAGTGATAAAGCCGTTCATATTATAATTTTTTTTTATTTGACTCACTGCAATGTCTAATAGTGTTGTCAAAACCGATATTGGCATCAATATATTTTTATTAATGTACCAAACCATAATAAACCATTCTTCTAAAATAGTAAGGAGTTGACTGCAGGTGTAAACCTTTTGGTCACAGATATTCACCTTTATCTCTAACATTTGCTCAGTCTCTTTGAAACCCACCCCAGGACTGATATTGGGTATGGTATGCTCCCCCTCTCCAAATAGGAAGGGATTGTGTACATTTTTGTAATCGACCACGTTGATGGCCTGAAAGTAATCAAGACAAATTGGCTATCTACAGAGTGACCCGCAGTGCAACAATGGAGATCATGTATGATAACTACATTAACCATGGAAAGATGTAAAATCTCCAGCTGGAACTCATAAATGGGCAAATGATTTCAATGAATTTGGGAGCCATTTTGGATGACTTTGTACAGCAGGGATTAGAATTTTGAATGGTTGACATTGATATGCACATTATTAGTTGAGCAGTATGAGTACAGTGGTTTGGTTGGAGGGAAAATAAGATTGGAGGAGGGCTGGGGGAGTTGTATTGGACAAGGTGCCTAAGCTTTAGAGATTCACACCTTTTTAAGGAAAGAATGTGTAATGCGTGGAACAGCCTCCCAGTGGAGATGAATTGAAGAAAACTTGGAACAAGTACATTGGATCTCTAAGGAAGAGTAAGGCATAGTAGATGGCATGGATAAGCAGACTAGATAGTTATAGAAAACAGAGAAAAATGAAGGCAGATAAAGACCATATGGCCTATCTTAAATAATCAGAATGGATGTTACATATATATAATTAATAACTGTGTTAAGTCTATTTCCTTATAGAATTAAAAGAGGCCAAAAATCCTTGAAAATGTTAAGTATGGTTAACAAATACAGGGAATAAATACAGAATACTGGTAATTTTTCTTGAATTCCATTGTTCGTTTTTGTGAGCATATCCAGTTTTTTTAAAATGTGATGAAGATATTCAAGCTAGCCAAAAAGTACATTAGCAACATATTTTTGCAAACATATTAATGGCTGTTGTGTTTTCAGTGGAAAAAAAATCTATTTATCATTCCATAGAAGCTGAACATCTTGAGGATTACCCATTCCTGGTCATTCCATCTTTCTAGTTCTCTGTTTTGCGTTCTGCCCACCCAGTACTATCTTTTAAATGCCTGGTGATCCAGTGAGTCTAATGCCCACTCACTCCTGCTTGTGATGGCTGCTGGTACAAAATGACTGCAATTGATAACTTTCCCCCAGGGTCATGGTCTTCCTTCCTCTGACTTTTAATAAACTTCCTATGTCTCTAGCTCCTGAAGAACCTAAACAAATTGGTCCCAATATTCAGACTGCTTAGACAGGAGTTGGACCAGGTGAGTACCATTCCCACAGCCATAGTATAGAGTACAGACTAGGAGGTTTAACTTGCCATCCTATTAGCTTCCCGGTCTGATCTGCTCAATAACATTCCTTTCTCTTTTTTTTTACTTTATTATTTTCCAATATGAACAGTGCAATACAAATATATACAATTAAAACATATCAAGCCAGAAAGAAACACCTTTGAACAACAAAATTTAAACATCATTTTCCCCCAACCCTTTATAATTCAGAAATGTAAACATATTCTAGTACATTAACATGAAATACCCCCCGGATGTGTATGGAATTGAACCTAATTTAACTTAAAACAAGATATAAACTAAATAGATGCAACAAAAGCTGCTAACGGGCCCCACACCAATTTAAATACCTTATTATTCCCTAAAAAATCTGCATTCATTTTTTCATATTTATATGTAGAGCATAAACTTGCCCACCAGAAAGGGAAGTTAGGATGATCAGAACATAAGAACATAAGAACATAAGAAGCGCCATCTCCGGATCAGACCTTCGGTCCATCAAGTCCGGCGATCCGCACACGCGGAGGCCCTGCTAGGTATACACCTGGCTTATTTTATAGCCAACCATATCTTTATATGCCTCTCTCAAGGAGATATGCATCTAGTTTGCTTTTGAAGCCTAGGACTGTCGATTCCGCAATAATCTCCCCTGGGAGAGTATTCCAGATGTCAACCACTCTCTGTGTGAAGCAGAACTTCCTGATATTAGTCCTGAACTTGCCCCCCCTTAGCTTCATTTCATGTCCTCTTGTCCGTGTCAAATTGGACAATGTAAATAGTTTTTTCTGCTCTATTTTGTCGATTCCTTTCAGTATTTTGAAGGTTTCGATCATATCCCCACGCAGTCTCCTTTTCTCAAGGGAGAACAATCCCAGTGTTTTAAGTCGATCCTCATATTCCAGTTTCTCCATACCCTTCACTAGTTTAGTTGCTCGTCTCTGCACCCTCTCCAGCAGTTTTATATCCTTCTTTAAGTAGGGAGACCAATGTTGGACGCAGTATTCCAAGTGGGGTCTGACCATTGCCCTATAAAGCGGCATTATAACTTTCTCCGATCTACTCGAGATTCCTTTCTTTATCATGCCCAACATTCTATTTGCCTTATTTGCCGCTGCCGCGCATTGTGCCGACGGCTTCAGGGTCCTATCTATCAGTACACCCAGATCCCTTTCTTGTTCACTTTTTCCCAGAGTTGCACCTGACATTCTGTACTCGTATTCCTTATTTTTACTGCCTAAATGCATTACCTTGCATTTCTCCACGTTGAACTTCATCTGCCATTTTCTCCGCCCATTTTTCTAACCGACACAAGTCGCTCTGGAGTTCCTCACTGTCCTCCTGCGATCTGATTGCCCGGCAGAGTTTTGTGTCGTCTGCAAACTTGATGATCTCACTGGATGTTCCGTTTTCCAGGTCATTGATATAAATATTAAAAAGGATCGGCCCAAGTACCGAGCCTTGGGGTACACCACTAGTCACTTTCTCCCAGTCGGAGAACTTCCCATTTATGCCCACTCTCTGCTTCCTGTTTTCCAGCCATTTGCCTATCCATCTTTGTATATCTCCCTCTATGCCATGGCTTTGTAGTTTCCTAAGAAGTCTTTTGTGTGGAACTTTGTCAAATGCTTTCTGGAAGTCCAAGTATATTATGTCCACCGGCTTTCCACTATCAATTTGCTCGTTCACGGTCTCAAAGAATTGGAGTAAATTCGTCAAACACGATTTCCCTTTCCTGAATCCATGTTGACTGGGTTTCATCAAGTCATGTGTGTCCAAGTGCTGAACTATGCTATCCTTGATCAGTGATTCAATCATCTTGCCGGGGACAGACGTAAGACTCACAGGTCTATAGTTGCCCGGTTCTCCTCTCGATCCTTTTTTGAAAATTGGTGTGACGTTCGCTTTCCTCCAGTCGTCTGGTATCTGACCAGTTCTGATTGACAGGTTTGCAAGTTTTTGCAGTAACTCTCCGATTTCGACCTTCAATTCCTTCAAGACTCTCGGGTGAATTTCATCCGGTCCAGGGGATTTGTCACTTTTAAGTTTGTCGATCTGGTAGTATATCTGATCTAAGTTCACTTCAACTGTGGTGAGGCTGTCCTTTATTTCTCCTGTAAACAGTTTCTCCACTGCAGGTATTGTTGAGGTGTCCTCCTTCGTAAAGACAGACGCAAAGAAGGAATTTAGTTTGTCTGCGATTTGTTTATCTTCCTTGATGTACCCTTTTCTTCCCATGTCGTCCAAGGGTCCCACTGCCTCTTTTGCAGGTTTTTTCCCTTTCCGATTTCTTGTTATCATTCCATTCTCAAAAAATATTGTATTAAACAATCAAACAAAACCTGAGAGAAATGAAAAAACGCAAAGGAGGTTCAAAATAAACTAATGTCGAAAAAATAAAGAACCCCTACTATAATTATCTAATTAATCATAAACAATTAAAAGCATGAGTAGAATGCACAAACATTATTAAGCATTAAGCATCATTAAATATTAACCAGTAATTATCATTTTTTTCATATATGAAACATCTTTATTTAATTCTCAATGTATTTTAAAATTTCAAAACATTTAAAACACATAATAAGATAAGACAGACATAAACAACATCAAATACAGATACAATATAAATATGAGTATATAAATAGCAAATAGAGAATAGATAGGATAAATAAAACAATGGTATTATAGGATATGCTCTATCCGGGGCTCAAAAGAGACCACACAACGTGAAGGTGAGCAAATACTTAACTGAAAGGTCCAGAGAACTTAATAGAAGAGCAACCCGACCATCCTGGAATCAATCAGTTCATAAAACGTGACATAGTTCAAATCCACTCGAAAGCTAAAGTGCTGATGTGTAGTGATAACTTCAAAGTTGTGCAATATCGTGTGCAAAGTCATTCCAGTTCATTCCAGACATATAAAGAAATCAACTCAAATGTGGAGAAATGCTGTAAAATTGGTATCAGAGACGTTCCACATTTGGCCAGACACAAGCCGGGGTCTGGACGACAACAAAATTCCTAGCCCTTCCTCAAAACAGGCCGTGTTTCAATAGAATCTTTATCAAGAGGAGGAACAGAGCGGGTGGCGAGTCCATGCCGGAACTACCAGCAGCACCATGGAAGAAAGCGGAATATTTAATGATGCTTAATGTTTAATAATGTTTGTGCATTCTACTCATGCTTTTCATTGTTTATGATTAATTGGATAATTATAGTAGGGGTTCTTTATTTTTTCGACATCATTCCATTCTCAACATATCTGACTATCCTTAATACAGGCTATAGTCTGGGGGCTTTAACCTGCTCTCCTGTCAGATTCGCTGATGCTGACTACTGCTCTTGGCTAGTTTAATTCTCTGTAGTGCAGGCTTCAGTCTCTTGACAGGTACATTAGATAAAGAATGAGCCCACCAGGACAGACAGGGAAAAATGCTTGAGTACCTGAATGTGATCCACCTAGAAACTTACTGATAGTGCAGAATAAAAGTGTTACAAATAAATAAAATAATATCTCCCCCCCCCCCCCCTTTTTACAAAACAGCAGAAGCGTTTCTTAGCACAAGCCAGGGCGCTGAATGCTCTGTGCTGCTCCGCATCGGGAGCAGCACAGCACATTCATTGAATCAACCAGCGCTAAAAACCGCTTTTGCAGTTTTACAAAAGGGGTGTATATAAAGAGAATATTTCATTATAGGCATCTTAGTAACTTTCCCACTTAACACAACTTTCTTGCTCAACGTAAGCTAGAGTACACTTCCAACAGGTAATAATTGGCAGATCCTTTAGTAAAATGCAGCTGGAACTGTGAATGTCCAGACTTGGGTGTTCCAATTCCTTCCTTGATGACCTATAGAAAATGTGTTCAGGACAAATGATACAAGGACCATGGGACTTCTCTGTGGTTTAATTGTGCTTGTTTGAACTATAATTGTTTTTAGGTCCACTGCCTTCGAATAAAGTGGTTTATAAATTTATAACAAATGAAAATAAAATGAAATTTGTCAAGGTATAAATATACAGTAAAACCGTGGACTGCAAGTAACTTGGTTTGCAAGTGTTTTGCAAGACAAGCAAAACATTTGATTAAATTTTAACTTGATGTACAACAGTGTCTTGCAATACAAGTACATACAGTATACACGCGTCACATCACCACAACTGAGCCGATGGTTCTCTCTCTGACGCTGCAGGAGTGTAGTGATTGTTCTAAATGAGCGAGGTCTTGCAATACAAGTACTTATAGTATTTTGTATTAAAGTTTTTGGGTTGGGGAACAAATCATCTGAGTTTCCATTATTATGGGGAAATTTGCTTTGATATATGAGTGTTTGGGATTACAAGCATGGTTTCGGAACAAATTATGCTTGTCAACCAAGGTTTTACTGTATTTAGTTTAAAAAAATGGATGGGGACCAGAGGCACGGCTGAGTGAGGGGATGGAATTTAGCTGGCTGGGCACTAATTTTCTGTATCAGACAGTTACCAGTTAACAAGTGCAAAACTAGCTCAGTAAATTCTGGCTGAGTGGGCTTTATGTATCTAGATTTAAAGAGCTTATTGGCCAAAAATCTAGCAGGTTAGGTTCTGTTGAAAACCTAGTTAAGCGTGAGCAGGTATTTTTTTATTTAGTCATCTTTCCCACTAAGCAGATTTATGAAAATGAATCGATGTAGGTATAGGATCAAGAATGCAATGAGGTAATGGAAAAGCAAGATGGTGATGATGGAAATGCAATAAAGATTTGAACTTAATTAAATATTTCTAAAACACTTTAGAGTTTTGGTTGAAATGAGCAACTGAACCATTATTACTCCAATCTTGTTTTCGCACATGGGAACCTTTGTCTGCTCTATCTAAAGAAATCTGAAGATTGGATGGGTTTCAAAGACAGACATCCACCTTTGAATTTCATTGTTATTACCATGGCCTCATTTCACTGAAATTTAAATAGTCAAAGTGGCTTGGAAAACATTGTATTTACATTACAGGTAAATTCCACTTGAGTAGTCTAGTCTCGATGAACCATAAATTTATAAAAACATAGTTTGCTTGCATTTTGGAATTTGTTATGAAAACCTAAATTCTTACCCTGAGCTATTTATTCTGGCAACACTTCAAAAGAGAGCAATAGCTGAGCTTCATGCAAACCGATGTTTATATCAGCAAGGAAGAATCTCTCTCATCAGATCATTTATATCTGTTTAACCTTTTGATGCAGATTTGTGTCAGCCTTAATTTTTCAGTACAAACTTGAAAGGAGTCTCTTCTGCAGTGTAAATTATCACTGGAAAAATATGGAATATCTTGAGAGATAGTGCAAAAGCTGTAAGCATTCAACTTAATTTTCTAGTAAAGTTAATAGAGTAATTTTCTAATGCAGTGAACCCTCTGTATAACAAACCCCTATGAAGCAAACTTTGCTTATGCAGAATTGAAATCTTGTAGTCATGTTCTGCTAAACAAATTAAGCCTGATATTCAGACTGTGGGAGTTAGCCAGGCAGACTCCCGTGGTCAGTGCTGAGCCCAGATATGCAGTGCCGGGCAATTTCCCGTGACCGATATAGAGTATCCAGTCTATTTCCAGCCACTAAAAACTTAGCTGGTAATGTCCATATTCAGTGCTAGCCTTAGAAACATAGAAACATGATGGCAAATAAAGGCCAAGTGGCCTATCCAGTCTGCCCATCCGCAGACTCCTGATAGAGGTGGTAGAGACAAAGATTATGTCTCCTCCTCTCCTCTCCTTAATAAATCCCATGTGCTTTACCACATTTTCTTGAATTCAGACATAATCTTTGTCTCTACCACCTCTATCAGGAGTCTAATCCATGCATCTACCTACCACCCATGCATCTACCTCCATTTCTGTAAAAAGGTATTTCCTTAGATTACTCCTTAGCCTATCACCTTTTAACTTCATCCTATACCCTCTCATTCTGAAGCTTCCTTTCAAATGAGACTCGCTTCATGCGCATTTATGCTATGTAGGTATTTAAACATCTGTCAAGAATCCAAATCGCAATAACAAGATATAAATACAATCAGCAAAAAACCCCAAAATTGTTATTAGCCTAGTGGTGGAGATACCCCATGAAAGTACATTTAGAATAGATGGAGAAAAAGCCTCAACTTATCAACAATATACGGACGGCAACCCAATGAGTTCTTAAGCCAATCCTGCTCTGTATCATAGGCAAAAAAACTCCACACATTTCAAAATGTAACTTTTCAAAACAGGACCAAAGTCACCACTGTGCACAGGGAGTTAGAAAAAGAACAAAACAGTTCACTTATCTTCTGACGATGGCAACAACAGCAGCGAGTAGATCTTCCTGCTATAGCACTTCTCTCACTGAAAAAGACAAGGAACTGGATGTCACCAACAAAGCTCTTGTCAGGCTGCGTCACATTCTCTCCTGCTCCGTCCATCTATTATAAATGTACTTTCATGGGTATCTCCACCACTAGGCTAATAACAATTTTTATTTTTTTTTTTTTTGCTGATTGTATTTAAACATCTGTATCATATCTCCATTCTCCCACCTTTCCTCCAAAGTATACATCTTGAAATCTTTAAGTCTGTCCTTATATGCCTTATGAAGAAGACCACCAACCATGTTAGCAGCCTTTCTCTGGATTGACTCCATCCTGTTTTTATCATTTTGAAGGTACGGTCTCCAAAATTGTACACAATGTTTTAAACGAGGTCTCACCAGAGTTTTATAAAGGGGCATCAATACCTCCTCTTTCCTATTGGTGTTAGCTCTCCCTATGTATCCTAGCATGTTTCTAGCTTTTGCCATCACCTTTTCAACCTGTTTGGCTACTTTAAGATTATAACATACTATCACAATCAAAACCCTCTCCTCTTTCACGCACAAAAGTTCTTCATCCCCTCAGGCTTTTGCAGCCCAAATGCATGATCTTGTATTTCTTAGCAATACATTTTAGCTGCTAAATTTCAGACCATTCTTCAAGCTTTGATAGGCCTTTCCTCATGTTATTCACATCATCTACTTCAGCTTCCATCCAGCCTGTTAAATCTTCAAATCAAACTCCAAATGAGTCATCCGCACCCGACGCTGTTATGTCCTCACGTCTTGATCGCTCCTCCATTCAACACCATCTGTTCTTCAAACCCGGTCTCAAATCTTCACGCCTATTATCCTACAACCAGCTTTCTCCAGGATTTTCAGTCAGTGCTCACAACTTTCTCTATAGTATAGTCCACAGGAATATACAGTATAGGGCAGCAGGGCATATGTATCACCTTTCTCAGTTGTGTTAGTTTTTCATTCTCCAGATGTTCCCTTTCTCTTCCTGGCTCTTTCTATCACAGATACCTTTCAGTAATGAAAATTTACCTAGACCATAGGTGTATTCTGGAAAGTACATAAGGTATCAAATGGTAAAGTAATGGTAGGAAACAGTGAAATTCATAGTAGTAGTTCAAAATTAGTACCTGTGACAAAATGTTAGTATAATATGTCAAATATTTGCTGTGCGGTTATGTATTCCTTCAAAACCTTCTTGTCCGAAAGCAAAGATAGAATTGAACCTTAAATGGTTTGCTTTCCAATTTGCTTTGATGAAAAGACAACCACATACAGAATTTAATAAATCTTAAATATTCTACGTATATCAGAACATGTGGAAAAGTTTAATTTCTAATTACAGAACATCCGATGCTTATTATCCTTTAGCACCGAAGTCAGTACTGACGTCTGTATTAAGTGATAATAAGATTTCACATCACAGTATAATATAACAAAATTAAATTTTAAATTGAATTACTATCTGTAATTATATATCCTAATGTAAAAGAAATCTACAGTTCCAACCTGCATGCTTATCTGCATCACTAGAAATCGGAAGGAGCCGTATGTGCTGGAAGGTGAGAGGCTGATATGCATGAATGGGGAGAGGGGCTTTCGGGTGATAGGGTCTGAAGATCTAAAGGCGAAGAAACAGTGTGACAAGGCGCTGGCTGTTGCCAGAAGGATGCTAGGCTGTATAGAGAGAAGCGTGACCAGTAGAAGAAAGAAGGTGTTGATGCCCTTGTACAGGTTGAGGGTGAGGCCCTGTTCCATTTTGGAGATTTGAAGCAGTCTAGAGGAAGGCGACAAAAATGGTAGGAGGTTTGCGCTAGAAGACGTATGAGGAGAGACTGGAAGCCCTGAATATGTATACCCTAGAGGAAAGGAGGGACAGGGGAGATATGATTCAGGCATTCAATTACTTGAAAGGTATTAATGTAGAACAAAATCTATTCCAAAGAAAGGAAAATGGTAAAACCAGAGGGCATAATTTGAGGTTGAGGGGTGGTAGATTCAAGAGTAATGTTAGGAAATTCTTCTTTATGGAGAGAGTTGTTGATGCATGGAATGCGCTCCCGAGGAAGGTGGTGGAGAAGAAAACGGCGACAGAGTTCAAACAAGCGTGGCATGAACACAGAGGATCTCTAATCAGAAAATAATGGGTATACATTGAAGGAACTAAGGCCAGTACTGGGCAGACTTGCACAGCCTGTGTCCCATATATGAACATTAAGTTGAGGACGGCCTGGGAAGGATTTCGATGGCTGGGATGGTTAAGATGGGCTAGAATGAGCTTTGATAGAGACTCCAGTAGATGGAACCATAACACATTACTGGGCAGGGCTCTGGGTTTTTGGCCCAGAAATATCTAAGAAAAAGGACCATTTAAACTAAATAATTAATTTATGGAGCATGTATGGTTATGAAGGTTTTGAAAAGCTTCCTGTCAAAATTGCGTCGGGAAGGGGCATCCACTCATGCATGGACGCAGCACGGTGACATCATTGCATTGCGTCCACCCATGCACGGATGCCGGCTGGGGGCAGGGCTGGTGGCAGAATGGGGAGTGACACAGACAGAATGCGGCGGAACTGGGTGGGCCTGGGGGCATGGCCATGTGTCTGAATTTTCTTTCGGGAATATCTGGTAACCCTACCCCCCTACCCCCCACCAGCATTTTAATGAAACTGAAAGGACGTTTCTGAAAGTGCACACGTACTTTCAGGTACAGTGATACTTCGAATTCCAAACTTAATCCGTTCCAGAACCCCGTTCGAGTTCCAAAATGTTCAAGTTCCAAGACAATTTTTCCCATTGAAAATAATAGAAACTGGATTAATCTGTTCCTTGGTGCCACAAATTAAAGATCGGGCTCCCCTGGCAGAGCCAGCAAGATTGGGCCCCCCTGACAGAGATAGCAAGATCGGGCCCCCACTGGCATAGGCAGCAAGATCAGCGATGGCAACTGCAAGCGGTGCTCAGCCCAAAGCTTCCCTCTGACGCGAACCGCCCAGGCAGAAACAGGAAGCTGTGTCAGAGGGGAAGCTATGGGCTGAGCAACGCTTGCAATTCCCGTATGTTCGGATTCCAGGGCAAAATTTAATTTAAAAAATAATTTGGATTCCAAGTTCTTTGAGTTCTGCGGCGTTCGGATTCTGAGGTACCATTGTAATTGAAAATCTTGTAAGAACATAAGAAATAGCTTAACTAGGTCAGATCAATAGTCCATCTAGCCCAGGAGCCCGTCTTCATGGTGGCCCATCCAGGTCACAAGTACCTGGCACAAAACCAAAAACTAGCATCACTCCATGCACAAATTCAGCATATCTACACACGTAAATGCCTAATTTTCATAGGTAGACACCAGCTGAGCCTTTTAACATTTGCCCCTAGACATTTTTGCTGCAGTTAAGAGTTCCTTTAACAAAGTAGATTTTTTAAAAAAATTCTGAAATCCTTACACTGCAAAATTTTCTACTAAATTCTTTGAAAGGATATAAACTGTTTTATCTCCAAAGCAGGCTTCGGGATTAGAAGACAACTTTGTGGAGTCCAAGATTTCCAGCTGTTGAAGTAACTTTTCATATTATACCAAATGCACTGATTTTGAATAATGTGAAACTCCCACATGAACATTCTGTCTTTTAGCCTTTCAAAGAGTGTTCAGAAAGATGCTGAGACTTTATTTCCTTTATTTATTGGCCTGGGCAAATATAGATCCTTGAGTATAATCATTCTTGCAGTTAGTCCTTATCAAAATATTATCATGGGAATTTAACCATCGATTGAAATATGCTGTCAGGATGATATTCAACTGGTACAACGAGCAGGGTTGGGGGTTTGTTTGTTTTTTTTGTATGCTGACTGTGGCATTACAAAATCCATATATATTCTGTACCTCTATCCAGTGCTGAATATAGATAAAGACCATTGATGAGCATTGGCTATATGGAAAAAAGACTTTCCTAAAATACACTGCATAGCTAGAAACACAACAGCTGAATATCGCTATCTGTGCAGTTAGGTGGAATGCCCACGTTCTTTCTTTTGCGCTGTCCCAACACTAACCAGATACTGCCAGGACGGTCTGTAAAAATGCTTTGTGCCACTACAGCAGCAATTCTATAAAAGCTAGTGCCATTCACAAGCACAAAGGCCCTAATTCTATAAAAGGGTGTCTACCGATCTATTTATTTATTTAAAAATGTATATACCACATACAACTATGCGGTTTCCATTTCACATACGTAAAATCTTGTTTCCCTACGATTATCACATGTCTAAACAACATCATTATAAACAGGGATAGAGCGCAAATTCAATCAATTCAGAAATACAAGCAAGCTTTAAATCATACATTGCTGTCAAAAAAATTCTAAAAGGCGATTATCAACTGAAATATACCTTAGCATAAGAAGGCATTGGCAAATAATTGAGTTTTCAGCATTTTCTTAAAATTCATCCTCCCCAAACAAAACCGCAGGATACCAGGCAAGGCATTCCATAGTTCTACGCCAGCCACAGATATCATTGATGCTCCGATCCTAGCATGCATAGTCGACATTCTACCCTCCAAACTTAATTTCATCCCATTTACATCGCTAAGCCCTCTCCTCGGTTTATAGATCTCAAAGAATTCTTGTAAGATCTTTGGGGAGGCAAGATATAGTGTCTAGACACCTAAATTAATTTTCTTTTAATTGGCTTAATTGGTGCTGATAATTGAAAGACATTAAAAAAACAAAAAATGCTTAAAAAAAATTAATTAGCCAGTAGGTGCCTACAACCTCGATATAGGCATCTACACTCAGAAGCCTACCATTGCCTACTGGTAAGTAGGCATAGTTGGGGTGGATTTGGAGCAGAGTATGAAGTAGGCACTGATATGCACCCATAGGTGCCGGTATATTAGGCCAAGAAAACCCTGGCTTAATAATCCGGCACCTAAGTTATTCACGCCTACCAACACTGAAGTCGATTTAAGTGCCACTACAAACAGCGTGTAACTTTGACATGTGGTAGATACTGTTTTCATAGGCGCCTACTGAGTTAGACGCCATTTATAGAATTTGGCCCCAAAACCACATCAGGCTGCCCAAAAGCAGAGTGTGCTCCTATTCTTTAAAAGCAAAAACAGTTGCATGCATGTGCAGCATGTTACATTCATGTATGTACCCTGAAAGGGGCAGAGAGTGAGCATGTGCTGGGCAGGACTAAGAAACAAACATGTGGGACAGATGTTGCATAAAAGACATGCCAAATGTATACTTCCTATAAAGAGCAGCGAAGATGTCTCTTTTGACCTGGGGTGTTGCGCTGCTGGTTAGGATCTCAGTAGATTGTCAGGCCTCACTCTTCATGGGAGAAAAAGGAGTATGCTACACAAGATGACCCAATGTGGCCACATTTCACTCTCAGGCTGCATCAGGGGGTAACATCACAAACTAGAACAAACACAAAAGAGAAATGTAAAACCCAAGAAAAATAAAAAGTCAGATAAAAAGCATGAATATAAAACAATTCCCACTGTGGCTCTTTGTGACTCAGGGCAAGTCATTCCCCCCCCCCCCCACCCCTTTTATAAAACCAGAAAAGAGGTTTTTAGCGCCGGCCAGCGCACTGAATGCGCTGCTCAGCGCTGACGGTGATAGAGTTCCTATGACTGTAGGAATAGTGCAGAGCATTTAGCACACTAAAAACCTCTTGCACTATTTTGAAAAAAAAAGGGGGGGGTAATCTTCCATTGCCCCAGGGGAAAAGCACTTAGATTGTGAACCTATAATCCTCTCACTTGTGATCAGTGGATTAGATTAATGTAACTGCCTGCTCCAAGGCTGTCTTAGACCTTTACAATTTATCTAAAACACAATCTTGAAGCTTTTGGTAGGAGGATACAGATATGATCATATTACACCCATATTATATAGCTGATACTGGCTCCCAGTAGAAGGTAAATGAAGGGAGCTTTTTATTAAGCTGTAGTAAAACATAACCTAAGCGTACCCTTACGCAGGTCTTTCCCATGCGCTAAAATCATTTATATTGCAGCTGTAAAAATAGCATTTTGTTCCATTTTTTTTTTCATTAATGGCCATGTGTTAATGTTTAAATATTAAATAATTATATCTAAATCCATCTGTGCTCAGCTCTATATCTGAGGCTTTTTCCACCATCAAAAAAGTAAAGGTATCACTAGTCTTGTATGGATGGGTTTAGATATAATTATTTAATATTTAGACCACCAAATTAAGTTACAGATTTATTTGCTCATGTGTTAATGTTGCCATTAGCGTGTGACCATTTTTGGAATGATCATGTGAGCACTGATTGCCACTTATTTTGTAGATGCTAAGAGCTCATGCAGCATCCAGCATTAACTAGTTAATACACAGTAATGTAGTTGTGCTAACTAGTGCTACCCGATTCAGGGAAAAATGATTTGATTTGGCCTACTGAATTGATTTTTCAATTTGATCCACTTTTCCCGTCCAATAGGGCATTTTTTTTTTTTTCCAAACATCCTGACAGGTTTATTTTGTAGCCTCTTCACCCACTCCAGTCCCCTTTCCCTCTCCAGCCCCATGCCAGTGCTGTAGTGTAAACAAAATAAACAAAGAAGACTTTTCCTCTCTCTATTAGATCCTAGCTCATGCTTGCTCTCTAACACCAGCTCTGATAGAACACACATTTCAAATCTGACATATTCTAATCACAAAACAGAAAATAAAATTATTTTTTTATACCTTTTGTTGTCTGGTCATTTTACTATTCAAATTATGTTGGTCCCGGGCTCTAGTTTCTGCTTGTCTTCTGTTAACTCACTCACCAGGGTCTCCTGCCCATTTGACATTTTCTTCTTTCTCTGTGCTCACCATCCATCTTCCATCTCTGTGCATTCCCTTCCACTGCCATATCCAACATTTCTGTTTCTTTCTCACTGTCTACTCTCTCTCTCTCCCTGTCTTGTGCCCTGGATCAAACCTCTCTGTTCCCCTCCATGTAGCATCTCTCCCTTCCTCCCTTTCATTATCATGTGCACCATTTCTTTCTTCCCATGCACCATCTTTCCCTGCCCTTTACCCTAAGTCTAATATTTCTCCCTCTCTCCTCCAAGCATGTCTCCCTATCCTCCACCATATGCAGGATATCTCCCTCTCACCCCTTTCTACCTCTGTTGCATCTCTCCCTTCCTCTCCTCCATCCCATGTCCACCAATTCTTCCTCTCTCCTCTCCCCCTCCCCCATGCAGCAGCTTTTCATCCCTCTCTTCCATCCCCCTGTACAGCAGCTTTTCATCCCTCTCATCCCCCTGTGCAGCACCTCCCAACTAACCCTCCCCCTTTCGGGCCTCCTAAAGTAGCAGTAGCAGTGGCAGTTACCAGCTTTGCAAAGGCAGTGCGATGAACAGGCTTCTCACGGTCCTGCCTGCCAGGAATTCCCTCTGCCACATCTTATGTATATGTTGGTGTCTAATTTATTTATTCATTCATTCAATATCTATACTGTTCTCCCAGGGAGGCTCAGAACAGTTTACATGAATTTATTCAGGTACACAAGCATGTTTCTCTGTCCATCCCGGCAAGCTCACAAATTTATATTATGTTCCTGGGGCAATGGGGGATCAAATGACTCATCCAGGGTCACAAGGAGTAGCATGGGCTTGAACCTACAACCTCAGGGTGCTGAGGCTGCAGCTCAGTAATTGCAGCTTTTATTGTTCTGTCCCTAATCTACAAATATCTGTACTAGGGGAAACCACCATATCTAGCTGATTAGTTTATACGTTTTTTTTGTCCATCCTTATTCCATCTTGGCAGCTCATATTACTAGCTCTATACAGAACCAGTGGTCTTTTTTGACACCTTAGGAGTTGTTTTCAGAACCTCTTATTATTTTTGTTCAGAGACATAAAGTGATTGAAGAAATACTTATGTACTTATGTTCTTATGCTGTTATATAACCTAGATCAATATGAATTTAATGAAATATTAGACCATGAGCAATGCAAAATTTCAGCCTCAGGTATGGATTGATTATGCCCTCTGTTTTCAAATTATTTTTATATAAAAGAAAATGATAACACAATGATATGCCACTTATAAACACGCATATAAGTTTACAAAACAGTCAACACCATAGCTCCAAACCTATCCCTCCCCTCTCTACCAAAAGAGCCTGAATGACTCACAGACCTAGTGTACTCTTATCCAAACGCAAGTAGGACACAATCTCCTATTTTTTTGAAGGCCACCTAAATTTTTAGAGGCGCCTTGTTACAGAATCATGCTTTCTTGATAGACGCCCATGTTTCAATCAGTGCTGATTAAAAAGCTCAATTGAGCTTTTTATTCAGTTTAGATAGGCGTTTCCGATTTAGTTGGGTGCCTCCAAAATATGTGCTTAACTTTAGTCGCTGGTTATAGAATTTGGGCCTAGGTGCCTAACTCAGTAGGCGACTACCACCTTGAAGTAGGCGTCTACACCAAGGTGCCTACATGGAAAGTAGGAGTGGTTAGGAGCGGAGTTTGGGCATGGATTGGGTTAGGTGCAGGCAGGTGTCTACCTTAGGCCAAGAAAACCCCGGCTTAATAGACTGGCATTTATCATTATGATGCCTACTAGTACCTAAGTCGATTTAGGCATTGGAACAGACTCCCACTCCAGGTGATAAAGGCCAGCAGCGTGACGGATTTTAAGAGAAAATGGGATACTCACATGGGATCTTTAAGGGAGTAAATTCAGGGGAGGGGATACTTGGAATGGGCAGACTTGGTGGGCTATAGCCCTTTTCTGCTGCTTGTTTCTATGTTTCTATGTAGGTGTAATTCTACAAATGATGCCTAACTTTGATTGATATGCAGTAGATACCGTTTTGCTAAGTGTACACTGAGTTAGGCACCATTTATAGAATCTGGCCCTAAAGATCTGATGCCAAATAACTACGTGAAGTTATTACTTTTATGAGACATTACCATATATACTTCAAGATATTTGTCTCTTGATGGTCCAGTTGTTGATTAGGGATTGTTCATGTTTGCTTTGGGTTGTTTTATAAGGTTAACATACATGCCTATACATGATAGGCACTCAGAACCTGCCCCAAAAGCACACAAATGTTCTCCCATAAATTTAAACCTACTGCAAATGTATAAATCTGTATACGCATGCTATGTGTGTTTGCACATATTTTATGAAATAGGTGTATATAAACTCCACCCTGTTAGAGCCCACATGTGGCCTTCAGAAAAGTACATGCAACATTTTGAGCTCCTTTGGGAGGATGGGATAAATAAATCAATAAATGCAGCGCTTTAGTAAAAGGCGCCAATAACTGTGTACCTGGATGGTATCATTTTCCCTCAACACTTGTTCTTCATCATCGTGTGCAAAGAGTGCTCTGTAGCGGTAGCAGGATAATTATCTGCAAAAATATCTGTTCAAAGCAACAAAGTACCCTGCTTGGGGCACAGTCTATCTAACACTGGACTGGAAATGGCCCCAGCTTCAAAGCCATAAAGCAGTCCAACACTCCCTAGCCTTTATCATTGTATTAAGAGATTCCTCAGCATTTCTCTCCTCGTACAGAAGGGAGCTATTTTCAAACAGTGGGATTCCGAGGCAATTAAGGTTTTCTAGGATTTCATGATAGTCTCCTTGGCTGCCCTGGGCTTGAGCACCCCAACACCCATCTGCATTTTTTATAGCGGAGGTCAACACCTTAGAGGTTGAGGAAGTTCTCTCTCAATGGGATCCAGACTCTGATAAGATCTATCCTGTGCATATCTTTCCAGAAAGTTCTCTCCAGCAAAGAGTAATTATGGCATTGAAAACAGGGCGTGGCTAGTGATAAAATACATATTTGAAGAATGGCAACACCTCTTCGAAAGTGCTAAGCATCCTAAAATAATATTTACAGACCTCAGGAATCTGCCCTAAATACAGTCTGCCCAAAAATTAAGTCCCCCACCAGGCCAGATTCTATTATTCTGATCCAAATTCAATTTTATAACCATGTATTGAACCTGCATCATAGAACAGCCCCTCTCCATGAGTTTTTCTGTAAAGTTCTCAGAAACCTAGTAAGGATCCCATCATACTGACAACTAAGATAGTAACTATTTTAAACACAGAATATACCTTAACACAGAACTTATCACTTACCACCAAATTACAACATGTCCAGACAAAGGCATCCAACAGCACCTTGTAATCACTATCTTGTTCTTCCTTGATGCCTATTACAAGTAATGCTATCAGAAATGTACAACATCAAACATGACATCGAAGGGTTTATAACAAGATACAGCTGTTAAGTGACTCCGTTTGGTGACCTACCATGCTATACACCATCCAAAAATATGTTTTCCTCCTGTACAGTCTGTGCTTACAATAAGTCTTCTCACTCTGAAATGTTGGGATTACTTCAACTCTTGGCTGCGTCCTCATACCCTTGGCCTCACATCTCAATGAATTTTATCATGGATTGTAAAGAAATACTTGGAAAAAAAAATAAACATGTAAATTAAAAAAAAAATTGTGTGCATTATTTATGAAATGACCCTCGTATTTTATCTGATTCTTTATTTTAGAAACAACTCTTTACGCATTTAAAACCTGATTTTACCCCAGAAAAGCCTCCAGATTAGTCATCTCGGGGACAATTTCTCCAAATGTGTTAGGTTTGTGCATACAATGACAGGAATGAACCTCAATCCTAAGCCAGGGCATGTAGAGTACGATCTCAGTCTCTCAAATTCACTGCGAGCGCTTGCCGTAGTACTTGTCTCATGCATCTTTTCCCTAATTTATTTATTTAATTTGATTTGTATCCCGTCCTCCCCAAGGAGCCCAGAGCGGGTTACATGGTAGCATACATAATAGTTAGAAAACAAGAGACATAACAATTTACATGGAACAGAAGACTAAGGCAATAGGGTACAGTGAGATGTGTCTAGTTCAGTTGTTCTGGATTAGTTGTTCTATATAGAACTAGTCTTTAAACCCGTTACATTAACGGGTGCTAGAATATATGTATGTCTGTCTTTCATTCTTTCTTTCTCTCTCTCTCCCCTTGGCCGCTTTCTGTCTCTCTCTTTCCTCGGCTGTCAACCATCACCCCTTGCCTGTTCCACCTGTCCAGCAGTAGGCCTTCTCCCTTCCTTTTACCTCCCCCTGTCCAGCAACACTCCTTACCTGCTCCCCCTGTCCAGCAGCACTTCTTCCCTGCTCCCCAGTCACTCTTCCCTGCTCCCCCTGTCCAGCAGCACTTCTTACCTGCTCCCCTGTTTCTCTTCCCTGCTCCCCTGTTCCTCTTCCCTGCTCTCCCTGTCCAGCAGCACTTCTTACTTTCTCCCCCTGACCCTCTTCCCTGCTCCCCCTGTCCAGCAGCACTTCTTACTTTCTCCTCCTGACCCTCTTTCCTGCTCCCCCTGTCCAGCAGCACTCCTTACCTGCTCCCCCTGTCCAGCATGTGGCTCCTATCAGCATTCCCTCCACCTCCATTTCCTTGTGCATCAGCATTTCCCCCCTCCCTACTTCCCTGTGCAGCATTTTCCTCCCTTCCCACTTCCCTGTACAGCAGCTGCAGCAGCATTTCTTCCCCTGTCCATTTTCCTGTGAGAGCCGGGTGAGAGCTGCTATTTTCAGCTGTTTTTTTTTTTTGTAGTTGAAAACCGCCGCTGCAATTAGGGTTCGCCGGCCGCTAGCACTCAGCCGCACCCTGAGAGCCGGGTGAGAGCGGCGACCTACAGTTGTCCATTTTTTTTTTTTTTTAGTTGAAAGCCGCCGCCGCAGCTCCTCTCTTGATCGTGGTGCAGAGCGGGAGGTGGTGCCTCAGCACCGGCCGGGCGGCTCGCGGCGCCGGCCCTCAGGAGCTCGAGGTCGGCGGCGGACATGCGTGGCAAAGAGGAACAGAGATCGTTGGCGGCGCGAGATGGAGAGCAGGTGACGTAAAACCCGCGCATGCGCACTCGTGTTTCCGCGACGGGATCAGGCAACACGATTTTTTTAGTGCGCATGCGCGGCCTATCATTTTATTATATTAGATGCCCAGTCTCAGAAGCAGACGCCTAGCCTTAGGCGAGCTTAGGCAGGCTTGTGGGCCTCACTGTGCTCCTGGAGACGCCTCCAATATAGAATAAAGAAATTGTGCATCCCGATTGGCTAGTTAGACAGCTGTAGGATGCCTATAGCTGCTTACAATTGGGACACACTTTACAGAATCCAGGCCTTGAAGCCTGAAGCATACATAGGGAGAGAGTCAGTGTGTAGACAGTTTGATCATTGTTTAAGGACACAGAAGACAAGTTACTATCCACAAAACAAGTTTTCAATTTCTAAGTACAGTATAAAGAGGAAGTTTACATTCTGTAAAGTACCAGCAGAGGGTAGTCAGCACTTTTTTCCTTCATTTCCCAAAGTTTAGGAAGAGATTACATTTATTTTTTTTTCTTGTAACTTTAAATCTTTCAGCTGTAGTGTTTGCAAAGTGTGAATCTAAAAGTGTTCTCTTTTCAACAGCTAATTATCAGTGTTGCCACCTCCCTAGGCTCATGTTTTTTCTTCTGTGTGCTAGTTGGCCTCATTATCTTTCTGTTCACTCAATTGTGGAGCCAGTAAGAATTATTTTATCACTTTTTTCAGATGCTTTGCTCTTACAAAGATGAGATTACTGTACATCCACCTCATTTCAAAGTCCTTTCAGTACCAAACATTTTGGCCCTGATTCTGGAAAATGTGTCTAAAAGGTGCCATTTAGGCATCTAGGTTAGGCGTCCTTAATAGAATCGCGCTCAGCGGCGTTCAGCACTGTTTAGATGTCTAACTTTTAAGATTGGACGCATAAAGCACGCCGAAAAAAAAAAAAATATATATATATAATAAAAGAAGGAAAAATACTGATTGAGATTAGAATTTATATGGTTTATGGTTAATTAAATGACTTACATTGTACTATATAGGATGATTATTATATTTAGGAGTGTTTTATGAGTTTGGCCTGGGGGGAGGTTCTCATTTACTTGAGCTAAGTATGTGTGCTTCGAAGTAGACAGTGTTATATTGGGGGGAGGGGTGGGGGTGGGGGATGTATTGTGAGGGTATTTGGGGGGGGAGTAAATTAGAATTTCATAGTGGGGAAAATGAGTATTTAATAATTATAAGGCATGACTTAGATGCCCTTTATAGAACTGGGGCCTTAATGAACATCTATTTTTCTGCATCACAAATTCTGCTCTGTGCATGCAGTGGGCAAGAGTGCTCTAATTTATGCAGCTTTGATGGCAATTCATTAATTTGTGCTACTATTAATATATAAATTCAAAATGCATTTTAGGGCAAATTAACAACAGTCCTGGTCATAAAGGACCTGATTCTCTATATGGTATCTAAAAAATCAGCGCTGATCTGAATGGCACCTAGCGCACTTCTATAAAAACATGCACCATATATAGCATCACTAAGGCCCCCTTTTTATGAAGCCGTGTTAGGCTTTTTTATTACTGGCCATGGCGGTATTAGCTCCGACGCTCATAGGAATTCTATGAGCATTGGAGCTTTAACCGCCGTGGCTGGCGATAAAAAAAGCCTAATTCAGGGGAGGGGTAGCATTTAGGCACATCCATTTAAGGCAAAAAAAGCCAGGCCTAAATACCTGCACCTAAGTTGTGCACGGATCAGGTTTATTCCATAACTTTTAGGAACACCCACGATCCACCCATGCACCTCCCCCTGGTCATACCTTCTTTTGAAATTCACATACTAGAACTCACGTACACCACTTTATATAATGTGCCTATCAAGTTGTGTGCGTAACATTTAATTAATACCAATTAACATCAGTTTTGAAGTATTAATTGCCAATTTATCAGTATCGATTGGCTTGTTAAACAATTAAGTTGTGCACCAATTTGCCTATGCAATTTGGGGGAAGAGGGCAATTCTATAAGTGGGTGCCTCCATTTAAGCATCCTGATACCATACAGTGAGAGCCCATTCTATTACTGCATCTGGACACCCAGGCCCTGATTCTATAAAAGATGTCTACAGTTAGGCAACTAGATCGGCACGCCTAGCCAATCTAGGTGCCTAACTTAAGTTTCTTTAATTGGCTTAATCAGCGCTGATAATTGATAGTGCCATTAAAAACCAATTAAAAGTGCTTTTAAAAAATTAATTTTCTGGTTGGTACCTAACTCAGAAGGCGTCTACCACTTTGTCTACACTGAGTTACCTACCAGTGCCTACCGACAAGTAGGCATGGTTAGGGGCAGATTTAGGTGGATTTAGGGTAGATTCAGGGTGATATTTGGTTGTGAATTGACTTAGGGGCTAGTAGGCACCTACTTTAGCCACATTCATTTAGGCTAAGAAAATCCTTAGGATTCAATACCTACTGGTGCTTATGCACTGCTAGGTGTGATTCTATAAATGGTATCTAGCGGTTGATTGACAACCGCGCCACACGGCACCTAGGAGTTAGATGTCTTTTATGGAATCAGGGCCCCAGATTCCATTACAGAATACTACCGTATTTCCCCCTATAGAGCCCGCCCCATTGTAGAGGCCGCAGCAAACGCCAATGTATGTTTTAAAACCGGAAGATAAGCCGCCCCATGGTATTAGCCATGGCTTATCTTACCGGTACCTTTTTAAATCATCCCCCCTTAAATACCTCCCTCGCTGGACGGAAGCCGGCTGCCTCCTCCAATCTCGTGGCCAGCAGTGCAGGGTAGGAGCGATCTTTTCAGCATCTAGCCTGGCCCCACGCCGCTTCCTGAATGGTAGTCGTCAGTTCTCACGGGACTTCTGTTCTAAAACTGCATGTCAGTTGGTGATTCTGACAGTTCAGGAAGTGTGCCTTGAATGTATCCGCAGATGAAGCTATTCTGTGGCAGGCCAGTAGCTTGGAATATGTTGCCAAAAGGACTTTGATATCGACCAAATCTGAATCAGTTCAACAGATGTTTATTCAAGAAAGACGATGTAAGAGATTTATGACCTCAACTTTCTGTTATCCTTTGTGTTGGATTGTTGTTTTAATTTATATATGGGGGGGGGGGTATGTGTACTGCTCTGGAATAAGATGGTCTATACATTTTTAATAAATGAAAAAAATCTAACTATAAAGTGTATCCCTGGACCACCTCTCCATGCCACCTCTTTTGTGCAGCCAATGAGTTAGTTGGACAAAATATAATTGCTGAGGGAGGAAGAAGAGATTTTAAGAGCCCAAGATTTGATCAGGAAAAGGATGTTGTTAGTGGAGTGCCGTAGAGATCTGTCCTTGGGCTGGCTCTTTTTAACATCTTTGTGAGTGATATTGCATAAGGACTGGCAAAGGTTGTCTTTTTGCAGATGATACCAAGCTCTGTAATAGAGTAGATGCCCCAGAGAGTGTGGATAACATGAGGTGGGATCTAACGAAGCTTGAAGAATGGTCCAAAAATTTAATGCTAAAAATATGCAGGGTCTTGCACTTGGGCTGCAAAAATCCAGGAGATCTGATATAGTTTAGGAGGCGAAGTACTGTGTACAAAAGATGAGAGGAACTTGGGGGTGATTATGCCTGATGATCTCAGGTTGGCAAAACAAGTAGAAAAAGTGATGGTCAAAGCCAGGAAGATGCTTGGGTGCACAAGGAGAGGAAAAGGGAGATGATAGTGCTCTTGTAACATAACATAAAACTTTATTTCTGTCCCACTATAACCTCACAATTCTAAGGGGGAAACAAATCAAGAAAAATTGTTCATATAAGACCGTGCCTTTACAAAGATATAAATAGGATAGAATCCATCCAAAAGGCTGCTACAAAATTGGTTAGGGGTCTTTGTCATAAATCATATGGGGACAGACTTAGATATCTTAATATGCATACTCTGGAAGAAAGACAGGAGAGAGGAGATATAAGAACAGAAGAATAGCCTTATTGGGTCAGACCAATGGTCCTTCAAGCCTAGTAGCCCGTTCTCACGGTAGCCAATCAAGATCACTAGTACCTGGCCAAAACCCAAGGTGTAGTACTATTCCATGCTACCAATAGAGGGCAAGAAGTGGCTTCCCCCATGTCTTTCTCAATAACAGACTATGGACTTTTCCTCCGGGAACTTGTCCAAACCTTTCTTAAAACCAGCTACGCTATCCACTCTTAACACATCTTCTGGCAATGCGTTCCAGAGCTTAACTATTCTCTGAGTGAAAAAAAAATTTCCTCCTATTGGTTTTAAAAGTATTTCTGTGTAACTTCATCTAGCGTCCCCTAGTCTTTGTAATTTTTGTCGGAGTGAAAAATCGATCCACTTGTACCTGTTCTACTCCACTCAGGATTTTGTAGATGTTTAAATATCTCTGTGGCATTAATGTACAGGAGGGAATCTTTTTCAAATGAAGGAAAACTCCGGAAGGAGTGGGCATAGGATGAAGTTACAAGGTGATATTCTCAGGAGTAATCTAAGCAAATACTTCTTTACAAAAGATGATAGATGTGTGGAATAGTTTCCCAGTAGAGGTGGTGGAGACAAAAACTGTGTCTGAATTCAAGAAAGCAGGGGACAGGCATGTGGGATCTCTTAGGGAGAGGAGGAGATAATGGATGCTATGGATGAGCAGACTGGATGGGCCATTTGGCCTTTATCTCCCATCATGTTTCTGTTTCTAAGTAACTTTCCAAAGTTACTCAGAAAAATGTTTGCAATATGGACCTCATATTTTAGATTAATGTATCAATATTCTTGAAAGAAATTGCTCAGATTTCCTGCAAGGGATAAACAGTAATTGATAATTAATATTTGTTTCTAGTAAAATATCAATGAAGTTATCACTTTTGTGAAGGTTGACTTAAATTGAGAAGCAAGAATAGAGGACTATGATCCAGGAAAATCCTTTAGGTGTGAGAATTTAGAAGACTTTAGAGGCTGAAAGAATTGCTACTTACTGTGCATATAGAAATACTTGTCAAATCCTAGCAGAAGATCTTGTGGTACTATTAATGAAGATTAAGCTGACAAATAAGGACGTTCCTGCTCCCACTTCTAGACACAAGGGGGAAATTCTGTAAAATGGAGTCTAAAAAGATAGGTGCCTATAATTAAAGTTGTCTTAATCGCAAATGCACAGAAGAACCCATAATACAACATGAGTTTTTGGATTTGAAATGCTGTATTATGGATAAAGTTATTCCTGGACCCTTGAAGACAGCAAGAATGGATATTTCGCTTTGGATCAGAGGAACCCAATGGTTTGAACGGTAAAATTGAATGACACCATAGTTTTTGAGAGATTGCTTAAATAGTATATATAATCATTTCTGGAAGAATAACAATCCTTCACATTCCAATTATCACAAATAGCACACAAGGGCGATAGACCTTGTTTGCTGAAATCTTACACTGTGGTCCTTTAAACTAGTAACTCGAACCGGAAGAGGAAATACAGCTATATTGCTTGAAGTTTGAGATTGAAGAAGCAGATGTAAGTACAGTGATACCTTGGAATCCGAACTTAATCTGTTCCAGAACCCCATTCGAGTTCCAAGACAATTTTTCCCATTGAAAATAATAGAAACTGGATTAATCCATTCCTGGGTCCCACAAACTCAAATTTTAACAGGAAATACACTGGATTTTAAGGTAAAATATTAACAAATATTCCAAAGCAGCATTCAGATTCTGGGGCACAAACACACACATACAATTTGCAGGGTGTTCGGATTCCAAAGCAGAGTTCGAATTCCAAGACAAAATTTACTACAAAAAAAGTTCGGATTCCAAGTCGTTCGAGTTCTGGGGCATTCGGATTCCAAGGTACCACTGTACAAGAGGTTTTGATATATGGGTAGTTTCATATGAAAAGGTTAAGAGTTGATGAATTTGTCAATGATTTGATACAGAGCCTGTTTGCTGCCCTGAAGCAGCTTATTATAGCGAAATGCTGACCATTTTCAGCTTGGGGAATATGTTTTCAAGCATTTGACATCTGTATCTTTAGCAACAAGAGGATTAAAGCCTAAACTAAAGTCTTTACTTAAATTGCACTGAATTGTTATGACAAACGAACACTAGAATATTAGAATATCATTGCAGTTTTGAAAATTTGAGGTAGAAAATTTTGCTTGGATTGCATAATATAACTTTTTAACACTTGAGAAAAATAAGTGTGGCGGGTTTTCTGCCTATGAGGAGGCACAAGCAAAGTCTGTGAGGACAGTAGTCTCGGACTGTGCTCTGAGGCTTTTTCCCCATACTATATAGTAGATTTGTAAGATAGGTTCAAATAACATTGAATTGTTCGTAGTGAGTTATTGATTGACAATGGCTTTGAATAATAGAGTTAGTTGTGATTATTCTGAGGTATTGCACTAGTTTCTATTTGTAATAGGATGTGATGGGAAATTCCCAGAGGTGTGTTTAAGAGAAGGTAGGAAAATAATATACATACCTGACATATTAATATGTATGTGCAATTTACCCTTTAAAGTCACACAAAAGAGACAGTGCAAAGTATGCAGTCACATTCAACCTGCATATTTTAAACTAATTTTTTTTTTTCCAAATCTTTATTCATTTTAACATATATAACATATATAATATAAACCGTGTCGAGCTCCACTTCAGTGGAGAAGATGCGGTATATAAACCTAAGGCTTAGTTTAGTTTAGTTTAGTTTAGTTTATATACATCAAGTGTACATTAAAATATGAACACAACATATTACATTATCACTTGATAATTCCATAACAATATATAACTAAAAGATTTATATCCCACCCCCATCTCATATCTATACATGAATAATATAATTCCTTTGTATATTAATCAATTAAATTATGCACATATATATTAAATTATCATAACCCACCCATCCTCCATCCCCCCAGCCCCCCCCATTCTTTCAATTATCATATAAGGAAAAAGAATAATAAATTAACATTAATCATTATGATAATTTATTATTGGCCTCCACACATCTTTAAATCTATTAAAATGACCATTTTGTATTGCAAGTAAACGTTCCATTTTGTACAGATGACACACTGAGTATTGGTGTAGTTTCTATCTGAGGATTAGAATACTCATAAAGTAGGAGGGTTGAAAGCATTTGAAAATTGTTCCCACAATTTTGTAATTAGTGCAGATTTAGCTATCTAATAAATAGGCCTTTGGAAGTATTTCAAAAGCATGTATTAGCTATACATCATGTTTTAAAAGCATGCTTGTAACTTTTTAAATTAAGCATCTTATTGAAAATGTATCCCCATTTAAATTAGATTTTCAGTGTTTACTAAAATGATAAATCTGATGTGTAGCATTGTGGGGAAAAATAAAAGGTGTGATGTTTTTCTTCATCAGATTTTTAGAACAATCTGAATAAACCACATAGTTCAATAGTTCAGATAGTATAATTTAGGAGGATTTTTTTTTTTTTTTCAACCACAACCATAATGTTAAGATTTAATTGTTGGCATAATTGCTAAGCAGGCAAGATCATTTGGCTCATTCTTGGATAGTTCAGAAACAGAGATTTTAAGGGTTTAGCAATGGGCCTAGTCAGCTGACAGATTTCCACCAGCTAACCCTGTGCCAGCTGGCTCATATATTTACAGATTTTCTTGGCACATAGTCAAAATGCAACACACATTTTAAGCAGCTGGATTAACCTAAGGATTCTTACCAGAACTTTTTCATCTGTTTTGCAAAGTAAAACAGCAACATTTAATTAAGGTTTAATTGAGTAGAAAAAAAAAATCATAAAATAAAGTAATTCAGCTTAACACGGAGGCAACTGTGAGATTCATCCTGTGAAACATGGCATTATTATATAAAAATATATTTATGAGTTTGCTTTTAAATGTATGTTGTTCCCTTAGCGATACTCAATAAGGGGAAGGTGCCAATCTCTTGAAAACTGGCTAATGCTGAAATCATACACTGTTTGCTGTATCTTTTCTGGAGACCTCTTAATATAGGAGATCTGACTTCTCTCAGCTTTCCATCTTTTAACAGCAAGATTTCTCGTCTCAAAGTCTAATCTAGCCTTTCAAAAATTTTCACACTCTTAACACCATAATAGTGTTTGTATTATTTTAAAATATGGACCATCTGTTTCTCAGCAACCTACTGAACAGTGGTTGCCAGATGTTTTAATAAATTATGAAGTAAAGCTCTACTAACTTACCCCAATGGTTAAGAATATGGTGCTTCCATGGGCTTTCCTGCAGACAATAAAAAGAACTGTTTGTTAATGGCTAAAGGCAAAACACATGATGCCTAAAAGCTGCAAAGTTTTTTGCAATATTTCAGAAAGTAACCACATAAACATAAGGTGCAATCATTTTATCTACATTATGACATCATAATATAATTTATTTAGTTTTATATCCCACCCTTCCAAAGAGCCCAGAACAGGTTACAAGAATACATACACAGTAGATTACATGCACAGTGGTATAAGGGACATCTTATAACAGGAAACACTGTTGTAATATAATGACTGCATCTGAAGTACTTACGTCATATGATGCAAGTTTCTAGATATATATTAAATGCACGCACACCTAGAAGTATGAAAGGTAGGGATTTTGTGATGGAGCCTTTTTCACTTCTGTAAAGAGGAAGTTATTGGACTGAAGTGTGTAAATTCCAGAGTCATTCTTGTGTTCTATGTTTATTTTTTCTATTCGCATTACCCAATCCTTTAGGTTTCTGTTTGTACAAGAGCGTCAGACTTAGTATGAGTAATTGGCTATTCCAAAGTAGAAAGGAGAAGTAGAGGGGAGGATGGGAGAAGAGTGGTAGACTGGGGTGATGTCTATAAATGGGCTAGATTTTGTATGATACTAATTTTATGTATACTGTGACAGAGATAAACCTCATTCCTAAGCCACGGTATGTGGAGTATGATCTCAGTCTCTCAAATATACTTTCAGTGCTTGTCGTAGCACTTGCATTGTGCAAAAGAAAGCTTCCCTCTGGCATTCATAAGATGCAACATGTAATAATAATAATAACTTTATTCTTTTATACCGCCATTACCAGAAGTTCTAGGCGGTATACACTAAGAGGAACTGGCCAGTCAGCGAAATACAATCGTTCAATAAGAATACAATCATTCAATAAAATATTAGTTACAATCTTAAAAACTTCTAAGTTAAGTAATGAATTTTTCAAACAGAGAGGACTTGACTAATTTTCAAAAGGAACAGTAAGACGTGGCTTGATGGATACATTCACCTAGCCAGAATTGCTTTAGCAGGAAGACCAACCCGCTGGAGAGAACATGAAATGTTCTGAGTGAACATCTATGAAGATAAGTGAACTGTGTCTCTTGTTCTTTTTCTTTGTTCCCTGTCCTTGATATCAAGTTACTGGAGAAGATGCTAGAATTGATGTAGACTACAGAACTCTAGAAAGGTAGTCACAAATGTTTTAAATTAATCCAACTGAAAGGTACAACCTTCAACTTCTTTGTTGACCGTTATTTCTATATATGGCTTGATATAGTAACACAGCCACTACAATACTTTACATTAGGCCATAAATGTAATTCCATATACAGTAACACATGCAGGTCAGTAATGAGTAACAGCTACATAGCAATACTTAAATTATATATATGTTATTTTGACACATGTTCTCTATCACAACTACTGGAGATGTTGCAGGTGGTGTCAGCATCTGGAATCTCTTTAATCTCCAAAGGTGCTTTTCAAAGCGGTACTGGTTGAGGAGCTGTTGTAAATTTGGAATCCAAACTTTTGTAGAGTTATAGTAACTGTATTCTTTTTTTTTGTTATTCTTTTTTTGCTTTTAATAATGTGAAGGGATTGGGGATGGAACATACTTAATTACAATGAGTTCTACTCACTTTCTTGCAGCCAATTTCATTCCTTAGTGGGCCTGTGTTTATATTTTATTCTGGCATATTTTATTAGCTTATATAAACTGCCATGAACCCCATAATTTGGGAAAGGTTGTTGTTGAAGTATGTTGAAAAAATAAATTTCTCTATATTCAAGCAACTGAATGCAAAAAAAAAAAAATGTTGAAACACTAATACTTCTGAAGTCTACCACAATTATTAGAGAAGGGACTGAGTGATGGTACTTCTATAAACTCTTACCCTTGAGGCCATATTTATTATAAGAAGGGGATGTAAACAATAAAGCCAGCAGGTCCTCTGAAGATAGAGATCAAGGATTGGATTGAAAGATTTACTATTGTACTTAAAACAAATACATTGATAAGAATAGTGTATGTTAAAATTTTCTTCAACACTTCTATAGGCATATAGTTTTCAAAGGATTTCCTGTGGGTAAAGAGTTGCTTACCAACAGCAAAAATTGCAATGAAAATTGCTCTCCCATTTTGAGGGGAAAAGTACTCCTGATATTTGGCACTCTGGGTAATTTTCTCTGTGCATAAAGGGTTGGGTACAATAGTGGGGGATGGTAGAACCAGCATTGGGATGTCAGCTGCATTTACTTTTGCACTTGAGGCATTGTTGGTCTCTATAATTCTCAAAGGGAAAGTCCACAGGGAGACTCTCAGCCAGGATACTTGAGGCACAGTAACTCTGGCCTGGGTCCCTTGTGGCACAGGACACCTGAGGCAGAAGGACACTACTCTGAAAGTAGAGAGCCCCAGATCCATTCTCTGATCACTAATCAAACCCCACTCACGTAAAACTAATCTACCCATCTATCTCCTATATAAGGACCCCATCTGCCTACCTATATACCCTTTACTCAAGTACTTTAATCATCTATCCAACCCAACAACCTACACAGAGGCCCTTCTGATAGCCCCTTTTATGTATCCTATTCTGGAACGGGACCTGAGACCTTTTAAAAAATGTTGGAGGTTCACTTGAGGTCATGAACCTTAGCTGAGCTGGTGCTATTTTTAAACTGGCATCTGCATGCAAAAGATTAAGAAGTAGGAGGAAGATGCCCCTGGCTATAATGTTATAAGGAGGGGTTATGGGTGAATGAATATCTAGGTTGAGTGGTAGACATAGACTTGAGAGTGGGGATTCTTGAGGGAGAGGAAGTAGCTTAGTGATTAAAGCAATGGGCTGAGACCTAGGGAGGGAAGCCAGGTGTTAAAGAATAATGGGGTCTCCTTACTTAATGTGGGTGCCGGGATTTAAACCAGGTTTCAATAGGTGCAATTCTTGCACCCAGAGTAGAGTGCAGAAACCGGCGCTAAGAAATATTCTATAAAGGGCACGCACTAAGCGCCAATCTTTTCCAGACCTCACTTTTAAGCACCATTTATAGAATTCCCCCATATGGCAATGGATGTGTAACTTACAGTAGTGTATCATAAGCGGTAAATGTAAGTGACAGCATCATCCATGCTCCATCCATGCTCTGCCCGTGTAAACACCTCCTCGCATTTATGCACGATGGGCCATATTCTATATATGATACCCAAAAAAATTGGTGCTGATTGGCAAGATGCTTAGCACAATACTATAATAGCCCCCTCCCCCCCCCCGCCATGTATAGAATCACACTTAGCAGCCCATTTAGACCAAGGAAAAGTGCCTAAGTTGTACACCAATTGGGCATATTCTATAACTTCTAATAATGCCCTTGATCCGTTCATGCTCCTCCCCTGGCCATGCCCCCTTTTCAGATTTATGCACTAGAATTGACGCAGACCACTTTATAGCATGTGCCTACCAAACCGTGCATGTAACTTTTAATTAGGGCTAATAAGCATCAATTATGAGATTTTATTTATTTATTTAGATTTCTATCCCGTTCTCCCAGGAGCTCAGAACGGGTTACAAATGACATTTGCAATAAAATTATAGGACCAAGTTTATAGGCAATCGTAGAGAGACAGGAGGGGAGACGTAGGGGAAGAGGGGGAGGGGGAGCAAAGAGGGAGGGGGGATGGGGAGAGCAGGGGAGCGGGAGTTAGGAAGGGGAGCTAGGATCAAGGAGAAGGCAGTCCGAGGAGGGCTGTTCAATACTAAAATAAAACCCTCAAACAAACTCACAAGAAACATTTTAAGGAAGAAACTATAGGAGACATAATATGGAGGAATCTGTTGAAAGATACTTGAAATCTTGTTAAAGCATAAGAAAAATGAAAATTGGCTGATAAACTGCGATAGTGTTTTAGCGCACGCAGAATTTTAGTGTGCGCTAAACCTGCGCTTCACTGCTAGAACTAACGCCAACTCAATGCTGGCATTAGCATCTAGCGCACACGGCAATGTAGCGCGCACTAAAACTGCTAGCGCAGCTTTGTAAAAAGGAGCCCGTAGTATCTATAACTAAAAAATAGTGGCTTCTTGTCTCTGGAAAGCTATAAATATAATTTCAGCAATAGCAACTCTGAATCATCATTTTTTTGATGCTTGCATGAATGTTTTACTTCAGAAAAATTAAAAGAAACCTATTAGCGAAATGCCCATGTTGCCAATTATCAGCACGGATTGATCTTGTTACACAATTAAGTGTGTGCATGTATATCAGCTGTGCACACCAATTTACGCATATAACTTAGGGGGGGCTATGCCACTTATGTACTCTTTTACAGAATAATATTTTACTGCTTTGCTATCACTTAACATGAGTACACTTATCCACAAAAGTGTACATTTATCCACACAACTGGTATTTACGTGTGCACACCCAGTTATAGAATTTTCTCTTTATTTTGTGCACAAGCGAAAGTAGAATCCGAATGGTCACATCTGATTGATGGTAGAGTTTTCCATACTGGAAGTATAACAACATCTGATTAATCAGGAGTGATGTACATGTCGGTTTGCCCTTGCCATAACATTTTGTAGGATGCACTAAAGAGGAAAATTTGGATTTGGTTGTCAGACCATCACAGCCATTCAAAAAGAGGCATTTTCATCAGGTTTAGCCATGTTCATGGAGGATTAAAGAACAGACATGGGAAGGAGAATGCTGAGGTAATGTTTTAGATCATTTATTGTGAGTAATTTTGGATCTTCTAATTCCTAGCAAATGCATCAAAAGATCTAAATAATGATGCTGAATGGATTAATCTGGGTTGGTTTTTTTTTTTTTTAGATTTCTTTATTAATCTTATAACTAACAACAAAAACAATAGGGATGTCTGTTCTTTTGAAATGACATAGGAAATGCTTCCTGATGCTGGCACTCGGCATATGCTCAGTTTTCAAGCATGTGTGAAAAGTAAGTGAGAGACAGGTGTTGACATCAGGCAGCTCAGGAAAGCTGTTATTTGACTGCCAAGTTGCAGTGGATGGAATTCTGGGTGCCTTCAATGAGATCTTCAGCTGGCAGAGGTCTTGGTGGCTACTCCCACCCAACTAGACTCCAGAGACCCCCCAGTGAGCCTGGAGAATGGTTCAGGGATAGGGGATATTAGGGCTGCAAAAGGAGCTCTTTGCACTTGATGGGAGGGTTTTCGGCTTCAGGGAAGTAGGTGCTATGTGATAAGTGCTTGCCCATCACATACAAGATCAAAGGGGGTTATATCAGCAGTTGTGATAACTAGGATATATCATCATCCCATATGCTAGCTGTAAATGCTGTTCACATCTCTTCACCACCCTGACCTACCCAGATACCACCTCTAACCAGGCTAAGTACCTAGAATGGAATTTTTACCACACTGGCTAATTTTATCATGCGGTGTCTGTTAGCGTGAGTCCATGCTAATAGCTATAGCATGCTATCACCATGCTATCTGCTTAACATGGTTTAGTACACAAGCCCATTGTGTGGTAGCCACACCAGCAGTATTTGTTTAGTTTAGGCCTGGCCTAAACTAAATAGATAACTTATCTAGTTAGTGACTAGATATTGCCATTATCTGGATAATTTTTATGGCCGCCTCCTTCATGCTCCAAACCTAGCCCTCCAAATCATATGGATAATATTGAGTGGAGTAGAGCGGGTACAAGTGGATCAATTTTTCACTCTGTCAAAAATGACAAAGACTAGGGGGCACTCGATGAAGTTACAGGGAAATACTTTTAAAACCAATAGAAGGAAAAAAAAATTCACTCAGAGAATAGTTAAGCTCTGGAACCCGTTGCCAGAGGTTGTGGCAAGAGCAGGTAGCGTAGCTGGTTTTAAGAAAGGTTTGGACAATTTCCTGGAGGAAAAGTCTGTAGTCTGTTATTGAGAAAAACATGGGGGGGAAGCCACTGCTTGCCCTGGATCAGTAGCATGGAATGTTGCTACTCCTTGGAATTCTAGGATCTTGCTACTCTTTGTGGATTCTGCATGGAATGTTGCTACTATTTGGGGTTCCGGAATCTTGCTTACTCTGAGATAATGGAATGTTGCTACTCCTTGGGTTTTGGCCAGGTACTTGTGACCTGGATTGGCCACCATGAGACTCAGTAAGGCTATTATGTACTTATCAATTTATGGGAATTAGTTATTGGGAACTACTATTAAAATGTGTTGTTACTGGGAGAGTGAGGAGGCACTTCTGCCTGGGATAGAGGAAAGACCCGGTGGCTTTGCAGCACTTTTCATCTTGTCAGCTGTTCCCGACCTCCCCTTGCTGATTTCAGGGGGTGGGGCTACATCAGAGTTAAGAACTTGCCACTTCCTGCGGCACGCCCGCAGGACATGGCCTAAGGGGCACGCCCCTTAGGAGCTCCTTTGGAGTCCTGGTGGAGTTCCGTTGCAGTAGAGAAAACGGTTTGAGAAATTTTCCTATTTTTTTCTTCCTGTTGTGAGTATGGGGAAGCGTAAGGTAAAGCCTAAATTATTACCAACTAGTACTCCAACTCTCCCAGGCCCTATTGAGAGACAGTTAGTTTTGGCTTCAAAGCCTACTCCTTCCTCTCCTATCACAGGAAATGTATCGGGTACTTCATTAAGTTCTGGAGAAAGAATTTCCCTGGGTCCACCTGTTTCCTGTTTTTCTCCAGAGGAGACTTGTCCTAATGGTAGTCTTCCTTTAGGAGAAAACACAGCTTCAGACCTATTGGTACAACAACCACAGATGAAATCCCCATTAGAGTGTAATAAAATCCAGTTGAGTTTCCTATTGGGAACTTGTCTAATGAGGAAATTCCTCAGAATATGACTTTAAAAGATATATGGACAGTGGTTAAAAGGTCTGAAGCTTTACTACAGGGTCCAGTACAAAAGCTTTGTGTTTTTTAGATCAAATAGTGTCTAAATTGGAAAAAACGGCTGAAAACATTATTCAGTTGGAAGGAGCAGTTAAAAAATTAGAATCTCAGATGGGTACTCTCCAACATACTAGTATCTCTGCAATAAAGGCTAGTCTTTGGTTGCATAGACAGTGTGAGATTATGGAAAAACATATGAGAGCTTCTAATCTGAGACTATTGAATTTCCCAAAATGCTCATTGCTCTCTCTCCTGAGATACTATTTAGAAAATATTTTAAAGAGGTTCTACAATTGGGCAATGCTGAAACTATTATGTTGAATAGATGTTTCTATCTCCCAGTGAGGGGATTGGTTAACCAAGAGGTTGGTACATCTGATGAATCTAACCAGAGGAAAGATCCATTGGAAAATTTAACATTATTTCTTGAAACAAGTTATGATGATATTTCAGATCGTGCCACCCTTTTAGTTACCTTTGCCTCAGAGAATTGTAAAAGTATGGTGTTGAAAAATTATTTCTTGAAAAAGATTTCCTCTTTTGTGGGCAGTAACTGCAAATGTTTCCAGACGTTTGTAGAGCTACCCAGTTTAGGCGGAAACAATTTATTCAATACAAATCTCGTGTATTATCATTGAGAGCAACTTTTTTCTTAACATTTCCAGCTAAATGTATGATTACTTATTTAAATAGGTCATATGCCTTTTTTGAACTTGATCAGTTGGAAAGATTCCTGATAGATAGGGAAACGGGTGTTCAAACTAAAATTTAAAATAGAGATATACAGGCTTTTTTTAAATTCTTTTCCTTGTTGATTATGTATGTTTAAGAATAACCTCTTTCTCTTCCTTGATGTGGACTCATATTGATTTAGAACACAGTTCTTCAACTGCCAGTCCACAGACTGGTGCTGGTCTGCAGAAAATTCCTGCCGGTCTGCGCAGGACTGGCGAGATCAACATCTTCAATTTCCTGCTGGTCCACGCAGGACCGGCAAGATCAAGGAGCTGTAGTTCGCGCAGGGCCGGAGAGATAATGGGGAGCCTCAGACAGTGTGCTTTCTCCCCTCCCAGCGGCTCTCCTTACTTACAAGGGCAGCGATTCAGGAAGGAAGCCTTGGAGCTTTTGCTGAGTCGGGCCACTTCTGATGATGCAACTTCCACTTTCCTCAGAGGCGGTGCGACCCAACAAAGGAGGACCCGAGGCTGCCTTACTGAATCGCAGCGCTGGCAAGTAAGGAGAGTTACTGGGAGGGGAGAAAGCTGCTGGGCATGGTGAAAAAAAAAAAGGGACAGCTGCTCCTGGACCTGGAGAGGGAGAAGGAGAGATGCTGCTGGGAGGGGAGGAGGGAAAGGAGTTTGGGAAGCTGCTGGGCAAGGGGAAAAAGGGACAGCTGCTACTGGACCTGGAGGGAGGGAGAAGGAAAGATGCTGCTGGGAGGGGAGGAGGGAAAGGAAAGGGAAGAGAGTTACTGCTGGACAGGGGGAGGAGGGAAGGGAGAAGAAAAAAGGAAGGAAACAGCTGGCAGGTAGATTAGAGGAGGGGAAGGGGAGAGACAGGAATGAGATGGGAAGGGGGGTCAGCAGAGAAATTGAGAGGGACAAAGATGCTAGATCTGGTGTAGGAGAGATAAAAATGAAGAGAGCAGTGAAGCTGGAATGAATCGTGTAAAAAGGAGAGAGGGGCATAGGCTGGATGGAAAGGGGAGAGGGGCATAGAAAGAAGACAAATACCATATGGAAGGGGGAGAGGTCAGACAGTAGATGGAAGGGGCAAATGCTGGATTGAAGAGACAGAGAGGGCAGACGCTTGAAGGAAGAAAGTGAAAAGAAGATGAGAGCAGAAACCAGAGACAACAAAAGGTAGAAAAAAATAATTTTATTTCTATTTTGTGATTAGAATATATCAGATTTGAAATATATATCCTGCTAGAGCTGGTGTTAGACATAACTGGGGACTGCAAAGTCCAGGCAGTGGCTTAGGGCTCTCTCTGACCAGGGGGGCAGTTGCCCTAGTTGCACTCCCCTAACCCTATTCCTGCTATGTGTGACTGCGGTATTCTGTTAGCATGATATTTCTGTGTAGCATTCTGTAATAACTTGGCTTATTCAGTTTTCTTGATAGTAGAGGGGATATATGTGAAGGGGAGGGGAGACAGGGGTTTTGTTGATCCTTGCTCTGTATTATTTGTATTTATAAAATGACAATTGTACAGAATATTGTTTCTTTTTATACTTTAGTAAAATACATTCAGTATAAAATCATAACTGAGGCTTGTGCGGATGGGATCAGATGGTTTGCGAGGACCGAGCTCGCGGAGATGGGGCGGAAACGGGGTTTTAAATTTCAGTCCTAGTAGTTTGCCGGTCCACAAAATAATTTCTTTTTTTTTCCCGCCGGTCCATAGATGTAAAAAGGTTGAAGAACACTGCTTTAGAATACTGTATGTATTATAATTGTTATATTTAAATAAAAATGTATTGTTACTATTAACTCATGCTGTTTTAGCAGAGGTCCCATCTATGTAATGAGACCTTGTTACTAATAACTGAGGTTAAGAGTAAAATAACACAGTAGCCTACATTGATATATATACCCCTAAATAGCCTGCTACTATCCATATAGTTGGTTTTTTTTTTTTAATTCTATAAGCAAACAAGCTTTGAGTATCAGCCCATTTGTTTTACATCTCTACAGTCTAAACGCACCATAAAATAATTCATACTGCTGTTTTGAAAAGATGCTTTCCGTTTGGATGTTTTATAAATGGACCTAGTTTATAGCCCAACTCAAATATGAAGATGTTCTTTGTCTTAGCCGCTGGACCACATCTGTTGACATAATTTAATGCCACAATGTTAGCAATCAATTTTTTTTTTTCTTTCTAAATACTTTTGTTGTCTGTACAACTTGAAGCAGAAGACAGAACCCAAAGGGCAAATTACTCATTTTGTTATATAATGTGCAAATAAGTAAATGTGGAAAACTGCAATGTGTTGTTCCCCAAAGCCACAGGTTAGGTTACATACCAGACTGCAAGATGAACGGATTGTCTGGCTGGGAGAGAGCTAACATTCACAATTTGGGGGGGGGAGGGGGTGTTTCTCTTGTGAACTAAGCATTTTTTTAAATGTAAGTGTTGGAAAGCAATATGGGATCTGACATTTTTTTTCAACGACAAGTATTAATATCTCCTAGTTTTGCATTGCTGCAGTTACCAAAAATATTTTAAAAAAGCAAACCCGAATGATATAATTACTTTAACATTTTTAGCCAGCATATAATACAGTATTTGGAGAATAATTTTGTAACAGGAATTGGGTTTAAACACTGAGATTGTTTATGCTATGTTGGCTAAGAGTTATCCAAATTGCTCCTATTTTATACCTGTTTCACAGAATTTACATAGGGTGAGTGCCTTACGACCTCTTTTACAAAGCCGCACTAGCGGCTGCGCTAACGGCCTCAAAGCCCATAGAGATTTAAAGGGCTTCGGGGCTATTGCCACATGGCAGCTGCTAGCACGGCTTTGTAAAAGAGGCCATTAGTAACGCAGTCTCTCACAATAATAATAATAAATTTATTTTTATACACTGCAATACCACAAAACAGTTCAGAGCGGTTTACAAAAAAAAGAGACTACATACAAAGAGCGATGTTACAGAAAACAATTCAAAGATACATCGACTAGAATATTACATTACATTAGTGATTTCTTTTCCACCAGTTCGAGGCGGATTACATTATTACAGTTTACAGTATTACATATGAGGTATTAGGTCAATTGGAGATACATAAGAAGTAGTCTGGAAATTTACTAAGATGGTAAGGATCAGAGAATGTTGCAGGTGGTGCTTGGGTCAAATCTGGTTGTGTTAGTTTAGTTTAATGTGTTTTTTGAATAGTATGGTTTTTGTTTCTTTTTTGAAGGTTTTGAAGTCTGTGGTCGTGATTAGTAGGTTGGAGAGTTGGTGGTCCAGTTTTGCAGCTCTAGTAGCTAGGAGGTTATCATACAGTTTCTTTCGTTTGACGTTTTTTGTCTGCGGGTACGTGAATGTTGTGTAGGTTCTCCTGTGTCTGGTTGAGAAGGATTGATTTAGTTGATTATTCCAGTATTCTGGGCTGTCTCCACTTATGGCTTTAAATAGTAGGCAGTAGAATTTGAAGAGTACTGGGAGCCAGTATGTTTCGAGGTATGCCTCTGTGATATGGTCGTATTTCTTCAGCGAGTAGATAAGTCTTAGGGCTGTGTTTTGTATTGTTTGAAGTTGTTTTATCATGGTTACTGGGCAGGGGAGATATAGTATATTGCAGTAGTCTATTAGTCCTAGGACTAGGGATTGTACCACGAGTTGAAATTGTTTTCTGTCGAAGAATTTTCGAACTTGCCTTAGGTTTCTCATAACTGCAAACAATTTTTTTTTAAATTGTTTTGTTGATTTGTGGTGGCATTGTACAGCGTCTGTCTATCAGCACTCCCAGGAATTTTAAAGTGGGTTGAATAGGGTATGAGATAGAGTTTATGACTAGGTTTGTCATGGTTGTGGTTTTGCTGTTTTCTAGTAGAATGAAGTTTGTTTTGTCAGGGTTTAGTTTTAGTTTGTGTTCTTTCATCCATGTTGCTATTATTTCGAGTGTTCTGTGTATTGTGTCTGCCATGGAGGATATTGGTTAGTCGAAAGGAAGGAGGATGGTTATGTCATCTGCATAGCTGTAAGAGGTTAAGTCTAGTTTATCTAGGTGGAAGCTGAGGGAGGCAATGTATAAGTTGAATAGCGTAGGTGATAGAGGTGATCTATACTGTATACAAATTTATCAAAGAGATACGTTTTTACTGTTTTTCTAAAAGTTTGGTAAAAAAATGCATTTGAGATAAACTCACTTAGGCATTTATTCTATTTGCCTGCTTGAAATGATAATGTCTTATCTAGGAACCTGTTATAGATACAACCCTTCGGAGATGGAAAGGGGAACAGATGGGCACTACGTTTACGACTGGTAATAACAGCAAAATCAAAATGGTAGGAGAGATAGATTGAAGCTGAACCTGATAAAGTTTGGAAACAGAGACAAGCAAACTTAAAGGTAACCCTGGCTTTTCCACAGGTAGCCAATGCCATTTTTTTTAATAATAGGGGCTAACATGATCAGTTTTTTTTCAGGCCGAAACCACAGATACTCTTCAACAAAGAACACATGCTCCACAGCAGGTGTAAATGTGAACGTGTACTCTATGCATTGACAAGTGTATATTATTAAAATGCATGTGCACATCAGAACTGCCTCTGCTTTGCCCAAACTACACCTCTTGGAATACCTACGGAAAAATCACATAAAAGCATATGTGCTTTGGCACGTCTCCTATGAGCATATACACCCACACAATATTGTAATAGTTATTTTCCACACGCAAGGCAAGCCTTGCATGTGGAAAATGCTTTATAAAATTAACTCTTTATGTGAAAGTAAAACATCTATGATGTTATGAGTAAATTAAGCCGCAAGCGCATCATGCCTATTCCAATAAAAATTACTTTTGTCCGTCAATGATTGCAAGTGCCTGCTAAAAACACCGCAGGCAGTTTTTACTTTTGTTCATTTTCTTTCCAATTTTCAGTGAGCAAAAGCATAACAAATAACTTCTCACCATCATGGTGTGGCATACCACAACGATTCTGTTTATATTTTATTTTCAGGCTGGAAGCAAACCTCTGGCATGAGTTCCTAGACTGCTTGTTTCCCAGACTCTTGCTGGTTAAGTACTTAGCTTTATTTCTGTACTGCCGTAAAACACACAAAACCATTATTACCTCATAATCCTCCAGGAAGAGTAAACAAATGTAAACACAGCCATTATTACCAGGATTGTACAGAAGGAGGCTGCAATTAATGGTTCTCCTAACTATTTTTTTAAAAAAGCATTTTTTTATTTTTTATTGCATTTTTTTTTAATAGGTAAATGAACTCTTTGCTAAGCAAGAATTCTGCAAAACAAAATCATACAAAGAAACAGAAAGGCAACAGAAAGATCCAGAGTATAAAGATATGAAATAAAAGCAAAGTGCTTGAGTATGTAAAGGTCTGTATGATGTCAGTCGCTTATCTATATAAGATTGCATCATGCTGGACAGATCTAAACACAATAAGTGAGAAGAAACATTTTAAATGAACAGGCCTGGCAGAATCTAATCCAGCTGTAATGCAATAAAAGTTTTGATTCTGGTAGCCAATTAACAGGCCCATATACCAAAATGCAGTAAGTGCCCAAATTACTGTGTAGTAAAAGCAAAGCCTGTTTAATAACTGGTGCGGACAATCTTAGCAGTTATCGTACAGAAAAGTTATTTACCATGCAGTAAGTATATTGATTAGAGCAGATACAGTTATAGGAGGTGATAAGTGCATACAGGCTAATTGCAGTGCATTGGAGCCAACTTTCAAAATTATTGGGGGTGCTAAACCCCCACCCTGGGCACTGTCAAAAAATTTGCTGAATATCGGGGGGGTTCTCAAGCAGCAACAGAGCTCACTCCTATGGAGCATTTGCTGTCCACACTCATTCCCCACCGCAAGTGACTCATTTCCCACCCCATAATGCATAAATTAGCTAATGCTTATGATCATGCCAGTGTGGTAATGGTTAGCACATTGTATGCTAACAGGATGCACTAATTCAAGAACTAAGGACTAGATTCTCAAAACTTGGCAGTATGCAAATTAGGTTGGCGGAGGGTTGCAAAGGTTCGCTAAATTTGCATGTGCCCATCACTAGTGATAGTGATCGGCACATGCGCCTTGTTTACAATGGCTGGCTGGAGGGATGCCTACTCCCTCCGGCCAGCCGGCCTGCCTCCTCAAAATGGCTGATCTTCCCTTCCCCGGTGCACTGAGGAGGGGCCTAAGGCTCTGATTGGCCCAGGTTGTTTAAGGCCCCTCCTATGGGAGTGCTTGGAGTGCTCATTTTAATAATAATGATCCCGTTGTACTACATTTGCATGGCAGTATCGGAGACTGCTAGAAAACGTTGAAAAGACCACGGTAAGCCATTTTAATAATCCACCACTAAAATACATGCATGCTAAACTGTCTGGAACTGGTTTAGCATACACATTAAAGGCAGATTTTAGTTTTGAGAATCTGCCCCTAAGAGAATAAAGGACACCTAGATAAAGATGCTAAGAAAGCATCTACTTTAAACCTAATCTATAAAGAGAAGTAAGTACCTATATTTCTTTATAGAACACTAGTATAAGTGGCTGGAAAGGTGCCTGTATTCAAGACATGAACACTTACATCAACATAAATGCTTGTGCCTAGATTGACGAGAGCACATACAGAATATAAGATTTTCAAATAATAACATATTTATGTTATTTGAATGTTCAGATGTTTGCATATTAGATGTTTTATAAGTATTATGCTGACATGGAGGCCATTTTTGATAGGATGTCTAAGTCTGACTTTGAACGTTTTCTGCAAAATGTCCAAAGGTGGACGCAGAGAAATGGTCATTTTCGAATGAGGCATTCAAATAATTTTTTTTCAAAAATCCCCTACTTGGTTGTCTTGGTCGCCAAAATATCTAGGTCACTAGGACATCTAAATTTATTCACCATTTTCGACCACAAAAATGTCCATGTTAGAAACGTCCAAATCAGCACCATTTAGATGTGGGAGGGGCCAGTTTTATAATGGACTGTCCACATAGACATCCCAATAGAGCATTGGAGCACCTTAGAGGGCACTGCTGTGAACTTCACATAATGGTTGCCAGATGTTTCTCTCACCATAACCCCCTTATTATTTATGGTGCGCCTTCCAAAACTCACCTAAAACCTACTATACCCACCTGTCTCCCACCCCAATAGCCCTTATGGCTTCAGATGGCATTTATATGGTAGTATAGTAGGATTTTGATAGGTTTTGGTGGACTCTCCCCACCCCACCCCAAATATGAATAAAATAGTAATACAGTGGTACCTTGGATTACGAGCATAATCCATTCCAGGAGCATACTCGTAATCCAAAATGCTCATTTATCAAAGCGAGTTTCCCCATAGGAAATAATGGAAACTCCCTTTGATACGTTCCCACCTCCCCACCCACCCTTCCCGAGGCCAGCAGCGCTGCTCCCCCCACCCCCTGCTCGCAAAGACCCCCCCTCTGCATGAACCGGCACCCCCCCCCCCCCCGCGTGAACCTGCCCCCCCCGCCCGAACAACTTAAACTTACACACCCCCCCCCACGGTCTGGCACCAGCACGCAGGCATAGATCGTGCCGGTGCCTAGAAGATCTTCCGGCTTCTGCCTGCCTTGAGCATGCATCTACGCATGCTCAAGGACTTCTAATTCTCCCTCTCGCCGAGAATCTCTGCGAGAGAGAGAATTAGAAGTCCTTGAGCATGCACAGATGCATGCTCAAGACAGGCAGAAGCCGGAAGATCTTCTAGGCACCGGCACGATCTATGCCTGTGTGCCAGTGCCAGACGGAGGGGGGGTAAGTTTAAGTTGTTCGGGCAGAGGGGCCAGATCACGCGGGGAAGGGTGTGCCAGTTGGAGCGAAGGGGCCTTTGTGAGCGGGGGGAGCGATGCCAGTTATCAGGGGTGGAGTGGGGGGTGCTTGCAAATCGAGTCAACACTCGGTTTGCGAGTCCCAAAAGTTTGCTGAGTGTTTTGCTTGTCTTGCAAAACACTTGCAAACCGGGTTACTCGCAAACCGAGGTTTGACTGTACCTGTCTATAGAACAGCAGCATCTGTTATGAGAAAGTTTAGTAGAGTATCACACAAGGTGCTCCACTGCTCTATTGGGATGTCTATGTGGCTAGTCTATTACAATGCTGGCCCCTCCCAAATCCGAATGGTCTAGATTTGGACGTTTACAACATGGATATTTCTGTGGCCTCATGCTTTCCACCATAAATATAGTGTTTGAGTGTCTATGAGCTTGGGTCCTTCTCTCTATGGTTCATTGGCCCACCCATCAGGCTACTTAAGACACCTGTGTGATGCTCTACTAACTTTTTCCATACCACATGCTGCTGTTCTACAGACAGGTATATACTGATATATTCATAATTTTTGGAGGTGGGATGGAATTAGTAACACAGGAAGAGTGAGGGGGTCATTACTTAATCCTTCCAGTGGTCAACTGGTCAGTTTGGGTACCTTTTAGGCATTTAGATGCTTCTAAAACAGGTCTAGCTTGGAATGTCTAAGCTCCATCTAGGACGTCCAGGACGAACCAATTATTGCTGCAAAATATCAATTTCTAATCTGTCCTACAGCCAACCCAAATACCACCCAAAACATACCTCTAATACATCCCTTTCTGAGTTTGACATTTTGGAGGGTGAACATCACGCAAAACGTCTAAGTTCTTTGTTTCAATTATGGGCACTTGAAGAGCATTGAAGAAATTGAAGAACATTAATCATGTCTTCTATGAGCCATGTCATTGAGTAACTTTCTAATATGGTTGAGTGGGATCCAGAATTGGATTCTTCCCTCAACAAGTGGTTGGGTTAGTTCTTCTATTTGTGGTTTGTATAGGTTCTTTTATGGTTTTATGATAATTTCTTTATTATAATTGTTGATATCTTACTCGTATTATCACTTTAAGCCTATTTTCTATTATTTCTTGTATGGATATCGGTGGTATCAGATAACTTCTGGCATTTACCTTATACTTGGATAGTCAGCTTCATTATCTGAGTACGGCCCAGTACTGAATATTCAAATATAAATTTAAATGCTTCAGCACTGACTGCATTGTTTAAATATCTGGGAGAAACTTTGAATCTTTACCCTAAAGGCATTATCAAACTTTATGAAAATATGAGGAGTGGGGGGGGGGGCACTATTCTGCGTAGTATTCAGTAGTATTCTGGCAATATTCAATGGTATTAAACTTGGTAGTGCCACTGAATATCAGCTCTGATTGCCCTGATACAACGACCCTGATTCTATAAAAGATGTCTTCAATTAGGCGCCTAAAACGACGCACCTAGCCAATCTAAGCACCTAACTTAATTTTTTTTTTTTTTATATTCTCTTTATTGAGCAAAAAGTTAAGATTATACAAAATAGCACTCTGGTACAAGAGAAAACACCAAACATCAGAACCCCACAAAAATAAAACAAGCAAAAACGAGAGCAAAATTGGAACCTAGTGCAAATACCAATTGCCTAGCAACAAATTTTGTCAATTTTTATTACCACCCCCTACCCATCCCAGTCCAGCCCCCCTCCCCCGAGTGGATAACACGCAACAGAGAAACTATTGTGCACAAGAAAGTGCACAGGAAAGGTGAGTGTTTGTAGACTACTCTAGAATCAAATGGTAGAGAAAAAGAGAAATGAAAAGAAAAGAAGGAAGGAGGAATAAAAAAAGTCAATAGAGGGGAAAAAAGAAGAAAAGAGAGCCAAAGGGAGCTACCCAGGCCCAGATTATAAGTTAAGTAACAGACTCCTCGACCTATGGGGCAAGGAGGCCCAGTACACCTCCCAAATATCCTGGAACCTGTCCCAGCCTTGCAGCGCCCTACCTGATACCGCTCTACGCTCCAATAAAATCAGTTCAAAAAGAAATTATTTCCATTGGCCAACCGATGGAGAGGCTGGCACCCACCAGTATACCAAAATCACCCTTAACTAGCAGTAAAGCCTTAAACACAAAGAGACGATGGCCCCCATAGATACTCCCCAAATCAGTGACAACATAAAAAAGAGCCAATTGGGGGGAGCAAGCACGTAAAGCAGGCACAAGGGAGCTAAGATAAGTCCACACCCTTGTCCAAAAGAGTTGTATGGAAAGGCACGCCCAAAACATATGCCCCAACGTAGCACCAGCATGGTCACACGTAGGGCAAGCATCCCACTCAGCAAACCCCGCTTGAAATGCCCGCAACGGAGAAATAAAGGCTCTGTGCAAAAACTTATATTCCTGTTCCCGGTGAACCATACTCCAAGACACCGATATTATGTGCACAAACCCATCAGAAATAACAGCAGACTCAAGGTCTACCTGCAGGTCCGCACTCCATGCCCGTGCAAGACTGATAATCTGGACTGAGGGCCAGTAGAATAGAAGCATAATACCCCAACCAAGGAGCCACCGGTTCCCACAGAGCCAGACACAAGCCTAACCGCTCAGAAATATCAACCCTCAAGGCAGAGGCATCCAACCCAGACACCTAGTGTTGTATCTGCAGGTACCCAAACATGTCCATTGAGTCAAGATCATACAGAGACATAAGTTCCAAAGGAGTAAGAATACAACCCCGCTCATGCAGGATATCGCCCACCCATTTGATTCCCTGCGCATGCCAGACCTGAAAAGTACGCGTCTCATTCCCCGGGGCGAAATCCAAATTCCCCACTTAATTTTTTTTTGTTTATTTTTTTTTTTAATTGGCTTAACTGGTACTGATAATTTAAAGCATCATTAAAAAAAAAAAAAGATTCAAATGATTAAAAAATAAATTAGTCAGTATATGCCTATCACTTTGATGTAGGTGTCTCCACCAAGGTGCCTACCAGCAAGTAGGCATGGTTAGAGGCAGATTCAGGGTGGAGTTTGGGCAAGTTTTGAGTTAGGCGCCTACTTTAGGTGCACTCATATAGGCCAAGAAAACTCTGGCCTAAATGGCAGTACACCTAAGGATTTAGGCCTGGATTCTGTAATCAGCACACATTGGCATGCAAATTACAGTAAAACACGTACATTTTGCAGGAAGCCTTTTCCCCTTGTTAAGTAGGCATTAATGATCTATGTGGGAGTGTGTGGCACAGGAGTTAGAGCTACAGCCTCGGCACCCTGAGGTTGTGGGTTCAAATCCCTTGCCGTTTGAATTGCCTCATTGCCCCGGGTACACTAGATAGAGTTTGAGCCCACCGGGACAGATAGGGAAATATGATATAAGTGGTATATAAATAATAAACAAAATACACGTGGAGTTTAGTACAAGGGCCTCTAAGTTTGTACAAGGAGAATGATTTTCCACCTTAACAAACACAGAAATAAAAATGAAATTGGGCAAAAAGCATCATGAAATTAAACTTATGCTGATCAAGTACAGCACAGTTAAATGAATCAATAAGGGAGACCACAAACTAGGTACTCTATATTATGTGAATGATTAAAGAAGATATGGCAATTCTGACGCAAAATCACTCCACTATGTTCAGATGTTACTTTCAGAAAATCCTATCAACTTATAATGAAACATGTGCTCAGAGACATGGAGGCAAAAACAAGGGGCGAACCCCAAGAATATCACCTCAGCACCCAATCATCACATATTCAATATATTTCAGTTGATATCAAAAAGTTTTCGCTATCCTGTGTACCCGCAGTCTATCACGCTCTCATAAGGGGTTCATAGACAACGGCGCGAAAGACAGAGGCGCGCCCAGACAATTGAGCGCAGCGCAGAGGCGTGCGCCGCTCAAACTTACTGTTTTTAGGGGCTCCGACGGGGGGGTTTGTTGGGGAACCCCCCCACTTTACTTAATAGACATCGCGCCGGCGTTATGGGGGGTTTGGGGGATTGTAACCCTGCACATTTTACTGTAAACTTAACTTTTTCCCTAAAAACAGGGAAAAAGTGAAGTTTTCAGTAAAATGTGGGGGGTTACAACCCCCCAAACCCCCCACAATACGGTGCGATGTCTATTAAGTAAAGTGGGGGGGTTCCCCCCCACGTCCCCACGTCGGAGCCCTAAAAACAGTAGGTTTGAGCGGCGCGTGCACCTCCGCGCTGCGCTCAACTGTCTGGGCGCGCCTTTGTCCCGGCGCGCTTTTGACCTGACACCCTCATAAGGTTAGAAGTTTCAAAATAACAAACTTGTCTTGAATTACAGGTTCTGATGTGGCCTGTTTCGATCCTGCGTCAGGGAACCGAATCCTTCATTCAAAGCGTTATATCAAAGGTGGTGCTGTCTCAAAAAAAGCTCCAAATCATTTTAAAGATATAACCAACAGGTTTCTTTCCTCCACCAGGCAGAGTTGTCTGTAATCCACTTGGACTGTAGTTTGCAAGAGAACTAGCATTTCTGTTCGCTGCATAATTGCTACAGTGGAGGTGACAGCTTTAAACATGTTAAGATAAAGAGCTGCTACATGGAAAAATTATATAGCTTCAGTTTTTGCAGTCTAATGATTGGTAAAGTTCCTATGGTACATTTAGGTTAGAGCCAAAGGTACCCCTTGATTAATTGAAACCTTTCTATTACAGTGCTTCACTCAAATCAGCTTTTTTGTTTTTTCCCGAGATGAAAACATGTGCTTTAAAGTGCATATTATGTCTGCTATAAAATAAGGAGTGCCCTACTACCTTCTGAAGATTTTATATTGCTGAAAGATGCCTTTGCTAACTTCAAAATAGGATTCAGACATACCCAGATCATTTTCCTGGCTTGGAGATGAAAGAGCATGGACCAACACCAAGTTTTAACTCAGGAATCCAGACAGTTCTTTCAACAATCTGAGCACTAAAACCAGGACAACTAGTAATTCTGTTTCATTGAATCAAAGTCTGCTTTGGTTTTAGTCGTTTGCTTTCAAATAATACGTCCAACACATTTTGCTGCTTTCACTAAAAGAGTAATTCATGAAGCCACAAAAGCATCGACAATTACGACAATATTTCAACAGCTGACCAAAGGGTTTTCTCCAATCAAATTTATGTTAATAGGAGATTTTTTATTTTTTTAAGTAACGGTTTGGTATTCAAAAGAGTAAAAGGGTATAACTGGGCAGGAATGGCTCCTGACCAGTTAAACCTCATTGAGCTGGCCGTCCAGCATAATTCATAATTCATAAGTGGACATTGCCATGGAATATTACCTGTTATTGCCCTGGCACTGTCTGGCTACTACCAGGGCAATCAGAGGTTGAGCTGGGGCAAAGCCAGCACTTAACTAGTTAGAGGCAGATTCATTCCACTGGGGGTCCAGATTTTCTAAACAGTGCCATTAGCAGCAGCCACTTAGAAAAGTATGTCGATCACGTGGCAGCGCCATATGGAAAATCACGGCCATGTTGAAATTAGGCATCAGAAATGTAGGCCAGGGTTTTATAGGCCTGTATTTCTGGCACTTACTTTCAACGAGAATCGTGACCATAGCGGCACCCACATCCACTTTCAGCGTAAAACCACGCCTACTGTAGACGTATGTACCTCTATGGATGGGAGTTGGACACCGTTGTGTGTAAGCACTTGCAAATGTATACATCTTTTAAAATTAGGTTTTAATTGGTTTTAAAGAATGCATTCAATTACTGCACTGTTTATTACCAATTAAAACAATTAAGTTAGGCGGCATAGGTCACCTACTGCTGCTTAACTTTCAGTGCAGTTTTGAAAATTTGGGCCTAAATGCTTAACCCCCAAACTCTGTATAAGGCACCTTACGCTGTGCATGCAAATTGGTGTGCATAGTCAATTTGTGCACATAAATTATTTAACAAGCCTAATTGGCACCGATAATTGGCAATTAGCTCATAACAGATGCAAACTGGCACTGATTAAAAGTTACACATACAACTTGGATGGTGCATTCTATAAAGTGCTGTACTGCAGTTCTAGTGCATGAATCTGAAAAGGGGTATGGCCAGGGAAGAAGCGTGGTCATTGTTATAGAATACATCTGATGCGCACACAAGTTAAGCGCAGGTATTTAGGCTGTGGGCATAAATGGATGTAGCTAAAAGTTATGTGACACATAGTGTGATTCTATATGATGCACATTCCTTTTATAGAATCATGCTTTGCACTGTTCTAGTCTACGCCAATTTTTTTGGGTACGATATATAGAATTTGGCCCTAAATAGATAAAGTTAGGATAGCAAAAAGGCTGTCCTAACTTTATCTACCAAGCTAACCAGGTACACGTACCCAGATATTCAATGCTGGAGGTCAGGCCCTAACTTTTAAAAAAAGTATAGATCCAGATTGAAGACTCCACATCATACATATGAGAGAACCTGCTTGACCCCCCCCAAACTCAGCTCCAACCTCTTCTGCTGACCAAGATTTCAGATGTTGTGTAAACAGCATTAAGGGCCTTCAAGTTCTTGGCAATCAACGTGCGTTAATTGCACGTTGTTTGCCCAGAATTTGAAGGCCCTTGGGGGGAAATTCTATAAGAGGCACCTAACTTAATTAGTAAATTGGCTTCAATAATGAGCTTTAACAAGCTCATAATTAAAAAAAATAAAATTATTTAGGAAATAGATGCCTATCTTCTTAGGTGAGATTCTACAAAAGCTAGGCACCTATAGAATAATGCCTATCAGCGCCTAACACCAAAGTAGGTGTGTTTAGAGGAGGAGAAAGACTTAGGTGCCACTAGGCGCGATTCTCTAAAGGACTTAGGTGCCTATAATGTAGGCCTTTAAAACCCTGGGCTACATTACAGTTTTAAGTTAGGCTAAGCGCGATTCTGTAATGGGCACCTAAGTGTGACTGGCATGTAATGGGCACCTAACTTTAGATGCCTATAAGCGCCCATTACAGAATCTGGTCTTTTGTATATTTGTGGTTTGTACTTTGTTTCTATCTTGCTGCTGCTCTGTAAATAGCATTAACAGGCCCTAATGACGAAGGCCAAGCTGTCAAGCAACAGGAACTCCTGATGTCTGGCTCCAGAACACACTTGATCTAGGTTCTAAAAGGGATCATTGACCAACTGTCTCAACCAGGGGATTGTTCCTGGTTGACTGAGCTGGAATGCAGGAGATTGGATAATAGAGTTGGTCTCTAGAACAGTCAGTGGCTATTCACAGTCCATCCAGGTTATGAAAGTAGTCCTTTAATCCTAAACAATGCATTCTAATATAGCTGAGAATATAACTGAAGGTTGTTGTTTTTTAGCACATTTGCTAAAACATTTCTTTAGCACTGAAATTAGTTTTACTCAGTACATATAACTGTGAATCTTAGTTAATGATGCCAATAATGCATTTACAAATTTCAACTGTATTGAGCATCACACTGTGACGTGCTTTTCCCTTATGGTGTTAATAATGAAACTGCAGAGTTGATGTCCGAACGATAGTGCTGAAAATACCTAAATAGTAGACTTATTTGATTACCCACCAAATAAAAATCATCTATTTTGTATGCGTCTCCCTACCTAGAAGATGGCTACCCTCTAGTGGGAATGAGTGGCATTTCAGCTACAATTATCTGAAAATGGAAAACATGGAGCAATGATCACTTTTTGAAACTATTGTGTTGCATGTTTGTAAACTGACCTAAGTTGAGATAGCATGAAGCTTTCTCAGCAAGACAATGAAGCCGTCGGCACAGTATGCAGCGGCCTCTAAGAAGGCGAATAGAATGCTAGGTATTATTAAGAAAGGTAATACAACCAGAACGAAAGAGGTCATCCTGCCGTTGTATCGGACGATGGTGCGCCCGCATCTGGAGTACTGTGTCCAATATTGGTCGCCGAACCTTAAGAAGGATATGGCGATACTCGAGAGGGTTCAGAAAAGAGCAACGCGATTGATAAGAGGTATGGAAAACCTTTCATATGCTGAAAGATTAGAGAAACTGGGGCTCTTTTCCCTGGAAAAGCGGAGACTCAGAGGGGACATGATAGAAACTTACAAGATCTTATAAATCTCATGCACGAATACAGGATGTCCGGGGCGGTACTTGGAGAGACCAGGAAAGGGACTTGGGAGTTCTGATCGACAAGTCGATGAAGCTATCCACACAATGTGCGGCGGCAGCAAAAAGGGCAAACAGAATGCTAGGAATGATAAAGAAGGGGATCATGAACAGATCAGAGAAGGTTATCATGCCGCTGTACTGGGCCATGGTACGCCCTCACCTGGAGTACTGCGTCCAGCACTGGTCGCCGTACCTGAAGAAGGACACGGTACTACTCGAAAGGGTCCAGAGAAGAGCGACTAAGATGGTTAAGGGGCTGGAGGAGCTGCCGTACAGCGAAAGATTAGAGAAACTGGGCCTCTTCTCTCTCGAACAGAGGAGATTGCGAGGGGACATGATCGAAACATTCAAGGTACTGAAGGGGATAGACTTAGTAGATAAGGACAGGTTGTTCACCCTCTCCAAGGTAAGGAGAACAAGAGGGCACTCTCTAAAGTTGAAAGGGGATAGATTCCGTACAAAAGTAAGGAAGTTCTTCTTCACCCAGAGAGTGGTAGAAAGCTGGAACGCCCTTCCAGAGGCTGTTATAGGGGAAAACACCCTCCAAGGATTCAAGACAAAGTTAGACAAGTTTCTGTTGAACAAGAACGTCCGCTGGTAGGGCTAGTCTCAGTTAGGGTGCTGGTCTTAGACCAGAGGGCTGCCGCGTGAGCGGACTGCTAGGCATGATGGACCACTGGTCTGACTCAGCAGTGGCAATTCTTATGTTCTTATGAAGGGCATAGAGAAAGTGGAGAGGGACAGATTCTTCAAACTTTCAGAAACTACAAGAACGAGAGGGCATTCGAATAAATTAAGAGGGGACAGATTCAGAACCAATGCTAGGAAGTTCTTCTGCACCCAAAGGGTGGTGGATGCCTGGAATGCTCTTCCAGAGGGTGTGATAGCACAGGGTACAGTATCAGGATTCAAGAAGGGATTGGATGAATTCCTGAAGAAGAAAGGGATAGAAGGGTATAGATAGATAGGGATAAAAGGGATAGAAGGGTATAGATAGAGATCATTATACAGGTTCTGGACCTGATGGGCCGCCGCGTGAGCGGACTGCTGGGCAGGATGGACCCCTGGTCTGATCCAGCAGAGGCACTGCTTATGTTCTTATGTTCTTATATTAAACCTCTTCTGTTCACTCTGAATGATTTAAAATTAATTAGACCTTGAACTGAATAAAGGTGGAATAGAAAACCTAATTAACATAACTTAGAATAAAATGAAATGGCTATTGTATATAAAATTAATTCATTATAGGTCTTTCTCACCTTCATTAATAAACTGGCATGCAGTCTTACAGTATCATTTAATTTTCAGAACTATACCTAAATGTTGGATGAATATCAAATGGTTGCACTTAATAACAGCAAAGACAGACAAATTGCAAGAAACAGCTGATAAGCGAACTGTTGGCAGGAAAGAGTTGATCAATAAGATGCTATTTAATTTGCAATTCTATATAAATTGAGGATTCCATAATATTAGGTATCTACTACAATTTAAGTAGCAACTCATTGATTTTCTATTAATTGAGTAAACCAAATTGCTAAGTCTTCCACTCCATAGGGTGGCTTGAGCTGGAAATGCTCATAGGACTTGGGATGGGAGAGAGTCATGGCCATTGCTTAAAGGTGATATCTGGCATATTCAGGGCCTATAACTGCAGATTTGCCAGTGGTTGTTACCCCACTGGTTGTTACCCCAGTTCTCAGGGACCATTTGGCCAGTTGGGTTTGCAGGATATCCACAATAAATATAAAACAGGATATCCACAATAAATTATCTTCGTTGATCGGTACACCAACAATGGCCAGCGTTTCACTATTTAGCTGCCTCAGGGTGTAACGTATCCGAACAAAAGTTTAATCGGATACGTTACACCCTGAGGCAGCTAAATAGTGAAACGCTGGCCATCGTTGGTGTACTGATCAACGAAGATAAGTTGAAATTTTTTTCATCTATCTTATAGTTTCTTTCATTTCATTGTACTTCAGCACGGTGCAGTGTCTGGTTCATGCAAAGGAGGTTTCTTAGCCAGTGAGGTGAATGCCCCACCACCGCTATTCCACCATTGTGGAGGTGGGAGTGCCCTTATCTGAGGCTTTTTCCTCCATTTGAAATTGATATTCCGGCTTGCACTGTGTCACTAATTTATTATCTGATATCGTGCATCTTATCATTGTGGAAGTGTTTTGAATTATTGTTGGTTTTCACAATATCTGAGTTTTTATGGCTATTAAAGCAGGAAGAATTGTCATCCAAACTATGGGAGATGTTTTGGGGTTCCTTGAACTGGATTGCTTTATCTGGATCCATTACCCATTCAATATACTTCAGAGCTCATCAGACATCAAGAACCCATGTTAAAATAGCAATAGCTGATAAGGATGCAAACCTGTTAGTGATGTACATCTGTAAAAGGCACGTTATCACATATGCTATTTTATTGTGCAAATCTTAGCTCATATGTCTGTTCCATATTATGTTTGAATGAAACACTAACAAATATGGAAATCATTATTAATCCAATCTGTTAGAGCTAAAGAAAAAGCCAATGCAGCAATGCTATAAATTGGCATCTTATTTTAGGCTAAAACAAAGAGAGAACAAAAAAACCTTGCAACAAACCAGCAACACAAAAGAGCAAATAAATGATATGAATCCTTGCCTGTTGATATATCTTCAAAACACTTTATAGTATGCCTAGAGAACCCAACATGGATCCATGTTTTGGCAACAAATTGCCTTCCTCGTGGATAAAACAGGATCTTTTGTATAGTAGCACTCATTATTATAGATGTTAGCAACCATAGATTACAATATGTTGTAGAAGCACACACCCACATTGGATCTGTGATGGTGTCTTCCCTAGACATACAATAAAGTGTTTTGAAGATATATCATCTGGCAAGGAGTCATCTCATTTACCTTGCTCTTTTGTGTTACCTAATTTTAGGCCCCCCATCAAGGGGGATGCTTAGCACCAATTCTATAATGGCTTATGGCATGTCTAAGCCATTTTACGAGATTAAATGAAAAGTAATGCCTCCTTTTCCATAATTCATCAACAAATGACTGCACTGGTATGGTAGGTTTGTTGACTTGTTTTTTTGAAATCTCTTTTTTTTTCACTCCAGTTGGTAAAAAAATATCTGTGTGAAGAGGTAGTGTTGCTATTGTTTGTGAAATGGAAGCAAGAAGTGAGTGCCCAGTGCAATTTAAGCAATGTATTGTGATGGAATTTCATACTGTTGAAGAAGTCCCTCCAATTAAGATTCACCCTGACATGCAGGTTATTTATGGTGATGACTGTGTTGATGTGAGTACTGGGAGTGGCTGGGCCAAAAAATTGTGAACTGGGAAGGTGTGTATAAAAAATGAAGTGGATGAGAAAGGTTGACGAACTCATAAGGGACAATTGGAAGCAGTGGCGTACCTAGGGTATGTGGCACCCGGGGCCCATCATTTTTTGACACCCCCCCCCCTCATGTAAAATTTTTTTTTTTTTTTTTTTTTTTGCAATAACCATGAAATGGAATAAATGGTCAGAATAGAAACAGGCAGTGAAAATTTTTTTTTTTTTTTTTTTTTTTTTTCCAAAGTATTTTTATTGAGAATGGCAAAAGGTCCAGACAAGCAACCATGGTCTGTACAGAAACTTATACATTATCAAAAAGAACACAGAATGAGAGTAACAGCAACAACAAGCATGAACAAGCCTCTCCCAAGAGAAAATTGCCAATGAGAGGCATAGCAATACACAACAAAAGGCCAAAACTTGGGGCAAGCAAACAAATCCCACCCCAGAACCCACAAGAATAATAAGCCGGACTAGACCCTCAGCCATATTTTATAATGAAAAAAACCCCCACAAGCAACAACACCCAGACCGCTCACCAGACACACCAATCCGCACAACAAGCACCCAAGAAACACCCAGCCACCACCCAGACAAAACTACCAGACACACCTACCCCACCAAGCCCAGACCCAACCCCCCCTCCCCAGAGAGTGCAAGCGCAAAGTGGACCGCGAAAAGGGCAGCTGCAGAAGTGGAAAGCCCCAGATAAGTAGGTTAGCTAAAGAAAGCCCACAGATAGAAGAAATCAGGATAACAGAAGTTCCAACAAATGCTCCCACAGAAAATTTTCTTTTATTGAACCTCATTTATGTAACCATTATTCCAAACATAACATAACATAAATTATGTCTGAATTGTCATGACATCAGAAGTACATATGGAGTAGTTGCAGGTGATGCTTGGGACAGTTCTGATTATGTTAGTTTGGTTTTATGTGTTTTTTTAATAGAAGGGTTTTTATTTCTTTTTTTAAGGTTTTGTAGTTTGTGGTCGAGGTCAATAGGTTGTAGAGTTGGGGGTCAAGTGTTGCAGCTCGAATGGCTAGGAGGTTGTCGAACAGTTTTTTTTCTTTTGACGTTTTTGGTTGGAGGGTGTGTGAATGGTGCGTGAGTTCTCCTATGTCTGTTTGAAGTGGATTGAATTATTTAGCTGAAGAAATTAGTTACCCCCCCCCCCATTCCACACACATTAATTCTCTTCCATTTTTGTTCCCATTATAAAAAAACACTGATAAGTTCCCAGGAAAAAAATACATTAAAATAAGAAGTGAAAACAAAGGCCCCTACAGATGAGAACATAACATAAGAATAGCCTAACTGGGTCACACCAATGGTCCATCATGCCCAGTAGCCCATTCTCATGGTAGCCAATAGTGCTGCCCGATTCAGAGAAAAATATTTCATTCGATCCGATTCACCCTGTTGAATCGATTTTTCGATTAGATTCACTGTTAATGACACCGCTTTTTAAGTTTAAACAAAGTATAACAATAAATTTCACAACAACAATAAATTTCACAAAGTACTTAAAAAAAAAAAAATCACATTTTTCCATTAAAGCAGTTCTGGAGACATTTGCTTGAACAGTCTTTTTTCCCAGTCCATAAGCAAGCAATATGAAAAAGATTTCCTTAATTATCTACTCAAACATTTTTGCTATTTACTTTCATTGTACCTATACTATTATTCAGTAGAAAAAATGGACTTAACTGTGCAGGAAATGAATCTCCTCATACACCCACCATATAGTGCAAAAATGTGCAAAGGTCTGTTTTTTTCTTTCGATCACTACATAGCCTAATGCCACACAAGCAGCGCTGTTACAAACATATTCTGAAGGTCAATGCTAAGGTTGACAAAGTTTCCTTCCTTGGACCAGAAGGAGATACTGACAAACCACTGGAAGAGATTCTAAAACAACTACCCAGAAATAACACCCAAAGACCCACTCAGTGTGTGAACCAGTTGAGTGGAGTGGACTAACTGGGGGTGGAAATGGGCCCAGAGTTTGCTCAGCAGAATTTCCCAGACTACCTCTTCCTCTCAACACACTGACATGCTACCACCACCACCAACACTAGGAACACCTCACCGAGTATGCCAGCAATGCTTATAAACTTTATAAAACACATTATTATATTTTCTTATAAAGCATATATTTTAACTGAACTCAGCCTTGCCATTCACAAAAATAGAAAAGTTCCCATTTCAAGCTGTCTCATGTACACTTTTCAAATCTAACATATTGTAATCACAAAACAGAAAATAAAATTATTTTTTCTACCTTTTGTTCTCTGATCAATATTCAAATCTTGTTGGTCCCAGGCTCTTGTTGTCTTGCTTGCCAGGGTCTCCTTTCTCCGTGCTAACCATCCGTCTGCCATCTCTGTTCTCCCCTTCCGTTTCCCTTCCCTCTCCCGGAGATCTGGCATCTTTCCTTTTTTTTGTCTCCATCCACAGATTCACCTTTTCTCAACTCCCCACCACCCCAGGATCCACCATCTCTCCCTTTCTGTTCCCAACTATCCTCCTATCCAGTATCTCTATCCCCCCTCCACACCATCCCCTGTTTCCAAGTTCTCTCCCTTTCTGTTCCTTCCCTCCCTAAATCCCATTATGCACCATCTCTCTCCCACTCCTCTGTTTTTAGACCCATTATTTCTAACCCCCAAAGTCTGGCATATGCATGTATCTTTGAACCCCCCCTTCCCTCTCTCCCTCTGTGTACTTTTACACCAGGACCCCCCTCCCCCGAAGGTCTGTCCCCCCTCCGAAGGGCTACACCCCACCCCTGAAGACCTGCACCCCCCGAAGGACTTTACCTCCCACCCGAAGGTCTGTCCCCCTCTGAAGGCCTAAACCCCACCCCTGAAGGACTGCACCCCCCCCCAAAGGCCTGTCCCCCCCTTGAAGGCCTGTCCCACCCCCTTGTAGGCCTGTCCCCCCTTTAAGGCCTGCCTGCCTGCCTTTCCCCCCCCTGAAGGCCTGTCTCCCCCTTGAAGGCCTGCACCCCCCTTGAAGGCCTGCACCCCCCCTTGAAGGCCTGCACCCCCCCTTGAAGGCCTGTCCCCCCCCTTGTAGGCCTGTCCCCCCTTTAAGGCCTGCCTGCCTGCCTTTCCCCCCCCTTGAAGGCCTGTCTCCCCCTTGAAGGCCTGCACCCCCCTTGAAGGCCTGCACCCCCCCTTGAAGGCCTGCACCCCCCCTTGAAGGCCTGTCCCCCCCCCTGTAGGCCTGTCCCCCCCCTTGTAGGCCTGTCCCCCCCCCTTGTAGGCCTGTCCCCCCCTTGAAGGCCTGCCTGCCTTTCCCCCCTTGAAGGCCTGCACCCCCTTGAAGGTCTGCACCCCCCCAAAGGCCTACACCCCCCCCCCCGAAGGTCTGCACCCCCCTGAAGGCCTGCCTGCCCCCCTTGAAGGCCTGCACCCCTTGAATGTCTGCACCCCCCCCCCGAAGGCCTGTCCCCCCTTGAAGGCCTGCCTGCCTGCCTGTCACCCCCCTCCCCCTTGAAAGCCTGCTTGCCTGCCCGCCCGCCCCACCCTGAAGGCCTGATGCCCCGACCCACCCCGAAGGACCGCTCGCCCCCCTGGCCTCCCCGCACCACCTATGAACAGCTGCAGCAGGATCGCGAAGTCAGCGTCGGGTACCAGCCCTAAGGGGGTGTTCCCGGCCTTGCCGTTCAGTCCCCCGCCACCCCCGAAGGACCGCTCGCCCCCCTGGCCTCCCCGCACCACCTATGAACAGCCGCAGCAGGATCGCGAAGTCAGCGTCAGCGATCCCTGCTGCTTCCTGCGCCACGGTCCCGCCCCTCCTCTGACGTCAGAGGAGGGGCGGGATCGCGTCGTAGGAAGCAGCGCAGGGATGCTGACGCTGACTTCGCGATCCTGCTGTGGCTGTTCATAGGTGGTGCAGGGAGGCCAGGGGGGCGAGCGGTCCTTCGGGGGTGGCGGGGGACTGAACGGCAAGGCCGGGAACACCCCCTTAGGGCTGGTACCCGGGGCGGCCCGCCCCCCCCCCGCCCTCCCCCCCTAGGTACGCCACTGATTGGAAGATCACTGAAAATGTTACATTGCAACCCTGAAAACTTGAAAGAACAATTAAGAAGAGTTTGGAAACACAAGAAAGAAATTATGTTGCACCATGACAACACTAGGCTTCACCTGGTGCAAAACACCATAGAAGAAATTGAGAAGATGGGTCTCACAGTCCTACCCTATCCATCATACAGCCCAGACTTTACAAATTAAAACTGCTTTTGATTCTTTCACTGGCAAAAAAAAAACTCCCTCAAAGAACAGCTCAGGTTTATAAAAGGGCAAAGTCACCCGGAGGCACGTTCAAGGACTTAGCTGACAAAAGACGAGTTGAACTCCAACGCTGTCACATCTTCTCCAATCTTCCCAACAAGCGATCTTGTTTCACCAATGTTTGGCTCATCAGGGGAACAAACAATACAGCCCCTGGGGGCTGGTCTCAGCATGGCTGCACTTTTCAAGGCTGTATTGTTTGTTCCCCTGATGAGCCAAACATTGGTGAAACAAGGTCGCCATAGCAGCAGTTGTGAATATTTCAGCCACACCTGCTCTAACATACATCCATCTTTACTAAACAATGTTTTTCTATAACTGTATTCAAATTTACCCAGCATTAGCTCCGACGCTCATAGAATTCCTTTGAGCGTCGGAGCTAATGCTGCCGCAGCCAGTGATAAAAAAAAAGCCTAACGCAGCTTTGTAAAAGGAGCCCTTATATTGCAAGGGCTTTTATTTTAAACAGCTTAGAATTTGTGGATTTCTGGTACATAAATAAAATAATCACATTTTAAAAACACGTGTGCATTTGTTCACCTAAAAGTGCATTTTTAAAAAATGTATACTTTTAAATCCGTTCCAAAGAGCCGACAAAGCTGATAAAAAGCCAGGGGTTGAAAAACTAGAAACACCCTACCCTCCCAGGAAAAAAGTTTAAATTCCAGATAATTCGGACCTCTGGGATAGGAAAATCTAAATCTCTGGTATGAAGAGTCTTCAGCCTTCAGTCTCCTAGGAATTTTTCTAACCAGGTGCAAGGCATCTTTGGCAACAGTTATGAGCATTTCAAGTATGCGCTGGAAGATCAGAACAAGGATTTCCATGTTTCATTCCAGGGTGGATTGGAAGCTGTGAAGCATGGGCTTAGAATGGCTAATATTTTATGATGTTTCTTTGCTTAAAAAAAAAAAAATCCTTTTGGCGTTTCTGTTCACTTCTATTGCACCCAGGGAACACCACATGTTTTTTAAATGGACTGTAGAATCTGTAGAATTTTTATTGGAATACTGTAGACACCTATCCACACTGTTTTTATTAATGCTGCTGGATTTTACATATTTAGAGCTGAAATGTTTATATTTTGTAGTGCTGGTAACACAGCATGTAATTCTATAAATAACCCATTAACATTTATGTGCCAATTCCATGTGTGTATTATTAGAATAATGGCATATACTGTACATGTTTATGTGTGCACATAAGCATGTAAATGCCAAGATTCTTCCTAATTGCTATTCTGTAATAACATCTTATATAGCACATCTTACATAGATTGGTGTACACAGAGGTGGAGTCTGTGCAGAGGGAGAACGAACATTTATGTAAATTATGGAATACTAAATCCTTCCAAAGCATTCATATATATTTTCTCTCAATAACAATTGTCTTTTGTGATAATTGACCTTCTGAGGTATAACCTTCAAGGTAATGTGGTTAAAGAACAGCCACTCAATGGACTTTCCATCATTTTCATTAGGCCATTAGAGTCCTTATATCTTTTAACTTTCTGTAAATATAATTTTATAAATAAAGATTTAACAAAGAACTTATCTTTCTTGTATTTCATATCATCTTATGGAGAATCAAATTGTGCAGATGATATGAAATACAACAAAGATAAGATTTTTTGTTAAATCTTTATTTATAAAATTATATTTACAAAACATTTTAAAATGCAAGGATTCTAATAACTTAATGAAGAAGATGGAAAATCCTTTGAGTGTTTAGTGGCAATTAGCAGGTCAATTATCACAAAAGACAATTGTTATTGAGAGGAAATATATATGAATGTTTTGGAAAGATTTATTATTCGCTTCTCATATATATTAATAATTTTGGTCATAAAGAAGTCAGTGAAATTATGGAATACTAGTTATCTCCTGCAATTAGACATGAAAACTTACATTATCTCATGCCTAAATTATAGGCCTGTATTTTTGCTGTTATGCTAGTGTTCCATAAAAGAATGTAGGCCCCTGTGTTCTTACTACAGAAAAGGCTGATACTAGCTGTATTCTAGGTACCTAATTGTTGTAGAATTACTCTACAATGCCTTGTACATTTTCCACATACAATTCAAAATATATTAAAGTAGAGCTGTGTTTCAATGATCCTCAAAACAAGCTTTATATTTCACTCTGACAGAACAAATATAAAAAGCCAACAGTTAAAAAAATGCACATTTACGCTTGGGTTCTATATCTCCCACTGAAATTTGCACACTGAAATTTGGGCACAGACCCAAGATGCGCATGCATCTCAATTGATTAATGAGCCCTTAACTAGCAATCATTGGGCACTAATAACCAATTATTTCAGTTAAGAACATAAGAAGTTGCCTCCACTGGGTCAGACCAGAGGTCCATCGCGCCCAGCGGTCTGCTCCCGCGGCGGCCCATCAGGTCCATGACCTGTGAAGTGGTTCCTGACCATTTCTATAACCTACCTCTACTTCTATCTGTACCCCTCAATCCCCTTATTCTTTAGGAACCTATCCAAACCTTCCTTGAGCCCGTGTAATGTGCTCTGGCTTATCACAACCTCCGGAAGCGCCTTCCATGTCTCCACCACCCTCTGGGTAAAAAAGAACTTCCTAGCATTTGTTCTAAATCTGTCCCCTTTCAGTTTCTCCGAGTGACCCCTTGTACTTGTGGTTCCCCACAGTCTGAAGAATCTGTCCCTGTCTACCTTCTCTATGCCCTTCAGGATTTTGAAGGTTTCTATCATGTCTCCTCTAAGTCTCCGCTTTTCCAGGGAGAACAACCCCAGGATGTTCAACCTGTCAGCGTATGAAAAGTTTTCCATACCCTTTATCAGTTTAGTCGCTCTTCTCTGGACCCCCTCAAGTACTGCCATGTCCTTCTTGAGGTGCGGCGACCAGTACTGGACACAGTATTCCAGATGTGGGCGCACCATTGCACGATATAGCGGCATGATGACTTCCTTCGTCCTGGTTGTGATACCCTTTTTAATGATACCCAACATTCTGTTCGCCTTCTTTGAGGCTGTCGCACACTGTGCCGATGCTTTCAATGTTGAGTCCACCATCACCCCTAGGTCTCTTTCAAGGTTGCTCATTCCTAGCAATGATCCCCCCCCCCCCCATTTTGTGGCTTTAACTGGCAGTTGTGTGCGCATCTTGCTGTATATCTGAATTTTCAAAAAACATTTGACAAATTATCTCAGAAACAACTCCTGAGGAAATCAGAAAGTCATGGGATAGGAGGTAATGTCTTATTGTGGATTAAGAACTGGTTAAAAAAGAGAAGTTTCCAAATTTATCGTCTGATATACCGCAACGGAGTAACATTCATGCAGTTTACAAAAAATTAATAAAATTAAATGATAGAAAAGGAACTACTAAGTCAATAGTAAAAGCAAAGACGAAAGCAGAGACTATGGTTAAATGGTCAGTATTCTCAATGGAGAAAGGTGGATAGTGGATACACCAGGGTTCTGTGCTGAGATGCTGCATTTATCATATTTATAAATGATCTAGAGATAGGAATAATTTGTGAGGTAATTACATTTTCCTGCTGACAGAAAGTTAATTAAGCACAAGAGGCTTGTGAAAAATTGAAAGAGGGGGGATAATGTTTTTTTTTTTAAGTTTACAACTTTATTAGTTTCAATTTAATTCAAGCACAAATCACCTCAGAAACTTTAACACAAAATTGCCAAATGGTGTGGCCCTCACCCCAACCCATATACTGTATGCCCTCCCCTACAACCACAGCAGAAGTCCACCCAAATTAGTCCAGCAACTCCGTGTGCTACCAAATAGGAGACAAAATGGAAAAGAAGGTGTCAAGGCAACCAGCTTGTTCTACTGCTATCGTCTCATACTTGTATATCAAACATACAGAATTCCACCAGAAGGTAGCATCCAGTGCTGATGCATTCTACCAATCCCTCAAATTGTCTTGAAAAGCAACTGCTATCAGAAGCCTATAAAGTTTATCACAGTATGGAAAGTTACTCACAAAGGGACAAATTCTGTAAACGGGTGCCTAAAAAGATAGGCGTCTATTTCATGTCAATCACACAGGCACCCATTACAGAATCGTGCCCAACTAAAATGCAGGCCTATATTATAGGCACCTATAATGCAGGCCTATATTATAGGTACCAATAATGCAAGCCTATATTATAGGCACCTATAAGACCTATATTATAGGCACCTATAATGCAGGCCTATATTATAGGCACCTAAGTACTTTGATTCTCTGATCATTCTTGATGGCACCTAAGTCCTTCTCCACCCCTAAATACGCCTACTTTGGAGTTAGGCACCATAAGATAAGGCTAAGAAGATAGGCGCTTATCACCCAGTTAATTTTTATTTTTTTCAGTTATGAGTTTATTAAAGTTCATAATTTAAGCCAATATACTAATTAAGTTAGGCACCCATTTATTTAGGTGCCTCTGTGGCACCTATCTTTAGGCGCCTTTTATAGAATTTCCCTCAGTCTCCTGGAAGCCCAAATAAAAGGCCCATACAGGACAATTGAATTGCTAGCTGGAAAACTTCACAAATCTTCAGCCACACCTGCTCCCAAAATACTTGCACCATAGGGCAGGGAAAAAAGGCATATGCTCCAAAGATCCAACAGACAAAGCACAGGTCCAACACTGATTAGAAACAGTAGGGCCTAGATGCTGAAGACAAACTGGCATCTACAAAGCCCTATGTGCCAAGAGAAACATGGATTGTGTCAAAGAAGCAAAGGCAATGAAGGGGTTCTCCCTCAGCACATGTGGCCAATGGTGGAAGACATTCCAAAGACAACTTTGGTGCCAAAAAGCAGAGCTTAAATCCTCTTTTGGGGAGCAACTACTGCCACTAGCACACCCCCTTCAGAATATCCAAGAACCTGTTATGGATTGGGAACTAGTTAAAAGATAAAAACAGAGCGCAAGGTTAAATGGTCTGTTCTCTCAGTGGAGGAGGGTGAATAGTGAAATGTCATTGGCCAGTAGAAATGGAAAAGAAAAGTGAGGGGGTCAGATCTGCAGATGACACAAAATTATTGATAACTGTGAGAATTAAACCCTTGAGAAGTTTAAGAAATTGCAGAAGACCTTATGAGACTGAAAGACTGAGCATCTGAAAGGCAGATGACACATAATGAGGACAGGTGAAAAGTGATGCACATTAGGAGAAAAAAGCTACATGATGCTAGGTTCCACATCAGTAACAGATCTTGGTGTCATTCTGGACAATGTATTGAAAGAGATCTGGATGTTATTGTAGACAATACGATGAAACCTTCCGCCCAATGTGCGGAAAATGTGCAGCAGTGGCCAAAAAAGCAAACAAGATGCTAGGAATCATTAAAAAAAGAATGGTTAACAAGACTAAGGATATTACAATGCCTCTGTATCACTCCATGGTGCAACCTCACCTAGATTATTGCGTTCAATTCTGGTTTTCTTATCTCAAGAAAGATATAGCGGCACTAGAAAAGGTTCAAAGAAGAGCGACCAAGATGATAAAGGGGATGGAACTCCTCTCGTATGAGGAAAGACTAAAACAGTTAGGGCTCTTCAGCTTGGAAAAGAGACAGCTGAGGGGAGATATGATTGAAGTCTACAAAATCCTGAGTGGAGTAGAACGGGTACAAGTGGATCGATTTTTCACTCCGTCAAAACTTACAAAGACTAGGGGAAATACTTTTAAAACCAATAGGAGGAAATTTTTTTTCACTCAGAGAATAGTTAAGCTCTAGAGCGCGTTGCCAGAGGTTGTGGTAAAAGTAGATAGCATAGCTGGTTTTAAGAAAGGTTTGGACAAATTCCTGGAGGAAAAGTCCATAGTCTGTTATTAAGACATGGGGAAGCCTTTGCTTGCCTTGGATCAGTATCATGGGATGCTGCTACTCCTTGGGTTTTGGCCAGGTACTATTGACCTGGATTGGCCATTGTGAGAACGGGTTATTGGGCTTGTTGGACCATTGGTCTGACCTAGTAAGGCTATTAAAAAAAAATCTGGTAGGTGTGTAGTGGCAGCCAAAAAAAGGATAGGAATTATTTGGAAAGGAATAGAGAATAAAACAAAAACTATCATAATTCTCCATGATGCAACTACACCTTGAGTATTTTGCATAATTCTGGTCACTGCATCTTAAGAAAAGATGCAGCAGAGTAGAAAAAATACAAAGACAATCAAAATAATCAAAGGATGACTGTCATATGAGGAAAGGCTAAAGAGTTTAGCGTTCTTCAGTCTGGAGAAGAAGGACTTATAAGAGAGTATCATAAAATCTGGAATAAAACAGAAAAAAACCACAAAGACTAGAGGACACACTATGAAGTTGTATAGTAATACTTTAAAACAAAAACAAGAAAATATTTTTCATTCAGTGTATAATTAATCTTTGGAACTCATAGCCAAAGGAAATGGTAATAGCAGTTAGTGTAGCTGGGTTGTACAAATTCCTGGAGATAAAGTCCATAAACCTATATAATTATTTCCAAAGCTTGATATACCGCTATTAATACTAATAGGACACCACAGTTGTATGCAATCATAATGAAAAAAGACAAGAGGAAACAAGTATAAGAGAGTAGACAGAATCAAGAGCAGACATGAAATAAAAGGTAAGAGAAGAGAGGGATAAGATTCTCACTGAGCTGCAGATTTTAACTTATTGTCCACCATGACCCATAAATCTTTTTCCTCGGTAGTGACTATTAATACGTAACCTAGCATCATATGGCTATAATTTGGGTCATTCTTCCCAAAGTGCATCATTATTAATATAGACATGAGGATAACCATTGCTTATCCCTGGAGTAGGTAGCATGAAATGTTGCTACTTTTTGTGACCTGGCCTGGCCACTGTTAGAAGCAGAGTGCTGAGTTATAGAGACTTTTGTTCTGACCCACTATGTCTATCACCCCCAGCCTGTTCTTAGCATACTGATCACCCTCCAGAAGTAGAGGTTGTGGTAAGAGCAGATAACGTAGCTGGTTTTAAGAAAGGGTTTGGACAATTTCCTGGAGGAAAAGTCCATCCTCTGCTATTGCGACAGACATGGGGGAAGCCACTTTTTGCCCTGGATCGGTCCACAAGAAAGGGGATTAATTGAATGTGTAAGGCTATGTGAAAGACTACATGTCTGCACATCAAATTATCAGTTGATAAGGTCCTCAGTAATATACAGCTCAACCCAGGTTTTTTGTTTGGTGAATTGTAAGCTTGAAAACCCAGAAGGGTATGTTAAACATAATACATCCCTGGACCTAATTATATGAAGTGCTGTAAATGAAGCCAACACAATGTGATCCAAATCAAAAATAGACTTTACTCTGTGATTTGAATGCAAAAATAATTCAAAAAAGGAGATCCTATCCCCTAGTGCGATGAAGCCCACTAAGAAGCAGTTCTAATTATCAATGTCCGTGGAGATATGTACTTAATATCTTATGATAATTTTTGACATACTGTGAATTACTGTCATGGACATTGATAATTGACTTAAAGAGGTTACCAGTTCTTATCTCCTCAGCATTTGGCAGATGGACCTGAAGGATGTCATGGCTTTTCCATTATGTTCTTTTCCTTACCCTCCATCCTATAGTGAAATTGTAGCTTTACCCTTTTACCTTCACTGTCCTGTCTAAATTTTTTGTTTACTCCACTTTCAATATCCTATAATTAGACTGTAAGCCTCTCAAAAGGTCAGTCCATTGAGCATGATCAAATGTTCTTAATAAATTTGGAAACTTGTGTGATGGGAGGAAAACCTTGAATAGTTGGAGCTATTCATCCTACAGAACCCCCCAAAACATTAGATTTGAATCAATCTCAAGGTCACATTCTAATTCCTATCAATAACAAAGAGAGCTTATCTGTTATTTAGTAAAAGGTATTACAAAGGCTACACAAGGTATACAAGCACATAACATCGAAATGAAATGGTACTCGCCATAAATTAGGTTGAGTTCTTTCACTTCACAAAAACATCCTTAATATTTTTATCATCCGTGAACCAAGATGTGGTTTAAAATAAAGCAACATCAGAAGAAGTTAGTATTGTAAACATTCAAAAAATGTTGTGAGATATTTCAGCTATGAAAACTGTCTTTACCATAATAGGCTTCTGGGAAGTTTTAGAGTGAGGTGAACAGGTTATACTTCTGAACATTAGAAAAACAAGCAAAAAATGTTCCCCACCAACATTTTTACAGAAACAAAATCTTAGCCAGGTTCAACATGTATCTTCTCTTCTTAAGAATACTCTTATAGAGAAAACAATCAGAAGACTAAAACAGGGTTTGGAAGCAAATTGAAAAATGTTAGCAATGTGAAATGTCCTATTGGTGGAATGGAAATTGTAATCAGTCTTGCGTTGTATAAATCAGTGGCAAATAAATCCATCATACCATTGTGCTGATGGAGGTGGATTGACTTCTTGGGTTGGGTGAACAAAACAAGGAAATTTTTGAACAGATCCAAGATTTTAGAAATCTCCAGAAGCCATAAGAAAGAATTTTATGATACATAATGCATTTTGCACATCCCATGTGTTTTCTTTAGATTAGGCAGCATAAAGTGTAACAATTGAATGTGTATATATCCTGGAATAGGAAGGACAGGGGAGATAAAATGCAGGCATTTAAATTCTTGAAAGGTAGTAAGGAAAAACAAGCTTTGCCAGAAACACTGAGACAATAAAACTAGAAAGCAAAAGAAGTTGCAAGGAGGAGAAATGAAAAAGGTTTACAAAAGAAAAATAATATTTAGAACAGAAAGGAATGCCAATCATTATGAAAGTCTACTACTAATAAAAAACATTCTGAGAAAACTCAAATCACACACTCTCAACAACTGTTCTCTGTAATGAAACAAACAAGCAACTACACAAAACACTTTTAAAAATTGAAGGAGAAAGCCTCAAAGAGCTGCCAACCTAAAAAGCTGAAGGAGCTAAAGTGAATTCTCTCATTATCGGCATAAAAAACCTTCCATATCATAGAAAATTCAATTTCCAACCTTTCCTCATTAATAGTCCATTAGAAAATGTTGTATATAGATTTCTCTTTGTTTCGCTCGATGTCCCGAACAGCATAAGCCCACATCCTACAGTTTGTCCTCATCCCTGCGGGATCTGTCTCCATCCTTGCACCTCTCTGCACAAGACTCGAACACTATACAAGTGTTCAAGGCTTGTGCGGATGAGGACAGGGCAGGGACAGGGTCAGAACTTGTAGGTAGGCGACGGGGATGGTGATATATTCCATGGGGGACAGGGACAAATGTGTCCCGATGTCATTCTCTATGAGAAGTCAAAGAGAAGAGAAAAGGATATGTAAGACATTCACCTACTAAAGGAAATTAAGTGGGATGTGGAGAGAAGGTGCAAGCCTATTGACCATGTTAATTCACCACTGCCCCTACTGTAACTCTGAAAGCAAGCCAAAAAAAAAAAGATGTCTTCAGTCTTGCTCGGAATTTCAAAGACAGCACAGTAGTAAGAGTAAAGGGCTTCACATTCCAAAGTGATGGTGCTGTGCAAAAAAAGTCACAATGATGTGTAGAATCTAAATTTAGCTCTAATTGGTGGAAGAAACAACCAATCATAGGCTGATTTAAGCATTAGAACTGGGACATATACTGTAGAATAACTATGGATGATAAGTAATATAGAGTCCTGGAGGATCTTTAGAGCTAATGTTAAAATTTTAAACTGAACTCTACAGAAAAGATAGCCAATTACGAGGGTCATTTCATAAATAATGCACACTATTTTTTTTTTATTTACTTTTTTTTTTTAAGTATTTCTTTACAGTCCTTCAATATAGTCTCCCTGCTTTGCAATGACCGAGTCCCAACATCCGGGAAGCTTCATTATTCCATCCAAGACACCGTTTATATTCAGTTGCCGAATGGCTCGCGTAATGGCAGAAGAAAGCTCTTCCAAAGATGTAAAACAATGTCCATGCATAGGTCTGGTGGACTCATGTCTGGACTGTAGGGAGCATGAGGTAACACCTCCCAGCCATGTTCACGTACTTTTTCAATGGCAACATTTCCTATGTGCAGGTGAGCGTTGTCGTGAAGAATGAGTAGCCCAGCCAAGAGCAACTGAGGTTGGGTTTTGTGCATTTTTCTGTGCATTTTTTTGCAAAAAATCATGATAATAAACTGATGTGTCGCTTCTTCCACATGGAACTTTGTCTGTGATGATGATGCCTTCATGACCATAAGCAAAAATCATCATTTGTTTGACTTTTGATTGAGCTCGTTGAAATTTTTTTGGTCATGGGGACTGTGATTTCAGCTCCGGCTCAAAGTCTCTGACCCATGTTTCATCAATAGTTTCAACAGTCCAGACATGAGCCCACCAGACTTCAACCTTTTTCCAAAGTTGAAACAACTTATGCGTGGACATCGTTTTGCATCTCTGGAAGAGCTTTCTTCTGCCATGACCCGAGCCATTCAGCAACTGAACATAAATGGTGTCTTGGATGGAATAATTACATTACATTACATTACATTAGGGATTTCTATTCCGCCATTACCTTGCGGTTCAAGGCGGATTACAAAAGGTTAATTTAGAAATACAGAGTTACATTGATTGTAGATTTTATAAACATAAACGGGTTGTTGAGGGTGAGGTGGTTTGTAAGAGAATTAATAGTTGGTCATAGTGGAGTTCTTTTGTTGTTGTTAGAGCAGTAATGGGTAGATCAGATGTCGGTTTTAGAGTTACTAAGAGGTCGTGATGTTATTGCTGTTTCAGGAATTTCTTGAAAAGTGTGGTTTTTATTTCTTTTCTGAACGTCCTATAGTCTGGAGTGGTCATCAGAAGGTTGGAGATCTGGTTATCCAGCCTTGCGGCTTGGGTGGCTAGGAGGCCGTCGTGTAGTTTTTTTCTTTTTACTTCTTTGATTGGGGGGGGTATGAATGGGGAGTGTGTTTTTCTGTGTCTGGTAGTGGGTGCTTGGATGAGGCGATTGTTCAGGTATGATGGGCTGTCTCCGTGTAGGGTTTTAAATAGTATGCAGTAGAATTTGAATTGGATTCTTTCTTGGATTGGAAGCCAATGTGAGTTGATGAAGGCTTCAGTGATGTGGTCGTGTTTTCTCAATGAGTAGATGAGTCTCAAAGCTGTATTTTGGATTGTTTGGAGTTGTTTAATCGTGGTTACAGGGCAGGGAAGGAAGAGGATGTTGCAGTAGTCCAATATACCTAGTATTAGTGATTGTACTATAAGTTGGAATTGTGTTCTTTCAAAGAATTTTCGGACTTGTCTCAGATTTCTCATGACAGCGAATGATTTCTGAATTGTTTTGTTTATTTGCGGTTGCATAGTGCAGCATCTGTCTATGGTCATGCCAAGTAGTTTAATGGTGGTTTGGATTGGGTATTTGATTGCGTTTATTTCTAAATTGGTTGTGGTTTGGACCTTGTCATTTTCGAGAAGGATGAATTTGGTTTTGTCTTGGTTGAGTTTAAGTTTGTGTTTTTCCATCCAGGTTGTGACTGTTTCAAGTGTTTGGTGAAGTTTGTCTGTCATGGTCGGTTTAGAGTGGTCAAATGGGATGAGGATGGTGATGTCATCAGCATAACTATAGGTGGTTATGCCCAAATTGTCCAGATGCGTTCCTAGAGAAGCGGTGTAGAGATTGAAGAGGGTAGGGGATAGTGGAGATCCTTGTGGTACGCCTCAGGGGTTTGACCAGGATTCTGACTTTTCTTTGTTTGATTTTACACTGTAAGTTCTGAGTTTTAGGAATCCTTCAAACCATGAGTATACTTTATCTGAGATGCCTATTGCGTCTAAGATCTGTAGAAGGATGTTGTGATCCACTAAGTCGAATGCTGCAGTTAGGTCCAGTTGTATGAGAAGCATTTTTTTCCCTGTACTAAGGTGTTGTCTGACGGTATCCATAAGGGAGCCTAGTAGTGTCTCTGTACTGAAGTTTGTTCTGAAGCCAGATTGCGTGGGGTGGAGTAGGTTGTGGTCATCTATGTAATTGGAGAGGAGTTTGGCTACTAGGCCTTCTATAATTTTGACATATAGCGGAATTGAGGCTATAGGTCTAAAGTTAGATGGGTGGTTTTGTGGTGCTTTTGGGTCTTTTTGGATTGGGGTGATGACGATTTCGCTGAGGTCAGCAGGGAATGTGCCTTCTGTGAGCGTGAATTGAATCCATTGTAGAATTATGGTGCGGAATTTTACACTAGAGGTGGTAAGGAGATATGAGGGGCAATGGTTGAGGTCACAGGAGGCATGGCTGTATTTTTTGTAGAATTTGTTGAAGCTTTCTGGACATTGGGACTCTATCATTGCAAAGCAGGAAGACTATATTGAAGCATTGTAAAGAAATACTTAAAAAAAATAAAACATGTAAATTTAAAAAAATTGTGTGCATTATTTATGAAATGACCATCGTATATTCTATCAGGAGTGAAATAACCTGATCATATTTCCATGCATTCGAAAATAACCCAACTGTTTGGAGTCTTTTCAATGAATAAAGAAGAAGTCTGGCAAGATATAATTAAAGTATAACAAAGTACTAAATGAATGGTCTAAGACAGGTGTGTCCAATGTCGGTCCTCGAGGGCCGCAATCCAGTCGGGTTTTCAAGATTTCCCCAATGAATATGCATGAGATCTATGTGCATGCACTGCTTTCAATGCATATTCATTAGGGAAATCCTGAAAACCCGACTGGATTGCGGCCCTCGAGGACCGACATTGGACACCCCTGGTCTAAGAAGTAATGAACTGCTCATGGATGTTACAGAAAACAATGAAACAAGATCTCACTACAGCTAAAACCTGATTCTCAAAGAACAATTGAAAATCTATGCAAATACCAATATCCTTGAAGGAATCTACCAAAAGAATTGGTTTGTCGGAGATTGTTGGGGCAAGTGATAGTCAAGATGGGTGGTCCATAAACCAGGTAGCAGTAGTTTTTGAATAACTGAGAATTTGACAGTGCTTGGCAAACCACTCAGTGACTGAATCACAAACACTGGTCACCGTACATGAAAAAGGACATAGTACTACTCGAAAGGGTCCAGAGAAGAGCAACAAAAATGGTTAAGGGACTGGAGGAGTTGCCGAGAGGCTGGGCCTCTTCTCCATTGAAAAGAGAGGACTGAGAGGGAACATGATCAAAACATTCAAGATATTGAAGGGAATTGACTTAGTAGAGAAAGAAAGATTGTTCACCCTCTCCAAGGTGAAGAGAACGAGCGGGCACTTGCTAAAGTTGGAAGGGAAAAGATTTTGTACAAACGTAAGGAAGTTCTTCTTCACCGAAAGAGTGGTAGAAATCTGGAACGCTCTTCCAGAGGCTGTTATAGGGGAAAGCACTCTTCAGGGATTCAAGACAAGGTTGGATAAGTTCCTACTGGAACAGAACTTATACAAGTAAGGCTAGACTAAAATAGGGCACTGGTATTTGACTTAAGGGCCGCCACGTGAGCAGACTGCTGGGCATGATGGACCACTGGTCTGACCCAGCAGCAGCAAATCTTATGTTCTTATGTTCTTAAACATTTTAAAAGAGAACATAAGGGAAAGGAATTGGGTCTTTTATACTACATTTTTTTTGTAGCTTTTCAACCACACTCAAATCGGTTTACATACAGGTACTTCAAGAATTTTCCAGTTGGCTCACAATCCATCTAATGTGCCTGGGTCAATGGAGGATTAAGTGACTTGCCCAGGGTCACATGGAGCAGTAGATATCATCAGAGTCATGGCATGGCATGAGATCAGAAGGATATCATCCCTTTAGTAATAAGCAGAGATTCCAAAATTCTAGATAGATGAGTGTTGCCAATGAACTTAGAAAAAGATTAAAGAGGAGGGGAGCTAATGCCATACCCTGGAGAACTTCTCAAGACAGTGAGCAAGAAGCAGGTGCAGATGTAGGCAGCATAACATAATAAGAACATTGGGACAAAGACAGAGGAGTATAATTCTTGCATCTCCAATTTCTAGTAATCTAAAATTTAAAGCAAAATCAGGAAATACTTTTTCATAGAGAGGGTAGTGGCCCATGGGAAATGGAGTCAGAAATAGTGACAGAATTCAAAAAGGAACAGGATAAACACAAAGGTTCCCTATATAGCATAAAGATGGAATATAAATTTCAGTATTTAAACCCACAATAAAAAAAATATATAATCTTTTATATGAGTGCTTCTCTTAAAGATGTACCAGATGCATTTAGCTCTTGGTTTTAGCTATCACTGTAGTCTGGGCTCATCAGTATCTCTCTCTTTCTCCCTCCCCCCCCCCCCCCCCCCCCCTTTACTGCCTTCATCCAGTCTGTTCTCTCTATATAAAGTGCTTGGTAAGTTAGTACACAAAATGAATCCTAAAGAAAACCAGAAGCCAGTGATGAGCAATAAATAACAGACAACAGTGATAATGAATATTTAAAAACATAGGACAGGCTATGTTGAATCAAACCATAAGTCCATCAAATCCAGAATCCTCACAATGAGTAATCCAGATCACTAGGAAGTACCCAGCAGGTCCTAAAGAGTTGGTCCATAACGTGACCTAAGGGATCTGATCAATCAGAATCGTAGGCCACTCCCAATGCATCCCAGAATGCACTGGGAGAGAGGCCTAAGATTCCAGTTGGCTCAGGTACCTAAGACCCCTACTATAGGAGGGGCCTTAAGTTTTTTCTTAAATTTGAATAAAATATTCTGGGGGGAAAAAAGAATCTAGACTGTAGTGCACAGAATCCACTAACAGGCATATTGCTGTTTCATATCTCATACTTATCCCCGGCACATACAGTAAAAGTGTTTGTATCAAATACCACAGTGCCTCAGCACACAAAGTCTGATGCATCACAGATAAAAATTTTACGAGGAGATAATCAGTAGTCCAAATATAGTCACATCATAGGTCTATACTGAAGGATTATAATATCCTCCTTTTCATTCTCTATTCCTTTCTAAACAATTCCTAATATTCTACTTGCATTTTGACTTCTGCAGTACACTAAGCAGAGGTTTTGAATGTGTTGTACACAATAATTCCAGAATAGATATAGTTAACATATAGAATGACATTCCACACATGATAGAGGACAAAGATGTAATGAACTACTTTGATAAAGGTCAATCAAATGTAATATGTAAGCATTGGGGTAGTTATTCAAAGCAATTTAAAGGCTTTTGGCTGTTTTAATAGCATAGAGAGCTTTATTGAAGAAGGACCCAACTTGGCCAAGTTTTGGCAACAGCCTTTGTGAAGGGTCTGATAGCTGTTTGTTCTTTGAATCCTGCCAGTCCAGTCCAGAATCTTGCCCAAGACTGTTAGGCAGGAGGGGGCACTTTATGCTTCCCTGAACATAGTGGTTGCAGTTTCTCAACTTCAAGGTTGAGGCATCTTCAGTGGGCATCAGCCTCTGATGAAGACTGTTGCCAAAACTTGACCAAGTTGGGTCTTTCTTCAGTAAAGCTCTCTATGTGATTTTTTTGGTTGTTCCTTCTTCCTTGGACCACTTTTGCTAATTCTGTTCTTCTTACTGTTTCTGCAGAGTTTACTCTCCTGTTTTCTTGGCTTTGTTTAAATAACACGTCTGAGGCTATCTGGGAATATTCAGCAGTGAATAACGTGCTGCAGAATATCCCCACTAACCAGCAGTGCTTCTACTTAAATGGTTAGTGGCAATATTCAGTTCAGTGACTGACTAAGTCGCTACATAAACTTAGGACATCAAAACAGCTGTCCTAATTTTATGTGGTGAGTTAACCAGACACTGGTCTGCATATCGTCTGATGCCTGGTTAACTTCTGAGTTGGCAGTCATACCCAGATGTTCAATGCCAGAGGCTGTGCATGACCCAGCATTGATTATCCGGAGTTAGTTCTGTCTGTGGCTAGAAATGGCTTTCTGGTCACTTAGACCTATATTCTCTAATCAGCACCATTGTTGGTGGCTGCCTTAAAAGCAGCCACCGATCACCTTAAAAGCAGCCGCTGATCGCATATCAATCGCGTGATGGTGCTGTTTAGAGAATTGTGCCTCTGGCAAAGATAGGCACCGGAAATGTAAGCCAGGGTTTACAAGGCCTTCATTTTCTGGTGCCTTTTTTTGATGTAAATCATGCCTACAAAGGGCCTTTATGGTGTCTAGCACCACTTCAGGCATTAGCCACACCTATGGCACGATTCCAGCACCATTTGTTTAGGCACAGGTAAACACCTTTAAGTTAAGTTGCGTTTCAAATGGCATCTCAATAGGGCGCCAAAGTTAAGGTGCCGTTTATAGAATTTGCCTCTTACTGCCATGGACTGACAATCCACCCCGTTTAGCATAAACATGAATTCAGAAAATCTTTTGTCCGACAGTGGCTGTAAAAATATGAAATGGGAAAGCCCAAGTTTCATTTATGTCAAAAATGTTCTGATACTTACTTAATTCCAAGCACAGTTTTTTCCTACAATCTGATGTAAATTCACATTTAAATGCCTGACAATTTTAACAGATTATATTTCTTTAACAGTATCAGATTGATTGCTATTGCTATAAATTGAGAAGCATTTTTCTCTGAAGTTGTTTTATCCCTCTGCCAATTCCATTGTGGTCTCTGGCAGAGGACTGTTAGAATACCATAAGACAAGCTACACCTTTTAACGTGTCCAAGAGATGGCCTATTTATGTTATTTAGAGCTGCTTATTAGTCAAAAAGAAATATAATGCTATAATACTGTATAATATAATGGCCATACAAATGGAAGGAGATTTGACAGTAGATAGCACGTGGAGAGGGGAATTCACACGTGTCCAGATCAAGATATGGAAAATTCCCAAACTATTCAACAAGAGGCTCTGCTCTTCTCTACTCTTCTGGGACCACTCCAGACTCGAAAGAAGCATTGAAAAGGTCAGAAAGAGGAGCCACCACAATTTCTCCGAGTCCCTTCGGTACCCCCAGATGTATCTCATCAAGCTCCATCAACCTACATCAGCAGCCACCTTATAAAATGCCACCAATCGCTTGTCAATCACTATTTATTTATTTGTGGGAGTGTGTGGCGCAGGGGTTAGAGCCACAGCCCGAGGCTGTGGGTTCAAATCCCTCACTGCTCCTTGTGACCCTGGGCAAATCACTTAATCCCCTCATTGCCCCAGGTACACTAGCTAGAGTTTGAGCCCACTGGGACAGATAGGGAAATATGATAAAGTTCCTGAATGGAAAACCACTTAGGATATAAGTGGTATATAAATAATATAATATGAATAAATTTATTCAATTTTCTATACTGTTCTCCCAGGGGGAGCTCAGAACAGTTTACATTAATTTATTCAGGTACTCAAGCTATGTTGTTGTTTGCAGAATCAGACCTACCATTAAACATAGGTGCCGGTAATGTAGGCCATGGTCTAAAAGGCCTACATTCCCAGTGCCTATGTTTAATGAGAATCATACCTACAGAGGTGCCTAAGATCATTTACAGTGTAAACCATGCCTACTTAGATTTTAGGTGCCCTTAGGCACAATTATGGCATCCTTTTTAGAATGTTTTATTCGGTTTTAAATGACATGATCAATTACCGTGTCGATTAACATCAATTAAATGATTGTTAGGCAGCGGAAGGGTTCCTATCACCGCCTAACTTATGGCACCATTTAGAGAATTTGGGCCTACATTCTAAGATGTCCATAGAAATGTAATGGGCATCTTAGCATATAGCACACAGTAGTTATTAGCATGCACTAACAGAGTTAGCGCCCCTTGATGAATTCCCCCCCCCCCTAAATTTTCACCTGATAATTCATCTTAATTTAGGAGTTTTAAAGTTAAGCTTCTCGTGTATTTACTCAGATTTGCTCAGAGCCTAGCTTGGAAAATCAGTGCTAGGCTCCTGACTATTTTCCTCTTCCTAAATTCACCTATCATCTACTTTTTATGCTCCTAAATTTATGGAATCAATACTCAAAACAATTTAAGGTGCTTAAATTACACTCACGGTTATTCAGTGGCACTTAACCAGAGTGACATTTATTGGAGTTTAGACTGGCTGGCACTAATCAGCCATTACAATTATGAGCAGGAGAAGCATAGTCTAGAGGAGTCAGGAAGTAGCCAAAAATTGTTCGTTACCAGTGATATTCAGTGCCGGCAGCTGCATAAGCCACAAAACGCTGTCCTATATTTCAGCTTGTAGCTAGGTGGGTGCCAGCACTGAACATCAGCTCTAACCCAGATAAATCTTCAAAGAGGCCAATTTATAAGCATAAATCTCAAAGGGGCCCTTTTATCAAACCACGGTATAGCTTTTTACCGCAGGCCGGCGAGGTAAATGCTCTGACGCTGATTCCATTCCTATGAGCATTGGAGCAGTTTTCCTTGCAGGCCCATGGTAAAAAGTTATACCGCGGTTTGATAAAAGGGGCTCAAAATTAGGAGCATAAATCCTTTGAATATCAAGCCCTAAATATTTCTGAATTGATGATTTCACAAATTCACACTACATTGCAAACGTCCTACGAAAGAATTTTGCAAACTGCTCACATGCATGCGTGTTTGCCACCCCAGCAAATATACCCACTAGAGTTTGGCAAATGAAGCAAACCCGAAGTTTAAAAAGTCATGCCAAATATAGAATCTAACATATCAAAGTGATAAAGAAAACATGCTGTGTAGCAGATGTTGGTGCTTTTTCCGTCTTCTTGCATGCATAGGAGTGAGCTACTGCTTTTTCATGTGGACAACCACAACTAAGTAATCCTTCACCATATATTACTTGTGTACTTCCAAACTGAAATAGTTTGATTAATTTCATGGAAAATTGAATGAGTTCTATCTATGTATCCTATCATCTTTTTAATTGCTAAATAATTGTACATACTTTCTGATGGAAAATTATAATAATAAAAATGTGTTTTTTTTAACTTAAAAAATAGAACCAGATATGTAACCAAGAAACCCTCCTCACTCTTGATAGTCAGGCAACACTGGGCAGTTCTGTGGATGTCCATTGCCAGCACTGAATATCCAGGTTTTTTGTTTTTTTTTAAACAAACTAGTGCATGCCCGATTAACTCCATATTCAGGGCTAACTTATCACGTGTTAGCGCAGCTATTTTTGTGGTCTTATTTAAGTACTAACACTGGCTGGTTAGTTCTGAAAAATCATAAACTAACCAAACTCTGCCCCTGAAATGTACCCATCATAGGTAGCTTGCATTTCTGCACGTGGAGGGGCATTTTCAAAACATACATCTAAGTCCGATTTGGATGTATGGTGCTAGACGTCTAAAGTCAGCAGTAAGAAAATGCCTATTTTTTAAAAGCAAACCACCATACGTCTAGAAAATATTTTTTTTTGAAAATCCTCTATCTGGATGTCCAGGCCATTGGGACACCCAGACCTCCAGGATGTCTATCTTTATACCACATTTTCAACCAAAATTTTGTTCAAGTCTCAAATGCCCAAAACAAGACCATTTGGACTTGGGAGGGGCCAGTCCTGCAATGGACTGGCCACCTAGACATGGCAACAGAGCAGTGGGGCACCTTAGAAGGCACATAAAAGGTGCCAGATAAGCATCTCAGCAGAACTCCCTTATAGGTTATGATTAGCCCCCCACAAAAAAAACAAACAAACCAAAAACCATTATACCCACCTGTCTACAACCCCAATAGTCTTCATGGCAGAGTAGGGTTTTGGGGTTTTTTGATGGGCTCACATTTTCCACCATGAATGTAGTGGTTAGAGTGGCTTATGGGACCTGTACTTCTTTCTATGGTTCACTAGCCCATCCACCAGGCTACGTAAGACACCTGTGTGCAGCTCTACTAGGCTTTCCTATATCAGGTGCTGATGTTCTGGAGACAGGTATGTACGTTTGTATTCTGATCTTTATGGGTGTGAGAGGGTCAGTGAGCCCTGGGGGATTGTGGGCGTAACATAACCTATAGTAACATAGTACATGACAAAATATAAAGACCTGAACGGTTCATCCAATCTGCCCATTAGTTAAAACCGTTAAAAATACATGACTAAATTAACTTGTCTCTTATTTGGGGTGTCTTACCTTGATGCATGCAGTGGTCATCTGATCAGTTTGGGCACTTTTGTGGCACCTTCTAAAACAGGACTAGTTCCAAACGTATAAGTTCCATCTGGGATGTTTTGCAAAATGTTTGATTAATCAAGGGGAAAAAAAGATAAATACATTAAACCCATAATCATACTTCTAGTACAATTACAAGCCAGGACAATAGGCTCTGAATGAGATGGCTCTCAATAAGCAGAGAGAAAACTGTTAAGACTGTGATAACAAACTAAACAGATTTACTCATCTTGTAGCTAGCTGTGCAGTTCCAATGGAAGAACATTTCTCTGTAGAAAGGCACATAAGGTGGCATGTCTCATCCACTGGAAACTTTGCAAGTACTACTACTACTACTACTACTACTACTATTTATTATTTCTATAATGCTGAAAAGGCGTATGCAGCACTGTACATTTTAACATACAATAGACAGTCCCTGCTCAGAAGAGCTTACAATCTAATTTAGACAGGACATTACAGGGTTGGTTTACCAGAAAAACACTGGGATCATGATCCAAAGAGATACGAATGAAGAAGTTGTGATCACATGGGGCATTCCTATTCTGACCAATAAAAGTTGTCTACACATCATAGGCATCGGAACGGGGAAGGCATGGACCCCCTCAAATTGGTGGTCGCCAGTTGGTATCGGCCCTCCAATCCGTTTCCTGATGTTGTATTTTATATTTTCAGGGCAGCTACCACACAGCGTCAGCAAGCAGGCCTGTCCTGGAACCCTTCATTCTTCTTCCAGGGACAGACCTGCTCATTGACACTGTATGGTGGCTGCCCCGAAGATTTAAAGTACAACATCAAGAGGAGGGAGTCAGGAGCTGACGGGCTGTGATGCAGGATATGGATGTCAGCTTAAACTTGTATTTTAGCTAAAGTATGTTTTTATGAATTTGTACACCGCCTAGAAGGTATAAGAAATTTTAAAGAAACTTGAAACTTAATATACTAATTAGGTAAAGAATTTTCATGGGTGGAGAAGTCTGAAAGGGGAGATCAAGCATGAGTATGAGTAGCCCTGGGTAGACTGATAATGCTCTAGATCAGGGCTGCTATTTTGTAATTTCTTATTATATTCTTCGCCGATTCTACATTTTGGATTAGACGAGGACTTGAGTTAAAGTTAAGCTATATATGTATGTATATGTATATGTTTATGGATATTTGTGTTATGATAACAGATAATAATCTGTTTTGTTCTGTATTATATTGTAATCCGCATTATATTTTATTTTCTGCCTAACTTTACCTTTCTGTACAAGTTTATACTTGTTATAATAATTGAAAAATGATAAATAATTTTTTTTAAAAAAGGGCTGCCCAAGTCCGGTCCTTGAAATATACTGGCAGACCAGGTTTTCAGGATATCCACAATGAATATGCATGAGAGAGATTTGCCTGTACTGCCTTATTGGTATGCAAATCTCTCTCTCATGTATATTCATTGTGGATATCCAGAAAACCTGGCCTGCCAGTAGATCTCGGAGATTGGACTTGGGCAGCCCTGCTCTAGATATTTAACTGTATTCCTGAAAAAATAGTGAGTTCCACAAAGCATACCTTACAAAATTTGCTGAACTGGTATCACTTCTAAATTATATTTGGTCACAGATATTTTTTAAGCCAAAACCTGGAAAAGAGAAAAATGTTGTCATTAAACATCTTGTCATTTTCTCCTCATTCGCCTGGACACAGATATGGGCAGTTGTTGTTTTTTGTAAATTACTTTTACTCTTCCTCCTACTGAATGATCACACTCATTTCTAGAAGGCAAAATTAGCAAACAATGTAGCAAATTGTTTTCCATCATTTGAAATTGCTTAGATAATGGCTTCATTAAAATATAGTCTGTATCACATATAAAAGAATATATAAATGCTTTCACATGAAACAAAGAGGAAATATGTTTGAGAAGGGCTAAGATTTAGCAGTTGGGAGGTGGATGTTTTTTCTACCTGACCCCCCAAGAGAGAGACCAAGGCATCAGGGTGGCGTCAGTGTCTGACATAATCCTCTGTCGCCAAAACAACCAGATAGAAACATAGAAAGATGACGGCAGATAAGGGCTACAGCCCATCAAGTCTGCCCATACCATTGACTCCCTTTTAAGTCTATTGGCCCCCTTAACTCTACTGACCTGCTCTATTAAGTCTATATCCTAGCGACCCTAGTGCCCCTGTGTCTGGGTGGAAGTGGTTGTTTTTCCTACCATGTTCAACAGAATAAGAAATACTGATTTTGAGTGTGAAAAAATCATATGAATCCCATGAATCATCAGTTTGAAAAGAATATATACCATGATAATTCAGGAGCAATTATTCATGCATATTCGGCTTCTTGGGTCTCTGGTGAGAGTGGTTTGCTATGGCACTTCTTCCATTGGCTGCAGTGGGGCCCTGGCGTCACCATTGCTCCATTGCGAAGAATTACAAAGGGACCTGAATAAACTAGGGGAATGGGCGACGAGATGGCAGATGAAGTTCAACGTTGAGAAATGTAAAGTACTGCATGTGGGAAGCAGAAACCTGAGGTACAACTATACGATGGGAGGGATGTTATTGAATGAGAGTACCCAGGAAAGGGACTTAGGGGTAATGGTGGACATGACAATGAAGCCGACGGCACAGTGCGCAGCGGCCGCTAAGAGAGCGAATAGAATGCTGGGTATAATCAAGAAGGGTATTACAACCAGGACGAGAGAAGTTATTCTGCCTTTGTATCGGGCGATGGTGCGCCCGCATCTGGAATACTGCGTCCAATATTGGTCGCCGTACCTTAAGAAGGATATGGCGATACTCGAGAGGGTTCAGAGGAGAGCGACACGTCTGATAAAAGGGATGGAAAACCTTCCATATGCTGAGAGATTGGAGAAACTGGGTCTCTTTTCCCTGGAGAAGAGGAGACTTAGAGGGGATATGATAGAGACTTATAAGATCATGAAGGGCATAGAGAGAGTAGAGAGGGACAGATTCTTCACACTTTCAAAAAATAAAAGAACAAGAGGGCATCTGGAAAAGTTGAAAGGGGACAGATTCAAAACAAATGCTAGGAAGTTCTTCTTTACCCAACGTGTGGTGGACACCTGGAATGCGCTTCCAGAGAATGTAATAGGGCAGAGTACGGTACTGGGATTTAAGAAAGGATTGGACGGTTTCCTGCTGGAAAAGAGGATAGAGGGGTATAAATAGAGGATTTCTGCACAGGTCCTGGACCTGTTGGGCCGCCGCGTGAGCGGACTGCTGGGCATGATGGACCTCAGGTCTGACCCAGCAGAGGCATTGCTTATGTTCTTATGCTTCAAGGGATCTCCAGTGGCCTGGCTTCTTTCCTTAAGCTGGAGGCACATTTGGTTTGGCTTGAGATATGCCAAGGCATTGGATCCGATGTCTGCTACTAGGAATCGGCAGCCAAGCAACAGAAATAATTTCAAGCCTGGACTTCAGTCAGACTTACTTGATTTTTTGTTTTTCTATTATTCAAGTTTATGGATTATTTCAGTTTTATTCCTATACTCTTCACCTTTGTTCTTATAATTTTTATTATTTGAATTCTTGGAATTTTATTGCCTAATGGCTCCTCCCTTTCATTCTTTTTCCTTTATTGTCTTATGTACTTTTATTTCCTATAATTCATCTTTAAAGGTTATTTAGCATAGATTGTGTGCCTCTCTGGGATACTTAGGGATATCTATGGAATACCTATTCTTATATGCTATTAATTCTTTCCTTACTGTATTCCTTCTTTGTCAAATCCCATGTTAGTAATTCCTTCTTCACTGTATTCCTTCTCTTACCACCTAGAACCGAATGGCATTATGTGGTTTACAAATAAATAATTATGTTATGTTATATTGTTTAAGACTATTAGGGGTAAATTCTCTATTACTGCGTTTAACTTAGGCGTGCTTTGGACGTCCGATGTAAGTGAATAATTACGGAGTTAAGGGTCTTAATTAATGTTAATTGGGTAATTAACGACACATAGACGTCCCTATGAGGTACTTGACGAACTGACGTCTATCGAAAGCATAGTCCCGTCTCCAGCTTGGACGTGGGCGTTCCATGGGCGTTCCGTGGGCGTGCCAAATGGGGACGCTAGATAGGCGCTACCTGAGCTATGTGATGAGAGTGATGAGAGGAAACCTTTCCTCTGACAGCAAGATGACATTTGTGGATCGCCTGGTTAATGTGCTCTCATCACTGCTTAGGATGTCCGAGCCATGGTAAGTTGAAAATAGGTTTGCCTGCAAAGGGAAATGTGCACCTTACAAATGGCAAAGTCCACCATGTAGACCCTGTTATAAGAGCTAATAGGAAAAAACTAGGACCTTATTAAAATGAGCAAAGGTGGGAGTCGAACCGGGGAGTTTCAGAGGTCAGACCTCGGAACAGGAGCATTACCGTGTTGAGCTACAAATGCTTTCTTGTGCTTATAGCAGTTTGGTGAGACAAAACACTGCCGTTGTATATTATTGTTTCTTCACCATTTCAGAAATGTATACTTTACCATGATATAAACTAACAAAGTATGCCATGTTTAAAAGGAGAAATATAAGATGAGTTGAACTCAAATTCTTAGCATGGAAGGGGGAAAAGTTTATTTTTCTGCTACACAGCAAAGTTGTACAGTAATGTTATATTCAACTCCTATAAGAAGTGGAAAGCATCATCAAAGTGCACCTGGAAGGTAGATATGCCACAAGTAAAATACAGGCTGGGATTTGAACCCTCAAAGGCCGGAAGATTGGTAGAGAGTGCCTTTCCTCACTGACCTACAGCTCCAATGCCTCTGGCTCCCTTGTCATATCATATCTTAGTGAAGTGCTAAGGGAAAAGGAGTTTAGCTATAATGTCATAGTAGGCTGAGACAAAAGAGTGGTAGCTCAATGGTTAAAAGCGCTGCTTTCACTGAGCCCCAAACCCATATTCCCAAGTGTGCTTGAATGCATGTGAGGTGGAGCTCCGTTTTTCTCACACGCTAATCTTCATTCTAAGCACTGTACTAATGCATATATGACTGTAAGTAATCTGTTCCGTTTAGGCGTTATTTGAGCTGCAATTCTTTAATACATATTTGATATTTGTTTTCTACTTGAAAACTTTCCAAATCTTTAGGCATTCCTTTGCTTAAACTTATTTGAGTTCATCCTGATATGATACCTAATGAAGCATATACAGCTCAGTTAAGCAGCTGTAGCTCTATGGGTTAGGAGCCAGCCTGTGCTCCTAACATCCAGAGGTTGTGGGTTCTACACCCAGCACATCTTTTAATTGTGGCATACTACTTTGAAGGTGCAGATTGATGAGGTCACAATGAGGTCAGTTTTGTGCAACTGAAGACCTCCATTTTGCAATGAGGGAAGCTGGAATGTTAAGGTGTGTATCTGTTTATTCTCTTTTTAAGTGCTGATAATGTGTGCTGGTTTTTCTTTGCTTTCAAAAGAGAGCCGATTGCAGTGCTGTTTGTTGTTCACTTTTGTTTCCTTGCATCCTAACAGTTCTCAGAAGTGGTGGAATTTGCTGTTTCTCCTCAGCATTCTGCAGCCACAGGTGCATGAGATACTTTCATTTACTCCTAACTACAAGCCATTCTAGTAGGAATGTGTTTCTTTTGATGCAATATAGGCATTGGCCAACAGCTATGAGTTAAATCAAACTTCAGAGGGCTTGGACAGGTGTTGAAGAATGATCCAGTTAGGGGGGGATGTTTTTGGTGGGGGAGGGTGTTCAGCATGAGAGAGAACAGGTTGCATTAAATATTAGACAATGGGCTGCACATAATAAAAGCTGAAGCAAAATATTGATATGTAAAGGCAAGGCTAACGAGTTACCAGGTGTCCTGGCTGAGAAATGAATATAACCTATTTGCTAACCTTACTCAAGACTTGAACCCCCTGATGTATGGAAGATGAAAAGCAATGCCTTAAGGCATAGAGCTATAGAGGTAACTTTGTTTAGAACATAGAGCTTCGTATCAAAGCTTAGAGATGACGCTGACCTGAAAAGCAGGCAGAAGGCAGAGAGGAGGTAAGAAGACTTCAGGAGAGAGGCAGGAGACAAAAGGCAGGGAATAGAAGTGATCCACAGCAGGGGCAGCGGCGAGAGTTAGCTCCGCCCACCCCCACGCGTCAGCGAGGTCAGAGCCCGAACTCCCCCTTGAAAGGGGGCGGAGCCAACGGCGCGCAGCACACGCTGACCTGAACACCGGCTGAAAAGCAGGCAGAAGGCAGAGAGGAGGTAAGAAGACTTCAGGAGAGAGGCAGGAGACAAAAGGCAGGGAATAGAAGTGATCCACAGCAGGGGCAGCGACGAGAGTTAGCTCCGCCCACCCCCACACGTCAGCGAGGTCAGAGCCCGAACTCCCCCTTGAAAGGGGGCGGAGCCAATGGCGCGCAGCACACGCTGACCTGAACACCGGCTGAAAAGCAGGCAGAAGGCAGAGAGGAGGTAAGAAGACTTCAGGAGAGAGGCAGGAGACAAAAGGCAGGGAATAGAAGTGATCCACAGCAGGGGCAGCGGCGAGAGTTAGCTCCGCCCACCCCCACGCGTCAGCGAGGTCAGAGCCTGAACTCCCCCTTGAAAGGGGGCGGAGCCAACGGCGCGCAGCTTTGCGAAGGGCCTTTGAGAAGGGACAAGGCAACGGAGTAAGACAGAAGGGTAAAGAAGCGACAAATACAGAAGGTAAGAAAGAGACAGACACAAAGGGCCAAGCCGTTCACACAAGTATAACAAGCAGGCAGAGGGAGAGAGTGAGAGAGAGGACACCAGCAGCAGGTAGAGAGAGAGAGAGACACCAGAGACAGTTAGTGAAAGAAAGAGAGGGCACCAGCACAAAGAGAGAGTCAGGGAGGACACCAACAGCAGATAGGGAGAGAGAAAGGACACAAAGCGGACACAAGTAATCTCAACTGATATCTTAAAGAAGGAATAACAATGGAAGCAGAAGGAAGCCAGAAGATGAGCTTTCCAGTGTTCTGCACAGACTGTCATATGTATGACTATCTCCCCTCGGGAAGACAGTCATATATATGCAGTCGGTGTCAGGAACTGAAAAGCTTGAAGAAGGAGGTCAAGCGACTAGAGGACAAGATTCAGGAGCTAGAAGGATTTCACACCACGGAGAGACACATTGAGGAGGAAGTCAGGGAACTCGAGAGATTCATTGAAGAGGCATACAGGACGAAGGTGGAAGAGAACGAACTTCAGATGAAAGAAGAAGCTACACGGATACCAACATGCAAGGGAAAGCAAGAAGAAGATTACCTCAAGGATGACACCGACAGAGGACTACCGCAAGAGGGGGAGATTTTGGCTAGTCGAGGCCCAAAAGAAGAAAGAGTGAAGTACATTGAGGACATTGACCTGAGACCGAAGCGAAAATTGAAGAGAGGAAAGTCAGCGATCCTAGTGGGAGACTCAATCCTTAGGCATGTGGACAGCCACATAGCAGGAGGGAGAGAGGACCGACTGGTGACCTGCCTTCCGGGAGCAAGAACCAAGGACATCGTGGACAAAATTGGAATGATCCTGGAAGGGGCGGAGACAGAAGAGACCGCTGTAGTGATCCACATCGGGACGAACGATGTCAGCAGGAGAGACTACAAAAGAAGCACGCTGTTAGAACAATTCAAGAGTCTGGGAAGGAAGCTGAAGATGAGGGCCCAGAAGATAGTGTTCTCAGAGATCCTACCAGTACCGAGGGCAGATGTGAAAAGGCAGGAGGAACTACAATCAATAAATACGTGGATGAGGAGATGGTGTGAGGAAGAAGGATTCCACTTCGTGAGGAACTGGACGGCGTTCTGGGGCAAGAGCAAGCTCTACAGGAAAGATGGACTGCACCTGAGCGCAGCAGGAACTAGACTCCTAGCAAGCAACGTCAAGAGAGGAATAGAACAGGCTTTAAACTAAGAAGAAGGGGAAAGCCGACAGTTGACAAAGGGTCGACGATTCGGAAGACGGTATCCTGTGAAGATACCGAGGGGAAAAATGGCTGGGAAGGAACAAGGGACAAACTGCAGGAGTCGACTAACCCAGAAGAAGTGGTTACAATGTCTGCAGAAAAAGAGAAGAAAATATGGACCCAAGCACAGGGAAAAGAAAGGAGGACAGCAAAATACCAGGATCTAAAGTGCATATATGCTATGCAAGGAGCCTAAGAAACAAAATGGGGGAACTAGAAGCCTTGGCCAACGCAGAAGACATCGACATCATTGGAATCTCTGAAACATGGTGGAATGAGGAAAGCAAATGGGATACAGCACTACCGGGATACAAGCTCTATCGCCAGGACAGAACAGGACAAAAAGGAGGTGGAATAGCCCTATACATAAAAGAAGGCATACAATCCACACAAATGGACACAGCAGAGACGGCCAGCAAGCCGGAATCTCTATGGGTTAAAATACCGGGAAGGAAAGGGCCTGAAATAAAGATGGGCCTATTTTATCGCCCACCAGGGCAAACCAGAGATATCGATGAGGAAATGGAAGCCGAGATGAAGCGTGAATGCAAAAGCGGCAACACGGTTATTATGGGAGACTTCAACTACCCTGGGATAGACTGGAGGCTTGGAAGCTCGAAATGCGCTAGGGAGACAAAATTCCTGGAAGCTACACAGGATTGTTTCATGGAACAGCTTGTTAGAGAACCGACGAGAGGAAATGCCACTCTGGATCTAATCCTAAATGGGTTAAGGGGACCTGCAAAGGAAGTAGAAGTAGTGGGACCGTTGGGAAACAGCGATCATAATATGATCAAGTTCAAGGTTGAGGTAGGAGTGTCAAAAGGCAAGAGATCCATTGCGACAACTTTTAACTTCAGGAAAGGAAACTACGAAGCAATGAGGGAATTGGTAAGGAAGAAACTTAGGAACACTTCCAAAACATGGCTAACGGTAAATCATGCCTGGTCCTTCTTCAGGGACATGGTGAGCGAGGCGCAAAATCTGTATATCCCCAGATTCAGGAAGGGATGTAAAAAGAATCGAACAAAAGACCCGGCGTGGATAACCAAAACAGTGAAGGAAGCGATAGGCAATAAGAAAAAATCATTCAAGAAATGGAAAAAGGACAAAACTGAGGGGAACTGGAAAGAACACAAGAAACATCAAAAAGAATGTCACCGTGAGGTTCGGAAAGCCAAAAGAGAGTATGAAGAGAGGCTAGCCAGGGAAGCAAGAAATTTCAAACCATTCTTCAGATATGTTAAAGGGAAGCAGCCGGCTAGAGAGGAAGTGGGACCGCTGGACGACGGAGACAGGAAGGGAGTGCTGAAGGAGGAGAATGTAGTGGCAGAAAGGCTTAACATGTTCTTCTCGTCTGTATTTACAAACGAAAACACGTCCAACATACCTGAGCAATTCTTCAACGGAAGTCAGGCAGAAAAATTAACATCCATAGAAGTGAGCCTTGAGGACGTTCGTAGGCAGATAGAAAAACTAAAAACTGACAAATCCCCGGGTCCGGATGGCATACATCCAAGGGTTCTGAAGGAATTAAAGGAGGAGATAGCGGAACTACTGCAGCAAATTTGCAACTTATCCCTGAAAACAGGCGAGATCCCGGAAGATTGGAAGATAGCCAACGTTACGCCCATCTTTAAAAAGGGATCAAGAGGTGACCCGGGAAACTACAGGCCGGTGAGCTTGACTTCGGTTCTGGGGAAAATGGCAGAAGCACTGATAAAAGAAAACATCGATCAACATTTTGAAAAACATGAACTTCTGATAACCAGCCAGCATGGTTTCTGCAAGGGAAGATCGTGCCTAACAAACTTATTGCACTTCTTCGAAGGGATCAACAAACGGATGGACAAAGGAGACCCCATAGACATCATATATCTAGATTTCCAAAAAGCCTTTGACAAGGTGCCCCATGAACGTCTACTCCGGAAACTGAAGAACCATGGGGTGGAAGGAGACGTACATAGATGGATCAGAAACTGGTTGGAGGGTAGAAAACACAGGGTAGGAGTGAAGGGTCACTACTCCGACTGGAGGAGGGTCACGAGTGGTGTCCCGCAGGGCTCGGTGCTCGGGCCGCTGCTATTTAATATCTTCATAAATGATCTAGAAACAGGAACAAAGTGCGAGATAATAAAATTTGCAGACGACACCAAACTATTTAATGGAGCTCGGACTACAGAGGACTGCGAAAAGTTGCAAAGGGACTTGAACAAATTAGAAGAATGGGCGGCGAAATGGCAGATGAAGTTCAACATTGAAAAATGTAAAGTATTACATGTGGGGAGCAGAAACTCGAGGTACAACTATACAATGGGAGGGATGTTATTGAATAAGAGTACCCAGGAAAGGGACTTGGGGGTAATGGTGGACATGACAATGAAGCCGTCGGCACAGTGTGCAGCGGCCGCTAAGAGAGCGAATAGAATGCTTGGTATAATCAAAAAGGGTATTACAGCCAGAACGAAAGAAGTTATCCTGCCGTTGTATCGGGCGATGGTGCGCCCGCATTTGGAGTACTGCGTCCAATATTGGTCACCGTATCTTAAGAAGGATATGGCGTTAGTCGAGAGGGTTCAAAGGAGAGCAACACGTCTGATAATAGGTATGGAAAACCTGTCATATTCTGAGAGATTGGAGAAGCTGGGTCTCTTTTCCCTGGAGAAGAGGAGACTTAGAGGGGACATGATAGAGACTTACAAGATCATGAAGGGCATAGAGAGAGTAGAGAGGGACAGATTCTTCGAACTTTCGAAAAATAAGAGAACAAGAGGGCATTCAGAAAAGTTGAAAGGGGACAGATTCAAAACAAATGCTAGGAAGTTCTTCTTTACCCAACGTGTGGTGGACACCTGGAATGCGCTTCCAGAGGACGTTATAAGGCAGAGTACGGTACTGGGGTTCAAGAAAGGATTGGACAAATTCCTACTGGAAATGGGGATAGAGGGGTATAGATAGAAGATTACTGCACAGGTCCTGGACCTGTTGGGCCACCGCGTGAGCGGACTGCTGGGCACGATGGACCTCGGGTCTGACCCAGCAGAGGCATTTCTTATGTTCTTATATGTTCTAAATTACATTACATTACATTACATTAGGGATTTCTATTCCGCCATTACCTTGCGGTTCAAGGCGGATTACAAAAGGTTAATTTAAAAAAGACAGAATTACAATGATTAGCTAGAGAGGTAAGTTGTAGATCTTAAGAGCATTTAGAGGTCGTGTTGTTATTGCTGTTTCAGGAATTTCTTGAAAAGTGTGGTTTTTATTTCTTTTCTGAATGTCCTATAGTCTGGGGTGGTCATCAGAAGGTTGGAGATCTGGTTGTCCAGTCTTGCGGCTTGAGTGGCTAGGAGGCCGTCGTGTAGTTTTGTTCTTTTTACTTCTTTGATTGGGGGGGGTATGAATGGGGAGTGCGTTTTTCTGTGTCTGGTACTGGGTGCTTGGATGAGGCGATTGTTCAGGTATGATGGGCTGTCTCCGTGTAGGGTTTTAAATAATATGCAGTAGAATTTGAAATGGATTCTTTCTTGGATTGGGAGCCAGTGTGAGTTGATGAAGGCTTCAGTGATGTGGTCATGTTTTTTCAATGAGTAGATGAGTCTCAAAGCTGTATTTTGGATTGTTTGGAGTTGTCTTATCGTAGTTGCAGGACATGGAAGGAAGAGTATGTTACAGTAGTCCAATATACCTAGTATTAGGGATTGTACTATAAGTTGGAATTGTGTTCTTTCAAAGAATTTTCGGACTTGTCTCAGGTTTCTCATGATTGCGAATGATTTTTGAATTGTTTTATTTATTTGCGGTTGCATTGTGCAGCATCTGTCTATGGTCATGCCTAGTAGTTTTATGGTGGTTTGGATGGGATATTTGGTTGCGTTTATGTCTAGGTTGGTTGTGGTTTGGATCTTGTCATTTTCTAGGAGTATGAATTTGGTTTTGTCTTGGTTGAGTTTAAGTTTGTGATTTTTCATCCAGGTTGTGACTGCTTCAAGTGTTTGGTGAAGTTTGTCTGTCATGGTAGGTTTAGAATGATCGTATGGGACGAGGATGGTGATGTCATCCGCATAACTATAGGAGGTTATGCCTAGATTATCCAGATGCGTTCCTAGAGAAGCAGTGTAGAGATTGAAGAGGGTAGGGGATAGTGGAGATCCTTGTGGTACGCCGCAGGGGTTTGACCAGGATTCTGACTTTTCTTTGTTTGATTTTACACTGTAGGTTCTGAGTTTTAGGAATCCTTCAAACCAGGAGTATACTTTATCTGAGATGCCTATTGCATCTAAGATCTGTAGAAGGATGTTGTGGTCTACTAGGTCGAATGCCGCCGATAGGTCCAGTTGTATGAGTAGCATTTTTTTCCCTGTACTAAGTTGTTGTCTGACGGTATCCATAAGGGAGCCTAGTAGTGTCTCTGTGCTGAAGTTTGTTCTGAAGCCTGATTGCATGGGGTGGAGTAGGTTATGGTCCTCTATGTAATTGGTATAATCAAATGACTACAAAGTCACTACAGCTGTATATTGCAAAACGACATCCAATGCACATCCAATTAGATTTGAATCCTAACGGTTCCTATGACGTCAGACGCTAATTAGGCATGCTTTAGTATATAGAAAGCTTTGGCACAGCCATTTTTCCTATGTAAGACCCCCCTCATGTGAGTTGGTGTTTGTGGTGTTCCGTTTCCTCAATGATGAAACTTTGTGCTATGACTTGCCTGTTCTCCTTTATACTCCCTTCTGCCTTTGACACTCCTCCCCACCCCCATTATCTGTATTTCTTTAGTTTATGGATTTTTCTGGGTGTTGGTGTGAGGGATTGTTGAGGACTTAGGTTTTGTGTTAAGTGTGGAGGGGAATCAATTGTTAGGGAAAAGAAGGGGCCAGGTCAGGTTACACACAGATGCCCACACCCACCACTCTCCCTGCTTTCATAATGTCATGGTCGGCCCCACCTCCATTTTCCATATCTGCAACTCTCCATGCAAGAAATTCGATTTCCGTTTTGGATCCATGTTGTAAGGTGAAGACATCTTTTTAGGCTACTTGTAGAACACGTTCAAACACACCCCCATAGGACAGACAATGAGGTGTGATGGGCGTGCCTAGGAAGCGGGCCAAGGAACCGCACCAGAACGGCGCCCAATAGGCATTGAGAAAGTTTTCCCGCCCTGCTGACGTCAGACGCTACATAGGCGTGCATGGGTATAAGAAGGTCCAGGTGAGCAGTGTTTCCTTTCTATTCTGTCCTATTGCTTATGCAGATGTTTGAGACTTTACTCTGTCTTAGTCTTTTACATTTTTTTTCCTATCTCTGCCTCCCATTTCTCTCTATTCCACAGAGCCATTAACAAGCTACATGTCATTCTAATATGTTGTTTTATCTTTTCTAGAAGCAGCTCAGATAGTAAGTCCAGGTGAGAATGATATTTTGTAAGCTACTTAGGTGTCCTTATGATAGAACTAAAGAAACCAACCAGCAAAAACTGACTTCTCTTTATGGGCTTTCATTGTGTGCTATTGTTTATGATAGTTATTTTATTTCTGATATCTCTTACTCTCCATTCCACAGGGCTGACAAAAATGACTGAGAAGACTGATAAAGACCATGCTGGTAGATATTTTGCTGGTAGAAATATGGATATGTAAGTAAAATGGATGTGTTCATACATCTGAGAGGGTTTACTCATAGAGCTAAAGTTAATTCTTTGTAGAATCAAATTACAGGCAAGTTAAAATCAGTTCTGTGTACTAACTCATTGATAAGAATAGGTTGGGTGTGTTGGGGGGGGGGAAACACTGCCATTCAGTGGACATCCAATCAGTGTACATGGTTCAGGTGGAAAATTCCTAATGAGTGGCTAATGGCTGCCATTTTTAATAAGGAGTCTAAAGGTATGTTAGCACCTCTGTTACTTCTAGGTGTGTGTTCTGCCACAACTTCAGTGTTTAATTTTGGAGACATAGGTCTTTGTTAACAGTTTCTCTCTATTCTTCATTTCAGGTTAACTCTGCTCATCACCTATGTGTTTGCCAGAGAGAGACCAGACGAGCAGCTCAGCACACCAGCTTGCACCTAGCCAAACAGTTGTAGGTGAGAATGATATATGGTAACCTTTATTTGCTTACTCTACTATTCTTCACTTGAGTCACTCTTCTGATGAGTGAAATAAATGTTTCACACTTCTATTGTTCTCTTCACACAGGTATCCTTGATGACTTTCAGGAACAATAGTAAATTGATAATGGCCTCATAGAACACCATGGCACGCATTCCTGCTGTTATATGCACACAAACTTTTTGTTTTCAGTTAGTCTATTCCCTCACATGAGTTCTAAACAGTAGCAGTGGAGGATTACAGGTGATATTAACCCACACCATCAGCGAGTTAAGGCTATTGCTTTAACAACTATACCACGGTGACATCTAAGCAGCTCAACATAAATGAGGTTAACACATTGCTTCAGGGAAGGGAGGACAGATATGGACCTTGGGGGTTGAACCCCCTGTTTGTGAACCTTGTGTAAACCAGCTTCTCCTCTTTTCTGTTTTCAGGTGTCTTAGACAGGCAACTGCAGTATTGTCAGATGGAGTTTTGTATTACTGAGAGCAGTGCAGCTGTGAGCATCTTTGTGGTTTCCACACCTGCTTAACCAAAATAGTGCAGCTCAAGAACCAGGAGGATAGATTGAGGTATGTGGCCTTTACTTCCATCACCTTCCGTGAAAGGAAGAAAAACCCACATGTCTCATTTGGATTCTCCTGGTGTGGAGCCAACTCTTAGTAGCAGTAACCCTATTCCTTAACAACAAATCTACCACAGTGACTTATATTCTCTTCCTTATGTAGCCATTTACTTTGGAACAGGGACTGGCTTACTTTGCACATCATAGCTGAGATGTCGTCATCTACCTACATTTGCATATACCCTTGCATTCACTTACTTTTTTCCTAGATTCTGCAATGATTTGACATCAAAGTGGCTAGAATGAATGACAGACCCCAATAAAGATTGTCAAACTTTCTATATGTCACCTTGTTGTTATATTGAAAAGGGCCCATTCAGCAGTCCCTCCTGAACCCCTATCTACCTTGGACTCTGTCCACTAAACTGCTGATGCTACAAGGTTAAAACCACACAGGAAAGTTTAAACTATAAAAAAAATTTTTATTCCAATAGAAAACTTTTTTTAAAATGTAAACTTTAGAAAAAACTAACTATTTACATAACACATAATGCAGGGAAAGAGGGTGGGTGCCCCCCAAGAGCAGCTTGAGCTACCTCAGGCGAGGGGGGCGGAAGAGGTGCAGTTATTGAGAGGGTGTATGGCTGCTGGCACCATGCCCTCTTTCGGCTACCAGCCGCAAGAGGGCATGTTCCATCCTCTCAACACACCCTCTCAATACCTGCACCTCTTCCAAGAGGGCAGAGTAGGGTTCTATCTCCCTGACCACCCCCTCCTGAGGCTGGTCGGGCTGCTCCTGGGGGGGAACAGCAAGGAAAGGGGGTGGGATGGGAACAGGAAGGGCAGGAGAGTGAGGGGAAGGGCTATGGGTGGGGGAAGGGGAAGGTCCAACAGGGGATGGTGGTGGTGGTCCTGGAGGTAGTGGTGGGGCAGGCGGTGGGGGTCCAGGGGGCAGTGGTGGGGCAGGCAGTCCAGGGGGCAGTGGTGGGGCAGGCGGTGGAGGTCCACGGGGCAGTGGTGGAGGTCCAGGGGGCAGTGGTGGGGCAGGCGGTGTGGGTGGTCCTGAGGGCTGCCAGGCCTCTTCCTCCTCCTCCTCCTCCTCCATCTCCTCGGCTGAGGACCAGGGTGGGGCTCCCTCCATTATTTGCGGGGCCTCCTGAGGGGGTGCCTGCGCTGCTGCTTGACAAGAGAGAAATAGGATACAGTCAGATATGTCCACAACACTTTTGAACATGACATTCTTTACTACGTTATTTTCTTCAAATGCTAATAACAGGATGCAAAGCACCTACTCCACTGTAAACATAAAAATGTAGCGTAAGTAAGTGAGGCAAGTAGAAAACCATAACGCCATTGTGACATGATATCACAATAGCAGCTTTACTGCGGATTTTATGATTAAGAATGGTTTACAGCTACTCAAGCATTTTCATCTATTTATTCTGGTAGGCTGATCACAAAGAAACACAAGCTGGACTCATTACTCACCGGCTTCAGCGCGCAATTCCTCCCTCACCCCCTCAAGGAAGGCCCGCTCCTGGCGCCTCAGCAGCCGCCCCCTTTTCCTGTGATCCTCAACCTGGATAATAGAGAGAGAGAGAAAGAACAGAGAGGGAGGGATATGATGAGTGCCATCTAGCACTGTGGCATAACATGTTTACTTAAGTATTGACCTCTATAAGCACATAAAAATGGAGTATACTGCCCTCCAAGAGCCCCTATCCGCTTTGCTGCCTGCCTCCACCCCCTTCTGCCACATGTTTTACATAAATGTATTCACGTACTCCAGCATTTTCCCCTTTCTGTGCTGGAGGCATCGCTATCTCTCTACTGTACCTGGGACAGTGGGGGGGGGGAGGGTGGGGTTTGAGGTGACATGGGCAGCATCACAAGGAGGAGTGTGGGATTGAACTCACAACCCCAGGGTGCTGAGGCTGTAGCCTATCAGCACTGCCCCACATTACAGCATGTCCTGGTGAGCTTACAATCATGCAGCAGGGGCAATAAAATAGTTTGGTCAGAAGGAGCAGCGTGGCTTGAAACCCCTGACGTCAGGGTACTGACGCTGTCACTTTAAACGTCATGCCACTATCTCCCTAGACCAGCAGATTGATACAGGAAAGGTGAAGGTATTTGTTTTCCTTTGGCAAAGTTGATTTCAAGATGTTTCTATTACAAATGCGAAGCTTGTGACCCAAAAATTAGTTGTGTGCATGTTGTGAATGGAATAGATGCCTTCTAGGAGCTGAATTTGTCATTTGAAATCCTACTACTGCTCCTTTGGGATGTGTTTTAATTTCAGTATTCAATGTAAAAGATTTATTATGCACAATTGTAGTTTTTAAAAGGAATCAAGATTTACCCACAAAAACATGACAATTTGATTGAGACAGGTTTCCATCATCATTACATTTGACATGATTATTTGTGAGGGCCTGACTTGGAATACTTACTTCCCTGGGATATGAGGCTCTTTGATTGTACCGCCGGGTCAGGCGGGTCCAGGACTCTCTATACTGCAGGTATGACCTGCGGTGGCCAGGAATCACGAAGTAGTGATGCTCCCGGGGGAGAAACAGCCTGGCCAAGAGTCTGGTGTCAGCTGTAGAAAAGTTTGGCTGTCTCCTGGCAGCCATTTTAGGAGAAATAACTGCGTATGAAGAACGGGTGATTCTATGACGTCACAACGCAAAAAAACGCGATGACGTTTTTGTGCCGCTTGGGCGTGTTTGCAGCGGCCGATCCGCGCTACAGCAACACTGTTGATTACATCCTAAACCACGCCGATATCGCTGTTATACAAAAAAGTATAGCAGAACGCTTAGAAGCTTATCATGTAAACCTAATGAAACTTCACCTCCCCCAAACACAATGACAAGTTTAGCTTAGCTATGCATGTTTGGGTGGGTGGAAAAAAAAAAGAATATTATGTCTTTGGTAACCTTAGTCAGGACTTGAACCCCTGACCTTTGGAAGATACATGCAGTGCTTTTAAGCACTGAGCTATGTTGGGGATTTGGGAATGGGAGTCTCCAGAAATGACTTTAGGTACAAGCTTAGAAGCTTACCATGTAAACCTAATGAAACTTCACCTCCCCCAAACACAATGACAAGTTTAGCTTAGCTATGCATGTTTGGGTGGGTGGAAAAAAAAAGAATATTATGTCTTTGGTAACCTTAGTCAGGACTTGAACCCCTGACCTTTGGAAGATACGAGTTAAGTAGTTCAGTAGCTCAGTGAGTAAAACGCGCTGTACCAATCATCCATAGGTTGTGAGTTCAACTCCCGGCTTGTCTTTTACTTGATTATAACATGAGGGGTTTATGCTCAGGAGTGTGTTGTTGGGGTGTTGCAGGGGTGTCTAGGATGACAGAGAACAGTCACTTGTGTTTTCAACAACGCATTTGAATTTCTTAAGACGAAACCTTAGTGAGCCGGGGGAGGGAGGTCACCGCAGCCTCGCGCCTCAGATGAAAAGGTTCATTTTTAGGGACCATGTAAGCTGATCTGGGACAGTCTTCAGCGACTCGGAGCCCTCCTCCCGGCTGGGCAGAAGAAGGAGGCTTTGGCGGTGGTGGTTTTGGTGGTGAGTGAGGGCGGGAGGGGGGAGTCGCCTGGCTGCTGCATCTGCACTCCTGCTGGCCACAGACCTACTGATCACAGAGCAGAGATCACAGAAGCACGCAGGTATGTGCGCATGCGCGGCTAGGGTTTTATTATATAGGATATACACCTATCGCATCTCATTTTCATCACAAACACATTAGCGAGACTATACACAATACATTACAAAGTTGAGCTTGGGTTTGATAAAATAAACAGCATAATTTTGACTCTGTATTACATTTATTGAACCATACTTAAGAATATGGGTGTTGCATCCGTGACAACGGTGCTTTACACCATTGAGCTACCAGTCTTTTGCCTCAACTGACTGTGATATGATAGCTAAGTAGAGTATACTTTAGCACATCACTAAGGTATGCTATGACAGGGGAACCAGAGACACAGGTGTAGGTCAGTGAGTAAAAGCACTATATCGATCATCTGTAGGTTGTGAGTTCAACTCCCGGCTTGTCTTTTACTTGTGGCATATCTACATTCCAGGTGCACCTTGATGATGTCACAATGAGATCAGCATTGTGCTGCTTGCTACTTCCTCTTCCTGTGAACTGGAAGCCACATTCAGGTTTAATCTGTGTTTTGATTCTGTTTCTAAGTTGGGCCAGTGTAAGTTATGGGATTTACCTTTGTTCTGAAGAATGAGCTGATTGTTGCAATGTTTTAAGACCAGGAGAGTGTTCTTTCGAGCAAGATATCACTTCTAAACTATCCTCTCTGAAATAATGTCTCTGTGAAATCGAGAGAAAGCTTATTGGATGACTTAGGGTGCTTTTCCTGCCAGTCTTTGTGGAAGTTAAACGAAGTTTATAAAAAGTCTATATGGTGTTCAAAGTCCTATCCTTTCCACTTCTAATAGGAGGTGAGTATGACATTCCTGTACAGCTTTCTGTGTAGCACACATCTACCAGTTCCCACCTTCCATACTGATAATGTAAGTTCAACACCCACTCGGTACGTTTCATCTTCTATTTCTCCTTTGAAACATAACATATTTTTTTTCCTTGTATTAATGGTAAACTGTACAATTCTGATATCCTAGAGGAAAAAGATACAACACAGAAGTGTTCTCTGCTAGATTAACTAATATATAGTTTACAAAATGGTATACTGTGTTTTAGTTATCTTTTTCATCATCCTATACTTACAATGCTGAATGTGTGATAATAAAGAGTATAAATAAAGTATAATTTTTTTTTTTTTTTTTTAAACGTACCCACGTCTAAAACCTGCGTCTATTTTGCGCAAAGAGGTTGTAGGGATGTCTACTGCACGCCTAAGTACCGTTAATTAGCAATTACATTTACCGGACGTCTAAAGCACGCCTAAGTTAGACGTACTAATAGAGAATTTACCCCTTAGTCTTTATTTTCTCAACTATAAAACAATAGAATCTCAGTAACGGGTAAGATAAAGTCTGCGAAACAATGAGAACCTGTTATTGGTCTTTGTGACGACGTTTTAGATCAGTACAATGAAACCTATTGGACTTGTGGAACATATGCTTTTCTCATTTGTGAAGTTTTTCCAGCTGGGTGGGCCAAATTCAGTATTACATAGCACAAGATTTACTTTGATTTACAAAATGATTTACTTTAGTAATCCTACATCACTATTCATTTTTATGGTATTTGTGTTTTGGCTCAGATCTGAAGGGTATTTATTTTTCAGCTTTGGGTATTAGAGCATTTATTGTTTAAGGCTTTTCCTTTGTGTTTTACAGCTCTAGCTCTGTTATGCACCATTTAAAATAAATAGTGCAGAACTCTAAGCCAAAATATCACTGTCATAAAAGTAGGAACCCTAAAGATAGAAATTTAGGGCTAGGATTACAATGGAAATGACTTACATTGTCTGCCTATGACAACAGCAAATACAATGAGATATTTGGAGGGCAATTTTATAAACAAATGTTATATTTTTGTGCATAAAACAGATTTGGAACTTCTTTTACTAAGGTGCGCTAGGGCTTTAAAGCGCAGAATAGCCCGCGCTACATTGCTGCGCATGCTAGACCTTAACGCCAGCACTGAGCTGGCATTAGTTCTAGAAGCGTAGCGCGTGGTAATTTCCTGCGTGCGCTAAAAACGCTAGCGCACCTTAGTAAAAAGAGCTCTTAGATGTATAATTTCCACTTTTATACAATTAGGTCATGTCAAAATATATACACAGGCAAGACAACGTATTCTTGTACAGTAGGCATGTTGTGGAATGGACTTAGGGCACAGCATGAGTGGAGTCATGATTTATGTATGGACTGTATGCATGAAAAAAAAAAAAAAAAAACCTGTGGATGCTGATGTTCTGAAAATGATTTATTATACGTCCTTTCACAATAAAACCATAACAACATAAAAATACATATGAAAAAGTCTAAGCGGACCCTACACGGTCCATGTTTCGGCGAACACGCCTTCCTCAGGGGTCCAATTGATGTCAAATGCAAAAATAGAGAAATGGACTAAAAACAGTGTACTTGTCTTTAAGCATGTGGTAGGAACTGGCTGGAGACAAGCACAAATGGCACAAAAAATCGTTGTTGGATTGATTCTTCTGTGGATTTTGGGGTCTTCTTTTTTCTTTTGTTGTGTTGTATGCATGGAAATTTATACCTGCTTAAGCAGGTATAATGACCAGTCCTTTAACCAAACAAAAAGTATACAGGTCTGCCGAACTGGGACACAAATATTCTTTATTCACATAAGACCTAACCCCAGTGTTTCGACAACAAGCCTGGGACAGGGGTATCTTTAATATCTGTTTTGAATTCAATACAATCCATCACATGCTCCTTGGATATTAGCTGTAAGGTACACCTGGTGAAAAAGATGGGTTTTTGCAGAGTGGGGTACTCAAGAAGGGCAAGAAAAAGTTCAGTGGGATTTCATCTGTTGAAAGGTTGTTAATCATATTCAAGGTTAATGGTAAGAGGCCCCGAGGAGAGTTTTTCAGCCATGAAGAAAGCATAGGATCCAAGGAGCATGTGATAGATTGAATTGAATTCAAGACAAATGCTAATGATATTCCTGACACAGGCTTGTTGCCAAAACACTGTCAGTATCCGGTCTTTTGTGAATAAAGAATATTTGTGTTCCGGTTCTGCAGGCTCGTGGACTTTTGTTTGGTTTGCTGTTTGTGGACTTGTTGATCCCTTTCTATTGTGCTGTCAGTCCTTTAATCTAAAATAGAAAACGTGAAAAAAATTACACTAAATCATTACATGAACACATGTTCAAAAATACTTTCTTATTGAAATAAAGATCAATCAACAAACAACTATTGCCATTAAAGGGTTGTGCTCAGAGACATGGAGGAAAAAGGGGAACTTGCCCAAAAAACCTCACCACCCAATCATTGCTATACCCTCAAGCTGTAATGAAATACTATTGTGCAAAAGCATCAAAACATAAAACTAAAACTTATCTGTTGAGCAATGTTTTTGGCATTTTTTTCTTTAGGATTTGTGCTAGTATTTTATAAATACATATAGGTACCTATGGAACTCATTTTCAAAGCACCTGAACATCTTATAATGGCCATAAAAATGTCCATCTGAAAAATGCATCCACATTCTGATTTTAGAATGGCAGAAGTTGGATGTTTTATACTATAGTTTATCCAATTAGCAAGGGGATATGTTGTGGATGTGTTTAGGGCAGAACTAGGGAGAGCCCAAATTTAGGACATCCAACATCAATAATCAAGTGGGGGGAAAAAACATCCAATTCAAAAAAAAGGACATTCTAAGTTAGACCTGTTTCAATCACATCCAGAGTATCCAGTCTTGCTTGGACTGTTTTGGGTCTTTGAGGTTTTTTGATTTACTTTAATGTTATTCTTTTTATTTTTTATTATTTGAATTGTTATATCTTTATTTAATAATTGTTTTCTCAGGTACTTTAGCTAGATTATGAGCCTTCAGGACAGTTAGGGAAGTTCCAAGTACCTAATTATATTTTATTGTAATCCATTCTGGGCTCCTGGGGGCGACGGGCTATAAAAATGAACAAATAAATAAATAAAAAAGGTGCCCTGATTGAATAGCTGACCGCTGGAGGGATTAAGGTATGACCCCTCATGAATCCCTCGCCCTGATCCCTCAACATAGTACCAAAAAGGGAAACTAGTACCAAAAAGGGAAACATCAAGTATTATAGGCATTCTGAACAAAGCTGCAAGCAGGTCTTAAGGATTGCCTAGCGGTCAGTGCAGAAGACTCTGAATCAGGGGGACCAGGTTCAAATCCCACTTCAACTCTTTTTTTTTTTTTTTAATCTTTAAATTGTATGCCAACCAGAAAGAGAGATATACCTACTGTACCTATTAAAGACACCTGCAAGCCTGAAGACTATTAAGGCAGTACATATTCAGGCAGTAGCATAGTAAGGGAAGGAGGTGCCCGGGACGGTGGCACCCTCCTCTTCACCCCAATCCCACTCTTCATGACCCCGCTCTTTTTGCACCTCAACACCTCCCCCCAGCTCCACTCCACACTCATAGAAACATAGAAACATAGAAATAGACGGCAGATAAGGGCCACGGCCCATCTAGTCTGCCCACTCCAATGACCCTCCCCTACCTTTCTCTGTAAATAGATCCCACGTGTCTATCCCATTTGGCCTTAAAATCAGGCACGCTGCTGGCCTCAATAACCTGAAGTGGAAGACTATTCCAGCAATCAACCACCCTTTCAGTGAAAAAGAATTTTCTGGTGTCCCTGTGCAGTTTCCCGCCCCTGATTTTCCACGGATGCCCCCTTGTTGCCGCGGGACCCTTGAAAAAGAAGATATCTTCTTCCACCTCGATGCGGCCAGTGAGATACTTGAATGTCTCTATCATGTCACCCCTCTCTCTGTGTTCCTCGAGTGAGTACAGCTGCAACTTATCCAGCCGTTCCTCGTACGGGAGATCCTTGAATCCCGAGACCATCCGGCTGGCCATTCTCTGGACCGACTCCAGTCTAAAGCACATCCTTACGGTAATGCGGCCTCCAGAATTCCACACAGTATTCCAGGTGGGGCCTCACCATGGATCTATACAATGGCATAATGCTCTCCCTCCTTCCCCCCGTACCTCTAAATCACCAATATGGCACCTGGAGCAGACCACTGCATGGGATGAACACAGAGGATCTCTAATTAGATGGGATATTTTAAAAACCCAGAACTTAAACGGCTGCATGTGTGTGGATGTGTTGAGTGGTGCTTAAATGGAGACTGTGTTTGTAAACTTCTAAGGCTGTGTATGTTCTGTGTCCTGTATATGGCAATCTAGTCTAGAATGGGCTGGACAGGACTTTGACAGCAACTTCAGTAGCTGGAACAGGAAGACAGCACCAGCCAGAATTTTGCTAATCTGTGTCCCACAAATGACAAGTCAGATAGGCTGGAGTGGGCTTTAATGGCAACTCCAGTAATTGGAATGTAGGGACAGCGCCAGGCGAACTTCTACTGTTTATATCTCAAAAATGCCAAAGAATGACCATGATCAAGTATTTTTTTATTACATTCATCATTGGTTTAATCATGCATTGATAACACTATGCAACAAAATTGTTTGGGTTTTGTTGGGTTTTTTTGTTCCTGGGTAATAAGGGGCTCATAATAAAAAATTTAAAAAAACCATCTAAAAAGTGGCTTAAATGGCTACTTGGACGATCAAAAAGCCTGATCGTCCAAGTACCCATAATCAAAGCTGGTTTTAGATGTATCTAAAACCAGCTTAGGCCTTTCCCCTGCCTCTAAACGCACAGAGTGAAAAGAGGCATTTTTAGACAAGGAGAAAGGGCGGGCGGTAGGCGGGAGGTGGCCGACCTTGACCTAGGCGTGTAGCAGGTATAACCAAAACTTTAGGCAGGTTGCCTAGTCGGCACTTATACGTTTTGACTTAGACAAAGTCAAAACAGGTCTAAGTGCCGAAAAGGGGCTGCTGAGCTGATCATGGCTGCTACGATCAGCTCAGCGGCCCCAGCAACCTGCCTACCCCCTACAGCAATGATCGCGGCAGAAGAGATGGCTCATCTCCCATGCCGCGATCCACCCCCCCACAACGATCAGGACAGGAGGGAGCCCAAGCCCTCCTGCCTCGTGGCACCCCCGAACTCCTGATTATGTTCAGGACAAGAGAGAGCCCAAGCCCTCTTGCCCATGCGGCACCCAGAACCCCCGATTATGTTTGGGGCAAGAGGGAGCCCAAGCCCTCTTGCCCTGGCGGCACTCCGACTCCCCGACTACATTCGGGGCAAGAGGGAGCCCAAGTCCTCTTGCCCCGCGATCCCCAAACCCCCCCCCCACCGAGTCCAATGGGGCCAGGAGGGAGCCCAAGCCCTCCTAGCCTGGTGATACCCCCCTAACCCCCACCCTCCACTAAAATACGGGCAGGAGGGAACCCAGGCCCTCCTGCCCTCGACGCAACCCCCACGAACAGCCCCCTGAACCCCTGATTGCCTCCCTGCCAACCCGCGACCCCCCTGTCTACCCCCCATCCCCCTCCCCATACCTTAAAATTGTTGGTCAGATGGACAGGTGCCAAGCCCGTCTGTCCGACAGGCCAGCCATCTCGGAAATGGCTGGCCTTAAGCCTGATTGGCCCAGGCGGCTCAAATCCCACCCACAGGTCCCCTAGTTTTTATAATTTTTGATGGAGTGAAAAATCGATCCACTTGTTTCCATTCTACTCCACTCAGGATTTTGTAGACTTCAATCATATCTCCCCTCAGCCGTCTCTTTTCCAAGCTGAAGAACCCTAACGTTTTTAGTCTTTCTTCATATGAGAGGAGTTCCATCCCCTTTATCATCTTGGTCGCTCTTCCTTGAACCTTTTCTAGTGCCGCTATATCTTATTGGAGCTAAGGAGACCAGAATTGAATTCAATACTCCAGGTGAGGTGGCACCATGGAGAGATACAGGGGCATTATAATATTCTTAGTCTTGTTAATCATCCCTTTTTAAATAATTCCTGGAATCCTGTGTGCTTTTCTTAGCTACCGCCACACATTGGGCAGAAGGTTTCATTGTATTGTCTACGAAGAAACCCAGATCCGTTTTTTGGGTGCTAACTACCAAGGTGGACCCTAGCATCCGGTAACTGTGATTTGGGTTATTCTTCCCAATGTGCATCATTTTGCGTTAGTCCACATTAAATTTCAAAACGGATCACAACAAATACATACATAATAATAACAACAATACATACACAATCCATGTTTAGATTGTAAGCTCTTTTGAGCAGGGACTGTGTTCTTACTCTTTGGGACTCTGTACAGCGTTGCGTGCGTCTGGTAGCGCTATAGTAGTAATAGTAGTAGTAAACAGTAAGGAAAAACATATAAGCGACCAGCACTCAAATATACAACAGAGGATTCAATTCCCATACTTTATCTTACAAAATAAATACCTTTTTAGTAATCTTTTAAATTATTCAGGTTTTCCTGCTGATGTATATACAGCGGGAGACTTTCCCTCTCTTCTATTAAACTGCGCTAGCAGTTTGTAGCACAGAGAGCCACACTGAATGGCCCGCGCTGCTCCCAACGCTTATAGGAACTCTATGAGCGTCGGGAGCAGCGCGGCTCACCGCGCTAAAAACTGCTAGCACAGTTTAATAGAAGAGGGCCTATATCTAGGGCCTGTTTCATGAAAGAGACTTACAATATACAGTAATTGCAAATCTCTAAAAACTGCTCACTTCTAAATCTTCTTTGGTCATCTTTGCATAACTTCAATATAAATACATGTTAATTGTGATTCCTTTGTTGCTTTTTATGACCTTATAAGAATGAAAGAATGACTAAGTCATCATTTTCACATTTTAAAGAGGTAAATTGCAAACTTTGTCTATTCTGGTCACAAAAGCAAAGTTTTATGGAAAAAAACAGACATTTTTAAAATACTTTTTAGGCATGAACAATTAGAAAATTACACTTAGGGCTCCTTTTACAAAGGTGCGCTAGCGTTTTTAGGGCATGCACAAGATTAACACGCGCTATAGCTTGCACTAGCCCAAAAATTACCACCTGCTTAAAAGGAGGCGGTAGCTGCTAGTGCGCGTGGCAATTTTAGCATGTGCTAAGCGAGTGCTAAAACCACTAGCACACCTTAGGGCTCCTTATACAAAGGTGCGCTAGCGTTTTTTAGTGCACGCACATGATTAGCACGCACTAGCCGAAAAATTACCACCTGCTTAAAAGGAGGCTAAAACCGCTAGCGCACCTTTGTAAAAGGAGCCCTTAGGCCCAGAGATTCTCTAACCAGCATCGTTGTCAGTGGCCACCTTAAAAGCGGCTGCTGATCGCATATCAATCACGTGATGGCACCAGTTACAGAATCACACCTCCAGCAAAGGTAGATGCCAGAGTTTTATACTTCTACGTTTCCGGCACCTACCTTTTATAGTTCTACGTTTCCAGCGCCTACCTTTGATGTGAATTGCACTTCTGTAGGTGCTGTAGGCCGACTTCCAGCATTAGCCACGCCTACAGCGGTGCTTGGTGACCTAAAGCACTTATGATGGTGTGATTCCAGAGCAGATCTTTTAGGCAGCAGCAGATGCCTTGAAACTCAGTTAAAAACATCATTTAAATGGTGTTTGTTTTTTTTACTGAGCTTTGTCACCTACCGACACCGTTTAAAGAATCTGAGCCTTACTGTCCAGGAACAAAAATTCTGTTACATGGTGTAATGAGGGTGACCGTTGGAGCAGACTGGATGGACCATTCAGGTCTATATCTGCCATCATTTACTATGTTACTATTATAAATTTAAAACCCCAGCGTTTATTTATAAAGTTTTAATTCCATATACTTCATCTAGAGTACTAAGGTTAAATGACCAACATTTATTGGTCGTTCCTTCTTTAAAAGTTATTAATACACGACGGCAATCTATCTTCTCAGTTACGGCCCCTCAAGCTTGGAATGCCCTTCCAATTTATTTAAGAGAAGAAAGGGTTTTGGAAAAATTTAAGAGCAAACTTAAGGGTTTTCTTTTTAAAGATGCATTCAAGGATTAAATGAATTGCCTATGCCTTTAATTTATCCACAATATTTTAATGTCTCTTCCCTTTCCCAGTGTGTTTTTTACCTTAATTGTTTCTTTTATAACTAAATTGTATTTCTTCTCTAACTCTCCTTAGGTTTGACCTTGTGTGTATTTATTGAATTTTAATATGTTTAGTAGTATGAGTTTTTGTTAATTATGTCTGTTTCCCTCAAATCTGTAATTTTTAATTGTACATCGCTTAGAATTTTGAATAGGCGATAAATCAAATTTTATAATAAACTTGGATAAAACTTATTCTTTCTAATGCGTATCACTTTGTATTTTTCCCACATTAAGGGCTCCTTTTACTAAGCTGCGTTAGGGCATTAATGCGTGGAATAATGCGCGCTACAATGCCGTGCGCTAGACGCTAACGCCAGCATTGAGCTGGCATTAGTTCTAGCTGCATAGTGTGAAGCTAGCGCGCGCTAATCTCTGCGTGCGCTATAAACGCTAGCGCACCTTACTAAAAGGAGCCCTAAATGTCATCTGTACTTCGATGCCCAGTCTTCCAATTTTGTAAGGACCCCCGAAATTCTTCACAATCTGCATATGATTTAATAACTTGGAATAGTTTTATGCCATCTGCAAATTTAATCATTCTCAATTGCAGATCATTTATAAATATGTTAAAAAATCAATTGTCTCAATACAGATCCCTGTGACACTCTGCTATTCGTCTTCTTCCAATGAGAAAATTGGCCATTTAATCCTGTTCTCTGTTTTCTACCATTTAATCCGTTCCTAGCTCACAATAGAATATTGCCTCCTATCCCATGGCTTTTTAATTTCCTCAGAGAATAGTTAAGCTCTGGAATGCGTTGCCAGAGGTTGTGGTAAAAGCGGATTGCATAGCTGATTTTAAGAAAGGTTTGGACACATTCCTCGAAGAAAAATCCATAGTCTGTTATTAAGACATGGCGGAAGCCTCTGCTTGCCCTGGATCAGTAGTATGAAACGTTGCTACTCTTTGGGTTTTGGTCAGGTACTAGTGACCTGGATTGGCCACCGTGAGAACAGGCTTCTAGGCCTGATGGACCATTGGTCTGACCCAGTAAGGCTATTCTTATGTTCTTATGAGTGTCTCACAAGGGACTATGTTAAAAGTTTTCTTAAAATCTAGATATACTGTATGAACTAACTCATCTTTTTAAGAAAATGCAGCAAATTGGTGATGCAAGATTTCCCCATGTTGACTCTATCCCATTAAATCATGCTTGTTATATGTTCCCTAATTGTAATAGTTTCTATCATTTTTAACAATACCGACACCAGTCGTTCTGGTCTGTAATTTCCCAGATCAACCCTGGAACCCTTTTTAAAAATTAGCATTATTGGCCTCTTCCAATCTCCGGGTACCATGGATGATTTTAATTGACAGATTACTAATAGTAAATCAGCAATTTGTCACTTTTGAATTCTTTTAGTACCTTGGGGTGTATTCCATCCAGTCTAGGTGATTTACTATTCTTTAACTTGTTGAATTAAAGATTCCAGTTCTTCCATGTCATCCTCCTTAAATACCATTTTTTTCAAAGGCAGATCCCTGAAACAGACATGTTGACATACCAGGCACACAAGTGCACAATCTGACCAGACCTGGTTGAAGTTACTCATTTGCCCAATGTTTCCTGTTCTGCTCTCCAACCAGCATATCTAGTGAACATATATCCTATGAGAGGGGATCCAAATAGGTATGATCTTGGCATACCTTTATAGAAGTCACCTCCATATGCCTATAGGAAACATGCCTGATTCACCAAGGTTACTGCTCCTATAGACACAGAACTGTAGAAAAGGACTCCTTTTACTAAGCTGCGCTAGTGGTTTTAGTACGCGCTTAGCGTGCGCTAAATTGCCACACATGCTAGGCGCTAACACTGGTATTAGTTCTAGCCGCGTAGCGCGGGTTTAGTGCTCGCTAAAAACGCTATCGCAGCTTAGTAAAAGGAGCCCTTAGAGTCAAGATTTCAGGGGTCAATTTAAAAAAAATTCTTATATCTTACTTTCCTCTTCTTGACACTATTGCATCACTCCAAAATCTCCAGAACTTTCTATCTATCTGTTCTCTGAAGAGTCCAGTTCCTGTCATTTTAGGGGATTTTAATATTTGCAAGTCTGATCCTACTAATTTGATAGCATAAGACTTTCATTCTTGGAAGTCAGATGTGGTCCAGGTACTAAGTTTTCCAACCCATGTTGCAGGACATACCTTAAACCTTCTTATTACCTCTATGGAGTTTACTTCCTGCACACAGAATATCAATTCTTTACCTGCTCCATAGCCTGACCACTACTTTGTCTTATTTTTCTGGGTTCCACTGTTTCCTCCTCCACCAAAACTACTGCTTCCAATTCACACACATTTGGAAGATCCCCATGTCAATACTTCTGTCATCTTCTTTCAATGCAATTTGACTGTAAAATGCTTCACCTCATGTAATTTAAAGAAACACCCCGATCCACCCATTTCTGTGCCCTCTTTTTGACTTGCACATAAAATTTAGGTGCAGGTCCCATACCTAAATTTATGTACATAGCTCTTAATTGATTCTAATTAACACCAATAATTGCTTGTTAAAATGCCAATTAGCACTAATTAGTTTGTTATTCAAATAAAATGCACATACAATTTGGGTGCATAATCAAAATTGCGTGGCAATTATTGGTGCTGTATATAGAATTGAGGGGTTTGTCATCTCAGGTTTAGGGAATCCTCTCTGACCGTTGGACATGCTAAAGAGTTTCAAGGCTTCTTAAGAAAGATTCTAATCCTGATAGACCAGGGGTTTTTGACCCAGGCCTCAAGGCTGGTTTCATGATAATCCCATTGACTTTATTATTGCCATTTGCTATACTACCTTTCACTGGCTGATATCATAGCAATGTGCATACCAGTCATTATTGTCAAATTTTGACAAAAACAAGAGAATTGACCCAATGATCTCCACAGACAAATCCAAGAAGAAACAAAAACCAATGTGGAGAAATGATGTTCCCGAGATGGACTTTATTAATATTAAAATAATATTAAAACTTGGCAAACCTCATAAAAACCTCTAGGACACAGTCCGCTGAAAAGCTTTGGACCCTGGACCCAACACGGTCCATCTTTTGACAGAATGTCTTCTTCAGGGGTCCCTATGAAGTCCTATGGTAAAGATACGTGGATAAAAATGCCAGTCAGAAATAAACTGATCCGTAAAACTGTTTGCAGGACAGGGAAAGCCGAGTGTCAAATTTTGACTACAGCACATCAGGCCTTCTATACCTGTTTGCCACTCTTTCTTCAAAGTCATTGGTTTCTTCTACTCTCTCTCTTGTATTGCTTTCTTCACAACACAATCTACTTGTTCCTATTTAGTTATGGGACTGATTGAACCATATGCATAGTTCCTGTATTATCATTGTTGACCCAATGCTATGGAACAGAATCCTACCAGAACATCAAATCCTACCAGAACATCACATAAAGCTTTCAGGAAAACACAGAATACATTATTTTACATTTGTGTACCCTTACTTCTGCTCCTGCTACTAGCATAGTCATCTTCAGCTAGTCATTCTGCTATGGTATACTACCCATGTCTTGTTTTGCTTGTTCCTTTCTGCCTTTTCATTCAATTGTTAAGGTTAAAATGCTGTATATTATGTGTTATAGAAAAGTTAATGTAACTAAGGTTCTGCTGGGGTTTTTCCATATCTTCTTGACCTTTAGCTCAAGGCAATCTTATTGCTGTACATTACACTGCTCAGATAACCCTCATGATAGGTAGAACACACATATATAATATCACTTATGAGCCAAGACCTAATTTACTTTAATTTAGGTAGTCATAATTTGACTCCCTAAAATTAGGCCTGCCTTTTCTGGGCTGTAGTTGGGAAGTTAAACTTAGTCACACAACCTTACCCTGACCCCGACACTGAGCATGACCTCAAAAATACCTCTGCTTTTTGAGCTGCTAAATTTATCCACCTAGTGACGCTCAGCCCCAGTCAATTTTCAAAGAGGCTGAGCTAATTCCTAGTTGGCTAGACCCTTTGAAAATTGAGCCCTTGGTGTCAATGAAAAACTATTCAAAAACTGCTCATCATAATTAGCTCATGACAAATGGGCAGTGTTGCTGAAGCATACCTCAGTGATAAAAGGCTGTATTTTCTCATTTCTTCAGCTGAGATTTATACTGAATACTATAAATGGCACTGGCCTGATGTAATACATCTGGAACACTGGGGATCCCTTACGTTCATCCAGGCATTTTCTGTCTCCCACAAAAGAGCACTATTTAAAATTAGGCAGCAGAGCCTGCCAAAACCACATCTTTTTCCTCTGAAGTCTTCAAAATTCTGAAATCAGATTTTATGAAGCATTTTATAAATAACCATAATGGCAGTTAATGTTTCAGATGTTAAAAGCATGAAGTGCAATAGATTCTATAGCACATAACAAGTGGCAACAGGATTCGGTTTATATTGTTGAGCTTTTCCCACTGGTTGCCGTTTCCAATGCAAGCTACAATTAAAAACATCAGCATTTACATAATGTCAATTAACTTCAGCTATATTTAGCAAATCTTGAAACATCAAAAGGGGTGCAGTGTGTGCTTTTTAATTATATGCAAGTTCTCAGATTTGCTTGTCCGTTCTCACAGAACAAAAGTTCTTGCACTTAATCCAAACCTGTGTAGCTAAGTCAGAGCTACGAAGTTAACATCAGCTTAATGTATACGACCTGGTAATAAGGAACAATTACCACACAAACTGTTACTCATCCCCCTTGCATTTAGAGCAGGGGTGTCCAACCTTTTGGCTTCCCTGGGCCTCATTGGCCGAAAAAAATGTTTCTGGGGCCGCACAAACGCTGCAGCAAGACAGAGGAGGGAGACGGCAAGACGGTAAACACCTGGGAGCAGCAGAGGAAAACACTGCATCGCCCTCGACCGGAGCCACACAGAATACTTCACGGGGCCGCATGCGGCCCTCGGGCCACAGGTTGGACACCCCTGATTTAGAGTAATCTGCTCTTAAAACTGTTGGATCACCTCTTCACTTGCAAAATGACCATGATGGAGCAGGATGAGAGAATTAGTAAGAAGCGTATGCTTTTTTATAAATGTAGCCCCACTTCACTCTGTAGAGAGATGCATGACTCCAGCCCTTGAGGGCCACAAACTTCCAGGTTTCCGGGATAACCACAAATGAATATTCATAGGGTATTTTGGGATTAAAACAAGCTAATTTGCATAGCATGTTTATCCTGAAAGCAGGGCGAACTGTGACCCTCCAGGAATGGAATTTTGTACCCCTTCTCTAAGATTACATGAGATGTCTAAGGTAGAGAATGACACAGGGACAAATTTTTCCCTGTTCCCGCAGGAACTCATTTTCCCATCCCCGCTAGTTCTTTTCCTGTCTCTGCCCCATTCCTGCAAACTCCATCCTCACCTGCACAAGCCTCCAACACTTTAAAATCATAAGGGTTTGAGGCCCGTGCGGTTAAGGCAGAGCTTACAGGAATGGGGCAGGGACAGTGACAAGACTCACGGGGATGAGACGGGGAAATTGAGTTCCCGCGGGAATGGGGAAAAAATTGTCCCCGTGTCGTTCTCTAAGGCTCTATGCCTAACATTTGCATATAGGACCAGATATATTAAGCATTTTTCCCACGAACACAAAATGGGAAAAACCCTTTACTATATCATCCCCTTTGGTTCCAGTCATGCGATTAAAACTTGTTTTATTTTATAGTTATATATACAGATTGAAACACATAATAACATTAGCTTTTTCTTCTCTCCCTTTTGCTGTGGTCTGGTGTTTTACAATCTAATTGGTTGCAGTTTTCAAATGCTAATCATAGAAGTTGGATTGTTCTTTCAGTTATAAGCAGGGACGCAATAAAATTGTGCCCATAAAATTTGCTATTTGGGGAGTTTTCCTTAACAGTTTTGCAATTTTAACTTTCTTAGCTATAATTTTCTCTTTATTCTGCCAAGTTTATTTGATCAGTCTTTAGCCTGTCTGTTCCCCCTGAACATAAATAAACTATTAGGAAGATTTACGCCATCAACTGTGAGCAAGAAGGGCCCAATGGAGAAAGCTGGAACAGCAGTGAGAGTAGGAGTCAATTAAATGTATCAGAAAGATAAATGAGGCAAAAGTTTGAAAACAATGGGAAGGAAAAAAAGATGGTTATGCAAGGCAGGACTCTAAACCTGAATCATGAGGTTCCAAAGTGAGCTCCAATGTATTTGTCAAGATTTCAGTTTCTTTTCAACCAGCTTTATACAGTGGCTGTAATAGGGAAAGCACCATTTTAGTTCATTCAGTTTAGTGCATTAAAAGGTTTGCTATACTTGACAGAAACACTAGACAGTGTGCATACTAAAAGAAATAATTAAAGTTAGAAACACAGAAACATGATGGCAGATAAAGGCCAAATGGCCCATCCAGTCTGCGTAGCCACAACAGCTGCTATCTCCGCCTCTCCCTAAGAGATCCCATATGCCTGTCCCACGCTGTCTTCAATTCAGATACAGTCTTCATTTCACCACTTCCATCACCTCCTCTGTGAGACTATTCCACCGTTTCTGTAAAGAAGTATTTTCTTACATTACTCCTGAGCCTTTCACCTCTTAACTTCATCCTATGCTCTTTCCTTCTGGAGTTATACTTCATTTGAAAAAGACTAACCTCCTGTACATTAATGAAATGGAGATATTTAAATGTCTCTATCATATCCCCTCTCTCCCGTCTTTCCTCCAGCGTATACATATTAAGAACTCTAGTCTTTTCTCATATGATTTTTGACAAAGACCACTAACCAATTTTGTAGCAGCTCTCTGGATCGACTCCATCCTCTTTATAGCTTTTTGAAAGTGGGGTCTCCAAAATTGCACACAGTATTCCAAATGGGGCCTCACCAGAGACTTATAAAATGGCATTATTACCTTCCTTTTCTATGGGCCATTCCTCTCCTTATGCACCAAGCATCCTCCTGGCTTTAACCGTCGCCTTTTCTACCTGTTTTGCCACCCTGAGATCATCAGACACAATCACCCCAAGTCCCGTTCTTCTTCCGCACTTAGAAGTACTTTGCCTCCTATACTCTGCTGTTCTGGATTTTTGCAGCCCAAGTGCTAAGTCATGACCCTACATGACGATAGATATTCAGCACATGGAGGTCAGATGTTTTACAAATGCTGACTGCTGCAGGCTGAAATAGACTTGGATATTCAGTGATGGTTTCACTTCTGTTTGTAACTTAAATGAAATGATTTCAGTCATTCTCTAACAAAATCAATGAATGAGAACATAATTTGAGGTTGAGGGGTGGTAGACTCAAGAGCAATGTAAGGAAATTATTCTTTACAGAGAGGGTAGTGGATGCCTGGAATGTGCTCCCGAGAGAGGTGGTGGAGATGAAAATAGTGTCGGAGTTCAAAAAAGTGTGGGATGAACACAGAGGATCTAGAATCATAAAATAATAGTAAATATTGAAGAACTAAGGCCAGTACTGGGCAGACTTGCATGGTCTGTGTCTGTATATAGCCGTTTGGTGGAGGATGGGCTGGGGAGGGCTTCAATGGCTGGGATGGTGTAGATAGACTGGAGTGAGCATTGACGGAGACTTCAGTAGTTGGAACCTACGAACAGTACTGGGCAGAGTTTTGGATTCTTGCTCAGAAATAGCTCAGAAGAAGAAAAAAAATCCCAACAAATTTTTAGATTGAATCAGGTTGGGCAGACTAGATGGGCCATTCGGGTCTATCTGCCATCATCTATTATGTTACTATGAGAACTCTTATTTATTCAATTTTCTATACCATTCTCCTGGGGAGCTTAGAACAGTTTATATGTATTTATTCAGGTACTCAATCATTTTTCCCTTTCTGTCCTACCAGGTTCACAATCTACCTGGGGTAATGGGGGGATTAAGGTGATTTGCGTAGGGCCACAAGGAGCAGCATGGGTTTGAACCTACAACCTCAGGATGCTGGGGCTGTAGCTTTAACCACTGTGCCACACTATCCCCCTGGTGGAGATTTTCTTCTGTCATGAACCCTTCTTATCAGAAGAGTCAGACTGTAAATATATATATATATATATATATACTCCAGAGAAGGCTGGGTCTCTGCTAATCTCAATCTAATTATATCAAATGTCAAGCCTTGTGCATTGGCATTGAAATACTGATAATTTCTGATGACGCACTGAAGGTTCCTCCTCTGTCGCAGGAGAGATTGGCAGTGGTGTGGCAGATATCAACCCTGAGGCTTTTCAAGGTCTAACCTGCAGGCATGAGTGTCAAGGACCAGATGAATGCCCCTCTGCATTGACACAGCCTCAGGCCAAACAAAGAAGTATTTTGTCTATTCATCAAATCTCAAAAACTTCCATTAACAAAAGCAAAAGCAGAGGGAATACAGGTAGAGTGGCCATATCCTCCTGGGTTACTTGAGTCCTTGAAGATTGATGTATCCCCTCTGATACTGAGGAGGATGAGTGATTTTCATGTCATGAGTGCATCAAGGACATTGGCAACCTCAGTAGTCATCAGGTAGGAATAATCCCCAGTCACTCCTGCCCTAGCCAGCGCTATCTCCAAAGTGCCACTCCTAGCAGAAGGTGTGACAGCAATTACAAATAATAGCAACAGAAAAGATAAGTGAAATCTATCAATTATATTAATGCCTTGCTACAAACTACAAAGTAATAGCAAATTGAAGCATAGATAAAATAATATAAAATAAGACATATGAACCTATGAAGATGCCTGCCGGTGTGTGTTAAATTACCGCTCGGCTTTCCGAGGTTCGAAAAAAAATTACGGTAGACATACTTATATAAGTTTGACATTAAGAATTCAAAAGTTCTCAGAGGAAGATTTTTATTTCATGTATCACAGCAGTTTATTAATGAGCATTGTCTTTTATGCATGAGTAAGTTGTAGCCAATTTGGGTTTCACTCCTAGCAGTAGTCCTGTTTCCTTATAAGGATCATGGGAATTGGAGAAGTGATGGAGGGAGTAGAGGCACAAACCCTGCAGGCTCTAGTCCAGATGCATCAGGCCACAACCCTGTGGCTGATTCTCCTGGGCCGCTGGAATAACGCTGCTTGCTTAGTGGCTCACATGGTAGCATTATTCATTTACCATGTCATCAGCAACCTGCGGGAACATTATACCACAGATTGCTGATTCCCATGGTAAATCGAGCCTGGGAACATGGAAGATCTTCATTTTGATATCATTCTGGTTAATATCTCTGCTGTCTAAACTGCTAGGGAAACTGCTCATTTTCAGACGAAACTTTTTTGCTGGCTACAAATGATCACTAATTGGAATTTCTGTCTAATCTGAAAATATGCTGATACAGTGGTCTTTGTGAAAAGAGATATATGCTATAATGTGATGTTAAGGCTGGTAACACTATACCTGCGAGAAAAGATTGTCTATAACAAATGCTTGAACTTGCAATCCAGTCAGACAGTATGTTATTTAGCAAAAGTTAAAAACACTAGTGGAGGGTCTGTTTGCTTACCCTATTAATTCTTAGCTAAAAAAAAAAACTGGCTTGTTATTAGATGCAGACAGATTGTCAGTCATGGCGTTTAATTTCAAACACAATCCTTATTTTGTCAGAACCCATTTCCTTATGGCTAGTAAACCTATTTGGCAAATTACTGTGATTATTTTTTCATTCCCTTGTCCATAAGGGGAAGTACAAGTGTGCTAGGTAATTACAAAGGGATTTGCTCACCATGTAACTTGAGCTAATGGCCCATCTGCATTTTTTTTTTTTTCTCCTTTTCTGAAACGCAAACTTTTCAGGTTTAAACCAGTCAGACACTAACTAAATTGTATCTGCTGCACAGTTCACTGATTACAGAGGCACTCGGAGAATGGAAAGGTTCACAGGTGCATTGTCTTCTTATAAATTATCCAAAACCACAGTGAAAAAGAGGTAAACAGTTTATAATTCCCTGCATGCATGACCTCACTCTGCTGCGGTTCTTGGCCAAGGTAAAAATCCAGCAGACCTTGACTTATTACATATATATGTATGTATATATCAGAACACACTTTATTCTAGCATCAAAGCATAGTTTCTTACAATAAACTCAGCTAAAACAGACCTAAGAAACTTGCTCACTAATTTTAGCTTGTGAAATGTGTAAGGGGGTAGATGTGTGTGTGTATATGCACTTTGGGAGAAGGAAGCAATGCCAGTATGTACTTCAGTAACTCTTTCACTATGTCAGTGCCAGGCCACTGACATCCCTCTCAAAGAGGAAAAATTGCTGCCTTGGTAAACTGTTTAAATAAACATACACCTCTTACTGAACTTTATATTGGGATATTAGGTTACATACCTGAGGGGCAAGCCATGTCTCCTCAATGTTAAGGCACATCTGAGTCTTCATTTTCCCAGAGATTGGTATTTGATTTTATTGTTGAATAGACCAGAATTTTCAGTTTATTTATTTAAGCATTACTCCAATAAAAACTCATTATCTTTATTTTTCACATCCAGTACCTGAGTTTATTTTTTCTGCACTGAAGCATTCAAAACTGCTTTCAAATAATCTTGGTGTTTAGATAGCAGAACAGCCTGTTATAACACTGAAGATTACTTTTTGAAACATTCTTTAAGCAACTTAACCGTGGGCAACATTGCTTAATGTCTTGCTTTGAGTCCAAGATGGGAGGAAAGGCCTTCAGGAAGCAGGTCCTGAACATGATGGGACCTTGCCATGCACATTGTCTGACTCAACGTGCCAGGGCCAATTGAATTCCCTTTCTTGTGTTTAATCTTTCAAAATACTTTAGAGGCCATTATGCATGGATAACAGGGAATATTACAATAATTCAGTTGTGAAAGTATAAAGAAAAAAAATTAGCCTTCTTTTTATCTTCTGTGACTGTTCATTGCTATCAAATGACTAAAAACAGCTGCATTTCATAAAGCAACAACTGGACTGGAATTGTAACTCGACCTTTCCAGTTGACGCTTGGAAATAATATTCTTCCAAAACAATAACTCCCTAAATATGACCAGTATGGTACTTGAAGTCAGCTATAAAGAATATATGTCCAAAGATAACAAAACATTTTAGAGAAAAAGTATTCCCTGTCGTATCTGTTCTGAATTATTACATCATATACTTCTTCCTTCTCCTATAAATGGAAATGAATGCATGTTTATAGAAAAGCATTATAATATCATGTTAAAAATTTATATTGGAAACTTCATAATGTTTACTACAGCTGTGGTTGTGAAGTTTCAAAACAAGTACCGTATTTTCGCGGATATAACGCGCGCGTTATACGCGTTTTTACCTACCGCGCATACCCCTCGCGCGTTATATGCCTGAGCGCGGTATACAAAAGTTTTTAAACATAGTTCCCACCCCGCCCGACGCCCGATTCACCCCCCCAGCAGGACCGCTCGCACCCCCACCCCGAACGACCGCTCGCACGCGCTCCCACCCGCACCCGCATCCACGATCGGAGCAAGAGGGAGCCCAAGCCCTCTTGCCCGGCCGACTCCCCGACGTCCGATACATCCCCCCCCGGCAGGACCACTCGCACCCCCACCCCGAAGGACCGCCGACTTCCCGACAATATCGGGCCAGGAGGGAGCCCAAACCCTCCTGGCCACGGCGACCCCCTACCCCCACCCCGCACTACATTACGGGCAGGAGGGATCCCAGGCCCTCCTGCCCTCGACGCAAACCCCCCTCCCTCCAACGACCGCCCCCCCCAAGAACCTCCGACCGCCCCCCCAGCCGACCCGCGACCCCCCTGGCCGACCCCCACGACCCCCCCACCCCCCTTCCCCGTACCTTTGGAAGTTGGCCGGACAGACGGGAGCCAAACCCGCCTGTCCGGCAGGCAGCCAACGAAGGAATGAGGCCGGATTGGCCCATCCGTCCTAAAGCTCCGCCTACTGGTGGGGCCTAAGGCGCGTGGGCCAATCAGAATAGGCCCTGGAGCCTTAGGTCCCACCTGGGGGCGCGGCCTGAGACACATGGTCGGGTTTGGCCCATGTGCCTCAGGCCGCGCCCCCAGGTGGGACCTAAGGCTCCAGGGCCTATTCTGATTGGCCCACGCGCCTTAGGCCCCACCAGTAGGCGGAGCTTTAGGACGGATGGGCCAATCCGGCCTCATTCCTTCGTTGGCTGCCTGCCGGACAGGCGGGTTTGGCTCCCGTCTGTCCGGCCAACTACCAAAGGTACGGGGAAGGGGGGTGGGGGGGTCGTGGGGGTCGGCCAGGGGGGTCGCGGGTCGGCTGGGGGGGCAGTCGGAGGTTCTTGGGGGGGGGGCGGTCGTTGGGGGGAGGGGGTTTGCGTCGAGGGCAGGAGGGCCTGGGATCCCTCCTGCCCGTAATGTAGTGCGGGGTGGGGTTAGGGGGTCGCCGTGGCCAGGAGGGTTTGGGCTCCCTCCTGGCCCGATATTGTTGGGGAGTCGGCGGTCCTTCGGGGTGAGGGTGCGAGTGGTCCTGCCGGGGGGGGATGTATCGGACGTCGGGGGGGGGGGTCATCAGGCTTTCAGGATGGGGACAGACCTTCAAGGGGGGACAGGACTTCAAGGGGGGACAGTGCACGGAAAGTCAGGGGGGGGTGAACGGAGAGTCGGGACAGCGCACGGAAAGTCAGGGCAGTGCACGGAAGTCAGGGGGGGTGAACGGAGAGTCGGGACAGCGCACGGAAAGTCAGGGCAGTGCACGGAAGTCAGGGGGGGTGAACGGAGAGTCGGGACAGCGCACGGAAAGTCAGGGCGGGCGAAAGGAGCGTCGGGCATCATGCGCGTTATATGCCTGAGCGCGGTATACAAAAGTTTTTGTACATATCATCGTGATTTCTGCGCGCTATACCCCTGTGCGCGTTTTACACGGGTGCGCGTTATATCCGCGAAAATACGGTATATATCTACATCCGTGCAATTGGGGCGATTCTATTGAAGCCACTTATTTTTAGGGTAGCCTCTCATCAAAATCCCTTTTGTGAGCTACAAACTCTCCCGTAAGTTACAAGTTACGACTCAACATATTTTGATTCTCATGGCTGTTTAAATTACTTGTACGGGGCTATCTGGGGCTAGTTAGTTAGTAAATAGCATTTATTTATCACCCTTGTGAAGGAATACACTCAAGGAGGTGTACAGCAAGAATAAGTCAAATATAAGCAATAGAGAATTACAGTAGTAAAGATATTCAAATAACAATATGAAGGATGACATAACATACTACATAACAATGTCATCACAATGCACAATAAAACATTCTAACAAAGATGGAACGCAAAGTTAGATAAGATAGAGCAGGGATGGGGAACGAAGGCCGCAACCCATTCGGGTTGTCATGCTTTCCCCAGTGAATACGCATGAGATCTATTTGCATGCACTGCCTCCATTGTATGCAAATAGATCGCACACATATTCATTGGGGAAATCCTGACAACCCGACTGAGTTGCAGCCTTCATTTTCCCACCTCTGAGATAGAGAAACAGGAGTAAGAAAATAAGGGGACTAATGTAAAGAAAGTTGCACATGAGGTCAGAAATGTGCTCGAGTATTATCTTAGCTTGGATAGGAGTAGATACACATGTCCTGCTATAAAATGTGCAGCCAGTATCACTGCTTGAGTGTGGGACTAGCAAGTTAATTACTTCTTCCATTAAAGGCCTGGTTGAAGAGTCAAGCTTTCACTTGCTTCAGGAAGTACAGATAGTCTCGTGTTAAGTGAAACCTATCAGGAAATGCATTCCAGTGGGGGGGGGGGGCTTCTCCAGGGAAGGCTCGCTAGTAGGTAGCACATGTCAATAACATAACAATTTATTTATATACTACAAAAACCTTGCAGTTCAATGTGGTTAACACAATAAGAGGACTAAAATATCAGTGAAATGCAAAACAATAACCAATCTACAAAAATCATTTAACTGGTAAAGCTTAGTAAATAAACAAGTTTACAAAAAACATTTAAAAGAAACTGATGACAAAATTATAGGCAAAAGGTCCAGGCCCAATTGGCCTACTTGAAATGAGAGTAGGCGCTTTGCAAAGGTCCTCCGAATAATCCCTCTCATTGCAGGGTAGATAAAGTGGAGTTTTTCATCAGAACCAGAATCAGAAAATAAAGTGTTGTTTTTTTTTAGTTCAATTTATTTATATAAATTTTGAGAAATGATAAGAAGTTTATGGATATTTGGGAGCCATTGACAAAATTCTGTAAGGAATGATTGTTGTTTTTCTCCTTTGATCATACACATCCAGGGTAGGTGGGAAGATATTTTTAATTTTGAGTTCAATTTTTGGAAGTGTAGACGGGGGGATGGGGGGGATGATATATGTATTTGTCATAGAATATAATTTTGATTGAATTTAAGTGTTGTTATAGTGTAAAATGTCTGTAGAATACATTGCACTTATTTTTGGCTTTAAAATTAATAAAGATATTTTTTTTTTTAAAAAAGGAAATTTTGAGAAATACAAGAAATAAGAACACAGAAATATATTTGAAAATCATGAGAGATATAGCAAAAAGAAGTAATGCAATCAGGTCACAAAAAGACATTGATGAGAAGTATTAAAGTAGTCTGTGATTGTTCTATAGATGTAAATCTGTAGGAGACCATAAGGATTCTGAAGTAGGTATGGATAAAGGAGTTTGCTTTTCTGTAGCATACTATTCATATCTTTTGTATAGGCAGAGTTACACCAAAAGGTATAGTCCAAAAATCAGCTGATTTCCAGTTTGTTAACACCTGTTGGATACAAGTTGAAATCAAGGCGTCTATCAACTTAGGTTTACACGTAGAGTTTTGAAAGGAAGTATGTAGAGAGTGAAGAATTATAATTTAAAAGTTAATTTCAGATTTCTTTCCAGTTATTTGCTTTGATGGTATGCCAAATGTCTAACCAAAGGTTTTACATGTTGAAATTCAAAAGCAAATGTTTTAAAGTACCAGTAACTGAGTTGCAATGCCAGCAGTTGTCATTGTCCATTAATCTGACTTTTAGCATCTATGAGGTGTCCAAGTAGCATTCCATATCAGGAAATAAAGGGATTGGGACATACCAGTTGAATGTAATGGTCTATTTACTTTGGACCAAAAGATGTTCAAATCTGATTTAGTTAATGAAATGTTTAATTCTTGAGACCATTTAGAGTAAGTATTTTATGGTATAGTGTAATATGGTATAGGGAAGCAAATTTGCTTTTCTAATTCTAACCATGTGGGCATATGGAATGAGGCTTTCAATTTATGAACAGAAATTCTGGGTTTTTATTATTCCAAATAACACCTCCCCCCCTTACTAAACCACAATAATGGTTATTAGCCCAGGGAGCAGCATGGCGCTAATAATCACTATTGCGGTTTAGTAAAAAGGGGGGTGAAGTAGTTAGTTTTTGATCGATCCATTGATATAGTGATTTGTTGCAGAGAGAAGGAAGTATTGATAGGATAAGTAAATTGTGAAGCATAATTTTAATAGAAGATATTCATCCCCACCAGGTGAGATAAAGAGGGAACCATTTTGTGGTAGAGTGATTAACCAGATCTTTAATTTTGGAAATATTCAATTTTTGAAATATGGGAAGGGTCTTTATGAATACATATACCAAGATAAATAATAGCTTTGGATGACCAAAAAAAATTAAATTGACTTAAATCCAAAAGGGAATTAAGTCATTGAAAGGCATAATTTCTGATTTTTCCCAATTGACTTTATAGCCAGAGAGTTGAGAATATGAGGTAACAATTTCAACGAATGCAGGAAGAGAGGAGGTTGGATTATGAAGAAATAGTAGGATATCGTCAGCAAAGGCTACAATTTTAATTTGTCTGGAGGTCATTTAGATACTTTAGATTTGAGAGCATTGCCTAATTGAGGATAATAATGGTTCAAAGGCTAAATTAAATAAAATGGTGAAAGAGGGAAGCCTTGACAGTTGCCTCTTTGTAATCTAATAGGATTGGTTAGATTATTAATTAGAATTCTAGAGATAGGTTGCCAATAAATAGTATGAATCCATGAAATAAAGGTTCACCAAAATTAAACCATTTCAGGACCTGTAGAAGAAGTTCCATTCGATGCTATCAAAGACTTTTTCTGCATTAATAGCTAGGTCCACTACAGGTTCCGAAATAGTCTTAGCCAAGTTGTAGATATTATGAAATAATCCATGGTTATCACCTATATATCTATTTTTAATAAAACCTACTTGATCATGTAATATGAGAGTTTCAACAATTTACTTAAGATGAGTGGATAATATTTTGGCCAGAATTTTATAGTCAGTATTAAGAAGTGAGATAGGTCTATAATTTTTAGCTAAGTTTTAATCTCAATTGGCAGCTGCAAGTGGGCATTGCTCCTGTTCATTTGCTCCACGAGACCACCAGGGATCATCAAGGTAGGCCCAGGGGAGTCTATCAGGGTGGGAAGCTTGGGCCTGTTATGATATTTTTGAGGGGTGGTAGGGGGTATTAGAAGAGAGGGTGCTGAAATTCTGTGGATGGAAGTGGGAATTGGAAAGGGGATATGTTGTTCCAGGGGATGGGAGGGAGGAACAGAAAGGGGAATGGCTCCAGACCAAGGCAGAAAGTGTTAATCAGGTCCCAGCTGATATTTAGCTGGGACCCTCATATGCTTCTTATGTGAGTCCCAGCTGAATATCAGCTGAAATTCACATAAGCTTTGGAGGAGTGTGTGGTGCAGTGGTTGAAGCTACAGCTTCAGCACCCTGGGGTTGTGAGTTCAAACCCCACGCTGTTCCTTGTGACCCTGGGCAAGTCACTTAATCCTCCATAACCCCAGGTACATTAGATAGATTGTGAGCCTACTGGGACAAATAGGGAAAATGCTTGAGTACCTGATTGTAAAAAAATGCTTAGATAACCTTGATATAAAATGCAAAATAAACTTGAAACTACAATTAGCCCCAGATATTCAATTAATTCAGAATGCCTTTGTCCAGTCATGGCTTGGCATTGAATATCTGGGATTAATTCTACCCATGGAAGTTAGTGTTTAAAAAAACACTGACCGCCACTGGCTGAATAATTGATTAGATTGAAAGGAAATCATACATTTACACAGAACTTTTAGAGAAAAAAAATGTATCTCCCAGGGCTACCACGCTAGACTTCAAGGTCAAAAAGGCCTTTCATTGAAGCTGAGTGGCCCTAGTAATATCTGGAAAAAAAAAACCCAATAATATAGCAGCACAAAAAGACATCTCTTTCCTTTTATAGTACTGTTTCAAAGCCATACTTTTATCCTTCTCATAAGCAAAGGTCACCAGAAGTTTAGCTCTAGTAAAAATTATTTTATCCTGGGAATCCTTTATGAACCTCGTGAGATCAAACTCTTGGCCATTAGTTGGAACCTGCTTTTTATTAAGAACCTAGCAACAATTAAAGATAACCAACACATCAAAAGAAGATATAGATAATATCTCCTTGAAATATTTTCTCAACAAACTCTCAGGTGTGAATAAATGAAAACACTGGGAAAGTTAACTATACACAGGATTTTAGCTTTCCAGGAGTTTTCCATTATCTCTAATTTATTTAATCATTAATTGATGTAAAGGAAGCACCAGTAGAAGTGCAACCTGCATTTCTAAAAATGAGAGACACTTATCTAAAGTGGAGACATTCATATCTACATTAGAGAAATTATCTATTGTCTCTTCAATAAATTCAGAGAAAACCAAAAAAACTCTGTGGAGTGACGATGTTCCCAAATGGACTTTATTTGAAAGTATCAAAGTTCCAAAGGTACACTAAAATCATCCACATAAAATAATTCCATCCACATAAAAGTAAATCATCCACATAAGAGCCTTAAAGGACCTAGTCCGCTAGGAATACAGGACCCAACACGGTCCGCGTTTCGACAAAAAGTCTTCTTCAGGGGTCCCTGGGGGTCCTATAAAGGTGAGTACATGGGAAACAATTGTGTGGTGAACCGGAAGTGAGCCACAGAAATTTTAAGCATCCCCTTCAACACGTGTGATGGCCAACCAAAAGACCTTCAGGGTAACATCCTATAACTTGCCTTCTCACTACTTGACTGTGCTGCTCACTGTACAAAATCTGTGAAAAAAAAAATTGGCACACTAGCATAAGTCAATGCATTAAGGGCATATTTAGATCTCTTCTAAGCTACTCTTAAAGACATGCAAGTATTAACATGGGATAACTCTACAGAGCATTCTTGAATGTTCATAGGTTGAGGTTATGGATACTAGATGAGAATTCCATGGTTCAAAGGGCAATCTACTGAGAGTACCAGGAAAGGATCTCATGGATAAGGGACCTCTACATAGGATGTTTCCTATGTAAATGCAAAAAAGAAGATGGATCTGAGACTCTGCAAGTTTAGCAGAACAGTCATAACACAAAGGTGCACTCCAAGGGAGGATATTTGAAGCTAGATTAAATAAATTGTAAAGATACTACAACATTTGGATTTAGCTCATACCTTTCTCAGTAGTAGCCCAAGGTGAGATATATTCAGCTACACTAGGTATTTTCCTGTTCATGGCACAGGTAATGAAGAGTTAAGTAACTTGTCCAAGATCAGAGGGAGCTATAGCAAGATCTGAACTGGCTTTCCCTGGTTGCTAACCCAGTTCACTAACCACTAGGTTACTTTCTCATTGTAGTAGATGGACAGTCAGGCAGATGTGAGTAGCATGCACCTCACCCCTGTATCTTCCCTGTCGCCCAAAAAAAGCCTCACTGGCTCAGCAATTGGTTCCACCGCTGCCCCCAACTGCAGAGAAACAATCAGAAACAACCAGTTTCCAAGGTCCTCCAATCAGTGTAATTATGGCACAGAATGTGTATCTTCTCCTCCCCCTATATCCAGTATTCACCAAAAGCTTGTCAGGAACCAAACAGGCAGCACAGAGGAGAAAACAAGGTCCAAACAGAAGAAAAAGCAGTATGAGGGGGAGGGGAGAAGAGAGACCATGAGAGGATTCAGCAGATCCCTAACGATCCTTACTTCGCCCCTAGCCTCCTAGGATCATAGTAGCACAGATGTCTTGATCCATCAGGCCTGGAGTCCACAGCCCAAAGTACCAGCCAATGAGCCCACGCCCATGCTGTCTGAGCAGCAGGAAGTTGGTGAGCTGATCTAGTCACCAATTCTGTGTACGCTCAGTTCATGCAATTGAACTGATAATTTATGCAGAAATGCTGGCATCAATGGCTGCAACAGCCTGCTTGTTTCCTTGCTTCTCAGGCAGTGGTAGATGGGAAGGGAGGGACCGAGAGGAAATGCTTGCTTCCCCCCCCCCTCCAGTCTACCCCTAGGTTCCTCAGAAATCAGGTTCTGGCTACACCCCTAGAGTCTTCATCTATAAATGCTGCTATTCACACAAGATGCTTTTAAACTAAAAGTCAAAATGTAAATTAGAATCTCAATAATTTCATTGTCTCTATTTTACCAACAAATTTTTTATTTTTTTTATTTTTTAGAAAATTGTGTGATACTGCTAAAATCATATTTGTCTGAAAGGCTGATGTACTAAGGTGGATCATTATTATGCATTAACACCAGGTCATAATTTATCAACTAAAACGAAGTGAAACTGTAGCGCTAGGGGAGGGGGCGTGTGGGTATGCCAGAGGTTGGAGAAACAGGCAACCAGAAGCTGACCAGGAGCGACTGTTTTCTGCTCTGTTCCAGGAGCACCCCTGCCGCTCCTCTTTCTTGCAAGCCACCTGGAAGGTGAGGACTAGAGCAGAGCACCCCTGCATCTGAACAGAAGGGGCAGAACCGAGTTTCAGGCTGTTTTCCCCCAGAAATTAATCCCCGATTAACGGTGTCCAGTCAAAAGTGCGTGAGACAATCGCGCACGGACAAACCCGCCCAAACAATTGCGTGCAGGACATCAACATGCTGGATTTCAACACTATTTTAAAATGCTCTGAGGGGGGGGGCACTTTACTTAGAAATGTTGCCGTTGGAGGAGATGGGGGAAACCCCCCTATTACAGAGCAAACAGTAATTTTTCCCTTAAAAAAAAACAGGGAAAAGGGTTGTTTCCTCTGTAAAGGGGAGGGGGGTTCTTCCCTACACATCCCCGACAGGAGCACCAACATTTCTAACTAAAGTGGTGGAGTTCCCCCCCCCACACACACACACACACTCTTTCAAAGCGCTTTAAAATAGTGTTGAAATCCAGCGCGCTGACGTCCTGCGCGCGATTGTCAGGGCAGGTTTGTCCGCACATGATTGTCTCATGCGGTTTTGTCTATGAGCCCTGATTAACACATTAATTGTTTATTGTAAATGAATTTACAGGTAAATAATATATCAGATATCATGCAATAAAGTGGTCATCCTCATAGGAAAACACAACTGCAGCTCACTGAAGTTCAGTTTTCATGATGATGGGTGTTCACAGATATTCAATCAAATATACTGGGTCAATAGTATAGAGAGTAGTCTCCCAAAGGATAGAACCAAACAAATAAACAAAAATAAGGAGAACTCCTTATGTATAGAAGAGAATACTTTCATCCAGAGAGGTGCTCAGAACCTTGAACAAAGGTGATGAAAAACACTAACTGGGGAAGAACCCCTATAAGTGTTTCAATGCTCTATCATTGCATCTTCTCCATTGGAAGAAAGAAATCCGTGAAAGACTTGTGCAAAAACTTAACTGGTGTCAAAATATATATATAATATAATATAAGCAAAGCGTATTTCTGATAATGTGCTGAAACTTAACTTGCATGGCTGGTTAGGAAGCAGGCTCTTCGCACATTTTAACGTGTATTATTTAGCTATTTGAAAATAAGTAAGGAGCTGGTTTGCAAAATTATACACAGACCTTATGGCAATGTTTACAGTAGCTACATAGAGCACACTGAAATGCCAGACACATACATAATTTCATAAAGGAATAGCACCTATTATTTGTTGATTTAACTTAGAATTCTAGGATATGCGGAATATAATTTTTTTTTTTTAAAGGATGAAACATACATCCGGTGCCTTAATCTGGAGCAGAGTAACTATGTAGATGTTTTACCGATTAAATTATCCAGTTCAGTTTGCACAGTGGCTGAGAATGAAACATCGTTTACCCGTTGCTCCCTGTCCTAAAATAACTTTGAAGAGTCATTTGCAAACTGAAATTAGGAATGATGAGCTGTATTTACAGATCAAAACTTCTGCTTATCACCACATGCTATTCATTTTAAAATGAATCATTTCCTCTCAAGCAAATTCCTTATTACAGTGCGTTCACATCAAAGATCACACTTGCGGCTTGCTTTCAAGTTTCAGATGACTTGCTACCTTTTGAAAAAAAAAAAACACAACAACCATCGCTCTGATGAATGTGAGAAATTTAGCACATGCAGGAAGTAATTACATAAGGAGCCAGCTAAACCTAGGCAGCATGTATGCTCATAAACATGCATGTAGATAACAATTATTTATTTAGCATTTATATACCACTTATAATCTAAGTGGTTTACATTCAGATACTCAAGCATTTTCCCCTGTCCCGGTGGGCTCACAATCTATCTAATGTATCACTTCTTCCGGGAGAATGTTCTACCCATCTACCACCCTGTCTCTGAAAAAGCATTTCCTTCGACTACCCCAGAGCCTATCACCTCTTAACTTCATCCTATAGCCCTCTCATTCCAGAGTTTCCTTTCAAATGAAAGAAACTCGACTCATGCGTATTTACACCACGTAGGTATTTAAATGTCTCTATCATATCTCCCCTCTCCTGCCTTTCCTCTAATGTATACATATTGAGATCTTTAACTCTGCCCCCATACACCTTATGACGAAGACCACACACATCATTTTAGTAGCCTTCCTCTGGATCAACTCCATTCTTTTTCTATCTTTCTGAAGGTGCGGTCTCCAGAATTGTACACAATATTCTAAATGAGGTTTCACCAGAGTCTTATACAGGGGCATCAATAGCTCCTTTTTCCCATTGGCCATACCTCTTCCCATGCACCCTAGCATCCTTCTAGCTTTCACCCTCTCCTTTTCAACCTGTTTGGCCATAGAAACACTGTTTGAAATGTCTATACGTAAACGCCAGAAGCCTAAGATACAAAATGGAAGAGTTAGATTATATTGAACTAAATGAAAAGATAAATATAATTGGCATTTCTGAAACTTGGTGGAAGGAAGATAACCAATGGGAGACTGCAATACCAGCGTACAAGTTATATCGTAGTGATGCTGTGGATCAAATCAGAAAATAGGCACGATCTTATAATAGGGTCATTTATGCACTCAACTGTCATTAGTTGCGCGCCTGGTTCAAGGTGGCATAAATGCCATGCCCAAAGTTTGGTGCAAGAACCACACTAAGCTTGGCATGGATCTTCCCAGTGCCCGACTTTGGGTACCATTTATAGAACTCCCCCCATGTGCATTGAGTATTATCTCTTTCTCCAAAGTGTACTATTTAGCATATATAATGTGGAGTATACAAGAGCATAATAATTGCCATAGCGGACCAGACCAAAAGTTCATCTAGTTCAGTGGTTCTCAACCTTTCTTCAGTTGAGGCTGGGGTTACCAGACATCCAGGGCTGGGGTTACCAGAAGTCCGGATTTCCCAGGACATGTCCTCCTTTTCCCAGGACATGGCCGGGGGTCCGGACGGCTTTTCAAAACCCGGCACTTTGGGTTTTGAAAAGCTTCCCCCGAAATTGTGTCGAGCAAGAGGGCATCCGTGCCTGCGCGGGTGCCCTCCTGTCCAACTAGAGCAAGCAGTGGGGGCGGGACTTGGGAGGGATTAGGAGCATAATGGGGCATGGATGGGTGGGCCTGGGGACGGGTCTAGGGGGGGTCCGGATTTTACGAATGTAAAATTTGGCAACCCTAGTTGAGGCACACTTGTGTTTGCTTCATTATAATTATAATGCTGTGTGCAGCACATTAGTCTTAGATCTCTCATCCGTCATACAACAAAACAATTGACCTCAGTAACAGCAACACAAAATCCCTCTACTGCCAGAACTGTGAAACGAAAAAGTCAAAACACTTTGTTTGAATTAATGAAAATCACCAGTGTTTGAAGAGAACTGTGAAGCAACATAAGAACCTGCAAATATGCTACTCAGAAACTATAGAGCAAACAGAATCTACGGACAGCAAAGTTGCAACACATGCAGTTGGGACTTGAGACAGCAGAAATAGGGACCAGTTACAGGGAATTTAAGAACGTGTTAGCAGAGCAAAATGGTGAGTTCCGGGCATTTAATGGCATCTGGAGCCCATTGGATATGTTTGTTAAAGATCGTGGCAGTATATGATGGTTTCTTTTATTTTATTCAGATTATTTATTGTATTATTCATATTCTTTCTACACATCCAGGAGGGGTAAGGAGGGTTGGGTGGGAGGAAGTTTGGGTTGTTTTAAAAATTTGATGTAGTATAAAGTGCTGTTTGTTTGATGTTATTATGATATTTTCTTGCACTTTGTATGTTATTATATAAAATAAATAAAAATTATTAAAAAAAAAAAAAAAGAACGTGACTCAAGATTACTGGTCTGTACAGCTTGCAGTCCAGCTTAGGCGCCTACCATGCCAAACGCATTCACAATCTACCCCTGACTACTCCAACTTTCTAGTAGGCACCTTGAATGAGGCGTCTACCATCCAAGCCTACCATCCAACTGATTTTAACTTAAGTCAATTCTGAGGTGCTGATTGCCAACGCTGATTAAGCATTTTAAATACAGTACTCCCCCGATATTCATGGGGGTTCTGTTCCAGGAACCCCCGCGAATCTTGATAAACCGCGAATACGGTTTCTAGCGGGGGAGATAGGAGAGGGCAGCCGGAGCGTCGGCGAGTGAAGGAAATGACTCGCGGTATGCTCCGACTGCCTTTTTCTGTACTAAAGCCGGGCCTCACCAATCAGGAGCTGCTTTGACACGCAGCTCTTGATTGGCGAGACCAGACTTTAGTGCAGGAAGAGATGGTCGGAGTATACCGCGAGTGATTTCCTTCACTCGCCGGCATTCCGGCTGCCCTCTCCTGCCTGGTCATTCACGGTCGGAAAATACCGCGAATGACTGGGACCGCAAATCACCGACCGCGAATGACCTGGGGAGCACTGTAATTATATTAGGCTCCTAGATCGGCTAGGAGCACCGATCTAGGTGCCTAACTTAAGGCGTCTTTTATAGAATCTGGGCCTAAGTTACAGAACAGTACCTAGTACACTTACCTTCTGCTTCCCTCCCTGTTTTAACATATAACTGCCTTTGTAATGCAGAAACTGCATGCCAAATTTGAACCTAAGATTTAGCGCACTACATAGACAGAATGAGTGAGTGTACAGAAAAGTGGCTTTTGAAAACTGCTCAACACCTATGCACATATCACGGAGGCACAGGATTGGAGCACAAAATGCACTTGTGCATACTTTTACTGTCGGTATTAAAGCAAGTTTTCTATAGTAAACAGTAGAACGAGTTTGAAATAGTTAGCTTCAAAACTTATCACATGCAAACTGATAGTTTAGGATGCTAATGGACCCATGTGTCATCATTACCCTTTAGCTTATACGAGCCCCACACTACTGTTCTTGGAAGCCAAATATTTAGAGTATTTCTAATGAAGTGCTATTATAATGAAGTGGATCATTGCAGGGGTTAATGAAACTTGGAAATCGGTGATTGAGCATTTTTATGCCAGCGAAAGCTTTATAGCATGAGCCGTATATCGCAATTGAACTAAAATGAGCATTCCTGTGATAGCAAAGAAAGGCAGAGGGAGGTAGGATCCCTTTTTCAAGAATTGGACCACAACCTGCATTCCCCTGGAGTTGAACCTAAACCGTAGCTGTTAAGTGAAAATGAATGCTAATAAATGAACTGTGTGCACTGATTAGAGGGACTGGCTCATGCTTACATTCATAATGCTCCCCCCGTTCGTAATGATTTTAAAATGTGTGGCTGCATCTTGAAAAAGAACAGAGCTTGACATAACTTCAGTTATCAAATGCTGGTAATTGACACAGAGACAGGCCGTGCTTTACACTGGGTTATAATTAATCCACTTCAGTGACCTCAAGGGCTGCACTTCTGAGAAATCTCCGACTTAAGTTTTGATTCTTTGTCAACTACTTCAACAGACATAAATTACATATGGGGTTCCTAATGAAGTATTTCATCACCTGTTTATCTTCAGTGATCAGTTTCCCTTCTTTAATTTACATGGGACATGTTTTCTGAAGCTACTGGCAGCTGTGGCAGGCTTTTACAAGGAACAGTTACAAATTAGCACATAGCTTGGAGAACTGCATTCTGCAGGGTCTTTGTTCTGATTCTAACTTCGAAGTGGGATAAATTATTGCATGAAAGGAGGAAGACCTAATGTTTAATTTATGTTGCCTTTTAACACCATTTAACTCCTTTTTGCATGTAGCACAGTAAGCACCTTATCCAAACTATGTTTCAAACCGATGGTGAAAAGGGGGGGAGGGGGTGTCCTAAATTTTCAAGTTTCACTATGGGGATAGAAGTGAAGAAAAATATTCTGTGTACCTTGCTCATTCATGATTGAGATTTTTAGGATTTTCAGTGGTTAAACTTGAAGTAGCATTCTTTTAAAATATTATATTATTTGCAATAGAAAGTGGCTTTAGAACACCCTTATGTGGGTTATTGCCATGTTCTAAGGCAGTGGTCTCAAACTCGTGGCCCATAATTTGAGGCCCTCAGTATGTTACCATTGTTCTGGAACGTTACCCGCTTCACTGCTGTAACCTCACGCAAGCGCTTTCCTGCGTCTGTACGCGATTTGTGAGGTGGAGTGGAGAGGACAATCGCGTACAGACGCAGGAAAGCGCTTGCGTGAGGTTACAGCAGTGAGGCAGGCAACGTTCCAGAATGTAAGGTAAACCATTGGGGGCAGAGCAGCGTGTGCGTGTGTACGTCATCTCATGAATTCTCGTGAAATTCAGCACCTCTCCTGGCAGTGACTGCATGATGTAAGATGGCGGATGTGTCCAGTGCTGGAGGAGGTGAGAGCTGAAGGCGGTTGCAGATGCAACCACCGGACACTTAAGGCACAAGTTTTCCAGGCACAAGTCGGATATTGATTCTCCCCTCTACAAAAAAAGCCTAGAGGCCTACACCAAAATCTTGTCTCTTGCAGTTGATACTTTAGAACACAGGTGTCAAAGTCGGTCCTCGAGGGCCGGAATCCAGTCAGGTTTTCAGGATTTCCCCCATGAATATGCATGAGATCTATGTGCATGCACTGCTTTCAATGCATATTCATTGGGGAAATCCTGAAAACCCGACTGGATTACGGCCCTCGAGGAGGGACTTTGACACCCCTGCTTTAGAATCTAAATCACAATTTTGCATGAGGTAAAACTCTTTATAGTTTATAAATCTTTCCTTAATTGCTTCTGATAATTTCAGCTATACACAGCTGAGAGCAGTGCAACATGCAGAAAGTGATAAACTATCTAAGCTTCACTTTCTGCATATTGCACTGCTTTCAGCTGTGTATAGCTGAAATTATCAGAAGCAATTAAGGAAAGATTTATAAACTATAATGAATTTTCTGTCTTAAGTGTGGTAAGTGGGAAAACTCATTTGGACATACAATCTGGAAATGCCCTAAAATTCAGCAGTTATGGAGGAGAGTGGTGAATTATGTGTCAATCCTTCTGAATAGACCCATTCCGTGCACAGCGCTGGATGTGCCAGAGGCTATGGTCGCAGAAATGAAGGGCAGCGTATGCTGTGCTGGAAAATGTACCTAATTGCTCGTAAGTGTATTTTAAAGAATTGGACAGTGGCAGATCCCCCAGCATTCTGGCATTGGCGTAATTTGCTTCACCATTTGGTGAGCTGAGAAGCAAGGGATGCCAGGGGGACCCGGAAAAGGAAATGACTGTTTATGCTCACTTGGGACCCATATCTGCAGTCCTTATCGACCCAGAGGATGTAGTTTACTTTTGAATACGTTAGACTAGTATTTAAGTCCAGCCTGTCCGATGTTTGGGCAGTAGAGGGGGGGGGCATCCCTAGTAATGAGAGAGAGATGTGGAGAATCTGAGGGGGAGTTTCGGGGGGGGGAGTCTGTTGACTGGAATTCCTGTTGTGGTGGGGTATAGGGGGGAAGAGGAAGAAATTAACAATGTGTTGATCAGTTGACTGCCAATTCATTGAAGTTGTTATAATTGTTCAGGAGGGTGGAGTTGGGGGGGGGTGCTGGGAGGAGAGATGATTTTGAATACATGAAGACACGATGTTTTGTGAATCTTTGTTATTGTCATTTGGCAATGTCATCAATAAAAAATGTTTGACCATTAAAAAAAAAATTTTAACACAATTAATTTAAGTTCCATGTGGAAACAGGTGCAGCACCCAGTGGCACCTAGACCCAGGAGTCTACTGGTGTTGTTAGGTGCTGCACTAGTTTCCACATGGAATCATTAGGGGCAGAGTTGGGCATCTGTAAGAAAAAAAAAAAACACTTAAGGAAAACCAAACAGGGAGGACTTCTGGCCTGGTCTGGAAAGAAAATCATCAGATAACAAGTAGAGAATGACACGGGGACAAATTTGTCCCTGTCCTCGCAGGAATTCAATTTCCCCGTCCCGTCCCCACGGGTTTTGTCGCTGTCCCTGCCCCCTTCCTGTAAGCTCTGACTTAACTGCACAAGCCTCGAACACTTATGATTTTTAAAGTGTTTGAGGATGGAACTTGCAAGAATGTGGCAGGAAAAGAACTCGCGGGGACGGGAAAATGAGTCCCCGCGGGGATGGGGGAAAATTTGTCCCTGTGTCATTCTCTAGTAACAAGCATAATTTTCCCTTCCATTACTTCTGTGCCAGACCTGTCCAGAACGAATGGGATGTAGCAAAGGAGTACCCCAGTTAGGGCAGGACAAAGAGAAAAAAAAAGAGAACGAGAACGGCAGCATCAGCAAATGGGAATTCCAAAGATAACTAAGAGTAATTGTACTCTACAGAAGTGCTAAAGGTATTGATGAAGCCATTATCTAGACAGAACAATGAAGTTGGCTAACAACTAGAACAGGAATTAATGTCATTAAATACAGTATACATCCAGACGGCACAAATTTTGCTCATGAGCGCAAAGGGGACAACTCTGTTTTTTAAAAGATGCCATTACATGTGTTACATTTGTAAATACAGTGCTCCCCCGGTCATTTATGGTCGGCGATTTGCGGTCCCAGTCATTTGCGGTATTTTTTGACCGCAAATGACCGGGCAGGAGAGGGCAGCCGGAGAGGAAGGAGAGAGCAGCCAGAGTGCCGGCGAGTGAAGGAAATCACTCCCAGTATGATTTCCTTCACTCGCTGGCGCTCTAGCTGCTCTCTCCTGCCTCTCCGGCTGCCCTCTCCTGTCTCCCCCACTACAAACTGTATTCAAGATTCGCGGGGGTTCCTTGAACGGAACCCCCCGCGAATATCGAGGGAGTACTATATTTACTACTACTAATCATTTCTATAACGCTACATCAAAACATAGAAAAGACAGTCCCTGCTCAAAAGAGCTTACAATCTGGTCAGGACAGACAAATTGGACAAGAAGGTGCATCAATATAGTAACAGTGCTCAGGTGGGGGAATTACTTAGGGAATGATAAGACAGATATTGGTGCTTAACAGGTGGGCTGGTGTTTTGAATTGAAAGCTGATTCACAGAAGTGGGCTTTGAGTCTGGATCTGAATACTGCCACAGACGGAGCTTGATGTACTGAGTCAGGCAATTTGTTCCAGGTTTATGGTTCAGCAAAGTAGAAGTGACGGAGACTGGAATTGACTGTAGAGAAGGGTACAGATAAGAGACTTCTCTGATGCAGAGTGCCGGGTAGGGGGGAAAGAAGTACTGAGGAGTTGCAGAGCAATTACATTTGTAGGTCAGGAAGAGGAGTTTGAACTGCATGTGGAAACAGATAGGGAGCCAATGAAGTGACTCGAGGAGAGGGGAAACGTGGGCATAGCGAGTTGAGACGTGCAGCAGAGTTCTCAACAGACTGAAGGGAAGAGAGATGGTTTAGTGGAAGGCCAGTGAGAAGCAGGTTGCAGTAGTCTAGGCAAGAGGTGAGGAGTGTATGGATGAGGGTATTAAGAGTTCACTCAGAGAGTAAGGGTCTGATTTTAGCAATTTTGTAGAGAAAGAAATGATAGGTTTTGGTAGTCTGTTGGATCTGTGAAGAGGAGACATACATGTCAAAGGTTACCCCAGGCTGCGAGCCAACGGGACAGGTAGGATAAGAGTATTGTTCACAGAAATAGAGAATGGGGGAAGTGAAGAGACCGGTTTAGGTGGAAAGATAAGGAGCTCAGTCTTGGCCTTTGTTAATTTTAGATGACTGTGACAAACAAGCAGGTTGAAACACAGGACTGAATATCTGTCGAGATTTCAGGTATAGATCTGTGAGTCGTCGACATAGAGATGATGTTAGCCATGGAAGGAGATTACAGCACCAGGGGAAGAAGTGTAGATAGAAAAAAGAAATAGCCCCAGGACAGAGCCCTGAAATACACCAACAGTGAGAATTCACTACAGCATACACTAAAGGTGAGATGGGAAAGATAGGAAGAAAGCCATGTGATAACAGAACCCTCAAATCCAAGTGAAGACAGAGTATCGATGAGTAGTGGTGATTTACCGTATCAAAATTTGCGGATAGATCAAGAAAGATGAGGATTGAATAGAGGCATTTGAACTCTAGATACTCTTTTCTGTCTAAAGATATCTAGTGACGCCAGGTACCCTTTACCTAGTTGCTACTCGCCTCACCCTGTCGCTTTTCTTTCTTTTAACAGAATTTCAGCAGCATAACATGTGTCTTCCCCTTCCTTGTGTTTGTTCCTGATATGTTTCCTTTCATAACTTTATTGCAGTTCCTTCCCTCTTTCCATGTATAATCTGTATGGTTTGTCCTTAGTTTGAAGATATCCGTGTTTTTAAACTATTGTACCCTTATTTTTTATTAATGTACTTTCGCCTAGAATTTTGATAGGTGTGTAATCAAAATTTTAAATAACCTATGAAACTAAACTATGAAAGCAGGTCATTGGAGACTTTTGTAAGGGCAGTTTCTGTAGAATGAAAAGGATGAAAGTGCGATTGAAGTGGATCAAGGATAGGTTGAGATGAAAGAAAGTCAGGATAATGGTGGTGAGCAACACATTCAAGTAGCTTGGATAAGAAGGGGAGGAGGGAGACAGGATGATTCCATTCCTATGGGCTTTGGTGCATTTCCTGTGGGAGAATCACTACCACAGCTTTGTAAAAGGGAACCTTAAACTTTTATTTTTCTTACAGAGCAGAAAGCTTAAATGCTTTTTTTTTAAATCAAAACAAAACACAAAAGGAGGAACAGCATAGCACATTTTTATAAGAAAACTAACCTGTTGGCACGTCACTTACAAACGGTGTCAGGTCAAAAGCGCGCCGGGACAAAGGCACGCCCAGACAATTGAGCGCAGCGCGGAGGCGCGCACCACTCTAAATTACTGTTTTTAGGGCTCCGACGGGCGTGGGGGGGAACCCCCCCACTTTACTTAATAGACATCGCGCCGCGTTGTGGGGGTGTTGTGGGGGGTGTGGGGGGTTGTAACCCCCACATTTTACTGAAAGCTTAACTTTTTCCCTTTTTTTAGGGAAAAAGTTCAGTTTACAGTAAAATGTGGAGGGTTACAACCCCCCAAACCCCCCATAACGCCGGCACGATGTCTATTAAGTAAACTGGAGAAGTTCCCCAACAAAACTCCCCGTCGCAGCCCCTAAAAACTGTAATTTTGTGCGGTGCGCACCTCCACACTGCGCTCAATTGTCGGCGCGTGCTTTTGTCTTTCGCGCCGTTGTCTATGAACCCTTACAAACAGCACAGCGATAGATCATACACCATATTTTAATGGCGTCATGGCCAAAATTATATTGTGTAAGACTTTTTACTATAATGCAGTTAAAAAAAAAAAATCTATTGCTCAAAACATGTGCGCTATTTGAAAGCAACATATAAATGGAAATAATTAGATATCCCAGTGCATATCCTGGGAAACTGTGTAGAATACTGGATCCATATTTGTACTGAGGACATATATTTAAAAAGCAATGAAAAGAAAGAAATGCTATAAGCAGAACAGGGGAGAAAGATGTACCTGCTAAGAGCTTCTTTGGCGTTCTGCCAATCCAGCGTGGGAAAACAGATTGCTTGCATAGTGCTCTCATCTAAATGTTAGGCATGTAAATACCCAGTTTGTTTGCTAGTTTTCTATAAAGGAATATAGGCACCTACATTCCTTTATAGAAAAGACTCCTACCGAGGGCCCTCTGGATGCCTAATTGTAGGTACCTTGTTATAGAATTGTTCCTCCTTTTCTTCATCCTCCACCTCCCAAAAGTATGCAAACATTGCAATTTAAAAACAATTTTACTTCTTTCCAAATAGATTGGAGGACATGAAAACTTTCTCAAGACAGTTACTATACGAGTGGCTGTCAGTGAATCAAACTTCTTAGTCTTGCTTTAGGATTTTGGTTCCATAACTCCAATAATTAAGAAAAATAATCACAAGACTTGATATCAAGAGGCAGAAAGACAGGCTTGATAGTTAGATCCAGAAGAGAAGCATCCTTCAAAAGGGCTGCAACATGAAGGAAGGAAAAGGGTGGCCTCTAGAGCAGTGTTTCTCCACACGCAGTACGCTTACCCCTAGGGGTACACAAGCAGCTTATGGGAGGTACACGGTACCAGGCGCTTTATCGCATATACGCTGTACCAGCGCTGTATGTCTCCCTTCCTTCTGCCGTTGCATATCACACGCCTTCCTCATCTTCTCTCCCCAGCCCCCTTCCCCCCCCCCCCCCCCGGAACAACAGTGGCAGCTCACTGTGTGACCTTTGCTAGGCCAGCCTGCCTCCAACGAAAGAGGAAGTTGCATCATCAGAGGCAAGCTGGCCTAGCAAAGGCCCCGAGGCTGCCTGATGGAATTGCCAGCTCAGCAGTATTTCTCCTCTCCCTAGTGGCAGCCCACTGCGTGCTTTTAACTTCCCCACACAGCTGCTGCTAGCGTTAGTTTAGCCTTGGTTCCATCAGGCAGCCTCGGGGCCTTTGATAGGCCGGCCCGCCTTTGATGAAAGAGGAAGTTGCATCATAGGAGGCGGGCCGGCCTAGCAACGGCCCCGAGGCTGCCTGATGGAACAGCGGCTAAACTAACGCTAGCTGTGTGGGGAAGTTAAAAGCACGTAGTGAGCTTTCGCTAGGGAGAGGAGAGATACTGCTGGACATTGGGAAGGGCTGAGGGAAGGGAAAGGAGATTCAGCTGGACATGGGGAGAGGGAGAGGTCCTGCTGGATAAGGGGGAAGGAAAGGGAAGGGAGAATAGGTGCTGCTGGACCTGGCAGAAGGGGAGAGGAAGGGAAAGGTGCTGCTGAACTTGAAGGAAAAGGGGAAGGAAAGGAAAGGTGCTGCACACTAGAGGGGAGGGTGAGATGGTGCATCATTTCAATTTATGAGGGCCACTGAAAAGTTTTCTGTTCAAGCTGCCCAACCAAGAAGAGAATGATGTGGAACCATGAAACTTAGAAGTTGTTCCACACTTTTCTTGACACTTTTCATTTCAATGATATGAAGTATGTTATAAATGTGCATCACTACTGTCTACGATAATATGCTTTCTGTAACTTGCTGTTTCATAAGGCTCTGTAAAGGCTATCTGATTTTTACCATGTAATGTATGTAAAATCCTTTGTAACATAACATCTACCTGTAACCCACCTAGAACTCCATTTTGCGAAGATTTGGCAGGATATAGGACTGCATACAACATAACTTGGAAACCTGGGCCTAGTAATAAAACATTTCCTATGATCCATGATGTTATCAGTGAACACCACTTAACCTTGGGAATAACTGAGACCTGGCTGGATGAAAGCAGAGAAACACCATTGGCTGAACTATGCCCCACAGGATTCAGTATCCTGCATCAACCAACTAAGACGAGAAGCAGGGTGGAGGGGTAGCAGTCCTGATCCAAGAGACAATACCATAGCATCTCTTATACCCCGAAAGTCTCAACATGGATTCAGTGCGGTTTAGAAATTAACTTACCCTCAGCCAAAGGAGCTACAAATACTAATATATCATTGAGAAATTATTTTAAGCAGAGAAAAGAAAGTCCTAAACTGATAGTATGATACAAGCTGTCTCAACTTCACAGGTAAGCCATTGAATATTTTAGGTCCTTGGACAAGTAAATGTAACTTCAAACATATGTTTACGACAAGAATATGTAGCAGAAGGAAAATTAAGCTTACATCACTGAGATTCTAGAGCAGGGGTGTCAAAGTCCCTCCGAGAGGGCCGCAATCCAGTCGGGTTTTCAGGATTTCCCCAATGAATATGCATGATATCTATTTGCATATACTGCTTTCATTGTATGCTAATAGATCGCATGTATATTCATTGGGGAAATCCTGAAAACCAGACTGGATTGCGGCCCTCGAGGACCGACTTCGACACCTAGAGCTAATAAATGGCTTTGGAATATTTATAGCCAAGGTTCACTATCCTGCACCAACCAAGAGCAAGCTTTCAAAGTGGATCTCAAATTGTGTTAATATCCTCACAAAGATTTCTGAAATAGTCATGTTTTCAGATATTTGCTGAACAGAGCATATACAGTAATAATGCGAATCTCAGTAGGAAGTGAATTCCAAATTTTTGTAATCAGGTAAACGATTTGCATTGATATCTCTTATATTTGATACCTTTTAGGGTTGGGAATGATAGGGTCAAACGATCAGAATTTCAGTGTTCAGCAGTTCTACTTTAATAGGTCAGTAAATCTGGGAAACTGAAGTTTGAAAGGCCAGCTGCTTAGCCCTTCACGAAATGACCTCGATGCCAACACAGTTGCTGTTTCATATAATTAGTTAAAGTTTAATGAATAATAAAGCAAAGGCAGCTTACAGGAAATGCATCACAAAAATGTACAGCAAATGTGTAAGCAAAGGAGACAAGAAGATGCTAAAAATCTTGGCAGGTCTCAGTTTGCTCTGCTCATTTACCTCATTAGCTAGCTTTTTTATACCTATACATGAAATATTACTTTAGCTATTATGATTGGTTGTTATACTGGTATTCTAATTGATTGGCTGTGGTTACATACTTAATTTCTAATTGGGCATGTCTGCTATTGACGTATGTCATTACCAGTCTTGGGAGGTGCCCGAAAAGCACCATCTGCCTCACACAGCTTTGTCCCTGAGGCTGACCACAAGATCTTCTGGGCATGTACTTGATCCTTCTCAGAATCCCCCTCCTTCTTTTTGGAAAGTGTTGCGTCAATGAATACATGCAGAACATCTTGTCACCATGGACCATGGCACAACTTCTGATTTTTAGTGTTGTACTTAGCCCTTTATCTGATGTTTAGCTCCCTGAAGAAATGTCTCCAGCCTTCTTGGAACGTTTCCACAGAAGCTGTTCAGCAGTCAGCAGAGATGTACAGAAAAGAAGTTTTAAAACTGTCAATTTGTCCTTAGAAGAATCCATCTTGTGCTTGGCCTGTTTTTCTTTGTCCTTTGACCCTAGGCCAGGGCCTGATGATGTTGGGGTCTCACAGGGGTCTTCCTCAGGTGTCTCCATATAAGGTCTTAAATGCTAAATAGCATGACTTGAATTCAACCCACTTTTCTACCGGGAGCAAATGTAACTCCATGAGCAGTGATGTGACGTGATCAAATCTTGATTTATAGAATATAAATCTTGCTGCAGTGTTCTGTATTAGCTGAATTTTCTTCATTAATTTCACTGAGATTCCCGAAAGCAGTGTATCGCAGTAGTCTAGTGAGGACAGAATAGTTCATTGTACTAGTATCCTGTAGTGGTTCTGGAAAAAGTAGGATCAGATCCTTCTTAACTTCTGTAGTGTATCTACAGATATCTCTACTGAAACCCAGACCTGAGTCTCAGCCTGCCTGTCCGACATTGCTGCCTGGATGTCTCACCGCCATCTAAATCTGAATATGGCTAAAATGGAGCTGCACATCTTCCCGCCTAAATCCACCTCCCCACTTCTTTGTTCTCTTTCTGTGGACAACACTTTCATCCTCCCTGTCTTGTCTGCTCACGATCTTGGGTCATCTTTGACTCCTCTCTTTCACCCAGATCCACGCCCTCATCACCTTGCACTTAGATTACTGCAACTCGCTACTCTCAGGTCTTCCGCTCAGCCATCTTTCTCCCTTCAATCCGTTCAAAATTCAGCCGCTTGACTCAAATGATGTGAGAGCTGCTATACTCATGTTACCCCTATCCTAAAGTCACTTAATTGGCTCCCCATCTGTTTCTAAATACAATTCAAACTCCTCTTACTGACCTACAAATGCATTTACTCTGCAGCCCCCCATTATCTCCCCCTATGTTCCCCCCCCCCTTAGCTCCACTCAGCCGGTAGGTCCCTCTTATCTGTGCCCTTCTGCTCCACTGCCAACTCCAGACTCTTTCCCTTCTGTCTTCCTGCACCGTTTGCCTGGAACAAATTTCCCGAATCCCTACCGTGGGCTCCGTCTCTGGCAGTGTTCAAGTCAACTTAAAAGCCCACCTCCTTGAGACTGCTTTCAATTCCTAACGCCTCTCACCTTGGGTTCTGCAACCCCCACCCTAAATGTCATGTCTGTCTGTCCAAGTTAGACTGTAAGCTCTTCTGAATAGGGACTGTCTATTAAATGTCAAAACGTACAGCGCTAAGAATGCCTTTCAGCGCTATAGACGTGATAAACAGTAGTAGTGTGAAGGATTTCCTGACTAAATTTTTAGCACGGTTATCAAAACTCAGAGATCTAAAATGCCATCAAATCAACTACTAGTGAGTATTCTATGAGAGGTCATTTATCTTATAAGTCAGGGATCTCAAAGACCCTCCTTGAGGGCCACAATCCAGTCGGGTTTTCAGGATTTCCTCAATGAATATGCATTGAAAGTAGTGCATGCACATAGATCTCATGCATATTCATTGGGGAAATCCTGAAAACCCGACTGGATTGCGGCCCTCAAGGAGGGACTTTGAGATCCCTGTTATAAGTGGTCCCTTATGCCCATAGGGCTAATTCTATATACGGTGCCTAGGTTAGGTGCTGCTAGGTGCCCTAATGAATACCTATCTTAAATCTGTGCACAATTAAATTGTTTAATGGGTTAAATGGAGTGGCAATTGACCAAACCATTAAAAACAATTTTTTAAAAATATCAGTTAAGGTTATGTTCAGATATCCATGCAGCGCCTAACGACACCTAAGTTGAGGTGCTCTCCAATGCCTACCTGAAAAGTAAGTAGAAATCAATGGCTTTGTGGCAAGTTTTCAATAACAGTCCAAAGCAAACCAGCTATCTTGCCGTGTATAACTCCAAATGCAAAGAACTGAACTTTGATATATAGACAATGGGGATCTCCCAGAACGCTACTCTGAAAGATATCAGCGTAGCAGCACTCCTCACTAAGTTCACCCTGTGTATATCAAACCTAATATTTTTTTATTTTTCTATTTTATAGTTCAACTCGTAACTTGTCATGAAAATTTTCTTTAAACATATTAAATTTATAAATATTTCTTCATCTTTTTTGCTTATAAAAACTTCATCTTATTATTAAAGCATTCCATATTTGAATGTTTAGAACGGCCGCAGAATGGAATGGTATAAGCCAACAGTTGCAGCACTAGCCCCGTCCTGAAGAAGACGAAACGCGTTGGTGGGGAACAGTGCGGCCACACAGTTGATATATATAAAAGATAAGTGCATTATCCATTAGTGAATTTTTGAAAATGGAATGCTTTAATAATAAGATGAAGTTTTTATAAGCAAAAAAGATGAAGAAATATTTATAAATTTAATATGTTTAAAGAAAATTTTCATGACAAGTTACGAGTTGAACTATAAAATAGAAAAATAAAAAAATATTAGGTTTGATATACACAGTGTGAACTCAGTGAGGAGTGCTGCTACGCTGATATCTTTCAGAGTAGCGTTCTGAGAGATCCCCAGTGTCTATATATCAAAGTTTAGTTCTTTGCATTTGGAGTTATACTTGGCAAGATAGCTTGTTTGCTGGACAAATCATGGGCTGTATCCGTAGAAGTTTCGTCAGCCATAAGCCCGAGGTCATAATGCCGTTGTACAGATCCATGGTGAGACCCCATCTGGAATACTGTGTACAATTCTGGAGGCCGCATTATCAAAAAGATGTGCGGAGAGTTGAGTCGGTTCAGCGAATGGCCACCAGGATGGTCTCAGGTCTCAAGGATCTCCTGTATGAGGAACGACTGGGTAAGTTGCAGCTGTACTCACTCGAGGAACGCAGAGAGAGGGGAGACATGATTGAGACGTTCAAATATGTCACAGGCCGTATCGAGGTGGAAGAGGATCTCTTTTTCCAGGACCCACGGCAACAAGAGGGCATCCGTTGAAAATCAGGGGTGGGAAATTTCATGGCGACACCAGAAAATATTTCTTTACCGAAAGGGTGGTGGATCGCTGGAATAATCTTCCATAACAGGTAATTGAGGCCAGCAGCATGCCAGATTTTAATAAAAGATGGGATTGGCATGTGGGATCTCTTCATGGAGGTAGTTAGGGGGGTTGGGCCATTAGTGTGGGCAGACTAGATGGGCCGTGGCCCTTTTCTGCCATCATGTTCTATGTTTCTAGTAAGGGGTAGAGAATAGGCATGGTAAACTTAGGCAACAGTAAATTATACCAGTGCCTACCTCTACTACACCTAGCGACGCCTAAGTCCACCTAAGCACCACTAAGCATGATTCTATTAAGGACGCCTAGTGGTTGACCAACAACCACACAGTGCAGGGCCTAGTAGTTAGGCATGATTACGCGCCATTTATAGAATCAGGCCCATAATCAGTGGCGTAATAAGGGGAGCAGGAATGGCAGTCCACCCCGGGCGCTGTCTTGGTGGGGGCACCAGCACCCATCCTTTCTTCCCCGCCTGCCCCTTCCCTTCCTCCATACCTCTTTAACGTTCCCGGCACAAGCATCAACCCCAATCTGCTGCTTGAACCAGCGTCGGCTCTTCTTCTGACATCACTTCCTGGTATGGGGAAGGGGTGCATAAGCGCGGCAGGTTGGGGTGGGGGCAGAGAAGAGGGTGGGGGAGGGGTGCCACTGCCCCGGGCGCCTCTCACCTTCACTACGCCAATGCGCAAAATGACTAGAATACCACCTTATTTGCCTAAAGTTAGGCCGTGCTATATAAAATTTCCTCTTAATGCCTCCTTTTGAGGAGATGGTAAGTGCACTCATGCTAACTACACAACTGACAGTGAATGGTAAGTTTTTTTTGGGGGGGGTTTGTTTTAGACTATGCTTACACCTTTTTCAGTAGTAGCTCAGGGTGAGTTACATGCAAGTATGCTAATTAGTGTATCATGTACTAGTTGCAATGTGCCCTCCACGTCTATTCTCTACCCATGATTCATCCATTTCCTACTCTCCTAAAAGGGTATATACAGTGTTCCCCCACAAATTCGCGGTTCGCAGACTCACTAATCCGCGGTATTCTCCACCCGCCTCTTCCTGAACTAAAGTCGGGCTACACCAATCAGGAGCTGCGTGTCAAAGCAGCTCCTGATTGGTGTAGCCTTACTTTAGTATCAGGAAGAGGCGGTCGGAGCATACCGCGAGTGATTTTTCTTCACTCACCGGTGCTCTAGCTGCCCTCTCCTGCCTTTTGACAGGCGAAAAACCGTATTTGCGGTTTTTCGAGGTTTGCGGGGGTTCCTGGAACGGAACCACCGCGCATATCGGTGGAGTACTGTAGTCAGTGGCGTAGTAAGGGTGAGTGGCGGCCCTCCCCCACCTTTCCCCTAGCCACGCACACACACCCCATTCCTTTTCCTTGTACCTCTTAAACTTTAGCATGAGCACTATGCTGCTCACATCGGTGTTGGCACCCTTTGACATCACATCCTAGGCATGGGTCCCAGAAGTGATGTCAAAGAGAGCACCAAAAAGTTATGGGGGAAGGCAAGGGGCGCATGCGGCAAGGATTGGAGTGGGCGGGCAAGTGAGCAGTAGGGGGTGCAGAAAGAAGGAGGGGTACTACTGCACCCTTAGGAAACCCGGGACACACTGCACCCCCTTTATTTCGCCACTGCATATGGTTAACACAAAGTAACATTTATCGCTCGTGCACTAAGCACACACTAATTTGCTTGTTAACTTCAGTAAAAGGACCACTTAATGCATGCAAAATTGTTTCAATGCAAATAAACCTATGAGTTAACACAAATGCATTAAAACATTCTAACATATGTTAACATTAAAAAATGAACATGCAAAATAAGCCAATAATATGCTTGAAAATTGAAAAAATTCTAAAACTTCCAATGACTAACTGAAATTGTTTTGCCTAATTTATCAAATATTTGGCATAGGTTTGTAAAAAAAATAAAAAGTGTTTTTATATTTCTTAAGTTGTTAATTTGAGATGAATGATCCTGTGGCAATGAGCTTAGGCCTTTGTGGGGCTGAAGTGGTACACTGGCAAATTGAGTATAAGAGTTCCACCTATAATGGCAGAACTCAGTTCTTGGTGTGATTACAGCTTTACTCGCTTCATCTAAAATCCTATTTGTACAAGATTAGTATTAACAATTATCAAATATTGAGTGTTGGAAAAAAAAGAGTCTTTTCTTAAATAGATTCTGTATCCTGGAATGAAGCAGCTTATCAAAATTTCTATACCCAAATCATTGAATTTTTCTATACCATTTACTAAGAAACTTATTCCATGTCAAGTTCAGCGGCACATGAAACATGAAAAGTGCAGCCACGTTGTTAGAGTGAAAAGAGTCATTGTACTCATGCCAAATTAGAAGGAAAAGCAAAACTTTAAACATCTTTTCTTATTACTTAATACAATTTACAGTCAAATCAAGGCTCTAGCTGTCTAGTATTATAATTTACCCATTGATGAAGTAGTCTGTGTGTGGTCAAGACAGAATCATGTTTTGTTTTTGAATTTAATACTGTCTTAACTATTCACTTTGTGTAAAAATTTAAGCCCATCTGCTTTCTTCAATTAATATTAGGTACAAAACAGGAAAGGATACATGAAGCTAGTTTGTCTTCTCACGTTTAAAATCTACATTATATATGTGTATCAGAACTTTTGCTCTCAAATGCTGGTGCTGTAAACCACAGAATTACAACTGCAGGATGTTTTCTCTTGAGGTCCACACCACAAATCTTTTTTTAACCAAATCCCTAATTTTAAGCTTCAGCTGAAAGACGATTTCCACTTTTGAAGTGTTCCCACCAGAAGCCTTAGAAGTCAAAGCGGTGGCACTTTGAAACTTTCTGAGGAGCATATGAACTCTCTGTGCAATTACTTGAATAGTACAGCAAGTATAATTGTCTTACACATTTTAAACCTACAGCCACAAATACAAGAATCTACTGGGAATAAGAAAACCACATCTGAATCACATATGGGCTACTTCTGCCCAAACTGGTCAAATCAAAAGGCACTGCAAGAGAAAATTAAGTTCTTAACTCGATAATTTTCTTTGTAGTAGAAGTGCAAAGGATTTCAGATAGGGATTCTAGATGATAGGTGATTCCCCTCTTCCCATGAACCACTTTCAGAAGAATGTCATTCATATTTTTCAGCTCCGCCTCCTCCCCCAGTGGACTGCACTGCCACCTTCGATTTGTACCAAAGCAGTTGATCACTACTGTAACTTAAGAAAATACGAAGAAGGGGTACAGGGAATCTCCCTGACAAATCAAATCTGTTCTGCTCTGAAACAAATATAATAAATACTAGAGTACTAATAAACAGCATGAAAAACACTTAGGTGGAACTAACAACCTACTGGTCTGCATGCAGTCAGCATTAATACAAAGGAGCTTTTAAAATCTCATCCCATTCTAATTTGTCTGAGATCTTCTCTTCTTTTTTTTGTTTTATATCACTGATACGTTCTTTCTTTTTCTGGCTAGCAGATGAAATTCCCCAGCTCTAGTATACATATCTGTCCGAGGCAGAAAGCAGGCAAAGTAACTGACAGAACAGGGTGTCTGGAATCCTTCGCCTTTCTACTACAAAAAAAGTTAGTGAAGTAAGAACCTAATTTTCCCTTGTAGTACAAAAGGCAAATAATTCTGGATGATAGGTGATGTACAAAAGCAGTCCCTTCCATCTAGGGTGCAATAGATGAGCCTTCCCTTAAGACTTAGGACCCACAGGCAGTGTCTTCTAGTGCCAATATTTCTACTCTGTAAAACTTTGTAAAGGTATGGAGTGTAGACCATGCAGCTGCCCTGCAAATCTCCTCAGGTGAGATTGCACTGACCTCCACCCATAAAGAAACCACACTTCTAGTGGAATGTACTTTGAAAGAGAGGTGGCTGTCTACCACAGCCAATGTACAACGAAGAAATCGCCATTCAAATCCATCTATAAATGAACTCTTTAGAAGTTGGCTTGCCCAGTCTAACCTGTCTGGTCAAAACAAAAAGATGATCAGAGAGCTGAAAATCATTGGTCTCTTCCAGGTAGCAGAGAAGAACTCTCTGCACATCCAGCAATTTCAACACTCATACTGTTTCTTCGAACCAGTTGGCTGGAGCGCTGGCAAATGGACTTCCTGTTTGATATGGCAGGCCAAAACAACCTTCAGTACAAACAAAGAAATCAGTCATAAAAATTTCCGCTTCTGTAATCTTAAGAAACAGCTGTTTACTTGAGGGTATCTAACTCCATGATTCTACTCACAGAAACGATTGCCACCAGAAACACAGTTTTAACCACAGTGGCGTATCTAGGGTAGGTGTCACGCGGGGCCCATCATTTTTTGACACCCACCCCCCCATGTAAAAAATATTTTTTGTAATAACCATGAAATGGTATAAATGGTCAGAATAGAAACAGGGAGTGAAAATATTCTTTTATTGAACCTCATATATGTAACCATTATTCCAAACATAACATAACATAAATTATGTATGAATTGTCATGACATGAGAAGTACATATGTAGTAGTTGCAGATGATGCTTGGGACAGTTCTGATTGTGTTAGTTCGGTTTTATGTGTTTTTTGAATAGAAGGGTTTTTATTTCTTTTTTGAAGGTTTTGTAGTCTGTGGTTGAAGTCAATAGCTTGTATAGTTGGGGGTTGAGTGTTGCAGCTCGAATGGCTAGGAGGTTGTCGAACAGTTTTTTTCTTTTGACATTTTTGGTCGGAGGGTGTGTGAATGGTGTGCGAGTTCTCCTATGTCTGGTTGAGGTGGATTTAATTATTTAGCTGAAGAAATTAGTTACCCCCCCCCCATTCCACACACATTAATTCTCTTCCATTTTTGTTCCCATTATAAAAAAACACTGATAAGTTCCCAGAAAAAAAATACATTAAAATAAGAAGTGAAAACAAAGGCCCCTACAGATGAGAACATAACATAAGAATAGCCTAACTGGGTCAGACCAATGGTCCATCATGCCCAGTAGCCCATTCTCATGGTAGCCAATCCAGGTCACTAGTACCTGTTCAAAACCCAAAGAGTAGCAACATTCCATGCTACCGATCCAGGGCAAGCAGACACTTCCCCATGTCTTAATAACAGACTATGGACTTTTCCTCTGGGAATTTGTCCAAATCTTTCTTAAAACCAGCTAAGCTATCTGCTTTTACCATAACTTCTGGCCACTTCATTTTTAAACTTAGATCTTTCCTTCCAAACAGAGACCTTGCTAGATGTCAAATACAGCACAAGGGAACTTCACACGGATTTAGCTGTGCAGGAAATGTGAATCTCCTCATACACCCACCTATAGTGCAAAAATGTGCAAAGGTCTGTTTTTTTCTTTCGATCACTACATAGCCTAATGCCACACAAGCAGCACTATTACAAAAGGTCAATGCTAAGGTTAACAAAGTTTCCTTCCTTGGACCACAAGGAGATACTGACAAACCACTGGAAGAGATCCCAAAACAACTACCTAGGCACAAAACCCAAAGACCCACTCAGAGTGTGAACCAGTTGAGTGGAGTGGACTAACTGGGGGGTGGAAATGGGCCAGGAGTTTGCTCAGGAGAATTTCCCAGACCACCTCTTCTTCTCAAGAAGACACATTGATACACTGCCACCACCACCACCACCACCACTAGGAACACCTCACCGGGTAGGCCAGCAATGTTTATAAACTTTATAAAACACATTATTATATTTTTTTATAAAGCACATATTTTAACTGAACTCTCTGACATCCTCAGCCTTTCCATTCACAAAAATAGAAGGAAGAAAAGTTCCCATTTCCTGCTGTCTCATGTCCCCGGCCTATACAATATTTTTCTTCTGCAGACCCTTCAAAAGTCTGACCAAATCATCGTTTCACTTGCATTATAAAGTACTGAGGATGCCATCTCTCCCCAATCCCAGGTCCTAAAGTCTGAGACAGTAGCACAAACTGCCCGATTCAGGAAGAAAAATTTCAATTCAGCCTATTTAATTGGTTTTTCGATTCAATTTTCCTGCCCAGTTGGGTGATTTTTTTCAAAAATCCTGGTGGGTTTCATAGCTTTTTCACCCCTTTTGGCTTCTCCTAACCACACTGGCGCTGTGGTATAAATAAAATAAAGAAACTAAAAGGACTTTTCCTCTCTCTGTTAAATCCTAGCTCACTTTTGCAGTCTAACACCAGCTCTGGCAGGATACACATTTCAAATCTGACATATTGTAATCACAAAACAGAAAATAAAATTAATTTTTCTACCTTTTGTTGTCTGGTTATTTTTCAAATCTTGTTGGTCCCAGGCTCTGGTTGTCTTCTGATAACTTGCTTGCCAGGGTCTCCTTCTTTCTTCATGCTAACCATCCATCTGCCATATCTGTCCTCCCTTTCCATTTCCCTTCCCTCCCCAGAAAGTCTGGTATCTTTCCTTTTTTTCATCTCCCTCCACAGATCCACCTTTTCTTAACTACCCTTTCATCCGACATATCTCCCTCCTTCCCCACCACCCCAGGGCCCACCATCTCTCCCTTTCTTTTTCCAATTACTCTCCTATCCAGTATTTCTATCCCTCCTCCACACCATCCCTTGTGTCCAATTTCTCTCCCTTTCTATTCCTTCCCTCCCTAAATCCCATGGTCCATCATCTCTCTCCCTCTCCTCTATTTTCAGACCCATTATTTCTTCCCCCCCAAAATCTGGCATATGCATGTCTCTTTGAACACCCCCTTCCCTCTGTGTACTTCTACACCAGGGTCCCCCCAAAGGCCTGTCCCCCCCTTGAAGGCCTGCAACCCCCTTGAAGGCCTGCACCCCCCGAAGGCCTGCACCCACCCCCTGGTAGGCCTGTCCATCCCCCTTAAAGGCCTGTCCCACCCCTTAAAGGCCTGTCCCACCCCCTTGTAGGCCTGTCCCCCCCCTTAAAGGCCTGCCTGCCTGTCGCCCCCCCCCCCGAAGGCCTGCACCCCCTTGAAGGCCTGTTCCCCCACTTGAAGGCCTGTCCCACCCCCTTGTAGGCCTGTCCCCCCCCTTAAAGGCCTGCCTGCCTGTCCCCCCCTTGAAGGTCTGCCTGCCTGTCCCCCTCGAAAGCCTGTCTCCCCCCATGAAGGCTTGTCCCCCCCTTTAAGGCCTGCATCTCCCCCTGAAGGCCTGTCCCCCCCTTGAAGGCCTGCACCCCCCTCGAAGGCCTGCACCCCCCTCGAAGGCCTGTCCCCCCCTTGAAGGCCTGTTCCACCCCCTTGAAGGCCTGTCCTCCAACTTAAAGGCCTGCCTGCCTGTCCCCCCCCCGAAAGCCTGTCTCCCCCATGAAGGCTTGTCCCCCCCCCCCTTTAAGGCCTGCATCTCCCCCTGAAGGCCTGCCTGCCCGCCCCACCCCGAAGGACCGCTCACCCCGATGTTAGCGATCTTGAGCTGCTTGTGCTGTCCTCCGCCGTGGACCCGCCCCCCTCCTCTCACATCAGTGGAGGGGGCAGGACCGCGGCGGAGGACAGCACAAAGCAGCGCAAGATCGCTGACATCGCGATCTTACTGCAGGCTGCTTCTACTCTAAATGGTGCGGGGAAGCCAGAGGGGAAGAACCAGACGTTGGGGGGGGGGGACGGATGCTGGAGCACCCCCTCAGGGCTTGCACCCGGGGCGGACCATCCCCCCCGCCACCCCTTAGTACACCACTGTTTAACCATAAGATCTAGCAGTGACGCCTCCTGCAGAGACTCATATGGAGCTTTACTGAACCCTTTCAAACCAATAAGGTTCCATGATGGGAAAGGCATACACACCGAGGATGCAGTCTGAGTGCCTCCTTCCAGAACTTGGACCCATCCAGAAGAGCTGTCAGAGAACCCTCTTTGAAAAATTGTGAGCCATGGAATCGAGGATGAAATACTCACATGGATTAAAAACTGTTTGGCAGATAGGAAACAGAGAGTGTGGGTAAATGGACTGGAAAAGCATCACGAGTGGAATGCCGCAGGGTTCAGTGCTTAGACCTGTGCTCTTCAACATATTATAAATGATCTGGAAATTGGTACGACAAGCGAGGTGATTAAATTTGCAGACGATACATAAGAACATAAGTAGTGCCTCTGCTGGGTCAGACCAGAGGTCCACCATGCCCAGCAGTCCACTCACACGGCGGCCCATCAGGTCCAGAAACCTGTACTTAACCTCTATCTATACCCTTCTATCCCCTTTTCCTTCAGAAAATTGTCCAAACCCTTCTTGAACTCCAATACTGTACCTTGTCCTATCACGCCCTCTGGAAGTGCATTCCAGGTGTCCACCATCCGTTGGGTGAAGAAGAACTTCCTAGCATTGGTTCTGAAGCTGTCCCCTTTTAATTTTTTCTGAATGCCCTCTCGTTCTTGTAGTTTTCGAAAGTTTGAAGAATCTGTCCCTCTCCACTTTCTCTATGCCCTTCATGATCTTGTAAGTCTCTATCATATCCCGTCTAAGTCTCCGCTTCTCCAGGGAAAAGGGCCCCAGTTTCTCCAGTCTTTCAGCGTATGAAAGGTTTTCCATACCTTTTATCAGACATGTCGCTCTTTTCTGAACCCTCTCGAGTATCGCCATTTCCTTCTTTAGGTACGGCGACCAATATTGGACGCAGTACTCCAGATGCATGTGCACCATCGCCTGATACAACGGCAGGATAACTTCTTTCGTTCTGGTTGCAATACCCTTCTTGATTATACCTAGCATTCTATTCGCTTTCTTAGAGGCCACTGCGCACTGTGCCGACGGCTTCATTGTCTTGTCCACTATTACCCCCAAGTCCCTTTCTTGGATACTCTCACTCAATAACTGCCCTCCCATTGTGTAGCTGTATCTCGGGTTTCTGTTTCCCACGTGCAAGACTTTACATTTCTCTTACATTGAATTTCATCAGCCATCTCGTCGCCCACTCCCCTAGTTTGTTCAGGTCCCTTTGTAAACCTTCGCAATCCTCTTTAGTCCTATCCCCATTAAATAGTTTGGTGTTGTATGAGAATTTTATTACTCCGCACTTCATCCCTGTTTCTAGATCATTTATAAATACATTGAATAGCAGCGGTCCAAGCACCAACCCCTGCGGAACACCACTCATGACCCTCCTCCAGTCTGAGTAGTGGCCCTTCACTCCTACCCTCTACTTCCTACATGCCAACCAATTCCTGATCCATCAGTGTACATCTCCTTCCACCCCATGGTTATTCAGAGTAGTGAGAATGCAGAAGGATTGCGAAGACATGCAATGTGACATAAACACACTCGAGAAATGGACCACAACATGGCAAATGAGGTTTAACGTGGATAAGTGTAAGGTAATGCATTTCTGTAAGAAAAATCTTATACACGAATACAGAATGTCCAGTGCAGTACTCGGAGAGACCCCCTAAGAAAAGAGACTTGGGAGTACTGGTCGACAAGTCAATTAAGCCAAAACAGCAGGCATTATAGCAATATAAAGTATTAAAATATAAATGCAAATGAAAGAAAAATCCTCAGTTTAAAAAGGTGAGTGAAAACCACTCTACCAACCACACATCATAGACTACCAATCAGAAGGCTGGCTGTCCCTGGTTGGCCCGCCTTCAGTGTGATGTCAGAGGGAACACTTCCGACGCAGCCGCAGATTGCGTGAGGAGCTGACGCCCGCGGCTTTGAGCAGGGGAGCCGGCCAGAAGTGAAACAACCGCCAGAGAGAACACAAGCTTGGACGGACACCATTGTTTACAGCAGGGATGCCCACACTTTTTGGGCTTGTGAGCTACTTTTAAAATGACCAAGTCAAAATGATCTACCAACAATAAAATTTTAAAAAAACACAAAGCACACTGTACGCAGAGAAAATGTTAATTATCATTTATATTCGGGGGTTTTTTCAAAGAGGTCAAGGCAGATGACTCTATGCAATGTCACCTCAGTAACAACTATACAAAAATAGACAAATACCCCCGCCCTTTTTACTAAACCGCGATAGTGGTTTTTAGTGCAGGGAGCTGTGCTGGATGCCCCGCACTGCTCTCGACGCTCATAGGCTCCCTGCGCTAAAAACCGCTATTGCGGTTTAGTAAAAGGGGGCCATAGCGCAAAATATAGACGGCAGATATAAATTCTCAAAACGGACACATTTTGATCACTAAATTGAAAATAAAATCATTTTTCCTACCTTTTTGTCTGTTGATTTCATGAGTCTCTGGTCCTTCTTCTGTAAAGCCAATATTTCGTTCTTTCTGCCTTTCTTTCTCCTCCTGGCTCCCCCTATTTCTTTCTGCCTTTCTTTCTCTCTCCCCCTGGCCCCCCTCTTTCTTTCTGCCTTTCTTTCTCTCTCCCCCTAGACTCTCTCTTTCTTTCTGCCTTTCTTTCTCTCTCCCCCTGGACTCTCTCTTTCTTTCTGCCTTTCTTTCTCTCTCCCCCGGCCCCCTTCTTTATTTCTGCCTTTCTTTCTCTCTCCCCCTAGCCCCCACAAAGCCATCGTGCCAATTTCTCCACTTCCCCGATTCTTTCCTTACCCCCACCCCCAAGCCAGCAGCCAATTTCTCCCTGCTCCTTCCCTGAGCCAGGCCTGGCGCGTACAAGCGCCGGGCCCACAAGACTTCACCTCCGGCGTCAGTTCTAACAGGGAGGGAGTTCCAGGCCAACCAGACAGCGATTGGCTGGCCCAGAACTTCCTCTCTAACGTTAGAATTGACGCCATAGGTGAAGTCTTGTGGGCCCTGCACTTTTTCCCCGCCCACCAGCTTGCCTCACCTTTTGCCTCCACCTACCACGCAGTTGCCGGCCGGGTTAAAGAGTGACTGCGGGGGAACCGGTGCCGGGATGCGGTGGCTAGATGGAGCAGCGGAAGAATAGGAAGGGTGGCCGGCTGTGCACCCCCTTGGGGCGTGCACCTGGGGAGGACCGCACCGCACCCTCCCCCCTCCACCAGCCCTCTTGGTACGCCACTGGCTAAACATGTACACTGAAAAAAGGTTTCACCTAAATGTGAGCCTGTATTTTATAAACTGTGTGGAAGGGGTTGCATAGTATATAAACATAACATAAGAATTGCCATACTGGAACAGACCAAAGGTCCATCAAGCTCAGCATCATGTTTCCAATAGTGCTGCTTGATTTGCCAATTCAAATCAATTCACCAAGTCACCGGCAAATCGATTAATTATCTGAGAAAATCAGCAACCCCCACCCTAGTGAGACCTGACATACCTCCGAGGCCTCCCAGGGCGGCGCTCTGAACGGGCTACTTTGCAGCCTTCCCACACCGGGTCTTTCCCTTTGCTGTGCCACTGATGACATCATCAGTGACATGGCAGAGGGAAGCCCTAGCAGGGCAGACTGCGAAGCAGCCTATTCAGAGTGCTGCCACTGCTGCTGTTTTAGGAGGCCTCGGAGGTATGCCAGGTTTCACGGTGGGAGGATCGGTGGAGTGCTGCTGCACAGGGGGATGGGAGGGAGGGATGGAAACTGCTGTACAGGGGGATGGGTGGGAGATGAGGAAAGCTGCTGCACATGGGGGAGAAAGGAGAGTGAAAGAATTGGTGGGGTGGAGGAGAGGAAGTCAGAGATGATACAAAGAGGTAGAAAGGGATGAGGGAGCTAAAATTAAATCAAATTATATCAAGCACACATGTCCACACATATCTTACATTGTTCATGCAAATCAGTGTGAAAAGAAATTCAATGTCCTCTAACTTTTAGAAGGCAATATTCAAACTATCTGCTTAGGTATAAAGTCCACAAGTGTAAAGAGTGTGTGGACTTTATACCTAATTTTTTTTTTGTTTTTTAAAGAACGCTTGTATTTTACAAATCCATCTAGAAAAAGCAGTTTTATGTAATCTTTTTTCCAAGCTAATACTTATGGTTTTCAGTATTATAAGTGTATTTACTTTAAATAGAGAACCAGAGATAATTATTCAATTATATAGAAACTATAGATGTTAGCTTTAATCACTTGCAAAATCATTTTAATAATGAAAAAACAATGGCAATTAAAGTAAAGCAGATCTACAACTGTTGTCCTCCAGCTCCACCACATGGTACAGTAGAAAACTACAGTCAAACTTTGAAGCACATTAGAAATAAGGGTCAACAAATAATTTCTAGATGATACCTTTTTACTCCAAGTCCTGACTGAATTCTGTGCAATTGTGCCAATCATGCACTCAGCTTTTCAGTGTAGAATCTATCTGAATAGGGTGCACATTTGCACACTTGACTATCTGTGCTGATATTTTGGTACAGAACAAGATTCAGTGTGGTTTTCTGCACACACACACTTTTCTTTCCCATTGTATTGTATAGAAAGGAGGTTTTTTTTATTTTTATACCACAATCTGCTTCTGTAGGATACTTCACCTTTTCTTAAAGAACTTGTAACTGCAGCTGTTCTCTGCAGTCAGAGTTAATTTCTCGTCTCACTTGTGCTGACATTTTCAATTGAGCTAGAAGGTTACAGGGTAGAGCAGGGGTGAGCAACTCCTGTCCTCGAGGGCCGGAATCCAATCGGGGTTTCAGGATTTCCCCAATGAATATGCATTGAAAGCAGTGCATACAAATAGATCTCATGCATATTCATTGAGGAAATCCTGAAAACCCGACTGGATTCCAGCCCTCGAGGACCGGAATTGCCCACCCCTGGAGTAGAGTATCAGTGAGAGATGTGCATTCCCCAGAAACCTCTCCACTCTGTAATGCCTCATGGATGCCTGATTGGATGAGGACATACGCATCATGGTAGGATCCAGGATTATTTGCAGACATCTCTACTCTGTGATGCTTGCATATTTAAGGTATGGTATGACTTTCTGTTTCTATCTTCTGTCTTACTGCCTGAAAGTGGTCTGAGGACAATGTGGATACCATCTATAGCTCCCAGTACCAATAGGAAGCCCACCACTTCATAGAAGGCTGTCATGTCCTCTGTTCTGCCTCATGCATAAGGAATGAATTGTACCGAGTCTTTTCTCAGAGAACAGTTCAGGAACTGTGCAATGCAATATGAAATGGCTGGCTGGATGATTAGAAGAGGTACATAAGAAGCGCCATCTCCAGATCAGACCTTCGGTCCATCAAGTCCGGCGATCCGCACACGCAGAGGCCCTGCCAGGCATACATCTAGCGTAATTTTTAGTCACCCATATCCTTCTATGCCTCTCGTAAGGAGATATGCATCTAGTTTGCTTTTGAATCCTAGGACGGTCGATTCCGCAATAACCTCCTCTGGGAGAGCATTCCAGGTGTCAACCACTCTCTTCGTGAAGCAGAACTTCCTGATATTTGTCCTGAACTTGTCCCCCCTTAGCTTCATTCTGTGTCCTCTTGTCCGTGTCAAATCGGACAATATAAATAATTTTTTCTTCTCTATTTTGTTGATTCCTTTCAGTATTTTGAAGGTCTCGATCATATCCCCTCGCAGTCTCCTTTTCTCAAGGGAAAACAATCCCAGTCTCTTAAGTCGATCCTCATATTCCAGTTTCTCCATACCATTTACTAGTTTCATTGCTCGGCTCTGCACCCTCTCCAGCAGTTTTATATCTTTCTTTAGGTTGGGAGACCAATGTTGGACGCAGTATTCTAAGTGGGGTCTGACCATTGCTCTATAAAGCAGCATTATGACCCTCTCCGATCTACTCGTGATTCCATTCTTTATCATACCCAACATCCCATTTGCTTTCTTTGCCGCCGCTGCACATTGTGCCGTCGGTTTCAGGGTCCTATCTATCAGTACACCCAGGTCCTTTTCTTGTTCATACAGAGAAGGGTGACAAAAATGATAAAAGGGATGGGATGATTTCCCTATGAGGAAAGGCTAAAGTGGCTAGGGCTCTTCGGCTTGGAGAAGAGACAGCTCAGGAGTGATATGATAGAGGTCTATAAAATATTGAGTGGAGTGGAAAGGGTAGATATGAATCACTTGTTTAATATTTTCCCAAATACTAGGACTAGGGGACATGAGATGAATCTACTAAGTAGTAGATTTAAAACAAACTAGAGAAATATTTCTTCACACAACATGTAATTAAAGTCTGGATTTCGTTGTCAGAGAATGTAATGAAATCAGTTAGCTTAGCGGGGTTTTAAAAAAGGTTTAGATAATTTTCTGAAAGAGAAGTCCATAGGCCATTATTGAGATGGCTTGGGGAAATCCACTGCTTATTCTTATGTATAATGATTGGCTGGTTGGTGGCATTTCTGAAGAATCTGCAATAAATAGTACTTGAAGTATAATCTTAAGGTGCATACACTGCCACATTTATATATTTGTGTGCTTCCGGTATGCATGCACAACAGCTTAGTGAAAGAGGGCCTAAGAGAATTGCCCAGGGTCACAAGAAACAGCACTAGGATTGATTCCACAAGCTCAGGGTGCTGAGGGATCAGCTCTACCACTAGGCCACTCCTCACCTCTGATTCACATCTACCTGTTCCACTCCATTCAGTAAAGTAAAAAAAAAAAAAAAATCACAAAAGGTAAAAAATCTGAAAGATATTCATAATACATCTTTATTATATCGGCTTGAAAACATAAGAACATAAGAATTGCCGCTGCTGGGTCAGATCAATGGTCCATCGTGCCCAGCAATCCGCTCAAGCGGCGGCCCTTAGGTCAAAGACCAGTGCCCTATTTGAGTCTAACCTTACTTGCGTGTGTTCTGTTCCAGCAGGAACTTATCTGACCTTGTCTTGAATCCCTGAAGGGTGCTTTCTCCTATAACAGCCTCCGGAAGAGCGTTCTAGATTTCTACCTCTCTCTGGGTGAAGAAGAACTTCCTTACATTTATACGGAATCTTTTCCCTTCTAACTTCAGCGAGTGCCCTCTCGTTCTCTCCACCTCGGAGAGGGTGAACAATCTCTCTTTCTCTACTAAGTCAATTCCCTTCAATATCTTTTCAAGGTAGAAGAGGCCTCGTTTCTCTAGCCTCTCGTATGGCAACCTGCCCCCCCCCCACCCCCCTCAGTCTGTTAACCATTTTTGTCGCTCTTCTCTGGACCCTTTCAAGTAGTACTATGTCCTTTTTCATGTACGGAGACCAGTAGACCTTATACTCAAAATTTGATCATGAAGAATCACAATAGCCATTTTTTTTTGGTGGATTCTATGTTCTAGTTCAAGAATCAATAATAGCTTCAAGAGTAGCTGAACATGGTTAAAAGCTTTTAGAAAAACTCCTGTGCATGATGCAAAATAAAAAGTGCCATTTTCAAATTAATTTTAACTTGCAAAATTCTCATATTAAATTTGAAAAGTACTAAAGAAATAATAGTCGAGAACTAGCAATTTGCAGTTTATGGACGGACATGCTGGGAATGTACTGTCATAGGCAGTATATTAATTTTTATTACATTTCTGAAACATTTGTACCCTTCTCTAATACACAGAGATATGCAAAATTACTCCTGAGTGAATTTGGGCAACTGCACAATGAAAAACTGAGCTAAATTCCTCCAGTGGAGAATTATACACTTGGCACAGAGACCAAAGGGCAGCAAAGGTGGCAGTAGCTTGCATGGTCAGAAGGAAGCTGCTGAATGACTGAAGTAGCCACTAATTGTACTGGTTTCCCCGCTCTCCACTGCCCCTTGCTGATCATGAGATGAAGAACTGGGTTAGGGGTACAGAAATACGGATTGACATTGCTAGAGACTGAAGAATTAGAGTGCAGAATTAGGAACTAAGAAAGGATGGGAATTAAAGAAAGAGTAGAGATGTTTTTGTAGGAAGGAGTGGAGATTAAAGGGAGGGAGCCATCTTGTGTTGCATTCCTCCATCTGCTGTCTAATGGATTTGATGAACAATTTTTTTTCACTGTTCCCCTCTACTCTGTACTCCAACTTAGTCCATTTCTTGTTTTCACAGATTTTTGTTTTTCTTAGTCATTTGTTTGTAAATCACCTTGAAATCTTAACAAAGCAGTTCTATGCATTTGTTCATTCTAAATATCTTAATTGATTCACTGACATGTACTCCAGAGATGAACCAATCCAACTTAAAAATTTATTCAGGAGTCTGTACCAAAATAAATCTTCCCAGCACCTGTCTTCAGTTTCATATTTTTAGCCAAACTGATTTTGTGTAAAACTGGAAGTGTATAAAGCATCTAGCATTCAAGTATCTTAATAAGATGCTTGAATGTTTTACTGTTTTAAGGCCACATACTGTATAAGTTTGTGGTAAATAAGTATTTAAAAAAAAAAAAATCCTGCAAGACATTAGTTCATACAGGGGTCCTTTTATTAAGGCGTGCTAACTGATTTAGCTCCATAGGAGGGGGCCTAGGGGATCTGGCCAATTGGAATCTTAGGCCACTCCCAGATTCCGGTTGGCCCAGATTCCAGTTGGCCCAGGTGCCTAAGGTCCCTCCTACAAGAGCGGCCTTAAGCTCCTGGGCCAATCAGGTCATTAGGTCCTTCCCAGGTGTGTGTGTTTTTGTGGTTCATAGTGTAGATCTCATGCAAATTCATTGGGGAAATCCTGAAAACCCGACTGGATTGCAACCTTCGAGGACCGACGTTGGACAACCCTAGCATAGAGAAACCCAGGAATGTAGAAAAAGGTCAAAAGCGCTGACTAGATATGAAAAATCAGTTCCAGCCTCAATATGCAGTTGCATAACAAGCTTGGCCTGTGTCTGTGAACTACAGAATCGATCTCTGTGGATATGTGTGGACATGTGTGCTTTATATAATTTGATTTAATTTTTTGTCATATCTTCCAGAGAATTTGGCCGATTCTTATGAAATTTAATGCATCGTGTCCTGAATAAAGTTGAAGCAGCGCATCTTTGAAAATTCATAGATCAGTGGGGACCAAGGCTGAGAGTATGCCTATGTACAAAGGGAGCGCACTTCAAACATCTGCTTAATTGAAACATTACTTTTTGACTTCTACATTTTTCTGCAAGATACGCCATAAAACTTTTTGATGTGTTTTTACTCAGTTCACAATTCATTTTCACAAGGTAGGTAGTTTTATGGTATGGTGGGAAATATTTACATTTTGCATCAACTTCATTCAGAACACGACACACTACATTTCATAAGAATCGGCCAAGTGGAAGATACGACAAAAGAAATTTTGGTGTTGGGGTTTTTTCGGTTCACAGTATTTGCATACACTGCTTCCATTGTATGCAAATAGATCTCATGCATATTTATTTGGGAAATCCTGAAAACCCAACCTGGCGAGGACCGAGGTTGGACTCCCTTGCTCTATGTGATGGAATGTAATTACCGTCACAGGCGTATATTGACTTAAACAATTATACACACATAAATATCAGAAATCCAGGGATAAGCAAGTTATGAGTTTCCCACTAGTGAACATATAACTTGCTTTGGATACCAGGCCCAACATTTCTTTACTTCATCTTTGGATACTAATATACGAAGGTAGCCCTGTGTAATGCAAAGTTAGTTTTCGGTTAAAAGGCTGACATAGCTTGATCTTTTCATCCAAAGCTACCTTATTATTTCTAATTTTATTTTGCTCAATATTTGTAAACTTTTAGTTTTCTTTAGTTCACATGGTAGATAAAAAGATTGCCAATTTTTATCTCTCTTCATACTGCTTACTCTACAGTATTATATCCCAAGAGTTATTATTATGTTGTGATTTATTCTCTGTTGGAATTGCTGAATGACTTCAGAACGGCAATCACTACCTATGTGGTCCCCTACTACCTCCATCCAAATCAAATATATTTCCTGAAACTACATAGTCAACAAAATGGAGCACATTTCAAGATCCCACATGAAAATTTCAAGGTATGCTTTATTAGAATTATTATATTGATGACACTTGGGACTGTGGAAGAAAACAAAACTGTCTAAAGAAAAGCTAAATCAGCACACATTTAAGCATCAGGAGTAAATTAAGGGCACAAAAAGGGAGAAAAGACTTATTAGATAAAACCTTAAGTAAAGTTAGCCCTTTAATTAATGGTTTTAGAAAACACCCCGAGATATATTTCTATATGCTGTCTTAATAAGAATAATTAGAAAAGCACAAAATAAGCCAAGCTGAGTCAAACCAAGGTCCATCAAGTTGAGCACCCTGTCCCTGACAATGAGAATCCAAAAATAGATCAACGTCTTACTGCTCATTTCTAGGAAAAAAAAACCCAATGGTTTTCTCAAATCTTCCTGGCTAATAATTTTGTCCAAACCTTTTTTAAACCATCGTGAGTTGTCATGACCACATCTTCCACGAATAAATCCAACAGCTTAGGTGCAGAAGCCCTCCAGACAGGCCCAAGACATGCAACAAAACTGTAGATCAATGTAATAAAATCCAAATCTATTCACCGCATAAAAGCATTATTTCAAAACACATAAATACCTATAAGCCGAATATGGACATTTTACCTTTGCCAGGGCTGTGCCAGGGGCTATTTAAAAATAAGAGGTGTAATCCAAAAGTATCACCGATTGGTTAACGGCGATTCACCACAAACTGCTGCTGGTGATACTTTTGATGGTTTTTAATAGTATTTATGTGTTTTGAAATAATGCTTTTATGCAGTGAATAAATTTGGATATTTTTTTTTTTTACATCGATCTGCTTTTTTGTTGTCTGAACTTAGGCAATGCCATGTATATAATGAGCAAAATATACTGTAACAGAATCTTTTAAATTCTAAGCACATAACTTGGTTATTCAATTATGAAGTATAACATTAAAAATGACCTTGCCAATGTCCTTGAACTGAAACTGGTGCTCAGATCATATAGGCAAGTCAGAATCATAATGGAAATGCAAGCCTTATAATGAATTCATATTTACAGAGTAAGCTTCAGAATACTAAAGCAGACAAATATTCTTATTAAACAACATTGCCAGATGATGTGGGCATCTCCCAGGCAGCTAGTGACTGAACAAAGGACCACTGAAGAGGGCCTTATCGATACGACATCTAAAGCCGAGGTTACATGTCACCCAGAAAACATCCAAAACATAACAGCGATAATTTAAAAAAAATACCTAAAATGTATGGCGTGTTTCAAAACTCTCTGAGATAAAGTCTGGGAAATCAGCATCTACAGACGGTATCCCTGTTTGCCCATAAACGTCGCCACATGTCAAAAATATACCATGGAAAAAGTCTGCAGTATTATCATGTATGGAGAACATCAGCGATGATATCAATACATTTCCACAGTAGCAAAATAACATTCCCGTGTAGTGCTTAATGTGTGTATATTTAGAACTACATGTGAAGAAACATTTCTATGTGGGAGTTAGGAGTTACAGAGAGTTAACGTTAAGAGGGAAGAATCAGAGTATGATTGGGCACAAGCACTGACCTTTGATCCTTGCATTAAAGAATGCTGGTATGGAAAGACTAAGGTTGAGATAAACACTAAAGAATGACACAGGATGGTTTCCCATGGTTATCCACAGGGACAGGAATGGGACTATATGTTGCTGACTTGCCTGGAGGAGGTTAATTGAGTGGAAAGACCATAGCGGACATTTTTTGCTGAGGACTGTACTAACAGGATGGAGAATGGGCAGGAAGACTGTATAAAACATGGTGGCCATTCTCTTTGGCAGGAAGCGGTGGGGGAAGAGAGGGTGGAGTTTTGCCCCCCCTAGATTTCGATGTATGTGGAAGAGGATGATGACATCACTGGAGTGTGTGAGGCATTTTCCAGGGAGAGTGAGACTGTAGACTAGAACCACACCTTAGATTGTGAGTTGCATGTGGAAGAGGAGAGTGAGAGGATGAGTGCAAGCAACACAGCTGAATTAAAATGGGTTATCATGATGCATCAGTTTTTTTATATAAATTCTTTCTTGATTTTCAAATGTTAATAGTGCAATACAATTAATTTAAACAAAAACACTATATAGAACGCACTTAAATACATAAATAATTCAAAAAACAATAATTTTCTCCCCCCCCATAATTAATACAAGAAGAAGTACATATTTATTCCAATAATAATATAGATAATTAAGAACAGCAAAACAATAATACATTCCCTCCCCCCTCCTACCCCACCCGCCCTGGATGTGTACAGAAGTCCAGTAAAAGGAAAGGTACCTGACTTATTTTGATTCAACAAATGCAGTCAATGGGCTCCACGCCATTTTAAATGCATTACTACGCCCCATACATTCCGCAATCTTTTGTATTTATAACTGGAACATAAGCTTGTCCACCAAAAAGTGTAATTCAGTCAATCTTAACTCTTCCAGTTACGTGTAACCATCTGGATGGCTATTCCGGTCATTATTAAGAAAAGACGGCTTTTATGTCGATCTAAAGAATGCTTAATATGTAATATAGTGCCACAAATTATAGCTTCATAGGTTAGTACATTATTAAGACCCAAGTACATTATTAATTTGTCCCCAAATTGACCTCCAAAAATTAAGTATCAATGGACAATAGAATAACATATGATTCAAAGTCCCTAAGTTAACATGACATCAGTTAATTTCCCCAGTGGAGATCTCAGCTGAGAATGGTAGTCTGATGGGCCGTGAACTATGCGATGGGTGTAGAACCCAGAGAGCCAAGTTGTCAGTTCAACTAAGCTGACAGAATTGCCAAGAAATGTTTTTCCAGTGCGAGGCAGCACTTGGGAGCAGGAGCCCTTCTCTGAGAGGAGACAATACCTTGGGCTTGGAGACCAGAGAGGAAGGTAGCCTAGGATATAGTGAACCCAGACTTGTTCCTTCAGCCGACCTGGAAGGTATGGTTCAGGGGATCAAAACCCTGTGGCTGGGCCCTCCCAGCTGGATTTGAAACCTGGAGAAGGAGTGAGAGAGAAGCCACTTGCTCAGCTTTCCTAATTCTCAGCCCACCGCTGCAGAGCTGCCAAGTTACCCTACCCCAGGAGGGAGACTTTTTGGTCAGTCCTGGTTTAGAACTTATATCCCGTTTCAGTGCTCTATTTGTAATCCCTGATACCACCAATTGAAACCGGCACTTCGGGTCCCATAATGTACCATGACAGAGTTGCAGAAATCCATGACTGAGTGTCCCTTTTGAGCTGGGCAACTTGGCTACTTTCCAGCTCCCTGACTCCACCAGACTGATAGGACAGCTTCCACAATTCCGGAAAGATCTAAAAACTTGGCTGTTTACACTATATCTGAAAAGCTTACCTATTGAAGTGCTGTAGCAACACTATACCCTAATCTTTCTAGTTTTTAATTAATTTTATATTTTAATTTTAATTCCTGTGCTGTTTTTAAATGATATATTAATAATTATTCCATTCTTAGGTTTTCTCTTATAGGCTTATTCTTGTTATTCTAATTTAATCAATTGTGAACCGAGTCGAGCTCCTTCGGGAGATGGCCCAGTATATAAGACTAGATTAGATTAGATTAGATTAAGTTTCTCCATTCAAAGCGTGTGTTTGCATAGCAGCTAGGCTCGAGTCTGCACTTTTCCCTGCTACTTGGCAGTGGTGTAGTAAGGGTGTGGTAGGGGCGGTTTGCATTGGGCGCCGTCTTGGTGGAGGCACCGGCACCCATCCTTTTCAAAGCCCCCCCTGCTCCTTCGCTGCACCCCTTCCCTTCCTTCGTGCCTCTTTAATGTCCGTGGCACGAGCAGCAACCCCCAACCTGCTGCTTGTGCCAGCGTCGGCTCTTCCTCCAACATCACTTCCTGGACCCACTCCTAGGACTGGGCATCCCTTCTGCCAGGGAACATTCAGGAAGGGTTTGGGGGGATCGCAGCAGGAGAGATTGGGCATCTTTCCTGCTGTGATCATTACGGGTGCAGGGGGATGGGTTGCCTGGGCCGCTGAGCTGATCGCAGCAGTCGCGATCAGCTCAGCAGCCCGATTCAGAACTTATACCTGTTTTGACTTGGTCTAAGTCAAAACGCATAAGTTCTGTCTGGCAAACTGTCAAAGTTTCTTGATTATGGCTGCCAGATGACTAAGTCTAGGTTGGCCCACCTCCCACCCTATCCACTCCTCTAAAAACACCCCTTTTTGCTCTGAGTGTACAGAGGCAGTGAAAAGGCCTAAGCTGGTTTTAGATACGTCTAAAATTAGTTTTGGTTATCGGTACTCGGACGACCTTGCTTTTTGATCATCCAAGGCCGGTTTTGGAACTTTTTTATTATTATTATTATGAGCTCCATAGCATACAATATAATATTTATTTTATTTTATTTATTTAAAACATTTTTAATCCACCTTTATCCATATGCCTACTTGATCTTGACCTGTACTTGCCATTTTGGGGGTACAGACTATAGAAATCTGCCTGGCACCGATCTTATTTCTCAACTACTGAAGTTGTTGTTGAAATTCCCCTTCAGCCCATTCAGATCTGTCTAGCCATAATCGGGGCACAGACCATAGAAGTCTGCCCAATTACTGAAGTTGCATCTATGCACCATTCAGTTTTATGTTTATTCCATAGTAACATAGTAACATAGTAGATGACGGCAGATAAAGACCCGAATGGTCCATCCAGTCTGCCCAACCTGATACAATTTAAAAAAAAATTTTATTTTATTTTTTTTAATTTTTCTTCTTAGCTATTTCTGGGCAAGAATCCAAAGCTTTACCCGGTACTGTGCTTGGGTTCCAACTGCCAAAATCTCTGTTAAGACTTACTCCAGCCCATCTACACCCTCACAGCCATTGAAGCCCTCCCCTGCCCATCCTTCACCAAACGGCCATATACAGACACAGACTGCAAGTCTGCCCAGTAACCGTTCTCTTTTCATATAGGAATCCTTCATGTTTATCCCATTTACGTTATTTCTGAATTCCACACACCCTCCTCCCCCCTTGGAAGGGCATTCAAGATATTCACTACCTTGTCCATGAAAAAATTCTTAATGATGTTACTCTTAAATTGATATTCCTTTTTCAGTTCTACAACTAAATATTAGTGCGCACTAAACGCTAATGTGTCCATTATATTCTATGGATGCATTAGTGTTTATTGCACGCTAAAACGGCTAGCGCGCCTTAATAAAAGGACCCCTAAGCTTCTTATCAGTGCCAATTCAGTTTTTTAAATAATTAAGTTGGGTGCCTAGATCGACTAGTAATGCCAATCCAGGCGCCTAACTTTACGCATTTTTTATAGAATCTGGACCAAAGTGCATGGTGACCTGTGGAGGGCCATATTTGATAGTTCATTCAAGTCTGACTTTGGACATTTCTGGCAAGACACCCAAAAGTCAGAGTGAAGAAATGCCCATTTTCAAAACTGATGGATGTCCAAAATGTTTTCCCCAAAAATCTTCTACATCCTGGGAATTAGAACGTCCAAGTGCCATTTTATGCAGGTTTTTATGAACATCTGCATTTTTTTTTTTTTTTAAATGAGCCCTATAACATATTAGCACTCAGGATAAAGGAAATCCCAAATTATGCTCCTTTTTACGTAATGGGGTAATGTGATTCCATCGCACCTATAATCAATTTAACAGCCACATTTTGAATAATCTGAAACCTTTTCATATCAGTTCATTGAAAATCTGAACACAGTTAATTACAATATCCCAAGTACCCTAGCACCAGTTCATAGATCAGTTGTCAAATGACATTTTTATCAAAAAATGATTTAATCAAGTGGATTTGTCTTAATTTAAAGAAAGATTTTTGCACCATAGATGAGATATGTAATGAAAATTAAGTTGATCATCAATGATGAATCCCAAGATTTTCAAGGACTATCCAATATTGATTTCAAGCCTGCAATAGAGAATGGAGTAAGCAGTAGTATTTCTGTGGACCCTGCTAAAATAATGCTTTTATCCGCATTGAATTTCATTTTTTGTGATCGTAACCAGCCTGCTGTCTGATCTAGTTTACTATTTAGAGAAAATATAGCTGATGACTGTGTATGATCCAAAGTGCAAAGTCGCTGAATGTCATTATTGTAGGTAAAATAAGCCATCTTTAATAATTAAATCAATGTAGACAGAGTGCCATAAGATATGAAACAGTGTGGGTGCCAGATCCCTGAAGAACTCCACATGTACATAAATAGGCCTCTGAGGAGTTTTGCCATAGGACTATACTGGATCTGTCAGATAGGTAGGAACGAATCCATGCAAGAGCCATGATGCCTTTGCTTTGAAGCCTATCAAAAAAGATGTCATGGTTGACAAAATCAAAGGCCAAGGAAAGATCTGAAGAAGTCAAAACAAAGATTTTATTTTGATCTAGATGTTTTTGTATAAATGTAGTGACACCCAGGAGAGTCATCTCAATAGAATGGTACAAGGGGGTGCTTTTCCTATTTCACCTACTTTTCCTATTTCACCTTCATCACATCAAAGTTTATTTTTTGTATGTGTCTGACTCAAATTTCATAATTGCAGCCTGATTATTTAAAATATTTTGCAGACCTGAAGTGAAAATGGCACAAAACAACAGAGATATCACTGCAAGAGTGCTGAGCAGTGATGAAATATCTTTCCCAAAAGGGAACTCAACCAAACAAATTTACGATGATATGTCAGTTACATTAGAGCAGTGTTTCTCAAATCGGTTCTGGAGTACCCCCTTGCCAGTCTGGTTTTCAGGATATCCACAATGAATATGCATAAACTTGATTTGAATACACTGCTTCCATTATATGCAAATTACTTTCATGAATATTCATTGTGAATATCCTGAAAAACTGGCAAGGGGGTACTCCAGGACCAAATTGAGAAACACTGCTTTAGGAGATAAGTGCCCTTTCTACTCCACAGTTGCTCCACATTGGGTTGCTATGTTTAGAAATGGACATTAGAGCACGGAAAACAAGGAATGGTCTGGGAGATGAACTCAAGTGGCGATTCGTATATACAAAATTTTGCTTGATATGGATGCAATGTTGACCAACTATTACACTTTCAGCTATTTTAACATAACTTGTCAATGGACTCCATGTTAATTTGAATAACTTATCATTACACCGCATTTCTGAATTCATATTTTCAGATTTATAATATAAACATACATACTCCCACCAAAAGGAAAAATTGAGACGATCTGCTTTTATATTTATCCAAAGGAGGTTTAGGTGACAATAAAGTACCACAAATAACAACCTCATATGATAGTGGAATTGAAGATTCCAAAGGGGGGTGGATAATGTAACAAGTATAATTGTTGATTATACAATTTTATTGCCCTTACATGTCATCAAAAACTTATCAAGAATTATTGTAGAGTTTGTACTATCAGTATATGCTTCTGTAGCTCAGGAACAGTATTTCCTGTAATTTTGCAGTTATAGAATCCATATGTCCCTCTGAAATTCCTAGAAACAAGGGGGTAAGTGAACTCAAGCAAGAGCATAGGTGGAGTCCTCTTTCCTCCTCCTCCTCCTCCTCCAATGCCAATTTCACTATGGTGTCTCTCATGGTTCAAACCATCAGTCTGGTCCTGGACTGCAGAGAGGAAAGATATGACCCATGACAATGACATTCTCATCCTCCTAACAGGAGATAGAAAGTTGATAAGTGAAAAGTAAAAAGAATATGTTACTATTTGAGTTTTCGTCAGGTACTTGCGGCTCAGATTGGCCTACGTGAAGATGGGATACTGGGCTAGATGGACAATTGGTCTGACAAAGTAAGACTATTGTTATGTATGAATCAAGTGTTTGGGTTTTATTATACTTGTAATCTTTGTTAAGTTTGGGCTAAAGTACCCCCTTGCCAGTTTTTCAGGATATTCACAATGAATATTCATGAAAGTAATTTGCATATAATGGAAGCAGTGTATTCAAATCAAGTTTATGCATATTCATCACATCAATATGATCTCTATCATCTTATTCTCACAAACAAAAGGAGAGTCTGAATATCTTGTACCTAAGGGCTTAGCTGACCTGCCCATGTTTAACTGAAGTATATCTACAAAAATAAATCTAACCTTAGATCGCTTTCTGACACACCTGGACAGCAATATGTATTTCAATGAAATAGCTTCTATTTTATTTTTTTTTAAGGCTAGCTATGGGGAATCCTCATATAGGTTTGAAAATCAATACTTTTTCTATTGGATTGCACTGTAATTTTGTCAAGTTGAGTATTCTGATTAGAAGGTTCTAGAATTTGCACTTTCCTATGTCTCTAAGCGCCTTGAAAGTTAAATCATTAAAGTTTGGGTTATTTAAGCTTTATGTAAATACAGCTGGGTTAAGGGGCAATGTTGTCAATAGCATGCTGTTCTTTTAATTTCAAGAAAGTGGAAGATGGCAAAGAAGTAATTAAAGTAATGAAAGTATAAAGGATTAACAGTGCCTTAACATTAGCAATGAAGGCAGTATTAGATCCCTGCTATGAGCTAATCAGAGTTTCAACTGCCAGTGGCATCATAGATAAAAAATTTAAAAAAAATGCTTGATGATATCCATGTATTCTGCAAATGGAGCTGAAGGGTGCATGCTAATTCGTTCCAACAGTGACTGAGAGATTATTCAGAAGGGGGGGGGGGGGATGATATTCATAAAAAATTCTGAAGAAATAGTTATGAAAGAACTTGGGGTCCAGATCTTAGCAACCAGCAAAAATTAGAGCAAGAAAAAGGACAAAACGCTTGTAGGTCAGTTTTGCTTGCATTGCTCGGCAATACCACGGAGTCCTTTTACTAAATGGAGCACTAACACATGTTTACCACCGCTTAAAAATGATGCTAGTGGCAGGCACTCAGGAGCCATGCACAAACAGTGGGCTGAGTGCACATTTCCCACATGCTAAAACATGTATGGGGACAGAGAGTAGGCGTGCTCTGCGATAATCAGTTAGTGCTTGGGCATTGGTGCACGTTGACTGATTAGCATAGGATTAGTGCAGGAGCCCTTGACATCTGCTAAATGGGTGATATTGAGAGCTCGTGTGCTAGTGGCCATGCACTAGTTTCATAATTAGTATATGGCCATTAATAGGAAAATGGCAATATTAACCAGTTTGGAGCCGCACTAAAAAGTGGCCTCAGCATGTGGGAAACCCACATGCTAAAAACAGCCACTTTTTTATTTTTTTTTTTTAGCACAGATTAGTAAAAGAACCTCAATGTTTGCTGCTCAGCCTACAACTGTAGCTATAACCATAGGAACTGATGCTCATGAGTTTCAAACTTGAAGTAGTTCAACCAGTTCCTGCTCATGACTCTATGCACATATGTGTGTTTGCTCTGTTCCATATGCTTTTATTAAAAGTTCATAAACCAATAGAAAATAAATCCTAAATTCATCCAAATTTCTTTTGAACATCTGGGGAACAAACAGCATGGAATAGTCATGATTTGCTGTATAACATTGATGCAGGCAGGAGATCAGGGCTGAGACAGGGCAGGAGATCGGGGCAAAGAGCAGATCAGGGTAGGCAGGAGATCGGGGCTGAGACAGGGCAGCAGATCAGGGCAAAAAGCAGGGCAGTCAGAAAGGACCTCAGCCACTGGTCCTCAGCAGTCGCTTCTTGTGTTGATTGGCCAGCCCAGTCGGTTTGCAAGATTTCTGTAGTGAATCACGTCCCTGCCTACTTCGCATGCCGTTCCCCTCATTTGCATGCATGGATCGGAATCAGATCAGAGGAGAGGTAAGTGAATCGGGCCGGAGTAAAATCGGGTCACAAACCGATCAATACACGATCGGTTTGCTTAGTGAAACTAGACCCAAGAGTTAGATTAGAATAAAAAGGGTATCACCTACAGCTTGTTTGATCATTATGAGTCATATGAATCCAAGAGGTATCTCTGGAAGGCTATGCTACCAATATTCTGAGGGATCAGTTCAAATTAGAACTTGGGTATGAGTTATCAACTACTGAATTACAGAACACTACAAGTTTTCCAAAATATTATTCAGTTGTAGAGCGTACTATTACTTATCAGAGTAAAGCAGCAGCGTTAGAAATGCATAACAAGCTTGCTCTTATAGAAAAATGCTATTCAGCCAATAGATCTGTTAAAGGAACTGTACCTTAAAAAATGTAAAGGGATAAAACAAATTAGAAGTGCCTGACATGGAATCATTGTCAGGCAAAAAATGTCGGCTCTTGGGTGCTTTCATCAAAACACAAATACAGCATTCATAAAAAATTACTTTCTTGGAGTGCCAGTAATATTATACTCTGTGATCCAGAGCATGGAAGAAGGCACCAGTATGGAAATCAGGGGTCTGAAGACACTGGAGTGGCTTTCTCATATTATTTGTAATACTAACTGGAATTCTAGCATCTTGCTGATGTCTGCCTACAGTACATAGGAACAAAGCTTTTAATTGCTGCCTTTCTGTGTGCAGGAATTCATCTTTAGTAGCTCCAATTACTTCGTTTAGAATGATATTCAAGAGTTGGAGTCCTGAATCTGCAGGATCTACACTGTGCTATATATATATTTTTTCCCCCAGAAAACAAAGTACATCAAGACCTTCTACATTTTCTGTGATCTCTTCCCCTTCTCCAGCCAAGAATAACTGTGCATTCATTTGTTTTCATTTCAGTTCAAATGGAGAAACAAAAACGAGAGCTGCAAGCTACTCACTTGAGCAAGATCGTTTGTAATTCAGAACTGCAGCAATACTCCAGGAATAATACAATATGAACGGAACACTGACAATTATGAACCGCCTGAGCACATATAGCTAACACTCTTATAATAAATAGGAATGGGAGTTATTCCATACAAGCCTTTGGGTGTCAAAGTCAATCCTCGAGGGCCACAATCCTGTAGGGTTTTCAGGATTTACCCAATGAATATGCATGAGATCTATTTGCATGCACTGCTTTCATTGTATGCTAACAGATCTCATGCACATTCACTGGGGAAATCCTGAAAACCCGACTGGATTGCGGCCCTCGAGGACCGACTTTGACACCTGTGAGTTAAGGGATAGGACCAGAGGAGATTGAGAGGGGACATGATCAAAACATTCAAGGTACAGAAGGGGATAGACTTAGTAGATAAGGACAGGTTGTTCACTCTCTCCAAGGTAGGGAGAACGAGAGGGCACTCTCTGAAGTTGAAGGGGGATAGATTCCATACGAACATAAGGAAGTTCTTCTTCACCCAGAGTGGTGGAAAACTGGAACGCTCTTCTGGAGTCTGTCATAGGGGAAAACACTCTCCAGGGATTCAAGACAAAGTTAGACTAGTTCCTGCTGAACCAGAACGTAGGAAGGTAGGGCTAGTCTCAGTTAGGGCGCTGGTCTTTGACCAGAAGGCCGCCGCATGAGCGGACTCCTGGGCACGATGGACCATTAGTCTGACCCAGCAGCGGCAATTCTTATGTTGCAATATCCTCTCGGATATAATGCCCTTCAGAAATTTAGCAGTCCTCCGAAACACCACTTTGTGTTCAACAAGTTTTCATTACACAAAAATTTTATGCGTTGCATCATCATTGGATCAATGGTTATTAATAAATATATTTTATTATTATTTTATTGATGCTTTGTCTTTAAAGTGTAAATATTTCTTTCACATTCTAAAGATTTTATTCATTGTTATAATAAGTGTTAGCTAGTACTGTGGTCTATGTCAGGGACACTATTTCACCGACACGTTTCACATTCTATTGCTTTCTCAAGGTGAAGTCCCTCATAGTATTGTCGCCTTCCTCATAGACCACTATATCCTAGAACACCTGAGCACATAAGCATATAGAATACTATCACTTTCATGAGGAGGTGTACACTTATGTATGTAAAAGCTAGAAAAATACCTAAAAGCTATTCAAAAGGGTACTTAGCATGATTCTATAAAAGGTACCTGAATTTTATAAAACCACGTTAAATGCCAATGTGTGTCATAACTTTTAGACGAACCCGTATATGCCAAGGAAAACCAGGCCTAAATACCTGCACCTAACTTGTATGAGCATCGGTTATATTCTATAACAGTGTGCATAAATTTTAAAAATGTCTACAATCCACCTATATTTCTCTCCTGGCCATGTCCCCTTTTCAGATTCATACACTAGAACTGACACCCAGGGCTAGATTCAACAAGGCCATGGATCGGATCCGATCTGTGAGCGATCCGATCCATGGCCGGGGGGCTGATTCACGAAGCGCCCTCATGCAAATGAGGGTGTTCGGAATCATGCCCCCAACTGACTGCCCGGATCACTCTCCAGTGATCCCGATGCATGCGCAGACCATCTGTAGACAAAGAGCTGGAAAGTCGGGGGAAGAGAACAGGAGAGTCGTGGCAGAAGCAGGGTGGCGATCGAGACAGACAGAGAGCTGGAAAGTCGGGGGAGAGAGCAGGAGAGTCAGGGCAGAAGCAGGGCGGCAATCAGGACAGACAGAGAGCTGAAAAGTCGGGGGAGAGAGCAGGAGATGCAGTCGGAAAGATGTGAGCGACTGGTCACCAGCAGTCGCTTGTTTTGCCTGCCTTTATTTGCATGCGTGGATCGGATCAGATCAGAGGATGATCGGGACAGAGGTTAGTGAATCGGGTCAGGAGGAAAATCGAGTCGCAAAGAGGTCGCTAAGTGGTCAGGACTTAATCGGTGGGCTTAGTACTTTATAGAATGAACCTACCAAGGGCTAGATTCACAAACCTGCCTGATCGGGTCCAATCCGGGCAGGTCTGATGAATTCACAAAGCCCCAATATGTAGTTGAGGGCGATCGAAGGAACACCCCCATCTGCCTTCCCAGATCACTTGATAGCGACTTCAGGGCCTGCATAGATTTTAAAAAAATAAAATAAAAATAGGCAATCGTTTTATTGGAGCCTGTGGTTTTTGGAGCCTGTGGTTTTAACCCGCTTAAGCCCGCAGGTTAAAACCACGGGCTTGCAGTGTGGGGAAGGGAGGCAGGTAGCTAGCATGTTCGGGGCAGGCAGGCAGCGTGTTCAGGGCAGGAAGGCAGGCAGCATGTTTGGGGCAGGAAGGCAGGCATGTTCGGGGCAGGCAGGCAGGCACGCTCGGGGCTGCAGGATAGGGGCTGAATGGTCAGAGAGCACAGCGGCAGAAGGCAGGGCAGCCGGATAGGGCTTCAGCGACTGGTCCTAAGCAGTTGCTTTTTTTTTTAATCAGCCAGCCTAGTCGGTGTTGCAGGGTGTTGTTTAGTGAATCGTGCCCCTGCCTACTTTGCATGCCGTTGCCCTCATCTGCATGCGCGGTTCGGAGGATGGTCGGCAGAGAGGTAAGTGAATCAGGCCGGGGTCGCTAAGGGGTCGCAAACCGATTGGTACACGATTGGTTTGCTTTGTGAATCTAGCCCCAAGTTCTATATGTAACTTCTAATTAGTTCAAATTAGTGTCAATTATGAGGTGTTAATTGATAATTATTGGTGCCAATTAGGCTTGTTAATTAAGTTGTACATGCAAATCGTCTGTGTGTACCAATTTGAATGTACAAAATTAGCAGTCAATGCTCTACTCCCCCACCCACCTCCATGGGCAAATCACCTACGGTAATTCCCCCATTGCCCATTGCATATATCATTAGCTAATGAAAAAGCCAACTTCCTAAAGTTCAATTTTTACATTTTTATGGCCATGTAAAATATGAGCTATTAAATTTGGAGCTTGTATGACTTAAAAGAAATTGCAGTTTATGGAAGAGGATGGCTGAAGGCTATTAGCTGGTTTTGTTTATAAACCATAATGGAAAGAATGCTGATGTTATGATATTTCAGATCTTTTTAAGAGAGAGGATGCTGGGAATGCAGTGACGTTTATAAAGTCAACGGTTTACATAAAGGTAGGATACTTCTAGTACCACAAAAACTAAAAACTTTCTTATTCCAAGACGCATTCTCCTGCTCCTAAATTTAATTTATTCTTCAATACCACAACCGCTTTTAGGAAGCGATCCCATTCCTTATGTTTCATCCTTCCCTTTCCAATTTTTTTTTTTTTTTTTGAACTTTGTATTTTTTTTCTCCTTCCACTTCTTTTCCCTACCATCACTTTCCAGTATGTCCAGTTAAAGTCTAAATTTTCACAATCCCCCTTCTTTTTCTTTTCAATTATTTTATATATTGTATAAATTTTATTTTTTTTAATCTTATTTTAACTTGTAAACCGGCTAGATATTTGCTGATAGTCAGTATAGTAAAAATTTAATAAACTTGAAACTTGACACCCTCCCACCTATATTACTTTATATATAAGGACCTCCAGAAGGAAAAGCTTGTGTATTTATACAGTCCCAAACACAATGATGAAGTGGTCATAAACCATGAAATGCTGGTCACCACTGGGGGACTGTTAAATACTGGGGAAAAAAGTAAATATTGAAAAAAAAAAGAAAAGAAAAGCAAAAATTTGAGGTCGCAAAAGTTAGGAAAAAGTAGTCACAGTGTTTAGTAACAAGCATTGAAGGTATTTTTGTGCCGCTGATGTGAGTAGTAGAGCTGTTTTTGGTGGCTCACCATTATTTGAGGCTTTTTCCTTCTCTGCTATGAGATAGTGTTAGAGCAATTTACTGGAGAGGTACGAGTTAATTTTTAAATAAATACATACACATATAATTTTTTGGAATGCCCAAATAATGTATGTCCAAAACATGACTAATCTGAATCTGTGCATTCTGCTGCATTTACATATTTAAGTACACTTCTTCTTCCATATTCGTGGGGGTTAGGGCAAAGCTAGTCCGCGAATACAAAAAAAAACCCCGCAAGTAACTTTGTTTCTATCTTATTTGCAGTATTTTGGTTAAATCCCTCGCGAATACCGTGAAACCACAAATAAAACTTATTGTTCATATTCACGATTGTTTAAAAAAAAGTTATGTATTGCTCTTCTTGCATTGTACTGTACACTTTAGCATAAAATTCAAGTACTATACAGTATTAAAGCATGGTTCATATATAGTTCTGTAATGTTAAACATAATGTAACATGCATCTATCTCTTATTCAGGCGGTGTCTTTATCCTTGTCATCCTGTACAAATTCTCTCTCTGCATGCTGAAGCAATTGCTGAAAAAAGCACCAAACTTTTTCTCGGCACTCCAAAATGATGTAATTTGGGGGATGGAGCCATTCTCGGCACTCCAAGATGATGACATTTGGGGGTGGAGCCAGCAAAATAAAAACCACGAATAATCAAAGTCACGAGTGCTGAACCCACAAATATGGAGGGAGAAGTGTAGCAGTTTTGTAAAATCAACATTTACATATGGAAATGCTACACATGGCTTCTAAAATGACCCTCTTAATCTCATTTATGTTACTATGACCTTCATTTTACTTGTGTCCAGATCTTTTATTCCTGATACATACATTCATTCATGTAAACGGTACTTAAATATACACATTACATGCTTCCTACATGGAAGTAAGCTCCTTTATATATGTTCACCTCTGTTCTACTCAAACAACAAAATCACCAAATAATTCCACAGGAAGAAAGGGGAAACCAAAAACAACAGAAAGCTGTAACATCGAAAACATCAGTTCCACAATTTTCTTTTTGGCTACTCAAACAAACAGCACATACCCATGGGTTTATAAATCATAAGGACTTTGGGGGCAGTAAAAGATATTGTGACAGGGAAGCTCCTCTCACAGTGAAAACTACTACTAAAACTCCCCAACATGCAGCCCAGGGTTCTGTAAAACCCGACCTAGAGCCAGAACAGCTGGCTCAGCCCAGAGAATGCAAGAAAAGGCAGGTCCCAGCACAGCTCAAGAGCCAGATAGGGAGGGCTCTGAAAACCACTAATTTTCCCTAACACTCCTTTCCCCAAGGCAGGGAGAAACTTGACACCAATTTGGAAAGGGGTGGAGTCAGCCCATGGAGTTTGCAGGCTGGGAAGCCTCAAAGGCAAAGTTAGTTAGAGTGGAAGGGGAAGGACACAGCTGGCTCTGATTACAGAAGCCAAACGACCCACAGAGATTCCAGTTTTCACACCTTGCCTAAGCCCCAGCAGGGACGTTTTGGAGGAACCCAGTCCACAAGGGGAGGCAGCACAACCCACGGGAGGTATAGTGGCTTGCAGATTAAACCCCAGAGGGAACGACTGAAAGTTTACCCCCATGGAAATGCTGCCGGAGAGCTAGCAGACATGCAGGGAGGGGGATGGGATGTAAATCCGGGGAGGGATGTAGAAATGGAAAGCCAGGGTTCCCAAGAGGGGGACTAGGAAATGTGTAGTGACCCTGGGGAAAGTATGTGTGAGGAAGACATGGACCTGGGAGGGTATAGTGTGTGAAAGTCCCAGTTGTTTTCCTAAAGAAAGTTTGCTGTTTTCCTTTTAAACTTAAGCCAGTGCATAACTGCAGGCAGAGCTGAGGCAGCCCTGCTTAATTAAGGGAGATGTACAATGGTAGAGCAAGAAGCAAAGTTTACCTTGTTTGGATGTATGACAATGAAAAGAGCTGAGATGTGAAAAGACTGGCATGAGTCGTGCTCAGCTGAACAGCAAGAAGCTACTGTGAATCTGAGAGACTGATAAATCCCAGAGGGGATATGAGACCATGAGGGCTCTGGACTAAGGTAGAGTTTTGAGTTTTGAATGATGTTTTCTTTTGATAAGGATGGGCTATCCAGTTTCTCAGTTAATGCCCATATGACTCACCTGGACTGAGCTATACCAAAGTGCAGGAAGCACCTAAGGGAGTCTAAGAATCCAATTGTGAATGTTTTTTTTTATTCTTATTTGGGACACTAATAAACCTGGTGCTGTTTTGCAGAAATCCGGTATCCGGGTTTTCCTTCACTTCACCACATAAAAGGCGTACAAAATTCTTGCTTGCGGTCCGAGCCAGGTTTTTCCTATTCCCTTGGAGACTGGCCCGGCCACAATATGCACAGATATGCAAAATGTTCTTAGAAATTGCTTTTTTTTCTCAGCAGTTACCTTTATAGCCTGCTGAAACCTAATCCTTATCTGCCTCCTCTAAATATACAGAGTTTTTCTAATCCTGAAATCAGCGAATTGATATATTTAATAACAGTTATGAAATTCTGTTGCATTTGCTTCCCATAACTCTTCCTTAGGAATCCATCCAGGCTCACTGATTGACAGCCATTAGCTAGTCTAAATAATATATTCTTCCCTGGGGTTGAATTATCACTTTCCTGCTCAATGAAGTATTTTAGAAAGTTTCCTGTTCTTTTTTCCCTGTGGTGATTCATGGATAGGTGTTAATCTATCAATTGCATGCCTACTTGATTTTGTTATTACAGTCCCTATAGCTTTGCAGATTTTCACTCACAAAAATGTTTAAAAGATGCAGACCAAGGACTGAACCCTGTGCTACCCACCATTAGTAGCATCTCTCTCCTCTGAGTGAATTCCTTTTACCATGTCCCTTTGTATTCTTCCACTCAACCAGTTTCTAGTCCAGTCAATTACTTTAGGGTTCATACTAAGAACCAAGTTTATTTATAAATCATCTGTGCAGAACTGTTTTAAAGGCTTTGCTAAAATCCAGTGCTCTCCCTCACTCCAACTGACTGGTCTCCCACTCAAAGAAATTAAAAGGTAAGGGTATAGGGAATGGGACTTGATATACTGCTTCTTCTGTGTGGTTTTACACAATCAAAGTGGTTTACATGGGGCAATGAAGTGTTAAGTGACTTGCCCAGAGTCACAAAAAGTTGCAGTAGGAATCACAACCTCAGGGAGCAGAGGCAATTGCTTTAACCACTAGGCTACTTCTCCATTCAATTACCGTAATCATCTGAGAAGACCTACCTCTAGTAAAAATATGCTATCTCATGTCCTCCAAACCATTGTTTATGTTTATTAAAATACTTATATAACACCATTCATCAAAAGGTGTACATCAAAATTTAAAGGAAAAGAACTCCATAATAAATGACATATAAGCAAAATGTTAAAACAAGTCATACATTTAAAATCCAGATACTGTCAGCTAGCATGCTCTCTATACAAAATGGTTTAAGAGTCACTCATGAAAGCTTATTGAAACAAGTATGTTTTACGACGCACTCTGAATTTCATATAGGAAAGTTCAAAGCATATCTCAAGTGGCAGAGAATTCCAAAGATAAGGAACTGCGGTAAAAAATGCTGAGGGGCCAATTCTTCAAACCAGTGTCCCAATTGTAGGCAGCAGTAGGAAGACGGGACAGGGTGCAGAGAGCGAGCAAGTGAGGGAGGGTGCAAAGTCTGGGGGGGTGGCTGGGTGCAGAGTCAGGGGGTGGCCGGGTGCAGAATCTGACGGGAGATGGCTAGATGCAGGGGGTAAGGAATTGGGAAGGCAGGGAGGACAGATGCTCAGGGGGTTGGGAAAGACAAATACTGCACGTACTGGGAGAGGGTTGGGAAGGACAAATGCACGGGCTGGGGGGTTAGGAAAGGAGGAAAAGTAAGATGCTGCACAGGTGGAGTAGTGGGGAGAGAAGGAAATGCTGCCGGTGGGGGAGGGAAAAGGAACGTAGAGTTGTTGGACACAGGTGTGTGGCATGAGAGGGAAAGAGACATGATGTATAGGGGAAAGGGAGAAAGAGGGAGAATTGTTGGACATAATAGTAGTGGAGAGGAGGGAGGAAGAAATGTTACACTGGGAGAACATAAGAACATAAGAAATGCCTCTGCTGGGTCAGACCCAAGGTCCATCGTGCCCAGCAGTCCGCTCACGCGGTGGCCCAGCAGGTCCAGGACCTGTGCAGTAATCTTCTATCTATACCCCTCTATCCTCTTTTCCAGTAGGAATTTGTCCAATCCTTTCTTGAACCCCAGTACCGTACTCTGCCCAATCACATTCTCTGGAAGTGCATTCCAGGTGTCCACCATACGTTGGGTAAAAAAGAACTTCCTAGTATTTGTTTTGAATCTGTCTCCTTTCAACTTTTCCGAGTGCCCTCTTGTTCTTTTATTATTCGAAAGTTTGAAGAATCTGTCCCTCTCTACTCTCTCTATGCCCTTCATGATCTTGTAAGTCTCTATCATATCCCCTCTAAGTCTCCTCTTCTCCAGGGAAAAGAGACCCAGCTTCTCCAATCTCTCAGCATATGACAGGTTTTCCATCCCTTTTATCAGACGCGTCGCTCTCCTCTGAACCCCCTCGACTAACGCCATATCCTTCTTAAGGTACGGCGACCAATATTAGACGCAGTACTCCAAATGCGGGCACACCATTGCCCGATACAACGGCAGGATAACCTCTTTCGTTCTGGCTGTAATACCTTTTTTGATTATACCAAGCATTCTATTCGCTCTCTTAGCGGCCGCTGCACACTGTGCCGTCGGCTTCATTGTCATGTCCACCAATACCCCCAAGTCCCTTTCCTGGGTACTCTTATTCAATAATATCCCTCCCATTGTATAGTTGTACCTCGAGTTTCTGCTCCCCACATGTAATACCTTACATTTCTCAACGTTGAACTTCATCTGCCATCTCGTCGCCCAATCTTCTAGTTTGTTCAAGTCCCTTTGCAATTCTTCACATTCCTCTGTAGTCCGACCTCCATTAAATAGTTTAGTGTCGTCCGCAAATTTTATTATCTCGCACTTCATCCCTGTTTCTAGATCATTTATGAAGATATTAAATAGTAGCGGCAGGAGGTTGGAGAGATGACCCAAAGAAGGGAGAGATGTCAGACCACTGGAATGGGAAGTAGAGAGAGAGATGCCAGACCAAAGAATGGAAGGGAAGGAGGGGGTAGAGAGATGCCAGACCGCAAAAAGGAGAGGAGAAAGATGTTAGACCTCAGGAAGAGGGAGGGAAGGAGAGAGAGATGTCAGACCATGGGAGAGGAGAGAGATTCCAGGCTATGGGAAGGAGAAGAGAAAGATGTCAGACCATATGAGGGGGGAAGGGGGAAGACAGATGTCTGACTATGGGAGAGGGATGAGATGGTACATAGGGATGGAGGGGAAGGGGAGACAGGGAGGAGATGGTGCACAGCGATGGGTGCAACAAGGAAGAGATAAGAAGAAATGCATCTTATGTATAGATGGTAGTAAGGAAGAAGAGAGAGGGAGGAGATAGTACACATGGATAGATGGAAAGGGAAGGCATGGAAAAGTAGATTTTGAGAAGAAAGCAGAAAAATGGAAGAGAGTTGAATTTGAAAAGTTAATGCTAAAGATGGATGTATGGCAGAAAGTGAAGGAGAGAAAACCAGCAAATGGATAGTGGCCCTGGATACACAGTTAAGAGCACAGACAGAAGGAAGTGCAGCCAGAGACTGGGAAAGATGGTTTGAAAACCAAAATCACCAGGCAACAAAGGAAGAGGAAATGATTTTATATTCAATTTAGGGCTTCTTTTACGAAGCTGCATTAGCGGCTTTATCGCACGCACCTTTTTAGTACACGCTAACCCCCGTGCTAGCCAAAAAACTACCGCCTGCTCAAGAGGAGACAGTAGCGGCTAGCGCGGCCGGAAAATTAGCACGTGCTATTGCACACGTTAAACCGATAACGCGGCTTCGTAAAAGGAGCCCTTAGTGATTGAATTTTGTCAGTTATGAGAAATTACATCTGCTGTCTATATTTTGCACTGTTCAGGAAGAAATGCATTTGTTTATATTTCTCAGGGGGTTGTACTGCATGCAAAGTCTTGCATCTTAGGGTTTTGTTTGTATATATTAGTATTTTTAGTTTGTGGTCCTGTATTTGCATAGGGGTTATCTGCATGTGTGACCAAGGCCAGGTGTTCATGTAGGAATGAATGTTGAGAAACATAAAGTGTGCTTTGCGTAGTTTAATTTTGTGGTTAACCATTATGTATTGTTAATAAGATTATATTGTGTGTATAAATGAAAAATGAATGGAAAAAATAGTATTACAATTAGTACTATTATGGGGGTGGGGTCTGGGGAGAGCTTGGGCGGGGTCTGAGCTTGCGGGGCCCCCAAAACAAAAAAGCATTCTGCTGCCTATGCCTATACCAGTCGTAACGTCATCATTTGGGCTTCGAGTGACATAGCCAGTTTGATCTCTTCCAGAATCGATTTGTTAGTTCTTCTGGCCAGTCATGGTACTCCAGTAATGGTACTTGGGCTTGTGTAGCTTTACTTCTGCTTTTATCTGAAGATTTTCAAACTAGATTTCCTCACTATAAATGGAAAAATGCATACGTAAAAAGTAACTGCACTTGTCATTATTATGTGGCTTTTATGCAGTAACTTCTTAGGTTCTATTTTCTGATCTTTGTCTTTTTACATTACTTTTTACTCACAGAAGCTTAGGAAAATGGGGTTTTGGGGCTTTTTCTTATTGCTATTGTTTATCTTGCATGAACAATAAGATTTCATTCTCTTGTGCCTATACATACAACATTAAAAATAACAACCTTACAGGCAAAATATATTTCTTGTTGAATTTCATCTCTAGTGCTGTCATGCTTTTGGCATAGTTTTTGTTGAAAACCAGATTGCAGCATCATTTGCAATTCAGAGAGGGCTATTCTTGACACTTATATATTCCTCATTCCTAAAATGGCATTCCCCTGTAATATATTCAAAAATGAAACCTGAAGAATTTATATTTGGTTGAAATATAGTTAGGCTGATAACATTTTGCTGAATATTAGATCTTATCTCAATAGTTCCTAACAGCAAGGTATATTACTGATGATATAGAGAAATACCCAGAAATTGTTGTTGTGTTCAAGGCTGTAGAGGAATGAGCCAGTCCTAAATAACTGTTTGATGTTTAATGAACATAATTGACCACTCTTCAAAATTCTAACTTCAAAGCAGTGAACAATGTCTTCTAAAATAATATACAATAAAATAATAAATACAGTATAACAACATAAAGCAACAAAAATGTTTAAACCCTTTTTACTAAACTGCAATAGCGGTTATTAGCGCAGGGAACTGCGCTGAATGTTTCACGCAGCTCCCGACGCTCATAGGAACTCTATGAGCACTGGGAGTAGCACGGAGCATTCAGCACGACTCCCTGCGCTAATAACCGCTACTGCGGTTTAGTAAAAGGGGAGCATAGAGAGAACTACCCCCCCCTCCTTTTACAAAATCATAGCGCTGTTTTTAGCGCCGGCCATGGTCTGACACTCATAGAATTCCTATGAGCCTCGGAGCTGTTACCGCCACGTCCGACGCTAAAAACCGCACTATGGTTTTGTAAAAGGAGGGGCAAATAAGGAAGCAGAAGCAGGCAAGGGTATATGACAAAAAGCATAGGACAAAGCTGGATACTCAAACTCCAGGCAGTGAACATCTCCAAACTTAAAGGTGAGAAAGCAAAGATTGAAAGCCACAGTTTCTGGCTCACATTTGATTCCCAAATAGTGTTGGCTAGTAGAGAATGACACGGTGAGAAAATTCATCACCGTTCCCGCGGATAACCGTGGGGAGCCATCTCCACGTCATTCTTTAAGGAGAGAGGGAAGAATCAGAGTATGAATGGGCCCAGCCACTGGCCCTCAAGCCTTGCATTGAAGAACGCTGGTATAGAAGGACTGAGTTTGAGATGGATACTAAAGAACGGCACGGAATGCTTTCCCACAGTTATCCACGGGGACGGGAACGGTGATGAATTTTCTCACCGTGTCATTCTCTGGCTAGGTCAGCTCAGAAGGATCAAAAGATTCATGGCAAATGCTATACAGATTGTTCCAGTTCAACTTTAACATGCCATCTACTCAGGGACGATTTACTATGGATTTATTCCCATCGTGTGTCTATAGAGGGAAAAGTATTAAATCAGGCTAACTGTATAAAATCGCTAGGACAAAGATTCACTTGACTTGCCTAATTTAAGACAGTATCGTAAACAACAAAATAATAATAACTTTATTCTTCTATACCGCCATCACCAGGCAGTTTACACTTAGAGAAGCTATACAATCAGCGAGAGTACAATCACACAGAATAAACTAGTTACAGTCTTTAAAACTCCTAAGTTAGGTAATGAATTTGCAAACAAAGTAGTCTTAACTGATTTTCGAAAAGAACAATAAGATGGATACGTTCACCTAACCACGATTGCAATTTGCCTTCTTGAACGCCAGTGTCATAAGAACATAAGAATTGCCGCTGCTGGGTCAGACCAGTGGTCCATGTCCCCTCTCAATGTCCTGTCTAGAAAAGTCTTATATCGGCAAGCTTTTACCTTAGGATAAGTAAATAATTGAAATCTTCTGGTTTCCCTCAAAGGCCTATATAATTCAAAGTAGGGAAATAGTCATGATAACCTGTATTCTGGTTTTCATCTAATTTATACTTATCTCATGTTCCTGTTCCCCAAAATTTGAATAGTTAGGTGGCCTTTTACAAAACTGCGCAGCCAAGCAATGCACGCTAATGCCGAGCCATCATATAAATTGAATGGACAGCGCCGCCTTTAGCATGCACTGCTTGGCAGCACCGCTTTGCATAAGTACCTGTTAGTTAAGATTCGTAAAAATGAGGGCTACATTTCTAAAGTAGACTCTGAAAACTGTGAGGCTGTCCATGGTTATTCTGTATGCTGTTTTAAAATTCTTTTAATTTGTAATGTGTTGATTCGTATTCCTTGTCTTTTCATTGCTTTTTATTCTTGAATTTAAGGCTGCATTTTTTTTTTTTAATCATTTTTTATTGAAAATCTGCAGAAATATACAGAACAGGATAAATAACAAACTGGGAGGCAAAAAGAAGCCCCAGGTAGGGTTTAGAAGCAGTGTCATAACAGGAACAAAAATCAACATAGGCAAATTCCTCCCAAGAAACAGGTCCAAAAAATTTTGATTCAGATTTGTAACCATGATTAATTGTGTGATTAATTGTACAATTAAAAAGTATGTAATTTATCTATTTTTGTTCTCATTACAACTCATAAGAACATAAGAATAGTCTTACTTGGTCAAACCAAGGGTTCATCTAGTACAGTATCCTAGCACAGGTACCTGGCCAAAACCTAAATAGTAGCAACATTCAGACAAGCTTTTCTGTCATAGCTCCAACCTTATGCAATTCCCTTCCTTTTTATCTCAGGCAGGGCCGGATTAAAGGGTAGGCCCAGTAGGCACAGGCCTAGGGCTCGAAATGGTCGGGGGGCCCACTGCCGGAACCACCCTCCCTCTTCTGCTGCTGTTGCTTTCCTTAACTAGCAGCAGCGGCAGTAAACTTTAAATCAGGGGTGTCCCAACACGACCTTCCTTCCTTCTGTGCCTCTCTCCAGCGGGTATTTGGCTGCTGGCCGGCTCCCTTGCTGCCTGCAGTGGTTTTTCTGCTCAAATCTGCTGCACCCAATTGGGGAGAAGGAAGACCAGGGAGAGGAGAGGAATGAGAGATGCCAAGTCGAGGGGCGGAGAGGGAAGAGAAATGGTGCTGCTGCACCCAATTGGGGAGAGAAAGGGATAGAGGGGGAAGGAAGACCAGGGAAGGGAGGAGGAGAGGAATGAGATGCCAAGTCCGGAGGGGTGGGAGAGGGAAGAGAAATACTGTTGCTACACCCAATTGGGGAGAGAGAGGGAAAGAGGGAGAAGGAAGACCAGAGAAGGGAGAGGAGAGGAACAAGAAATACCAAGTCCATGGGGGGGGGGAGAAGGGGAATGCTGCTGCTGCTGCACCCAATTGGGGAGAGAGAAGGAAAGAGGGAGAAGGAAGACCAGGGAAGGAAGGGGAGAGGAATGAGAGATGCCAAGTCCATAGGAGGGAGGAAAAGGAAAGGAGATACCAGACCATGGAGGGGGAGGGATAGATGCCAGGACATGGGAAGAGGGAAGGAGACAGATGCCAGACCAGGGGAAAGGAAGGAAGGAAGGAGGGAGGAAGGGATAGAAAGGAAGGAGAGGAGATGCCAGATAATGGAAGGGGAGATGGAAGGGAAGGGAAACTAAGGAGCCAAATGCCAGACCAGAGGAAAAGGAAGGAGAGGAGGTGCTAGAGCATGGAGGGAGGGAGAGAGAAATGGCAGGGCATGGGGAGAGGGAAGGAGATAGAGATGCCAGACCATGGGATGGAGTGGGAAGGAAGGAAAGGAGAAGAGAGAGATGCCAGAGCACAGGGGAGGGGGTGGAGACAGAAAAATAGAGGGGGGTGAAGCTGAAATGAATCATGTACAAAGGAGAAAAGGGGCACAGTATATTCAGTTTATTGAAGGGACATAGAAAGAGGGAAGATGCCATATGGAAGAGAGAGAGGGTGCACACTGGATGGAAAGGGAAGAGAGGGTGGACAGTGGATGGAAGGGGCAGAGAGTGGGTGGACAGTAGATAGAAGGGGCAGAGAGAGAGAGGGCAGATGCTGGGTGGAAGAGGCAAAGAGAGAGGGCAGATGTTGCATGGAAGGGAGAAAGGACAACGCTGCATAGAAAGAAGAGAGCGAAGCAAAGACGATTAAAGTAGAAAGGAGAAAAGGTAGAAATAATTTTTTTGTTGTTGTTTTTTGTAGAATCAAGTAGTATTGTAATTGTATTGATAAAAATTTATAAATAGGAAATGGAAATAAGGCAATTTTGGGGGGACTAAATCTCTTTCCTCAGGTCAGGACAGGATACCATTGTACTGCCCTGAAGTAAGATTTGGCCTCTGAAAGCTAATTGAAAAATGGATTAGTCCAAGAAAATGGTATTTTCTTATTTGTCATTATTTGTTTTATTTCTATTTGTTAATTTGTAAAGTGGTGATTGTTTTATATCAGTTTTTTTCAAATTTCCTACTACTGCTATTACTACTATTTACATCTACTGTCTTCATATTTTGCACAGTTATGTGTTACTTTTTCTGTGGTGTTGCATTGTATGCAGAGTCTTGCATCTTAGGGCTCTTTTTACGACGTCGCGTTAGCGGGTTTAACGCGCGTGACTTTTCATCACGCGCTAACCCCCGCGCTAGCTGAAAAACTATCGCCTGCTCAAGAGGAGGCGATAGCGTCTAGCGCGGCCAGCAGTTTAGTGCGCGCTATTACGCGCATTAAACTGCTAACGCACCTTGTAAAAGGAGCCCTTAGGGTTTCAAGTTTATATATAAGTACTTTTAGGACTCCTTTTACAAAGGCGCGCTAGCGGGGTTAATGCGCTGACTTTTCATCGTGCGCTAACCCCCGCGCTGGCCAAAAACTACCACCTGCTTAAAAGGAGGCGGTAGCGGCTAGCGCGTCCGGCAGTTTAGCACGTAGTATTACGCGCGTTAAGCCGCTAACACGCCTTCGTAAAAGGAGCCCTTAGTTTGTGGTTCCGTATTTGCTTAGGGAGTTATCTATGTTCTGGTAGGAATGAATGTTTAGAAGCATACAGTGTGCTTTGTGGTTTAATTTTGTGGTTAACCATTAAGTGTTGTTAATAAGATTATATTGTATGTATATATGAAAAATGAATGAGAAAATGTGTATTTGTATTTCAGCCCCTCCCCCATCCCCCAAATAAAAAAGCTTTCCGCTGTCTATGGTAAAAATCAGCTCAATAAATCTTCGAGAGCCAAGAGTACTTCAAGCCAAGCTGAGGGGGGGCGGGTCCTCAGCTGCCCGCGAAGTGCCGCGAGGCACGTGGTCTCCCACCCTCCTTCCTCAGCCCCGCCTCCTTCAATTCGCGCCTTATCATCTGTGTCCCTCCTCCCCCTCGCTTGGCGCTTTCGATGGAGCTCCTAAGCTGAAGTTTTATACCTTAAGCGTTCGACGGTCTCGCGCTGGAGCGCGGACTCGGCCGCTTTTTGCTTTAAAGCTCCCTGTAGCCAGCTGCAGCGGGCGAGCGATGTGGTGCGTTTTATGCAGTGCAGGAGTTACATCTGGGCAACCACAGGGAAAGAGGGCTCGCTTTTTCTTTAGATGAATAGGAGCTGGACCCGCGCCCGGTATTCAGGAATTGCTGTGGACGCCGGGAGGAGCAGGTGGTTGCGCTTGATTTTCGGCAAAAGCGAGGCATTCGTTACTCTAGCTGAGTCGGGGGAGCAGAGGGCGACGCGAAGCGAAAGAAAATGAGTCGCAAAACGCGGAGTCTTAATGCTGACGGGTAATTTGCGGTTTGTTGAGCAAAAACACTTTGTCTGGGCACTACGTAGACCAAATAGTGCAAGTGGTTTTTCGGTAAAGGAAAACCCGTCGTCGGCAAAAAGTTGGCTGGATGAAGCTCTGTGTCGCCAAAGTTAGCCGCTCCTTTCGCCATGAGAGGAAAATCGGTGAATGTTTCTTTAGCGGACTCATCCATAGAAGGAAACAAGGTACTTCATCTGAGTTCAGTGGGGAACTGAACGCGTATGTAGTTGGCCATTTAAGAATGGGAATACTGTAGAGAGGAGAACTAGATAGCCATTTTATAAACAGCTAGTGAGCAATGCAAAAAAAAAAAAAAAAAAAAAAGTGTGTTTTGGGAACAAGCGGGCATATTTTTGAAAAATTAATTTAAAGAAACAAAGTTAAAACGCTTTGATAGTGCCTTTTACATTTCAAATGCAATAGAGCTGTGAAATATCTTGGAAGCACCTTTACACACTATACACATGATGTAGATTTGCATGCATGACAATGGTTTTACATTTGTTGCATTTTAGGAAACTTTTACTAAAGGGCATTAGAATCTGGGCTTAGTGTGTCTTGTATCCTTTCATTTTTTTTAAATTACAATAATAATGCAATAGAACACTTACAAACACGTATTCCAGGGCTACACCCCCCCCCCCAAAAAAAAAAAAAAAATCCAAAACAACCCATACCATCAACCACACAGAGAAATAAACTTAAGGCAAGGGCTGGATTCTTATGACCCTACACCACCTGTCTCACCTATCTCAGATTCTATCCCAAAGACCTTCCCAACGACCCCCCCCCCCCCAAGAGCCCTAAGGTTTATCATAAAACCTTCATGACACAGTCCAATTTGAAAATAATTCCCCCAAATGGATAAAAACCCCTTTTGCCTCTTGGAATGATTCTGTGCCCCATATGCCTCTCAGAGTCTGAGAGGCATATGGGGCACAGAATCGTTCCAAGAGGCAAGACCATTGAAGCGTGCAACTTTTTCCAGTACCAAAAAGAAAGGTGGTGTTCACGGAGCCAATGGTTAAGCACACATTTTTTTTTCCTTCTATATATGCCTTACTTAGAAACTGTTTTATTCCCCTAGCCTGAACCCCATAAAGATTAGGTATATTAAAAAGAATTCCAACTTCTGTCAACTGTAGAGGCCCTTTCAGATAATTTGCGGTATATTCCAGTACAAATAAACAAAATATCTGTTGCAAATTGATCACGTTGGCCTTGATTCGCTTGCACCTCCATAAATCTGGGCTTACTGTGTCATTAAAGCAGGGCTTTCCGGCATGTACTAAGTCCTAAGATGCAATATTGCAATATTTAGGGCTGGCATTATCTGATTTTGTTCTTCTCTACAGCAATTTAGAAAAGTGCTTAAAAAAAATTGTATGTGCGGGCTTTCTCCAATTCTTGAGCTGAAGAAAGCTGCCTACTATTTTTCGGTATTTTTGTGTATGTTTTTACTATGTTAGCCACCAAAGCGTAGGCGGGGAAATTTTTTTTATAAAAAATAAGATTGCAGTTCTTTTGCCAACTAGGGTATATAGTCCAATATATAGATAGCAAAATATATCTAAAATCCTGGCTACCAGATTCTCCACAGTATTAGACACACTTGTATATGTACATTCTGACAAAAATGGGTTCATGAAAAAATAGATCAACCGCATACAACAATAGAAATTTTTTTTTTTTTTTATATTATTTTTTTGCAATATCTTAACTTTCTATGCCCACATGTGCTAAAGCTACTATAGCATTGGCTCTGGATGTGAAGGCGGCCTTTGATTGTGTTGAATGGCAATCCCTTCTCAAAGTTATGGAATGGCTTTGGCATTTGTACCAACTTTCACTCCATGGATAAATTACTATATCTAAAACTGAATGCTAAAATATTAAAGGCATGGGAGAAGAGCCAGGCTTTCACCTGCTTTCTGAAGTAAAGATAGTCTCTAGGAGTAAATTCCAGAGTGTTGGGAGCTATTCCTGAGAAGGCTCGCGGGCGGGTATCATATCGTACAATTTCTTTGATGGATGATACAGTAGTGATGTTACTTGAGAGGACTCTTAGAGGTCTCAAAGGTGTGCAAAGGGCTACCTTTTTTGTTCTGTAAGTATTCTGAGGACCTTGAATATCAAAGCATAGAATTTTAAATTTAGTCCTGTGAGGTACTGGTGGCCAGTGTAGCTTTGCAGCAAGAATGTGATGTAATCATGCCACTTGTGGCCTTCTATCAGTCGTGTTGCAGCATTCTGAAGAGAAGGGGTAAAACGCGGACCTCATGGACCTGACGGACCTCGCGGATCTAAACCCGCACGTCCTTAAAAATCTGAGGTCCGTGCCGCTTGTAGTTAGTTTCTGGCTCTGACAGACCCCGGTGACAATTTAGCGCTGACGGATCCTAATACTTTTCCCTCCCTATGCTGAGATGGATCCGTCGGCGCTAAAATGTCACCGAGGTCAGTCAGAGCCAGAGACTAGTGCGGCTCTAAAACGAATCCTTTAAAGTGGTTTCCTGCAGACCCAGTAAATCGGCTTTGACAGACCTCGATGACATTATAGCACTGATGGATCCTAATACTTTTCCCTCCCTATGCTAAGACAGATCCGTCAGCTCTAAATTGTCATCGAGGTTTGTCAGAGCCAGAAACTAACTACAAGCAGCATGGATCTCATATTTTTAAGGATGTGCGGGTTTAGATCTGTGAGGTCCGCGTTGTACCCCTTCCCCATTCTGAATTAGTTGAAGCTGAAGCAAACTCTTTTTGGTTTGACCAGTATACTGGGTATTAAAGTAGTCTAATTGTTATGTTATCATGGCATGGAACACTTTGGTCGCTCATCTTTTCAGTATACAATATGTAGAGAGATTTTGTAGTTGCCATAGGTGATGGAGACAATTTTAAAAGGATGTTTGAATTTGTGGGATCATAGTGAGTGAGCGAGTCTAGCTGTAGCCCAAGATTCCTGAACTATGATTTTAGGGGAAGTTCATACTCCCCAAAAGGTATTTTAAAGTCAGGTATTTTCTCCCTTTGTGTTAGGAACCCAAAGAATCTCTTGTTTTGCTTCGGTTGAGGCAGAGTGGGGAAGGGGTAAAATGCGGACCTTACGGACCTCGCGGATCTAAACCCGCACGGCCTTAAAAATTCTTCCGGCACTCATTGACAACTGCGGTTTCAAATTTCATGACTGCAGGGCCGCCCTTTCCACCACTATAGCTGTTACCGAGATGCCGCGTCTGACCCCACGAATCTGTGCTGTCTTAATACTAATATTAACAATTCATTTGAGAAAGTAATTCAACTAAGTAAAGTCTGTATTCTTAATTCACAATTACGGCAGGGAAATTTTAATTTTTCTTAACTCATCCTGGACTTGAACCCGCATCATTATTCTCTTAAACAGCTGCACTAATCTCTAGACTATGTTCCTAGCTCATAAAATTGTACATTTTGTAACTTACACTTTCAGTAGAGGTTATGAGTCTCTCACTCCTGCCACCTGTCAGGATCCGTCTGTTAATTTGTCCAAGCAAAACCAGAAGCCCACTCATTTCTTATTATTTTACCTATTCTCAATAAAATTTCTGAAAAGTGTGTTCTCCCCGGGTCTTGTACCCAGCTCATCACAGTCAGCTGCCCTAACCCCTAGGCTACAAGCCTAGCTTTAAGAGTTGCAAAAATTTTCAATCTTTTAGTCTCTGCATTGGTTATGGCCCTTTAACTCCCTGTATTACAGCTGTGGCTTTGACGGACCCTAATACTTCTCCCTCCACCACCCCCATAGATCTACTTCCTCAGACCTCAATGGCATCACCCACCCCCCCCCCCCCCTGCAAATATGCTACTTCCATTTTGACAGCAGTGGTTTCTCATTTCAATTTCTTTCTACCTCAGTAGCTCCCCTCTGTAAAACCCACGGATCTACTTTCACGGACCCCAATGGGCACCACCACCTCCCCTGCAGGTATCCAATGGAATGGAAACTACATGTCCAGGTTATTTGTTGGATACACCAAGAATCTAATTTTGCCACTTAGTCTCACCAGAAGTCCTCTATGCTTCACCTGGGAAGGGAATAAAAGGGAGGATCTGTGATGTAAAACATAACGTTTTCAATGCTGGGTAGAAAAGTGTGCTTTCCTCTGGTCTTGAACCCAGCTCATCAGGGTCCCAGTCAGCTGCCCTAACCCCTAGGCTACAAGCCTAGCTTTAAGAGTTGCAAAAATTTTCAATCTTTTAGTCTCTGCATTGGTTATGGCCCTTTAACTCCCATGGACCTCCATTACAGCTTGGCTCTGACGGACCCTAATGCTTCTCCCTCCCCCACCCCCATAGATCTAATTCCTCAGACCTCAATGGCATCACTCCCCCCCATCCCCCACCCCTACAAATATGCTACTTCCATTTTGACAGCAGTGGTTTCTCATTTCAATTTTTCTCTACCTCAGTAGCTCCCCTCTGCAAAACCCACGGATCTACTTTCACGGACCCCACCACCTCCCCTGCAGCTATCCAATGGAATGGAAACCACGTGTCTAGGTAATTTGTTGGATGCACCAAGATTCTAATTTTGCCACCTAGTCTCACCAGAAGTCCTCTATTGTTTCACCTGGAAAGGGAATAAATGGGAGGATCCGTGATGTAAAACTTCCAGGGAGGGATCTAAGGAGAGCGCGAAGCAGATTAGTGTTGCTCCAGTTTCAGTTGCATTGTCAGACTTTGTGCAGAGGATGCCCAGAATGAGACTGTTGGGCCAAGTAGAGTGCGGACTAGTAGGGCCAGCAGTAGCGCGTTTCTCAGAATGGTGGGACAAAGTTCCACCTTGATATGAAATGAGATTAATTTGGCATTGACTTCATTAGACTGATGGAGGTAGGGATTATTTTAAAGGGACAAAAATGCCTGAAAAAAACTGTTCCATATAAGGAGCAGTGCTGTATGAAAGGTGGATGTATATATGTTGTCATTCAGATATAGATAATATTCAAGCCTTAATAAATAATTAATGCCCCTGACGCAGACACATCGGTGCTGAAACATGTTGGGTAGGTTTTCAAATTTATTTCGAAGTCTTACTATATGTACCCGGGACCACCTCATTTATGCTACTATTTTCACCCCACAGATATTTTGTATTTACAAAACTACATTTCTGTACTCTTTATTCTAGTTCCATTATCTGTTTTTCTTGTAACATAAAGTAGACCTCACAGCTGACAGGACCATATGAAATTGCTGTAGGGTACTCTTTCTCAACATGCGGTACCCATATGGGTACACGAGCCACTTGATGGGGGTACACGGCACTGGTCACCGTGGAGGATATAGCCTGCTTGCCCGCCTGCCAAAGCCACCACCATGGATCCCTACTTCCTGCAGGCCCCCCCCCCCCCTCCACTGAAGCCGCTGCTGGGGATTTCTGCCCGTCACCCTCCACCCAACCTGACCCAGAGGGTTTCCCTCCGATGTCAGAGCTGACATCAGAGGAGTGTCTTCTGGGACAGCAGAGGGGGTAAAACCAAGATACAATTACTTAAGGAAGTATCAGATGAATTCTATACATACAAAATTACTTCCTATCTAATTTTGTAACAAGCTAGCCGTGCCTCAGAGACCGAGTCATCCAGCAAAATAATAGTTATTTATTGCTTGTCATCGGTCAGAGTCTCATTCATTGGCATCAGGCATATGCTTGCTGCATCTAATGTTTTTAAATTCTTTTTTAATTCTTTTTGATTTTTATAAATTATTTTTATATATTTTTTTGTGTTTTAAAGAATCACTTTAAGAAATAAATAAGTATCAAACACTTAATAAGATAGTGCCTGTATTTAAGAAGAACTTATCTGGATGGAATGTCAGCACTGTTAAATCCCAACGGGGCCACCGTTTCACCCAGTGTGGCTTCGTCAGGGGAAAGGTTGACAGTGCCTAAAACACAAAATTGCATCGATTAAACAATAAGTTCAAATGCTTTTAAGTCTTTAAGATGTTATATGAATTGCATAGATTTTTAAACGCAAAATTAACACAGCAACTTACGGAACAAAATTGTCCTAACTTCTCTGTTTGTTTCGCTCTCTGAAAATGGCGGCGACCCGAAGGAACGCCGTGATTTTAAATCAAAAGAGAACCTACCAGGATTTACGTTCATTACGTTCCAGACGTAAAGAACGTAAGGAACAATCAACTTTGGCGAGAACCATGTGATCAAGGAAATACATGGTTTCAACCCTGCGGTAGAGTTTGGTGTCATCCGCAAATTTAATAACTTTGCAATTTGTTCCCGCCTCCAGGTCATTAATAAATATATTGAACATGAGCGGTCCCAGCACCGATCCCTGCGGAACTCCGCTTGTGACCCAATGCCAGTCTGAGTAATGGCCCTTCACTCCAACCCTCTGTTTCCTGTCTGCCAGCCAGTTTTTGATCCATCGGTGGACCTCCCCTTGCACCCGTGTTTCCACAGCTTTTTAAGCAGTCTTTCGTGCGGTACCTTGTCAAAGGCTTTTTGAAAGTCAAGGTAAATGATGTCAATGGATTCCCCTTTATCCACCTGTCTGTTTACCCCCTCAAAGAAGTACAATAAGTTTGTGAGGCATGACCTACCCTTGCAGAAGCCGTGCTGGCTCGACTTTAGCTGTCCATTGTTTTCTATGTGTTCACAGATACTGTCCTTAATCAGTGGTTCCATCATTTTTCCCGGGACCGAGGTCAAGCTCACCGGCCTGTAGTTCCCCGGGTCCCCCCTTGAACCCTTCTTGAAGATGGGCGTGACATTTGCAATTTTCCAATCCTCCGGGATCTCTCCAGTTTTTAAGGATAGGTTACATATTTGGCGAAGTGGCTCTGCTATTTCGTTCCTTAGTTCCTTGAATACCCTTGGGTGAATGCCGTCCGGACCTGGCGATTTGTCGCTCTTTAGTCTGTCTATCTGCCTGAGGACATCCTCTTGGCTTACCTCTAGTTGGACCAGCTTTTCATCCTGATCCCTATTTACGATGTCCTCCGGTTCCGGAATATTGGATGTGTCCTCCCTTGTGAAGACTGACGTGAAGAACTTATTTAACCTGTCTGCTATCTCTTTTTCCTCTTTTACCACTCCTTTTTTGTCTCCATCATCCAATGGCCCCACTTCTTCCCTTGCCGGTTGCTTCCCCTTCACATATCTGAAGAACGATTTGAAGTTTGTTGCTTCCCCCGCCAGTCTCTCCTCATATTCTCTTTTAGCTTTTCTAACCACACGGTGACACTCCCTTTGGTGTTCTTTGTTGCATGGGGAATAGAAGGATGAGAGGGAGAAATGTTGGATATGGAGAGGGAATAGAGGGACAGATGTAAGGGGATGCAAGGGGGAGGAGTGTTGGACATAGTGATGGAGGGAGATACATGGCAAGGTAATGGAGAGGGGTGATAGAAGGAGAAATGGGCATGGGGCTGGTGGGCAGTGGTGAAAAATGCTGCACATGATCTGAGGGATGAGAGAGGGAGAAATGTTGGACTCATGGAAGGTCCAGAGGACCTGCATGTGGCAGAAAAAATAAATATTGGATGCACAGTCAGAAGAAGTGCAACCAGAGATTCGTGAAATCATCAGACAAAGGTAGGAAAAATGATTTTATTTTAAATTTAGTAATTTATAGATTTGAATACAATGTTGATGGTTGGTATACAAATCTCTTGTATATTCATTGTGGATATTCTGCAACCCTGACCTCTTTGTAGTCTGAGTATTGGGAGTGTAGATGAAAGTAAATTGTCACATCACCCTCTAATGTTTCAGGTATAGACAGCTCAGCAAGAACTCAGAGGGAGAGGAACTACCTACTCTATCAAACATAATGTTCGTTGACATTTGCCGTTGAAACATGACAAATAAATTCTATTTCATAGCTCTAATACAGTCTTGTAATCTACATTCCTCATTTACTTTCACTGAGCAAATGCATGAAAGTAGCATTCTTTTTACCTTACCTTTACCTCTAAAGCACATCTTCAAACAAATGTCATATGTATTAAACGTAAACATTTGTGGTAGACCCTTAATCTTGCCTATGAAGCCACATCCTTTTACCATGGTGTTTATGTGGTGTTGTATTCTGATAATCAATTTTGGAGCAGCAGAATCTCTTCCTAATAAAACTATTTGCTGGCTCCCATCCAATTTACTAAAAAAAAGATCTCTATGTTTTGTGGGATCATTAGTGACCTGTGTCTCTAACCCCCCATCCCTTCCAATGTTTTTCTGCTATCACAATCCACATCCGTTTATTTTATCTACATCCTTTCCCGTTTAATCTTAATAAATGAACAGACATTATAATTTTGAAAAAAAATAACAGTGTTTATTATGATAGCTATCATTTCTGAAAACTTTACAAACAATTAACTTTCGGAGCTACAACAAGAAGGCAACCATCAAAGTGAAACTTTGTTCACATGGCCCTGACCTGACAGCTACAGCCTGAATTTTTCACACTGCCACTTTGCTGTCTCCTAGCTACTGTCCATCATCTCATGAGATTATAGTCTTGTAGCGTGGATTCATACTCCAGGGCTGAAATGAAATTATAGCTCTACCCCCCTCAACAAACCAATCAGCAACTTAGCACCCAGAAGGACTTAAAATATACTTTAAAAAAAACATTGAAATCATCTAGGAACAAGTCCAGCCCCATATCCGATAAATGGACCTGATCCCTTGAAAAGAGACTGCTATGTGATGGGTTGGCCCAGTCATGCCTTAGCTGGTGTCCACCCCTGGCCAACAGCCACAGACCTACTTGTCTGTTTATTTTTTCAAACCCCTGGACCACTTTCTTGATGGCATGCAATGAGGCCTGGGAATGATATCTGACCACACAATATTTGCTGCCGGATACAAATGCATAACAAATTGCAGGTCATCTTTGACATCATTTATGAGTTTCTTTCCTATCCAAGTGTCCACGTCATTACCCCCCAGATGAATTATAAGAACATCTGGATGAGGATGTCTTGCGTGCAGTTTGTATAACAGAGGGAGCAACTGCAACCACCGCATGCCCCTATGACCCAGCCATGAAATCTTCACACCCTATTTTGCCATATAATGTGGTCCACCTGGATGATGGGATGCCTTGTGTCCTGCTGAATGGACATATGAGTGACCCACTATCCATACTGTGAAAGTTCTGTCAGCTGTATCTGGAAGAGATAGATTGTACCAGAATTAAAATGAGACAATATGTTCATGCTGGAGTCACATAAGAACATAAGAATTGCCGCTGCTGGGTCAGACCAGTGGTCCATCATGCCTAGCAGTCTGCTCCCGCAGCAGACCTTAGGTCAAAGACCAGTGTCCTAACTGAGTCTTGCCTTACCTGCTTACGTTCTGGTTCAGCACAAACTTGTCTAACTTTGTCTTGAATCCCCGGAGGGTGTTTTCCTCTATAACAGGTGCCACACAATTGCATACCAATACAACAAATATGGAGGAACATGCTTCTACCTGATCGATCAGCTATCATACTCCTCTTGCCCCCCCCCCCCCCCCCGAACACTCGTATATCTCCCTAATGCTGATCCCTCAACCTGGCAATCATCTAAATTGAAAGATCTCAGAAAATCTTTCAGACACCCAACACCAGTCCTAAACATACATACTTTTTGATACTTGTGATACTTTTTGTGGTTTTGGTCAACCACATCCCTAATCTTTGCACAGATAGCTCTGCTGATAATAGCTGCTCATACATATCCATCCTGAACAAGGATGGATTCTCTCCAAGTAATGACATTGACTTACACCAGATTGTACAACTGATATTGCATCTGGCAACAGCTGTTTACATGCATGGATAATCAGGCTGCCTGTGGTCCGAATGGACAGATAACTCAATAAGTGTCACATAACGTTGATTCATACCATTTGAAAGACCACTTTGTGATTCTGCCTCATATAATAAGTATTGTTCCTATGCACATTAAATGCCAAAATCTCTACATCCAATGTGATTACACTTTACAGCAAACACTTTGCTAACCATAATTGGTTGGAATAGGTAACAGCTCTTCCACATCTGCTTGTGTGTACTTGGCATTCTGTTGTCAGGATGTGTCATGCAAAACTGGCCTTATGCCATTAACACAATGCATGCAAGGAATCGTACCACTGGACTGTACCATCACAAGACCCTGCATAAGACATTTTATCCAACTGCTTACCCCACAACTCCAGCTGCAACAATCAAGAGCACCAGATGTAAGAGCTATAGAGACTCAAAAGTGAACAGGAGGAATATGTAGAAGCTGATAAAGTAAAGGCTGAATTGCTTAATGTAATGTAATGTAATGTAATTTATTTCTTATATACCGCTACATCCGTTAGGTTCTAAGCGGTTTGAAGAAAATATACATTAAGATTATAAATGAGAAGTAAGAAGGTACTTAAAAATTCCCTTACTGTCCCGAAGGCTCACAATCTAACTAAAGTACCTGGAAATTAATAAAGAAGAGAAAATAAAGATGGTTGAAAAAAGAAAAATTCTATGTGAACTTATAGGATGGAAATTAAACTGACAGTGAAGAACTGTATGAAAAATACATATGGAATGCAGTTAGAGAGGGTAGGTTACAATCTATTGATGGTATTTGTTTAATTGGAAGGTGTTAAGGTGGGTAATTTGGGGGAAGGTTATCTGAAGGTAGGTGAATCTTCTGGAGGTAAAAGAGGAGGGGTTAAGATATTTGGATGAATTTTTTGAAAAGCAGGGTTTTGATTTCTTTTCTGAATGTTTTGAGGTTGTCTGATATTGTCATAAGATTGGAGATGGAATGGTTGATTTTTGCTGCTTGTGTTGCCAGAAGGTTGTCAAACATTTTCTTGCGATGTGTGCCTTTGAGTGGGGGGAAGGCGAAAGGGTTCGAGGTTCTTCTGTGTCTTGAGGTGGAGATTTGGTTTAAGCGGTTATTTAGATAGGAGGGGGAAGAGCCGTGTAATGCTTTGAATATCAGGCAGTAGAATTTGAATTGGATTCGTGCTTGTATGGGTAGCCAGTGAGAGTCTAAGAAGGCAGTTGTTATGTGATCATATTTTTTGAGTGAGTAGATCAATCTGAGGGCGGTGTTTTGTATGGTCTGGAGTTGTTTTATCATAGTGGCTGGACAAGGAAGATATAGGGAGTTGCAATAATCCAGCAGACCTAAGACTAGGGATTGGACGATTAGTCTAAATTGTGCTTGGTCAAAGAATTTTCTGATTTTACGGAGATTTCTCATGGTTAGAAAAGCTTTCTGGGTTGTTTTGTTGATCTGGGGCTGCATTGTGCAACATCTGTCTATCGTAACTCCTAGGAGTTTTAGTTCGGGTTGTATTGGGTATTTGGTATTTTTGATTTTCAGTTCAGTGATGGTAGGAGTTTGGGCTTTTTCGAGCAAAAGGAATTTTGTTTTTTCAGAATTTAGTTTTAGTTTGTGATCCATCATCCATTTTTCTACTGTGTCTAAGGTTGTTTCTAGCTTTGTTGTGGTGGTGGTCTCTGGGTCGAAGGGGAGGATTATGGTGATGTCATCAGCATAGCTGAAAGATGTGACATCTAGGGTATCTAAAGTGGCTCCTAGGGAGGAGATAAAGAGGTTGAAGAGCGTAGGTGAGAGAGGTGATCCTTGTGGAACTCCGCAGGGATTTGTCCATGGTTCTGATTTTATATCATTGTATTTTACCCTGTAGGTTCTAGATTTGAGGAACCCCTGAAACCATTTGTAGACCTTGCCTGAGATTCCTATGGCGTCGAGAATTTGTAGTAGTAAGGTGTGGTCAACTAGGTCAAATGCTGCGGAGAGGTCTAATTGTATTAATATCATTTTTTTACCTTTACTGATGTGTTGTCGGGCTGTATCTAGTAATGTGACAAGTAGTGTTTCTGTGCTATGGTTAGTTCTTCTGTTCTATGTTCATGGCTGAAGAGCTGGGAGTGGGACTGCAGAAGCCAAACACAAATAGTGTTGTAGGAGTGTTCTGTTCGTGAGGAGCTAGCTAAAATAAAGGTAGACAAATCAATGAGGTCAGATGGTGAACATCCGAGGGTGCTGAAGGAACTTAGGGAAGTTATGGTGGCTACACTGACTGACCTTTTCAATGAGTCTCTAGAGTCAGGACATGAGTGGTACCGGAGGACTGAAGAAAGGCAGATGTGGTCCCTCTACACAAAATGGAAGTAAGGAAGAAGTAGAACTTACAGGGCAGTAAGTATGACTTCTGTGGTAAGCAAATTAATGGAAATTCTTTTAAAACAGAGAATGAAGAAGTTTCTGGAATTCTGTGGATTACAGGACCAGAGGCAACATGGATTCACTAGAGGTATGTCTTGTCAGACAAATCTGATCAATACCTTTGACTGGATGACCAGAGAATTGGGTAAAGGGAGTGCGCTAGATATGGTGTATTTAGATTTTAGCAAAACCTTTGACAATGTTCCACACAGATGTCTAATAAATAAACTGAGTGCCCTTGGGATGAGTCCCAAAGTGACGGGCTGGGTCAAGAACTGGTTGAGTGGAAGGTGACAGAGGGTAGTGATCAATGGATATCGCTCTGAGTAAAGGGATGTTACCAGTGGTGTGCCTCAATGTTCTGTTCTAGGGCCTGTTCTTTTTTAACATTTTTATAAGAGATATTGCTGAAGGGTTGTCAGGGTAAGATTTGCCTCTTTGAAGATGATACCAAAATCTGCAATAGAGTAGACACTCTGGATGGTGTGAATAACATGAAGAAAGACCTGGCAAAGCTTGAAGAATGGTCTGAAATTTGGCAGTTAAATTTAATGCTAAGAAATCCAAGGTCATGCATTTGGGCTGCAAAAATCTGAGGGAATGGTACAGTTTAGGGGGTGAGGAGTGTAACTTGGGTGTGATAGTAAGTGATGATCCTAATGTGTCCAAACAGGTTGAAAAGGCAACAGTGAAAGCTAGAAGTATACTAGGGTGTATAGGGAGAGGTATGGCTAGTAGGAAAAAGGAGGTATTGATGCCCCTGTATAAGATATTGGTCAAACCTCAGTTAGAATTTTGTGTACAATTCTGGATACCGCACCTTCAAAAAGATATAAAAAGGATGGAATCAGTCCAGAGGAATTCTACTAAAATGGTATGTAGTCTTCATCATAAGGCGTATGGGGACAGATTTAAAGATCTCAATATGTATTCTGGAGGAAAAGGGAGAAATGATAGGCAAATTTAAATACCTACATAATGTAAATGCGCATAAGTCGAGTCTCTGTCATTTGAAAGAAAACTCTGCAATGAGAGGGCATTGGATGACGTTAAGAGGTGATATGCTCTGGAAGTATTTTTTACAGAAAGGTGGTAGATGCGTGGAACAGTCTCCCAGATGAAGTGGTGGAAACAGAGACTGTATCTGAATTCAAGAAGGAGTGGGATAGGCATGTGGGATCTCTTACAGAGAGAAAGACATAATGGTTACTGCGGATGGGCAGACTAGATGGTCCATTTGGCCTTTTTCTGCCATCGGGTTTCTATGTTTAGTCTATTAACCAGGCATCCATCACAGGACTCCATGTCCATCCCAGTCCCTAAAACAATTTTCTGATCTTCTCAAAGCCCACCACATAATGGTATAAAATGGAAGGACCATCTTCAGCATGGACCACACTCAGTTGTTACCACTTCTCCCAGGTGCACAGGCATTTGTAAAACTTATTCTCCTGCTGCTGCTGTGAGGTTAGGAGACAGCAATAATTGATCTGTGATCCTATTGTATACCACTTGTCTTCATCTATCCTGCCCACTGCTCTCATTCAGTCCATCCTAAGGAATATAAGGGCCACCACCACAATCAACACAGGAAGAGGAAGAATAAGATGAGGAACATGAAGAAGAAGCATGGCAGTGCTTCCTGCCCCTTCCTTCATTCTTTTTTGCTTGATGCCACACCCTCTAACATTTGTGTCCCTAGTAGTAATGTTACCTGAAGGTGCAGAACTACCATGTTCTGCCTTGTCCTGATGTGTAGATCTTCTGGTACACTCTGCGGATGTCACCCTTACTTCTCTGTTTGTCACAACTCCATCAATCACCAGCTGCACATGGACACTGCCCCCTGCTAATGTGCTTGAATGGTCCATCATTGAAGGGGCTGAATACTTTTTCACAGATCTTGCTGCTGTCTCATCCATGGTATGTTTTCTTTTAACTTGTGGGATCACAACTTCACCTTCCTGCAATGAAAAAAGAAGATAAATAAGCAGCAAACAATCCAACAACTTCAAACTGGGACCAACCTCTTCACAGTAGCTTTCCATAACTTCCCCTAACCCATCCTTGACTGCCAACAGGCATACTTTGTGAGGCCATTTAATGGATTTGAAAACATTTACTCCTCACCCCCCACCATGCCCCACTGAACTGACTGTCATGGACCAAAAGGAGTCTTCACAGCTTGCTGTACCATATAAGCTGTGCAGATCTTGAAAGACCAGACAGCAGCCATCCCTCACACTAGAAACTCATGGAGGCACTCTTTGCTACAAGACCAACATCTGCGGACTTGCTATATGAGCCATCACTGAAGACCTACATGGGGAGAGTGCCTGCAGTTCTCCTCTCCCTCTTCTGCCTTGGCTCTCTCAAGCAGCATGGAAGTCATGTGCTTGCTCAATGTCATGTACCGATGACTGAAAAGAAGACCCCCCCACCCCAACACTCACCTGCTCTGACATTGACTCTTCATCAAAGGAATCACCTGCCAGGAATGACATTTTGTCTTCATCATCCACCAACGCCCCAGCAGGACAGTTTACAGATGCCATCTACTGATATCTGGAAACACCACTGCACCTAAGCTGCCTCAGAGAAACAGGGAAAAAGTATTCATAAGCGTAGGCGGCTCCTTAAATAACCTCTCACTTGCAAACCCACCACTAGGCCGCCTACATACAACCTTGACAGCCAATCCCTCAGATGCAGCGTGAACTTTAAGTCTTAACAAAATGCAGTAACAAGGACTGGTGATTGATGCCTTTTAAGACAACATTATTGTGACTATTCACCAGCATGAGTTATTGTATGTGAGATGATGGTCCCGTTGACCCCATTTGCAATCCTTGTTGTGCCCACTGCCACGGATCTCACAGATAAGTTGCAGTTTGCTTGGTTATTGATCTGTGGGGTCTGCAGGATCATAAATTCCAATAGAACTGGAACATATGGAGAAAAGTCTTCAGTTATAACCTGCCCCCTATGTGTGCCATCCAGTGGCCTTAAACCTCCTGGAACTGAACCATTACAAATATCCACAGGTTATATCTTGGAGTCATGATAGTGATCCAACATGAAATTGAGGAATGGCATTTCTTTTTACCTGTATGCAATCAGTCTCAAAGATTATGTCAGGCTCTCATTCATTTTTCATATCTTTTCTTTAGTTGTTTATAGGGATATATTCTGTTCTACGCCACTTACACATCTGAGTGATATATTGTTGCCAAAAGAAACAACAGACACACCACAGAGTTGTAAAAATAGATAAATAGTTTACAGGTTAGCAGTTTTGTTTAACTAAAGCTACTATTACCTGTGCTGTTACTTTGCCCATATAGGTTCAAATTTGTAGATTCATGTCTTCTGTTTGGCGAAACTCGTGTGCACAGGTCCGGTACAGGGGATGGCTATGATTGTGTGGATGAATGAGGTAGCAACAAGACCGATCCAAAAAAGAAACGAGAGAACAAACTTTCAGCTGCAGATGAAGCTTCTTTAGCTGTGTTGTGTTTTGAATAATTTTTTATTCTTTTTTACTTAAATCTTTGTTTCACATGTGTCTTATTAGGCATTGGACACATACACACTTTATTCCAAAAAAATTGAGCACAATGCTCAAATTAAACAAGGCCACTCCCACCAGGGAAGTCACAAACAGTTACAGTTCCTGTGGAATAGTTTGCATTGTAAGACATGGATGTTCCTTGATTTGCATTACACAGCGTGCAAATTTTGTGTAAGATTTCTGTTGTCTGCTACCGCGATTGGAAAAAGACACAAAGAAACCTTTTGTATGTTAGAGGCTGAGCTCGTGTGAAAGTAAGACTTGCTACTAAAAGGCTTTCAACCACGGCAAGGTTTTGACCATCAGTGCTTAGGGGCAGATGCATAGAACTCCAGGGTTGTTCATATGCAATGAAAACAGGATTACGGGTGGTTGACAGACCCACAAGATTCCCACCATCCCACACAGCAGAAAACATATCAAGATATGAATGGTGGGGAGGGAAATGCGGCCTTTTGAGACTGACAACCATGCATTCGCTTGTCATTTCTCCTTCACACTGTGTGTCATAGAACCATGTTGTGTTCCTTAGGAATTGGTGAGTCATCAGATCAAACACTGAAAAAGCTACTGCTTTTCAGCATTACAGGTGCAGAGAGGACAGGGTCTGTGCCAGAGGGACATCAGTGAAGTCCAAGGAAGTACATGTATTCATCATTTTGGGAATTATCTACTTGTTGAATGAATATCCATCCACCAGAGACACGTTCTCCATGCTTTCATCTACTGGAGTCCCAAACAATTAATCGCCAGACGCCTTGAGCAGCTGCCTGCCCAGCAATGAGGATACAGGTGGCCCTGATCACCTCATAACTGATGGAAATAATTTACAAGCAAACAGCCTCCGAGGTACAGGGAATAGATCAGCCTTAACTGCACCTATAGAGCCATATTACTGATCCTACAACTAGCTATCATTTGTATAGTGTTTAAAGACGCACAGCACTGAACATTAAAACATGCACGAGACAGTCCCTACTGGAAAGGTAATGTTTATAATGCACATCAATACGAATTTCTGGGACTTTCACATTACAAGTTTACACCCTGTCACCTATTCAAGTTTGGAAGTGAGGAACTGCCAGACGCCATGAGCAGCTGCCTGGCCAGCAATGATGTATAGAGGAATATGAACTGTATACCACTTTCTTTTTTTTTTTTTCTTAAAATTTCCTTTACTAATTACATTTGCAATCTGATAAGGCAAAAATATACAACATTCTCTCTAATCTTCAGTATAGATTAATGTGCATATAATTAAATAACTAAAACAAAAAAATAAGAATAAAAAAGAAACTAGGCCAGAACGTTTAAGCCAAGATCCTTCATTTATGTTCCATTTTCAATACTACAAATATATCTCTCAATGCCGCTCTCTCTTCTTAATACATTGCTTTAATCAAACTATCAGGGCTTCAGACATGCCATTTGGTCACCACACAATTTTTGTGTTTGCTTGGTTGCCAAGATTTTTCTCACTGACTATGGCTTCTTCACTAGCCCCTACTCAATATGTTTCACAATTTTTGGTTTTTTTTAAAGTGCTTTATTATATCTCAAACTTATTAAAGTACTTAGTGTCAATAACTTAACCGTTATAAAAACTGGTTAAAACTTATCTTATTATATTATTTTTCTTGATCTTATCTCATCGGGAAAGGGACCTGTCATATCCGACATGTTTTGCCGACAGGCTGCTTCAAGAAAAGGTCCCCCTTTCACAACTTTTTCTGCACCATCCCGGTCCTGATGATCTTATCTCATCGGGAAAGGGACCTGTCATATCCAACATGTTTCGCCGACAGGCTGTTTCAAGAAAAGGTCCCCTACGAAACATATAAAATATTTAACTCTTAAACTCTTATAACTTAATTTATTTAGGACCCAACGTCTAATTATACATTTAAAAACAGGCGCTTACCCCTTCACAACTTTTTCTGCACCATCCCGATCCACATTGAAATTTTTGGATAAGATGGCCGCACCGTGTACTTCCTCCCTAATAAGTACCTCCCCCAGGATGATGTCACAATAACTTGCAGCAAATCAGAACCCTACACCAACGATCCCCACTCTATTTCCTGATTTAGACCCCCCGGTTTAACCGTGTCCAGCATGTAAATCCATCTTTGCTCAAGGAAATTTAATCTCTGTTTATAATTACCACCCTCCCACCCTTCTTTTATTTGTTCAATAATCCGCCATCTAATATCTTCAATTTTATGAGCCTGAGATTCCCAATGCTGGGTCAATGGGGCTTCAATAACTCCCTTGCTAATTCTTGACTTGTGTTCATTTAATCTAATATTAACTGGACGACTGGTTCTACCAATATATATAAGATCGCATGGGCATAGTATAGCATATATTACATTATGAGATTTACAAGTGGTCCTAGTCTTAGCTGTTATAGTGAGATCCCTATTTGGAGGTTGCCAGTCCACCCCTTCTATTGTAGTCTTGCACCATTGGCATTTTAAGCATTTGTAATGTCCCACCGTCTCCTGATCCATGTCTGAGACTGTATTATATCTATATCGGGCAAGACGCTCACCTATGTTGTTCCCACGATTATATGCTATTAAAGGGAACTCATCAAAGGTCTCAGGAACCGATTGGACCACATGCCAGTACTTTTTTATGCTATTAACCAAATAATTAGACCCAGTGTAAAAAGGGAGAACACATACTAGTCTCGAGTTATTCTGATGCTCATTAGGGTTATTCTCTTCTTCTACAATAGTCAATTGATGATTAATATTCTGAACATTGATGTTATGCGGATTCAGTAACAATTCTCGGTTGGCAAATTTTGCCCGTAAGAAGGCTTTTCTTACAGATTTCATTGGGTATCCTCTTGCCAAAATTCTAGATTCGAGTTGTTTAGCTTGAGAGATAAAGTCTTCTTCATCCGAGCATATACGCCTTAATCTCAAGAATTGTCCAACTGGTAAATTAAATTTTAATTTATAAGGGTGGTGGTTATGGAACTTTAGCAATGTATTTCTAGATACTGGCTTACGGTATAGAGTGGTACTAAATTTTCCTTGTTCATGTGTAATTGTCAAGTCCAGGAAATCCACTCTTCCAATATTATATACTAAAGTGAATTGGATATGATGGTTTAATCCATTCAGTTCTTGCACAAATGCCTTCAGAGATTCCTCCGTGTCTTTCCAAATCAAAAACACGTCATCTAAGAAACGTTTCCAGATGACCACATTTCCAATCTGCTGTAAAGGATAAATCATAGCTTCTTCCATTCTTGCCAGATATAATGTGGCTACCGCCGGGGCCAATGTCGCACCCATGGCCACCCCTTGAGTTTGTACATAATATTTACCATTAAACCAAAAATAATTAGCAGAGATCACCAATTCCGCTAGTTGGAGTAAAAAAGCAGTTTTATCCTAGGCTCATTTGCTCTACATTCCAAGAAGTAACTAATGGTTTCCAGTGCTGCCTGCTGGGGAATCATAGTATAAAGGGATGTTATATCTAAAGAAGCCAGAATTGGAGCTACAGTTTCTATCTCAGTCTTGTAATAAACTGATAAAATGAGATGAGTCCTTTATAAAAGAAGTCACCGAAGTGGCAAAAGGTTGCAAGAAATGGTCCACAAACTGTGATGAGGGTTCCAATACCGAACCCTTAGTAGATCTATGGGTCGCCCCGGGGGATTATGAATATTTTTATGAACTTTTGGGACAAAATTAATTTTTGGGGTGCTAGGCCATTTCTCCATTAGGAAGGTAGCTTCCTTCTTAGTTATCATACCCCTCTCAAGGGCTGGTTCCACTATGGTACTGATCCGTTCTTTTAGTTGTTCTACCGGATCATTCTCCAGTTCACTATAAGCACTGGTGTCACTCAGTTGTCTGTGGGCTTCCTGATTGTAGGAGAACAGTGGCACCCCCCTTGTCTGCTTTCAAAATCATTAATTCCTTATTCTCCACTAATTCATTTAATGCTTTCTTTGTACTTTCTTCATATTTCCCGAGACGTACATTCCTGAATTGTCACTTTCTTGTTTCTTTAAATCAGCTAGGACCAGTTCTTGGAAAATAATAATGGAAGGGTGGGTATTACCTGGAGGAGACCATTACTAACAGGTTTTTTTATTGATATATCTACCATGGGAGCACTATCACGATAATACACAAGGAGTTGCAATTTTCGTATAAACTTAAAAAAGGCCACCCTTATTTTAAAGGGATCATAGAAAGTGGTGGGTATAAAATTCAATCCCAGTTGTAACACTTCCTCCTGTGGCTGTGTCAGAACATAAGACGTTATGTTGATCACTGCTGATTGTTCCGGGTTACTGGGCCTCCCATTCCTCTCGGTCCCGTATTCCGTCCTCGTTTTGTTTCCCCTGGATTTTCCTTGGGTAATTCCTTAAAAAGGCTTGATTAACCTGGGCATTTTCATTTGTAGCATCACTGGAATACTCCGATTCATCTGATGATTTCTCAAAAGCCACCTTTTTTTGTTGTTTATTTGGACGTGTGTCTTTTTATTCCATATATATACTCTATCATTCTGGTAGTCATACTCGTCTCTTCTAAACTTTTTAATTTTAGATTGTTTTAATGAATCCTTAAATGTTGATAAAGTTTGTTGAAAATCATTCAAGTTTTTATCAAAGTCTTCATAAGGAAACTTTGATTTTAACTCCTGCTCAATGTTCTCGAGCTTTACTTTCAATTCATCTTCTAGTTTAGTAGTTGTTTCCACTATCAGGACCATCAAGTCCCGACTGCATCGATTTTAAGATGGTTACCCATTTATCCAAAAAGTTCTTATCATTAGTGAATAGCCTTGGTTCCTTCAACATCCTAAGTCCCCGTGGTATCATAGCTTTTTTAAAATATTGGATAAGGGTGCTACCATGCAGTTCCGCTCTTATCTTCCTCTTCTGTGTATTCTCCCAATCCTCCCATAGGGTGTGGGATTCCGACTCACCGCCATCATCCAGTAGGGCCGGTCTCAATAGTAGAGTCTGGATATGTTCTTCAGTATATCCAATAAAATCCGCCATTACAGCTAGATATTCTTCTAAATCTTCTGTTTATATTAAAAGGTTTTAGACTGTATATCCCACTTCACATGTTATAATCTCAGTCAATACTCTGGTATTGGTAAACCATTCATAATACCACAAATATATCTCTCAATGCCGCTCTCTCTTCTTAATACATTGCTTTAATCAAACTATCAGGGCTTCAGACATGTCATTTGGTCACCACACAATTTTTGTGTTTGCTTGGTTGCCAAAATTCTTCTCACTGGCTATGGCTTCTTCACTAGCCCCTACTCAATATGTTTCACAATTTTTTGGGTTTTTTAAAGTGCTTCATTATATCTCAAACTTATTAAAGTGCTTAAAGTGCTTAGTGTCAATAACTTAACCGTTATAAAAACTGGTTAAAACTTATCTTATTATATTCTTTTTCTTGATGATCTTATCTCATCGGGAAAGGGACCTGTCATATCCGACATGTTTCGCCGACAGGCTGCTTCAAGAAAAGGTCCCCTACGAAACATATAAAATATTTAACTCTTAAACTCTTATAACTTAAATTATTTAGGAGCCAACGTCTAATTATACATTTAAAAATAGGTGCTTACCCCTTCACAACTTTTTCTGCACCATCCCGATCCACATTTAAATTTTTGGATAAGATGGCCGCATCGTGTACTTCCTCCCTTATAAGTACCTCCCCCCAGGATGATGTCACAATAACTTGCAGCGAATCAGAACCCTACACCAACGATCCCCACTCTATTTCCTGATTTAGACCCCCCGGTTCAACCGTGTCCAGCATGTAAATCCATCTTTGCTCAAGGAAATTTAATCTGGACACGGTTGAACCGGGGGGGGGTCTAAATCAGGAAATAGAGTGGGGATCGTTGGTGTAGGGTTCTGATTCGCTGCAAGTTATTGTGACATCATCCTGGGGGGAGGTACTTATAAGGGAGTAAGTACATGATGCGGCCATCTTATCCAAAAATTTCAATGTGTATTAAGAAGAGAGAGCGGCATTGAGAGATATATTTGTGGTATTATGAATGGTTTACCAATGCCAGAGTATTGACTGAGATTATAACCATTTTCAATACTGGCACTGACCTAATGTTATAGCCCTTACCTATAGCGCAATTAGCATTGAAGATTACTACCAAGTAAGAACACACTGATAATTCAATATACAGATACAGATGATTTTTGAGCACAGAACAGTTCTTAGAGAACTTGTGATTTGGTCTTTTCCTTAGTTTTGTTATTCTATGTGTGGTTACACAATGGATTTGGTTTTCATATTTTACAAAGGTACTTATTTTATATCTGGGGTGGGGCAATGAATTGTTCAGCAACTTGCCTACAGTCACAAGGAGCTGCATTGGAATCAAACTCATAATGTATGGGTGAGGATACAGCTGCTCTAACAGGGCCACTCGCCCACTCCATAATGGTTTTCCTTTTCTGGCTTGATATGTTATTCCAATTATACTGCCCATGATGTTTTAAACTGTATGTTCTCAAGAATACATTACTGTATTGTGCATTGTTACATCCCATATTATCATCTCCTGACTATGAAACTCTCAGGGTTTTATTTCCCATTGTAAAACTTTAAAACACTTTAGTGCTTTTCTCGTTGTTCCTGACATTTAGGACAAAAGTATCGTCCAGTGTTTCTAGCATCAAAGCTGACACAGCTGTAGTGGTAGCAATCCTGGCATTCCCCTTCACAGAATACCATTCCTTCTTCCATGGGTTGTTTACACTGCTCTTTCAGAAAGCATTTTTCCCATTTACCTTCGAAAAGTGTACTTGGTAGAGATGAACGGTATTTGATGGTGCTTTCGTAACCCATTGGCGTGTCTCTTAAAATGTTTATGGGGATGTCCCAGTTATTTGTTATCTGTAAGGTATTCTCTGGTAAAGGAAGATGCCTTTCCCTCTGAGAAAGATACTTTGTCTGATCATACACACGTAATTCTCTCTCAACCCACCTTCTTGCCTCATCCATATCCTCATCAGAATAAGAGAAATAATTGCCAGAAGCTATTATATGTGCCATCACACACACGTATACTCCACAATCATTTCCATTAAGCTGCTTTGGAATGTCATTTGGAGAGAAAACCATTCCTCTATTTTAAAATTTTCATTCCCTGCATATGCAAACAGAGTTTTCAAGAAATATAATATTTTTTTTAAGTATTCAGCATTTTCTTTATGTAAAGAGTCTAGACATATCAGGTGTTTTCTCTTGAAAATGATAATGGCAAGTGCCCAGTGATTTCCATCTACATGCAGTGGCAACATCCAGATATCACTTTGCATGACTCTTAACTTAAGAAATTGCTTCATGTCATTGATGTCTGCTTTGACATGCAACATTGCAGTTACATTGAAGGTGCTGAATGGATACACTCTGTAGCTTTTAAACTTGTTAACTGCTAGGATGGCTCTGGATGCAATAAAGCTATCAATAATTATGTTATTTAGCCATCTATGATCATGCAATGTGTCAAAGTCTCTTCTTGTAATACATATATTTGCAATGTGGACACTTCTTTTCAGGAACAGACGTGCATTTATTTTTTCATCTTTTAACCAAGGTTTGTCATCGTGCATTGTATGCTGTTCCTCATCTTTCTTAGTTATGAAAAACTTCATTACTGGTGGAATAGAAGACATAACTTCAAGATGTCTGGATGAATCTGATTTCTGTTCCACACTGTGTAATTGCCTGCTGCATGCTTTTACCTGTATGTCAGACAGAGTAGTATTGATTGACTCATCAGATGTGCTTATGCACTCTCTTTCTTGGTCCTTTTCTAACATTGCCTCGTTTGTTGTTGCCTCAGAAGATGTATCCAGTTCAGTAGTGTGTCTGTCATATGCATTTCCTTCATCCATTGTGTCGCTGTGGTCGTTCAAAGTAACCAGGAATATATTATTTCCGGAATGGTACTTGTCATCCACTGATATTCCATCCCAAGATTCTTTCCTAAGGTCTGAGGCAGGTAAAACTCTGCTTTCCTCTTTCTCATTGCTGCTTTCCTCTGTTAACTCAGCTATATTTCCAATGATTTGAGTTTCATCTCTTCCAGAACACCTTTTCTCTTTTTCATCTTTAAAAGTATCATCCTTTTGTGCAGCGATTGAATCGGGTGCAGGAATTACCGTGCATCCATCCATCCGTAAAGGGAACTTCCGTCCAGATCGGGCTCTGCCATGCTTCTTAATGTACATTTGGCGAAGTGAAAGTGTTTTGGTGCACTCTGGCTTCTGTGTAAATCCTGCAGCTTTCCTGGCAGCTATTACGTGGGCGCATGCCCTTGAGGAATAGCAGGTACATGTCTCCTTTGGTGAAAGTTTCACAACACAGTAATCCTCCTTGTATCCCTGAATAACAAAATACACCGATAGATGGTACATTCTCTATCCTTTTCTTAAATATGATCCTTTCAGCCTCTGCAAATTTAAATGCTGATGGAGTGGATTCTCTACTTCTTTTCACTGTCAACAACTGTGTTTGATTTTTGGCAAATTGTACAACATGTTCAGGATTGCAGTAATCAACTGGAAACGGAATTTCTTTTTCTTTCTTTGAAAAGCATAAGAACTCTTCTTTAAGATTGTAGTTTCCTTGATGGCATTGTCCCCTCAAAACCTCACGTATATAATAGTTTTGAAGATGATACATTGCATCCATGGGCATCTCTCTGGACTGCAGCAAGTGTTTTATTACCGCATTGAAACTTTCTGACATGTTTGTCATTATGGGCAAGAGCAAAGTGGAAATGTCCAATCAGAATGGTGCACAAAACAGTGTCTTTCAACTCATCTGATAAATCCAATGGTCTTTATTCATCCAAAATAACTCATACATCCAAAGCAACTCCATGACTCGACATGATCATGTTTTGGCCACCCGGCCTGCATCAGGAGTCTATGAATTATATATATATATATAAACAATAGTAAGTAAATAAACATAGTTATACATAAGAACATAAACAGCAAATATAAAAAATATTATGTTAAAACCCAGCAAACAATAAAACCAAATAACATATAAAAAGTCCAGCATTGTTTAAAACAAAGACCTACTATGTCTGCACAAATTATAAAAAAAACCATAAAAAGCTTTTTACCAAAAACAAAAATTAACCAAAAATCTAATGAGCTCTACATAAATAATACATTAAAAAATGGCTAATCATGAATACATAAATACCAAGAAGAGATACATTAAAACTAATAACCATAAATTATTCAATGATAATCAACCAATAAAAGAATGTATAATGAAAATATTATAAATGGCCTATGAGTCCAATAGAATAAAAAATTGGTCATAAAGCAACTCTTAACATATTGAAAATATGAGACAAAATATAAAGCTCAATGAATACACAAACATATGAAATTAAATAAAACTAATTTCAATGTAATGAAATAAATGACAAACAGTTTATAGCTCAAGTGGTCATTATGGATGGAAAAAATAGTAGTATGTATATGAAAAATATATATATATCTAAACAGATAATCAAAACTAAAACAATAGTATAAAAAACCTATATTATATCAAGCACATATGAACTTGTTCAATAAGACAAGAGAAGGACATACATTTGTTAAAGAAGCAAAGATAATTATACCTTAGGAGTCTTTGGATATCAAATGGTCCATAACAAAACGATCAAACCGTTGCTCCTGCAGTAATAAAATAAATACAAAAAAGGAGGGGGGCCTAAGGTGAACCCGTCGTGAAAAAGCCAAAAAAAAGTACAAGTGCCACAGTGAAACCGAAGAGGAAGGAACACCAGAAGAAGGGGGGAGGGGGAAGATTACAAATAAATAAAACTAAGCCTGGTGGCATTATAAAAAGGCATATGCAATGAAAGGAACCTCAATCGGAACCCCAGAGAAACCATATGAAGGAACAAAAACAAAATAAAAGGAACAGAAATGACTTACCGAATCTGTAACGCTACAAAACAACACGGCCTTGCAGTGAGAGAAAACTTAGTCGGGAAAAGGCGGAGTATAAGAAGGAAGCCCATAATGAGCATGCTGACATCATGAAAACGATGGTGGGTGATGTTTTTTTTTTCAAATTACGTTCAAAGTATAGAATAAATGCGTTCGCCCAATTTCTACTTAGCAATCTGTATTTGGATGCAAAATCTGTATGTGACTGAGACTTCAACAGTTCTATGATGTTTTCCTCATAAACTGTGATGTCGTCTGTTGCTCCACCATGGTTCCTAAGCCACACCTTTATATCCCTCCTTATATGATTCCAACATGCAACCCTTTTTACGGACGGTAGTACTGTATCAATTGCTTTTTGAATTGAATGCTCTCTGTCAGATGCAATAATAATGTTTTTTTTTTCTTAAGTGTGGGCAATGATCCAGCAGTATAACTAGGAACTGGCGATGATTGTTAAAATTTCTACTGGTGTGGAAAAAACCCCACAATGGAATTATAGGATTGCTTTTGAACAGCTCATGTCTGAACACTATTGTAGACATGTAGAAGTCACCTACATTAAATGTTGTGTCATATGATAGAACTATTGCTTTCTTCCCTACTTGAGATGTCAGCTCTCCAAATATAGTGCACATCCTAGGGACACCCATTACCACAAAGATATCATGAACCAGGGGAAAATGCCAAACGAAGTTGTCTAGAAGTAAACTGTACTCGTCTATGCTGTAGATGTCATTGTAGTGCATACCTGTCGTCTTATTCTCTCCTTTCTTTGTGTTCTTCACCTGTTCAAGGTCTCTCGGCATCATTTTAGACATGTCAGTTGAACTTCCCTCAAGGCACAGGTTTCGATATATTTTGGCAGGTTTTCCAGGTTCCTTTCTAAGCCTTTCTATAACTGATGGAGCTGTTCTAATATGAACCCTATGAACATTTGTCTTACGATTTCCATGGCATTTTAGTATTTTTCCAAGAAACTCGCCCAGGTAGTGTACAAGTACATGGCATACTGTTGCATCCTGCAGTTGATAGGCATATCTGCAAAAGTTACTGTTACCAAATTTAGTTCTGTGGTACATTTTACGCAATTTTGGGTTCTTTCTGGGCCAACGACGAACAGCGTCATTTATCCATTGGTAACCATCAGCTCTCCAATCTTCTTTTTTTTCTTCATATCCATCATAATTATATAGATAAACCTCGGCTGGTTTTGGGTCTCTTGCAGGTATATCTGTAGCCCTAGTAAGATCAGGGTTTTGAAGTATTTCCAGTGCTTCAGGGACTGTGTACATGGTTTTCCTGATATCATATATGGCCATCTTGATTGATCTAGAATGATAACATCTGTGAAAAATTGAAGAGTAAATACTACTTCTGTTTCCTTATGCTGTTCAACTAGATGTGTACACCGTCTAATCGTTGTTAGGTTTCTGCAAGTATGTTGATTAAGCCATTTTGTATAACTTATGAGTGAAATTCTGTAATTTTCATCAAAAGGATAGGCACCTACAATATAGCCACATATCTCTTATAAATCACAATTTGACTCTTATAAACAAATTGAACTTAACGTAAGACTTTGGCGCCTGTAATGTTTCTAAGGGTTCTGAAGGCATGTATTATAGGCACATATGTACTCTAGACAATCACATCTACCTTCGCCTATGTCTTTCTCCTACCCTACACCCGCCTACTTTTAAGTTATGAGCTGATAGGCGACATGCAATAAGGGCCTAATTCTGTATAGGACGCCAGTCTCTACAAATGCCTAAGAAGAGACTGAGAATCAGGCTCAGCCACCTCTCTTTGCAAATGGGTCCCTTACCATCAGCTGATCGCAGCATGGGAATCCACGATCAGTTGAGCCTGCAGGACTCCCCCCAAAACGTGCCATAAAAGAGTTCTGCCAGCTCAGCTGATCGTGGATTTGTGCTGCAATGAGCTCAGCTGGCCACGTTTACTTTGAAATATAGGCCAGCGTTTTGTTGGCCTACATTTCAGGTATCTATCACGGCTATGGTGAGATGCAATTGGTCGCTTAAAGTCACCCAAGGCCACTTCTGGGCAACAAAGACCAAAAAATCACCAAAGTTCCACAAGAAAAACAATGAGAACACCAACACAAGGAAACAAAGCGGTGGAGATGATGATCTTGATGCCAAGCTTTATTATGTGAAGTGTTTAAATTAAGCTTGTCTTTCAAAATCATCATCTCCACAGCTGTGTTGGTGTTCTCCTTGTTTTTAATTTATGGGCAACACCATGCCCAGCCTTGGGCACACTTAGCTTTTCTTATGTATCTCCTGGACCCCCCCCCCCAAAGTGCCTACAGTGTAAGCTTTCTTCCTTTGGGAGGTTATTTTTAATGAAAGTGTGTCTCAATTGGCTGCAAGATGGCGGTAGGACGCCCACTGTGGCCTACAATTGGGACAAATTAAAGTCTAAAATCTCAGCTTTATTGATAAATTTTCATTAAAATGCTTTTTTTCTTTTATAATTTAATAAAGTGCTCAGTGGAATAATTCATGCATAGATAACTTGCTACAACGGTTAATCTTAGGCCTCTTGATCTTCATTGCCTTTTACCAACCAATAATTAAGTAACACACTTATTTATAGTCTCTCTTTCGGTTGGATTTCTTCAATAACCGCTGGATAATTTATAAAAGTGAACTTGTGCAAAGTGCTGTAAACTTGGCTCCTTTAAGTTTCAATTACCCCCCAACTCGAGTTTCGAGGTTTGTCTTCATCAGGAGGGGTACTAGGAGCATAAAAGCAATACATAAAGAGAATTACCCTGTTTCCCCGAATATATGACACTGTCTTATATTTTTAAAAACTCCAAAATATGCACAAGGTCTTATTTTCAGGGGGATGTCTTATTTTTCCATGAAGAAGAATACAGTACACATTTATTGCTGAAAAAAAGACATTTATTACCTGTATATGGTACAGGTCATCACAAACCAGAAAAGCTGTATCACAAACCAGAAAAAACTGTATCACAAACCAGAAAAACATTTACTGTATAACAGTTTACAGTATGATACATTTACACATTTAATCAATGACAATCAAGTCATCATCTTCTGGAACATCATCATAATAACTCACACCCTGAGGTTCCAGGTCAATTACTTGGGACTCCATTTCTTTCACAATCAGTGGACCAAATCTCTCATGTTTAGCAATAGCAGTGTCCTCAAATGAGTACTTCTTATCAAGGTAGCCTGCTCGTAATGCATGTTCAATGCAACTGTCAGTGATTTTATCCCATGAATTCTTCACCCAAGTCACAACCTCTTGCAGTTTAGGTTTCACAAAGTTTCCACGCTGATTTCTCTCCATTCTATTTTCAATGTAGTCATTAATTTCCATGCGCAGATTGTCCTTGAATGGCTTGTTGATTGCAATATCAAGGGTCTGGAGATAGGCCGTCATTCCCGCAGGAATCATTATTTGATCTATTTTTGTTTCATGAAGAAATGACTTCATATCTTTAGCACGGTGAGTGCTAGCTGCATCCCAGACTAGCAGACCTCTTTGACCTCCTCGCATAACAAGTGGCAGCATTAAATCTACCCACTTTCTTATAACAGCTTGTGTGGCCCAGGCTTTTTCAGTTTCAAGGACAAAAATTCCTGAAACACGTTCAATCTTTTCCTTCTAGCCCTTAGAAATTATTAGAGGTAGGACTTTAGTGCCATCCAGACGAATTGCCAAAATACAGGTCACACGTGCACTTTCATAAGCAGTGGAGGGAATGTACACTGAGGAGGCACCCCGCTGTTCAATTGTTGTTTGAGATGATTGGCACATAAACACTGCAGTTTCATCCATAGCAATCATGTTGGAAAGCTTGTATTTAGAGAAGTCAATCTCATCAATAAAGGACTTGAATGCAAGTGCTCGCTTAATCACTTGAGCATCTTCCAGCCTAAACAATGTCGTGGATCTTCTTAAAGACAATTCACTTCTCTGAAGGAAATTATCCAGCCAGTGTTGTGATACTTTGACATTTTCAGAGGCTATGTTAAACTGTGGCGCCATTGCAAGGGCGAATTCTTGAATATGAGCCCTATTCACAACCAAAGCCTTTGTTCTCCTGTCAACAACCCATTCACAGATCAGATCTTCCATATCAGAAAATATTGGTTTCCGACCTGATCCACACTTGCGTTTGTTAGAATTTCCCTTTTCCACTTGTTCAACTAATTTACCATACTCTGCTCGCCACTTGCGGAGCAATCGTATATTCAACATTTTTTCTTTGCAGAAAGCAGCAAGATTTTGGCCCCAAGAATCTTCCACGATTCTCCTCTTGTACTCCACAGAGTAGCTTTTTCTTTTTGTGGCCATGCCTAAGGGTAAAAGAATAAAAAATGGCACTAGGGTATCCTGGGTTGGGAGGGGTGATCTTTTAAAATGATACAGAGGGCATCAGAGGGGGGAATCAAAATGGCACAAGAGAATCAGGGGGATGGGCGGTTACCATCTTAACAGTATGGAGAGAAAAACGTTAGCTTGCCATGTAAAAGGTAAATAAAAATTGGCATGCAAATCCTTTAAACCAGATTTTTGATTTTACAGTTAACAATCTGGTTTAAAGGATTTGCATGCCAATTTTTATTTACCTTTTACATGGCAAGCTAACGTTTTTGGAAATGTGTCTGTAACACGGTAAATGTACACTTGTAAAGTTTGAACTTGAAATCAGCTTTCAAATCTGTTGGAAAACAGCATCCTCCACATACCGTACAGATCAGATACAGATTTGCAGTTTGCTTTTAAAACACTAGATGGCAGCATCACTATGTACGGTATCACTACAAGTACCGTATTTTCACGTAGATAACGCACACCCGTGTAAAATGCGCACACGGGTATAGCGCGCGAAAAACACAAATTTATGTACAGAAATTTTTATATACCCGTACACCGCGCATGCTGCCCGACTCTCCCTTCGCCGTCCGACTCTCCTTTCGCCTGCCCCGACTCTCCTCTCCCCCTTGAAGTCCTGTACCCACCCTGAAAGCCTGATGCCCCCCCGCAGGACCGCTCGCACCCCCACCCCGAAGGACCGCTCGCACGCACTCCCACCCGCACCCCCACCCTGAAGGACCGCTCGCACCCCCACAGCTTCCCGACCCCCCCCCCATCATGTACAAGCTTATACCGGTGTCCTGCTGCTACCTCTTGGCGGTCCTCCTGGGTGGCGGGGCCTTGGGCACATGGTCGGGTTGGGCCCATGTGCTTCAGGCCCCGCCCCCAGGTGGGACCTAAGGCTCCTGGGCCTATTCTGATTGGCCCAGGCGCCTTAGGCCCCACCAGTAGGCGGAGCTTTGGGACGGATGGGCCAATCCGGCCTCATTCCGTCGGCTGCCTGCCGGACAGGCGGGTTTGGTTCCCGTCTGTCCGGCCAACTACAGAAAGGTACGTGGAAGGGGGGTGGGGGTGTCGTGGGGGTCGGCCAGGGGGGTCGCGGGTCGGCTGGGGGGGGGGGTCGGAGGTTCTTGGGGGGGGGGGCGGTCGTTGGAGGGAGGGGGGTTTGCGTCGAGGGCAGGAGGGCCTGGGATCCCTCCTGCCCGTAATGTAGTGCGGGATGGGGGTAGGAGGTCGCCGTGGCCAGGAGGGTTTGGGCTCCCTCCTGGCCCGAACAACTAGCGGGGGGGGGGGGGGGGGGTCACCAGGGCCAGGAGGACTTGGGCTCCCTCCTGGCCCGATATTGTCGGGGAGTTGGGGAGTCGGCGGGGCAAGAGGGCTTGGGCTCCCTTTTGCCCCGATAGTGTCGGGGAGTCGGGGGAGCAAGAGGGCTTGGGCTCCCTCTTGCCACGATCGTGTCGGGGGTGCCGCGGTTGGCTGGGGCAAGAGGGCTTGAGCTCCCTCTTGCCCTCATCGTGTCGGGACCGCCAAAAGGAAGCAGCAGGACACCGGTAGGAGCTTCTACATGATGGGGGTGGTCGGGAGGCTGTGGGGGTGCTTGCCAAATAGTGCCTTATTTTCTGGGGGGGCCTTATATTTCCCAGGTGGGGAAAAAAAGGGGGGTGTCTTACTAAAGGAGGAGGTCCTATAATGGGGAAAACACGGTACTATCTAAATTAAAACTCAAGTTAACTACTCTGATAATACTTGTTTACTGGCTCTCAAATTCTTAAATTATTATAACTTCAATCCTACTCAAATTAAATCTTTCATACCTGTCAGTCGGCTCTCACGATTGGGGAGAACGGGCAATACCGGTGACTCGCTCTGTTTATAACCGAGCTTTAAATACATTATCCAGATACTCTAACCGGAAGAGCTCCCTCTTAACCGGAAACTAAAACTTTTACAAAGCTGTCCATTCTACTTCCGTATTAAGCCCTGTGGCTGTAGATGTTTTCCAATAAAATATAAAGCGTTGTTCCTTATAATGCAATAATTTACTTATGTTACCCTGATAATTCTTTATATGTATTTTTTTTTTAAGTTCAAAAATCTTTATTGAATTTAAGATTATAAGGGTAAGTACAAATACAAATATGTATTTAACAAAGTCAAAGTGTCTATCACATCAATGAAAAACAGAAATGTTGTAGAGTGCAGAATGATATTATCAGCATACAAGGGTACATATCCAATGCACGTCATTAGCCTATTCAAAAACTTATAGCAGAACATATGCATGACTATGTGGAATAAGCCAAATAAATAAATCTACAAAAATATTGTTCACAGGGAACTATAAGTCACAATATTGTATCAAAGGTCTCCAAATCTCAAGAAATCTAGACTTGTTATTCGATCGTTCAGCTAAAACTTTTTCGTATTTGCTTGTAAGGCAGAGTGTGTTCCACCACATATGATGATTAATTTTAGATAGATATAGATATCATTATTGTGAACAAGTGTGACAAGTCTGCATTAATCGGAGTATTAAGCGCTTGTTCCCTAACAATAAGGATGGAATATGTCAATGTATCAGCAATCCCCAATATTTCACATATGGTAAACCACACCCTATTCCAGTAGGACTGTATAAGTGGGCAGGAAAAAAGTAAATGTTGTAATGTACCTGTTGGTAGATTGCACGACCAGCAAGCTGCAGAAGACGTGGAATTAATTTTGTTCGATAATACAGGGGTCCATGTTGCTCTATGTAAAGTGAAAAATATGGATTGCATAAGCGAAGCTGATCGAATAGATTTGTAGAAGGTTGACCATACACCTGACCAATCAATGGCATCAGATGGTAGATTCAAATCCTTACTCCATTTTATTTCCAGTTCGAGGGGACTAGTGAAGACAGCCTGTCGGATATGTTTGTACCACATGGATGCTTTAGATTGTTTCAAAGGTAATGTGCGTAAAAGTACACATAAACCAGGGTCCTTGGTCAGGAGTTGAATGCTAGAGAAAGAGGATTTTACACAATGTCTCAGCTGGAGCCAACGAAAATGTTGGGAGTTATCCAAGCCCCAGGTTTTTGACAAGTCCGAGAATGACATCCAATCGTTCGATTTCATAAGATCTTTCACCAAATGAATTCCACAGCTCTGCCATGTAGGCCATGAGATAGGCGATCCGGAAATTTTGAATAAGTCGTTGTTCCATATAGGCAGCAGGTTGGAATCTCTCCATCTAGTCGTAAAGGTAGAATCCACTGCGTCAAGAGCTGATTTATAGGCGACAAGAATAACGTCCTGCTTGTCTTTTTTGGTGAGAGTAGCACCTGCTAGATGTTTATCTCGTTGCTTCCCGTATAATGCACTTTCGATTGGGATCCATGCAGGGGGATCAACATGTTCGTAGCTATGATAACCTACTACCCACTGTCTCATAATAAAGGCTTGATGATAGTGCAAAAAGCTGGGGAAATTAACTTCACCCAAAGCACGGGGAGCCTTCAGCTTTGTCAATGCAATACGTGATTGTTTTTGCTTCCATAAGAATTTCAGTAGTAAAGAATCAACTTGTTTGTAAAAGTGAAGTGGGAACAAGAAAGGTATCATAGATAATATATAATTGAGCTTGGGAGCAATCATCATTTTAATAGTCTCGAGCCTACCCCACCATGTCAAAGCTAGAGGAGACCATTTGGAAGCAGCAGTTTTGACGATATCAATCATATGTGTCATGTTAAGATGCATGGTATTTTCAATAGTAGGTCCGAATAGGACTCCCAGATATTTCATAGAGGTGGCTGACCACTTCACTCCTTGTGAGATCAGATCAGATTTCGCCGCTGGGCAGTTAAGGGGCATTACCTCGGTTTTCCCCATATTCAGCTTATAGCCTGAGACATCTCCATAGGAGGTAATATCAGATAGCAAGTGAGGAAATGAAGAAGGTGATATGTACAGTAGGATGTCATCTGCGTATGCTGACAGTTTAATATCTGGTGTTGGAGAATCAGATCTAAATCCATGAATATTTGGGTTGATACATATCCGCTGTATCAGTGGTTCCAGTGCCAGGTTGAAAAGCAATGGTGACAAGGGGCATCCTTGTCGAGTTCCTCTGGTAGGTTGGAAAGCAGATGATAAGGAACCATTGATGAACGTTCTGGTGGTAGGCATGGAGTAAAGTACTTTGATTTTAGTTATAAACTCATCTGAGAATCCGAACCAATGAAGAGTAGCGAAAAGGAACGGTCATTCAATTCGGTCGAACGATTTCTCTGCATCGAGTCCAACTGTAAGTATTTCATGGTCTTGTCTATGCACTTGATCAAGGATATGTGAAAATAATCTAGTGTTATCACTAGAGCTTCGACCAAGTATGAAGCCACTCTGTCTCGGAGATATCAATTTGGTGATAACCGACTGTAACCTTGTAGACAACAGTTTGGCATAAATCTTGGCGTCCACGTTTATTAGAGATAGTGGTCTATAATTAGCTAGGTAACGTGGATCTTTGCCAGGCTTTGGCAATACAATAATAGTAGCTTCTGTAAAGGATCCAGAGGCTGCACCTGTAGATATGAGATGTTCCAGAAAAGGTAAGTATTAAGGTATGAGTACGTCTTGAAACTCTTTATAGAATTCCACTGTCAGCCTATCCGGTCCTGGAGCTTTCTTCAAGGCCATGGAGTGAAGAACTAGAGAAATCTCTGTAGGAGTAATCTGTTTATTTAAGTAGGTGTTGTCAATGTCATCCAGGCATGGATGTGGAATATTATCCAAAAAGTTCGATATCAAGTGCGGACATCGAAGATCAGAGGTGTAAAGATTACTGTAGAAGTCCTTAAATGCCTGCGATATTGCAGTAGGTTCGGTGACCTCCATGCCTGTGTCTAGTTTAATGGAGGTGATGAGCGATTTTTCCTCTCGACGTTTAAGAAGATTGGCCAGTAGATGGCCACACTTATTGTTTTCAGCAAAATAGGATGCAGATTGTTGGAAGATTGCATGTGAGGCTTTATTACTTAATATAGCATTATATCTGAATCGAGCTTTATTCAATTGTATTAATAAAGTAATATCTCCCGGGGTTTGTTGATGTTGCTTTTCAAGATTTCTAATTTCATCTTCCATTCGTGTTTGAGCTTCTTTAATTTCTTTGTTTTTTAGCTGTAAAATTTATAATTACTCCTCTGATAAAAGCTTTGAATGCATCCCAACAACACGTCCATGAAGTTTGCTCTGATGTATTAAACATGAAATATTCTCGAGTTTGTGATCTTATTAAGTCACAAAAGACCGAATCTTGTAGTAGGGCATTATTAAAGCACCATTGTTTAGGCTTTGGAGGGGGTGCTAGGCCTTTAATATTCAAAACGATGGCTGCGTGGTCAGAGATGGTGATTGGTAGGATCTCAGTATCTTGAACGGTAGTGCATAAGGAATCACTTACAAGGAAGAAATCGATTCTTGAGTACGATGCGTGTGGTGGAGAGTAAAAGGTGAAACCCTCAACATCTGTATGCATGTGTCTCCATATATCAATCAGATTGGTGTCATTGATTAAGTCTTGTAAGGCGTACCATGCTCTAGTTTTTTTATATGCACATTTTGATTTTCTGTCAATATTGGGATTTAAGACCAAATTAAAATCTCCAGCCACGATCAATTGTGAGTTAGATTCCTCTAATAGTGATTGGGTGATATTATGAAAGAATTCTGGGCAGTCCATATTCGGGCCGTAAATATTAAACAGGCACATGATCTCACCTGCAATGCAGACCTTGACTTTTACCCAGCGCCCATTCAAATCTGTAGAGGAGGAAAGAATGGTTATATTAGTATTCTTCCTGATTAGAGTGATAATTCCATCTTTCCGATCCACAGCAGGAGAGAAATATGGAGGTAGAGACCAGGGCAAGTGAACCTTTGCTGATGCAGTGGCGTCCAAATGAGATTCCTGCAACATGATTACCGTATTTTCGCGGATATAACGCGCACCATTGTAAAACGCGCACAGGGGTATAGCGCGCAGAAATCACGATGATATGTACAAAAACTTTTCTATACCGCGCTCAGGCATATAACGCGCATGCTGCCCGACTCTCCTCTGGCCACCCCGACTCTCCTTTCGCTCTCCCCGACTCTCCTCTGGCCACCCCGACTCTCCTTTCGCCCTCCCCGACTCTCATCTGGTTGCCCCGACTCACCCTGACTTTCGGTGCACTGCCCCGACTCTCCTCTGGTTGCCCCGACTCACCCTGACTTTCGGTGCACTGCCCCGACTCTCCTCTGGTTGCCCCGACTCACCCTGACTTTCGGTGCACTGCCCCGCCTCTCCTCTGGTTGCCCCGACTCACCGTTCACCCGCCCTGACTTTCGGTGCACTGCCCCGCCTCTCCTCTGGTTGCCCCGACTCACCCTGACTTTCGGTGCACTGCCCCGACTCTCCTCTGGTTGCCCCGACTCACCCTGACTTTCGGTGCACTGCCCCGACTCTCCTCTGGTTGCCCCGACTCACCCTGACTTTCGGTGCACTGCCCCGACTCTCCTCTCGTTGCCCCGACTCACCCTGACTTTCGGTCCACTGCCCCGACTCTCCTCTGGTTGCCCCGACTCACCCTGACTTTCGGTGCACTGCCCCGACTCTCCTCTGGTTGCCCCGACTCACCCTGACTTTCGGTGCACTGCCCCGACTCTCCTCTGGTTGCCCCGACTCACCCTGACTTTCGGTGCACTGCCCCGACTCTCCTCTGGTTGCCCCGACTCACCCTGACTTTCGGTGCACTGCCCCGACTCTCCTCTGGTTGCCCCGACTCACCCTGACTTTCGGTGCACTGCCCCGACTCTCCTCTGGTTGCCCCGACTCACCCTGACTTTCGGTGCACTGCCCCGACTCTCCTCTGGTTGCCCCGACTCACCCTGACTTTCGGTGCACTGCCCCGACTCTCCGTGCGCTGTCCCGACTCTCCTTTCGCCCGCCCTGCCCTGCTCCCAGCTCTGTAAGCATGCGCAATGGTCTGAGCATGCTTGCCGCTTAGTTTTCACCAAGGCTGTTTTTCTGGTGGTGTGCTTTTCACCACGTGGCTGTGGCCCCCTCTATCTGGCCTTGTAATTTGCCCAGTGAATACCGTACTATTTTGACTATACAACAGCATCTCAGCCTTTGGGTAAGCCTATAAAAGATTAATGTTGCATGTAGAGCCCACATTTTAATTTGATCACTTCAGATTGGTATTCTGCATTTATCTACCCTGTAGTAGAGTTTATCAATTAAATTTACCGGTAAATGTACCGCCATAATGGCAGGAATGAGACGAAAGTCATATACAGCGGACTTTAAGCTTAAAGTCGTTGCGAAAGCTGAGGAAATAGGCAACCGGGCCGCAGCGAGAGAGTTCGATGTTGGAGAAACATCGGTGCGTGAATGGAGAAAAGATAAGAAGGAACTGGAGAAATGCAATCCGCGCAAACGGGCACGTCGTGGGGCCAAACCAAAATGGCCTCAGCTGGAGGATGACTTGAAGCAGTGGATTCTGGCGAGAAGGGAGCAAAATCAATCAATCTCTACTGTTGCGATTCAGATGAAGGCAAAACTACTTGCCAATGGAAGAGGAATACACGACTTCAAAGCTGGCTTCACATGGATCTCAAACTTTATGAAAAGGAACGGACTATCAGTTAGAATGAGAACAACTGTTGGCCAGCGACTTCCAGATGACTGGCAGCAAAAATTGATTGATTTCCATGACTTTGTCGCCAAAGAAATATCTGAACTTGGCATCACTGCAAAGGACGTCATCAACATGGATGAAATTCCAATGGCATTTGACATTCCAGCAACAAGAACCATAGCCCCCACAGGTACTAAATCTGTTGCCATCACCACAACTGGGCATGAAAGAACGTGTTTTACAGTCGTTCTTGGTTGCTCAGCTAGCGGGGTTAAGTTAAAGCCCATGCTCATTTTCAAAAGGGTCACTATGCCCCGTGAACATCTGCCCACCAGTGTGGTTGTGCACTGCAACAAGAAGGGATGGATGGACTGCGACGTAATGAGATTGTGGGTAGATAAATGCTTTAGGGCAAGACCGGGTGGATTCTTTGCAAAAAAATCCTTGTTAATTTTTGATGCCATGGCTGCCCACAAAGAAAAAAATGTTCAGGCCTACATTAATTCTACTCGTGCCCACATCGCTGTGATACCTGGAGGCCTGACGTGTAAGCTGCAACCACTTGACATCGCAGTGAATCATCCATTCAAGACTTTTATTAGAAAGGAGTGGGAGGAGTGGATGCAGAGCGGCACGCACGAGTACACACCCGCGGGGCGGCAGAAGCGGGCAACTTTCACAGAAGTCTGCAAGTGGGTGGCTTCAGCATGGGACAAAATAACACCAGATACCATTCGAAACGGATTTAGAAAAGCGGGCATTGTTTATGAAACCAATGAAACTACGGCTACTACCAGTGCAGCGGAAGGAGGCAACAACACGGATATCAGCGATGATGATGATGACGATATCACTTCGGAAATAAACGAGGATCGTCTGCAGGCTGTGCTCAGTTTATTTAATGACGATGATGACAATTCGGATTTTGATGGATTCAAGGATTCAGATGACTGTGATGATGATGACTGAATAAACCTGTAAACTTTGTTTATTTACAACTTTACCGTAATTACGGTAACTGTATTTAGATTATTTTGTCCTCCATACTTCGTTTGATCTACCAGTTAATGTTATAGTTTATAAGAATTAACATGTTTCTGTTCTTGTTCCTGAATTCATACTCACTAACTCTAGATTAAAAGTTATAAGGTTGTTTATAAGAATGAACAGTTTTTTTCTTTTCACGTGTTTGGTTGGAGGGTGTGTGAATGGTGCGTGAGTTCTCCTATGTCTGGTTGAGGTGGATTGAATTACCGGTATTAAGCTGAAGAAATTATGGTAGTTAAACAACCCCCCCCATTCCACACACATTACGGTAATTCTCTTCCATTTTTGTTCCCATTATAAAAAACACTGATAAGTTTCCAGAAAAAAATACATTAAAATAAGAAGTGAAAACAAAGGCCCCTACAGATGAGAACATAAGAATAGCCTAACTGGGTCAGTCCAATGGTCCATCATGCCCTGTAGCCCATTCTCATGGTAGCCAATCCAGGTTACTAAATACCTGGTCAAAACCCAAAGAATAACAACATTCCATGCTACCGATCCAGGGCAAGCAGACGCTTCCCCCATGTCTTAATAACAGACTATGGACTTTTCCTCCAGGAATTTGTCCAAACCTTTTTACAACCAGCAACGCTATCTGCTTTTACCATAACTTAAATCATTCCTTCCAAACAGAGACCTTGCTAGATGTCAAATACAGAAAGAACAAGGTACCGTAACTTCACAAGGACTTAGCTGTGCAGGAATACCTATACCTATATACGGTACCTATACCATATACCGTACCTAGTGCAAAAATGTGCAAAGGTCTGTTTTTTTCTTTCCATCACTACATAGCCTACAGTAATGCCACACAAGCAGCGCTGTTACAAATATATTCTGAAGGTCAATGCTAAGGTTAACAAAGTTTCCTTCCTTGAACCACAAGGAGATACTGACAAACCACTGAAAGAGATCCCAGGAACAACACCCAAAGATCAACTCAGTATGTGAACCAGTTGAGTGGAGTGGACTAGGGTAACTGGGGGGTGGAAATGGACCCGGAGTTTTCTCAGCAGAATTTCCCAGACCACCTCTTCCTCTCAACACATTGACACGCTAGTGGGTTTATTTTATAGTTTTTTCACTCCCTTCGGTCTGCCTGTCCCCCTTGAAGTCCTGTCCCCCCTTGAAGGTCTGCCTGTCCCCCCTTGAAGGTCTGCCTGTCCCCCTTGAAGATCTGCCTGTCCCCCTTGAAGATCTGCCTGTCCCCCTTGAAGTCCTGTCCCCCCTTGAAGGTCTGCCTGTCCCCCCTTGAAGGTCTGCCTGTCCCCCCTTGAAGGTCTGCCTGTCCCCCTTGAAGATCTGCCTGTCCCCCTTGAAGATCTGCCTGTCCCCCTTGAAGTCCTGTCCCCCCTTGAAGGTCTGCCTGTCCCCCCTTGAGGGTCTGCCTGTCCCCCCTTGAAGTCCTGTCCCCTTTGAAGGTCTGCCTGTCCCCCTTGAAGATCTGCCTGTCCCCCCTTGAAGTCCTGTCCCCATCCTGAAAGCCTGATGCCCCCCCCTCGACGTCCGATTCTTCTCCCCCCTCGGCAGGACCACTCGCACCCCCACCCCGAAGGACCGCCGACTCCCCGACAATATTGGGCCAGGAGGGAGCCCAAATCCTCCTGGCCACGGCGACCCCCTAACCCCACCCCGCACTACATTACGGGCAGGAGGGATCCCAGGCCCTCCTGCCCTCGACGCAAACCCCCCTCCCCCCCAGCCGACCCGCGACCCCCCTGGCCGACCCCCACGACCCCCCCCCCCCCCTTCCCCGTACCTTTGGAAGTTGGCCGGACAGACGGGAGCCAAACCCGCCTGTCCGGCAGGCAGCCAACGAAGGAATGAGGCCGGATTGGCCCATCCGTCCTAAAGCTCCGCCTACTAGTGGGGCCTAAGGCGTGTGGGCCAATCAGAATAGGCCCTGGAGCCTTAGGTCCCACCTGGGGGCGCGGCCTGAGACACATGGTCGGGTTTGGCCCATGTGCCTCAGGCCGCGCCCCCAGGTGGGACCTAAGGCTCCAGGGCCTATTCTGATTGGCCCACGCGCCTTAGGCCCCACCAGTAGGCGGAGCTTTAGGACGGATGGGCCAATCCGGCCTCATTCCTTCGTTGGCTGCCTGCCGGACAGGCGGGTTTGGCTCCCGTCTGTCCGGCCAACTTCCAAAGGTACGGGGAAGGGGGGTGGGGGGGTCGTGGGGGTCGGCCAGGGGGGTCGCGGGTCGGCTGGGGGGGCGGTCGGAGGTTCTTGGGGGGGGGGCGGTCGTTGGAGGGAGGGGGGTTTGCGTCGAGGGCAGGAGGGCCTGGGATCCCTCCTGCCCGTAATGTAGTGCGGGGTGGGGTTAGGGGGTCGCCGTGGCCAGGAGGGTTTGGGCTCCCTCCTGGCCCGATATTGTTGGGGAGTCGGCGGTCCTTCGGGGTGAGGGTGCGAGTGGTCCTGCCGGGGGGGGGGATGTATCGGACGTCGGGGAGGCGGCCGGGCAAGAGGGCTTGGGCTCCCTCTTGCTCCGATCGTGGGTGCGGGTGGGAGCGCGTGCGAGCGGTCGTTCGGGGTGGGGGTGCGAGCGGGTCCTGCTGGGGGGGTGAATCGGGCGTCGGGCGGGGTGGGAACTATGTTTAAAAACTTTTGTATACCGCGCTCAGGCATATAACGCGCGAGGGGTATGCGCGGTACGTAAAATCACGTATAACGCGCGCGTTATATCCGCGAAAATACGGTATATCAGGTTTAAGACTGTCTAGATAAGTTAGTAATTTTTTTTTGTTTGATTTTGTTGTTGAGACCTTTTACGTTTAAAGATATGATTTTAAGGGACATGAATGAAAGCAGTATAATTCAAATGTATGATACTTAAAACAAATAGTACAAATGGATAATGTACCAGATGTGCATCCATCCTATAGGAAAGCCATATACAGATTGAAAAGCATGACATTTGTTTCTGGAACTCTGTAGTGATATTAACTGGGGATAGACACCCTGTACTAACCGAGGTGCTCAAGGAGACACCTTTACATAACAAAAGTGTGAGTGCAGCAGAGTGAGGCATGATGCCAGCACAAAACCCAATGCTCCCCCTTTGTGTACATATTATAAAGCGAACATGAAAAACAATCAAATTCAGAGTAGAACGCAGACAAATAGTAAGCAGAGATCAATGGCAGTAGAAAACATCAAATTACTGAATTAGCAGCATCAGTCAGGCAGAACATATATTGGACTGATGTTACAAGCAGACTAGATAAAATGTGTTATTATTACCATAGGCACTATCAGTCAATCAGTCAGTCAGACCTGATTTATTGGAGTTGGTGCGTGTTGTTCAATAAAGGTGGCCAGCTCTTCCGGATCAAGAGAATCTTTGGTGGTATTATTCAGGGTGACTCTCATGCGGGCCGGGTAGAAGATTCCAAATCTGGCATTCAAAGATTTGAGCTGCGGCCTGTAGGAAAGAAGCTATTTACGTCGTCTAGCCGTTGTTTTGCTCAGATCTGGAACAAACAAGATGGTGGAGCCCTCGTGCTTAACCGGGGCTCTGATCTTTGCCCGCTGCATTATCTCTAAGACGTGCTGGTATCTGAGAACTTTAAGCACCACGGGTCTAGGTCTTGTATCACCGGCGGCAAGAGAGGAAGGTACCCTGTGAGCCCTTTCAATTTCAAATTCTCTGTGGAAGGTGAGATCCAGTAGTTGAGGTATTAAAGATTCAAGCTGTTTTATGAGACCGGTATCTCTCCCATTCTCCGGAAGCCCAAGTATTCGAATATTGCAGCGCCGGGATCTGTCACTGCTGTCTTCCAGCTCTCTTTCTAACATGGTAATGCGTTTCCCCTGCTTTCTGAGCTCAACTCCCTGTTGCGTGGTTACCTCCATTTTAGCCTCCAACGTGCACACTCGGGTCTGTAGCTGAGTGAAGTTGGCCACCAGGTTCGTTAATTTTTCATTTATATCATCAGTACTGACTTTAGTTTCTGTGGCAAGCTCCTTTAGTTCGCGGAGTTCCGCTAAAATTTCAGCGTTAGTGTCGTTGGTGGAGTTAGGGAGCGGGGCCTTAGAGGGGGAGAGCGGCTCCGGCTTATGCCTTTTACTCACTTTTTTTTCTGCCATCCTTGTTTATAGACGGTTTGTGGCACTGCTTTATTAAGACGCGCCTGTGCTCCGTATTATTTTTGAATCGCGTTCCGGTATTTTTTTTCTTAATGTTCAGGGGAAGCATGCGGGAGCCTGGATTTTATGCCGCCATCGCGCTCGGGCTCGGACACGCCCCCCCCTTTATATGTATTAACACTATATCGCAATGAGTCTACTGTGTGTGATTCCTGTAACCAATGGGCAACCAGAGGGGCAGTTACCCGGGCACAACGGATATTGCTAAGGTGCTCTGTGATACGGGTCTTAATCATCCTACTCGTCTGACCAATATATAATTTGTCACACGGACATCTGATACAATATATCACTCCTGATGACTCGCAATTTGTGCCTGAGGCAAGTTTAAATTGTTTTCCATTGGAATGAGGGACTATTATCTGATCTTGCTCCATTATATATTTGCAGTTATGACAGTGACCGCATTTACGATGTGGTGGTAAGTGTCTATAATCATTATTGTGCTTACGATATTTAAGTTGTTCACCTAAATTGCTAGATCTTCTGAATGCAAACTTAGGGTTATCTTTTAACTTTGGGTGAACTTGTAACACTGACCAATGTTTTAATATTATGTTTTTAATCTGATTACTTCTTGAATTATAAGGCAAAACACAAGCTATTCGTGATTCTTGATCATGTGCCCCTGGGAGAAGGAGCCAGGGTCGGTGACAACTCCTGGCTCGTTTCCACGCCTTTTTAACAATTTTTTTCGGATAACCTCTATCTCGAAATTTATGGAACATGATATTAGCTTGTTTAGTAAAATCCTCCTCCTGCGAACAGATACACTACAATTGGGACACCTATTTTAAAAACCTTCCCTTAAGTGCCTTTCTTTTGTATATGTCAGTGTATCGCAAAATGTGTGTTGCGGCACATTAGTGTGCCTCCTGAGATTTCAAGTGTTTTGCGGCAATATGGGCAGAAAGAGAGACTGCAGTGCCTGTATCAACTGACTTGCAACTTCCTGCTACTGTTGTATATGCCAGGACTCTTGCCTTCTGCTGCCGTCACTTATCTTCCGAGACACCTGCCTTCTTCATCTTCTCTCCCCATACCTGGACCAGCAGCAGCAGCTCAGTGTGCTTTTATCTTCACTGCACAGCTGCCAGTAGCATTAGTTTAGACACAGTTTCATCAGACAGCCTCTGGGCTTTTGATAGGTCGGGCCATTTTGATGATGCAAGGAGGGCTGGCCTAGCAAAGGCCCCGAGGCTGTCTGAAGAAACTGCGTCTAAACTAATGCTAGTGGCAGCTGTGTAGTGAAGTTAAAAGCACACAGTGAGTAGCCGCTAGGCTAGAGAGAGGAGAGGTATTGCTGGAGAGGAGGGAAGGGAGAAGAGGTACTGCTGGACAGGGGAGGAGGGAAAAGGAAGGAAGAAGAGGTGCTGGTGGACATGGCAGAAGGGGAGGGAAAGGAAAGGTACTACACCCTGGAGGGGAGGGGGAGATGGTGCATGGGGAGAGAGCATGTTGGGCTGGGGGTGGGAAGGAGGGATGCCACTTGAGGGAAGAGGAAAGGACAGAGAGAGAAAGTGTGCAGGAGGCAGAAAGTGTTTGATTCATGGAGAGGGCGAGATGGATGGGGAGGACAGAAAGGAGGGAAGGAGAAAATTACACTCTTTGGAAGAGGGAGAGGGCAGAGAGAGATGTTGGTTAGGGGAGGGAAAGACAACTGGAGGAGAAGCATGCAGGAGGAAGAGAGAAATAAATGTTGGACTGGTGGAAAGGAGGGAGGGAAGGGAGATGTACTGCAGGGGGCAGAAAGGAGGAAGGGAGAGAGAAATGTTAAACTGGGGGGTGAGGAGAGATGACTAAAGGAAGGGAGAGATACCAGACCAGGGAATAGAAGGGAAGGAGGGAAGTCTGGTACACAATAAATATAAATACTTAAATAGTATCAATGGAAACAAATCTAACAAGTATAATATTCCACTGTAACAGACTTGTGTGTAAAAGAACGTTCAGGTACTTCACTGACTCTCAGATGCCTGCTCGGGTGAATCATCAAAGATTTCTATCCCGAAGTGCAGGAGGAGGTATCATTCATCGAGTACAGTGTGAGCAAAAATAAATTCAGTGCTTAATGAAAATCAATAAACTAAATATATAAATGTGCCAGAAGAAACTCAAAATATCACACTTATCTTATTAAAAAGTGGATTCATTGTAGCATGATATTAACCCTACGGGGACCCGTTTCACCAATTAAGGCTTCATCAGGGGTCGAAATCTACAATGAAAAAAATTGAAACATAAAGTGCATTAAATCTGTGATCAAAACTATATACTAAATCACCTTAAAAACATCTTAAAATAGTAATAACTATAAAAGCTCTCAGATAGAAAACTTACTGTGCAGGTTAGCTCAATTCACAAGACAAAATGGCGCTGGCATTCGACAGACGCCAGCGCATGCGCTTTTAACTCTTTCAATAGCAAAATACTAATTGAAGCGAACATGCGCAGTGCATGAAGATTTTATAAAAATTTCAATTTCAAATTCAAAGAAACGAAGTCCAATCTACAGCAGCATTCAATCCCATAGGTTGTAGTGTATTTAATCTAAATATCCAGCGTATTTCTCTTTGAAATAATCTTCTCTTTCTATCACCCCCTTGGATATTCTGTTTTTCTCTATCTATACAGAAGCATTTCTTATCTTCAAACCTGTGATTGTTTATTGTTTATTTAGTTTTTGATTAAACGCTTTCTCGGTTCTTTGCTCCTTCTTTTCCGGGGAATAGGAGAATATTAGTTTTTGAAATACTTAATGAAAGCTTATTGCTATTTAACCAGTCATGAACTTTACTTAGTTTATGATTGATTGCCTGGATCTCGTATTGGTTAGTTGGTTCGATAGGGTGATGAAAGAGCATACAATGTTCCACTAAAGGTATGTTGACTTTGTTGTTTTTAAGATTCGATCTGTGCTCGATCATCCTTGTCCTAAACATTCTCGTGGACATTCCAACATACAGTTTATTGCAAGGACGAGAGATGATATAAACAATGAAGTCAGTGGAGCATGTGAAAAATTATTTTATTTGATAACTCTTTCCATCATAAGGATTAGTGAATTGTTTCTGTGATAAAGTTGTTGTACATATACTACATTTTCCACATTTAAAAAATCCAGTGGGTAGTAGTTTGCTCTTACTCCTATCCGAGTCGCTAACCGCAGGGGATATTTCTTTTAAATTCCTCTCCCTAGAGAACGCAATTCTTAAATCCATATTTTCAAAGATCTTAATTATTTTCCAGTTGTTTTTGAAAATTGTAGCTACATCATTACTTTGGCTGGAATATTTTAATACACAGGTCATTTTATCATCATACAAATCGTCCATTCTATTGTGTTGAGGTTTATCTTTCAAAAGCCATTCTCTATGGTAATACTTGGCTCTCTTGAACGACTTCTTCAAAATGTTTCTGGGATATCCTCTTTGTTCCAACTTGGACATAAGTTGTTTAGATTGTCGCAAATAATCATTGTTGTTAGAGCAATTCCGTTTCAAACGGAACATTTGTGAAAACGGTAAATTATTTTTCAAACCAGATGGTTGACAACTCAGGTAGTTCAGAAACGTGTTCTTATCAGTAGGTTTCCTATATACATCAAATTCAAAATGATCTGCTTTCTGCATGATTTTAAGATCCAAAAATTCAATTTGATTAGCGGAATATTTCATAGTGAAATTGATGTTGGAATCACAGCTGTTTAGCCATTCAAGAAAACTAGTTAACATAACTTCTGACCCACTCCATAACATTAAAATGTCATCTATGTATCTATACCACTTATGAATATAGATCTCGAAGGGAGAATGGTCTATCCATATGCATTCAAATTTCACCATATAGAGATTAGCAATTGATGGGGCAAAAACTGCTCCCATCGCAACTCCTGCTTTCTGTTTATAATATTGTTGATCATAAAGAAAAAAATTTTCTTTCATAGCTGTTCTAGCAAGAGTTAACAAAAACTCAGTAGGTATGAAGTGAGACTAACTCTTCTCTGTAAAACCTCTTTGATGGTATCCAAGGCTTCATCCTGAGGTATAGAAGTATACAGAGAGGTTACATCCAGAGTTACTAGTAAAAAAAGGAAAAAACTCATCATGAACGTCTTCAAGCTTTATCATGATGTCACGTGCATCCTTGATGTAGGAACTGATCTTAGTTACCTCATTTTTCAAAAACTCATCCACAAATCTAGAAAGTGGTTCAAGTAATGATCCTTTCGAGGACATAATAGGGCGACCAGGTGGATCAATCAGGGTCTTATGAATTTTTGGTAGAATGTAGAAAGTAGGAGTAATAGGATTGACAGGATTCAAAAACTTGTAGTCTTTGTGAGTAAGAAACTTTCATCAGTCCCAGGTTTGTAAATTGTTGGATGAATCTTTGCAATCTCCTAGTTGGATTTAAAGATAATCTTTCATACGTCTCGGTCTCTCCCAACTGTCTCATAATTTCCCGATGATATTTATATGCATCTAAGACCACCACTGCTTGGGAGGTCTGTGGTTGAGGGTACTTAGCTTGAAGTAGTTGAGAAACACTGCCGTAGGCAATCAGCCAGTGCCAGCACCTCTCCTTCTCTCCTGCCCTCTTCCTTGCTGGCTTCCCTTACTGGCATATCAGGACCCATCTGTAAGGCCTCTGCACATGCACGGATGTTGTCGTGATAATGTCATGGCAGTGTTCGCACACTTCCGGGTGCCTCGAGTTGTGGCCACTACGTTTAGTTTGCCCTTGCACAAGAAAGTTTGAGAGACACTGTTATAAGTGCAACAAAGAAAATAGCGCCTATTGCCCTGTTTTATATTATATTTTTTCAAATATGACCTTGTTAACAGTCATAGTGAAAGATCATGCACTCATTATGTTAGGTGCCTAACAGTAGGCAACTATATTTACTTGCCTAAGGCTTAGTAGTACCTACTTTTGTGAGAGAAACCTTTATTTTTGCTTACATGATAGCAGTCATATGTCTATTTTCCCCTGCAACATATATCAGTGTTCTTCAACCACCGGTCCATGGACCAGTGCCGGTCCACAGAAATTTCCTGCCGGTCCACAGGGCCAGCACGTGCATCAGGCCCAAAACAGTGTTCTTCAACCGCCGGTCCACGGTGCGATCGATGCGGCGTTATCTTCGAACCAGCTCCCTCTTCCTAACTGATTCAGTGCACAAAGCCACGGGCAGTGGCTCCTACGGGCATCCTGCGCCTGAACCGGAAGCCTTCTGTCTGATGTTGCAACGTCAGAGGAAAGGCTTCCAGATGAGGCACGGGATGTGCAAGGTGCGATTAGTACTATTATGGGGGAGGGGTCTGGGGTGGAGATGGGCGGGGTTTGGCCCACGACTTAGCCCAGTGTTCTTCAACCGCCGGTCCATGGACTGATGCCAGTCCACAGAATAATTCTTTTATTATCCCAGGACAAGCAGGCAGCATATTCCCACACATGGGTGACGTCACCGACGGAGCCCCGCAGCGGACAGCCTCGAAAGCAAACTTGCTTGAAGATCTCGAACTTTCGAGTGCTGCACCGCGCCTGCGCGCGTGCCTTCCCGCCCGAACTAGGGGGCGCATCTCCTGAGAGGATCCTCAGTTCGTTTATTTCCGCGGAGACAAGAAGACACGTTTTCTTTCTCTGCAGCATTGCCTTCTCATCACCGCGGCTGTTTCTTTAATTTTAAGTCGGTCGCTGTGTTCATTTATTCTTCTTATTTTCTTTTTACTTATAAAAAAAAAAAAAAAAAAAGTTATTCTTTTTTCCTTTCAGTTCGGCCGTCGAGCTTTGGGCCTAGGCCTAGGCTCCTTCGCTCGACACGGACTTTATTTTTTCCATGTCCCGGCCTCTTACCGGGTTTAAACGCTGTCGACAGTGTAATCGGGTGATTTCGGTCACCGATCCCCACTGCCGTTGTTTACAGTGCCTGGGTTCCTCTCATTCCCCAGAAGATTGTCATCGCTGCTTTACCCTCACTCCACGAGCTTTTCGGCGGCGTTGTGCTCAATTTTTCCAACTTTTTGGTATGGAGCAATCTTCGGAGCCGGCCTCGACCGTGGCGGCTGCACCGGTCTCGAAGGCCTCGACTCCGACGACTTCGACGCCTGTGGTCTCGAAGGCCTCGACCCAGACTCCGGCTGGAGTTTCGGTCTCGAAGGCCTCGACCTCTTCTCCTTCGTTGACTTCGAAGACGACGTCTTCCACGAAGCCTTCTACGGGGGGTAAGTCTCCGAGTTCTCTTTCAGGTGCCGTATCCAAGAAGCCACCAGAGTCCTCGGCGCGACCACTTTCAAAGCGTACCTCCAAGATAAGGGAATACTCACCTTCGAGGTCGCCCTCTTCGGAGCGTACTGCTGCACATACGAGGTCAGAACCTTCTGTCTCGGTGCCGATGCTGGAGGACATGTTAAAATCTATCCTCACCACTCAAATTACTTCTTTAGTGGCTCAACTGGTCCCGTCCTCGACCTTGCCTCGAGTTGACCAGCCTGTGACTCAACCGGAGCTTCCAGTCTCTCGAAGCCGATCCCGGACACCGAAAAACATTTCTTCATCGGAGTCGTCTCCGGGCTCACCTCCTCCGAAGCATCGGTCGAAACATTCGAGACATGGGGCCTCCAAGCTTCGGAGGGAATCTTCGACGTTGGATACCGAGGCTTCTTTGTCTCGTTCTTCGAAGACGAAGCAGGGTTCTCGACATCGAGCCTCCACTCGAAGCCCTTCTCGATCCAGAACCCCATCGAAGCCAGTCCGTCGGGACAGTTCTCCACATACCTCGACTCAGTCTGTGCCTCGTACACCGGGTACTTCTCCATCCAGGGGTCTGAAGAGGAAACATTCTCTTACTCCACTTCACAGTACAGCTTCTTCTCCCACTGTGCGTATGGAATCAGACATTTCCACATACTCTAGAGAGGATTCTCCATCCTACTCAGTACAACACAAATCTCGCAGTGGCTCTCCTGAAGAATCATCTGACCCAAAATCAGTTTCTTTTGCCAAATTTATCTTTGATATGGGCCAGGCCCTCAAGCTGGACCTTCATTCAGACTCTAAATATACTCCTGAGTACTTGGCGGACATGGAGCTTCCCCATCCTCCTAAAGAGTCACTCAGATTGCCTATGACTCCTGTTCTCCAGCAGACCTTCACTCGCAATATGGAGACTCCTTATTCTATCACGGCCATCCCATCTAAATTGGAATCTCGTTACAGGACGGTTCCATCTAAAGGTTATGAAAAGTCTCAACTCTCTCATCAATCTCTGGTAGTAGAGTCATCATTGAAGAAAGCACATCCCTCCAAAATTTATGCTTCAGTCCCTCCTGGTAGGGAAGGCCGCACCATGGATAAATTTGGGCGACGTTTATACCAAAATTCTATGATGGCAAACAGAGTTTTGAATTATAATTACATTTTTACGTCCTATTTTAATCACTTTTTAAAGATTTTGTCTTCCTTTTACCCGGACATCTCTACCAATCGTCTTTCAGAATTTAAAAATATCCTTAAGACTCTTTCTCAATTGAGACTTTTCATGCTACAAGCCTCCTATGATGCCTTTGAACTCTCGTCTAGAGTCTCAGCATTTGCAGTAGCCATGCGTAGATTAGCATGGTTGAGGATAGTGGACATGGATCCTAACCTTCAGGATAGATTGGCTAATCTTCCTTGTCAAGGGAATGAATTATTCGATGACTCTATTGAGGCAGCTACAAAGCGTCTTTCAGAACATGAGCGCTCTTTTGCTTCCCTCATCCGTCCAAAACCTAAAACTGTACCAACTAGAGGTTTCAAACAAACTCCACGTCGCTATCCACTGAAAACAACTCCTGCTTTTTCTAGACCTCCTGCTCGTCGTCCTCCTCCTCAACAACGACAACAAAAATCTCAGACTCCTGCTAACACTAAGCCTGCTCAGTCTTTTTGACAATCTCAACTTGAGCATTCAAATTTCTCTATTTCCAAATTCTCCCCTCCCCATAGGGGGTCGCCTGTCCACATTTTATCACCAATGGGAGCTCATAACATCAGATCTCTGGGTCCTTACCATCATACGAGAGGGATACTCTCTTCGACTCCTTCAGGTGCCTCCAGATCGCCATCCAAGAGAGTGTCTTTCAAACCAGTCGCATCTTCCTCTTCTTCTCCAAGAAGCTCGAGCTCTTCTTTCTCTTCGAGCAGTAGAGGAAGTCCCTCTATCTCAAAGGAACTCGGGATTCTACTCCCGTTATTTTCTAGTTCCCAAAAAGACGGGGGATTTGCGACCGATTTTGGATCTCAGAGCTCTCAACAAATTTCTAGTCAAAGAGAAATTTCGAATGCTCACTCTGCCAACTCTGTATTCTTTGATGGATCAAGGGGATTGGATGTGCTCCCTCGATCTCAAAGAGGCCTATACTCATATCCCTATTCATCCAACATTTCGCAAGTACCTCAGATTCCAAGTGGGAAATCTTCATCTTCAATACAGAGTTCTCCCCTTCGGACTGGCTTCTTCCCCCAGGGTTTTCACAAAATGCCTTGTGGTGGTAGCTGCAGCTCTTCGCAACCAGGGTCTCCAAGTATTTCCATACCTAGACGACTGGCTCATAAAAGCTCCCTCTCTTACAGGGGTTATTGTAGCGACCCAACAGACTATTCTTTTTCTACAAAGTCTGGGATTTCACATCAATTTTCCCAAATCTCAGCTGACTCCTTCTCAGTCTCTCCAGTTCATAGGAGCAACTCTGGACACTATCAATCTGAGAGCATACCTTCCGCAACCACGTCAGGATGCACTCATTCAAATTTCTCAACAATTTTTCCAACTTCCCACTGTTCCAGCAAGAAAAATGATGATTCTGCTCGGTCACATGGCCTCTACAGTTCATGTAGTTCCTTTTGCCAGGCTTCATCTTCGCATTCCTCAATGGACACTGGCATCGCAATGGCAACAATCAGTGGATCCACCAACTCGACTGATTTCCATCACTCCTTCTTTAAAGAAGTCTCTCCGTTGGTGGATGCTCTCTTTGAATCTTTCAAAAGGTTTACTGTTTTACCCTCTTCCTCATCAAAAGGTCCTCACAACCGACTCGTCAATGTACGCATGGGGAGCCCATGTGGACGGTCTTTGCACTCAGGGGCTCTGGACCCAAGCAGACCGGAGGTGTTCTATAAATCTGTTGGAACTCAGAGCGATATTCTATGCTCTCAAAGCTTTTCAACATCTACTTCACGACATGGTGATTCTAGTACGTACGGACAATCAAGTAGCCATGTATTATGTAAACAAACAGGGAGGGACAGGATCTCATTCCCTTTGTCAAGAGGCTCTGAAATTGTGGCAGTGGGCGATTCCCCGCAACATCTTCCTCAGAGCAGTTTACATTCAAGGTCAACACAACTATTTGGCGGACAAATTGAGTCGTCTTCTACAACCTCACGAATGGACACTCAATTCTCCTACTCTTCGCCAAATCTTTGCCCGTTGGGGTACTCCGCAGATAGACCTGTTTGCGTCACCTCTCAACTTCAAACTGCCTCAATTTTGCTCCCGCATCTACACTCCTCAACGTCTCGAAGCGGATGCGTTTCTCCTGGACTGGAGGAATCAGTTCCTTTATGCTTTTCCTCCGTTTCCTCTAATTCTCAAGACTCTGGTCAAGTTGAAATCAGACCATGCCACCATGATTCTGATAGCTCCTCGGTGGCCCAGGCAACCTTGGTTCTCCCTTCTACTTCAACTCAGCACCAGGGAGCCTCTACTTCTACCAATTTTTCCTTCTCTTCTCACGCAGAATCAAGGAGCTTTGCTTCATCCCAATCTACAGTCTCTACATTTGACAGCTTGGTACCTTTCTCTTTAACAGACTTTTCTCAATTCTCTCCGTCTGTTCAAGAGATTTTACTTGCTTCCAGAAAACCATCCACTAGACAATGTTATGGTCAAAAGTGGACAAGATTCTCTGCTTGGTGTTCTACACATAATCTACCACCCAGAGCTGCTTCATTGACATCAGTTCTGGACTATTTACTTCATTTATCACAATCTGGACTTCAGACTACATCTATCCGAGTCCACCTTAGTGCTATTGCTGCTTTTCATCAGCCTTTGGATGGAATATCCCTTTCTGCACATCCTATGATTTCTCGTTTTATGAAAGGCCTTCTCAATATCCATCCTCCTCGTAAACCACCTCCTGTGGTTTGGGATCTCAACGTTGTTTTAGCTCAACTTATGAAACCTCCTTTTGAACCACTTGACAAAGCTCATCTTAAGTATCTCACTTGGAAAGCTGTGTTCCTCATCGCTCTCACTTCTGCTCGTCGTGTCAGTGAGTTACAAGCGCTAGTAGCTGATCCACCTTTCACAGTTTTTCACCATGACAAGGTTGTTCTACGTACTCATCCTAAATTCTTGCCTAAAGTCGTTTCAGAATTTCACATCAATCAGTCTATTGTTCTACCTGTATTTTTTCCAAAGCCTCATTCTCACCCAGGAGAGGCGGCTCTTCATACCTTGGACTGTAAACGTGCTTTGGCTTTCTACCTGCAACGCACTCAACTTCACAGAACATCTCCTCAACTTTTCATATCCTTTGATCCAAACAGGTTGGGTCGTCCTATATCGAAGCGTACCATCTCCAACTGGATGGCTGCGTGTATTTCTTTTTGTTATGCTCAGGCTGGTCTTCCTCTTCAAGGTCGAGTGACGGGCCATAAAGTTAGAGCTATGGCGGCATCTGTAGCTTTCCTCCGATCAACTCCTATTGAGGAAATCTGCAAGGCTGCCACTTGGTCCTCGGTTCATACTTTCACCTCTCATTATTGTCTGGATACTTTATCCAGGAGGGATGGCCAATTTGGCCAATCTGTTTTGCAAAATCTTTTTTCGTAAATTGCCAACTCCCTCCATCCCCTTTTACTTAGCTTGGAGGTCACCCATGTGTGGGAATATGCTGCCTGCTTGTCCTGGGATAAAGCACAGTTACTTACCGTAACAGTTGTTATCCGGGGACAGCAGGCAGATATTCCCACAACCCTCCCACCTCCCCTGGTTGGCTTCTTGGCTAGGTATCTGAACTGAGGATCCTCTCAGGAGATGCGCCCCCTAGTTCGGGCGGGAAGGCACGCGCGCAGGCGCGGTGCAGCACTCGAAAGTTCGAGATCTTCAAGCAAGTTTGCTTTCGAGGCTGTCCGCTGCGGGGCTCCGTCGGTGACGTCACCCATGTGTGGGAATATCTGCCTGCTGTCCCCGGATAACAACTGTTACGGTAAGTAACTGTGCTTTTCTGCCAGTCCATAGGTGTAAAAAGGTTGAAAAACACTGACATATATCATAGCTACTTTTCTTACCTCCCTACATTCTCTCTTCCCACCACTCCATGATCACCATTTATCTCATCCCCTTCCCTGTCACCATCTACCTTGTGGGTTCCTTCACCTTTTTTGGAACATCAGTAACTGTCAATTCCCCACTACCCCCATCCCCCACCCCGTCTTTCTTTTTTCCTCCTTTAAAAGATTCCTGTGCTCATGAAACCTTTGCAGCATTGTTTCACTATCCTGCTTATTGTCCCTCTTGGTTTGCACACCTTGCCTTTAATAATGCTTACTGCACCAAGATCTGCTGTGGGGGTTTTGTAACTTTGTGTAATCATACAATTGTCATATGAGAGAAACAAATCTTGAAACACATTATAATATGCAAATGCGTACCTTTTCACACTGAAAAGATCGTGTTGGAATTTCAAAGGCACAGTTTGAGACCCACTTTCAAAGAAATATTTTTCAGAATGAAATAAAATAATAAAATACTTTGAAGCTTTTACATATAGATATAAACTGACCTGCCTACATGATTGTTAATGTACTTACACAAATGGAGTCCTGCAAAGTTAATCTGCATGCAGGTGGTATCACAGGTTAGATGTTAGCGTCCCAGGATTTTCCGCTAATATTATGTAGCTGAATAACAATTTTTTGGTAAATGTGAACATCAAATTATTTGTCAAGTATGTGTGAACCTCTCCCCTGTGCAATGCTCACCTTAGAAATTAACACATAGAATTGTTGCTTGAGCATGAGCAACACGATAAAACAGAGACATAATCCATGCCTATATCCCCTTGCAAAGATATTTTGAAAGAATATTTTAACCTTAACAAGTTGTTAGTTACTGACCTTTGATGGACAAAAAGTATAACAGAGCAATAACAAGAAGACTCCAATTCAGTAACTGTTTCTGTCAGATCCATTGTGTACTGGTTTAAGCAACACCCACCCAAAAAAAAGCACAAAAAACAAAAAAACCTATCAAAATAAATAAGCAAAAGTGTTTTAACATTTAATCTGAAAGCAATATCGACCTCCATCCGTGTATGTAATGCTGGCAGATGCATGAATACATTACCATATTAAAGACTGCAGAAGCATGAGTTTTGGACACCATATTAAAATCCAAGAGGCAGACAGTGTAGCCATAAGGTGCTTATACAACCTGTGCGATTTGCTGACAGCTCACCACAGCTGGTGAGCTATACCAGTGTTTCTCAACCTTTTCAAGCCAAGTACCTCCTAAGCCTAACAAATAACAACCGAGTACCCCTGGCCAAACTGTGCCCCAAACCTGCCCAAACTCCACACCTGACCAAACCCCCATAATAATACTACTGATTGTAATGCAATTTCTTCAATCCATTTTTCATATACACACAATATAATCTTATTAATACACTAGTCTTTAAGCCCATTACATTAACGGGTGCTAGACTAGATGTGTGTGTCTTTCTTTCTTTCTCTCTCTCTCTCCTTGGCTGCTTTCTGTTTGTCTGTCTGTATTTCTTTCTGTCTCTCTCTTTCCTCGCCTGTCCACAACCACCCCCCCTTGCCTGATCCCCCTGTCCAGCAGTAAGCCTTATCCTTTCCCTACTCCCCCTGTCTAGCATTCGCTAGCCCAGGCAGCCTCGGGGCTTTTGCTAGGCCAGCCTACCTCGCATTATCGAAGTAGGCCGGCCTAGCAAATGCCCCGCGGCTGCTGCATTTGCTGGTCAGGGGGTGAGAAGAGGCATCCTGGCAGTGTAGGAGTCAAACTGCCTCTAAAATCGCTGTAGTAAGCCACCCCATGCACCGGAAATGGAATTCGGCATGGAGAAACACAGCATGGTGGCAGGGAACACAAAACCCTAAGGGGCTCATAATCAAAAGAAAAAAACGTCTAAAAAGTGTCCTAAATGGCTACTTGGACGATCAAAAAGCCTGATCGTCTAAGTACCCATAATCAAAGCTGGTTTCAGACATATCTAAAACCAGCTTAGGCCTTTCCCCTGCCACTAAACGCACAGAGAGAAAAGAGGCGTGTTTAGAGGAGGGGAAAGGGCGGGAGGTGGGCCGACCTACACCTAGGCATGCAGCAGGTATAACCAAAACCTTAGGCAGGTTGCCTAGTCGGCACTTATACGTTTTGACTTAGACCAAGTCAAAACAGGTCTAAGTGCCGAAAAAGGGGCCGCTGAGTTGATCGTGGCTGCTACGATCAGCTCAGCGGCCCCAGCAACCTGCCTACCCCCTACTGCAATGATCACGGCAGGAGGGAACCCAAGCCCTCTTGCCCTGGGCACCCGCGGAACCCCCCGACAACATCGGGGCAGGAGGGGTTGGGCTCCCTCCTGCCTGATCGTGTAGGCGGTGGGGGACGAGAGGCTAGGAGGGATTGGGCTCCCTCCTGGCCAGATCGTAATCAGGGTGGGTGCGCGGGGCAAGAGAGCTTGGACTACCTCTTGCCCCGATGTTATCGGGGGGTGCCGCGGGTGCCCGGGCCAGGAGGGCTTGGGTTCCCTCCTGCCCGACCATCATCGGGGGGTTGGGGATCGCGGGCAGGAGGGCTTGGGTTCCCCCCTGCCCCGATGTCGTTGGGGGGGGGGGGGGGTTTGGTGTGGATTCTGTAACCGGTGTTGTTTTTGACAGACACCAGTTACAGAATCCAGCTTTTAGGCGAAGGACTGGCTCCGGGTACGTCGTGGGGGTATAAGTGTAGACGTAGTGATGGTCTGGGCATTTAAACAGCTGAAGGTAGAGGCAGGCCATTATCAAACAAAAACTCCTTTGGACGTTTTTTTTGATTATGGACATTTTCCCTGTTTCTACTTTCAACGTTTAAGGCCTTAGGCTAAAAGGGGACTTAGACGTTTTTTTTTATTATGCCCCTCCACGTGCGCATGCGCGCTTAGGGTTTTATTATAGAGGATAATGGTAACCATAAAATTTAGAAAACACAAAGCACACTGCATGCAAAGAAAATGTTAATTATCATTTATATTAGGGATTTTTCAAAGATGTCAAGGCAGATGACCTTAAAATATGCAATGTCACCTCAGTAACAACCATAGAAAAATATACAAATATAGTGCTAAATATAGACAGCAGATATAAATTCTTAAAACTGACACATTTTGATCACTAAACTGAAAAAAAAGAAATAATTTTTCCTCCCTTTGTTGTCTGGAGATTTTATGAGTCTCCTTCCTTACTTTCTTTCCTTCTTCCTTTCTTCATTGAGGCCCAACAATTGCCTCTTTCTATTCCCTCCCTCCCATGTCCTAAGTTAGTGCCCTTTCCTCCCTTCCTCCCTCCCCCCCAAAGCCACACCAAAGTTTGCCTGCCACCCAAGCCAACCCGCCGTCGCACCCCACCACTTGCTGCTGCACACCACCACCACTTGCCATACACCCGCTACATTTACTTACAGCCCCGCTGGTGCCGCTGCTATAGGAAGAGAAAGGACAGGCGTGTGCAGCGATTGCATGCCACTGGCCCACAAACCTTCCCCCCTGACATCAATTTTGACATCAGAGAGAAGGTTCGGGCCAGCCAATCCCAGACTTTCTCTTCCAAGTCAGAATTGATGTCAGAGGGAAGGCTTGTGGGCCGGAAGCATGCAATCGCTGCATGCACCTGTCCTTTCCCTTCCTGTAGTTGTGGCACCAGCTGGGCTATAAGTACATGTAGTGGTCAGCCTGCGTACCCCCAACGAGCGGCTCGTGTAACCCTTGGTGTACGCGTACCGTGTGTAGATAAACCCTGAGCTATACCACTGAAAAAAGTTATTTGCAACATTAAGAGACAACACATGTAATATGAAGAGTAATCCATCCTAATAGCAAGCATAAATTTATCCCAGCTTTTCATATGGTTAAATAATGCCAAACCTTTTAATTTTCTTTACTTTTGTCACTGCACACGAATCCACACAAATGGGTTATATCTATCCAGTATTAGGCATTGATAAAGATCATTGAACTTAATATAGCAAGGACATACTCCCTGGCTGTTCTGTTTTAGTCACTACAAAGCAGTAGGAACACTAATACATGTAAAGACATTCCTCCCTCTTGAACACATAGTAAAACAATATCAGTTTGTGGTTTTCAACAGTTTGAAAGAAAATAAACAGCAGTACCTGACACAAGACAAAAACCCATCATTGGTACACCACTGAGGGTGTATCACTGGTTTTATTTACTGCGAATCAGGGCAATAATTTTATAATGTAAGACATAATTTTTGCTTTAGTATCAACATCAGCAGAATAATGCAGACAAATGTGATGTAGGAAAGCAGTTTTTAAAAAGGGTGGGTAGCTGTAAGCACAGTTGACAGAATGGATGTCCTAAAGCAGTGTTTTTCAACCTTTTTTGGGCAAAGGCACACTTGTTTCATGAAAAAAATCACGAGGCACACCACCATTAGAAAATGTTAAAAAATTTAACTCTGTGCCTATATTGACTATATATAAAGTAATTCTCTTGAATAGGAATCAAATAAACACAAAGAAAGTATTTTATAATTACTTTATTATGAAATATTAAGTACCGTATTTGCCGGCGTATAAGACGACTGGGCGTATAAGACGACCCCCCAACTTTTACAGTTAAAATATAGAGTTTGTTATATACTCGCCATATAAGACTACCCCTTCTTCCGCACACCTTCTGCACAACAAATAAAACTTAAAAGAACATCAGAATTTATTTCAACAATTTTAATTCAAATGTTTATGACATGCAAGTACTTAGCAGGAAAACTGTTACAAGGCTGTATATCATCAAACATGTACGGTAAACATTAAACTTAATTCACTAAAGCTGAATAGAACAATAAACCATGCTATTATGCTAAATAGAGCTGCCATGCTATTTGTTTTCTAAACTGTTAACCAAACTGAAACTGTCAATGATAGAAGGAAGATAACACATAGAGGGAGAGAGCAAGTGCCGGGCAAGTCCCTAGCAAGTTTGCTGGCATGACAGTTTCCCTTTAAAAGCCTTCAAAAGCCTCCTGTTCGTCATCTGATTCTAAAAGTTAATCAATGACATCTTGTGGTACAGTTGCAAGGCAGTCATCATATGGATCTGGTAATTCCGTATCAGATGGTGTGGCCTCAGCTTCCTCTTCATCGTTCCACAAGTAGTTGTCCTCCATACCATCTAATGAATTTGATATGCCACACTTCTTGAAAGACTTGATTACTGTTTGTGCATCAATGTCATTCCAGGCTTTTATGACAAATTGGCACAAAACGTTCAACTGTGGAGCACGCATGTTTCCTCCTTTTGTGTAAGACTTTTCGCCGCTAACCATCCATTCATTCCACTGTTCTCGAATGCGATCTTTAAACGGCTTGTTTAGGCACACATCCAGTGGCTGAACCAATGATGTCAATCCTGCAGGAATAACTGCCACATCTGTCTTTAGTCTTGCAAGCCTTTCCTTGGTGGTGGGAGTTAAATGAGCCCTGAACATATCCCACACAAGTAGACTTCGTTTTGCAATTAGACCACCTGGTCGTCTGCTCCATACCTTATCCAGCCATAGTTTTACACCCTCTTCATCCATCCAGCCTTTTTCATTCACATGTACAAAACAACCAGCAGGGAACTTGAGTTTTGGCATTGTTTTCCTTTTAAAAATAATCATTGGTTTCAGTTTGTTGCCATCAGCTGTGCATGCTAGTACCACTGTAAAACTGGACTTCTCATGTCCTGTTGTTTTAATCAAAATAGTTTTTTCACCTTTTTGATGGACAGTTTTATTTCCAATCATATCAAAATTCATTGGAGTTTCATCCATATTTCCAATACTACTTAATGCGTAGCCATGTTTAGTGCGCAGTTTTATTATGTAGCGATGGAAACTCTCCACTTTGTTATCCAGATCTGCAGGTAATTTTTGGGCAATTTTTGTCTTCTGCCTTAGTACCATATTATGCCTTGCCATGAATCTACTACACCAGGATATAGTGGCCTTAAAATTGTTGCTGTGATCTGGGTTAGATTTGGCCCACTGAAGTGCAAACAATCGTATTTTGTTTCGTGTCACTACATTACCGTTTTGGCGATGCTCATTCACCATGTCTGCCACATGTTTCTCAAGTTCTGGCCAGTGTGCGGTGCCTCTTCTTAATGCACACTTACTCCTTGGCATACTCTTCAATGCTTTTACATTTGATTTCCAGTCCCGAACCATCTTTTCAGTTACTCCATAATGTCTTACAGCAGCACAATTATTATGTTCCATGGCAAAGTTTACAACTTTAAGTTTAAAACTTGCTTCATATTTCGTTCTTTTTGCTGGGGCCATAATAGAGTTGATAGGGGTTTGACTGCTGGACATTTTCTATACTGTACTGTACAATGGTGAAGTACCGTACTGTGGTTGGCTGTATACAAACCTGATTTGATTGGTGCCCTCCCTGTCTCCATCTCACTAGCAGCAGTCTGGTCCACCCTTATCCATATATGGATAGTACCATACCATACGGTACTTTATCAGTACTATAGTTGCACTATGTATTTTATTACACACTGCCTTTAATGTAAACTGTAAAATTGCAGGACATCAATGGGACAGGAGTGCCAGCCCTACACAGCCATACACAGCGGCACGCCTCCTGCTCGCCCCCGCAACTTCCTTAAGGGCTAGACTCCACACACGGCCGCATGTGCGAGAGACGTAAAGGGGTGGGGCCAGAGCGCCGCTGCTTCCCGCTGCGCAGGATGAAGGAGCTGGCACCCTTGTCACACTGATGTCCCGCCATGGCCCCGCTGATGTCCCAGCATGTTTACTAGTACCGTAAGCACCGTAAGGAGGTAAGGAAGGAGATGTTAGGGCATGTAAAGTAAGGGCATGTAAACAGTACCCGGCGTATAAGACGACCCCCGACTTTGGGGAGGATTTTAAGATACTGAAAACTCGTCTTATACGCCGGCAAATACGGTAAACAGAATAGTGAAAAATTATAAAATACTTTATTCAGTGCGAAACCTGGGCCTGTTTGGCTGAACACAAAGCTGATATTCTGGCTGGAATCGAAGAAAGACACACACGTAGCTCTTCGTCAACAGCTCTCAGTCTCTCTCTGTATTTGGTTTTATGCTTCGCTCCCATCTCCTCACACAAAGCTGCAAATATGCGACTTTTCACGGGTCATGACTTTACAAAGTTTACCATGCACACAACATCATCCAACACATGAACTAGGACTGCTGGTAAAGTCTTGGCTACGAGGGCCTCGCGGTGTAAAAAACAATGTGTAACAATCACATCTGGATTTCTTTCCTTCACTCTGCTTACAAAGCCTTTGGTGCGCCCGACCATGGCTGCAGCTCCATCGGTGCAGACACTTGTGCAGTTTTCCCACTTAAGTCCTCCTTTTTCAAGGTATTCTGATGTGACCCGAAAAATTTCTTCTCCTGTTGTTTTTTCTGGCAATGTCTTGCAAAAAAAGAAGTTTTCTCTAATTGCATCACCATCAACAAAACGCACATTGGCCAAGAGTTGAGCATGTCCACTGATATCAGTAGACTCGTCAAGTTGCAATGCAAATTTCTCACTGATACGGATCTTTTCCAAAACCACACTTTCGATGTCTGCAGACATGTCATTAATACGTCTGGAAATTGTGTTGTCTGAGAAGAGGGACTTTGGCTATTTCCTTAGCTGCTTCAGGTCCGAGCATCTCCTCTACAATAGCTTTGCAGGCAGGAAGTATTAATGTCTCTGCCACAGTGTGCGACTTTTTTGACTTGGCTATAAGTTCAGCAACTTGATAGCTAGCTTTAAGAACTCTTTAATTTACCTTTGTGGTTTTTCTCATGAAAGTTGCCTGTTTCTCCGTGTTGTCACGCAGGCGAACAAAATAGTCCGCATTCTTGTTTTGAAGCGAAGGGTGTTTCGTTTGGAGATGGCGTTTAAGTTTGCTTGGGACCATAGCACTGTTAGCTAGCTTTTCACCACACACCACGCACAGTGGAGTTGGTTTGTTTGCATCTCCAGTGAAAGTAAATCCAACTGAAATATAGCTTTCGCTATATTGCCTTGCGCCAGAGAATTTGCTTGCGCTAACCATCTTTGCTTTCTTTTGACCCCCCACTCATACTTGGGCTCTCATCTGGCTCCAAATTTTGTTCAGAGTCTAGTTCTTTCCTTTTCAAAAACTTGTCCATCACTGCAGTATCTCACTGTCACTCAGGACTTACTGCGCTTGTCTCCTCCAGATAGCCGCTGTCCGTCACACTCAGCACTCTTCTGATCGATCCCCGATGAGCCGGCGGATGACAGCTCCAGATGACAGCTCTGTAAAACTAAACAAGCCAGACCAGCACAGATCAATCCTACACCGTCAATCCTAACAGAAAACCATGTCTTTCAAACACACAGAACACAGAAAACACCTTCGCCTAGTATGGAATATGTCATCACAAACTAACCCCTCACCCTTTTACAAAACTGTAGTGTGGATTTTAGCCACAGTGGTAACAGCCCTGAAACTCATAGAATTCTGAGCATCAGAGCTGCTACCACCACGGCTGGCGCTAAAAAACGCTCCACAGTTTTGTAAAAGGGGGGATAAAATAGAAATACACAGTTTCAACGCTGTAGCTCAGAGGTGCCCAAACTTTTTGAGCTTGTGAGCTACTTTAAAATGACCAAGTCAACATGATCTACCAATAATAAAATTAAAAAAAACACAAAGCACACTATACGCTGAGAAAATGTTAATTATCATTCCTATTCTGGGTTTTTTTCAAAGAGGTCAAGGCAGATGACTCTATGCATTGTCACCTCAGTAGCAACCATACAAAAATAGACAAATATACCCTCCATCCTTTTTATTAAACCACAATAGCAGTTTTTAGCGCAGGGAGCTGCGCTGAATGCCCAGCTCTGCTCTTGACGCTCATAGGCTCCCTGCGCTAAAAACCACTATTGCGGTTTAGTAAAAGGTGACCATATTGTAAAATATAGACAGCAGATATAAATTCAGAACTGTGCATAGTAAGTGAAGGGAAGCTTTCATCTCTGGGAATTTACCCAGTTAACTATTAAGTTATTTGGGCAAATTCCTTTGAAAACTGTGGTAATACTGCCTCCACTTTGCTAAATTTAAAATAAAATCATTTTTCCTACCTTGCTGGTGATTTCTGGTTGCACTTTCTTCTTCTGACTGTGCATCCAATCTTTCTTCCCTTCTATCAGCCTGTATGCTTTCTCTCCTCCACACCTCATTCCCTCCCCCAACTTTTTCTTCCTCTCTCCCTGACCTTTCTTTCTTTTTTTCTGTTTCTCTTCTTTCCTTCTGTTTCCCTGCCTGCCCCCTTTCTTTCTTTCTCCCTGCCGTTCCCCAAGCCACTGCCGCTGCCATCGGGGAACAGGACCCACCAATGGATAACAGGCCCCAAAGCCGACGCCGACGCATGCTCTCCCTGACGTCAATTCTGCAATCGGAGAGGAAGTTCCGCCCAGCCAGGCAGCGATTGGCTGGCCCGAACTTCCTCTCCGACTGCAGAATTGACGTCGGGGAGAAGAAGACTTATCGGCTCGATAGATTAGATCGCCAAGACAAAGTGAGTCCTGGGTGATCGACTCACTTTGCCTTGGCGAGCTACTGGCGCCCCTGCCTTAGAACACTGCCTAGGACCCTGGGGGAGCCCGGGCCCCCTGTCAGCTCCGGGCCCCTGAATGCAGGACTGGTAGTACTGCCCTGATGGCGGCCCTGCGGCACACGCCGAACCGCATCTCCTGATCAACTCAGTTACCAATAGGTCTCAGCAGTTGGGTTTGCTAATAGTAAAACTCGATTCAAAATAGCCAAGCAATTGTTAGGGAATCAATCGCTTGGATATATTGCATGGGGTTTAGCTAATTTGCATGAAAGGATCGCTACAGGCTTTAGTGAATGAGGTTGAAGTGAAATTTGGTCACAAAGGGCTCGCAAACTGATCGGTACATGATCGGTTTGCTTAGTGAATTTGGGCCTTTGTCCCATCACAAGGTAGAGATGTGAACAGTCACTGTTCCTGAACATACCCAAGTTGAGAGCCTTAGCAGTATAATGAATCCAAAAGAAACATGCAATAATATCTGTTGCACAGGAAAAGCAAAGGCTCTGTTAACTGAACATGATACCTCAGATGTGTAGGACACCATGTCCAAACCCATTCCAATACAAACACAGTAGATGTAACCCATAGAAAGGTCGGCTGCAGACTTAAGTCATGCATTTACAAAGGGGAAAGATTTCATAGTGGGCACAAAATATGGTTGCCACAAACAAAGATAATCCCATGCTTTATAATGCTGTTGTCAACCCATCTTTTTCATATAGCTTTCAGTCCTTAACCCTACTCCTCTGCCCTTCAACCCAGCCAACTGATTAACCGTTCCCCTTAACTGTATCCATGACATCCTATTTGTGTGTCTTGTCTGTTTAGATTGTAAGCTCTTTTGAGCAGGGACTGTCTTCTTTGTAACTCCTATACAACTGTGTACATGAATAATACATAAGATGCTGAGGAAGGGGTATAGTGCATGACAGGAAGATACTATTTATATGGAACTGAAATATTGTGATGGAGATTAGAGTAAATATGAAAGAGAATGGAATAGTTGAAAAGGATTGGGATGGTGAATGGGAAAGACTGGGTTTGAGAATGAAGGAGCTTCTGTAACTGAAAAGTAAAAAAATGTAGAGCAACAAAAAAGGAAGGAGGGGTCCAACCTTGTCTACAGAAAAAACCAACCAGGAACAAACAAAAACAAACTGCAGATGTGTACAAGATGCAGACAAAATTTATTGTGACAAATATAAATATATAAAAACCTTTTTACCAAACAAGGGACCCGACACGGTCCGTGTTTCGGACAAACCTTCGTCGGGGGTCCTATTGAGTACAAATACAATACAAAAATTATTATTTAAATTATAAAAACAAATATAAAATGTCATATATACGGACAAGAAGATGTTGTTGTGTCATGCTCTTTAGGATCTGTGATAACATGAAAGGAAAGCAAGTGTACGGAAAGGATGCAATCTCAAAACTGCATGCATAAAGATAAGTGAAAGACAAACGTTGGTAATAGAAAACACAGATATCTGCACAAGAACAAACAAAACACATGAAAAACATATGAATGACATAGGGAAGACATGAACAAATGGTTGCAGAAGGAACAGAAAGCGTGATCCAAGAGACTAAGAAAGAAAGGGGATAAGATACATACAAATATGAAAAAAGGTTTGAAAAATATGCCACAAAAAATTGTAGAATAAAATGTCATAAACCTAAAATACAGGCACAATGTTATATAAAACAATATTAACAATAACAAATATATGAAATATTGCTTATCAAAATTAGTAAAAGCAAAATATACATGGACATCACATAAATACTGCATTAATTAACTCACCATGACCATTGGTGTTAGTCATAAGGGTAAATATAAAATGTATACATAAAATTTACTTAAATATTTGAAGAAAGTGTGTGTGTATGTATGTATATGTATGTATATATGTATATGTATATATATATACATACATGTACATATATATATACATACATACATATATATATATATATATATATATACATATACATACATACACACACACTTTCTTCAAATATTTAAGTAAATTTTATGTATACATTTTATATTTACCCTTATGACTAACACCAATGGTCATGTCTTATGATCTATTTTTTATTAAATTGAAGCTTTTCTAATTTGGATTTTATTTGCACTGTAGTCCTTATTTTATATATATATATAAAATAAGGACTACAGTGCAAATAAAATCCAAATTAGAAAAGCTTCAATTTAATAAAAAATAGATCATAAGACAACCACAGTATAAAAAATGAATCCAATAGTGAAAACTTACATAGCATGAAAATCAAGCTAACATAACACCAGAGAAATGCTTTAAAAACAATGCAATAGTATAGTTTCATGACCTTAATTTGCTGTACTGTAAATAGGCTCTGCCTTTAAAGTCATCTTGTCTATCAACTAAATGTGCAAAACGCTTGTTGAAGCAGATTTAGGCCATGTGAAACGTATCAAACTGGACTCTGAAAACAACATAATTGTGCAGCTTGTAAATGGAAAAAGGAACAGGGATATAGCCCAGCCGATTATGGCTCAGAGGCACATAAAAAACGGCAAAGATGGTGTAAAAGTATAAAGTCATAACGAGGGCTCAAAGTAAAGGGGTGCATAGGGTAAAGCCATCAAATTAGGCAATGAAAAGGTCAATGTTGCGGCAAAAAAGGAGAAAAAAGCCATGAAGAGGCATCTAGACAAACGCAATTTGACAACATACCTATATAGAGAAAGTGCTCCAAAAAAAATATATAAAATGTATATATAAAAAACGCGGTGTGAAAGCAACGGCGACTGATGAAGCAAATTAAATAAAACAAATAGAGAGTAAAAAACTTACCAAAAGGTCTGATACACCGAGAATCGCCTAACTGCTGTAAAGCGTCTCACAAAGTAAAAAGTGCTGTAAAAGATACAGTAAATATAGGCGAGCAAAAAACGAAAAGGAACAGTGCTGTGGTCGTAAAAAACTGTAGTAAAATAAACTATTGGCAAATGTGGGGATTGGGAGGCAAGTGAGCCAATCGGACAGCAGATGGCTCAAAAAAATGTTGATTGATGTGCAACTGAGCCAATGAGATTATTGATGGGCGTGTTTGGAAAATACAGTATGTTTAAGATGGACAAGAGGAAACAGACATCGATAAAAAAAGGGATTGCTTGAACAGTCTATTAAAACAGAGGTATAACATACGACCTATATGAAAAACTCAGTGGATATTGCTTGTAAACCAATATTTAAGAAAAAAGGAGGGAATCACCTGATGATAAGAACAAAAACGAAAATAAAAGCAAACAATGCTTACAAAATGAGGCAATGTGAGAGAGAAACATGTAATTTCACAAATCAACTAAAATATGCATAAAATATCTGATAAAACAAGGAGGTAAAAAGAAGGTAAAAATACAATAAATTCACATATGAATATATGAATGGATGAGTAGGTGACAGCGATAAAATTTAAGAAATGAACATATGGACTCATAAAATATAAAACAAATGGGTTAAAACATGATAATATATGAATATATAAGGAGATAAAATCTGTAATATATGATGATAATGATATAGCAATAAAGTATGACATTAAAATCATAAGAAAGGACGCTAATCTATTTCTAAATTTAGACCTGCTGGTGTAATAGTGTCCAGATCAAAAATAGTCCTCTGTTCTGCACGAAGCAAGACATTGTCAATATCTCTACCTCTCCAATTGTTTTTAAAGGTTTTAAATACAATGAAGCGTAGTTCATCAATAGTGTGGTTTAGTTCTTTCCAAAGTTGGACCAAGGGTGCTGTTGAAACCTCTCTCAAAATGCAACTTCTATGTTCGATGATTCTCGTTTTTATCTTCCTCTTAGTTTTGCCAACATAAAGTAGTTTGCATGGACAAATGATGATGTAAATGACGTGCTGGGTATTACAATTGCTACTGAAGTTTAAACGATACATCTTGCCTGTGCATGGGTGTTTAAAGAAAGAAGCCTGTAAAGAATGCTTGCTTACTGAACATGATGTACATGGTTGATGTCCTGTATGTTGACGCTGAACTGTCGTTGCTGTAGGAAGTGCAGAGAGCACTAATTTATCTTTAAGGTTAGAGTTACGTGATAAAGCAATCATAGGTGTCTTGCCTCTGAAGCACTGGTGCAATTCTAAAATCTGCCAGTGGGCTTTAATAATGCGTTTCACTTCTCCAGAGAGGTGTGAATGTTTTAAAACACAGGTGAAATCAGGTGCTTTACGTATTTTATTTCTTGTCTGAAGTAAATCCTCGCGATGTTGTGACTGGGATCGATGATAGCATTGGGAGACTTCATTTGATGGATAGCCTCTTTGAACAAATCTATTGGCCATCTGTGGAGCTTGACTCTCAAATTCATCCTGTGTAGTGCATAGTCTTTTAAGTCTAAGAAATTGGCTATATGGAAGGTTCTTTTTCAAGGCATGTTGGTGAAAACTTGAATAATGTAGGTAGTTGTTCTTATCAGTAGGTTTTTTGTATATGGAAGTCTGAAAGCCGTAACGGGTTTTAGAAATAAAAATATCCCAAAAAGATATATGTTGTGCATTGAATTCCATTTTAAACTTTAAATTGTGATCGCACGTATTTAGCCATTCTAAAAATGAATGGAGTTTGGAAATACTTCCTTTCCATAAAATGAAGATGTCATCTATATATCTTTTGTAAAGTCTGACTTCATTTTGATATTCGTGTATGGTGAGGAATTTTTCTTCAAAATCCGCCACATATAAGTTAGCAATATCGGGAGCCATAGATGCTCCCATAGCTGTCCCCTTGATTTGTAAGTAAAATTGATCTAAAAAACAAAAATAATTCTGTGTAAGGGCCATGGTTGCTGCAGTTATAATCAATCTATTTGGTATGCGTTCAGTAGTATTCCTATTAGCCAATGTTTTTTCGATGATACTGATCGCCTCCATTTGAGGAATGTTAGTATATAATGATTCAATATCTAGTGTGACAAGAATGATATCTTCAAGGTCTCCATCAAAATTATCCAAGATATTGATCATATGGGCAGAATCACGGATATATGAAGGTATTGACGGTACGTGGGGTCTTAGAAAAAAATCTGTGCAAATTGAAAGGGGTTCTAAAACAGAACCATTGACTGAAATAATTGGCCTCCCTGGAGGGTCTACCAATGTTTTATGGATTTTGGGCAATATGTATATAGTTGGAATGACGGGATGTTCATTAACCAAAAAGAGCTTCTCTTTCATAGTGATGTAACCAGCATTGTGTGCTGTTTCAGCCAATTCTTTGATTTCTACCATTAGTTGGGGTGTGGGGTCGTTATCCAGAGGCATATAAAAGGTGGCATCTGTGATCTGTCTATGGATCTCGTTGATATACTTCTCTCTATCCATAATTACTATGCCACCACCCTTATCTGCAGGTTTAATGACTAAATCCATATTACTCTTAAGTTCATTGATGGCTTTACACTCTGAAGAGTTCATATTCTGTTTATATTTTACATGTTTGTATTTCTTTTCCATCTTAGCCACATCTCTGAGAACGCACTCATAGAAGGTAGTAATGACTGGGTCACATATACCAGGGGGAATCCATTTTGACTTTTTCTTAAGAATGGATGTGTCTGTATATGCATTAATGGATTGATCTTTATTGAAGAAATGGTGAATATGTAATTTTCTTTTAAATTTATAAAGATCAATGCATGTTTGAAAAGCATCAAATGAAGTCGTGGGAACAAAAGACAATCCTTTTTGTAAAACGTTAATTTGTGTTGTAGATAAAGGATGAGAAGATAAATTTATAATCGGTATTTCATCAGTCAATCCCTGTGATAGGGGTAAAATTGTCCCTGCCCCTGTAAGGGCCTCTGTATCCTCCCCTGTATGGACCCCTGTATGGGTCCGTGTCCTTCTTGTATCCTCTGCTCCGACCTCCGTGATTGTACGTATTGTTTGGATTTTTGTGTGATTGTATGCCCTGACTGGTAGAGCTCCAAAGGAGTTCTAAAAAATGATTACTACTGTTTTGTAATGGTCTATGTGGTGGTCTATCTTGGTGTGGGCTAGAAACTATTGGTATATTAACATTGATGGGACTAGTTACTGTGGATGTATATTCCTCATCTGAACAGCTTCTAATCCGTTTTCGGCCACGATCTGCTACTTGTATGTGATTAGGAGCAGTGAAATAGATCTTATTGTCCCTATTTGATCTAGATTAAGATCTAGAATTGCGAGAAGTAGATCTGTGTGATGGTCTCTTCCTTTGGTAAAACCTGGACTTACTCCATGGATATATGCTACCATTCTGGTAGTCCAATGAATCACGTTTTAACTTATCCATTTTGTTGATTTTAATGTCTTTCATTTCTGTCATTTTTTGGTCTACGTCTTGTATAATATGATCAAAGTTTTGATCTTCCTTTTTAACAAATTCCAACTTATCTTCTATCTTGATCCTAGTTGTGTCTGACTTCTGTTTAGAAGTCTCAATTAAAAGGATCTTGAGATATTGTTTTATATAACATTGTGCCTGTATTTTAGGTTTATGACATTTTATTCTATAATTTTTTGTGGCATATTTTTCAAACCTTTTTTCATATTGATATGTATCTTATCCCCTTTCTTTCTTAGTCTCTTGGATCACGCTTTCTGTTCCTTCTGCAACCATTTGTTCATGTCTTCCCTATGTCATTCATATGTTTTTCATGTGTTTTGTTTGTTCTTGTGCAGATATCTGTGTTTTCTATTACCAACGTTTGTCTTTCACTTATCTTTATGCATGCAGTTTTGAGATTGCATCCTTTCCGTACACTTGCTTTCCTTTCATGTTATCACAAATCCTAAAGAGCATGACACAACATCTTCTTGTCCGTATATATGACATTTTATATTTGTTTTTATAATTTAAATAATAATTTTTGTATTGTATTTGTACTCAATAGGACCCCCGACGAAGGTTTGTCCGAAACACGGACCGTGTCGGGTCCCTTGTTTGGTAAAAAGGTTTTTATATATTTATATTTGTCACAATAAATTTTGCCTGCATCTTGTACACAAGTAAAAAAATGTGACATCTGACATTTGAGTGTATAGAGGCAGAGGCAGAAGATAACATGAGAGGAAAGATAGAAAATAATTATATACTGTAAATGTATCAGACAGGTATGGGGAGTAACAGTGGGATCTGGATAGTCCCTGCTGCTGTCCCAAAACCCCCCTTTTTCTCCTTACCCTCCCCTAAATAAAACCAACACGCTTATTATGGTATAATAGCTGCAACTCTTTATTTAAATCATAATAACCAATAAATTAAATTTGCATAAATAACATCATTAACATAATGAACCTTAAATTGAAAATCAATATCAGCAAGCTCCTCCCGAGCTACCCCGTGTAAACATTACCATTTGCCCCCGATCCCACCACCAACAGCAAGCGTCTGAGGGGTGGCATGACCTCATGCCCCTTTAACCCGGGTCACCTGACCCCAAGGCACGGCTCCCAGCCGGCCCACCGCTCATCGCCGGATGAGTCCCAGCAACCAGTAGCTCGGGATACCCGCCACAGGCCTGTATCCATACAGGCCCTCCCCCAAAGCAACACGCTGCGACTACTACCGGGGACTAAGGAACCTCTCACAACTGGTCGCAAAATCATCAAGCAAAAGATCATTACCCACTGCCGACAAATGAACTCCATCTCTGTGGTACAATCCTGCACAAGCAACATCCATCCAATCATGTAAAATCTGCCACCCGCCTTGACCCACGACCCATTTCCCTACCTGTCTATTGAGCTTGGATAAACCCCTTCTCCAACGCAGTGATGCTAAATGACTGGGGCACGGCACAAAATCGGACCAAACAAGCAACACCCCCGGGAACCAATCCAACACCACCCTCAAGTCATCCTTGATCATATTGACCAAATCCTTCCCTGTACAGTCATCCACATCATTCCCCCCCAAATGAAGAAGAATATCTGGATGTCTAGCCCGAGACCTCAGATCATTCAACAAGAACAGCAGTTGACACCAATGCATCCCTCACTGTCCCCAGCAGGAAACACGGAGTCCAAGATGACCCAAACCAAGATGTCGCCGTCCTGGACGGATAACCGCACGTTCACTAGCCCAGTGAACAAAGGAATGGCCCACAATCCACAGGGAAGAAGAACGGCGTCTGGGAGCTGAAAGAAAAAACACAACAAAACCAACCACTCAGCAGAATGTCCACCCAACTAGACTCCCCAAATTACTGGGTACCCCGTCCAGAACCCCTCCCAGCCCCCAGACCCCTACGACGAATATAACCCCGAAAGGCATTCGAAGCCCAATGACCCAATCTCTGAATTCCTTCGCCAGACATACCCGCCAAACTAGCACTTATGGCTGCTCCAATCTGGAAGGAATGCATCCCGAAACCTGCCGGATTCTCACCACAACGCGCCAAGGCCAAACTCTGTACGGCCTGAAACTGGTAATGTGTCATAGGAGCGCCCCCCACATGAACAAACAAGATCTGTGAGCTAGCGGTATGAACCGCCAAATAAGCACGCAACCTCCAAACCAGACAAGACAGACACCCGGACACTGCGTGAAGGACAAGCCAGTGTCCAAGACCACACTGATCTGTCTTGGAACTAACAATATACAACCGCAACACTGAGTCTTGAAAGCGAGCATGCTGAATCATAAGCCCACGAGGTCCAGTCTGCGATGACGGGCAGACCACCAACTCACTAACGCGCAACACCCCAAAAAAGGCAATTGAGAGAGCCACCTGAAATAAACAGGCTTCGTAAGGCGAACTGGCAATCTCTGGCAACACCGCCAACAAACGTACGAGCAACTCGTGAGTAATCGGCAACCGCGAGTCACGGGGACGAGGAAGCGCTGAACCAGAAAACCGGTAACGGGGCAAGCCCAACCCAGGGCCCTACAGAAAAATGCTAAACCTGCCAAATGCCCACGCACAACACCACGAGAAACTCGATCCTGAAAAGAAGACAACACAAAATCCTCTAACAAGGATTCGGCCACATCACCCAGACACCAGCCCTTAGCAGCTAAGAAGGCTGCCACTGATCAAAACCCTGCAGAATAGTGTGACCAAGTAGAAGTGGCTACAGACATATGGAGCATCTCCCAGACTCCTTCCCGACCAGGCTTCACAAATGCGCTGGCATCGGCAAACCTTCTGCTTGAGCTCCTGGTGCCAGCCGATGAAACTGTAAAAAATTGAAACGAGACAAAGCATCAGCAATGCCATTTTGCAAACCCGGAACGTGACGCGCTCGCACAAACAAATTCAGCCTCAAACAGCACAAAACTAACTCCCGCATGAGCGCATTCACCGTCAAACAACGCGCCGACTGACGGTTAACCACCTCCACCACTCCCAAATTGTCACACCAAAACACCACACGGCGATCACGCAATACTTCTGGCCAGAGCTCACAAGCAACCAGGAGCGGGAACAACTCCAACAAAGTAATGTTCCTAGTGATACCAGACCGCACCCACTCATCCGGCCAACGCTTGGCACACCATTCGCCACTACAAAACAATCCGAAACAGACACCACCCACCGCATCCGAAAATAGCTCCAGGTCAGCACTCGACACCTCCGGTGCCAGCATAGGCACAGTCCCGTTAAATTCCCGTAGAAAAACTGACCACATACGAAGATCAGCCCGCACACCCGCCGGTTAGACGCAGGAAATGCCGCTGATCCCGCACCCCCGACGTAGAAGCTGCCAACCTATGCAAAAACGCCCTACCCATAGGAAGGACTCTGCAAGCAAAATTAAGAGAACCCAACAATGACTGAACTGTAAGCAAGGTAGATTTTGGAGCCTGCACCACCTGCTCAATGAGACCAAGCAATTGACAAACCTTCACCACAGGAAATCGCGTAACCATGGCCTCAGAATCCAGCTCTATCCCCCAAAACACAGAGGTAGTAATCGGACCCTCCGATGTTTCATGAGCTAAAGGAACACCAAAGTCCTGATTGAGTCGCGCACAAACCCCACTACCCCCAGCACCAATGAACAAAAAGTCATCCAAATAATGGACTACAGAATCAACGCTACCTTCTGAACCAGAACCCAATGCAAAAAGGAACTGAACATTTCGAAATAAGCACACGAAATGGAACAGCCCATGGGCAAACACCGGTCATAAAAATACAACCCATCAAAGTGAAAACCCAATAACGGATAAGACCGAGGATGTATAGGCAGCAACCGTAAGGCAGATTCAATATCCACCTTCGCCAACTGGGCACCTCGCCCGGCACAGATGATAAACCGCAGAGCACTATCCAAGGACGCATAACGCACAGTGCAAAGGTCCCGCGGAATACCCTCATTAACCGAATGACCCAACAGACTTGACAAGTTATGAATCAGGCGAAACTGCCCCAGTACTTTCTTAGGTATCACCGCCAGAGGCGAAAGCTTCATCAGGGAAAATGGGCGCTCACGAAAAGGTCCCGCAATACGCCCCAAACGAATCTCCTCAGTCAACTTGCCCCAGACAACATTCCACAACCTGGACATCGAAGAAGAATTTTGCACTCGCGCCGCCCAAAAATCCCCCGAAAAAGGAATATCAAAACCAACGGTAAAACCATCTTCTAACATGGTAGCCACCCTTCTCCGCCTATAATATTGTAACCAAAGTCGCAAGGCGCCTACCCGAATCGGAGTAGGCACCGACGCAGAAAAATCACTTCCCAGGTCCTGCAACTGGCCCACCACTCCGCTTGGGACATTTAACGGCCGAGTGCAGCTGACCGCAAATGGAGCAGGCATGATGAAACTTACAGTCGGTAAAGGGACAGTTGGATTTATTGAATTTCCAACACACATCGGTACCTGCTGAAGCATTCCCCCCTGACCCCCCACAAAAGGGCCGCCCGCTCCCAGTAGCCCCCAAAAGACGTGCAGGTGTCCCTGATATCGACTTAGAAGCCATATGGGTAAGCCACAAATTAACGTCTTGCGTACCCCACGACATGAAACTATTTTCCTCCATCTTATCACGAAAAGCCTCGTTGTAATTCAACCAGGCCCACCCACCAAAACGCTGATAAGAGTCCAAAATCGAGTCCGCATAAGCCAACAGTAAACCATAGTCCTGCGGATTAGCATGGCCCCATACACTCGCAAGCCGCAAAAAGGCCCTTCCCCAATTGAGGATCAAACGAGCCACCGGAAAAGGTTTAATTTCCTTCCTATCCCACTTAGATTTCCTGTGACTGCGCTTATGTGCTCTACCCTCCGTAAGCAGAAAAATATCTAGGCACGACCGCCGGCAAATCTTCCGCCTCAACGCACGCGGTACCTTTTCCCACAACTCTGTAAGAGCCACCAATGCAGGCGCACCCCGCACCTCCCCTTTAGTACCCTTCCCACCTCCTACACCAGCAGACCCCAAACCCCCCAAAGGACCTGCATCTGAAGAAGAGGAAGACATCGAACCCGACGGAGACCCAGACGACCCTCTATGCCGACGTCGACGCTTCTTACACCACGCCTTCCCCCCCCCCTCCAGCAACCTGAGCAGGCGCCTTGTTACTCGAAGTAGAAGATCCTGGAACTCCATCAGTTACTCCAGAGACGCCGTGGGCAGCAGTCCCCACCACAGAAGAGATACTGGAAGCCAATCCCGAGCCGCCACGAACAGCAACCTCAGGCATCACGGACGAACTCTGGACAGGACCCGTGGCGCCTCTGCCAGCAGCCACAGCAGCACTCAGCGCCGATCCGCGCTCTGAACCAGAACAGCCAGGCCGCTCTACAACTCCAGGACTACCATCTGCTCCCAATCCATCCGTCTGCACCATACGTCCTCCAGGTAGGATGCAGGACACCTGCGGATACCAAGAAGAAACAGAGGCAGGACCAGGAAAAAAAACCCCAGGCATGCCCACCGGGACTCCACATCCGGACCCATAACCTCCTCCAGGAACTATCCCCATGGCCATACTCCCCGGGACGCCCCCGCCCCAGTGAGACACTGATGGCCCTGCACCACTTACTGAAGAGCCAGGTCCCCAAGAAGCCGCCCCCCAACTCGGAGTCCAGCTGCTTGAAGATAAACCAGGCCAAGCACCCCCAGACCCCCCAGAAGGAGCAGACATAAAACCAGGAACACTTATCCCCCTCCCCAAGCCAAAAACCCCAGAAGACCCACAGGGCTCACCACTGCAGCCGGCCACCAACTCAGAGGAGACTGCCCATTTCCCAGTAACCCCGGAAACAGTGGAACCCGCGGCACCAGCTGCACCATACATGTCCCTGCCAGCATAAACTTCCCCACACCCCGAAGCGCCCGACGCTCCATCCACCTCACCTCTCACTATAACTTCTCCACTCTGTTCGGCCAGACCTGCGACCGCGGAGGAAGCCACGCCCCCCAAAGCCAACGAGCTGCAACCGACCGGAACAGCTCCCTTCTGGCTGCCCAACAACCCCGTCTTGCGCCGACCCTTCCCTGAGGCGATTGCGGACACCGAGCGACTGCCCTGACTCCCACCCGAACCGGCGATCACCAAAGCCGACAGAGCCTGTACTTTTGAGCGTCGCGCAGGCTGCGCACGCTCCTCCCCAAGGCCAACACCCACATGCTCCAGCGGCTCCTCCGCAAAAGAGTCTCCGGCAAGCAGAGACACTTCTGCTTCCTCCTCCACCACGAGCTCCTCAGCACGATCACCCGAGGCCATCGCAGCACCACCAAAGAAAATCAAAAGCACGGTGAGAGACCAAGGAGCTCCGGTAACAAAAACCGCCCTGGAGGACCTACAACAACTCGAGTCCTCCAAGGTCCCGATTTTTGTGCCCCCCTCAAACCGCCCCTTTCCCTAATCTAACCTATTAAAAACTTGCCTTTTGGCGCAAACCCCTCCCCTAGAACCTATTCTAATTCTCCTTCCTAACGGTCCTCCCAGCATGCCTTGCGGGCAACACAAGGACCTCCCAGCACCGTGTTACTATCCGCCCGTTAAGACAAGCTCCCAGGCTACTCTGTATTGCAAGGGCTGCTCAAAGCACAGAAAAAAAACAATATTGAAATTTACTTGAAGTAGATTTCATATTGAGGTAATAGAAGAACACAGTAATTTTGTGGATAAGTTCCTGTAGTGTGCTTATACGAGAATTAAATTCAGAGATTAATATCTATACTGTAAGTTTAAATGTAACTGTCATCATGGAAAAAACAATAAGAAAAGCAAAACAGAAAGTTAAGATGCAGGGGGAAGGGGAGCTATGTGTTTAAGCAATACTGTATAGATTTTTTTCTTGTAGCAACATGAAAGTAGGGAAACTCTGTCACACCAGCTTGAGACAAGGTAAAGCAAGGGCTTACATGCAGTGTTCCCGCTAAGCTGTGCTGGCGTGCGCTGGCGCACAAAATATTACATCGCAGCGCACAAGTTTCTCGTCACAGCGCACACACGTGCTTGCAGGCAGGCGAGCTGGCAGTCCATGTAACGCGTCGCAAAGGTAAGGGGAGGCTGGGGGAGGAATCGGACGTCGGGGTGGGGGTGCGAGCAGGGAGGGGGGCGATCGGAAGAGGCGTACGGCAGATGGCAGGGCGGCGAGAGGAGAATCGGGCGAGTTGGCTCATAACTTGGTGGCGCCCGATATTTTTAGCTCACAGTGAAAAAAGTTTGCTCACAACACCCGCCCGCTTAGAGGGAGCACTGCTTACATGTTATGTGCATATCTGGCAAAGTACCACCAATATAGCCCCTAAATTTAACTTATACTGCTACCATATAGCAGTATGCATAACTCAATAACACCCTCGATTGTGACCCTCGATTGTGACATCAGCGTGCAACTGTCAAAATAAATTTTCTTCCTCCAACACGGCAGAGGCTATCCTAGGTGAGCTTTGATTCACAGATCCACCCATTATAAAGAGAGCAGAGTGAAAGCATCCCACTCAGAATAAGTACTATCCCTTGATTATTAGGCTCTATGTCATGACTTGAGCAAACGGAGCAGAGCCTGTCTATCCACAGACTCCAAGGACCCTTGAAAGTGTGCCATCCCATCACGTGCCATGGTTTCTACTCTTTATAAACCTGTACATCTGTAACGCATAGTTGCTGCCCCCAATTAGCCCTGACCTCCATTGGCCCACTATTCATATCGGATCACTAAAAAAAGAGAATCCATGCTTGAAGTGTGCATCTCTATTATGGATATTCACTTGCAAGAGCTGTCATTGGGGCAAATAAATCACATTTTTCTCTCTGATGTAGAATTACCAGAACCATGAAACTCCCACCACCACCCACTCTATCCTGACCTAGCCTACAGGTTAGTGCTCTTCCCTGAGAAGCTTGGTTAAAAAAACAGCCTGTAGCTGTTGAAGCAGATTTCCTTACCTGTAGTAAAGCAGACCTAAGCCACAGTAAGATTTCTCTGTGTGATCCTCTCGTTACAATGAGCAGAGTGGAAGTATCCTTTGCACTGAATAAATACTATGCCTTGAGATTAAGGGGCTCCAGTTAATGACTTAAGTAAATGGAGAGCAGAGTCTGGCTGTCTACAGACCCAAAAGTCTCTTTCTCTCCCCCCCCCCAAGTAGCAGAAATTAATATATTTCTGTCAAATGTGTAATCAGCAGAACTCTGCAACTCCCTCCACCCATTCCTCTCATACCTAGAGATTATTGTTTTGTCCTGAGGAGCTACATTAAAGAAAACAGGCTCCAGCTATTGAAACAGATTTCTATATCTACAGCACAACCCTGTTAAGGTTTATCTCTGTGATCCAATTGTTACAAGAGCAGAGTGATAGCATCCTGTCAGAACCTGTGCTTGAGATTAATGGGCTCCAGTTAATGACTTGAGTAAACAGAGTCTGGCTGTCCACAGACCCCCAAAGTCTCCATCCAAGTAGCAGAAAAGAGTGACTTCCTCTGCTGTCTTGTCATATACCAAGCTTTCTCAACATCAATCTATGTGGCATAATAGCAGCCCCCTGACCTGCATCTTTGCCCTTTTGATATGTGACCACTGAAGGAGAATCCTTGGTTGAGGTGTGAAATTTATATTATGGATGTTACCCTAGAAGAGCTGTCATTAGGGCATAGAAATAATAATTTTCTCTTCCACAGTTAATCTATAAATTTAAAACGTTATGAGCAAGAGAAATAGCCTAGAGGAGTGGCCTTCAGTACAAAGCCTACAAGCTGGCTTCCCACACTGCATACCAGTATTCACTCCCTGCCCCACACTTCTATGCTTCTCCTTCAGACAGCCGCTCTGCCAGTGTGACTCGGGTAAACATTGCATTGAGGGAACCAAGAAGCTTTCTCTCTGCTACAGCTTCCTAGTCCCACCTAGGCAGAAAACATAATCAGAGGGAAAGCTTCTCAGAAGCCACGGTAAGGTTACCATATGGCTCCTGAAAAAGAATAATGGATTGAGACTTCTAGTTTTTCAGTAAATTGAAACTGTTGAATTGCTTATGGCAACTGAAGAGTGAGAGTAGTTACTGTGAAAAGTGAACCATCAAGCCTAGTTTACTGATTTGCTCTGCTCTCCATTGTTTGTTTCTCTAGCACTGTCTCATCAGTGATCTGCTAATTAGGGATTTTGCTTGGATAATTTAATAGACGTATCCTGACAGGCAGCAGGAGTGAAGGAGCCATAACCTATGCAGAGACTAAGAGAGTGAAAATTTTTGCAGCTCTTAAAGTTAGATTTGTAGTCTAGGGGTTAGGGCAGCTGACTGTGAACCTGATAAGCTGGGTTCAAGAACCGGGAAAGCACACTTTTCTCCCCAGCATTGAAAACATTATATTTGGTTATGTTTTTTACATCACAGATCCTCCCATTTATTCCCTTTCCAGGTGAAACAATAAAGGACTTCTGGTGAGACTAAGTGGCAAAATTAGAATCTTGGTGCATCCAACAAATAACCTAAACATGTGGTTTCCATTCCATTGGATAGCTGCAGGGGAGGTGGTGGGGTCCATTGGGGTCCGTGAAAGTAGATCCGTGGGTTTTGCAGAGGGGAGCTACTGAGGTAGAGAAAAATTGAAAATGAGAAACCACTGCTGTCTAAATGGAAGTAGCATATTTGCAGGGGGGGGGGTCGATGCCATTGGGGTCTGAGGAAGTAGATCTATGGGGGTGGGGGAGGGAGAAGCATTAGGGTCCGTCAGAGCCAAGCTGTAATGGAGGTCTATGGGAGTTAAAGGACCATAACCAATGCAGAGACTAAGATAGTGAAAATTTTTGCAACTCTTAAGCTAGACTTGTAGCCTAGGGGTTATGGAAGATGACTTGTAATCTGATGAGCTGGGTCTGCACTTTTATTGAGAATAGGTAAAATAATTTGAAATGAATGGGCTTCTGGTTTTGGATTTTGCTTGGACAATTTAGCAGACAGGCGGCAGGAGTGAGAGACCCATAACAACTACTGAAAGTATAAGTTATAAAACGTACAATTTTATGAGCAAGGAGCATAGTCTAGAGGTTAGTGTAGCTGTTTAAGAGAATAATAATGTGGGTTCAAGTCCAGGATGAGTTAAGAAATATTTAAATTTCCTTGACGTAGTTGTGAATTAAAATACAGACCTTACTTAGTTAAATTGCTTTCTCAAATTAATTATTAATGTTAGTATTAAGACAGATTCGTGGGGTCAGACGTGGCATCTCGGTAACAGCTACAGTGGTGGAGAGGGCGGCCCTGCAGTCATGAAATCTGAAACTGCAGTTGTCAATGAGTGACGGAAGATTTTTAAGGCCGTGCGGGTTTAGATCCACAAGGTCCACGTTTTGCCCCTTCCCGGCAGAGTATGTTTGCCCATTCCTGGGTTGTGGTTAGACAAACAGTTTACTCAAAGCTATGGGTAGATCTCACTCAATGGGTATGAGTAGTTGCATATTATCAGCACAGATATAGAATTTTGTGTCTAGAGGCTTAAGGTGGATATTACATAAAGTGAGAGACAGTATGGATCCGTGTGGCACTCCACAGTTCAGTACCCAAGGTATTATGCTGTTGCTGAACAGAATTGATTGTTGTCTGTCTGAGTTTAGATGAGACTGTCTGTAGGCCCTGATGGTAAAGAAGTGGCAAAGTATTTTGTAGACTAAATATGTGGCAAAATCCATTGCTGGTTAGTTGACTGAGTAGGCAGTTTGCTATTTTAAATAGTTGTTTGGTTGAAGTTGCAACTGTTTTTGATGTGTATATAAAAGGGTTGTTTAATTTGTTCTGAGCTCTTTGGGGACATTGGTATAGAAAACAAATTAAATACATTTGATATACAGTGCTCCCCCGCGAATTCGCAGTCCCAGTCATTCGCAGTATTTTCTGTGCAACTCTACTAGGCTTTCCTATAGCAGGTGCTTATGTTCTGGAGGCAGGTATGTACGTCTTTATTCTGAATTTTGTGGGGGGGCAATGGGGTCAATGAACATGGAGGGAGTGTGTGGGGGTCTTTACTTTGTCCCTGCAGAGGTTATCTGGTCACTTTGGATACCTTTTGGGCACTTAAACCTGTCTTCACATCATCTAACTCATAACGTATAAGTTCTGTCTAGTCGGTCTCATCAAACCTTTGATTAGCCCTGCAGGACAACTAAGACTAGGGCAGCCCACATCCTGCCTGCCCTAACCACTCCTCCAAAAACACCCCTTTCAGCTGTGGGTGTACAGCAGGATTCAGAGGCCTGATTCAGAGGCCTAAAAAGTCCCTGGATATGTCTAAAAAGCATTTCGATTATCGGCACTTGGACAACCTATCTTTTAGATTGTTCAAGTGCTGACTTGGGCGGGTTCTTAGACAGGATGCTCGCATTTCAAGTAAGCAAACAGTCCTGGTTGGGTAACTACATTAGCGGAGCCATGCTGTCTTATGGCGCCTTCCGAAAAGAAATTAAGACAGTATTGTTTGATAAATTTATCTCTTAATTTGAGGTTTTATTTTTAACATAATAATTTTACTGTATTAACATAAATATGTTTATTGTCTTTTTAGTTAATATGCTGTATTTTTACAATTAATATTTTGCATTTCGCTGATTGCCAGTTTTTATTCTCTTTTGTGTAAACCGCCTAGAATTCTTTTGATTGAGGCGGTATAGAAAAATTTATGTTATGTTATGTATTTCAGTTTCGATTAGCCCCCATGGCACATACGTCTCTTGCACTGTTCAGCAATTATTACAAATTCTAAAATAATTTTCATTATATTTTCATTGTTGGATTGATTTTTAGTCTGTAAATAATCTTTCTAATGTGATCTGAATCTCTAAGTTTGAGTAAAAGTGCTATTTTTATATTCTGTGTAGTCATCAAATTAGCATTAGAATTAGAAAGTGAGATATTAAGAAAAGCTGTATCGGCAAAACTTAGAACTCCTTTTACTAAGGTGCGCTAGTGTTTTTAGCGCACGCAGGAAATTAATGAGCGCTACACCGCACGCTAGGCTTCTAGAACTAACGCCAGCTCAAGGTCTAGCGCGCGGGGCAATGTAGTGCGCGCTATTCCATGCGTTAAAGACCTAATGCACCTTAGTAAAAGGAACCCTTAAGCTAGTGAATACTAAGGCAGAAAATCCATAACCATAAATTTTTCTGAATGTAAAATTCATATTTTAAAAACTATCTCATGCTTCTCATCAGTCTAACCTTAAACTACAGAGAGATCATAAATATTCTCTGTGAATGGTGCAGTAGAAGGATTTACATTTCAGTTATGTCAGTTTAAAAAAAATTGGAGCTTATTGATGCATTAGTGTGTTGGCTAATATCAAATATATCTATACTTTAGTGGCTTAATTGGATGAGCTTATTTTTTTTTTTTTTTATTATTATTATTATTTATTTATTAGTTATTTTCATAAACATATCAAGAATACACTTCTACAGAAAGGCAGAGCTAATCCAAGAATATAAATTCCCTATTTGGGTTAACCACAATCAAGACAAAATAGACATTAAACTCTACCTCAAGTCCTCAAATAATAAATCCAAGAAGTAGAGCAGCGAGCACACTATAATAAATCATAGAAATATAAAGAAAGGAAAACAGGGATACAATCAACTGAAGGAAGTGACCAAATTAGATATTGAGCACACGTGTTGTTGTTGTCCCAGCTTTCAGGTGTGCAGCTGACAAAAAGGTTGTCAGTTGTATAGGATCAAAGAAAACACATTTTTGCTTTTGATACAATATCACACAATTACATGGGTGACGTAGAAAGAAGGAAGCTCCAAGAGCAATAACTCCCGGTTTCAAAATCAAGAATTCACGTCGACGTTTCTGGGTATCTCGCGCCAGATCAGGGAACATTTTGTATTCTAAATCCCAAGAATTCTTTTAACTTATTTTTAAAGTGAAGTCTCAGCAACCAGTTTTTATCTGGTGCCAAGGCAACAGTAAGAAGTAAAGTTGCAGGTGTCGCTATTTCCTTATCCGACTGTTCCAACATCAACAAAACATTTAAGACCTGTTGAACCTCTTGTGGTATCTGTAGTTTTTGATATTGTCCTTCATCCCTTCGTATGGGCAAATAATAGACCTGAGTAAACGGTGGAAGCAAATCTTCTGATATACCCAATATTTCAATCGTATAACTTTTTATCATGTCTCTCGGAGGCATTGTTGCCATTCTAGGAAAATTAATTAATCTAAGATTGTTATTACGAGGAGAGGATATCCAAAGCTTCTAATTTTCTTCTCATATTTATATCCTCTCATTAATGTTTCAGTGAGTTGTTTAGTGGCATCTTTTGAGTCTTAGAGGTCCTGCATATCAATTTGTAAACTTTTAATATATGTTTCATGGGTGTTTAATTTCTGTTCAACTTGACAAATTTGAGGTTTAATAGATTTTGCCAGGTCCGCCACTAGATCCCATATCGCCTCAAGAGTTATTTCTCGGGGTTTCTCTATTGTAAGAGATTTTTCAGGCAAAGTTGGAAAATTTAATTCAACTGACCAGTCCTCCTGAAAGCTGTTTCCCTGAAAACTTTGCTCCCTTCTGCTGTTAGAGCTCTTAGCCAACACAGGACTCTCCAAACAGGAGTCCGAATCCAGTCTCCCCTGTCTGGTGTCCAAAGCCTCACAGGACAGGAGCTCACCGCACTCAGATGGCTCCTCCACCCGAGGGGAGCTGGCGGTATGAGGAAGAGGGGGAGCTCTGGCGTCGGGACTCAATGAAATCTCCAGTCCTGGGGAGACCGCCTCCTGCTCGCCAGCAAGAGCCTCCAGCGGGGAAGCCGACGCCGACACTTCCTGCATCCGGCGAATTAGATCCTCGATATTGCCGATTCTAGCATGGTTGGGGGCGCCATGAGGCTGCAGCGATACTTCGGCCCCTTCTTTTCAGCATTTCAGGTAAGAGCGTGTCTTTTGGAAGAAAAGAAAAACCAAAAAATTCAACCGAGCGACTAGCCAGGACGCTCAGCTGGCTGTCCCGTCGGCTATTTTGGATGAGCTTATAAAACCATAAGTACAGTTCAGATCTGTCTTTTGTGAACCATTAAAGGCTCCTTTTACGAAGCCGAGTTAGCGGTTTAATGCGCATAATAGTGCATGTTAAACTGCCGACCGCGCTAGACGCTAACGTCAGCATTGAGCTGGCGTTCTAGCTGCGTAGCGCGGGTTTAGTGCGCACTAAAAAGCTGCGTGCGCTAAAACCGCTAACGCAACTTTGTAAAAGGAGCCCTAAATTTTAAAAAAATTCCTCGTTTTATTCCACAGTTCATTTTTAAAAATGTTAGCAGTTTATTTTAATACCTGTCCAGATTCAATTGAAATAGCAAATTAAGAACTGCAAACTTACTGTATCTAGTTTAATGTTTCATATCTGATATTTAAGTCTCTTTTAGTAAAAACTGAACATTTATTATTTTTAGGTTTAGGATTCTGAATAAGGTAATTGTCTTTTATATATTGATAACATAGTTTTGTATGTTTTAATTCTTTATCCGATTGGGACCAAATCAGTAAGAAATTCATTTATAAAATTGCCAAGTACCTGGTAGGCCATTTTAAGTCAGATCTAAATTTATTACTTGCATCAGTTGAAGGTCTGAAAGGAGCCTTAAAGGCTACAGCAGTGGCATACCAAGGGGGGGGGGGGGAGGGTGGCAGACGTAGTCATCGCAGGACCTTCCTGCACCTCAACGCGGCTGCCAGCTCTACTCCAAAGCAAGTATGTCGGAGTGGGGTGGATCGGCAGCTGGCAGCTACAGTCATTGCGGGACCTTGCTGCATGAACTGAGAGAAGGGAGCAGGACTGCTGGTATGGAAGAGTGGTGGAGAGAGAGAAAGGGGGAAGGGTGTTGTTGATGGAATTGGTGTGCATGGAAAGGGAAGAGAGACATAAGGGGGAAGGATACTGGATGGAATTGGATTGGAGGGAAAAAAGGGGGTAGATGCTAATTGAAGAGGGGTGGATGGAGAGAGAAAGGGCAGACATTGGATGGTAGTGGGGAGGGTAGAAGGGGAGCCTATTGTAACCAGGGTTAAAAGTTACTTGAGTGTGAAGCAGGGTTTAAAGAAGCAGAGAAGATCTGGAATGTGAGAATGCTGTTTATTTCCTATTTTGAGAGATTTGGTTTGTGTAGTTTGTATTGGTGCAGTTTTGGTTTTCTGTTACTGATTTCCTGCACAGGTTTGCTGTCCTAGTGCAGAGATCAGCATGAACTGTATGAACATTCTAACTGTCAGATTTGACTTGGATCTATGTGGAGGTGTTTTGGTTTCTGTACCTTGTGAGAAGGTAATTATGGTGGTTTTATTTAAATTTGAGAAGGAATGTGAAATTCTGGTTCTGGTTTGAAGTTTGGTAGTGATATGAAATTGTTCTGTGAGATTTTCTCTAGGAGATCCTGTGAATCTATTCTATGGAAGTATGCGCACTCCTGCCTGCCACGGACATACAGATCACGGAACATGCAGGTAGGAGTGCGCATGCGCGCTTAGCATTTTATTATAGTAGATGTTTAGTGAGGGTATGATTATTGTGGTTGTTGTTGTATAGAAAATTCTGGGGAGGGAAATAGTATAGGGAACATGAATTATCTATTTTTTTTATTTATTTTTTTAGCTTAGAAAGTATTTTAGGCAATTTTGGAGTTATTAGATTAGGATAAGGTTTTCCCTTATTGGTTTGTTTAAGTCGGTTGGTTCCAGGAAGAAAGAGTCTGCCAGCAAGAGATTCTGCTAGCATAAGCACGCCAACGTGGTACCCCTACATAGAAAGAACATAAAGCCTCAAATACCCAAATCTGGGGAAAAAGAAGAACGTTACAGAGAGGAAGTAGAATTTCTTTGTTTACATTTGATATACAGCATTTGTTTATTAAATTTTATTTCTATATTCAATTTTTAATCCTTAGCGCTTCTTTATATTTATTTTATAATATATTTAACTATTTTTATTCCAAAGTTATACCA